>NC_142063.1:150804131-152046631 GCF_059756535.1 Pantherophis guttatus
TAACATTTCTGGGTATTTGTGTATTTGGGCCAGCAGTGGAAAGAAAATCCAGGTGTTTCTCTTTCTCAGGGCAAGCATTTTTGTGTGTGTGTATAGTATGTGTATTTTCAACAAAATCCCATTGTTCAGAATAGTAGCAGCTGTTGAAGAAGAAGGGGGAAATCTCAGGCAAGTGGCTTTTGAATTAGAATCGAAGGGAGAAAAGTCACTCTTAATGCTTGGAATCCAAGTAATATGTGTCCTACTTACATAGATCAAGCATCTTTTACCGCAGAACTTCTTCTGCGATTGGCTTTGTTTGGCTTTATTAGCCTGAGCTGATTTTCTAACTCTGCTGCTGTGATCAGAGGAGGTCACATGTAGAAGCTGAAGTAAGTATGAATTAATGTTCAGCACCCAGCTTTTTGACAAGCTGATCCTGAAGACAGGGGGAAAAAAAAGACATTTTGCTTCAAATTCCATAGGAAGCAGAATTAAATTTCCTGTGAGGTCAGATCTTATTTTGTGGGAAGAAATATCAATTTGAGGGGCAGCCTTCAGTACTGAGCCTTTTAACAAATCCTGTCTATGAATAATAATTATGGGGCTTGAGTTTAATTCAATAATAAATTCATTTTTGCTAATATTTATGAAGACTAGCTGGTTTTGAGTAAATTTTAGAACGTAAGAGTGAAAAATGGTGAAAATTTCATAGAGATTTTTTTTGAGAACTGAGTTCGTTAAGCTTTTTTATTATACAGTGTGGTTTTTGTTTAGATGTGATTAAATATTCACCACAATAACTGATATACATCTGTATGACATATTCTTTGCAATCTGTCTTTAAAAAATCTGATATTTTCTTTGCAATTTGCCTTAAAAAAATGAATAGTGGTAAATAGGATTTTTTGGCCACTAGTTACACATTTCACTGTTAATCTAACACAACGATACATTACCTATTATATGTTCCTTCAGTGAGATCACTGCCCTTAATTTTGCCATCTTGGCTAATATGGCTGGAAGAAATCAAAATCAGTTTGTATCCCCTTATCTCTTCCCTGCAAGTATGTATTTAAAGACAGTTAGCAAGTTGCAATCTTTATAAAAATAGCCATGCTGAAAATAAAAAGGTATGTCCAGCTATGACAAATATAACCCAATAGCTTACTGCTTTACAATTAGCATTGCATAAGGGAGATCTGGGGACTATGAGAGGAAAGCTTGTAATGATAACAGATACTGAAACTGCATTCTTTTAATTTTTAAAAGTATTGCACTGCAAGACTTTTGTGCTTAAACTTTAGCCTGTAATTAAAATTCAAGTTGATTTTTAGGGAGCCCAGCGTTCAGCAGAATTTCCTGTTGGATTATTCATTTGTGTTTTAACATGTTTTAGTAAGTAGACAATCAACTTTGTTCATGTAGCATAAAGAGAATTAAGTGGCATCATCGTGACTTTGCTTTTTCTTCCCCTCACACGTATATTTCAAAATATTATTTTAACAGCCACTACATATTTTAATAGTTCGTATTTATTTTCTGCACTAAGAACTCTTCAAACTGCAATGCTAGAAATAAGAATTAAAGAGTAGTGTCTCCTCATTTATAGTGGAGTTTGTATCTTTCCAGAAGTTTTCTTCCACATTTAGCTTTTCTTCTTTACAGACATTTTCTTTTCTTTTTTTTTTATAGTTGGCCTTTGACTGTTCACCATTGTCTCAGACTAAGCATTGTTAACCAGCCTTATTCTGTGCCAAAACTTCGTTTTTATTTGTTCTTCTAAGTCCCAAGTGATCCCAGAATCATTGCTCTGTTTTAGAACAGCAGTAAGATAAAATTTTAAATTCTTCATGAAGCAGATTATTTTGGGTGAACAGTCTATCTGCAGCTTTCATTCTAATCATGAAATACTTGTCATCGTTCAACATCTGACATTCAAAGTAATCATGTTAGGCTGTTCTTTCTCCATCCCTTTCAAAGACTGCTTAACCCCTTAATGTCAGATCAGCCAAAGATCAATGGCGTGTGTGTATCTGTCTATATATTTTTAAGAATGATAAAATTATACAAAGGTTCCTGAAGAAATCTATAGATATAAGTTGAACAGCACTAAGGCAAGAATGCTCCCAACTTGTGTGCAAGTCTAGATGGACACAACCATGCAATTTTCTTGGCAACAGTATGGAAGTTGGTTGCAAATGTTTTCTTCTGGAATGTTTTTATTATTCCCTAGTCTAAACTGTACCTTTCTTGGTAGACTCTTATTCAATTTCTGAATAGTTCTAAAACTAACTATACTTTTATACTCTAACAGCTTTTTTTGCTGGGACAACGTTATTAGTATTATCAAAATTTGTATGCTGCCCGACTCCCAATGATTCTGGAGTGCTCACATGTAAAAACATAAAAAATAAGAAAAAAGTATAAAAATAAAAGATTGCAAAAATGACAAACAGGAACTAAGGAGAAACAAACCACACAATCCAAAGGGGGTTTCAATCAACCTCACCAAAGACCTTCAAGACTTCAAAATATCAGCAGGGTGAGGGACCATCCAGATCTTGGAGAGAAACTCATTCCAGAGGGCAGGCACTGCTATAGAGAAGGAGCACTTCCACAGTTCTGGTAGATGACATTATTTAATCAAAGGAACCCAAAAAGCACCCTGCCAAATTGATTTAGCCAGGTAGATAATATGGAAAAGAGCTGGTCCCAAAAGTAACCTAATCTCATACTATGTAGGTCTTTATAGGTAACAATCAACACCTTAAGTTGCATCCAGAAGCAAACTGGCAACCAGAAATCTTATATGGCATATCAAGGCACGCCCATTACTGCCTGTGCTGCTTCATTCTGGCCAGTTGAAGCTTCTGAGTGATCTCCAAATACAACCTTACACAGAATGTTGCAGTCGTCACCTCATGGTCACCTCATGGCCAAGGCCTCCCAGTCTAGGAAACAAATGGACCAAATGAAGGTATACAAAGGCCTTCCTGGCTCACAGCTACCACATACTCTTAGAGCAGGCATGTCAAACTGGCAACCTGAGGGATGGATGCGTCATGCGCAGGCCATGCCCATCCCAGCTCCGCGAATGGGAAAAACATCACAAAATGTCACATGATGGCAACATGACACGGTGAGTTTGACACCTGTGTCTTAGAGGAAGTTTCCCAATCTTGAATGGGGAAGATCAATCTGATCCAAGTCAGAGATAGAATAGAATAGAATAGAATAGAATAGAATAGAATAGAATAGAATAGAATAGAATTACAGCAAATAAGAAAATACATGGCTATTTAATTCTGAAAAATTATACATATGTGATAATCACACTTTATGTGGCCTTTGTGCCCTTAAAATGAATCTGCCGTTTACATCTGTGTCATTGTAATTTAAGAAATGAAACTAATTCACAGCTGCAAAGAAAGCTGATTGTTTCCAGTAAAATGATTAGGAAATCCATTTCATTTGGGAAAGTCCACACAAATATCAGGATGTCTGTAATGTAAATTGCAGGTGCACTTGGAATTTGCATCTGGCAGAGTGACCAGTGCCTTAAGGAGCTCTAGGCCTGGCAACATTTTGTTTCATTTTGGAAAATGTAATATTCTATATTTCAGTTCAAAGGTGATTACAATAAAACAGAATTTAAGCAGTCTATAGAAGGAAACACGACTTAAATTACAAATGATGAAACTATAATGGTAATAAAACTGAAAAGCAGCATTAAACCAAAACATATCCAAGCAATGTAAAACATTCCACTAGCAGCAATACAGCCAAGCCTTAAAGGCTTTGGCAGGTACAATTAAAAATCTTTTTATGATATTAAACATTTATGTGGATCAGAGCAGAGACATATCTCAAAAAGGGGAAAAAAACAAAACAATGCAAAATGTTCTTTTTCTCAACTGCCATTCACTTAACTTCAAATATTGAAGAAACTTAGTGAAGGGTTATAACAGTTGATCTCAATAATCAGAGTCATCCAAGAGAAAGTCTTATTTTAGATCCGTGATGATGAACCTATGGCACGCGTGCCAGAGATGGCACGCAGAGCCCTCTCTGTCGGCACGCATGCCGTCGCCAGCTGCACTTCTGGGCTCCATTGCGTGCATGCGCGCTGGCCAGCTGGTCCAGCACGCATGTGCATGTGGCCAGCTACTCTCTTCCGGGTTCCAACGTGCGCATGTGAGCCGGCCAGTCGGTCTTCGTGCATGCGCATGACGGAACCTGGAAGGGCGGCTGGTGATGGTGCTCATGTGCATTCAGCCAGCTGCTCTCTTCTAGGTTTCGGTGCTTTGGTGTGCGTGCACGCACTAGTGTGTGCACACACACACATACTCCTGTTTCAGCACTCTGTGCCGAAAAGGTTCACCATCACTGCTTTAGATACTTAGAGTTCTTATTTTAAGAGCAACATTTTGACCTGGGCTTAAATAAATTGGGAGCCAGTATGATGGCTTGCTCAGGTCAGTAATTTAACCAACCTTCTCCAACCTGGCATACTCCAGATGTGTTAGAGTATAACTCCCATTATCTTCAGCCAGCATTGTCTGTCCTCATTTGGAATAAAGGAAAGTATAATCCAATATTTGTAAAGATGTCTGATTGGAAAAATTGGGGTACGTATTTTGGGATAAGTTGAACAGCCAAAAGAATCTTCAGAGCTTAACATGCTGTGGCCGGGAGGGCATTTTATCAGGTTCGCCTGATTCACCAGTTGCATCCCTTTCTGGATCGGGACTCGTTAAATATGGTCACTCATGCCCTCGTCACTTCCTGCCTGGACTACTGCAATGCTCTCTACATGGGGCTCCCCTTGAGGA
Organism: Pantherophis guttatus; assembly: GCF_059756535.1. Taxonomy (NCBI): domain Eukaryota; kingdom Metazoa; phylum Chordata; class Lepidosauria; order Squamata; family Colubridae; genus Pantherophis; species Pantherophis guttatus. The sequence continues at coordinate 150,808,946 of NC_142063.1, forward strand.
GCACCCGGAGGCTCCAGCTGATCCAAAATGTGGCCACGCAGGTGGTTATGGGAGCGACATGGCGCTCCCATGTGACCCCCCTCCTGCGCGAGCTGCACTGGCTCCCAGTGGTCTTCCGGGTGCGCTTCAAGGTTCTGGTTACCACCTTTAGAGCGCTCCATGGCTTAGGACCGGGGTATTTACGAGACCGCCTTCTGTCACCAGTAGCCTCTCACCGACCAGTACGCTCCCATAGAGGGGGGCTCCTCAGGGTGCCATCGGCCAAACAGTGTCGACTGGCGGCCCCCAGGGGGAGAGCCTTGTCTGTGGGGGCACTCGTCATCTGGAACGAGCTCCCCCCGGAGATACGGAGGATCCCGGATCTATGCGCTTTCCACCGTGCCATCAAAACATTTCTATTTCAGAAGGCTGGCCTGGCCTAACCTCTCTCTTAAATTGTTTTTAAAATTTTTAAAAAAATTTTAAATTTTAAACTTGTCTTATGAATTTGGGGTGTTTTAAATTTTGTTTTTCGGGCCAATTATTTAATTGTATTTTAATGGTTTTTTAACATTTATATTATATGTATTTTATTTGGCTGTTCACCGCCCTGAGTCCTTCAGGAGTAGGGCGGTATATAAATTCAATAAATAATAATAAAATAATAATAATAATAATCTGATACATAGTAGCCAGGTTGGAGAAAGCTGAATTTGCATTATGAGAATCTGTTTAAGATAAAAAGAGCATTTTCTCAGATGTGAATCCAGTGATGAAACAAGGCTCTACATTTTGTTTGCTTTGAAAAGGCTCTGATGATCCCAGCTGTGTTCCTGATCGGCAGAGGCTTTTCAAAGCAATTTTTTGCATTTGCAGAAAAAAATGCTTTGAAAAGTAAAAAAAAAAAAGTTGGCCACGCCCACCCAGTCATATTACAACCCCTCCCCCCAAAGCCACGCTCACAGAACCGGTAGTAACAAATTTTACATTTCACCCCTGAGTTAAAAGATATATGTGACTGGCATACATATCATTTTATCAATAATGAAATCTGAAAATAACAGATCTAATTATGTTTTTGCTTCTGGATATGTATAACCAACCTTCCTTCCTTCCTCCCTCTCTCCCTCTGATGATTGTTTGGTGTAATCTCTGGAGTTTCTTTAGCAAGATTTTCAGAAATGGTTTGCCCTTGAGTGCTTCTTAGGGCTGAGAAAAATTGACTGGCCAGCTGGTTTCATGCCTAGGTAGGATTAGGATCACAATCTTCTAATTGCTAGCTTTGTGCTCTAACCACTACACCAAACTGGCTCTCAATTCTCAGATTGTACATGTTATCTAAGTTTATTCCTCACACAATCATACCACTGAATGTACATCATTTGCCACAAAAGATCTCTTGAATATGTTATCTTGAAGGAATATTCCAGTAACTGGATTTGTGCAAACAAATTTGCAATGGCATTGTCTTCTCAAAAGTCAGATGTGTCAGTTTAACCTAAAAGCAAAGACTTGGTTTGTGCTAATAATATAACTATAGTCAAATAATCCTAAAATAGTCTACTCTGAGAGACCGTTAGGCTAATTGTATATGGCACCATCCTGTTAGAGTCTTCCATCGGTGGATTGTTCTCTAAAAGGATTGAGAATCTATTTAAATAGGTGGAACGCTACTGCTATCTTGGTGTTAAATGAGAACATTTTTAACAGACTCAGATGACAAATAATTTTCTTTATGTAAAAATGCAGTTACTGTAGAGGTGTTTGTTTTTAATATGTATCTGTGGGAGAATTAGGGAGAAAAGAAGTAGAGCATGACATCAATACCAATACCATCTGATCCAAGATGGCCCTTAAGCTTACATAGTTATTTTTCATAAATTTAAGATCTAATATTGAATGGGTGTTATTCCCATTATAAACTCAGCTCCAGATTTTCTCATACCTAACTTCTGAAGAAAAATAATATTTTTAGTCATCACTAAAAAGAGTTTAGTTGTCAACCCACCCATCACTTTCTCTCAAGATTGGAAAGGACAAAGAGTAGGTAGATGAGAGGGATGTGAAAACATGAGGGGTGGGTAAGAAAGAGCAAAACTCAATGGCACACATGGAGAGGAGACCCTCAGATATCATCTTGTCAAGGATTCCCCATTGACTCAGTAGGGCCAATGTAAACACTGTTTTTCTAATTCTTATACACTAATTGTGTGTTCATCACTTGAAAAAGATCCATTTGTTGAAAAGGTATCTCCCTTTCCCAATCTGTGCTCACAAAGTCTGATGCTCATACAATGGACAACTACACAACCTACTGTATATTTCTCCTTCCAAAGTGGTGCCACTAGATTGTGAAAAGGATTGCAGAGTTACACGTTGCCCTCTTGTGTTTTGTTTCTCTCCCTCCCCATAGTGAAAATATAGATTTGCATATAAGTCCCTAAGGTCTTCTGTAGTGCCCACTGTTCTACTGGTTGGCTCCCTGGAATATCCACCAACTATACTGTTTTGAAAACATTTGCTTTATCAGAAAGCAGACACACCTGAAGATTGTAGACTAAGCTCAAAAGGCAGGCTTAATGTAGTTGTTGTTGATGAGAATAGCAGAATAACAGAGTTGGAAGGGTCCAGAGTTGGAGGTCTTCTAGTCCAAGCCTCTGCCCACCCACAACTTCTGGAGGCAAGTTGTTCCACTGGTTAATTGTTCTAACCATCAGGAAATTTCTCCTGATAGCTAGGATGCTTCTCTCCTTGATTAGTTTCCACCCATTGCTTCTTGTCCTGCCTTCATCTGCTTTGAAAAATAGGCTGACTCCCTCTTCTTTGTGGCAGCCCCTGAGATATTGGAACACTGCTATCCCTAGTCCTTCTTTTCATTAAATTCAATATACCCAATTCCTGCAATGTTCTTCATATGTATTAGCCTTCAATCCCTTAATCATCTTTGTTGTTCTTCTCTGCACTCTTTCTAGAGTCTTAACATCTTTTTTATATCGTGGTGTCCAAAATCGGATGCAATATTTCAAGCATGGTCTTACCAAGGCATCGTAAATTGGTATTAGCTCTTCACGTAATCTTGATTCTATCCCTCGATTAATGCAGCCTAGGACTGCATTGGCTTTTTTTGGCAAGTGCAGCACACTGCTGGCTCATATCATGAAGATCATAACCATACATTAATCTTTGCAAAGCAGTTGAGAAGGACAAAGCCAGGAAATCTTGGTTCTCCCAATCTGTGTAATATGGCTCTGCCCACTTTTTAAATAATTCTGCCCACTGCGGTCTCTGAAATGTTAACACACCAGATGAGAATTGCAGCCCTTGCTCACAAAAGGTTCTTCATTCTTGCTCTAAGGACAGATCTCTTCTATACTGTATTTGTGTTGTAGTTTATTCCAGTGGTGAAATCCAATTTTTTTTACTACTGGATCTGTGGGCGTGGATTGGTGGGTGTGGCATGGCTTGGTGGGCATGGCTTGGTGGGTGTGGCAGGGAGAGGATACTGCAAAATCTCCATTCCCGCCCCACTCCTGGGGGAAGGATATTGCAAAATCTCCATTCCCACCCCACTCGGGGGCCAGCCAGAGGTGGTATTTGCTGGTTCTCCGAACTACTCAAAATTTCCACTACTGGTTCTCCAGAACCTGTCAGAACCTGTTGGATTTCACCCCTGGTTTATTCCTATGTAGGAATTAAAGACTTTTATTACATTGTAACTGAATTAAAAGGAAGAATATAATGGCAGCAAAATATACAATTTGCAATCACCCAATCTTATGTCTAATACTACAGCACTCTGAGAGCAGTGGCTGGATATTGATGTATTTATCTTTACAAGATTCATGTTGGGATTTCAGGGTGGAATAAATAATGCTCTTTCCCCTTCTTTTCCCACAACACCCAACTGTGAGTTGGGTTGGGCATAGAAAGAGTGGCCTAAACTTCCACAATGAGCTTCCATAGCTGAAAATGAACTAGAACTCACAGTCTCCCAGCTTCTAGGTCAGTGCCTTAATCTCACAGCTACATAAGCAAACCTTATGTGGCCTCTGTTGATTTGGACATTTTGGGGGCAGGTGGGGCAGCAATCTGTTGATGCAGGAAACCAAGTTTTTGAAAACACCGACTGTTTTTCCCTGGATTGCATTAATGGAAACATTCAATTTTTGGCAGAAAGCAGAATTGGCAGAAGCCCAAGCTGTGTTAATTTTACTTTCTGCACAAACTATTTTGTACTTTAATTTTCATGTTCTCTTGTGGCACCTTTTGAAGAATTCTGGCAATAAGCTTGATTGCATTATGGAGATTCACCGGTTCAAAGTTGTTTTCTATTTTTAATCTGCCCTGGGAGTTTTATTCCCGTTCGTCACTCCTTATGAGTGGTACAATGACAATTACTTGAAATGTCCTTGATGGATGTTTTTACACGTTGCTTAGAGAGGACCAGCAGAATGTGCAACACATATGATGCAAAGCGCTGTCAAAACTTACAAACATGTAGAGTTATTTTCAATAATTTAGCTCAACCGTAGGTCAGAGTCATGTGGTACGAGATTCATAGGATTTATTTCTAAATAAAACCTGTTTACGATGGAGGAGACAGAGAATTTAGTTACAGCGGGATATCATGGCGCGTAAGATCTTGACTACTGAACACAGTGGCAATAATTATAATATCAAGTTGCCAGAGTTATTTATTGCCAGAGGTTTGGATTTGAATGTAGCAAGAACCACTGGGACCATCAGGTTGAGACGTTTTGGAAAATTAGCAGGTTAAGATGATCTTATGGGACTTCAAAATTCAAACTGACAGGCACCTTGTTCATAGTATACCTGATATAAGAGTTATTGAAAAGAAGAAAGTTTGATTCATTGATATTAGCATACAGCAGAAGTGGGTTTCACATAATTTTACCACCGGTTTGCCGTGCACCAAAAATCTGCATGTGCTTTGCTTGCGCGTGGGACTTGCACACAGGCGCGCAGCTTAGAAAACATGGCTAAATAGGACAGCATAGTGCCAGGGCGGGTGAGCACCCACCTGCAGGTCGCTACTACCGGTTCCCCCGAACCAGCCTGATCCGGCTGATTACCACCACTGACATACTGGGTGATGCTAGGATTGAGGAAAACCAATCAGTAAAAAAATATGAAATACAGGGACTTGCAGATTGAAGTTGAATGCTTATGGAAAAAGAAATCCACTATTCTACCACTCATGATTGGAGTCCTTGGGGCAAAATCTAAAGGGTTTCTTGATATTTAGAAATGTTGAATTTAGTGGACCTGAAAATCATAATATATACTGTATATGTATATAATATATATATGTATATAGATAGCTAGATGATAGCTAGATAGCTAGATAGCTAGATAGCTAGATAGCTAGATAGCTAGCTAGCTAGCTAGATAGATAGATAGATAGATAGATAGATAGATAGATGATAAAGATAGATAGATAGATAGATAGATAGATAGATAGATAGATAGATAGATAGATAGATAGATAGATAGATAGATAGTTGATAGATAGATGTAGGTAGGTAGATAGGTAGGTAGAGAGAGAGATAGGTAGGTAGAGGTAGATAGATAGATAGATAGATAGATAGATAGATAGATAGATGATAGATAGATAGATAGATAGATAGATAGATAGATAGATAGATAGATAGATAGAGGTAGAGATAGAGATAGAGATAGAGATAGAGATAGAAAGATAGAGATAGAGAGATATAGAGATATATACAGTAGCAGGGGTGAAATGCTCCCGGTTCGGACCAGATGGCCTGATCCGGTAGCGATGGCGGCAGGTGGTTCGGAGAACTGGTAGCAAAAATCCCTGCGCCCCCCTCCCACCATGCCCAGCTGGGCTGCACGATCATCAGAGGGTTTTTTTTCTTTACTTTTAAAAGCATTTTTTCTACAACCTCTTCCGACAAAAAAATGCTTTTAAAAGTTAAAAAAAAAAGCCTCTGATGATCGCGCGGCTCAGCTGGGATTGTCAGAGGCTTTTCAAAGCATTTTTTTCTGCAACCTCTTGGCCGAAGAGGTGGTAAAAAAAATGCTTTGAAAAGTCTCTGACGATCCCAGCTGAGTTCCCTGATCGGCAGAGAGGCATTTTTTAAAAAACCTCTCTGACGATCCCAGCTGAGTTCCCTGATCGGCAGAGGCTTTTCAAAGCATTAGAAAAAATGCTTCAAAAAGTTTAAAAAAAAAAAAAAGTTGGCCATGCCCACCCAGTCACATTACCCCCACCACCACCAAGCCACGCCCACAGAACCGGTAGTAACAAATTTTATATTTCACCCCGATATATAGATATATTTAGATACACACACACACACACACACATTACAGTATTGACCTAGGACAGCCATGGAAAGATACCTGCTCGGCATTACAAGCCGAGCTAGAAAGACCTGCACATGGATTAGAGAACAAACAAAAGTACACGATATCGTCAAGAGAGTAAAAGAATTGAAATGGAAATGGGCTGGTCCCATAGCAAAAAGAACTGCTGGCAGGTGGACTAAGGCAGTCATAGAATGAATCCCACTTGCCAGTTTATTTCTGGGTGCAATTCAAGATGTTGGTAATCACCTATAAAATCCCTCATGGTCCAGATTACTTTAGGAACTGTCTCACCTGGGTGGGACTGACCTGTCCCATCCACGCTGGCAGAGAGGGCATACTGTGGATCCTGGCAGTCAAGGAATTTCAACTGGCAGGATTTTAATATCTTTAATGCTTATTATGTTGCAAGCCACCCAGAGTCATTTGAAATGAAAGGAATGCCAAATAAATCTAATAAATTAATATATAAATAAAATATAGATTTCTCTGAATTTGGGGAAAGTAACTTTTTTTTTTAGATTAAAATCCAGGAAACTCCTTCTTAATATTTTTCTTCTAGTGAACATGTTCATCAAAGATAATTTATTCATCGATTGTTATTGCTAGAGAGTGTAGGGTTATTGTTTTTTTAATTGTTTTTATATTGAGTTTTTATCTTTGTAAGAGTCCCTGAGAGGGAGTTGGGCAGCCATATAAATGTTCTTTCAATAAAATAAATAATAAACAAATAAATTCAGGATGGGAAAAACAACCTAAAACCTTTTTGCATTACTGTATGAGTTACACTGTCATGAAAATATCAGTGTCTTTCATTTTTACCCGCAAATAGTGAGAGACTGACAGAGACTTGTGACAAATACAAGGGCTTTTTCACCTTGAGATGAATTATACATTAATTCAAGTTGAGTGACATATTCAAAGAAGAACGGTGGATTTTAATTCTTGTCACTGGACCTTTTGCCTCTACAATGCTGCATTAGTTGCTTATAGGGCAGAACACTTTAAGTGAGGTAGTTAAGGAGACAGGTGGATTTGAATCCCCGTCCCATCACTTTCTCAAAAATGCTCCCCCTTCTCTCTTTCATGACATATTGTGCAGAGAGAAGAAGGTTTAATATCTACTAGGTGTTTTTTTTTTCTTCCTCATTGGCACTTTACCCACATAAGTGAGAGAAGAACAGATGGATGAGAAGAATGGAGTTTAATGATTTTCCCTGGGTTCTCCACCCTATTTAAATTGCAGTCTCCAATCACAAATGCTAAAGAGCACAATTGTGCTGTGGAGGAAGGGATGAAACCGTCCATGTGTGTTCATCTCCATTCTAGTCTCCCCACCCCCACACCCCCACCTCCCGGCTAGTATACATGTTGAAAACTCTGATTTAGGTGAGGAGAAAAGCACGCCGAGAAATTTTATTTGGGGGTAGGGCGTTCAAGTCAGCACTGACTTCTGGCAACTACCTTTGCAGCTTTTTTTTGGAAATAGTGTGCCACTGCCTGCTTCCTAGCACTGAGAAAGAAGGGCTGATCCAAGGTCATCCGGTTGTTTGTGCCTCACACCAAGATTAGCTTGCCAATGTCCCCTACAATTGGATTTTTTTTCCAGGCTATGTATAATATATATATGATATGCTGGTGAGGGGAATTCTCAGGGGTGAAATGCTCCCAGTTGGGAGCGATGGAGGTGGGTGGTTTGGAGAACCGGTAGCAAAAATCCCTGCCCCCCCCATGCCCAGCTGAGCCGCGCGATCATCAGAGGCTTCTTTTTTTATTTTTAAAAGCATTTTTTCTACAACCTCTTCGGCTGAAAAAATGCTTTTAAAAGTACACCAAAAAAAAAAAGAGCCTCTGATGATCATGCAGCTCAACTGGGATCATCAGAGGCTTTTAAAAGCATTTTTTAACAACCTCTTCAGCCGAAGAGGTTGTAGAAAAAATGTTTTTAAAAGAAAAAAAGCCTCTGACAATCAGGCAACTCAGCTGGGATCGTCAGAGGCTTTTAAAAACATTTTTTTACAACCTCTTCAGCCGAAGAGGTTGTAGAAAAAATGGTTTTAAAAGTAAAAAAAAAAAAAGTTGGCCACACCCACCCAGTCACATTACCCCCCCAAGCCACGCCCACAGAACCGGTAGTAACAAATTTTAGATTTCACTACTGGGAATTCTCATGCAACTTCATTGTTCTCCTGTAGCCAGCTAATCAGCTAAATGATAGAATTGCACAGGTAAATTAGAAGCTTGGATACCTGTAGCAGGTTGTAGTAAGGGCTTCAAGGAAGTGCATGTGACCTGGGGCCGAGAGACCATAGATCAAATGCTCTGAAAAGAGTCAGTAAGTGGACTATTTCTCATCCATACAATTTGTGATGAGATTATGGTAAGTACTGTATATCTTTGCTTTTCTCTCTGTCTTGTGACCCTAAATGAAACAATTAAAATGATACCTGGAAATTTTAATAATCAGTACTGTGTCAGCACTTCAACCTGCATTTACTCTAGTGCTGACATAAGAAGGAGAAGAGGGGGCAGCTGGCAAGAGGATGCTTGACATTTCACCTACTTATTTTCCTTGAAGATAATATCCCCTAGGAGATGAGATGGAAGGGGGGACATTCCTGGGAGCTTAAGTAGTAGATATGGGAAGAGTGATTTGGAAGAAGGCCAATAAGACACACAGAATTGGGGAACGGAAAGGGAAGGTTTGGGGTCAAGAAGTCAGAGTTGGCTATGCCACAATCGGGGCCAGATTGTCATGGTTAATAAAATGAAAGATTTCTTCAAAGACTATCTGTTTGGAAATGCAATTTATTTTATTTGAGATGACATCGAAACCTGACATACTGTTCAATCATGAACAATATCCTCACAACGTGCCCTTCTTGTTCAACTGGTTTAATCTCAGATGATGAACCAGATAGCCTGGTCAATATATTTAGTCTATTTAAGAGCCGTGGTGCAGGGATGGTATTCACTTACCTTCACTACTGGTTCACAAATGTGAGCGTGCGCTCTGCTTGCATGTGCCACCTCCGTGCATGTGCAGGGCCTTCCACACATGCACAGAGCATCAAAACATCAATAAATAGGATGTGATGATGTTGGGGTGGGTGGGCAGAGCCTCCCGTAGCCGCCGCTACCGGTTCTCTCAAACCGGATAGAACCGGCTGAATACCACCACTGCCATGGTGACACAGTGGTTAGAATGGGAATGGGACAATTTGCCACGGCCAACTTGCTGCGGACAACTCACTATAGTCACTCACCACAGCCAGCTCACTGCAGCCAACTCACTGCAGACCAGCTCTCCACGACCAACTCAATGCGGGACAACCCAATTGTCGTGGGACAATTTAACAATTCTATTTAATTATTTAAAATAAATAAAAAGTATTTTAATTTTTGCCATTCACATTTCATTCTGTCCCTCCCTTTGCATCCTTTCTTTAATGATTCTATCCTCCCATTTCTTTGATATTAGCATGACTCTTGTCCCGCAGTGAGTTGTCCTTTGGTGAGATGGCCGTGGCAACTTGTCCTGCAGCGAGTTGGCTGTGGCAAGTTGGCTGTGGCAACTTAGCCACAGTGAGTTGGCCATGACAAGTTGGCCATGGCGAATTGGTCATAGCGAATTGTCATACGCCCGGTTAGAATGCAGGCTGACTCTGCTCACTGCTAGGAGTTCGATCCTGACCAGCTCAAGGTTGACTCAGCCTTCCATCCTTCTGAGACTGGTAAAATGAGGACCCAGTTTGTTGGGAAAATATGCTGATTTGCTTCGAGAGTGTTGTGAAGCACTAGGAAAGAGTATATCAGTCAAAGTGTTATTATTATTGTGACTGTTCTATGCATTATCTTGAAATCGTCTTCAATATTAAGAAAATGTTGTAATTCAGGGACCTAGTTTCAAAGTGAGCCAGGCAGAATTTCAAAATTGGACAGGGGTTTAAAAGAAACAATGACATTTCATCCAAAGAAAACACATGTGGCCCCTTGTTTCCTTCACCCTCCTTTCTTCCATATGCATTAAACTATATTTCTAGGTGCACATACTGTGCAGGATGAATAACCCATGAAATTGAATATTTCTGCATATGCAATTTGAGTACAACTGCTTCTTTTAAACCAGTTGTTCTTTTGTCAGATTCTGTTACTTCTCCAGGTTTAAATTATGAAGGAGGGAGGGGGAGGGAGGGAGGGAGGGAGAGGGAGAGAGGGAGAGGGAGGGAGAGAAGTAATGTGATTACAGGGTTTAAAATAGGAGATTATTAAGGCAGGAAAGACTTCTATTGCCTTGGCGAACCTTTGTTATGGGTTGGGACATCATCTCTTTTTGGAATTTAGAGCTGCGTAATTCCAATATCTTTAATATAGGACTGAGAGACGGCATAGGTTTACTAGGGGGAAAGAAAACAGGATAATTTCATATTTTGGGTTTATCTATTACATCCAGTTTTCACGGGCTGCATTTATAATAACAATCACCCCTCATTAAGCTGAAGATGGTTATTGTTCTTATGAAGCATAGAAATCAAATGCTTGAAAAACATAAGCACAATTTACATATTAAAAATGAATCGCTGCATATTTATTAGTAGGATACTGTGGGTTTTTACTTATTTAAATATTTTCCCAAGGTTATTCCACTGCTTCCGTTCAATGTGCTGTTTTCAGCAACACACGAAATCATACCTTTATTTAAAATAAAAATTCTATGCAATTGTTTAGAATATGCTATACACTCGAGTAAATACGTACGTCACAGCATTTGCATTTGCATCCAAAAATTTTTCAAATTCAGCAGCCCATTGAATGAAGCTCAATATCCTTTCCAGAGCAGGTCACCTAGAGGGATGCAGATGTACAGCTGGGTTGTTACATAATATTAAATACATGCACAGATGGTCTAAACGCCCAGTGAGACCCAAGATACTTTTCAGAAAGAGCATCTAGGATTATGACAAGAGTTCAGGTACGTCTCCCCAATCCCCTACTCCAAACCAGGCAGAATGATGTCGCAACAGTAGAGTTCAAAGGCAGTTCACTTATTAAAGAGGGTATAGATTCAATGGTAATATAAAAGCAGGTGAGTGATGTTGCTTCCAGCATATAAAATTTGGAGCTGAAATAAGCACTGGGGATTTAGCAAAACTGCCCATGGCCAAGTCTAGAACTTAGCAATTATTCATGAGGAATATTGTTTCTTAAACAGACCTCTGAGATTCTGTACCTCTGAGATTGTAAATGCAGATTAGTGGATATTTCCATTGGGAATTCAGCTTTCTGGGCCCTCTATTTCACAGGGAAATGATTGCATTATATCTAGTATTTAAACTCCTAGCTTTAGTGTCTGGAAAAGGCTGGAGATTAGGCTGAAGTTCAATTTCCTTCTCCAAAGATACACAACTATATAATACGCAGAAATTATTAAAAAATGGAAATGTGTATTGGACAGAGAGAGTGGATTATATTCCACTTCGTGTCAGACCTGGAAGCCATCTTTTACCTTAGATGTGCCTGCCACATATTCTTCTCTGGGAAAATGGGAGGGGGGATTGCATAGAGTATGGGTGATATGTAGTATGTAGTCAAAATAACATTCCTTTCTCAGAGAGTCAAGGACGCATTGCCCTGGCACCTGGAGTCAGATGACTGGGAGGTGTCTCCAGTTTGGACGATGGATGATTGGGCCATGTGATGGACATGAGGGTGCTGGGCAGGGACTTGAACTTTCACTTGGGTGGGGAACACCTGGAAACTTTCAGATTCGGGTTTTCCCAGATGTGCCAAAATGACATCTTCAATAAAAAGGAACTTTGAGGAACCTAAAGCCTTGGAGTTCTCTTTTTGTTGGAGGTGTTACTTGGAACCCTGACATTCAGTGTGCCATTTTCTGTGTGTGCCTCCAATCTGCTGTACAGATTTGTGGATCCTCTAGAACAGATTGGAGTGAAATTCAGTATGGAAAGTGGAATCCCGATTTGGCTAAGCATATATCAAATCCTTTTCACACACACACACACACACACACACATTCTGGCATGGCAGGTATATATATATTTGTTTTCATAGATTTTCACGGGTAGAGGTATGCAAGTTTTGGTATATTCTGGTCTTTTCCCATGTAAGATTGAGAGTATCTTGGCGACATTTCAATGGGGTCCCACTCGTCATCTTCAGGCTGGTGTCTTCGGCTTCGTGCTTGTGCGAGGAAAGCTTTCTTGTGCTTTCCTCGCACAAGCACGAAGCCGAAGACACCAGCTTGAAGATGACGAGTGGGACCTCATCGAAATGTCGCCAAGATACTTTCAATCTTACACGGGAAAAGACCCGAATACACCAAAACTTGCCTATCTATATCTATATCTATATCTATATCTATATCTATATCTATATCTATATCTATATCTATATCTATATCTATATCTATATCTATATCTATCTATCTATCTATCTATCTATCTATCTATCTATCTATCTATCTATCTATCTATCTATCTATCTATATCTCACCTGGCAGCAAGAACTTGCTGGCTGCCAGAAAGAAAAAAGCCCAGAACTGAATGGATGTGATTCCACTGAGCTAGGGCTGCAGAAAAACCTTGGTTACGTAGGAAAAACCTGGCTAGAGGAAAAAAAAAAAAAAAAACACACACACACACACACACACACACACACATTTTTGTATTACTTTTTTCATAGTACATACATTTTTTTCTTGAGAACAACAGCATAATAATTTGGGAGGTATGACATCTTCTCCCTCTATATTCTCAACTTCAAGCTAATTTAAAGAAGGCAGAATCTTCTTGAACACATTGGTAGAGCTTGTGCTCAATGTTTGATGTCCATTTTTGTTGACATACTGTATTTATCAGCCTGAATGTGTGGAAGTATAGAAGCCAGCCCTCGCTTCTTACCTCAGTTGTGTACCCCAGTTTTGCCTGCTCAGCTCCCCACTGAAGGGACCACTAAGCATATTTAGTTGTAGTAAGCAATGCCCATGCAACATGGGAAACCCCCCCCACACACACACACTTCATTTATGCTACCTAATGTTGTGAGATTGTACCTCTGAAATTTAGAGAGAAGATGCCCAAATTCTGAAACCCTGTGCTTTCATTGCCACCTGTGATCCTCTCCAAGAAGCCAACATATGGACTAAAAAAACACAATTTGGGAGAGATGCGGGATGGTACACCTAGCTTTTGTTGTATGTGTATGACTGCATTTGGTTTTACTGGTTTCCTATTTTTTCTCATTTGATTTTGATTGCTTTTTTAATTTTTGATGAGCTAAATGTATTAAAGTCAAGTGTGGATGGAATGGGGTTTTATATGTAAAGATGTTGGACAAGCCCTCTCCTGTCACCTGGACACACATTTGCATTCTCTCACATATTCAGGACAGTGGAGGTCTGGATAGGTCTAATGTTCCACTGAAATCTCTCTGTGACCATCTCTTAGCTGAAATCCCTCTTGGAATAGTGCTCCAAAGCTTTGTATGTCCTAAAAGAATTGATCAACAACAGAATGTTGACTATGCAAACCCTGTGAAGGGAATGAAAGGTCAATTTGGTTAAAAGAACAACAACAACAATACATAGAAAATGAAGAAGTTAAATTGCTCTGGGACTTCCAAATTCAGACAGACAGGCACCCCAGACTTAACAGCTCTCGATAAGAAAGACAAAAAAGTCTGGATAGTGAATGTGGCAGTGCCTGGAGGCAGCAGAGGAGAAGAGAAAGAACTGAAGATAACAAAATACAAAGACCTACAAATAGAAATAGACGACTATGGCAAAGGCAAGCAAGTCTAATACCAATAGTAATAGGCGCCTTGGGTGCAATCCCAAAACAACTGGAGCACCATTTGAACACCATTGGCATTGACAAATTTTCCATCAGTCAATTGCAGAAGACAGCTTTACTTGGAACTGCTTCCATCCTGCAACAATATCTGTAATACCACCGAACATCTAGATTTGCCTATCCCAGGTCCTTGGTGAGGACTCGATAGGTAGACAAAAATGCCAAACCCAGTCTGAACATCTGGCTGATTGTGTGAAGATGATGATTAACAACAACAACAACAAGACAGGACCTAGGCTGAGTGGCAAAACAAGGCAAATTAGCTAGATTATAACTTGCCTAATTATTATTTTATGTTTCACCTCCAGAAAGTTCACAAGAAAATTGTAAGATTTGAGGCCTAACACATGCAGTATAAAAGATATGATTAGAAATCTATTTCATTTAAATAGAAACCAGGTGCAAAAAGGAGAAATAGTTCCCATCCATGCTGTGTATTTTAAGTGTGGCAAGAAGTTGTATAAAATTTCTCCACTTAGAAATCTCTGTACAAATGCATATTGTTTTTTACATAAAAACACACACACCATCCCCATCCCACCCCAGTTGTGCTTGTGAGACTTTTTTTTAACTGAGATTGAGAAACAAAAGTTTAAACCAAAACCACTCTTCCTACATTTTGTTCTGCCACTAACTCTTTTCTACTTCCTGATATTAATGCAAGGAGATAAACCTTTTCTGACTGGCGATACAAAATAATTAAAATATAAAACATACAGCAATTAAACATGCAAGATCAACAAAGAGAACAACATTCTCACTCAAAATCTTATGCAATCGTGAGGTTCTAACCTAAAATTTTACAGGATTTGGTTCGAATATGAGTTTTCTGACATTTAATTTTTGAAATTAATTTTTACCCAATTGTGGCATTCTGCAGACACTATCAGGAGATGTTGCAGGTGCCATTTACATTAATATTTTAAAATGATGAGATTGATGATGGCATTATTATTATTTATAGTTATACCCTCAATCACAGCTATTTTTTAAAATGTAGATTGTTGTGATGTTATAGTAAGGGGGAAAATAATAGAAGGATATTTTTAGTTCAAATACTGAAAATATCACAAACTATAATGAATCAAGTTCACCAAATTCTTTCCTGACTCTTGAAGCTTAATGAAAACAAGGAATGGAGTGATAAAGATAGAGGACATAAGATATTGGATACTAGTGAAGATGAATTCCTTGAAGTATGGTATAGATTTAAGTAAGTTTAATTGTGCTAGATGACACAGAAACATGATGATTAGGTTTGCTTTGAAATTATGTAAATCAGAAAGTATTTGGAACTGCCTCCAAATAAATGCCATAGCTCTAGACGTATGTAATTATATTTTTTTAAACATTAGAAGAAAAGCAATGCAATTTTCTTTGGCTATTCCCTCTTTCTCATCCCTCTTTTTGCGTAAAGTTTTAATTCCCTTTTCCATGCTCCTTTCCATCTTCTGTAAGAAGATTGATGCTGAAGATTTAGAATGTAAATTTTCTGAGTTAATTGAATCTTTTTTTGTGCAATAATACAGTAAGCAGAAAATCTTAAGTATTAGCTTGAGGAATACACATATGCAATTTCTCACTGCTACCAGTTTATACTAATAGATAATTCTAATATCAGTAATGGGCAGACATCAGATAGGAGTGAGAGTAGGGAAAAGGAATCACAAAAGACCTGTGTTTGTTGTTTATTTTCAGCATAGCTGCCTCTCCTTTATGTCTCTGGAATTCTCCACTGGATTAAGCAGCTTTTTGTCAGTAGAGGTTGACAAAACCCAGTTGAGGTTTATAGGATTCAATCAACATCTGCATTCCTTGAACAGTGTATTCAGCTGGAAAATTTAAAGTTGTTTTTGTCCTCAGAAGGATATACAGATATTACTTTGCTATATCCTTTGGGGGAAGTAGCTAGGTTCTGTTGCTGAATAAGGAATATTCCAATAAATACAGATTGCAGATTGAACTATTTCCCACTTCTGGAGGAAACATTCTTCTTATAGGAACTGAATATTAACTGAATAAAAGTTTCCATGTACTGTCAAAACTTTTTATCTATGCTTTCCAAGAGGTGATTGCAGTGGTGGGGTTCAAATTTTTTTACTACCGGTTCTGTGGGCGTGGCTTGGTGGACATGGTTTGGTGGGCGTGGCAGGGGAAGGATACTGTAAAATGTCCATTTCCTCCCCATTCCAGGGGAAGGTTACTGCAAAATCCCCATTTCCTCTCAATCAGCTGGGACTTGGGAGGGAGAGAATAGATAGGGGCAGGGCCAGTCAGAGGTGGTATTTACCAGTTCTCTGAACTACTCAAAATTTCCGCTACCGGTTGTCCAGAACTGGTCAGTACCTGCTGAATACCACCTCTGGGTGATTGGTGAATTTTCATGAGAGTGAACTTCAGGAGGTAGAGAGTTGATTATCAACAAAGAGATTATAAATATACTAAGGGGTGTTCACAATTTATTTTCCTTATTTCCATCATAACCAAGAGTCCAGATCTTTATGATAACACTTTTAAGATATCTTATGAATTAAAGATGTTTCCTTGGGTATATCAGGGAGATAGGGAAAATGGAAAGAAGAGATTGCTCAGTGCTGTATATGAATACCTCTAAGTCTAAGATGCTAGAGTTACATAGATTGATTTTGTGCATGTTCTTTGCATGTCTAACTCACAGAATATTATCTGCAGAGAGTCTGTCTCAGTATTCTCAGACATTTGGTCAGATGCAAGAAACAGTGTGTTGGCTTGTAAAATAGTCTCCAGATTAGAGATAATAGTTTCTAGGATGGAGTTCATAGCTAGAATAGAATAGTATTAGCAAGTTTGTGGTAAAAGTGAGGTTTGCTTACATCTGTGGTATACAACCATATGGCACAAATATGACTTTGTAACCTAGTCTACCTTTTTTATATTAGAGAAAAAATCTCACGTGAAGGCCTTGTTGCCTATGCTATGATGGCAATAGCTTAGTGATAGTTATATTTAGTGATAGCAATAGCTCCCGGGCATGGTGATAATAGAAGAACCAATATGTCTTTTGGAAAAATTGACTAATATTCTGAATGATCATTTTTTTCATGCGATGAAAAGTAGGAACGGGATGAAATAGAACTGAAAAAGTCATTGGACTGTTCAGTCCCAAGAATGAATGAGAACAGTGTCAGTTGATGACATATGACTAGAGAAAGATTTGGTTCAGATGCATACTTTAAGCATAAGCCTGTTCTTAAGTTTTCATGGAAAAGGAATGTATAAAGAAGCATGGTTGTTTATGAAAGAATAAGTGTCAAAAATACAAGGCTGATCTTGAGGTGTGTTGGATAGTTAGTTTTGGTAAAGTCAAGAGTGGAACCTCAGAAAACAGGACCTGAAAGAAAACAAAGAAACAAAAGTGAAAGTAGAATTATAAGAACAGAAAACAAAGGTCTATACTTCATGAAGTGTTAGGTGATAAATTAATTTCTCAATTAACAAATAATAGAATTGGGACCTTGGAGGTCATCTAGTCCAACACCCAAACCAGGAGACCCTATATTATTCCAGACAAGTGGCTATCCGGTCTCTTCTTAAAAACTTCCAGTGATGGAACATCCAAAACTTCTGAAGGCAAGCCATTCCACGGTTTAGACAATTTGTTCCGCTTGCCTAAAGAAGGGTATAGAAAATTGTCTTCCAAGACTGAATTATACAGTTTGCTAGAAGGTTCAAGTAAAAGTGGCTTTGAATAAGAAAGTGTAAATTTATAAGAATTATTGCTGCAAAAATCACAATATACAAGAAAAATATATTGTATAATGTGTCTAAAGAGGAAAAGATAGTTTGCAAGAAATATAGTCAAAGTGAACAAACACCAGATAAGATAAAAGAAAAAGATCAAATTTAGAGCAATTATCATCCCACAGACAAGACTGTACCACTTTCTCAAGCTCACAAGAAATTCAAGAATTTCCAACGAATAATAGTAAAGTTACTTATTGGGCCCCACTTTTGAGTAGGCTGGACGGTTTCCATCTGTCCTTTATTTTGCAACTGTCAGATTTGCTAACATGTTTCTTACCGAATGTGTGAGAACTAATTTTCAACAATTGTGATGGAAATAAAACTTGTTTTGGAAGTGGATAAAAGGCAGTAAACAAGCCTTTAGCAGAGCGAACGGAAATAAAAATTTAAAAAATGATTAAGGAATTGGGATGAAAGTGAAGTAAGGGAATACTTGGAAGCAGTATTTTAGGGATGTACAAGAGAAAAATAAGAAAAAGTAAGTGCAAAACTACCAGGAAGATAAGTTTCTAAATGTGTTTGGAAAGATATTTGGCAAATTTCTGATTGAAATTGTATTAGAGAGGACAGTAAATAAAATTTGAGAAGTATATTATAGCTTGTATGCTATGCGGGGGTTAGAGTTAAAAAATATATAAATATGAAAATGTTTGTAAAGGTAAAGGTTTTCCCATGTCCATTTGATTCCAACTCTAGGGGGCAGTACTCATGTTCGTTTCTTAGGTGAGGGAGCCAGTGTTATCTGAAGGCATTTCCGTGGCCATGTGGCCAACATGATTATATGCCGAAGTGCACAGAATGCTGTTAACTTTCAACTGAAGTAGTACCAATATATCTATTTGCATTTGCATGCTTTCGAATTGAGAGGTAGGCAGGAGCTGGGGCAAGTAACTCGGGCTCATTCGGGTCTCGAACTCAGACTGTCAGCTTTCCAGCTGACAAGCACAGAATCTTTAACTGCTGAGCCATTGCACTTCCTTTGAGAAAGTTTGTAGTTTGTACATTTGTTGATTTAGAGGAAAGATGAGATAAAATGCGTAGGTGTAAATTAAGGAATGCTTTGCATGATTATTGAATTGATTACTGTTTGCTGAATGTGATAAGACTGGGGTAGTATGGAAGTAAAGCATAGGTGAGAATAAATAGAATATAATTGCAAATGGTTGAACATTGAACAGAGAGTAAGACAAGCATGTTGATGTCCTTGATTCCTTAATGGATGAATGCATAAGAAGTGTTCATTTGAGGTGTGTATTAGGCAGTTGTGCTAGTCAGGGACATGAATATATCCAATGTCATGTTGTTAGTTGACAACCAGAATGATATGCTGGAAATAGTATGACAGAATGAAGAGTATTATCTGACAATAACATATAAAAATCAAAGTAGCTGCGTTTGTCAGAGAAAACAGAGTGAATGATTGCAATTTACTCATAATTTGTCAAAAAATAGAGCAAACAGTTCAATTTTTGTTTCTTGCTGGAATGATTACCAGATATAATGACATGGAGTGTTCAAGATACAAATAGTAGTAGAATGATAGTATGTAGTTTGGAGCAAAAATGTATGTACGCATGTTAAAGGAATGAAAATGGCTATACTTAAGAACATGCATCTAATTCATTTCTAATGTGAATTGTTGTGTCAATACAAATACTGCATAAAATATGTTGAATACAACAGGAATGGAGTCCTTAAGAACTGTGTGAAGTGTAACAAGAAGATTTGATTTAGGGTCATGATGAGTGGGTGCTTAATTAAATTGAATGGAATATACAGAAAAAGAACCATCACAAAAGAAGTACATTGAGATAGTTTAATCATATAGTATATAGCAGGGGTTTCAAACTCAAGGGCCACAGGGTGCTTAGATCTGGCCCACAGGGTGCTTAGATCTGGTCCACAGGGCCTGTCTGGAAACAGCATAGGACCGGCCCGCAGGGCCTCTGCCAGCATAAATGGAGCACTCTGTTTTCACTGGCAGAAGGCTGCAGGAGGCCATCTAGGCCAAAAACGGGGTGGGCTGCGCATGTCCCACTGAGCTCTGTTTTCAGTGATAGGGGGCTGTCAAAAAAGACTAAAACCAAAACAAAAGGAGACATATTTCCCCTTTTGCTTTGAGGATGCAAGAAGGGAAGGAAAGGAGAAAGGGAAAGCCAAAGAAAAAGAAGGGAAGGGAGAGCAAGGGAGGAAAAATAAGGAAAGAGGGGAAGGAAGAAGAAAGAAGGAAGAGGGAAGGAAAAAGAGGAAAGAAGGAAGGGAGGGAGGGAGGGAGGAAATTATAATGCGAGTGAGAGAGAGTCTCAGGGAAGTCCTGCCTTAGCACTTGGCCACCACAGGTGTCCCCGACATGAGTCCCATGTCACGCCCAACATGGCTATGCTCCCTGCCCATGGCCACCATGGCCACGCCCCCAACCACGCCCTCTGAGGTCAAACACAACCCTGATGCCGCCCTCAATGAAATCGAGTCTGACACCCTTGGTCTATAGTCTATAATCATAGAGAATGAATGAGCATCGAATTTCAAAACTAATACAGGTAGTCCTCAACTTATAACCACATCTGAGCCCAAAATTTGTGTTTCTAAATGAATCATTTGTTAAGTGAGTTTTGGCCTAATTTTACGACTTGTCTTGCCACGACTTGTTATTGCTTGTCAGAAGGTCGCAAGAGGTGATCACATGACCCTGGGACACTGCAAGCCTCATAAATATGAACCAGTTGCCAAGCATCCGAAATTTTGATCATGTGACCGTGGGGATTCTGCAATAGCCGTTAGTGTGAAAAACTGTCATAAGTCACTTTGTTCAGTGCTATTGTAACATTGAACAGTCATTAAAGGAACTGTTGTAAATCAAGGACTACCTGTATATGAAGGAAAGAAGAAAAAGTCAAGAGGAAGGGGAAACCAAAAAGACATGGTTAGAGGTTGATGAGATGGTCAAAAAGAGAGAAGTGAGAAATTTAAAGAAGAAATGGCAAAGTACGAATCCATTTCTGAGTGTAGATGCAAGATGCCATGCAAAGTTAGAAGGCTAAGGGAAAGTATTGTGAATGGTTTGATGTAAGTCAGCCTGGCTTAGCCAGGTTTAGCTAGATTTTCTTGTTTTTTTTTTTCCTCATTCATGTCATTAAATCCTCTGGCTTATTGTTTCTTATTCCTTTCCTTGCTCTGCATAATGTTGATTACCTTGGGGAAAAAATGATTAGGGTGTGGGTGGGTGTGTTTGAATGTATTTATATATACTGTACATATACATTAAAAGATAAAATTGAGCAGAGTTCTACTTTATTTATTCTGCATCCCACAAAACTATCTGAATATGTATTTTTACTGAAACACTAAAGAGGAATAGGAGAACGATCACAAAGTGAGACCTGATCAAAAAATATGCATTCCATCCTCTAGTTTTCCTCAATTTTGACCAAATCTTGTTATTTTCCCTCCTTGATCTTTTAAATATATAGAAGAATGTCACAAAAGATAAAAAGCACAGGACAATAATTTGTGCACAGCTATTTAGCACACTGGAAGTTCTCTGGTTGGAAAGCATTATCTTTTCAAATAATGTTTAAATTATCTTTAGATGTAATATGAAAGAAATGATAAAAGTATGCAGACAGATCACTCATTCTCATCATAATTATAACATTGCCAAATGGAAATAGCTGTATGCGTATTATTTTACGGGCTATTATTATAAATAACAGCTTATTTTCCAGATAGCTATTGGAGACACTCCACCTAGTGGTGTGTTCAGACTACGGCTACTCTTTTTTTTTTAAAGCTATTTTGATATAATGCAACTCTCAAGATCTTTGCTTATTCAGGAGTCTTTTGAGCTACCGATAGCAAATGTTAACACTCTCTGTTCTTTCAAAAGGACCTGATACAACTCTTTCTCCAATCATAGATCAAATTGGATTGGAAGAGAGGAATTAAGTTTAAAATACAAAGCGAAAGAATGAATAGATACATATCTGAAACGAACAAAATCCTTCTTTAGCTTTTTTTCAAGTTTTATCGGAATGGCAAATACCAACGAAACTGGTATTAAGGCAGCATCTATGCTGTGTTACACTGGTAATGGTGGTAAAATTTCAGAGATGGATTTGTTATGATAGTTATTCAGTTTTTCACAGAAGCATCTTGCAGAAACTTTTGTGAAGAGGGGGTTATTAATTTGAACTGGGATTAAAATCCATATGAGGTAACTAAGGAGTAAGATCTTAAATTGGAAGTTAAAGAAATGAAATAGAGAGAAAGTCCTCTTCAATTATTTTTAAAAACACGCAGGCAATATAGATAAGGAGTATACATGAAAATGGACATGCATGGAAGGACACTAATATAATTTCTATAGCATAGGTAAGCAATATTTAGGGACCATTGGACACATTTTGATTTTTTTTCCCAAAAAGAGCCAGGTAGACACCCCAACAAGTATCTACAGAAAAAATACTCTTGGATATGACCTATCCACATTCTAATTGAACCATGAATATGGATTTCTATCAATCGTGACTTCTACTATTACTGAAACTACCTGTAGTGTGTATGTGTATGATACTCACATGTCACCTCTTGGCATCAAGCACAATTAGAGCATGGAAGGTTTAATGAATAAATTTTTGAGTGGAGACTTCTCCAAGTACTTAACTCTGCATAATTAGGGCTCCAGGATTTGGAGAAGCCTCTATTTATTGAAGTCAAGGCCTCCTTTCTAACATAATAGCAGAGGTTAGAGGAACTGTGTGGCACTGGGGTGGATTCTAGAGATATGACCTACAACTGTTGCCTCTTACAATAAGTACCCATAGGAACCTTAAGAAGCTGATGTCACAAAGCAATAGGTATGGTCATGAGACTAAATTAGAGTTTTGATTTGAATTACCCTGCTAACTCTTGAGCTTCTGACTCCACAAGAAATTTTTTCAGGAGTTTAAAATACGTGCACATGAAATTATTGAACTGAAGAATTGACAGAGACTGTTTCATCGAGCCTAACCTCCATACATTTCCAACTGAGGGATGACCAGTCTCTGCTCAAACCTATCCAGCAGAGTCTCAACCCTGAAGCCATTTTGGAGCATCTTCAGGGCTGCCACAGCAATGCTGGTTGGAGCTGTGGAAATGGGAGTGGGGAGTAGAGATAGCTGGGGACTTGTAGCCAAAATAAAATTCTTTCTCCTGGGAACCAAGGACGTTCTCACCGGGTGTGGGGAGGCATGGACTGAAACCAACTGGAGTTGGGACTGTGACCTGATTGGACCATGTGATGGATATGTGGACTGGGGGAAAGAATTTTAATATTTAATTTGGGTGGAAAAAACCTCGGGACCTTCAGAGGAGACCATTTCCAGTGGACCGTTGGTTCCACTGTCGAAGTCTTTGTTACCGCTAGAAAATTTTTCCTGATGTTCAATCAGGCCCAATTTGGAAGGTGCTGAGGAGCTATACAATATATAATTATGTAAAAAGAATCTTGTAACAAATATTATAGTAGGTACTATGCAGTGACCATTCAAATTTGGAAGTGTATGTATGTAAGTATGTATGAGCTGGAGTAAGAACTGTTTTCATGTATTTACTCGTTAGAATATTTTTTATTCATCAGTGTAATATAGAATTGCTAGATATTTTCATATAGAGAGAAACAATGAGACAAATGAGCCTTGGTAGTACAGGGGTTTAAGGCACCCTGTTATTAAGCTGGTTATTAAGACCAGCTGCCTGCAATTAATGCAGGGTTTGAATCTCGCCAAGGCTCAAGGTTGACTCAGCCTTCCATCCTTTCTAAGGTAGGTAAATTGAGGACCCAGTTGTGGGGGCAATAAGCTGACTTTGTATAAATATACAAAAGGATGAAGGCTATTGCTGAGCACATTGTAAGCCGCCCTGAGTCTTCGGAGAAGGGCGGCATATAAATCAAATTAAAAAAAAAAAAATCTACAGTTCACCTTCCCACGGATGAATACATCAAAAGAATGTTTAAGGAAATACACTGTGTGCATTTTGTTTATGTTCTGTTCACATAAAATGATCCCAAGAGACAGCTTACACAAATTGTTCTGTTCCACTTATTGAATTGTTCCTAGATTTACTGTACAAAATCTATACTGGCTGTGGTTGATGAACCACAGGGGTGGAATCCATACAACCTCTTTCTCTAAGAAAAAGAATGCCCTGATCAAAAAATAAATGACACCCATCATGCCACATTTAAAAATCAAGTTCCCTTACTGTGTATGAGATATATAGCCTTCTGTCTTTTGGATATGACATTTCCTGTATTCTCTGTTGAAGTGAGGTTGATGGAGCTTACATGCTATGTGACTGCTTACCCAAGTAAAATTAGCACATTATTCTTTGTTTCCTGAGAAATCTCGGAGACCTGTCCATAAGCTCAGTGTTTCCTCTCTTATTTTAACATCTACATTCATTTGTGTACCATGCTCACTTGTCAAAAAATATATTTCAGCCACTGGTCAAATTAAGCTCACAGCCTTAACAAAAGCTCCTCTTTCAGGTTCAGTAGTGGCCAAAATTGTGGAAACCTTTTAGGAAAAATGTATTTTTGAGGTTTGATGGCTAATAACAACACTTCTTTTTTGGAGTTTCAAGATAATCATATTCCAGTGTTGGAATGGCCTGGGAATAGCCCAGACCTTAACCTAATTGAAAATCTATGGAGCCGACTGAAGAAACTTGTTAGTCAGAAGCGACCCAGCAATAAAACGCAGTTAATAGAAGCAACCATTCAATCTTGGTTTCACATTATAACAGCTGCAGAACTAAAAGACTTGGTTCACTTCATGGGAAGATGTTATAAGGCTGTAATTCATGCTAAAGGTTACCCAATTAAGTATTAACTGACATGGTGATAATTTTTGTATATCTCATTTTTTCTACGTGTTTCACTTTTCTTCTTTATACTGTAACTGCTATTCTAATAGCAAATCCTTCATAAAAGTAGCTTCTTTACATTCTTGATTAAATTATCTTTCCATTGATATATAATTTTATGGTACTACTACAAAAAAAAGTAGTGTTATTAGTTAGTGTTAGAAAATACACTTTTCCCAAAAGGTTTCCCCAGTTTTGGCCACTACTATATGTATGTAAAAAAGCACTCACATTCTAATTACTTATAGAAATAGTTTATATCAAGCCAATTTTTGATTTAGTAGCAGATAAACTGTATCTTGATGCTGATCTATGTAAAAAGGGGACTAGAAAAAAAAAGAAAAGAATCCAGCCACTATATGAATTAGCATGAAATGAAAAAAAAATATTACAAAGTAATATTTGATACATTTATGCTAAATTTTCATAGTGGGTAGTTAGTAGCAGTGATGTTATGAAATTGTGACCAGATTTATTACTGGATATGTGGTACTATCAGCAAGAGTAGATTACATAGGTAATGGTAACCAAAGTGTTTCTTCAAATGTGGTCCTGGACCCTGCGCCCCCCCCCCAAGACCCTCTCAAGGGTCCTTGAAATCAAAACTATTGGTCATATATTGAAGATATTTGCAAAAATTTAAAACAATGACACCCTTCTCGTTATTTTTTGCTTGTTAAAAATATAGGGTTTTTTTCATGACAAATACTTTATTTATGTTGTTCTCTACTTGGTTTAATATTGTTATTTTTACATGATTCCATAAATAGATATTCTACGGATGCCTCCATCTTAATTTTTAATGCAGTCAATATTACCCTTAGACACAAAAGCTCTTTTGGGGGGGGTCCTCCATAACGGAGGGAAGGGATCCTGAGAGCAAAATGTTTAAGAAACTTTGATTTAGAGGATTCATGGGCAGACTGCAGGATACATAATGCTCTTCCCCTCTAACACTTTCCTGTCGTTCCTGCCCCAAATCATTTTTCCATCTGAGACAGCTTCCTTGGTCTAATACGGGTCAACCCAACCAGTTGATAATCAAACAAGCTATGAAGAAAGCAGAAGCCATGCGGAGAGTGGAGAACGATATACACTGCCTATATCAGGGTCCCTCAGGTTTTTCCAGCTTTTCAATCTATGTTTAATATGACCCAAATCAGACCTTTCCATGCTCATTAGTTTCAGTCATACTACATTGTGAAATTCCATGTTTGGTATGCCAAACTGACAGCTGCAAAGACCTTGTCAGAAGGCAGCCTTCTGTCAGAGAATTCGGGGGTGCTGGGTTCACCTCACATCTGGTGGGTGCCAGGTTCAAGAAATCTACTCATAACAGCAGCCTCAGCATTTGATTCTGAAAATGGTGGTTATCTTGAACTGGAAGATTTCTCTAGCTATTGCAAGTTTGTGTTTTACGGAGAAGGTTTTGGTTCATAACTCCTGAAAGTCAGAGTTAAGTGAAATTGAAAATTACTCAGGCCTCTAGTAATCTCATGAATGTTATAAGCCATGGAGAACTAAAAATAATTTCTAAGCAGCCCATTCCCAGCTGTGATAAAAGCAGTTTGAGGATGGAAGGAACAACATTCAAGACAAAAGAACTTAGAGCAAATGAGCGTTGGGCACAAATCATCATGACGTTTCAATATAGTAAGCCTTAAAGAAATGAATGGGTACTGTATGAAAAGAGGATTTATTCTTCGTAGCACAATTGGAGTTCCAAACTAAGCCTGATTCTAAACTTTTTTTTTTTTACTTTGTGATTCTTGTGACATATATTTTAATCCAAAGAAAAGACCATGTTAATGAACATAGAAAAACATCAGTCATATAAATTGTCTAAATGTACAGATGTTGATTGTTCAGATCACTCTTGCGGGAAAGGTTATATCTTAGCACAGCTGAGAAGTTAATAAAACATTTAAGAAGTTCATTAAACTATCAATAAAAAAATATCATGACAGAAAAATGACAGAAGTTGTTTTATTAATGGCTAGGCTAAAGAAAATGGCCAACTTGGTTGTAAAGTTAACAGAGAAAATAATGTACATTTTACATTTTTAAAAGCCATTTTTTATGGTGTTAAATAACAAGCTCTGGCCTCTGGAGGATTCAGCTCTTGCAGGATGACTTCATCTTTCAATTTTTCAAATTAGGTCAAAATAACCAATTATTGTAAAGCTTTCATTATGGTGGGGCAAAGACAAATGTTGTGGTAAGCAAATGAAATCTGAAAAGTTGCCAGCATACCTCAAAACAGTTTGATGTGGCTGAATGGGAGATAGATGTACGACAATGTTTCCATTTTCTTCTTAATAGGTATTTACCATAGAGTGCCAATTTGAGATGACTCTCAATCTACCCTTTTTTTCAAGTAGTAGAAATTTAACTGTGTCATGTATCATGTAGCCATTCCTTTGGCACCGTGGTGCCAGTAGAAAAAAGAAGAAAAAAGTGTTCAACTTATTTTTGCGCACTGTAAAAATTCAAGAAGAGCAACCTTATATGATAACTCTTTTCTCCAACAAGACCTGAGAATAAGAAGTTATGGAGAAAGATGTGAGGCAAAAACCTTTTAAAAAGTATGGGATAGTTTTAAATTATTTAGAAATAAATGCCCAGTAACAACCCTGTTTCCCCAAAAATAAGACATCCCCTGATAATAAGCCCAATCGGGCTTTTGAGTGCATGCGCTAAAATAAGCCTCCCCCTGAAAATAAGCCCTCCCTGAAAATATTTAAATGCAGAACTAGAAATCAGGTAAGACACCAAGAGGAGCCCCATCTTGCTTCCCGTGCCCCAAAATAATAAAATCTCCCCCAAAATAAGGCCAAGCGCTTATTTAGGGATTAAAAAAATAAGACAGGGTCTTATTTTCGGGGAAACACGGTATAACAAGCTGCTGGAAAAAGAGAAACACAACCTGACAACTGGCTACTTGTTGGCTGACTTGAATATTGATGGATTCTGAATGTAACCCTCTGTTCTAGGTGGCGATTTTGTGGTGCATGTGTGCACATATAAAAATATAATCAGTCACTTGCGATGGTCCATGGTGCTATTTTTGTGTTTCTTTTTAAATTTTCCACTCAAAGGACTTGTACATGCATTTAATAGCAATCATACTTCATTACACAATGCTGCTTGAATGGCCTCTAGAAAAAAAATAGAAAATATTTGATGTCTATCTGTAAAATAAGCAATTGTCATACATGTTCATCCTAGAAAATTTTGACTGTGTTCTATTGTTGTTTTAAGGTGCTACAGGCGGTAAAAAGTCTGCTGGAGGGCTTTCAGGAGGCATTAAAGAAAGTGACCACGGGCCTCTGGAGATCCAGGAGGCCATCTCCTTAAAAGAAAGAATGGCTTTGTACCAGGCCGCTGCATCTAAAGTAGAGATCAGCAACTCCTCTGCTAATGTAAGAAACACATTTTTTTGCCTAACAGATTCACATCATCCGTTCAGACAGCTTTTATAGAATAAGGTCAATTGTATTTCAGTTTGTCTTTCATTTCTGAGTCCTGCATCAAGAGAGGTGGCTTAGTTTTGGTTTGCACTAATTGTTAATTACTGAGTTCTTTTGTGTACATTCTTTCTGGCAAACTCCTCTTTTTAATAGTTCACATTGAAATTTTTGATTACAATCCTAAAAGCAAGGGCAAAATAATACTCAAGGTGAAAAAGAGAGATAGAAAGAAGAAAAGGTGCGAAAAAAAGGGAAAGGGAAAAATAAGGGAAAAATATTTTTAAAAGTGACTTCTGATCTTCGTCACAAGCATAAGCAAACGTATTTTCACCTTCATCTTTTTCTGGCACATTCTTAAACAGCACCTAAAGAAAACTTGCTCTATTCGATTAGCAATTTGGATGATTGGCTGAGGACAAAATTGACAGATTGCCCACTCTTCTGTTTAGTGTTAAAGCGAAACCTGTTTACACATAGTTTGTGAGAGGCTGTAATATAACTTAATGTAAACAGTTTTTCAAAAAAGAGTACCCAAATATCATAATCTACCATCTGTCATACCCCACGTCTGTCATTCCCAAAAATTGTATCCTTATTTTTTACCCTGTTGTGGTATCTTTGAATAAAGGTCAATTTTAAATAATATTAGATACATTTTCAAGATGGCCATTAATTAAATTCAGAATTTTGTTCTGACACTTTAGCCAAAGCAAAGTTTCCTAAATAGCATACCCAGAATGAAAGGCAAATTCTTAGGAGTAAATGGACACGGTGGAGCTATTTGTAGCAGTAAGAATTGATTGCCCAGCTGGGTGGCAGTGCCTAGCTGACCTTGGTTAATCTCAAAATGTTAAGGAGGGTCAGATAATTCAATTATTTACTGTTGCCAAGAAAATTGTATGAACATATGCATAAAATCACCGTGAATCAAAATTGAACCAAAGGAGACTTTACTCTTAAGAACTGAAGGTGTACCAAGAATTGATAAGAAATATTAAGAAAAACTTACAGTAGTCCATTTGCTGCTAAGGGATAACAAACATGATTAGGTGATAGACTCTTGGGGCTTGCTGTGAAGGTATAAGTAATTCCAGGAGAGTTCAGGAAAATAAATTGCTCTCCGCAAAGATAATAATGTGGGTCAGAGGTTCACTGTTGTGCACCCATTCGGTGTTTATTTTCTGCTCAAAAATGCTGATGTCCATTCCATCAGAGAAAATGTTCTCTCAGATTAAACTTTAGTTGCATATGAGCCTCCATGTCGAAGACACATAAAACCATGTTTGGAATCATTTTACTTTGAAACATATTGGGAAAGACAAAGAAAACAAAGCATGCAAACATTGTCACTCCAGAAAGTGGAGCAAATGTTTAAGCAATTCATTTCGTAACTGAAAAAGAGTCTTCAGCAAGTCAAATCAAGGATAGATAAAATATGTTTTATCCATGCAATGCATTTGTTATCTCTGTACGACAAATAAAACCTATCCATCAAGCTTAATATTACATAACTTAGCCCTGTTCTAATGGGAACATGGAAATGTTCCTACCTAGGCTATTTTTCAATCTAAAAGGTACTCTTCATACAATCACAGTGACCCTTTCCCTAATTATAGAATGAAAACCAGGTTGGATGATGTTTTAAGTCAAAGTAATAACTTTGCATAGATATTGGGGATTTCAAAAAAATCCTCAGTATTTACACTTGAATACCTATAAATGCAACTATTATAAGAACATAAACTAAGAAGATGTAATCTAATCGATGTTAATACCTAAAAATTTTAACAGGAGACTATTAACTGCTACCAAAATAATAGCTGCTTCCAAGCAATATAGAAATCAAATCAATCAATCAATCAATTAATCACTCAATCATCATCTTACAAATTCCATAGCATATGGAAGCATAGCATAGCATAGCACAGGCTATGACTGATAATAAGATTTATCATAAATCGTATTGCCGGCCTTTGGAAGGGATTATTTCAATTCAATATATCCAATTACTTTTCTTCCTGATGCTATAGGCACAAAATCTATGAGAAGTAACTTAGTCAACAAAGAAATCAGAACTGTTTATGATGTTGCTGTTGGAGGCAGATTTTAAATAATTAGTAATCAGAACATTAATGCTAGTGATGATAAAATTGTTATTTATGGAATTGTTTAAGGAATTTGAAATATTAGTTACAACTGTATTTTCTAAAAGAACAATAGAAATTTTGATGCCTGAATCAAATTATGATCACTGGTATAATTAGCCATTTATTTATTTATACATCTTTTAAAATGCCTGATTACCAGTGAGTTGGACACTTTTTCCTTAAAAAAGCTAAAATAATAAAATGAATGAACAAAGAGCTAAGCATCCGGAAAAAGAAAAACTATATAAAACAAAACCAATGTTATAGAGGCTTAGCATCTTTCTATTCCCAAGTCTGGGAAAATAATCGGGTTTTCAATGCCTTCCAGAACTTGATCAGTGGTTCATTGCACAGTCAGCCAGATGTTCAGACTGGATTTGTCATTTTATCTATCAATCGAGTCCTTCCCAAGGACCTGATATAGGCATATGTTGATGTTTCATAGTATTAAAGGTATCATCCCAGAATGTAAGTTGCTCCAAGTAAAGCTGCCCTTTACAATTGACTCATGGTGAATTTATCAATGCCAATGGTGTTTAATTGGTGTTTCAGTTGTTTTGGGATTGCACCCAAGCTATTACTAATAATACCACCTTTGCTTTCTTTTGTCACAGTCATTCTATTTCTATTTGTATTTTGTTATCTTCTCCAGTTCTTTCTCTTCTTTTCAGATGTCTCCAAGTCATGGCCGTTATCCAGATTTTTATTTTTTTATTTTTTTGTCTTTCTTATCGATAATTGTTAAGTCTTGGGTGTTATGTGGCAGATGCTTATTGGTTTGAATTCTAAAGTCCCAGAGCACTTTAATTTCCTCATTTTCTATGACTTGTTCTATGTTATGGTCCCACCAGTTCTTGCCTGCAGGCAAATGGTATTTCTTGCAGATCTTCAAATGCACCATTGTTGCTACTTTGTCATGCCGTTGTTTGTAGTCACTCTATGCGATCTTCTTATAGCAGCTAACGAGGTGATCCACTGTTTCTTCAGCTTCTTTGCAGAGGCAGCACTTGCTTTCAGTTGCTGTCTTCTCATTTCTGGCTTTGTATGCATTTTCCTGTAGGCCAGTTTGGTCTCTCCAATAGTCAGTAAGCCTTCCTGATATATTAGCTTTCATGAATCTTCTTTATTATTCTTCAGATATTCTTCCAATGCCTTTTTTTCCCAACTGTCTGATGTACTTGCAATATTCCACACCCACCTATTTTCCTTGGTAAATAAAATCTGTCAATATCACTGCAAGGATGAAAGGCATGATTTATTGCCATTATTTTTCTGGTCTTCCTATCTAGACCCCTTAGTTTTGCTTGAGTCCAGTCCACTATTACAGATGTGTATCTCATGACTGAAATTACCCAGTTATTAATTGCCTTGATGGTATTTCCTCTACCGGGTTTGGACTTTTAAGATCTTCACTCTCTTGTTCAACAGTGGTATTATCATCATCATTATCATTATCATCATTCATTCAATTTCTATGGTTGTCCATTCATCTGTAACTCTGGGTAGCATACAGAGGATTAAATAACCAAAAGATATCAGCAATAATATAGATATTATGAAGAGAGAAAGAAAACAATGTCAAATGTTTATAATATCAACATTTAAATATCAAATATAGCCGTTCCCATTGTAACAATAATACATGGCTACAGGGGTGGGTTCTACTTACCTTTACTACCAGTTTGCAACGGGGCTGCACGCACACTCTTCTGTGCATGCGCAGAAGGGTTCTGATGACGTCGGGGTCAGTGGGCGGAGCCTCCCGCCGGTTTTACTAACGGTTCTATAGAACCGGTGCGAACTGGGGGCAATCCACCACTGCCTGGCTAGTATATTTCATGCCCACAGCTTGTGGTAAGAGCCAGGGCTTGTGTGTTTTTCCTGAAAGACAGCATGGTTTTAGATGCATGGACCTCTGGATCCACACGGCAGATGTGACAATAGAGAAGTGCAAATCAGGGAAATACAGAAGAAGCAAGTTCTTAATGCATTTTGCAGTATCTATTTGTACAGACAGTCTCATGGAGATCCATTTATAACATCGTCCAAATAATGATGGCCATTTTTTATTCCCGTAAAACTGATGCGATTCTGAAGAAATATGATTATTCAGAAAAGGCAATTCTGCTGACAGGATTTAGGACAAGCTACATATAATTCAGGTTGTAGATTAACATTTTAGGAGGTTTTTTAAATTTTCTATCTCATACAATCACAATTTGTAAAGGGGTGGCAAAGAGTTTATTTAATTCTTCTGTCTTTTGCCATTCTGCCATTATCCAACTCAAATCCTACAGAAAGCTTCAGGCTCTTTTATTTTTTTTTAACCAAACAAAGAAAAACAAATCTAAAAATGTTCATGGTGGGAAAAAGTTCCAAATGAAATTTAAAAAGCTGGTTTGAAGCTATGAAACTCTTTTTGGCTTGATCAGTGCAGCTGTTTTTCAGGAAGAGTGCGTGTGTGTGTGTGAATTTGAAGACATTGTTCTTCCCCAATGGGGCTAAACTTCCAGAGTGGCCTGTCATAGGAGGTTTCATTGGCTCCAGAGTTACAGTATTTGCCTTCCAGAAACAACTAACACAGCTATTGTTTTGAGCTCTGTAGACACTATATATATTTTTTATTTTTCATGATTATGTTATTGTCTTGTTTATGAGCCACTGAGAATCCATTTACAATTACAGCGGGAGATCAGTTTGATTAATAAATAAATAGTGAGTAAGATTTTAAAGATTTAAGCATTTTGTCCTCACCCAGCAGTCTTCTTGTGATTCCAGCACCCAGCAGTAGTTTTATTTACAAAGAAAAAACAACAACCCCAAAAAAGAACAACCCAAAATTCATTCCATTTCAAGATAAGCAGCCTGATTTTGGCCTAGTGACAATAACAGTGTATTATTACTGGATAACAACCGGTGTGCAAGGGCTGAGTACAGAAGAATAGAAAGCACTCACAATTTTTTTTTTTTTTAAATTTCAGCATTGCACTGCTCCCAAGTTGTTGGGGTTTTTTGCTTGGTTTAGATCTGTAGCTATTGTAAATAGAGTTTATGATATTGGAATTCTTTCTAGAAGAAAAGCTACAGCATGCCATACAGACTGCATAAAAAGCACTTTCTATACCGTGTTTATAAAATTTAAAAAATGACACACATCTCAGTTTTTCATTAGATCAATATGAGAAATTTGGCTTATTTGAATTCTCCCAGCCCTGTTTAAAAATAGTGAACCTTATGACGGAAAACAAAAGGAAGAACGCAATGAAGAGTACATATTTCTTTTGACTCTGTTTCTGGATATGAAAAGAGGTCTAAAAGAGGCTACCTTTAAATTATCACTTATTTAATATTTTCCATATTCTCTGTGTTTTAAAGGTTTATTCAAGTATTCATTGATCCACGAGAAATTGAAGATAAAAATGTAAGCAAAATTATTGCACAATAGAAACTACACAAAAGAAAAAATAAGAAGTGTAACTTAATGCACATACAAACACATTTAGTATACTTTTAAACTAAATATAAATACGTTTGGAATCTTTTGGAAGATATATTTTAACGATCCATGCTTAGTGTAGCTCAACTAAAAAACAGGTATAAAAAGAGGAATCATGTTGTTGCCATAATCAGAAATGGAGACCAAAGGTGAATAAAACAATCTTTAGCTGAAGGAGTCTTCAGGAATCTTTACTGCAGAGTTCATTTTTCAGCCAATTCCATTTCCCACACCATTGATCCAAAGAAAGATATACTCTGTTTTTCTGTAATAAATCTGACTCTTAAGAATAATAATTGAATTCGTTTCTTACCCTTTGCTAATTCTTGTGTCACACCATCTTAAATATCCTGGCAAATCTAGACAATAAACCTATACTCACAGTCGTAATTAAGAATTGTGTAATCTGTTTAACTTATTCAAAAACTTTCAGTCAGAACAAGCGAGTAAATGGCCATTTCCAGGAGAAATAGCAATGCATTCCAATTGGATGACAACCCAACCCCATCGAGAAACCCCCTTTGAGTAATACAATGCCATTTTAAGGTCCATGGTATTGTTTCTGAAGTGTTGGTGTCTTGCCAGAAACAGTTTTAGGAGAAATGTTAAGTAATAATGTTTTTCAAATGGACTTAGGTTCAGATCACAAGCCCTTTCCCTGTTTTGTTAAAAACTCTGAAGAGAGCCAACTGTCATTGTCTTATCTAGCATTTTCTCGCAGGTGCAGCTGGGTCCCTTTTTTGGATCAACGAACACCATTTCACATGATCAAACACAGCAACTGGGTCCAACTGAACAATTTTTGATGTCTGCATTAATTGTGTCCTGCCACCTGAAAGCCACTTGTGCTTGTTGTAAAACACTACATATAACATGAAGAGATTCCTTTACATTAACTACAGTAATACATACGGACATATTTTTCAGTTTGTTAATATTTGATTAACAAGCTCTCATGAGCTTAAGAAAAATATGCTATATCTCCTTCTTTTCAAATCAAGCTAGAAACTTGTAATCAGCTTTATTTTCATTTGTTTCACTGTCCTGTATCAACAGAATGAACAGAAAATAACATTTTAGGA
Organism: Pantherophis guttatus; assembly: GCF_059756535.1. Lineage (NCBI taxonomy): Eukaryota > Metazoa > Chordata > Lepidosauria > Squamata > Colubridae > Pantherophis > Pantherophis guttatus. The sequence goes on from NC_142063.1 coordinate 150,844,034, forward strand.
AGGACAATAATCTGAATAACAATATGTATAAATGACAGGGGAAAAAGGTTATTGCTGAAAAAGCAATAAGGTGTTGCCAGGTGCTTCAATGAGCAGAGACACACACATACCCCCCCACACACAAAGATTAGGAAGTAGCTCTTGGATAGTGTCATACAGAATACAGAATAACAGAGTTGGAAGGGACCTTGGAGGTCTTCTAGTCCATCCCCCTGGTCAGGCAAGAAAATTTATTTATTTAATTATTTATTTATTAAATTTTTATACCGCCCTTCTCCCGAAGGACTCGGCGGTGCACAGCCAAAGATAAAAACAAATACATATATAAAATTTTAAAACCATTTAAAACATGTTAAATACTTTGGCCCCAACCATTAAAACAAAAACAACCCATTAAAATTAATATTTAGGCCAACCCAGCTTGTTGGAACAATAACGTCTTGAGGTCACGGCGAAAGGTGTGCAGGTCAGGGATCATCCGTATCTCCGGGGGCATTTCGTTCCAGAGGGCAAGTGTCCCCACAGAGAAGGCTCTCCCCTGGGTGTCACCAGTTGACATTGTTTGACCGACGGTACCCTAAGGAGTCCCTCTCTGTGGGAGCGCACTGGCCGGTGGGAGGCTATCGGTAGCAGAAGGTGATCTCGTAAGTATCCAGGTCCTAAGCCATGGAGCCCTTTAAGGATGGTAACCAACACTTTGAATCACTCCTGGAAGACCACCGGGAGCCAGTGCAGCTCACACAGGAGTGGGGTTACATGGGAGCGCCGTGTCGCTCCCATAATCACCCACGCGGCCGCATTCTGGACCAGTTGGAGCCTCCGGGTGCTCTTCAAGGGGAGCCCCATGTAGAGAGCATTACAGTAGTCCAGATGAGAGATGACGAAGGCATGAGTGACCGTGCGTAAGGAGTCCCGATCCAGAAAGGGACGCAACTGGTGAATCAGGCGAACCTGATAAAAAGCCCCCCTGGCCACAGCCGTCACATGATCTTCAAGAGACTGTATCATTGCAGACAAATGGTTGTCTATCCATCTCTTCTTAAAAACTTCCAGTGTTGGAGCATTCACAACTTCTGGAGGCAAGTTGTTCCACTGATTAATTGTTCTAACTGTCCAGAAATGTCTTCTTAGTTCTACGTTGGTTCCCTCCTTCATTTGTTTCCATCCATTGCTTCTTGTCCTGCCTTCAGCTGGTTTGGAGAAAAGGTTGCCTCCCACTTCTTTGTGGCAGCCCCTTGGATATTGGAACATGACTATCATGTCATCCCTAGTCCTTCTTTTCATTAAACTTCAATCCAAGGAGGGCTGTAACAAGCACACCAGCCTGGTTGACAAAAGTGCTTGCAACACTTTGGCCATAGCTTGTGCCTCTAATGACAAAGAGGAATCTAAAACCATTCCCAAGCCACCAACTCCATCCTTTGGGGACATATATAACCCTATGCAGAACAGCCTGATAAATATGGCAAATGTACTTTACATCCTTCCATGGGTGAAATTTATTCAGTTCTAATTAGAATTGAGTTAGCTCTGCTGGTGTTTTGTAAAATCTCTAGTTATACGATGCCATTCTTATATTAAATTTCCCCTAATATTTTGTGCTAGTATTTTTGTAGAGTACCCTGTATCTGCTCCAACACAAAGATGACTGATTATAGCTCTAAATTGTATCCAAACTCTCCTCCCAATAATAATTTAATATTTGCATGCAGAAATAGCAAATTTAGAAGCACATTTTTGATCAAATGTATTGTATTTCTATTATGTGTTGTATTCCTTATCCAGAAGGATTTTAGAATCGAAAAGAAAACAAAATTAAAATTAACAGTTTCCTTTACTCATAGTTAGCCACCAATTTAAAATTTGCTCCATCTTCCCCGTAAAATTCAGGAAAAGTTTAAATAAACAGAACACAACTTCTACAATGTTATTCTTAAAGAAGGACTAAAATTGTATTTGGGAATCCACAAACTATTTCACACTGAGCTCAGTGCCAGGTGATTGCGTGAACATACTGTATCCATATGGAGATCATTTTCTGCAGGGTTTTTTTTTTTTTTTTGAATTTATTTTTACTTTCCAGGCTTGTCTGCACCTCTCAAATTCCCCAGCACAGAATGCCATCCACATACTAAATAGCCTGCTCTTGTTTAGCTTCTAGGCTCAGGCAAATTGGCCAGGTGCTTCCACCTACTCAAACAAGTGATAACTTATAACTTGTGCTTGTTAAAATCTCTGACAGTCACCCACATTCCAATTTTCATAAAATGTAAACAACAAAATCAGTTTGTTGCTTACAAATCCAATTCTTGAAAATTGCATGCACTTCCATAGCAACAATGGTAGCAGCCCCCAAACGGATCCATGAAGCTTTAAAATTGCTGAGATCCCACAGGAGCCAATGTGACTGACAAAATATTAGAAGGTGAAAAGGAAGAAAAAGTATCAACATGGGCCATCCTACCTCCCATGTATACCTTACATGCAGTGCTGAATTCCAATTTTTTTTACTACCGGTTCTGTGGGCGTGGCTTGGTGGGCATGGCTTGGTGGGTGTGGCTTAGTGGGCGTGGTGTGCCTTGGTGGGCGTGGCTTGGTGGGTGTGGCAGGGGAAGAATACTGCAAAATCTCCATTCCCACCCCACTCCAGGGGAAGGATACTGCAAAATCCCCATTCCCTCCCCACTCCTGGGGGGAAGTATATTGCAAAATCTCCATTCCCACCCCACTCTGGGGCCAGCCAGAGGAGGTATTTGCCGGTTCTCCGAACTACTCAAAATTTCCGCTACCGGTTCTCCAGAACCTGTCAGAACCTGCTGGATTTCATCCCTGCTTACATGGATGTATACCTTATATGTGCAGTCATATGTTGGTGCTTAAAAAAAAATATTTTCAATATCCTATTAGCAAGGGCTGCCAAAGTGATCTCCCCCCAATCAATTAAAACCTATGGTGATGTGCTAGCTTCAGTCTCAAAAGCAGAATTTCTTCCCAGGAGGAGAAGAGTAATATTTCCACCAATGGGAAACCAAGTCATCCCCAAGCTCTTCAGAGCTCAAGTGTTTCAGCTATAAAGCTATTGAACTGTAGCTAAGATAGAAATAAATTGGTTCAACAAATATGACAGGATGAGATCACAGGGCACAGAGCTGATCATTAGTGATGCGAATGCAGACTTCAGTTTTGCTCAATGGTCCTCTTTAATGGGGCCAGAATGCGATTTACCACTGCTTATGTTTAACAGATTTGCATTTGGAGTTTTGAAAGAACGTGGATAATTTTTTAAATGTCAGATGAACTTCTTAATATCATTCAGCTAGTAGGATGGATACTGGAGGCCTAAACTCTATAGTGTTGCACTAGATGGTAGATTTCCCTTCCAAAGAGCAATTCCAATGTGTTGAATTGCAATGCTTGCAGGTTTTAGAAGGTGCCATTCCAGGAGTGAAATGCTCCCGGTTTGGACTGGATCGCCCAATCCGGTAGCGATGGCGGCGGGTGGTTCGGAGAACCGGTAGCAAAAATCCCTGACCCCCCACCCCATCATGCCCAGCTGAGCCGCACGATCATCAGAGGCTTTTTTTTTTAACTTTTAAAAGTATTTTTTCTACAACCTCTTCCGATGAAAAAATGCTTTTAAAAGTTAAAAAAAAAAGCCTCTGATGATCGCGTGGCTCGGCTGGAATTGTCAGAGGCTTTTCAAAGCATTTTTTTCTGCAACCTCTTGGCCAAAGAGGTGGTAAAAAAAATGCTTTGAAAAGTCTCTGACGATCCCAGCTGAGTTGCCTGATCGGCAGAGGCTTTTCAAAGCATTTTTTTCTGCAACCTCTTGGCCAAAGAGGTGGTAAAAAAAATGCTTTGAAAAGTCTCTGACAATTCCAGCTGAGTTGCCTGATCGGCAGAGGCTTTTCAAAGCATTAGAAAAAATGCTTTGAAAAGTTTTTTTAAAAAAAGTTGGCCACGCCCACCCGGTCACATTACCCCCACCACCAAGCCATGCCCACAGAACCGGTAGTAACAAATTTTACATTTCATCCCTGTGCCATTCCAATGTGTGTATGTAAAGTGACAGATTGGAAAAGTCTGAGTTACGGTAGTTTAATGGGTAATAGATTCTGCATGTATAATAGAAGAGATTCTGAATATTGACCTGAGGAGATACGAATGACCATAAGAAAGGCATTAAAGCAAAGCTTACTTGATACAAAATATTACTGGGCATTTACCAGTTGCATGGTGCTGCTTCCAAGGACTTCAACTGGGATGGAAACTGAGAGTTCTAATGGCTTGGGGGGACGCGACATGAGCACAAGGCTCTAGAGTAGAATAGATAACAGAATCTCCTGCTTGACCAGGGAGCTGGACTAAAGACTTCTAAGGTCTCTTTCGGCTCATTCATTCTATTTTATTTCAGTCCTGCTAGAAACTGCCATCCTTCCCCTGCAGCTAATAGAGTGGGAAGGGACCTTTGAAGTCTTCTAGACTTCAATTTTGGCTTAAGCAGGAGACCTTGTATCATTTCAGACAAGTGGCTGTCCAGTCTCTTCTTGCAAGCTTCCAGTGACTGAGCACCCACAGCTTCTGGAGGCAAGTCATTCCACTGATTAATTGTTCCCAGCGTTAGAAAATTTCTCCTTAGTTCTAGGTTGCTTCTCTCCTTGATTATTTTCCATCCACTCTTTCTTGTCCTGCCTTCTGGTGCTTTGGAAAATAGGTTGAAATATCAACCCACATCCATATGCACATCTCTATTGGTGCCACTGTATCCTAAAGGACAAGATTTGTATAGATGTTGTTGGATCAGGCGCAGGGAAAGAAGACATGACCAGCTCGATACATTTAGTACCTTTATTGCAACAGTAACAGACTGGCGCTGCGCTGCCGGAGCTCTCCTTATATTCGCTCCGGCAGACGCACCGCCCCTAAGACAGCTATTCAAAATTCCCGCCGGAGGATGCCAGCCAATCCGGACGGATGTCCTTATAAGGACATAACAGATGTGGAGACCAAATATATTACCATTTTTGGTTCTCTGAAAGGCTTCACATTTTGCCACATTCTCAAGAGCTTTCTGTCTTTAATTTGTTCTTGCATTGAATTGTTCTCGAATACATGAATAAATCATTGTATCATCAACCATCAGGCAAGAGATGGCCTATCTATCATATACAATTAGTATCTAACGTATTGTATTAGTAGCGATTGGCATTTCATTTTTGGTCAGTCCTACACAATAATGTTTCTAATTGTGTGTTACATTCTCTGATTGCAAGAGAATACTTGCTTGTTCCCATCTTTTTGGAGAACGCTCCTCTCTAATTCACACAGAGAGACTTGTATGGACAAACCATACTAAAAAAAAGTCTAGTCAACTATAATTAGTTAATTATAAATCAAAGCAAATTAAATGTTTTCTGCTCAAGAAAGTTTTAAGGTGTTCAGAGCTTATGCTTATTTGAGCTTTCCCCTGGCATTTCCTTCTTTTTGCTTCTTACTTTTTCTGTGCTGTTTTGTGTGCATTAAACCCGGTAACCAAATAAATAAAAACATGGAGAAACGCAAAATGTTGAAATAATTCTTGATATTGTGTTTTGGTTAATACTTCTACTGCTTTGAATGGAAAGTGTCCGCTTTGCTGTTCATTTCAAACATTGACCCATATTTTGGCTGGGCCCTTTCCATGTATGGGATCAGGACAAATGCTTTCATTGTCTTCTCTGATAAAAGCTTCCATTTATGCCATTTAAGCCATCAAAACTTAACTGGATCTCACAGTGACATTAATTTACTTTTGCTTGAACAGGATATCAGAAAGGACAGTGACTATTTTCTAGGAGCCCATTATATAAGTCACATCCAGCAAAGAGTTTAAAGAGTGTCAGATAAAAATGGCCCACTACAAATCATTGTGATTGCACTGGCTTGTGCTAGGCATGCATGAAATGGTTGCTTGATAATATAACTGGCTGTTCACACTTGCTGTGCCAAAACATAGATCTTCAGACATAGCTTTCATGTCTTTGGATCCTTCGAAAAATAAGACTCTTTTGCTAGGCTATGCTTTGTTGCCCCTCAGATATATGCACTGGAATCTCAAAATGACTTGGATGTTTCAAGAAATTTTCATTCCCTGCTAGTTTCTGAATTTAAAAAAAAGAAATATATCAGCTCCTAATGGGGATAGTGAAGGAAGGAAGGAAGGAAGGAAGGAAGGAAGGAAGGGAGGGAGGGAGGGAGGGAGGGAAGGGAAGGGAAGGGAAGGGAAGGAAAGGAAAGGAAAGGAAAGGAAAGGAAAGGAAAGGAAAGGAAAGGAAAGGAAAGGAAAGGAAAGGAAAGGAAAGGAAAGGAAAGGAAAGGTGTTGTGGCCCGCCAGTGGCCTGCACGGATTGTTGCTGATCCCGACGACGAGGAGGCTGGGGTGGTGTTGCTCCAGCAGCCTGTGCAGCCGGCGCTCGAGTCGGACAGCGAGGATGCTGAAGAAGATGTGGTGCCAGAGGCAGGGATTCAGCCAGGGCCTTCAGAACCTCCTGAGGCTCCTTTAAGTGAAGAGGATGAAGTGGAGGAGCCTCTTCTCAATGCAGGAGCACTCAGAGCTGCCAAAAGGCAGGAGTGGTTACTCAGGAGGAGGTCTCCTCGAGAGTAAGGCTTGGGGCTAATTGGCCACTCCCTTAGCCTACTTAAGTTTGCACACAGCTTGTAAAAAGCTGCAGGAAACAACATGTGTTCTTCCGTTCATTTACTGATCATTGAGTTTGAATTTTCTCTGCAAACCTGGTTTCTGGGCTTTCTGCCAACTCTAGTAAGACTCTCTCTTATCTGTGGAATTTCTTGCAGGTTGTTAAGAACGTTTTATTTACAGCCTGCATTTGCAAAAGACTGTGTTTTGAAGTAAACTGAGTTTTGTTCAGAGTTTGTGTGTGCTTCTTTGGGATCCGTAGCTGGGGCAGAAGGAAAGGAAAGGAAAGGAAAGGAAAGGAAAGGAAAGGAAAGGAAAGGAAAGGAAAGGAAAGGAAAGGAAAGGAAAGGAAAGGAAAGGAAAGGAAAGGAAAGGAAAGGAAAGGAAAGGAAAGGAAAGGAAAGGAAAGGAAAGGAAAGGAAAGGAAAGGAAAGGAAAGGAAAGGAAAGGAAAGGAAAGGAAAGGAAAGGAAAGGAAAGGAAAGGAAAGGAAAGGAAAGGAAAGGAAAGGAAAGGAAAGGAAAGGAAAGGAAAGGAAAGGAAAGGAAAGGAAAGGAAAGGAAAGGAAAGGAAAGGAAAGGAAATAGAATATCACTGTAACTCTCCAGATAAATATATATACTCAAATACAACAGTCCCATTATTACTAGGGAAATTTTCTTTTTGTGTATTATTTATAGAGGCGTTAAAATCAAATTTGATTCAATTTGTGGTGGTACTAATAGAAAGATCTGGGAACAGTAGTTGAGTGTATTCTGAATAAGCACCACGCTGCTTACTTTAGCAACTTTAGAGAAATGCAACTTTAAATTACTTCAACGAAATTGTACTTGTAAATCATGAGAAGTAATTGTTCTGTTTATTGTTCATTGATCAGATTCCAAGCCAGGTACTATGTTATGTGGTGGATATTTGTCTATAAGAAGGGTTTAAAGAAACTGCTGTAGGTTCAGAGAAGGGCAAGGAACTAGAATCATAGTCCTTTGAAGACAGACTGAAAGGGCATATTTATCCCTGAAGAAAGGTGACTGAAGGGGTTATGATACCATTTTTCAAATGAGTGAAAGGGTATCATATAGAAAGTCAAGAAGTATTCTAGGGTGCAGGACATGGAATAAGGGATGCCAGTTGAAAGAAGACATAAATTGAATGTTAAAAAGAAGTTAAAATTGAATGTTAAAAAAAGTTTTCTAACAAAACTCTTGGAAGTGGAACAAATCACAAAGAATAGATGAGCTTGGTTTCCTGAGAAATCTTAAAATGGAGGGTAGAAGGCTACCTATTGGGGGTATGTATATACAGTATGTATGTATGTATGTATGTATGTATGTATGCGTGCATCATGCATATAATGAACCTTGGATTCAAAAATATGAAAAATATTTACATTGTTTTATATTATATGATTATATTTTGTTTTGCTTTTAATGCTAAAATTATATATCTGCACATTTAGGTCTTTTTAATGTAATACATCCTTATATACTTTAAACAAAGGCTGCTTATATAATTTATGTAGTTATGTATAAAGTATATCTTACTAGCATAGCTTACCTTACGGTCTCATCTCGAAACTATTAAAAATAAAGATCATGAAGGCTGACTAATAGATTCAGACAGTGCATAAAGCATATTCAGTTAAACAAAGGGGATGGGGCAGAAGAAGGAAAGGAACAAAACCATCCGTACATAGTTTCTTATTGTTGTACGGAAGAACTGAATGATCTTCAATAGGCACTTAATGAGGTAGTTGAAAGTATCGTGTGAATTTCAGCAGTATAAGCATTTCAAAAACCAGCCTGCAAATGTCTGAAATGTATTGTTTTGTCATTCAGTCATGGTATAAACAGCATAAATCTAGTATGTAATAGGAAAATTTTTAACAATGCACCAAATCACTCAGGTATTCTGTTTCCAAGTTGTAAGGCTGTAACGATAAGATTATCAAAATACGGGCTGCTATAACTAGCCTGTTCCTGTCCAGTTGTTAGAGCAGGGGTGTCAAACTCAATTTCATCGAGGGCCGCATCAGGGCTGTGGTTGACCTCGCGGGGGCTGGAAGGCGTGGCTGATGGATGGGTGTGGCCAACTGGGTGGGCATGGTCAGCTTGACACCACTCCCCAAACTGCTGGCATGTTTCCTCTTTGCATTGGGTAGACTTTTGCATTGGGCTGAAGCCATGGTAGCCCGATGTTTCCTCTTCACATTGGGTAGACCGGGCAGAAGCGATTCGGGCCAGCCCTGTTTTTTTTTTTGTTCTAACCTAAACCTCAACCCAGAACCAGACTCAGGATTGAGATAATCATTGTTCTCCATTAATGTCTGCAGTTCCATCTTCTCAGGCACTAGCTAAAGAAGACAATGGAAAGATATTCATTCCTAGGTATTCGTGAGTTTCTGTAGGAGAACGAATGACAGAACCTGGGGGCAGAGTCAAAATAGGAATCAGTTTACAGTCTCTACGTAGCCACAAAGGGACTAAGCCCAACCCCTCTTGAATTTTTTTGGTCCTTATCTAGCACCAAAATAGTGCTAGAATTCTGGGAGTTGAAGTCCACCAGGCTTAAAGTGGCCAAGATCTAGAGAGTTTCATTGGAAGTAGGTGAACCCATGTCTTCTTTAAAGCCAGTAGGTTCCATTATCTAAGGTTACCTCTCATAAATTCTCAGATTCATCTAATCAATCCACTAAGGCTATTCTGAACAGACCACATTGTGCTTGTTGAACATGAAATAAGCTAGTCAATTATAAAGGTCTTTTCCATGGTCTCAAAAAATAAAAAGGATGCTTTATTTTTACATGAGATAGTCCATTAAGTTCAATGGACTACCTCATCTAAAATCCGAAAAGGCAAAATTCCAAAGTGATAAGAAGGTGAATGAGTTTAATCCTCAAAGCAATTCCAAAGTGCAAAGCAAAATACCTGGGCTACCGCCCCTCCATATGCTAAACTAAAAACTAAACAAGGGCATGCTTTATCTTATGCATAGGCCCATATACATAGGGAGATCTGTTATAAAAGTGTAAATTGCAGACTTTTCCACTAGGAGAGCCTCAACATTCATTTTGAGTTCTCCAACAAGACATTTGAGAGTACATTGGTCAAATGTTATGCTATGTCCAAACTGTACCTAAAGGCTCCAGCTAACCCAGCAGAAATGCAGCCTGTAATGAAGTCATATTTCTGTGAACCTCGGCCCACCTCTCAATTTGAGCTAATGCTATCCTGAAGAATTTGGTGGACAGAGATGAGGCACCACAACATCAGCCAGTTCACCTATTTGGATCACCGCAACACAGATCAGATCTGTTTCCTTATCTTGAAATCTAATCACTGGATTTTTGAGGGGAAAAGAGTTGTGGGAAAGCATGTTTCTATTTTGTTTTCTGGAACTTGTTTTCCCAATTTATTTTTGAGGCTATTTTGTGAGATAATTTACCAAATCCAGAGCTCCGAAGTCCCTACGTGAACTCATACTTGCCCAAAACATATTTCACAAAATCCTGCATATATATTCCCTTGGTTTGTTTTTTTTTCCAGAAGCTAACAAGCACAGTAGAAGATTTGCAATATGTGTGTGTTTATCTGTTTTTCACAGCTTTACGATACAAGAATGCTAGCAGCAAATGTACAGGTCTTTCATGCTGGCATCGGAGGAGTGAAACACACATTCACCCACCATACATGAACAGTGGTGTATATGAAACAAAAGAAATGTATATATTTACATGCAAACTCTATTTATGTGCCATGCGGTTTAGGAGGAGCTGTTTCAGTTGGAGAAGCAGATGGTGGGGGTTATTTTTCTACTCCAATTCTCCCAATTTCGATTGTTGTATCAATGTTTGGAGAAGAAAATTGCTCAGCGGGGAAAGCATTTTCTCATCACTTGCTTTTCTTCAGAAATAGCATTCCTTTGTGTGGAGTGTATCCCAAGCTGAGCATGCATGCCCAATAACACAATTCCAGACAAAATGTTGAATTCAGTGTAACTGAACATAAATCAGTTGTGAAATGGCAAACTTACTTATGTGAAGTCAAAAATATAACTGTACGATCTCTGCATCTTTCCACATAATCTCACACTTACGTTTTCTAGCTAAACCATCCCATCTTCATGATCTCTTGGCGTGCTGTTTTTTTCCTTGCACCTTTTTCTGTCTTAACCAGAGGTGGTATTCAGCCAGTTTGGACCAGTTTGGGCGAACCGGTAGCAGCAACTGCAGGTGGGCCGGGCCACCCGCCCCGGCGTAATGCTGTCCTATTTAGCCATGTTTTCAAAGCCGGGCACATGTGCAGAAGGTGTACTCGAGCGTGCACACAAGGGGCGAACCGGTGGTACGAGTATGTGAAACCCACTGCTGGTCTTAACTCAGATGATTCCTTCTGATGGGAAAGGTAGTAATAGTTGACCATCCCTTGTCACAACCAGCCAACCGTTTCCTGGAACCTTCCAACTTAAAAACAGATGGTTACTCCATAGAGGGACTCTCCTTAAAGAGGGCTGCATGGTTTTTTCCCCTCTAAAAATGGCAGAGAACAATTCCATCTTTCTGCCCTAAGCAGCTGCTGCATTTAGAGTAGGGCCACTTTAGACTGATGAAGAATGGCTCCTTTTGCAATTACAGCTGTGACATTTTAAAATAGCAGAGTTACAGCAAATAGTTTCTACTTCTATTACATTTATTTATGTTATTTTAAAAGACTTATGAGCCACTTCAAAGGGAGCCAGCTCTGAGTGGCATATTATTCTCATTCTTTAAAATTTAGATTAAAACAATTTGTGTGTGTGTGTGTGTGTGTGTGTGTGTGTGTGTGTGTGTGTAGCTTCAAGTCTTGGACAAGTCCCTGCAGTATTCTTGGCAAGATTTCCAAAATGATTTGCCCTTGCCTCCTTCCTAGGGCTGAGAGAGAGCGACTGGCTCAAGATCACCCAGCTGATTTAAACCCTAAAAGGCAGGACTAGAACTCACCACCTCCCTGTTTGTAGCCTGCTGCATTAATCACTACACCGCATTGGCTCTTAATTAACAAAACAAACACTAACACTCCAGCAAATCCATAGGAAAGGAAAAAGGGGAGAATATTTATTCAATCTAGGCCAAAATCTAAACACCATTCCTTACCCTCATAACATTCCAGTGCCTAATGGACTTTCTAAACTGGACCAGTTTGATACAAGCTATAGCACCCACAGGAACGGGTGCTATAACTGAAAAACCCCACAGATTTTTGTGGTGTTTGAGAGCAGGTACTTGGAACAAACACACCTGTTTTAATCTTACTAAACAGACAGGTGTAATTTAGGAAAGATGGCTCTGGAGCTATCTAGATCTTGAGAACTAGCACTTTGAATTGTAACTGGGAAGGTAGCTTATTGGTAGTCAGTGCAGCTGGCTAGAGCAGAGCAGATGCATGGGTGTAGTGAGTAAGGCATGCCCTAATTTCTCAAACCACTGCATACTGGAGCAGCTGTAGATTTCCTAGAACTGAAACCGTACGGTCTCACCAAATTTGCCATCAAATATTTAATCTTCAGAAGGGGGAAATAAATACATATATTTATATATAAACAAATATAATAAATAATATATTTATATTAATTAAACTGGTGGTATTGAATTCTTAAATTAAGTTAAAACCGTAACAGCCAAATATTGTTTGGAAGTGGTTGGAAATGTTAAGAACTGGACTTGCCCAAACATTTTTCTGAAGTGAAAAAGCTTAATCCTTACACGGTTCCAGGAATCCATTTTGTCCCTTACAAACCGTCTAACCATCTAACTCCTCCATACAAATATCCTGAAGAGACATTTCCTCCAGGAGTGCTTTGCAGCCGCAGAAGCAAAACTGAAGGGTTGCCTTTTGCCTGTGGGCTTCCCCCTCCCCATTCCTGCTGTGCCCTTGAGGACAACAGTCTCCTCTCTTGCAGTCCAAAGGCAATAAGAGGAAAGAGAGCAGTGAGATTTTACTCAAACATGACTACATAGAGCAGCGGTCCCCAACCCCCAGGCTGGGGCCCACTACCAGGCCATGGCCTGTTGGAACTGGGCCATGCAAGTGGGCAAGTGCGCACATGCAGCTCCATTTGCACAAGTGGCAAGCACTCCTGCTCACTCACAGCTCCACTTGTGAGAGTGGCAGGCACACACACGAGCACCCACCATTCACACGGGGCCATCCCCTCCCCCCCCCCACAAGCAGGCTGCCAAGCTGGAAAGGTTGGGGACCACTGAGAGGCAAAACAGAACTAGAGGCAAATGTAGAAAAGCAGGGACTTGGGGCTAATTATTACTGTGGTAGAACCTTAGAGCCAGTTTGTAGTAGTGGTTAGGACATTAGAATCATGGAGATGGTGAGTTTTAGTCCTGCCTTTGGCACAAAGCCAGCTGGATGACTTAGGCCAGTCCCTCTTTCCCAGCCCCAGACAGAAGGAAATGGCAAACCGTTTTGGAACAATCATGCCAAGAAATCATGCCAAGGAAGTAGTCCAGGCAGTCCAGGCAGTTACTAGCAGTCTGATTTGAAGATACACAAATAATAAATAAATGAATAAAATCTGATGGCTCAGTCTTTTACCCCCTCCTCTTAAAACTCTGAAAAATAACAGCCGTCCATTGAAGTCGAAAGAAGCAAAGTAAGATGAATAAGCAACAGGAAAGGTCTAGAAGACTATGATTAGTCACAGTGTGGTTGTTAGAAGCAAATAGCATTGTGGACCAGGTAGACAAGATCCAGAGGGAGGCTTTAAATGTTCTTGCCTAATTCCCAGTCTCTAATTTGTTATCAAACCTAGGCTTTTAAATCATACGTGGTTCACAATGTCAGATTATGAATTGAATCTGACACAAAACACAAAAGTGAAGTCCATATTGTTGCACTAATCTTCAACATTATAAAAGAGGCTCCTGAGACGGCCTGTGTTGGTTTTGAAAAGAGAGATTAATTCACAGTTGTATAACAGTAGAATCTCTTCCTGGTCTCTGAGTCCCTGATGGTATAAAGCAGTTAATGGTCCTGAAGAAACGCTGGATTAGAAGATACTGAGGGCTACTGATTGTTAGTGCTTCTTTAATCTTTTAAATCAATGCGGTAATAATAATATCCCCGTAAGCTTCTGCTTAAATCTGGATAATGCATTAGGCATTCATATTTTAAGTATTTTGATGACATTCTTTTCATGAGTTTGCCTTAGAAGGTTGGCATAACTTATTAAGACCCGCACATAGCTGGATTGGAATGGAGTGGAATGAACCAATAGCAAAATATACTTTATATGTGAAGCAAAACAAATTTAAACAATTCACAGCATTGTGCACTGGATATTTTGCATTTTCCTTTTCAGATACTTTTAATATTTAGTGTGTTTCTGTAGCTTCTTGGAACAGAATATATATATTTTAAAAACACAAACTTTAAAACCAAACACCATAATTTGTAAGAACAGGCAGAAATAAAATTTATAATTAAGTAATGCCTAATCGTGTACAGGTAGGCTTTGGTTAACAACGGTAATTAGGACCAGAATTTACATCACTAAGCAGTGCAGTTGTAAAACGTGATATAATGTGACTTAGCAGTGGCAATTCCAGCTGTTCCTGTTTACCGTTGTTAAGTGAGGACTGTATGGCTCATTCAGCAAGAGCCTCCCATGGTGGTCTCCCATGATGATGACTGCTGGTTTCCCCATTGACCGCATTGAAGCTGGCTGGGAAGGATACAAATTGTGATCACATGACCAAGGGACAAATCTGATGGTTGGAAATCCAGGCCAGTGGCCATGCATTCAACTGCATTCAGATTACAGTTACTGTATGTGACCACAGTACAATGCACCGGTCAGAATTTTAAAGACCAGTTGTAACTACCACTCATCATAAATTGAAATGTTCAGTGTATGAGTGATCATTAAACAAGGACCACCTATATCCACTTTCTCTGGGAGTAAAGCAAGTTGAACTCAGAAGTGCTATCGAATATCACAACAGCTTAAATCCGCTTGGAACTGGACACACCATCTCTCGCTACTGTTCTGTGGAAGTGTGCTATTGGCTACTGGCTGACTCTGTGGGTCAGACTTCCAAACTACTATTTAGGCCAGTGCTTATGGTGGGACGACTTCCACAGTCCTTGGGCCCGCAATATTCACATCAAACTTATGAAGATAGGTATTCCCCCTATTGAAGCCCTTATGCTTGGCCCAGATGCAGCCAAATCACTGATATTTCAGCGATTGGATGATATTGAAAGACAACAGAATCTGGCACTTGGTGCGGGAGTTTGTTTTCTGTTTTCTCTCGGTATTACTCCCCGAATGCACACACACCCAAATATCTCTCTATGCTATCCTTTGTTAAATACAGGTTGGCCTTTCTAAAGGCACGTTTTAATGTGATCCCCTCAAATGTCCTAGATAGCAGGTGCTCGGGGTGTGTGAAACCCACCCACTGTTCATGTGATGGTCGATCTCCGGAATCGTTGGCTCACATCGTATTTACATGCCCCCATTATCGGGAGGTAAGGTCAGAACTTATCTCTCCCATTTGCCAAAGATTTCCTGGATTATCTGAAAATCTTAGTCTTCGCTTCTTACTCCAAGATACTGATTCTAAGATTACATTAAAGGTAGAAAATTTTTTTGCTGCTGTCTTGGGATGTAAGAGCCGAGGGAAGGGATGGGCTGGACCCATTGACTGAGGTTAGCTTCATTGATCGCCAGCGGTTGAGTTAGCTGGTGGTTGTATAAAGTGCTGATGTGTGGATTTTATGCAAATTGCAATATAGTATTTTCTACCTATGTACAATTTTAATCGACTATAGTCCATATAGATTGGAGCTAAAAATTTAAAATACATGAACTGTGAGTTTGACAGAGTGGTTTCCACCACTGATCTTGTTGCCGTTCTCCACTTCAGTCTGGTCGTGTGCCAGCTGTGTGCCTTGGATGTTTTGGTTTTTTGGTCTATGACTTCAATAAAGTATGCTGCTGCTGCACAACAGCTTACTGAACAGCCAATTTGGTGTAGTGGTTAAGGCACCAGGTTAGAAACCAGGAGACTATGAGTTCCAGTCCTTCCTTAGACACAAAACCAGCTGGATGAGTTTGGGCCAGTTAATCTCTTCAGTCCTAGAAAGGAGGCAATGATAATCCACTTCTGAATTCCTGCCAAGGAAAGTGCAGGGACTTGCCCTGGCATTCACCAGCCATCAACACTGACTTCAAAGATAGAACAAAACCAAAAACACCTGAAGTAGCCTTTTGCTGTTTTTAAGGGCTTATTTTTTTATCTCTTTACTTTGTTCTTTCCCCACCAGGCTCTGGAGGAATCAGAGGCATGCAGAATACCTGGAGGCTTGGCAAGTGTAAAGAACCAGTTTGAAAAAGGAGAAGCTCAGTACCAGTATCGGCAAAAATCTGTACAGGTAAAATGAAGGAATCCTAATAGTTGTTGACTTGTTGAGCCGTAATGGGGACATCACAGTCCTGATCTTCTGGAATGCATCTTACAGTGCAAAGCTCTTGCTCTATACAATATGTGTCCCATTTTCACTTAGAAGTGATGATTATTTCAGGTTTTTTTTTTATGAATACACTTTTCCTTTATCATCAGACACACATCTCATGTGAGAATTATGGTGCCCACATAAAATTTTACAAAGGTTGCAAAGGCTTTGTTGTAAGAGCAGCCACTTGGCTGTGAAAAAAAAAATGATGTTTTTCTCTGGTAAACCATTTCCTGAAACGTGCACAAATACTGGAAATGTTCTGTTTTGAAAGGCTATTGTACCCTTAGGTCTAACAACTACTCAAATACCAGCCAAAACTCCTACCTTATAACAGTGAGGCAAACACAAATTGATTATATAGTCCAAAATATATGAAAAGATACATCCTGTCTTTGGGATATAATGCATCAGACATAATTTATCAATAATAGTCATTACAGTGAATTTGCGAGAGACATAAATGCATCCGAAATGCTTTTCGGTTAAGCTATTTTATTTTATTTTTTTTAAAGTCAAGTTTTTTATTTATATATAAATATTGTGAAGACAGTGTATTGTCCAGGCATTTCATTTTACAAAAGAAGGAAAAAAATAACATATATACTGATAGTAATAATAATACACGTAATAATTACAACCATATTTATAGTTATATTGGCTTATTTATGATCATATTAATTGTACTAGCATGCTTATAGTTATAAACAACATTCATATTTTACTTACATATAACAATAATCTTTCTTCATCTAATTTCTACTTCTTATCTCTAATCATTGATAAAACTTATTCCACGTTGAATAGTACTCTGTATTTTAATGCTAAGCTATTTTCTTACATACGTATGAATATTAGATTATACCTATTGCAAGGAAATTACAGCCTTAAATAAATAATCACCATCTAAACACCTGTCAAATGTCTCACTGTAGAACAATGATTAAGACATAGAATTGATTTACCTTCCCCCAAATGTGAACATCTAAACCACAACTTTGGGGTTATAATTCATTGCAAACACTCTGTGGTTTGCATTTATTTCTCTTGAAGCCGTGCAAAGCTTTTTCTGTTTGCTCTTTTCTGTGAGATAAAAAAAGAAAAATGCAAACGCTACCTATAGATAGCTGGCAAATGTTGGTTGAGAAAAAAATGATTTATGGTACTTTATTATTTAATTATCGGAGAAAAAGAAGAAAAAGACGTGATACAGTCAAAGATCACTGCTTCGCTCACTGAATTATTTTAGTTTGAAAGTGTAGCACCAGTGAAGCAACCTCTGTGCTTTCAAGGTCACCATGGACAAGGTCACTTCCAGTATTGCCATTCAGCTATTAAAGTCCACAGCTAGATGCTTCACTGCCTTTGGGTATCGACGTGAGCAGGTTTTATTTACATAAAAATAGAACTATGAATCCAAAGGCGATTCTTCTCCACCTCTAGGGGTACAGAGTAGATAAATGATTAAAAGCAACACCAGGGAGTGTTTTAAGTTTGATGCTGGAGATATGTATCGATGGAATAATGGATTTTACCCCACTGAGAAATGGGATTAAATTTCAGGCACTCCGCAATGGCAATACTTTAGAAATGCCATATCACCTTCCAAAAGGATGGATGGAAGAGATTGAGGAGAAAGGGAAGCAGGAGGGAGGGCAAAGCTGTGACATATCTCTCAGGTCTTGGATAGAATCAAGAACAGCTTTTTAGAATATGTGAAATACCTTGAAATGCTTCACATTTTATAGGAGTAGGACTGAATCCTGACAAGGATCACGGGAGTGAATATATCGTGATGTTCTGTGGATGTATTCTGTGTGGATGTATTCTGTAAATATTGTTTTTTTTAAAAAAAATTAGTTTTGAAGATGGTAGAAACCATATTTCCTACGAGCAAATCCTCACATACTGTATAGGATATTCGCTGGAGGAATTAAAGGATTTTAACTGATCCTTCCTTGACTTCTGCAATCTCCAGTGGCCCCTGAGGAATTGTTCCAGATTATATTCAGTTGTTTTCATGTGCACATATGAAACCTGAAATCATATATTCAAAACAAATGGACTTTTTTTCCCTGAAGAAATGATCACCAGACAGTCATTACTTGTATTCATTCTTGGGCCTCTGAATGGCCTTGTTACTTTTTTGGACTCTCATCTTGTTCTAACAAATCCAATTATGTTACCACAGAACATTAATTTTTCCTTGGATCTCATTCATTCAGAATATTCCCTAAATTCTCTCTGGTTCTTCCCTTATTTCATTGGTGCATAACATATACCATTCATCATATGTATGACATACAACTTTCATACCTATGAATTGTTACATCATAACTATCTAGATTACATTATTTTACCGAATTCTTTCAGCCATAACATTTTAGTCTTTCCTTTATCATTAATCCTTTATCATTAAACCTACCTTTTCACTTCCCTGCATGGCTTCATTCTACAAAAAATGATCACCTTTGTTTAGATCTATTTTCCCCTCTTTTAGTCCATAGACAGATAGCTTATCTATTTTTTCCATTTCATTCATTAATTTGTGCATTTTACTATGTTATTATGTGAGTTTTGAAACAAACCATTTAAAATATCTTGTGTTGCTTTTTAAATGATCCAGCATGGGACTAAACATTATGCATACCACAGGGACCCCACTGAAAATTGTATCACCAAATCAAGTGTTACCCTCTGTTTTATTACAGGTAACTTAATTTATTTTTTGTTTCTGTTGGAGCAATCTGTGACAGAGAGTATACAATTGAGAACATGCAGAGTACAGTGATGGATGATACTAAAAATGTAAACTTGTGGCTTTAAAGAAGAGAACTTCTAGCAGCATAACCTTGTCAATGGGAATATTACTGGAAAGAACAGGAGTTGCTGCTAATCCCAAAGGCACAAAGACCAACAATTTTAAAATATTTTCAGAGTAGATGACTCTCTCTAGCATCTTGGGATGTATGCATGGCTTCTGTTTGCTGAGGTAAAAAGTGAGTTTTCCGTAGCCTTGCTCTGAGGGCAAACACTATTAAGTAGTCTTTCTGTGCAAGGCATAACAATGAGATTGTAGAAGGAGAGCTGTATTAGTGCGTGATAGCCAAAACCAGAAGGACATCTTTTCCCATTAATAAATTTTATTAAAAGGTATAAGCTTTCATGAGCTCCTGGTATCTTCATAGAGATGTTCATATAGGGTTTTTCGGTAATGATATGGAAACAGTTTGCCACTGCTTTCTTATAGGGTTTCTTATAGGCTCTGCTTTCTTATAGACTCTACTACCTTAAAAAGGATTATTTTTTTTAATAGCATGGAAGGCTGCCAAAGGAGGAGGAACAGGTGAACCTTTTACGTCCGTAAGTCTACTAAATATGAACATTCTGAATGGAAGTCTTCTCAAGAATGTTCCCATTAGTGGAATAAGAAGACCAGATCCAAACCTTGAAATATGAAAAACAGAGCTAAAGAATCTAATATGGAATTTAAAGTAGTCACAGAGTCAACCAAAACAAAAATAACCCAAATAGGGCGACCATAGTTCAAGAATAATGTTTAAAAAGCAGTCATTTTCTTTTGAGTGAAGGAGACGTTCTCACCTTGGCTGAAGAATTCACAGCATACATGTTGGGTGAGGCTTGGCAGACTGAGACATTAGATTGGAAAGGCCCTCCTTTAAATAGCCACCTGTCACATCTTCCTGGCAGGCACTGTGGATGGATTACAGCAGAGGTGGAGGTATTATTTTTCAAGTGAAACACATGACAGAAATAGGTAGCTACCTACTACAAAGTAGATTCTGTCCTAAAAAGGAAATTCAGATGGAAACCCGAATGGAGAAATGTAACGTTTCATGTCAGAATGCTTCTAAATTATGGGTATGGTGCACAGAAGAAGGTTTTTGAAGTAGCTGTCTTCGCTTTAGACTACTTCTTTCCAATTTAGAGAGAGAAAATACTTTTAGCTGCAATAACTCAGTGAAACATTTTGGTGGCCCTGTAGATTTAATGCCCAGTTTCACCGATAAGAATTGGACGTGCTTCAGCAGAGAAACCAGGACTAGGAGTTAAAGAGATCATCCCAAATAAGTCTCAACTAAATCTTTACACTACGCTTTCATTAAATATATTTTATTGATGCTGGGCTTCAAATAATTTCCTGAGCTCACCAAACTTAGCAGAAATAGTTGCAACTTTCAATATGTTGAAGAGTATTTCTCGAGGGGTGGGAGGCAGTGGTGGGTTTCAAATTTTTTTACTACCGGTTCTGTGGGTGTGGCTTGGTGGGCACGGCATGGCTTGGTGGGCATGGCAGTGGAAGGATACTGTAAAATCCCCATTTCCTCCCAATCAGCTGGGACTTGGGAGACAGAGAATAGATGGGGGTGGGGCCAGTCAGAATTTTTACTACCGGTTCTCGGAACTACTCAAAATTTCCGCTACCGGTTCTCCAGAACTGGTCAGAACCTGCTGAAACCCACCTCTGGTGGGTGGGGGGCATTTTGCCTGAGCAGCCAAAGGATGGATGCAGCCTAGGGATGTATTGGTACTGGGGTGGGGGTTCCTGCTGCTGATCACTGTCAGGACAAGTCTTGTGCAGATGATCAGTGTGGCAGAGCCATAGCACCATGATAGTGTGTGTTGATATGAGGAATAAATTTAGTGTCCACCCTGTTTTTGGCAAGGGATTTTTTTTTTCCAACCGTAGTTTGTGATTCAAACAAACAACAACACATTCTTAAACTGCATACTGTAAGTAGTCTTGTTCTCTCATTTTTTTGCTTACGAGGAAAATCAACCTAGTTGATATTTAAAAAGTAATGTCCCCATAAACATAGACTCAGAGCTGATAGGGATTTTTAATCATAGCCTTACAGAATGTTTTGAAGTCGTTGTTTACCCTTATTTGCCCTTTCTTGATGCGTGCATTAAAAGTTGTCTCTGACATCGGTAGTCTAACGTAGGCTATCTGACTTTGCTGCTGTGGGGTAGTGAAATATTTCCCTCTCTGCCTCCCTTTTTAAGTGTACTTCTCCCCTATCTAGAATCAAAGCACCAAGTGCCCACAACAATTAGTTGTGCTAGCAATGCTGACAAAATTCTGAAACTGTCTAATTTGTGCTTTGAGTCTCATTGCCTATGAGTCTTCTCTCAATAACCTATATTAGTGGCCAAAATTGTGGAAACCTTTTGGGGAAAGTGTATTTTTGAAGTTTGATGACTAATAACACCATTTTTTTTTAATTATTTATTTATTTTTTAGTTTCAAGATAATCCTATTCCACTGCTGGAATGGCCTGGGAATAGCCCAGACCTTAACCCAATTGAAAATCTATGGAGCCGACTAAAGAAACTTGTTAGTCAGAAACGACCCAGCAATAAAACCCAGTTAATAGAAGCAATCCTTCAATCTTGGTTTCACATTATAACAGCTGCAGAACTAAAAGACTCGTTTCACTTCATGGGAAGACATTGATAGGCCGAAATTCATGCTGAACGTTACCCAACTAAGTATTAACTGACATGATGATAATTTTTGTATGTCTCATTTTTTCTTTTTCTTCTTTTTAAAAATAATATTTATTAAATTTCCAAAGATTAAAATACACAGTACAAAAAGAAGCATAATACACAAAAAAGCAAGAAAACACACAGACACACACACACACACACACACAAAATATAAACAACCAAAAACAAACATATCAAAATTTCAATACTAATAACAACTTTTCTGCATCAGCATCTCTAGCCTATTTAACCTCTTTACACAAATTCTACTTCTAAATATCTGTATCACAGGGCAGAAGATAGAAAGAAAACTGGACTTGTTTCTCCTGGGTATTCTGGAGGGGAAAATGCAGAAAAGTATACAATATATCATATTACACATACTAACGGCAATTTTGATAGCACAAAATTGGGAACAATCAGACACCCCTCCAGATCAAATCATAATAAAAAAATATACGAATGTGCAGAGATGGACAGATTATCTATGGAAATGAAGGAGAGGGAGGACACCAAGTACTATTTAATATAGAATAAATGGTATTCCTGGTTGGAGAGTAAACATAAAACTTAAGGGATGTTTTTGTTACGAGATCGAATTGTAAATAGAAGTCGTTTTTTTCTATGGTGATCATTTTTGTATATCTCATTTTTTTCTACGTGTTTCACTTTTCTTCTTTATACTGTAACTGCTATTCTAATAGCAAATCCTTCATAAAAGTTATTGCATTACATTCTTGATTAAATTATCTTTCCATTGATAAATAATTTTATGGTACTACTCCAAAAAGAGTGGTGTTATTAGCTAGTTTTAGAAAATACACTTTTCCCAAAAGGTTTCCAAACTTTTGGCCACTACTGTATATGGACAAATTCATACAGTTTTTAGCACTTTATACTAAAGTGCGTTATTCATATATTTATAAATGTACATTCTACCAATCCCAATGGCTCAAGGCAGCTTACAAAAGTACATATATGACATATATAAAATTCTAAAATTAAATATTAAAAGCTCTAAAAGCTCAACCGCATTAAAACTCTAAAAGGTTTGGGTAAAAGAACAGATTTTAACCAAGACTATAATATGAAAAAGGTTTACCTCAACTCCAAGAGCAATTGAATCCTCCTATGAAAAAACCAAATGTGTTTAGCTGCTGCACTTATCTATGATGGGACAACAGAAAGTTTTGAGGTAGATTATACAAGAGTAGGTTTGTATAATTAGCACGGGAGCCATACAAGGTTGTTGGGTTTTTTTACACAAAGAATAGAATAGAATAGAATAGAATAGAATAGAATAGAATAGAATAGAATAGAATAGAATAGAATAGAATAGAATAGAATAACAGAGTTGGAAGGGACCTTGGAGGTCTTCTAGTCCAACCCCCTGCCCAGGCAGGAAACCCTACACCACTTCAGACAAATGGTTATCCAACATCTTCTTAAAAATTTCCAGTGTTAGGACATTCACAACTTCTGCAGGCAAGTTGTTCCACTTATTAATTGTTCTGTCAGGAAAGTTCTCCTTAGTTCTAAATTGCTTCTCTCCTTGATTAGTTTCCACCCATTGCTTCTTGTTCTACCCTCAGGTGCTTTGAAGAATAGTTTGGCTCCCTCTTCTTTGTGGCAACTCCTGAGATATTGGAACACTGCTATCATGTCTCCCCTAGTCCTTCTCTTCACTAAACTAGACATACCCAGTCCCTGCAACCGTTCTTCATATGTTTTAGCCTCCAGTCCCCTAATCATCTTTGTTGCTATTCTCTGCTCTCTTTCTAGAGTCTCAACATCTTTTTTACATCATGGTGACCAAAACTGAATGCAATATTCCAAGTGTGGCCTTACCAAGGCATTATAAAGTGGTATTAACACTTCACGTCATCTTGATTCTATCCCTCTGTTTATGCAGCCGAGAACTGTGTTGGCTTTTTTGAAAGCTGCTGCACACTGCTGGCTCATATCTAAATGGTTGCCCACTAGGACTCCAAGATCCCTCTTACAGTTACTATTATTGAGCAAGGTACCACATATACGGTACCTGTGCATTTTGTTTTTCTTCCCTAAATGTAGAACCTTGCTTTTTTCACTGTTGAATTTCATTTTGTTAGATAGCGCCCAATGTTCAAGTCTGTCAAGATCCTTCTGTATCTTGAGCCTATCTTCTGGAGTGTTGGCTATTCCTGCCAGCTTGGTGTCATCTGCAAATGTGATGAGTTCCCCATCTATCCCCTCGTCCAAGTCATTGATGAAGATGTTGAAGAGCACTGGGCCTAAAACAGAGCCCTGGGGTACTCCACTGCATAGTTCCCTCCATGTAGATGCAGTTCCATTGAGGACTACACGTTGAGTGTGATTGGTTAGGCAGTTACGAATCCATCTGGTGGTGATGCTGTCTAACCCATATTTTTCTACTTTATCTAGTAGTAGGTTATGGTCTACTTTATCAAATGCTTTACTGAAGTCCAAGTAAATTATATTGACAGCATTCCTCTGGTCCACTAATTTTGTCACTTTGTCAAAGAATGCAACAAGATTAGTCTGGCATGATCTGTTTTTGACAAACCCATGTTGGCTTTGGGTTATTACTTGGTTTGCTTCTAGGTGTTCGGTGATTCATTGTTTGATTATCTTTTCCAGAATCTTCCCTGGTATTGAGGTCAGGCTGATAGGTCTGTAGTTTCCTGGATCTATTTTTTTTTCCTTTTTTGAAGATGGGAACTACATCAGCTCTTTTCCAATCCTCTGGCAGTTCCCGTGCTCCAAGATCTTTGAAAAATATAGTTCAGTGGTTCTGAGATCTCGTCTGCCAGTTCCTTCAGAACCTTGGGGTGTAATCCATCTGGTCCTGGTGATTTGAACTCGTCTAGGTTAGACAGGTGTTCACTTACCATTTTCTTCCCTATTTTAACTTGTGTAATCTGTTTTTTGTGGTGCTGTTTTTGATAGGTTGGACTGTTTTTTTCCTTTTGTATAAAGACAGATGCAAAAAAATGAGTTAAGTAGTTCTGCTTTCTCCCTGTTGCTTGTCACCTTCTTGCCACTTTCTCCCAGCAATGGGCCAGTTGTTTCCTTGACTTTTTTCTTGTTTTTAATATGTTGTTGTTTTTAATAAGTGAGTGCTTTCTGAATGGGACTCAGAAGCCACTGGTTTTTCATGGAGATAGAACACTTTTTTAAAGGGCCATGAGTAACTGCAATTTCAGTGGCCATCCTACTAAAAGCCACTACAGTAATCCATGATCAAGGTTAAGAGGACATGTGTCACAATGAGGGTGTGATTAACATTCCATTATTGCTATATGGTTGTCCATTATTAATCCCAATTTATGGAGGACCCGTAGTCTGCAAACTTCTTCCTGGGGGGGGGGGACTGAATCCTCATCCAAAGTAGGAATATTCATTGAATCCTGGAATCCAATCCAGATCTAAATCCAATCATAGTCTAGAATCAGCAACAACTCTGCATTGTCCATAAGGATGTTTAACTTGTTCTCTTCATCCTCTCCTCTGTTGGGGCACATGTGGAGAATCCAATCCTGAATCCATAGAAAGTGAGAAGTACATCTGAATATCATCTTCTATGCAGATACAATTTGCTCAAAATATATGGATGATCCTACAGAGGCTTGATGTAGACTTTAAATAACATAAGAGACAAAACAGAGCTGCCTCTTAAGGAGCTGAGCAAAATTATTACATTCTGATCATGTAGATAAGAATGAAACTACTACAAAGTATACTTTCCCACCTTAAAGAGATACTGTGGTTAACAAGATCAAAAGTTGCTGATAATTCTAGAATTAAAAACAGAATCGTATTCCCCTAGTATTTTTTTTCTGGTATGGATCATCCATCAGAGTGACCCAAGGCAATCTCTGTGCCAAGTCCATGAATGACTTCAAATTGAAAAACATCTAGATAGTCAGCTAACTCCAAGACCTCCTGAAGCTGCCTTCTCCACCAGCTTGGCTAAATGTGAAATACTGGATATTGGCCAAAAGTTGTTCCAGTTGGCTGGTCCCACAGAAGCTCTGCCTGCTCCAGCAAAGTATTAATTAGATACAAAGTCTTTAGAGGTCCTTGTAAGTCAAACCATGGCAGGGTCTAACAAGCAAATAGGGGCATGAAGCAAACGAAGGACCTTATCTCTACTTTCTTGAGAGGCAAGCAATCTGTTATGATTATTGCAAGTTTTTTCTAGGGGCCTCTAGTGCTATTATTGTTTCTTTTTTTATGCCATTTTTATGTTATGGATTGCAATTGTTTTGGTGGATAAATAGATTGGACAAGTAGAAATATAAGTTCATTAAATAAACTGGCTCAGAGATTAATAGATAGTACATTTGAAAACCTTAATACTATTCAAAATGGCATCAAACACAGCACAAATCCACTCCATTTTATTGGCAAAGAATCATAGAACTTGTTTATAGTGGAGCTCAGGTGGACAAAAGCACTGGTCAAGGTCTCCCAGTGCCTGGTCATCTCTCTAATAGTTCTAATGAATTCCACTGGCCAATTATCCACTGACCCAGATGGAAGACTTCAAGTTTATTTTATTTTCTGATTGCAGTAATAGAAACTTTATGATGCCTAACCCCCATACTGACTGATTCATTCTTTAGTCTTGTACCACAATAACCTAGGCCATCTGTTCTCACACCTTGTCTTCTGCAATTACTCCACATTCTATGGTGTGCTACAGGCTTGACACAAGGCAGGGGACATCTAGAAAATACCCTATTCTTTTCTGAACCAAAAGCTTTTTGGACCCAGATAATTATTCCACATTTTAACCAGATCATTGATAGGGTGGTTGGTCAGGTTCAACAAACATCTTCCAAAGCAACAGAAATCCAGTCCAATCAGGTCCATTAGTCTTGTGGGATAGTGGATCAAAGTAATCTGATCCTGACCTTCGCAGAGGGAAATTTGCTGTAATACCTTAACCTTCACCAAGAAATTCTCCATCCTGGCTGTCAGCCTTTGAGGTAAGTCAGATCAGGTAACAGGCACCAAAAAAACCACTAAGAGTACACTTTATTGTTGTAGGGTATATTAACAAAAACTTGAAAGCTTTCCAGCATTTCCCTCTGGCAATTCTTATATCATATAGAATCAAGGTTGGGTTATTTTGAGTCACTTTCTTGAGTTTCCATCTTTCTCCAAGCTGAGATGGCATTTATTTCCTCTTTTATTTGCTAACAGTTTTTGTGTTCATTGCCAATTTTATCTCTGCCTTTCTCCATCTCAGCAAAGGCATCCGTTTTGAGAGTAAAACCTAGGTCTGCTGTCACTTTTCCAGATGCACTTTTTATTTTTCCAATCCAGTCTGCAACTCTGGTGGCCTCCCATCTAAGTACTGATAACTGTTAGATGGTGGCCTCCCATCTAAGTACTGATAACTATTATCAGTTAACTATCTGTAATTCCTGATTTTGATCCACCAGAGTTAAAACATGTTGACAAATTTTTACACTGCTATTTCATAAATGTAATTTCAAATTCATTGCGTGTTGGGTTTTGTTTTCCATTGCTCAAAAGTCCATATGGTTGACATGATTATGAAATGTAATCTCCTGGTTTTTAATTAAATTGGGATTATAATGGATAAGATCAAACTCAAGGTGTCTATTGATAAAAAGGCATTATTTTTACTTATTTGTCAGCTGCCTTGTCCTCTTATGGTTCCATGCCATTTTAGTTGGTCAGCAGAGAAGTCAGTTCATGACTCAGGGTTACACAAGGGTTCAAAAAAAAGGACATGTTAATCTGACATTTTCTCTCATTATGTTTTGTTAAAGTATTTGTTGCTAACAATTGGTCATATTTTAATTTACAAGAAAGCAACAAGCTTTCTTCCAACTTTTATGAGGTTAAGGTTAGAGTTAGGGTTGTAACTTCAAACAGTCATGCAGAGGTTGATCATAAGTTGAAGACTACCTGTAAGTCTAACATAAAAAATACACATCTATATACATATGCACATACTATACAGTTTCAAGCTGCATGTTTTATTTATGGTTCCTTCTATATTGTTTTGTTCTATTAACACTGCAAAGATAAGTCTTGTTTTCTATATGAATGCTTTCTTTTGTGTCTAGAGTCCTGTTTCAGACCTAATGACTAAGATACAGCTGTGGCTTTTAGCCAATAGAACTCATTATTATTATTAAAAGTGTTTATTTATATGAGACCAACACAGATTTCTGTTAAGATTAATTTCTTTTTGTGTTTTGGCAACTTGTTGTGGGGAAACTAATTACTACTTCGTGGTTTATTTGAAAATCCAATTAAATAGCATAATTCATGGGAAGCTGTCCATTGGATAAAGGGCTTTTTAGCTTACCTTTTAAAGACAAGCTTTTAAAAATGGGACATTAGAAGGAACTAGAAGGAAATAAAGATTATAAGAAAAGAAGAACAGTCAGACTCAATTTACAGAATGAAGCCAAATGTTTTAACATTGGACATATGGAAGGATATTTTTTAACACTGGAACCAGAAGATAATTCTAAGTGTGTCTGCCTCTATAGATAGATTGTGTTTGAATGAGGGGGAAAAAAGCTACCTAACATGATTGAGACAGATCTGAAAGTAGATTTAAAAATGACAGTTACAAAAATTACATGGAAAAAGTTGCTACATTGGACATATAGAAGTAACTGATTGATGTCTTAACAATTAAAATCTTAATTAAAAACCAAGTTGTTAAACATTATTTTAAGTGTCTAAAGATCAAGACTTGGAATCAAAAGAAGTAATGTAAAGTTGGTTTATTTGATCAAGGTTAAAATAGATATGTTGCTACCATATCTCTGGTAACCTTAATGGATTTTGCTGACCTCAGGACTGAAATGAGGACCCAGATTGTGGGGGCAATAAGCTGACTTTGTATAAATATACAAAAGTATGAAGGCTATTGCTTAACGCATTGTAAGCCGCCCTGAGTCTCTGGAGAAGGGCGGCATATAAATTAAAGCCAAAAAAAATGAAGCTTCAAGGATTAGTTTATAGATAAGTGATGGGATATGGGGAAAAAGAGTATTTGTCGCATTTTAAGAGAAGGTGATAAGTTACTAAAATCATTTCTACTTCTGATGAAGGAAAAGTCATTTATATACGGTGTTTCTTTTCTTTTTTATTATATTTTCTTTTCTTCTTTTCTATTTTTTATTTTCTGCACCTTCTTTTTATTTCTTTTTATCCTTTTTAGTTTCTATTAGTTTTTATTCTTTAAATTACAAACTTTAATAATCATACGTATGTGTGTGTATGTGTGAGTGTGTGTGTTTAATATATACATAACACTTACATCCAGGAACTCAAAAGAATGTAATCTTGAGAATCAAGTTGTAGTCCACATGTTTGCATGTCGAAAGTATATTCACATTATTTCATTTACTGGCTTTGCTTTAGTTTTAGTTACTGGCACAGTGGTCTGTTCTAATGGAAAAGTGGCAGCTATTTTGGGCAAATTATTGGACTGCTTAGCTCTCGTCTGCCTTATTATCAGAGGGCCAGAGACTACTCTGGTGGATTGAAACTCTGGATGCTGAGTGAATGAACTCTGGCATAACTTTAATAAGTTTCATGCTGACAGCAACTTTAGGAAAGCCACTACCATTTAATTTCTTCATTTTAAGTAAGTCACACACACACACACACAAAAGAATTTCCTATCCAGCAAGATTAAAACTGATGGCATACATGTAGTTACTCCAGATGGTTTTCCATATAAACATTTAAAATATTATTTGCAGCATACCTGAAATAATTAAGAAACTGATAAATGGGATTAAGGAGAGATTCAAATCCCTGCTCA
The DNA here is from genome assembly GCF_059756535.1 of Pantherophis guttatus. Taxonomy (NCBI): domain Eukaryota; kingdom Metazoa; phylum Chordata; class Lepidosauria; order Squamata; family Colubridae; genus Pantherophis; species Pantherophis guttatus. The sequence continues at coordinate 150,873,557 of NC_142063.1, forward strand.
TTCACAAATGGTTAGCATGAAATGGGCATTCCTGTCTCTACCTGATTTATCTCCAGCTTGTTGTAAATATGAAATGGATAGAGAATAATAATCCATGCTTACTGTAGCAATTTGTAGATAAATTAATAATATCCAAAATACTTTTTTAAACGGCAGAATGCCATTGGGATAATAAGGGCAAATTCAGGTGGAAAAAAAATCTAACTGTAGAAAGATAAAAAACAAAAGGCTCTGCAACATTCATCCTGCCTATTCCCCTCTGCTCCGCACTTTGCTGGCCAAAATGGAGGGCCCTCCAACCAGTGGTGGGTTCCTCCCGGTTTGGCCCAGTTCGCGTGAACCGGTAGCGGTGATGCTATTACGTCACCGAACCGGTTCTCTTTCTTCGGGGGCTGGGCCCTCCCGCCCGCCCCTGTGTTATTCTGACCTTATATTTCTGCTGTTTTCGCCCAGCTGAGAGGTGCGGCAGAGCGGATTGCCGCACCTCAGCTGGGCAGATTCGCAACACGCTTGCGCGAAGCACTCGTTTGGTGTGCCTACGAGCAAACCGAGCATGCACGCGGCGATCACGTGCAAAGCGCGCGACTGAAGAAGCGATTGCGCACGAAGCGCGCATACAAAGAGAACCGGTAGTAAAGCCGGTTAGAACCCACCCCTGCCTCTGTGGGCTCTGTTTTAGCTGGCAAAATGTTGGGCAAGGCCTGTGCAGGCCAAAACGGAACTTCCACAGCTCCATTTTCATCTGCAAAGTGCGGGACAAGGCCTGCACACATGAAAATGCAGCTGTGGAGTGGCGCACAAGGCTCAGAGGCTGGAGAGGAGACAGCTCGCTAGAACTTTGCACAGTAAGTAACCTGGCACGGCAGGTTGGAGGGAGAGCAATTTTGGGGACCCCAGGGGAGGGAGAATGGGTATCTCAGTAGGTTGGGGATGCCTTGGGTGGTCTTAGACACGTGGCCTGTTCCATCAGTAGGTGCCCCATGAACATCCCCACCCTGAATACCTCATGTGCACTTACCAAGCTGCACATTTGATTAGCAAATGCATGGGCGAAAGGAGGGAGTGATCACGTTCAAGGTATGAGATTCACTCCCACGAATCCTCAGGTTACAAATGGAATGGGCAGGCTCCATTGCATTTGTAACTTGAGGACTACCTGTACAGAGTTTGCATTACTGAGTTCCCATTAGTAAACCTGATCTTCAGATTTGAATATAATTGCTTCTGAGAGACTTGATATTGAGGGATTCAGTGGACTTTCTGCCTTTGCAGAGCCTTGAAAAATCATGCTGAAAGCACTTATCTCCAGCACATGCATCTTCAATTTTTTTTAAAAAGGCATGGTAGATACATATGTACAAACAAACAATCAAATACACCTAGAATGGTTTTGTGTTATTTTCATCTGTTGATACTTCCATTCTGTTAAATGTAGAATCATGAATAAAACACATGGATAGAAAAATAAATAAATAAATAAATAGGTGTTCACTGTCTTATTTAACACTAGTTGGAAGTAAGTTTTCCAACTATAGTTTTCCTCCGTAGAATCTCAACGGGTTCATGTCCCTCATGCATTTGATTCACTGAGTGTAGACCTGAGGCTAAAACTAAGTGTGCATTGAAATACATGTGGTAGCTGCTATTACTTGACACAGATGTGACACAATTCTGAAAAGTAGCTTCTGGCAAAATTCTCAAGTAATTGAGTTATGCATTACCCCATCTCACACTCTCTCACACACACTTCTGAAATTGCATGAACTGAAGCTATCAGACTGCTCTTCGGGGAGCTGTCACAAGAAATTATTTTATTTCTTTTAATCAATGTAGTACTTTCCTATTTTTGAAAGCTTACTTGACTTTGGAATCTGGAGCCTATATTCAGTGCAGTATTTCCTGTAATATTCAACATAAAATGAGGCTTCGGAAAGTCACTTGCTGTCATGTCAGAAGTACGGAGGCTCTTCCAGGTTGAAGGGTTAGCCAGTGCCATCACCATTGTCTAAGGCACGCCTGGTTGGGGATTCCTTTCATATCCCTGTTAGGTTGTCCATCCAAGTGGTACCCATCTATCTTCTCGTGGTCACCTGCTTTCAAACTGTTGGGTTGGTAGGAGCTGGAGCAAACGACAGGAGCTTGCCCCGTCACACTGGAGCACTCAGGTCTCAAATGCAGGCTTGATGATTGTCAACCCAGAGTCCTAAGCACCTGAGCCACTGCGTTCCTTCTGCAGTTACACATTGCATTTAAAGCAGTGGTGGGTTTCAAAATTTTTTACTACCAGTTCTGTGGGTGTGGCTTGGTGGGTGTGGCATGGCTTGGTAGGTGTGGCGTGGCGTGGCGTGGCAGGCATGGCAGGGGAAGGATACTGTAAAATCTCCATTCCCACCCCACTTCAAGGGAAGGTTACTGCAAAATCCCCATTTCCTCCCAATCAGCTGGGACTTGGGAGGCAGAGAATAGATGGGGGTGGGGCTAGTCAGAATTTTTACTACCGGTTCTCAGAACTACTCAAAATTTCCACTACCGGTTCTCCAGAACTGGTCAGAACCTGCTGAAACCCATCTCTGATTTAAAGTACTGTGGAGTCCTTGGTACCCTCTGAGCTTTGTTGTTTTCTTACAAATGTTTCATTACCTGGTGGTTAGGTAACATCTTCAAATTTAGATCTAGATTTAAAGTATGTGCTCACTGATATGAGGAACAATTCAGAGGCCTGTGTATAATATTACTTTAGGGGAAAATGTGACAAATTGCTGTCATGATTGATCATCTCTTGCTCAGTGATGCTTGGCATGCAGGTTTTCATGTGTGACCCTGGATTTTCTTTCATAGCACACTTTCAACTCAATAGTCATTTTGCCTCTTTCCATTGAATTACTGATATGATATTCTGTGTACTACAGTACTGGGGTTTAAAAGGTCTTTGATTCCACTATAAAGCTAATTTTAGACTCGATTGTCTTTGCACCTTCTAAAAGAGGTGAAAGGGAAGAACGGATAGCCTATTTGACTCATATCACTAGTGACATTGCTTATGTTTCTATGCTGTCCTTGCTATTTTGTTACTCTGGTTTATTAGCACAAGCCTTGCCCTAGAGACCCCCCAAAAGCTAAACAGGCAGTCCTCAATTTATAACCGTTTGTTTAACGACTGTTCAAAGTTACAAAAGCCTTGGAAAAAATTATTTATGACCTGTACTTGCATTTATGACTATTGCATCACCCCCATTGTCATGTGATCACAATATTGTTCTGACCCAGCTCCCCAAACATGACCAACATTCTGTACTTAATCACCAATTCCTTTATTAGGAGCGCCAGCAGCCCCAGCAAAAAATCTCTCTCTCACAGCAGGCTAACAAGTCTGTCCATCTAGGAGATGAATAGTTGTCTGCCACATCTATTCATCTCCGTCCCCTGCCTTTGATCCCGAGAGCTAGGGTGGGACTTCGCTAGCAGTGGTGGCTCTTCCGTCCCAAGGATCAGCCCACATATTTCCACTGCTCTCCTCTCCTCTGCATTCTGCACATCCGCACGTCAGGCACTGGACACAGCTGCTCATCCTCTTCCTCATCAGCCACCTCCAGACCTGGGGGCTGTTGACTCTCCATCTGCAGGCTGACGGACAGCCCAGGCTCTGCCTCGGTCTCTCTCTCTCTGACAGCTCCATTCCCTCTTCCCCCTTGGAGCTCTCAGATTGCCTTGATGCTGACCCTGACTCCCAGCCTCCTCTTCATCTGATTCAGCTGCTGGATGGGCCAGCGGCTGACAGACCACAACAAATATAATCACTTGGCAACCAGGTCACATTTTGACCAGTTGCAATGATCCACAGTCATATGATAGCAATTTGTGGCGTCTGTGTTTTTTTTTTGTTTTTTTTTTGCTGAAAAACGCTCATTGGGGAAACTGTCATAAAATTCTCATAAAATCAGTTTCCACTTGACTTACAATGCAATTACTTTCTATGGAAATTCTGATCCCAATTGTGATCTTAAGTCAAGGATTACACTTTTTAAAAAAACCTATTGGAGAAATTTCTCCTGAGAATTCACTAGCAGTGAGGATCTGACTCTTCCGTTAAAGAAAAACTATTTCTTATGGTACCAGAGGCAGCAGAGATTAACCTGAAGAATAGGTATGGATGCAATCCTGTTATATAGACTGTGAGGATTTTTTTTAAAAGACTCTTTTGGCTTTTAAATTAGTTTTGACTCCTGGTGACTATATGGACAAGTCTATTTAATTTTCTTGGCTGTGTTTTCAGAATTGGTTTGCCACTAAGGCTGAGAGAGAAAATAAACTGGCCCAAAGTAATCAAATTTGCTTACTAAAGCAGAAGCAAATTCATGGCCTTGTGGTTTCTAACCTAGTGCTTTTGACCACTATAATTAAGCTAGTTCTCATATAGCCACATGATAATTAAAACTATGCATGTTAATGCAGCAGAATAATTGATTAGCTATAGCAACTATCAGATTGATGTGATAAGAACTATATGAAGTAATGAAAGGTGGTATGGTGCAATGCAGTTGGATTTCCAGGAGGGAGGGGCTGCATTCCAGAGGCAAAAAACAGAGAAGTTTAGGTGGTTTGGTTAGGAGAAAGAGAGTTAAGAGGCTCCTCCCTAACAATTCTCAGAATATACCTACAGTTGTGCAAATAGTTGCTTTAGTTTGGCAAGATTCTATCTATAGGTGAAGAACAATAAAAGAAACTAAAGTAATTCTATGTGTCTTTCTTGATTCTTGGGATCTGAAGGGTGGAGATACAAAAGGAATATCTTGTTGAATTAGAAAGGCAGGTTGTTTGAATAAGAGTTACTACTGATATTGAAAAGAGTTGCTACTTTGATAAGAGTTACTGTATCGTCCAGTGTCTTTGTTCCCTGGTGCTTTTCCTGTCTCCTGCTGCTTTAAACAACCTTCTTGGTGTCTACATATTTATAGCTAAGATGACATTTTATTTTCCCTTTGGAAAATAAATTTGTGAAGGAGTAATTTATTCTACTTACCTAACAGCATTTTTTCCCCTCCTACTATTCTTTGAATATATGTACTTTTTCAGTCCTGGATGCATAACATTCAAAAAGAGGCTATATACCATGGAAAAGGAGTTGCTATTCAGAGTTAGAAATAAGAAATAAAAGAATATTGGTCAATATAGAAAAGTCTGCTTTTTTCTCGCTACCAGGCATATGTGACATTACATAAAAATGAAACTCGCATCCACAATTATATACAATATGAACAGTATCTTCCATTTAAGAAGAACAGCACTGAAATTGTAAATTTGAGGATATGGTGGTCTGAATACAGTACTCTTTCAGAAGTCTTCTAACTCTGTTAAGGCTTTGTTAGACACAAGTTAGAATCACACCTACCTCTTTGTTGCCATCTAATGGTCATTTAGATCTGGTAGTCCTAAACGTTGTGGTTCTTAACTTTTGCCATAGAGCAGGGGTGTCAAACGTGTGGCGTCATGTTGTCATCATGTGACTTATCATGACTTTTTCCCCCTTCGCTAAACCAGGCATTGGTGTGGCCAGCATGTGACGCATCTGGCCCACAGGCCACAAGTTTGACACCCTGCTATAAAGACTTTTAAAAAATCAATGTCTCAAGACTGTAGTTTATCAATAACCCATAGTATTCAGGTGAGGGATCTAAATTGACCCACCAAGACATAGGGTAATGGGTAATGATTATTAATAATTCATCCTTTGTGGAATCTTGTGAATTAGGAGGCTTGCAAATCATTGTAATAGACAGTAAATAGATAAGTTATAAATAAACAAACAAACAGGAAGGAGCAGGACTGCATGTATGCAGGATTCAAAAGTAAACTTGGAGATTGTTAGAAATGGAAAGAAAACTAGATTTCCTCTTCAGGAGACTCAGTCTTTGAAATAAAATGTGTTTCCCTGTTAAAAAGACTCCATTTGTATTTACCATATATACTAGGATTGTTGTGTCAACTATGTGTTTGTGTGTGTCAATGTGTGTATAGGTGTGCTATCTAACATAATGGTAGATATTTTACTTCATTACATTGGTGGTTCATTGTTTATTGATTTATTTAATATCCTGTCTTTATTATTGTTTATAAATAACTCAAGATGTTGAAAATATGTAATATTCTTTCCTCCTCCTATTTTCTCCACAACAGCAGCCCTGTGAGTTGGTTGGGCTGAGAGAGAATGACTGGCCCAAAGCCATCCTGTGTCTTTCATGCCTAAAGAAGGACTAGAACTCACAGTCTCCTGGATTTTAGGCTGGTGCCATAATAACTAGACCAAAGTGCCTATCTATTTTTGTTGTTCCAATTGAATATAAATGTTGTATATTTCCTATTTTTGTTTTTTGTTTTAATTTACATCTCACCTTTATTATTTTTACAAATAACTGAAGGCACTCTCTCTCTCTCTCTCCCTTTCTCCCTCTCTCTCTCTCACACACACACATACACACACACACACACCAGTGGTGGGATTCAAAATTTTTCACTACCAGTTCTGTGGGTGTGGCTGGTGGGCATGGCAGGGGAAGGATACTGTAAAATCTCCATTCCCTCCCCATTCCAGGGAAAGGTTACTGCAAATTCCCATTTCCTCCTGATCAGCTGGGACTCAGGAGGCAGAGAATAGATGGGGGCAAGGCCAGTCAGAGGTGATATTTACCGGTTCGCTGAACTACTCAAAATTTCTGCTACCAGTTCTCCAGAACTGGTCAGAACCTGCTGAATACCACCTCTGACACACATCTATCTATTCTATCTATCTATCTATCTATCTATCTATCTATCTATCTATCTATCTATCTATCTATCATCTATCTATCTATCTATCCATCTGTCTACCAATCCACCCACCCACCCACCCACCCACTTACCTACCTACCTACCTACCTATATACCTACCTATCATCTATCTAATCTCCTAAAATGGATTTCATGGTAATAATTTTATAAGAATGGAAACAGTCCTTAATCTTTTGCATGAGGTGGTTCCTACTACAGAATTAGCGTTAGGTAGTGTTACACTAGTGCATGAGAAATCTCACATAGCAGTTGAGCAAATGAATTTATATAATTTTAAATGTCATTTTTTTCTTATTATAGTAAACTGCCTAAACAAGATGGTAGGGTATAAAACAAATAGAAAAATATATATCATACAAGATAAAAATATAGATTATTAAAAGGAAAGCAGACAAATCCAGGAAAGGGCCCCAAAAGGTAAACCTTGTCTAAGAAATATTTTAGAACAAACAAGATTTATAGTGCATTTCTATGCTAGATTTATTCCTAGTAAATTCAGTAGGTTTATGCCCTGCTAAGGAATCAATCAAATATATTTTGTTAGGTAAAGAGTTAAGGGGGAGAAAAACAGGCAGGCAGGCAGGCAGGCAGGTAAGCAGATAATCAAAGAACTAGAAAAATGAAAAGATATTGGAAGAGAAAAAAAAAGAAAAATCTGAGATGACAGATAAGCAAAGACTGGAGAGTGAAGGTTAGAAGCAGAGGTGTAAATGGAATGTGAAAAGAAAACTCTATGCAGTGAAGGGAAATAAAAGGCAGAGAAACAAGATCATACCCAGTGAGAAGCAGTAAGGTAAGTGGCAGATGTAAAAAGAGAAACCAAAGGGGTTGTGGCAGGAATGGGAAAGGTATTGTAGTATTCCAAGTATGATAAAAATAAGTGAATGAATTTGAAGAGAAGGGTGTCTTTAGCTATAACTGAGTAACTGCTAACAACCTTTAAAAACTGAAAATATTAGAGTTTAACTGATAATAAAATATGAGAAAAAACATAAGTAATACAAAACAGGAAGGAAGGAATGAGGGAAAGAAAGAAGAAAAAAGGGAGGGAGGGAATGGAGTCTGTGGATAAATAGGTTAGTTTTTATTGTTTTCTTCATCTGAAGAAGTGTCATAAAAAAGTAGAAACAAGACAAGAAGAAAGTTCAACAAAAGAAAAAGCATGTTTTGAAAAAAGAAAAGTAAAATTAAATATTATTAACTATGAGGCAACGCAAGTACTGAGATAAAAATAATAAATAAAAGACCTAGGTTGGAATTTGTAGGAATATGATCAATAAAGAAACTATGAAGAAAGTGAAGCAGAAGCTCAAAAACTGGAATTATGGAAAGGAGGAAAAGGTAAATGTTAACCATACCGAAAGGGGAGGATTAAATCAAAGAAGAGATTAACAGAATTCTAATGCTCAAATGAATTACATACTGTAAAGAAAATAATTTATCTTCTGTAGTAAGCATGGAAACCAGATTGCTAAGGGTCAAAATGAATATTAGATCAAGGAAAAATCTAAACCTTGCAACAGAACAAATTAATCTAGTAACTAAGAAATTAAAGGAGCAAATCAATACGCTGGCTGACACACACACACACACATACACACACACACACAAAGAAATTAAGTACCATTGCACTGCTTTGTTTTAAAAACGATGACATTGAATCAAAAGTTTAGTCCTATGAAAACTAATCAAAAGCAAGCAAGCAATTAAAAATAGCACAAATAAACATATTAAAATAATCTCTTTAGGAAAGATATGGGGAAAACAAATATCTATAATAGTAAATGCTAAAAGCCAGCTCAAATAAATGTTTGTGAATATGAAAAACAGGTAGGAAAAACACACATGCTGGTTGAATCTAAGTGGCTTCTTCTTTTTATTTGCATGAACGTTGCTCCATCTTACTCACTATTATCTACATTGGCATTTTTGAGCTGCTCTATAAGGAACTTGAACTCCTATTGAGCTATTCCCAAAAAACAGGATTAAGTTTCTTGTGAGTTTGGGGCCCTCTTAATCTGGTCAGCCAAATAACCAGTTCCATCAGTGAACGAAGACAGGGTGTGGCATATTTCTCTACAGAGGTGCCACCGAAACAGTGGGGTGTTCAGTGGCACCTGAACAGTGGGGGGAAGTGGGGACTTCTCAGCAGTGATGGGATTCAAATAATTTAACAACTGGTTCTCTGCCCTAATGGCCAGCTGGATGGGCGTAGCCATGGTGGGCATGGCCAGGGGGTGTGACAGGCAGCACTTGGCCTCCTGCACCCCCCTGGGAGCAAAAAATGGGCCTAGTAGGCCTCTCTGAAGCCTTGTGGGAGCGAAAATGGGCCGTGGGAGGCCATGCCGCCCTCATGGACCCTTGTTTTGGTCCTAGGAGGCCTTCCTGAAGCCTCCTGGGAGCTAAACGGGCCATGGGGTGCGTTGTATCCCCCCCGCCCCATTTTGGGCCTAAGAGGCCTCCCTGCACTTACCTTGGAGCCAAAATGGGATGTGTGGGGACTCCAGGAAGGGCCAGGGTGGGAAGGAGTGGGGCCAGCTAGCAATTTAACTACTGGTTCACCCGAACCGGCCCAAATCGGCTGAATCCCACCACTGCTTCTCAGTCTAAGAAGTTTTTGAATGAAAGTTTTTGAATGAAGTTTTTGAATGAAAGTTTTCAAAGAATATGACCTTTTAATTGAGGAGGCATTGAACCTGTTGGAGGTGTGAATTCAGTAGGATCCCTTGTTAGAGGATAGGCTCCCGAAGGAAGGTGCTGAAGGAATGCTGAGTCATTAAACAGCAGCACTTCCCATTAAAAAAAAAATATAAACAGCTCTTTTTGAGTTTCCTTGGATGCAAAGTATGAGCTTAGCGCTTCGTAAATATTAACAGACGTTTGTTATATTTCAAGTATTAGGGAATAGATGAAGATAGAAAAGCCGAACTTTTACGTAAGCTACAGTATATATCGAAGAGAGGGATATTTCATATTTATTTATCTAGTTAAAACTATGTCAAGTATATGACCATACATCTCTCAGTTCTGGATGGTTATCAATACATTAAAACAATTTAAAAAAACCAATATTAGTAAAGAATAAAAATAAATAAACAATGGCCATTGAAAATGATGCCTCCAAACAGTCAACATAAACATCTCAATAGGCCAACTAACCCCCTGACCCTGGAGAATATCCAGTACTTTATGAAAGGGTCAGAGCCTATCTGATATACCCCAGGCCTAATGGGACAGATAGACACAACCAAGGAGAGGCGGTCTCACAAATCACCCAGCCCCATATCATATATAAGTGACCGCCAGCACCCCAAATTCCACCCAACTGGGTGAGATCCAGTTCACAGAGCAGAGGAGAAACATGGGCGTACTGAGGTGTCCCCATAATTGTCTGCATCTTTATTTATTTTATTTATTTATATTTAAATTTATATACCGCCCTTCTCCCGAAGGACTCAGGGAGGTGAACAGTCAAAGGTAAAAAACATAGAATACAGAAATTTAAAAGCAATTTAAAATATATTAAACAATTTGGCCCAACAATTAAAATACCCCATTTAAAATTCAAATTCAAATTAAACAATTGGAGAAGTTAAGCCAGCCTGGCTTGTTGAAATAAAAAAGTCTTGAGGGCCCGGTGGAAAGTACATAAATCCGGAATCGTTCATATATCCAGGGGGAGCTCATTCCAGAGGGCAGGTGCTCCCACAGAGAAAGCTGTACCCCTGGGGGCCGCCAGTCGACATTGTTTGATCGACGGCACCCTGAGGAGCCCCTCTCTGTGGGAGCGTACTGGCCGGTGGGAGGCTCTCGGTGGCAGAAGGCGGTCTCGTAGATATCCAGGTCTTAAGCCATGGAGCGCTCTAAAGATGGTCACCAACACCTTGAATCGCACCCGGAGGACCACCGGAAGCCAGTCAGCTTGCGCAGGAGAGGTGTTATATGGGAGCGCCATGACGCTCCCATAATCACCTGTGCGGCCGCATTCTGGACCAGCCTCTGGGTGCTCTTCAAGGGGAGCCCCATGTAGAGCACATTGCAGAATAACACTATGGGGGGAACCTACTCTAGATCAGTGAAATGACATTGAAATCCTAATGGATGGAGTTTCCATGCATGAATAGATGATCCAGTTGCTGAATTTTAACTGCGCTGCTGAGAACTGACGCAGAATTCCTATTATTGGACTAAAATCATGCTTATGCAGGTAGTCCTCAAATTATGGCCACAAGTGAGCCCAACATTTCTGTCGCTAAGCGAGACAGTTGTTAAGTGAGTTTTGCCCCATTTTATGACCTTTTTTACCACAGCTGTTACATGAATCACCGCAGTTGTTAAGTTAGTAACATGGTTGTAAAGCAAATCTGGCTTCCCCATTGATTTTTCTTGTCAGAAGTTTGCGAAAGGTAATTGCACTGGGACACTGAAGCTGTCATAAATATGAGCCAGTTGCCAAGCATCTGAATTTTAATCACATGACTTTGGGGAGGCCACAGCGGTCGTAAGTGTGAAAAACAGTCATAAGTCATTTTTTTTCAATACCGTTGTAACTTCAAATGGTCACTAAATGAACGGTTGTAAATCGAGGACTACGTTTAATACAAAACACAGATTTGTGCCTGTTAGGTTTGGCGATAGTGTTCATCTCTTGGAAGAAGGTTGGGGACCAAATCTAAGGCATCCATTTGAATCCTTACCTCCTGATACTTTTATACAGCTATGACAAAAATGTGTCGTTCTTTGAATCCAGGACCAGCATGATTTCTAAGCATTACTGTTTCATTGCTTGAATCCGGAAAGATCTTCTTGGCAGAGAGAGAAAAAAAATATTTCAGAGAGAAATTGAAAATTAATTCTGAAGAGCAAGAAGGCCAGACAGTCAATATTGCATAAACCTAGCTGACAGCTGCAAAGTGTTTTGGACAAGCGTATTCAAGCTTTCTTCACAGGAAGAGACCAAAAAAAAAAAAAAAAGAATTCTGATAGACTGGAAAGCAACATCAACTGCTATGAAGTTTGTCTCATTATAAAAACGCAAGAGCGCCCAGGAAAATGGATTACTGCTAGTAAAACCAGGGAAACGCGCTTGGGTCATTGCTGAAGAATATGATCAACGTTCTCTTCAGAGACCTCTGGCTGTACATCTCTCTGAAAGATGCGATTACAAATATTGGCCCACACGAGTATGTCGTGCTCATCCATTATATTTAGTGGTTTGCTGGAAAAGGTTATCAGCTTGTTTGCAGTGCCATATAATGGCAAACAAAGGCAGACAGGTGGATGGAGAGACCCTGTGATACAGCCTGCAGAATAGCAGTCTTGTTATTAATACGTTTCATAGATGAGGGACTACAGACAGGTTTTTTTTTATTCTAATATTTTATGGGAGTTGGCTTTACTCACACCAAATTAGCATCTGTACAGTGAAGATTCTACATATACACTGATATGCAAGCTTTATTTTTTAAAAAATTAGTCCTGTTGAGTTAATCTGTATCTGAGTCCTGTACTTATATACAGGTAATCCTCGACGTACAGCCACAATTGAGCCCAACATTCCTGTTGCTAAGTGAGACAGTTGTTAAGTGAATTTTGCCCCATTTTACGACCTTTCTTGCCCCAGTTGTTAAGTAAATCACCGCAGCTGTTAAGTTAGTCACATGGTTATTAAGTGAACCTGGTTTCCCCCTTGACTTTGCTCATCAGAAGGTTGCAAAAGGGGATCACATGACCCTGGGCCACTGTAATTGTAATAAATATGAGTCAATTGCCAAGGGAGTCTGGATTTTGTCCATGGCAATGCTGCAATGGTCATATGTGTGAAAAATGGTCATAAATCACTTTATTCAGTAACGTAATTTCAAAAAGTCACTAAATGAACCTTGTAAGTCAAGGACTACCTGTAGTAATTTTTTATTTATTAAACATAGGATTGTTTCAAGGAAGGATTTTAATCTTGAAGTAATTCCTGCAGATCTGCTGCTTTATCGTTTTAAGAAGACAGTTCTTTTTTATCATCCTGTTGCCATCAGGTATGTTAGACTAAAATTCTTATCATCCCTGCTGACCATTGATTGGATTATTAGCGGCTAAAATCAAACATCCCTAGAAGGCAACAGGATTGGGAAAGTTATTCAATATAAAATGAAAAGAAATGGTGAGATTAATTCTGAAACCTGAGAATTTCAGGCTGTTTACTCACTGATGTAATTAGGACGATGAGTTATGATCCAATGCGGACTTACTTGTGAGTGAGCTTTGTGAGATGAATTTCTGAGTGAACAAGCATAGCTCTGAGTTATGACGTTTCAAAGTTCTTTTTCCTCACTATTTTTAAGAAAGATAACACAGATTCACCCTAGAATCATAGTATTAAGTATAGCTAAAGGTATTATTGATCTTTTGTGGCACATTCTTAAAGAGATGGGAGTACCAGACCATCTAATTTGTCTCTTGAGAAATCTATATGCGGGTCAAGAAGCAACAGTGAGAACTGGACACAGAACCACTGATTGGTTCAAAATTGGGAAAGGAGTTCAGCAAGGGTGTATACTGTCACCCTGCCTATTTAACTTATATGCAGAGCACATCATGAGAAAGGTGGGGCTAGATGAATCACAAGTTGGAATTAAGATTTCTGGGAGAAATATCAACAACCTCAGATATGCAGAAGATACCACTCTAATGGCAGAAAGTGAAGAGGAACTAAAGAGCCTCTTGATGTAGGTAAAGGAAGAGAGTGCAAAAGTTGGCTTGAAACTCAATATTTAAGAAAACTAAGATCATGGCATCGGGCCCTCTCAATTCCTGGCAAATAGAGGGGGAAGAAATAGAGGTAGTGACAGATTTTATTTTCCTGGGCTCCAAAATCACCGCAGATGGGGACTACAGCCAAGAAATTAAAACACACTTGCTCCTGGGGATGAAAGCTATGGCAAATCTAGACAGCATACTAAAAAGCAGAGACATCACTCTGCCAACAAAAGTGCATCAAGGCTATGGTTTTTCCAGTTGCAATGTATGGCTGTGAAAGTTGGACCATAAGGAAGGCAGAGTGCCAAAGAATTGAGGCCTTTGAACTCTGGTGCTGGAGAAGACTCCTGAGAGTCCCTTGGATTGGTGATCAAACCGGTCAGTCCTAGAGGAGATCAACTCTGACTGCTCTTTAGAAGGCCAGATCCTGAAGATGAAACTCAAATACTTTGGCCACCTAATGAGAAGGAAGGACTCACTGGAGAAGAGACTAATGCTGGGAACGATTGAGGGCAAAAGAAGCGGGGGATGAGAGAATGAGGTGGTTGGATGGAGTCACTAAAGCAGTTGGCGGGAGATTAAATGGACTCTGGGGGATGGTAGAGGACAGAAAGACCTGGAGAAATGTTGTCCATGGGGTCACAACAACAAAAGGTATTATTATGTTCAACAGGAGGTAAAAATATATTGAAAAATATAGTTTTCAAGGACTATAAATTCAGAGGATTTAGAGATATAATCTTGGGACTGATTAAATTTTATTGACAACTGGTTTTATTGGTATTTATAGAAAGCTGAGATATTGAAAATATGGTGGAACATTTTCCACCATGTTGGGAACATATTAGTGTAATATCGATCGATAAATAAAAGAATACATTATCATTATAATGAGCATATTAAGGCTAGATGTTGGAAGATAAAAATTCTTATATGTAATTGTATTATTACTGTGAGCACTGTGTGAAAAATATGTCAACCCAGTCATTACACTGTCCACAAAAAAAAAGTTGGTTGTTAAAAGAAAAACTGTAAATAAAACATATACCAAAAAAAAAAAAAAGGATTACAGTATTTAATTCAATATACTGTAGCAGGCTACGTTTAAATGTTGGCCAAAGATATAAAGATTGAAGGTTTAGCTAAAAATATATCAAATGTATGTGTCCAGGAGTGTTTTTCTCCCAGGTTATTAATATGCACCTTTTTGTCTTGAATATTATTTGCTATCAATGTATTATCTGCTTTACCTCATGGTGTTATTTATAGTTATAACGTAACAATGGAGATTATTTTGTTCACAATAAAATAAGATCATGTATAACATTACTGCAGCTCTGCAAAACATATGGCCTATGGTAGCAGCTACTGCTAAAGCAGTAGAAGTAGAAGCAGCTGTAGCTCATCTAGTTTACATACTGTGCCATCATTTCCTTCCAGTTCATAGTAAGCTACAATGTGGTTTGCAGTAAGACGCAATGTGATTTGTTTTGGCTTGCACTCAGTGCAAAGAAAAGAAAATTGTGAACCATTTGCATCTAACCACCTAAAGCAGAGAAACCATTGTTAGCTGCCACTCTATAGCAAACTAATTCCTACATACTGAAATTATAATTAGGAAAACCTCTAATTTGATACAATTTATAATTTTAACAAATGACAGCCAGAAATTCACAACACGATTTCTGATTTCCTCCTTTTCGGAGATGAATCTGCTTCAGTCAATTCTAAATATAGAGAATCAATTTTGAACAGTTCTTAACATCTATTCTTACCTGTGGGACATGCTTTGGTTTTCTGCATTCGCTTTCTGCTGGGTGCTGTTTTTGTGTGAAAATTCCTTTACAATAGCAGTTTCATTTATTACATTTATGAAAGAAGGGCCATCTAAATAATTTCACTCACCCTTCCTCCTGCTGCTATCCGTTTTATATGAATTTGATAGGTTCTGTTTGTAGCCGCTCTGATTGCTCTCTCAATGTACATTATTGCCATAACCCTAGTATGTGAAGTTATTTTTTTAAAAAAGTGCACACACTGAAAGGAGTTATTATATTTAATGCATGCCTCTGTGTGTGCATCTGTGTTTATGTATGTGTATATGTGTACACACACACACACACACACACACACACACACAAACACACACACACACACTGCCATGCCACTTAGGATACTGCCAGTCCAGTCCAGTGGTGGGTTACCCCCTGGTTTGAACTGGTTCACAAGAACCGGAAGTAAAACCGACGGTGGGCTCCGCCCACCGACCCTGATGTCATCAGGAAGCTTCTGCGCATGCGCAGAAGCGTGCACATGCGAGGGAAGCAAACGCACATGCGCGGCCTCGTTTCGAACCGGTAGTAAAGGAAAGTAGAAACCACCCCTGGTCCAGTCCAGACGTCAAGAGGTTTGTAGAGGATTCAGAAGGGGCAAGACATTTAGACACAGTCTACTTCTTCAAAGTAGCCTACACTATGGGAATATGTTAATAGCTCTCCCCAAAAAAATTTGGTTGATTGGTTGGTTCTGTTTCATTAAATCAGTGTTGATTGTTAGCAATCATATACAGTAGATAGTATTTCTTGACTGCCTGTCCCTTTACTGTTAATGGTGCATCCTAAAAGGCAGAAAATACCCATCACTTCAGTATCTTCATTGTTAATCCCAAGGCCAGTTCTTATACTTGTCATGAGTTTGCTCTTCTTTGTATTTAATTTTAGTTCCATTTTTTTCCCCACTGTGCTCCTTGACTTTTATTGCTAGAGCTTACCAGTCTTTTGCATTTCCCTTTGCATTTTCGGCTAACCCTAAACATATGGTTGATTCCAACTCTCCTTTTGGTTAGGAAGACCAGAAAACTGCTTTATTTAAACAAGGTTGTCCCATAATGAGGTTGTATGGACATTTTTTAATATTTATTAATGGGTGTTATGTTTTTCTTTGGCTTTTGTATTTTGCTGGATTCCATCCAAAGTCTTAGGATAAAAGCAGTATATAAAACATTCTAAAACTAATATTTTGGCCTCTTTATTTATTTATTTATTTTATTGGTTCGATTTATATGCCACCCTTCTCCGGAGACTCAGGGCGGCTTACAATGCATTAAGCAATAGCTTTCATACTTTTGTATTTACCTGCTTAATAGGGCTTTCGGCCCCCTTAAGCGGTGTTCTTTTTTATACAAAGTCAGCTTATTGCCCCCACAATTCGGGTCCTCATTTTACCTACCTCAAAAGGATGGAAGGCTGAGTCAACCTTGAGCCTGGTGAGATTTGAACTTGCAATAATTGCAGGCAACTGGTGCTATTTAACAGCACTTTAATCTGCTGCCTCCAGTACACATTCTGTCTTTTAAATGCTAAAAGAAAACATTCAATTGACCAAGATATTAGCATGCATGCTTGCCACTGAGGGAACTGTTGTTCCCTAAGATGAAATCAAAACATATACTCAAAAAAAGTACATGAGATCTAAACATACACACATCTAGAGTTTGGACTATTTTTAATAGACTTATGCATCTTCTTTAACCTAATCCTAACATAGTAAATAATTTTAGGAGGAAAAGTGCAAATGAACCGACTGCTTAGTTGTTACTTGTTGTTATAATATTGGATGGTGACCAGCAAGTGTTTCTCTGCCAATAAAAAAAAAATCATCCATCTGTGAAATGGGGAGGAAAGTGATATTTGGTAGTTTCCCCTTTCCATCATAACATCCCCTTCTCAAAATCTGTTGCAAAGAGTCTGCCAAGTTTCTAGAGCAGGTTTGGAGGACTTCACGGGGGTCTGCTCTGAAGAGGAAGAGTGGCTGAAAAATTAATTCTCTTACCATTTTGACAAGGAAATAAACTGTTCTTAGCTTGAATGGGTTTTTTTACATGCATCATCATTGTCATCCTTCAGTCTCAAGAGACTATGGTATCGTGCTCCGGAAAGAGGTCCTAAAACAGCATCTAGTGTGACTAAAAAGGCCAATTCAAGAGTGGCAATCCCTTCCACACTGAGGGCAGATGCATTCTGTTCCCTGCCTGCCCCCCAGATTTTGCTGGTTCCGGGACTGCCTCTTTGCCTCAGCCTGTCGAACAAGTGTCTCTTTGAATTGGAGAAGGCCATGCTGCATCTTTAGCTTCCAAGCTGAACGATCGGAGGTCAAGGTTTCCCAGTTGTTAATGTCCATTCCCAGGGCCTTTAGGTCCCTCTTGCAGATCTCCTTATATCGCAGCTGTGGTCTCCCTCTGAGGCACTTTCCCTGCACTAATTCTCCATACAGGAGATCTTTCGGAATCCAACCATCAGCCATTCTCACGACATGCCCCAGCCAGTGTAGACTTCGCTGTTTCAATAGTGTATACATGCTAGAAATTCCAGCACGTTCCAAGACTGCGCTATTTGGAACTTTGTCCTGCCAGGTGATGCCAAGAATTCGTCGGAGACAGCGCATATGAAAGGTATTCAACTTTCTCTCCTGCGTGCATAAAGGGTCCAAGACTTACTGCAGTACTTACAAGTATGCACTTATATGCATACTTGTAAGTAAATGTGCCCAACTGCTTCATAGCACTGCAAAATCCTTCTCTTGTGCAACTCAAGGAAGGCCTATCTAGGCAAATCCCAGCAGGAGCTTAGAGCAGTGCCCCCCCCAACCTTTTTGGCACCAGGGACCAGTAGTGGATTTCTACCGGTTCGCCCCGGTTCAAACGAACCAGTAGTGGCGGCGGCTGAAGGCTCCGCCCACCCGCCCAGACGTCATCACAGAAGCTCTGCACATGTGCAGAAGCACCGTGAATGAGCGAAGCAAGAGCGCACACACACGCTCCAAACCGGTAGCAAAGGTAAGTGGAACCCACTACTGCCAGGGACCAATTCTGTGGAGAGAGGTTTTTCCACAGACTGGAGGTGTTGTGATTTCATGTGCTGCCTGCATCCCATGGATGTTTGTGCGGCCTGGTTTCTGGCATGCCATGGCCCAGTGCCGGTCCACAGACCGGGGGTTGGGGAACCCTGCCTTAGAGGGAGAGACTCTTATTACATCCTCCAAGAATCATAGAGCTGGAAAAGACAAGGAGGTGATCAAACCTAACATTTTGCTGGGTGCAGAAAGGAAAGAATGCCACCCAGTATTACTGACAGATAGCCATCCAGCTGCCGCTAAATTTGCACCAGTTATGTGCCACTTTTCTGAATGCATTCTGTCATGGCATATATTTAAACCAAGAATTGGGCAGGTAAATTTATTTTGATTGTCAGAGGGCACATAAAGTGAGACATTGAAGTTACGTGTTAGAAGTATTTGCAGAGCAATGGTTATTTGCAATTTGGGGAAGAACAATATAGCTTTTGTGCAGTGGTGGGACCCACATTTTTCTCACAGAAAATTCTGGGTTTATCTCTATACAGTAGTCCTCAACTTACAACAGTTCATTTAGTGACCGTTCGAAGTTACAACAGCACTGAAAAAAGTTACGTATGATCCTTTTTCACACCCATGACCATTACAGCATCCCCATGGTCATGTGATCAAAATTCAGACACTTGGCTCATATTTATGATGATTGTAGTGTGCTGAGATCATGTGATGACTATTTGTAAACTTCAGATAAGCAAAGTCAATGGGGAAGCCAGATTCACTTAACAACCATGTTATTATCTTATTAACTGCAGTGATTCACTTAACAACTATGGCATGAAAAGTCATAAAATGGGTCAAAACTCACTTAACAAATGCCTCAGAGCAACAGAAATGTTGGGCTCAATTCTGGTCATAAATTGAGGACTACCTGTAGAGGACCAGGAAAGGATCTAAACTCCATAAAAACTCTTGCTCCTCCAGTTATAGAAAATTTTGATTTAGAAGGAGTTTTTTGTATGTTATATTAGAGGCAGTGGTGGGATTCAACCAGTTCGCACCACTTTGGCTGAACCGGTTGTTAAATTGCTGGCTAGCCCCACCCCTCCCTGCCCCACCCATTCCAGGAGTCCCCACGTGCCCTGTTTTTGCTCCCAGGGGCTGCACAGAGGCCTACTAGGGACACGGGGGGGGGCGTGCAGGGTGGGCCCCCTGCAGTCCGTTTTTGCTCCCAGGGGGGTGCAGGAGGCCGAGTGCTGCCTATCACACCCCTTGGCCACGCCCACCCAGCCAGTCATTAGGGCAGAGAACCGGTTGTTAAATTATTTGAATCCCACCACTGATTAGAGGGCTCCACAGATCATTCTTTCCTAGCCCAGCACTCTACAGACTTGGTGGAATGAAGATAAAAGAAGCAGCAGCTAGTAGTCAGAAGCCCATTTGAGCCTAATTAAAAATAGGCTAAAATACAACCCAGCCTACTCTTGGAATATTTGCTGGAGAGAAGCTTAATCACTTCAGTGCAGTTGCAAAAACAATGAAGGGGCAGGTGAAACCAAGTGACAGGCAGCTGGCAGAACAGCTGAATTGGTAGTTACACCAGGCAATATGCCCTGGTTTGATGGGAGTGAAGAGCGCAGTGCTATTTGCTCAGTCCCAGAAAGAAATCGGACTCAGGAGGACTGGGCTAAATTCTGACCGTGGAATGACTACAGTTTTTCCTTCCTTCTTTGCAAACAGCCTTTTTCGCTAACTGCTCTGTTGTCTTCCCTTCCTCTTTGCACAGCCTGTATATTTCCCAAATCTTGCTTCTAACCAAACTGATGATGCCACCTGCAATGCAGGCTGTTCAAAATAGGTCTGTACACTGTTTAAAGGCTCGGATTCGTAGTTTTAGGGAGCACCTGGAGCCAGGAGTGAAAGGAATTTTCGTAATGCATTAAAAACCCTGCAGAATTCAGGGAGCCGTAACGCTCAATTTGTATCAATGGCAAAGCTTTGCATACTGCTGCGATTCATATTATGAATCAAGCAACTATAAAATTGTGTTGTATCATTGGAAATGGGCCTGGCATTGCCCCTTCTGGCAACACTACTTCATAGGACTTACAGACTAAAACTGTGCAGATAATCCACACACTTTGTTCACACATTGGCTGTGCTTTCCGGATATACAAGCTCATAATTAACTCAGCTCTCGTTTGCCGGTTGTCTCATTTTGCACAGTGTAGCAAATCACAAACTAACTCAGTTGGGCACAAATTATTGCTTTATCCTAGTATGTTATGCAAACCTACTGACAGTTTGCAAACCACACAAAGGCCTAGAGCAGTGTGTTGAACCCAGCCACTTGCAAATGTAATCAACAGATTGTACACAGAACTTTTGACTCACCCTAAACATCAGAAAGTTTATATTTTTCTAAGTATTCTGTTTACATTTGGCCAGGAGATAGGAGTCTAGCAATTAAATCAATAATGCATTAAAACCCAGGTCACTATTTGCAATGTTCCCTGGTATATATCATATACTACACTAATAATAAAAGAAAAATTTCAGGTGCTCTGTAATAATGACACTACCATCTTTATCATCTCCTAGCTTCTGCCCCCATACGTATTTTACCCTTTCAATCATATGGTTAATTACAACCTAGTAGCTTGTGTATTTGCTGTATTTTCTGGCTGTATATATGCCTCTGAAGAATCATTTCCAAGGAAAATAAAATAAGATGATTTAAGATTTTATTAAAATTTACTACCTTCTAGTTGAAAAATGGGAAATTATTTTTGTTTGTTTGCAGAAGACGACAAGTCAGAGTCAAACCATGATGTCTAGCAGTAGGACAGAAACCAGCATAAACGAAGCAACCTCAAAAGGAGTGCAGCTGGAAGCGTTTCAGTCAGAAAAGGTAACTTTAGCATTTAATAAATGTTATGTCATTTGGCCGAACGCGCAATTTATGCCATGATGTTCGTGCTTGTACATAGATCAGCCCTTCTGGCTTGACAGCAAACCACTTTAACTCTTTTCTGCATTTTTAAACTATTCTTTTTCTGTTTGATTGAAAATAATTTGTGTTTCTTTTTTCTTTTTTTTTCACCGAAAGAAAAAAAAAATGGGTGAAATTGTATACAGAGGGGAAGGGTTCTCCCAGTTCCTTTCAGGAGGAGTAGAAGTGACTGTCCTGCAATTCACTATACAATCATTTCTCAAGGAGGTTAGAGAAGCTGTCTTCACAGTTTCAATAAAGCCTAAGGAAGACACCATGAGAAAACCTCTCCCATAAGGACTTTTTAGGCAACAAAGTGAGCAGCCAGAGAGTTTGTAGAGGAATGTCTGTGGAGATTCTCAGTCATCCAGGTCATGGTTGTCCCAAAGATGCTTTTTTCAAGAGGCAACTGTGCTTTCTGGGGTTTTTTTCTTTTGAAGATGTTTCGTTTCTCATTCAAGAAGCTTCTTTTGACTGGATGGTAGGGAATTGAAGGATTCATATTCCTTGCAGACAGCTGGTCATTTGCATCCTTTTAGAGGGTTGTTGAGGCGACTTGGAGGTTTATCTGTGTCCTCAGGGTCACCTGAGTAGTGAAAAAGGGAGTGGAGCCTTCTTGGCTGCAGGATTATTATTTTTTTCATAGAGGAGCATAAAGGAAAGAAGGGAAGGGAAAGGAAGGGAAGGGAAGGGAAGGGAAGGGAAGGGAAGGGGAAGGAAGGAAGGAAGGAAGGAAGGAAGGAAGGAAGGAAGGAAGGAAGGAAGGAAGGAAGGAAGGAAGGAAGGAAGGAAGGAAGGAATCATCCATTGCCATTACACAACAACAAAGTAGAGTCAAAAATACCATGAAAGAAATTTTAATACCCCATGGCAATATTATAAGAAAACATAGGGGCTATTTTTGTTAGAAAACAGCACTTTTCAGAAATGCAGGAACAATTACACAATAATGTTTAACAAAACTCTTCTTTTTCCCCTCTCCCCTTTCTAACAATACTTGTTTTCTTCATTGACCTGAATTCTTTTTTGCCCATCCCCTTAGGCTCTCACCCTTATAAACTGAAGTCAACCTTATAAATATAAAATGGCAGCTGTAGTGATAATCCCTTTATTACAGTACCAGTGAACAAAAACAACAACAACAAAAAAAAACCCCAAACCACTGGTCCAGAATCTGGACCCAAATGTAAATGAAAGTATCCTTCTAGTAGAAACTTGCCGTTTACAATAAATTGTACTATAGTAGTAGTACATTAATGGCAGCTGCTGCTGCAGCAATACATTTGCAGTATTGCATTTATGAGCTGCCCAAGACAAGCAATCCAAGCGGAGCTCAGTGACTGATCCCTGCAATCACAATCACACTAGTTAAGGAGTCACAAGTCCACACAGGGCACACTGAGATTTATTCTAAGGAAACAAGTACTGTACAGAACCTTTTAACAATCTCACACTGACCGCTCTTCTTGAAGCATTATTTTGTGCTTTGTGCAATTTCCGACATGGCCTCTATATGCTTTCATAAACAATTATTCAAATTCTTGCTTCTGTTCACAATAGAAAGCTATAAATCTATTTTTGTTGCACTGTGCTGAGTTCTCCGAAATGAATTTCTCTCCCCCCCACCATTTTCCAGACATTTTCTTTCTCTCTCATTTCCACCTACTCAAACCCCCTTTCTGAACCTTCCCTCATTTTCCATGGAGACATAAAATGATCAAAGGCACAAACACATTCTGAATTTCAGGTTTTAACAGATCTTCTTTCTTTTTTCATCTCTAGAGGATAGCGAGCGCTGCCTCTAAAAATCAAGGCAAAAATCAAGGTTTTATTGTATTTGACTGGACCTAGGCTTTCACTTAAAAAGCAGTAGATTGCTGGAAAGACAATAGATTGTTCTTCCTAATTCAAAGGGGCATAATTAAATTTGAGGCAGGGGGTGAAAAATTAAAAGTGCAAATTTTCTTAATAGGGATCAAAGGAACATATATGAGAATTGATGGCTAGCCTGGGAGACAGGAGTGGAAATCTAAGGATACCAGCTTTTGCTATAACCTCAGAGGTTTTTAATATAGGTATTTTGTTGCATTGTTTTAATTCTGTCTTTAAATATTGTTAGCCACCCAGGGTCATGTGACTGAGATGGCTGGCCATATAAATGTCATATATAAATATTATAATTATTATTTTTTTTGCTTTTTTGTTTGTGGAAATTGAGAGTATTCCCAGTTTTGATATGCAACATTAACAATGGTCTACATCTCAGGACTGCTACCATGTTTCCCCGAAAATAAGACCTTGTCTTATATTTTTTGGAACCCTGAAATAAGCGTTTGGCCTTATTGCCATGTACTCAAAAGCCCAATTGGGCTTATTATCAGGGGATGTCTTATTTTTTGGGGGAAAGGGTATAATCTCACAGCAGAGCTCAGTCCAACTCAATCCAACTCACCTCACAAGGTTGTTGTAGTGGGGAAAATAGGAGAAGGAAGTGTATTGGACATGTTTGCTGCTTTGAGTTATTTGTAAATAGGTAGGTAGGTAGGTAGGTAGGTAGGTAGGTAGGTAGGTAGGTAGATAGATAGATAGATAGATAGATAGATAGATAGATAGATAGATAGATAGATAGATAGATAGATAGATAGATAACTACAGGAAGGGAGTTAAAGGAGCCAAGATGGTGATTACAATCATGTAGACAAAACATTCATGTGACCCTATTTTTAAAAAGTCAGGGTGTTGATTACATAGCTGTGGTTGTCACCTCAACTTTTTTGGACTCCTTTGCGGTACAAAATTGTCCTTTGGCTCGATTCGTTTAAAACAGAATTCTTCCTACTCACAGCCCCTGAAGCCTGAAGTGTAACCCTTTCAAAGGTTTTCACTTGGCATTTTTAACAGAAGGGGGAAACATTAATTACACACAAAGTAATTAAGTACAGCTACTACAAAGTTCTGTATATATGTAAATGTCAGTGAAAACAAAGCTAATGGAGTCTTTATCCTGGCTTTTTAAATTTCTTTACCCTACTTTATCAGCACTTTGGAACAAAATCTTTAGTATACTGCTCAAAGGCCAGGTGAAGACATCTGAATGAAAATGTTGGGTCTCTCCATTACTGGCATGCCAGTCAGATTAATGTTAATGTTAATTCTCTCAGTGCAGCTATGAAATTGTCTGGTATAATTGGATCACCAAGGTAGCAAGAACTCATGTTCAAAATATGAAGGAAGTTTTGTGGAGAGGTGCTTAATGCCTCCACAAATCCTAGTTCTGGCCCTCATTATTGAGGGCCAGAACTTTATTGAAGGATGAGGCTGCTGCCGGGGCTCTTGACCGGGTCATTCCTTTGTGGCCTCTGACACGTTGCAGATCCCGGGTGGCGCCTTGGTTTGCCGAGGAGCTCCGGGGCATGAAGCGACGTAGGCGAGGCCTAGAGAGCCATTGGAGACCCAGTCGTTCCGAATCTGACTGGTCCCGGTTAAGGGCGGCCACACGGGCCTACCTGGTGGAGTTGGCAACGGCAAAGCGTCGCTACTTTGCCAATGTCATCGCGTCTGCAGAGAATCGCCCGGCTGCCCTGTTCAGGGTGTCCTGCTCCCTCCTGACTCAGAGGGTGAGGGAAGACCCTCTGCGGGGGCGAGCCAAGGAGTATAGCCAGCACCTGTTGGACAAGGTCGCTCGGATTCGGGACAGCTTGGACTTTGACTGGACAGAATCAGATGGTGAGGAGGCAGCTGTGCTTTGGGAAGAGTTCGATTCTGTTACCCCAGAGGAATTGAACAGGATCATGCGGAGGCTGAGTGCAGCCACTTGTGTGCTGGACCCGTGCCCCTCCTGGTTGGTTTATTCAGCCCGGGAGAGGACACGCAGCTGGATCCAGGCGGTGATAACGGCTTCCTTGAGGGAGGGAAGCTTTCCGACCGCCTTGAAGGAGGCGGTGGTGAGGCCCCTCCTCAAGAAGCCGGCCTTGGATCCAGCTGTTTTGAGTCATTTTCGTCTGATCTCCAATCTCCGCTTTCTAGTGAAGGTTGTTGAGAGTGTAGTGGCGCGTCAGCTCCTGCTGGCCCTGGATGAAGCGAATTACCTCTACCCGAACCAATCGGGTTTCAGGCCCGGGTACAGCACAGAGACGGCATTGGTCGCACTGGTGGATGATCTCTGGAGGGCTCGGGACAGAGGTTATTCCTCTGTTCTGGTTCTATTAGATCTTTCGGTGGCTTTTGATACCGTCAACCATGGTATCCTGCTGCGTCGCCTTGAGGGGTTGGGAGTGGGAGACACTGTTTTATGGTGGTTCTCCTCCTACCTCTCGGGTCGAACACAAGCGGTGTTGGCAGGGGGGCAGAGATTGACCTGGAGGCCCCTCACTTGTGGGGTGCCCCAGGGGTCAGTTCGCTCGCCCCTTCTGTTCAACATCTATATGAAACCGCTGGGAGAGATCATCCATGGTTTCGGGGTGAGGTACCATCAATATGCTGATGACACTCAGCTCTTTATATCCACCCCGAACCAGCCCAGTGATGCCCTCAACGTGATGACCCGGTGCCTGGAAGCGGTACGGGTCTGGATGGGAAGGAACAGACTTTGACTCAACCCAGCCAAGACCAAGTGGCTGTGGGTACCGGCATCTCGGTCCATGGGAGAGGTTCCATCGCTGGCTATAGGGGGGTGAAGTTTTAACCCCTGTAGACAGGGCACGCAACTTGGGTGTCCTCCTGGACTCATGGTTGAGTTTAGAAGATCATATAATGACCGCGACCAGGGGGGCATACGCCCAGATTCGTCTGGTGCTCCAGTTGCGCCCCTACCTGGACCGGGATGCCCTACGCACAGTTACCCATGCGCTAGTCACCTCCCGTATTGACTACTGTAACACTCTCTACATGGGGATGCCCTTGAGGATCACTCGGAGGCTTCAGCTGGTGCAAAATGCGGCCGCGCGGGTTGTGATGGGAGAATCCCGATACTTCCATGTAACACCTCTCCTGCGCAACCTGTATTGGTTATCGGTTGCGGTATCTGGGTGAGATTCAAGGTGCTGCTAATGACCTATAAAGCCCTTCATGGTTTAGGCCCAGGATATTTGGTGGACCACCTGCAGCCAGCAGCAACATCCCATCGCCCGGTTTGCACCCATAGGGAGGGCTGCTCAGGGTGCCGTCAGCAAGACAATGTCAGCTGGCGGCCCCCAGGGGTAGAGCCTTCTCTGTGGGCGCGCCCACCCTCTGGAATCAACTTCCCTTGGGGCTTCGGCTGGCCCCTGACCATCGCACCTTTCGCCGCGAATTAAAAACTTGGTTATTCGAGTCCCCCGGCCTGGACTGATGGGGTTTTTTACGGGCTTTTAATTGTATCAGATTTAATTAGGCATTTTAACTTGCATTATGGATTGTGGTTTTATTGTTGTGAGCCGCCCTGAGTCCATTGGAGATAGGGCAGCATATAAGCCTAATCAAATTTTTTTAAAAAAATAAATAAAATTATTATTATTATAATAATAACTTTATTGTCATTGTATGTGTATACACAGTATACCCATACAACGAAATTCATTTAACACCCAAAGGCCAGGTCCAACACACCTTGTAGTATCCTAACCCCAGGAAGAAGAGGGGGAAAAATAGTTCACCGGGCCAATCCATTGAGCATTACTGAATCCATCTGTGTCAAGAGGGTTTGGGTGGTGGTGGTTTTTTTTAAAAAAACAATTATGGAATGTATTTTCAAAATAGGTATACGCACTTAAATTGAAAGGATTAGGATTTATGAATTTGTGGCAGCGCTGACATTTGACCTACTCATGTCTGACTGTAGAAAACTCTTGATGGGAGATGAGATCTTATTATCCACATCATAAAGCATGCATATACTTGTACAACCCCGAGTCTCACAAAATGAGGAAGACAAAGAGTTCATTTTTCTTGACCCTGGTATATTTCTTTGGCCCAGGTTTCCCATCATGGGCAAGCTTCCATGGAGGCCAAGAAAACATCTACCATCACTCAAAATATTGATAGAACAGGTAAGATCTAAGTGATATTGGATACAAATATTGTTGACGATTAAAAGAATCTGTAAACAGCTCCCCTAACAAACATTCTATTCATATTATGCTGGTTAGAAAATAGACCCAAAGTTACACACTGGAAATTTCATTAAATCACATCCTCTGAAGTCAGGACAGGTCATGCCATGAAGATTGAATAAATGACATTTATATTTATGTTCGTCCATTTATTAGCCTTGTTCTGTTCGACAATGCATATATCCTACTGATGTGAAAAGCAATATGTGTAAAGTTACCAATTATAACTTAAGTGTGTTATGCATACCTGCTGTCTGCTTTGCAATAATATGGTTTTCAGCAATTTCCATAAGGGATACAGGAAATTAAATGGAGGTGGAAGTAAAACACTAAACAGGGAGTTAAGACACAGCTTGAGATTAAGATAACCGTTAGACGAATAAAGACATCAGTATAATTCACCTTGGCTCAGAACAAAATTCTAAGCCAGGATTTTACTATTTGTTAGACAAGGACTGTGAACCGATTTCCACAGAATGCTAAGCCATAATGGGTCAGTTCACACTTCATTGCTAAGCTCAAAAACAAGCAAAGCACACGGCTTACCATTCTGTGTGAATCCGTTTTAAGCATATTGTTTTGCTAGACAATCTTCAAAGGAAACACAATAACTTTCACCAGTTGAAGCAAATCCTTTTTTTGTTTTGCTTTGCTTTCACTATAGCCATTTTTGTATCAGATATGTGCACTGAAGAACCGAGCAGCATTTAATGATAACCGATACTGTTATCACAATGTTAAACGGAAGTTCTATAATATGCAGGTGCCATGGCATCACTCAGAAATCCCAAATTCTCCTTGCATGTAGATAAATATTACGGCAGAAAATGCTGGAGGTTGGTCCACAACATCTGAAGGAAGTCTTCCCTGCCTATTATATTACATACAAATGTTAAGAATGACAAGACTAGACTTACCTTAAAGGCCCACCAAACTCACTCCTCATCCTTATAGGAAGACAATTCCTTCAACCGTGCTTTTGTAGATTAATGTACATGATCATTAGAGCCAAGATTTGAGCTTCCTTTGCAGGAAGTTTGGTATTAGTCTAAGACCTTTAGTTATGTTTTGGTATTGCAGTGGATTGAATAAATATATTTCAATCGAGCATGTTGCAGAATTCTGCAGAGTCTTTAAAGCATCTCTCTCTCTCTCTCTCCTTCTTCTCTCTCTTCTCTCTCTTCTTCTTCTCCTCCTCCTCCTTCTCTCTCTCTCTCCTTCTTGTCTCTCTTCTCTCTCTTCTTCTTCTCCTCCTCTCTCTCTCCTTCTTCTCTCTCTTCTCTCTCTTCTTCTTCTTCTCCTCCTCCTTCTCTCTTTCTTCCCCCCCTCTCTCTCTCTCAAGATGGAGACTTTTGAGCTGTGCTTTTTTTTCACACTGCATGATGAATTACTTTTTAAACAGTAGCATATTGATCTATCATAGAACACAAGTAGAGGCCTGAGAATCCAAAGGATAGGATGGAAAGCCTAACTTCAGAAGGACACAAGGTATCCTCAAAGTAAACCTAATTCAATTGACTACTTTAAAACCCTCTTGGTTTTCTTGTCATGTCCTAGGAGTCGATGTTTCTGTGAAAGAGGAGATTCCAAAGATCTCTACACAATGTTTGAAACAGCACTTTGAGAAAACAACCCAAGGAAAGACATTTCATTCTGGACGAGAAAATGGAACAGCTCCAAAGCAGATCAAGGTCAGAGATAAGTGTGTGTGTGTGTGTGTGTGTGTGTGTGTATTGCAGATGTATATTTATGTATGTATATAGCATGTATATATGTCTATAAAGGGACATGGTGGCTCAGTGGCTAAGATGCTGAGTTTGTCAATCGAAAGGTCAGTAGTTCAGCTGTTCGAATCCCTAGTGCCGCATAACGGGGTGAGCTCCCGTTAGTTGTCCCACCTTCTGCCAACCTAGCAGCTCAAAAGCACATAAAAAAATGCAAATGCGCCTTTGGGGTTTAGTCATGCCCACGGGAGTGCTGGCTGTTCGGCTTTGAAACAGAGATGAGCACCGCCTCCTAGAGTCGGGAACGACTAGCACATATGTGCCAAGGGAATCTTTACCTTTACCTTATATGTCTGTTATGTATGTGTTGGGTAGATATACACTTTCTCTTGAGAGCAGGACCAGAATTTCATTTTTAATTTGGGACAGTGTACTCACACAAAAAAAGACAATAAAAATGTTACCTTAGATGGGACAAGAGGTATTTAGCAGATAATGAATTGTTGCCACTCTGATCCTGAAGCAAAACTGTATTTTTGAGTAGCAGTAGTGGTAAATTTAGGATAAAATATATTTATATAATAGTTAGAATGCAGGTTTTGGCAAACAAATGAATCTTGTCTAACGAAGAGCACCCTGAGTCAAATAACGCTATTATTTAACTTCTTGCAAGCCAGACAGAGGCTGGCAACTATTTTTCTTGCCAAGACTTTACTTTAAAAGTGGACCTTCCACAATGTTGCCTGAACTTTCAGAATCTCTCACCAACAGCTATGTTTCTTGGGGTTGTAGGAAGTTGAAGTTTGACAATTCAGGTAGCCTTCAACTTATAACTACAATTGGGGCCATTGCTAACCAAGATGGTTGTTAAGTGATCGTGCCCAATTTTACAATCTTTTTTGCCACTGTTGTTAACCAAATCAGTGTAGTTGTTAAGTTAATTACAAAATCATTGAGTGACTCTTGACTCTCTCCAACAACTTTGCTTGTTGGAAGCCATGGCGATCACATGACCTCAGGATGATACAATCATTGTTAATACATGCCAGTTGCCAAGTGCCTGAATTTTTAGTCCTTGAACCTGGGGATATCATGACAGTTTAAGTGTGAAGACCAAACATAAGCCAATTTTTCCAGGGCTGTTGTAATTTTGAATGGCCACAAAACAGATGATTGTAAGTTGAAGATTACCTGTGTCTGAAATATTACATGTTGACTGTTCTTGTCTCAGTACAACATAGTAGTGAAACCTGATGTAAGCTTACTTTTGATTTCTGAGATTCCAAGAATGCTCGGAGTTTAGACAAACCATGACAGAGTTTGAACTGTTCCATGACATCCTTTGAATTGTTCATCCACTCTTACGTCATTATGAGCCATGGTGGCGCAGTGATTAGAGTGCAGTACTGCAGGCTACTTCTGCTGACTGCCGACTGCCTGCAATTTGCATTCAAATCTCACCAGACTCAAGGCTGACTCAGCCTTCCATCCTTCCGAGGTGGGTAAAATGAGTACCCAGATTGTTGGGGGCAATATGCTGACTCTGTAAACTGCTTAGAGAGGGCTGTAAGGCACTGTGAAGCGGTATATAAGTCTTAAGTGCTATTGCTATTGCTATTGCCAATACTGGGGTCCTTGAGCACAATCTTTGGATCCAATGGGCTAGTACATTCTCTCACTGTCTTAAGCATAGACTTCAATCAACTGCAATCTATAAGTAGACTATAGCTGTTTAAAATAATTTTTCTATTTGCTAAAATCTTTTCCTTGCTAGTTTACTTTGTATCCTGTTACTTTCCAGTTCTTATAAAAAAAAAAAGGGTAAGACCATGACTGCTGCATTTCTTACTATGAGATAAAAGCAGAGAATAATACTATCTAAAACTGGTATCTGCTCATTCCAGTATAGATTTCTCAAACTGCTATAGTTTCACGTGAGTCAGATCATGCATGGACCACAGAGTATGTGAAATCAACTTGATCCCCCATATTGAAGGGTATTTTGCAAAAGCTGTCTCTGAATTCTTGTTGATTAGCTCTTTAAAGCATTGGGTCAACTGTATAGTAGAAATCTAAAAGTATTCCTCTGAAAATAAATTTAAAGGTATATTATTTTCTCTTCTAAAGATTGAAAATGGGTATCAAGAACTGGTGTGGCCTTCTGCAAATTGTCATTCTTCTGCTGAAGCTACTTCTATGAGTAGAGGACAGGGAACATTTATGGCAAGGAAAACAGAGCACACATCTGCTGCCTCAACCCCAACAACCTATAACAAGTTTCCAAAGAATGGGAGTACAGAGGAATTTCCTCCTCCACCATCAACAGATTTACTACAGGTTCCCTCTGAAATGACAGAGTTTTCCCAGTCCCTTGAACCCCCTCTCTCTCCATCCAAGCAAGTTCTTCCCAAGGATTTATATTCCAGGCAAAGAAATCTTTATGAATTAAATCGTTTATACAAACACATTCACCCTGAATTAAGGAAGAATTTAGAAAAAGATTACTTCAAGGATATTTCTGACATAGTCTGTGGCAGCAACACTGAAATGGATAGCTCAGTAGGAGGAGATGTCCTTCAGGCTAAACAAGTCTTTGAAAACTCAGAAAGCAGCCCTGAGAAAAGCATGAGCCCGGAAAGAGAATATTTAGAATGGGATGAGATCCTAAAGGGAGAGGTCCAATCCATGAAGTGGATTTTTGAAAATCAGCCCCTGGATTCAATAAAGGACGAGTCGCCCGACCAAGACAATGCTAAAAGCATTGCAGGTCAAGAAATAATTGCTGGGGGAGATGTTAAGTATACTACTTGGATGTTTGAAACACAACCCATAGATGCACTGAGTGCAAATTTTTCAGACGATGCAGGAGCTGCAGATCGAATTCCAGATTTAGCCCGAGGAGATGTCCGCACAACTACATGGATGTTTGAAACTCAGTCACTGGATTCAATGAATAAAATTCACCATGAACAGGAAGAAGAGTCAAATGAAAATTCAGTCGAGGAAATCACTGGTGGAGATGTCAAAACAGTGAAATATATGTTTGAAACACAGAATTTGGATAGTCTTGGACAGCTTTATTCGGTGGACGAAGCTAAACTCCTGCAACTGAGATCAGAACTAAAGGAGATTAAAGGCGATGTAAAGAGAAGTATAAGGCATTTTGAAACACTGCCAATGTATGTTATTCGAAACAATTTAGGTCAAATGCTGGAAATTAAAACAGTCCACAGAGAAGATCTGGAGAAAGGAGATGTCAAAACAGTTCATTGGATGTTTGAAACTCAGCCTCTGGATGTTATCAATAAAGACTCCATGGAAATCAAAGTTGTCCGTGGAATTTCCATGGAGGAAAACGTTAAAGGGGAAGTGAGCAGGGCAAAATGGTTATTTGAAACCCAGCCTTTAGATACTATTAAAGAGTCTGAGGAACCTGCTGCAGAAAAAGAAATCATACTGGGGACCGACGTCTGCAAAAAATGTTGGCTGTTTGAGACTCAGCCTCTTGATACCTTAAAAGAAAATGAAGACCCAAATGTTTTGCCCACCGTAGAAATCATCGGAGGAGATGTAAACACTACTAAACACCTATTTGAAACATTGCCGATGGATCTGTTAAAAGACAGCCCAGATGTTGAAAAACTTCAAAAAATGGCTGCCACTGAGGAAGAGAAAGGCGATGTGAAGCATCAGAAATGGATTTTTGAGACGAAACCTCTTGAACAGATTAGGGAAGAAAGGAAAGAATTCATAAGAACTGTGAAACTGGAGGAAATTGACAAGGGAGATGTGAGCAACTGTAAGCATGCATTTGAAACATGCTGGTTCAGCAAACATAATGACTCACACAAAATCCATGTTGAAGGCGTAACAAGAGGCGCCGTAAAATTGAATAAAGACATTTTTGAAACTATTCCATTATACGCAATCCAGGATAATCTTGGGAAATACCATAAAGTTAAAACAATTCGTCAAGAAGAGGTGATCCGAGGAGATGTCAGGAACTGCAGGTGGCTTTTTGAAACAAGGCCCATTGACCAGTTTGATGAGAGCATTGAGAAAATCGAGATCATCAAAGGGATAACCTCCAAAGAAGTACAGTCGGGTGATGTGAAGACAGCAAAATGGCTGTTTGAAACTCAGCCTCTTGACTCCATTAAATATTTTAGCAACGTAGAAGACGAAGAAAGCAAGCAACAGACAGAGGCTACGGAAGTGGTCAAAGGGGATGTCAGGATGTGCAAGTGGTTGTTTGAAACTCAGCCAATGGAATCTCTGTATGAGAAAGAGACAACGGTAACAACCACTGACGAAATACAGAGAGGAGATGTGAAAACATGCACCTTGCTATTTGAAACACAATCTCTTGACGCGATTGGGGTGGAATCAGAAACAGCTAAGCTGCACACGGTTGAGCAGGAGGACATTCAAGGAAGCGATGTCCGCACGGCATGTTTCCTTTTTGAGACAGAAAAGCTAGAGAACATACAAGGAGAAGAAGACGACAAAGAACTCACACGAATTGTGGAAATTGATATCCAGCCTGGAGATGTCTCTACCATGAAATATAAATTTGAGACCCAACCGTTAGACTCGCTCAGTATCGACTCAGAGGAAGTCCTGAACAAAATTAAAACCATACAAAGTGAAGATATACAAAAAGGAGACGTTTTGCGTTGCTGTTGGCTTTTCGAAAACCGGTCCCTCGGTGAAATATCAGAGGACAAAGAAGAAAGGACTTCTTTGGCCCAAACCGTTACAGATGTACAAGATGGGCATGTGAAAAATGGCTGCTTCATCTTTGAGACGTTTTCTCTGGACCAGATTAAAGATGAAGATGCCGTGGAGGAAAATACGAAGAAAACCATCAGCCATGAAGAAATAACAAAGGGGGATGTGAAAAGCTACAAAATGCTTTTTGAGACCCAGCCACTTTATGCAATCCAGGACAAAGAAGGATATTATCATGAGGTGACTACAGTGAAGAAGGAGGAAGTTATCCATGGAGATGTACGTGGCACCCGGTGGCTGTTTGAAACTAAGCCTTTAGGCTCAATAAATGAGTCTGAAAATGTGTATGTTATAAAATCAGTCACCCAGGAAGATATCCAGAAAGGAAATGTTAGCTCCGTTAGATACCGATTTGAAACACAGTCATTGGACACAATTTCAGATGAGGAGAAGTTTGTTGTCCCCACAGTGAACAGTGTCCAGGGTGGCGATGTGAAAGCCAACAAGAAATTATTTGAATCTGAAGAAACCCAGAGAGACAAGTATGTAAGAACAGTGAATGTCAGCGAAATACAACAAGGCAATGTTAAAACATGTACTTGGTTATTTGAAACACGGACCATTGATGAAATTAGAGGGGAAGATTCAGAATACAAAGACATCCAGACAGTAACAAGGGAAGAAGTCCAGGAGGGGGATGTTCAGCATGCAGTATGGCTCTTTGAAAACCAGCCTCTAGATTCCATTAAAGAAAATGATGAGACAGATACAGAAATAGATAAGGAGGAAATTCCACAGGCCAATGTAAAAACCACCACATGGCTTTTTGAAACCACGCCTTTCCATGAATTTAATGAAAGTAGAATTGAAAAGGAAGAAATTGTTGGGAAAAGTGTGAAAGAGACTTTAAAGGAACTTTATTCGCAGAAAGTTGTAGAGACTCATGGGATCATCTTGGAGGCAGATGAAATTGGAGATGTCCGAATGGCAAAATATAGGTTGATGAATCAGGAAACTCCTGAAATACAAAAGGAAGAGATTATTAAAGGAGATTTAGCCAACATCATGATAAACCTCCTGTCCAAACCAAGTACTATGGAAAGGGAAAGTAAAGTAAATGAAGATGAAAAGGGCAATGTAGATTTGACCAAAAAGCAACTGATGAATACCTCAACATCGGTGCTTGTTGAAAAAGAAGAGGTAGTGAGAGGTGATATACAACGAGCCATTAAAAAACTGTTTAATCAGGATCGTTCTGTAAAACGTGGGATTTTAATTCAGGAAAGTGAAAGGGGTGATGTTAATATGACCATCTATTCTCTCTTCCACAAAAAAGAAAACAATAAAGTTGAACAAGATGAAGTTATAGGCGGTGATGTAAAGCGTACAATTCACAGTCTTCTCTCTTCTGTAATGAATCATGAAATATCAGAAAGACCTAAAATAGATGATTCAGAAAGGGGCAACGTTCAGTTTTTTACAACTTGCATAGAAGCTGGAGCTTTGGACTATTTGAAATTACTCCAATCAGAGACAAATGAAGCATATGCTAGAAAAAATCAAGATGAGGAAGAGGAAATAGTTGGTGGAGATGTTGAAGGCACTAAACTATTACTAAAGAAAAAGAAGTCTCAAATACAGCGAACGGTTAACGAAGCTGACATAATTCCTGGCGATGTCTGTAATGCCCTTAAAATCTTTACGACTGAGCCACAAGTTACATCTTGTCATGTAGACAAAGAAGAAATTATAAAAGGTGATTTGAAGACAACTTTAAATTCCCTAAGTCGGTCTATAAATCAGACCACTGTTACGGAGAAAGAAGAAATTGCAAAAGCTGACATCCATGCAATTTTGAAGTCTCTTCAAGAATCAGTTTATCAACCAAGAGAGACAGAAAAACCAGAGGTCGTTCCTGGTGATATTAAACAGACCATTGAATCTTTGGAGAAAGCAATACAAACAAAAAATGAAGTCTTGAGAGAAGAGGTTGTCCAACATGACCTTGAATCCACACTAAAACCTTTAAAAACAGTTCAGCAATCTTTCAAGGAAACAGACAAAGAAGTATTCAGAGGCAATACTCAAACTGCTATAGAGAGCTTGCTGGACACTTCTGAAGAAACAAAATTAAGGCAATACCAAAGATTCACAGAAGCACAGGTAAAACAAAGTAAGGAAATGTTGCTGAAGCCATCTCAACAATTAGCCCAGAACAAAGTCAATCCAATTGAACACTTGAAAAACAATAATACATTTCTTCAGAAGGAAATGATGACCCAAAAGAAGAGTTTTCTCACAGAAGATGCCAAAGCAATCCATTTGGATCCGAGATGGAACACCAAGAGTCATGAGATGGAGAAGAAAAATATGAAGGCCTTACCTAAATCTCAGTACAAAGTCACTGAAAAAGCAGATGAATCTTCTGTGGATAAAGTCACAGCAAAGAGACATAGAGATCAATATGTGACTGACCAAACTAGTTTTTGCAATAATGTTGAGAAGAATGAAAGTTCAAAGGAGTCAGAGGCAAGCAGAATATTGATGAAGGGCCATTCAACCAATGAGATGCAGAGTGCAAAACAAATGACAGGAAAGAAACAAAGCATCTTTCATGAATATAAAGATGAAAAATATGTTGATGTGAGAAGTCAGGGTGAGACGAAAGCAAAATCGGCCCAGCCAACATATGATCACCAGAGCTCCAATTACAGAGGGACGGAACAACTGATCAACCAGTCAACTGGCCTGATTTCCAAAGCGGCTGGTCATCTTGAAACAAAAGAGGTGCAACAAGACAGAAAGCGATCACAGCATTCAAAGGAGGTTTGCAGAGGGAAGAAAAACAATGTCATGGCAAGCCAAGCTCAGGTTTCCATGGCATCGGAGCAGAATGTAAAATCCAATCAAAAAGTCAGAGTCACACAGGAAATGCACAGGCAATTCAAAGAAGCTGAAAGGAAGCAAAAATGCAGTGAGAAATCCATTTTGAAGTACTCAGAAAAATGTAACATTGAAGGTGCTGATGAAGATTTGAGGGTTCAAGTGAAAAACCCCGTGAATCCATTCAAGTATCCTAAAGGCTTAGATAGGTCAGAAATCGATTCTCCCTCTCCCCCTCCTCCACCACCACCTCCTCCACCTCCACTTCCACTGGCTTCATCTGAAGTTGACTTTCCTTTGCCGCCGCCACCTCCTCATTTATTGATGCCTTGTGATAGACAGAAGTTTCCTTCTCCACCATCACTACCAAATGAAGAGGTTAAGTCAGAGCAGGAGAGTTTTCCCCCTCCACCACCCACTGCAGAAGAGAAATGTGACACTGAATTGACATCTCATCTGCCTCTGGCACCACTCCCTCAGGCAAAAGAAAGTTTCTTCAAAAGCCCATACAACACAAAACATCTTCAGGCAGAACTTATGAAAGAATTAGAAGCGAGCCAGTGCAAAACATCCAGAAAAATGCAGCCGAGGATTATTCAGATGCACAAAGAGATTGATAAGACAAATACAGTGGAAGAAAGGGCAGAAAGTTCAATGTTGAGGAACACTGTTAGTCATGAAAGAAAAGAGAAGAAAGTCTGCACCAAAAATGAGGATGTTAAAAGGGCCGCATCAGTTATGGATACTATCAGTCTGGAAGTATCACCGTCGAATAAGACATTTCCACATTTTAGGTCTCCTTCTCTTCCAGCAGAGGCAACGCAAGCACCACCTAAGCCTTATGTACGGAAATTTAAAACTCCTTTAATGATCGCAGAAGAAAAATACAAACTGCAAAAGGAAGAGATGGAACAAAAACAAACTAAGGATGTTTGTCAACTTCAGGTGAGAATGAACAGTGAAAGCTGGGGAAGATTAGCTCAGGCAGAGTCAGAAGGTGGCCTGCCCATGCCAAAATCATATAAACAGGATGAAATCACTCCACAAGGGTCATTGCCCTCTGAAGTTCCAGCTACACCGGCTGAGCCTGAATGCCAGAGGAAGCCTCAAGTCACCAACTCAGAAGCTGATGACCTACAGCCCTTACCAAAACAATTCATGGCTGAACAGTCTCAAAATGTTTCAAAGCGCTCGGCAGAAGAACACATCAGGGAAAAAGCAGTCCATGAATCACAACATCTTACAAAACAGAGTGTATCTTCTGAAAAAGTGCAGACCCACAAAGAACATGCAATGAGCCAGAAAGAGCAGCACCAAAATGAGGAACAGTTGCATGCATCAAATAATAAAACAGCGTACCCCTCTTTCAAAGTTAGAACCATCCAGGTTTCCACCTGTGATCATACCTTACCTAAAGGCCACAGAGATTCCATGATTTATAAAAAGCAAGAGGGGTCAAGTGTCCATGGTATTGTGAAGCAACAGGTTCAAGAAAAACAGAAAGAAAACATAAGCAAGAAAAGTGCTGCAGGGAATTGCATGAAAGTGGATGGGAAAATCCACACGGAAAATACACTTTTTAAGTATACTGAAGGCAGGCAAGACATCAGGGATAAAAAATCTAGTGAAACGAAACAGAGATTAGTTCAAAGAAAGGAAACGGAGAAAGACAAAATGAAACAAGAAAAAAAATCTTTAGCTATGGAAGGAAAGGAAAGCCAGGCAATTGCTCACCTCAAAGAAGAGAAAGGAATAATTCAAAGAAAAGAACAAGTGGCTAGCAGTAAATCAGAAAAAATGGTTAAGCAAAAAATAATCGATATACATAAAGAATTTCAGACTGTGCATTCCAAACCAGAATCAACTTTTGTTTTGGAGACAAACGTTCAGAATAAAAACCTGTCTCAGGAAAAGAATAATCTACAAGGACAGGGAGAATATACCTGGGAAATTACCTCAGAACAGAAAAAAAGCCCTCATAAGACACCAGAGCCAAAAAAAGAGCCTGTGCAAGAAAAAATGCTACCATCTAGTTCACCAAGAGGATCCTTGCAGAAAAGTGAGAAAAACTCAGTAGACATATTAGAGTTGTTGAGGAAACGGGAGGAGATACAACAGCTGTTGTCCAGAATGAAAGAATTTGAAATGGAGCCAAGTAAAAATGGAATGAAAACATTCCAGGTGTTCTTAAGTGTTATTCCAGAATGGCTGGTAGAACAAGAAAAGAAGCAAGACTTAAGTTACATTGCACGGGAAGACAGTGTTGAAAAGATGAGGGAAGAATTGTTGGTTATTAAAGATCAAGCTTCCCAAATACTTCACTCATGTGAAGAGGCGATCCAAGCAGCCATGATTTCAACGAATTCCCTGAAGTGTAAAAAAAATGTTCACAGCGCTAGAGGATCATCGCAGAAAATAGCTAAAGTGACTGTTGGATCCAGCAGAAAAGATTCACAGATGGCTAAAGAAATGTCCAAAGACATCATGGCACACCAAGAAGTAAAGCAGAAACTCAGTGCAAACAGATTTTCAGAAATCACAACTTCTTCACCATCTCTAAGAATGCGAGCGCCTTCACCCACTTATATCACAATTGAATCTAGATGTGTTGAATCTCCTTTCAGGGATTTATTGTCTCCAGTCCAAAGAGAAAGCACTCCGGTTCCACCATCACCCCCACCGAAATCTACTACACCAACATCTAAGATACATCAGTCATCCATCCATTCTGAGCAACTTGCAAAACTTAAAGACACTACAGTAAAACTAGCTCAAGGGGCAATCCCAAATAGATCATTTACTCCAATTCCTATTGTGGAGAAAAGGTCGGAGATTATAAAATCTCCTGCAACCCTCCGTCGGCAAATCAAGAT
Source organism: Pantherophis guttatus (assembly GCF_059756535.1). Classification (NCBI taxonomy): domain Eukaryota; kingdom Metazoa; phylum Chordata; class Lepidosauria; order Squamata; family Colubridae; genus Pantherophis; species Pantherophis guttatus. The sequence goes on from NC_142063.1 coordinate 150,913,275, forward strand.
TGATACACGTCAACCTGACATTTGCAAAGCACCATTTCCAAAAGACACCCATGTAACTGCAGAGGCAGTGGCAAAAGTCAAAGAGACACATGAAGAATCCCAAGTAAATCAAATGCACGTCTCTCAGAAAGGTGGGAGCATTCCGGTAGAGCCCCATGGACAAAGTGTAGGCTCTATTTCCATTTCACATAGCTTTGAGGTTCCTAAGTCTGGTCCTAAAGGGTTTAGGCATAGGTATGAAGCATCTGACCAGGTAATTCACATAAGGAAGGAGCCAGAGCTACCTGAAGCATTTGGCAGTGACTATGAATATAAAACGGATGCAATATTACAGGCTTTCAATGATCAGACATTAAGTGAGGGAAAATTCAAGAACAAATATGTTGAAAATGGTATCATGAGTGACAAGTCAAAGGAAGTCAGGTGTAGATCAAGAAAGGACAGACTTAGCCAAACTTCCCAAGAGCAAGACAACAGAAAAGATAGCTTCCAAAAATGTCCTGGAAAGCATCAAAGAGAATCAAAGGAAACTAACTCTAAGAAGCAAAACCAACGTGTCATTAAAGAGCATTCCTGTGAGCCCAGGGTCTGCTTTGAGGCAAAGTCCCCCATAGGACACTCCTATGGCATGGAGTCTTTTGAGAACACGGTCATTGAATCTAGAACCGCGGCCTCCACCGCACAGAGCACTGATGGAACTCAGTCAGGATTTGGCTTCAAACGGGCCCCTCCGACCTATGAAGATGTCATCTCAGGGCACATCTTAGATATTGCTGCTCCCGGTTCACCAGAAAATCTTCTAAGGAACTTTCAGAAGACTTGGCAGGAAAGCGAGAGAGTGTTTCAAAGCCTTGGCTACACCATGTCAGAAGCTACTGAAGCAGAAGTGAGAAGTAGTTTCCACGAGGAAGCAGAGTTTATCAGTGGTAAATAAGCATGCGATGTGTGAAGGAAGCTTTTAGCGTGTGCAGCCACGGCAATAAAACACTCTGTAGAATTAAAATGCAGTTGGAAGGAGAAAGTAACACAACTCCAGCTAACACTTCTTTGCTTCCCCTTCTCTCTTTCCTTTCTCCCAGAAATCTCTATTCCCTTTCTAAAAGCATGAGCTTACTATATGCGCTGAGCATGTTGGCTAACCAATACTGAGAGTGTGAAGTGTGGTCTCTCCCAAGGTAAAAGCTATATTCCGATTTTGCTGATAAAATAATTTCCCTGAATTTTAATTAAAAAAACTAATATCTCACAAAATATGTTTTATAGCGATTGTGTTGCTTTGCTCAAGTTAAAAACATATATACTACGGGTTGTTGTTGTTTTTGTTGCTGTTGTAGAACTTCATGAAGCCCTTAGGGTAAATGCCGCATACTTTGACAAAGTGCCATTTTATGTAACATATGTTCATTTTCATAGGACAGAATCACTTCTTTTAGAACAGGGCCTTTTAAACTGGGATGGTGTGTGTGTGTGTGTGACACCTGAAACAATTGTTCCAGGTTCTGCACACGGGGTGGAGTGCAATCCAAAGTGCTATTTACCATTTGGAATATATTGTATTTATTGGGTGGGTACAATATTTTATTTGCAGGCCGAAGTCCCAAGGACAATCAGAAATTGTTCTGGGGGTATTGAAAATAATTAAATTATAGAGGTAACAGAAGTTATATTTGTAGGAATACCTTAATTTCTGGACACTACGGTCAAATCTAATCATGTACAGGTAGCCTTGCTTAGCAACCACAATTGGAACCAGTAACTTGGTTGTTAAACGATGTAGTTGCTAAACGAAAAGTCATGTGACCGTGACAGGCAAATGACCTTTTCCCCCATAGACATGGTCACTAAACAAAAAATAACAATTTATGCAATTTATGACTTTACTTCTGCTTCTGTATTAACTCTGTCACAAACTGGTTGCGAAGCAGATAAATTAGAAGAATTAGAATTAGAATAAAAAGTTATTGTCATTTTAAATGCATATTAATCAGCATACATTAAACTTAAATTTCATTGCATTCAACTCTCAAATGGTGAGCACATGACTGCAAGGTGTCTAGTTTAATGAAAAGAAGGACTAGGGGTGACCTGGTAGCAGGCCCAATATCCAAGGGGCTGCCAGAAAGAAGAGGGAGTAAATCTATTCTCCCAAACACCTGAAGGCAGGACAAGAAACAGTTGATGGAAACTAATCAAGGAGAGAACCAACCTAGAACCAAGGAAACATTTCCTGACAGCGAGAACATCAGTGGAACGACTTGCCTCCAGAAGTTGTGGGTGCTCCAACACTGGAGGTTTTTAAGAAGTGATTGGACAACCATTTGCCTGAAATGGCATAGGGTTTCCTCCTTGATAGGAGGTTGGACTAGAAGGCCTCCAAAGTACCTTCTAACTCTGTTATTCTGTTATGTTGTGATGGTCAGAAATGCAAGGATTGGTCACAAAGTTATTTTTTAATGCCATTGTAAATTTGAACAGTTACACCTGTAAAAAACAAACAAACAAACAAAAATCAGATGACTCTCAAGAATTGCAAATGGAACAAAATAAGATTCCACCCCCTTCCTCCTTCCCTCTCCTGCCCATTAGGTCTTCCTGCAGGGCACAGAATCTTCTGAAAATTATGAATTGGCCCAAGGGAAGCAGGTTTGAAGAGAATTTTGCCAGAATTAAAAAAAAAATGTATATCTGAAATGCTACAGTATGTCCTAAACACGCTTGGGGGAAAAATCTTTGAGAATTGGAGATAATTTCTTCTGGGTTTTCTTTGCTTCCTGCAGAGGTGGGTTTCAGCAGGTTCTGACCAGTTCTGGAGAACCGGTAGTGGAAATTTTGAGTAGTTTGGAGAACCAGTAGAAAAGAGTCTGACTGGCCCCGCCCCCATCTATTATCTGCCTCCTGAGTCCCAGCTGATTGGGAGGAAATGGAGATTTTGCAATATCCTTCCCCTGTCACACCCACCAAGCCACGCCCACCAAGCCATGCCACGCCCATCAAGCCACACCTCCACAGAACCGGTAATAAAAAAAATTGAAACCCACCATTGGCTTCCTCCCACGCCACACCCCACCCCCAGATTTTAGTGAAGATGGCTCTTGGTTTTAATCTCCCACAGTGTCCATGATATAATGTTAATCTGAAACACTGTGGGAAAGTGGAATAGCCAGTTTGATTTAGTGGCTAAGGTACCAAGCTAGCAACCAGGAGACTAGAAATTCTAGTCTAATCCAGTCTAGACTGTGAGAGCTAGAAAATAAAAATAAAATGTGTTTGTGGCTCAGGGCTCTTCCAGGAAGAGTACGCACAAACAATAGCAGTGAGCACTCTGAAAAGTAGAATGGTGCTGGATTATGTTGAAAAACTTTCATCTTCATCATCTCCAATTATGTTCAAAATCCACCATCTGCAGCTTCAGCCACGGAGAGTAGAAGAATAAAACTCTTGGTCAGTGCAAAAGGAACCTATTTCCTTAAAGATATTTTTTTTTAAACCCAAATTGCAGATTCATTTATAAACAGGGTAGAAATCGCATTACCCACACAAAAGATCAAAAGCGCTGTTTTCATGAGCACAGTCTCGTTCCCCAAAGTGAATTGCATTTTAGGAAAACTGTATTATTGATCAACACTGTAGATTCAATCCTTTAAAAATTGCTTTGGGTTCTTCCTGTACATAATCAACCTTGCCACGAAATAGAAGCATTTCCACTGTGAATAGGAGCTGATGTGCTTCCAATGGGAAAGTGTCACAAGCCATGGATGCAGAATTTTGCAACCAGTGCAGAAGCATCTGTTTTCCTTCACTGCAATGGAAATGGAAATGGAAATGGAAATGGAAATGGAAATGGAAGGAAGGAAGGAAGGAAGGAAGGAAGGAAGGAAGGAAGGAAGGAAGTCATTCATGTACCCTCTTTTACCTTTCACTTTATTGAAACTATTAAAGCGTCTTCAAATAAATATAAAAAGTTTGGCATTAGTCGAAACAAAGAATTTATATCATCTGACTCCCAGGAAGCTTAAGGGTTAATTATTTGGGAGTGAAGGTTCTCAGGTTTCCTAATGATATTGCAATTTTTTTGTGCATAGCCTGAAGAAAAAAAATATAACAGTACATAGCACTGACATCATCTCATTTATTTCTAGAAAGTGCAACTTCAGGGAAAGGAAACATGCCTACTTTGTCAAAAGAGAGTTTATCCAATGGAGTGCCTAGCTGCCGACAAACAGATTTTCCATAAATCATGTTTTCGGTGCCACCATTGCAGTAGTAAATTAAGGTAAGATGAAGCGAGCAATTAAAACATTTAACATTCATATATTATCAAAGCTTGATTTGATGTTCAGATGAATGAATGAATGAATGAATGATACTTCAAATATTGAAAATAAATCAACATATTTAGTGCTGCTACTGAACTCTTTATCACCAGAATGATGGTGTTGGATCACTTAACTTCTGCTGTGTCTGGGCATCTCTCTATCTAAAGGGGGAAATGGTTCTTCATATTACAAAGTAAATGAAAACCGCTATATAAATTGGAACAACAAGAATCTAAGTGGAAAGAAAATTATTGAAGCGATTTCTCCCTTGGAAATGACTTAACGCTGTTTACAGATTCAGAAGAAGTAGGTGCCAAATATGCCCTGCTTTTTAAAAATACTGAGGTTAAACAGTGAAAGAAGTTCTACACAAGGCTTACAGAAAATATTGCATTAGAAAAAAAGAAAAGAGAGAAATGAACTTAGAACTTAGAATAACTTTATTGTCACTTTGAATGTACACTAATTGCCATACATTAAAATGAAATTTCGTTGCATACAGCTCTCAAAGGGTCACCATCTCCAATATATACTACATAAACATGACAAAAATATAAATGAATGAATGAATGAATGAATGAATGAATGAATGAATGAATGAATGAATGAAGTATGCATATATCAATAAATCAGTTGGAGGAAAGGGGTAGAAAATTTTTTGTAGTGTTCTCTGATATATACCTCCTTCAATTATTGCCTTGCTAATGTAATCTATATACATAATATTAGTATCCACAATCAAGGGAGTATATACTGCTGATTATATTGGTTCATTTCATAATTCCTGATAGGCAGCGTGTATACAGTTGTAAATACACAACAATGGGTATTTGGAAGAGAATAATATTTGAGCAATATTGATGAAGACTAAGGCTTCTAGGGACTAGGGATAATCTGATGAATGCCCCCACTTTTTTCTCTAAGCGTATGAAAGGGATTTGTGTTATTATAACATTAGTAAGCACTACAAATGTCTAACTGGGAAAGTACAATTCTGAATACATTGGGAGAGAATCTACACCTCATGCCTAGCCACAATTTGGTTTAGTTTTATCTTGGTCTGATGCGTAGATTCAACCACTGCAGTTGGTTGCTAAGCTATGAGTTTTGGCCTAACATTCAGTAAGACATAGATTACTATAGCTGAAACAATATATTATCTCAGCCAACTCACATATCATTTCAAACCTGGATATTTTAGAACAGGGTGTCAAACTCACGTCGTCACATTGTCATCACGTGACATATCATAACTTTTTTCCCTTTTGCTAAAACGGGGGTGGGCGTGGCCAGGGCGAGACATATCCAGCCTGTGGGCTGTGAGTTTGATACCTCTGTTTTAGAACATTGTTAACTGGAAAAAAAATGGCTTCCTTTTTTTCATAGTAAGCCACTGTAAGCAAAAACAAATGAACCACATTAATCTCATTTGTGAACTAGGTAAAAATTTTAAAATATGCTTTACTTTATACTAAAGCGCTTTTAAAAGTTAGACAATATTGTACCACAATGATCTTAGTAACATTTTTTTAAGAAATGGCTAAAATGTGTTTTGGCCATAATTAACATCCAGTATTTTTTAAAAAGCAAAAGAATAAATAAGATTAGTTTATATTGGTGGAAACCAGGAAACTGTTTTTAAAGGAGTTTGATTTTCACTAAATATTTTACCTAGGTACATTTAATACATTCGGTACAAACTGCAATGTCGTGAAAATGACAAAATATCACAATGCAAACCCTGACTGGTACTTGCATTGCAAAGCTGCAGCCAAACATCGGCAAGTCATATGCTTTCCATTAATATTATAGTTGGTAGCAGAATCAGCCAGATATTTAGCCAGCCTTAGTCTTTTTATCCACCAATCAAGTCCTGCCCAAGAATCTGGGCTAGACAAATGTTGTTTGATATTATTAAAGGTATCATTGCAAGATGCAAAAGATGCCTTTTACAATTATTATTATTATTATTATTATTATTATTATTATTATTATTATTATTATTATTATTATTATTATTATTATTATTATTATTATTAATAATAATAATAATAATAATAATAATAATAATAATAATAATAATAATAATAATAATAAAAATAAAAATAAAAATAAAAATAAAAATAAAAATAAAAATAATATTTTATCATACATACATGTATATAAAAAAATAAAACAGGTGGTGAATATACCCCAAAATTTTGCTTTCTATTTTCCTCACAACAACCTGCAATGCATTTTGTTATTCTCCCATTTCGTTTACCTAGTGATGCCATATAAGAGAATAAGATCAGTTCCAATTAAAGTATCAATTTAAAAAAGACTACAAAAAGGGCACCAATAGTGAATGTATGCTGAAACTGATGTATTACAGTTGGATCCCATACTCAGTAATCCACTATAAATGTCAAAGTCACACAATTTTGGAAGACGATAGAATAATACTAAGCTTCTAAAAAAAGTCAGATTTTCTGTGGCTTTGATAAGTGACCTAAGAAACTAAGAGAAACCCCAGGAACAATGAAGTGGTATAGCTACCTCACAAACATTGAGAGGTTCAAAGATGACCATTCATCTAAAAATATGGGAGCATTTCATATCCCTCAGATTATTTCGCTGGATGTAGAACCTTCAGAGAAAAAAGTAGCAGAAATAGTAAATGAAAAAGCAATTTTTTGTAGAGATGCAGAATATCAATTTATCCCCTGTTGTTTTTAAGCCAAAAATGATGTTTCAGTAAGGATTACTGAAGACATTTAACAGACATTTAAGACAAATATTAACAAAGAAAGTACAAAATCTTCTCTTTTCACACATCAAATAGACATATGAATTTCTTTTTACGCTCTCTGAGACTGGTGGGGCATTTTCCAGATGTTTCATTATCAAACTAGGTAACATCATCAGTGCTTGAAGGGAATGGAGTTTGCTCTTATTTTTATAGACTAGGGACCTGCCCTATCAATATTGATGGGGGTGTTCTTTGTGCTTCCTTCATTAGGCTCTTATTTACTGTTACCTTGTTTGTCTGCTTTGGTAGGTTAGTTGATTTCCCTTTGAATGGTATATAGATGTTGTTTATCTCTGTGTGCCTGTTGATGGCTGATTTGTCTGAGTGCCAGGCTCCAGGAATTCTGTGGTATTTTTGGACTTGACTTGGTCTAGAATGCTCAGTTTCCCACTTGTCACTATGGTTGATTCTGTCCATGTGAAATTAAGGAGTTTTTATTGTGTCTTCTGACTGAAGATTATTGCAGATAATTGTCTCAAAAGATGAGCAGAGATTAACACTACGATTAACACTAGACCAACATTCAAGAAGTAAACAATACCCACTCAAGGAGCTACAAACACAGGCAAATAAGTTAACAGTAAGCAGCCTAACCAAGGAACTCCTCCTATGACTGGCAGGGCAAGCCCTACTATTAAAAATAAGAACAAACCCCACACTGGTTTGTTCACAACCCACTGTTGTTACCTAATTGAGTAATGAAACATCTGCAAAAAAGCCACCAAGCTCACAGAGCACCAAACATCCCACAGTTCAGCCCTCAACTACAAATATTCTCTTCTGTTGGAACTTCTTTTTAATTCTAGCAATGAATGGAAAATGTTGAGGATGTAGCAATTCTGTTAAAATCAGGGGGCTACACAGAACTGATCCTCAAACACTGTCAAATGTTTAACTAACTTTCAAAATATTTTGCTTTAAAATACACTAAGAAAAAGACTTCTTTGATCTATTCTGTGCTACTTATTTCCCAAAGAGTGAAATTAAGCATTTAAAGCCCAATCTTAAAAGTGAACAATTTGGAATTAGATTAAATCATATTCTGAGCAATCCCATAAATATTAATTATGGCTTAAATCCAATGTATGACTAAGTATTGATCCAACTTAATACTATTTAATTTATTGGCATATTGAGAGGGGGGGAGGGAGGGAGGGAGTGTGTGTGTGTGTGTGTGTGTGTGTGTGTGTGTGTGTGTGTGTGTGTTAGTTATATTTATGGATAGTAAAATTACAATTAATTACAGCTAAAACATTCTTGGACTGTTTACGATTGAAAAATACTATAAAACATTTTTCTTTGATTTGACAGCTTAGGAAATTATGCTTCTCTCCATGGTAAAATATATTGCAAACCACATTTTAAGCAACTTTTCAAATCCAAAGGAAATTACGATGAAGGCTTCGGACACAAGCAACATAAAGAATTATGGATTTCCAAAAATCAGAAAGGCCCTAATAGTTGTGCTCCTGCTAAAGAAGTTCATAAATCCATATCAAAAGTGAATAAAACAACTGTTCATATGTTGTGTCCTGGCAATCCACAAGTCCATTGTGAAACTATGAATGATAATTTAAAACAGAATACAGAGAGGGGCAAATTAAACATTATGTGGCCTCCTTCTACAGAAACTCCCAAAAATTCACTCTCAATTGATGTGGTTACAGTAAATAAACCAAAATGGCCCCCTGAAATTTCTGAATATGAGACTGACAGAATTAATACGACTCTTTCTGTGGGTGATACAAACCAACCACAGCTCACAAATGGTAATAGCCATCTTTGGGAGACAAACAGACAAAAGAAAAATGAAAATATTGACTTACATTCAGACAACCATTCCTCTCCCATTCCTGTGCCTAGGGAAGATGAACCTACTAATATTATTACAGCAAAGACATGCAATGATGAGAATGGAATCGTACAAAGGAGAGCAGAGGTGGCTGATGATTCAGAAAAGGAAAAAGCAAGTGAAAGGAATGTAAAGGAATACGATAAGGTGGTTGTACAAATTGCTAACAAGGGGAAAGGTGGAAAAAATAACGAAGCTAATGTCACAGAAGTTATACCAGTTACAAACACTGACGATGATAATGACGCTGAATGGCAGAGTAATCAAAACAGTACTCTGAACAATAATAACAACAATAACAATGATAATAATGGCTTTCAAACTACTTTTCCGCATCACAAACTCTGTAGTCAGGTAACATGGTTGGAGGATGGTCCATTTACAGAAGTGGGTCAGGGAAACGATCCTCCTGCCTCCAAATCTACATTTGAAAGTCTCGAAAGATGTGATGTAAATTCAAAGGTGCTCTGCCTAACTGACTCTGAAGTAAGCTATTCCACAGAGGTTTTCAGTTTCACAGATGTTGAAGGAAGCATCAAAGGAGAGAATTTCATTACCTCAGATAGTCTTATTCGGCAGAAAAATAAAGATGTCCATTGTGAAAAACAATGCATTAAGAACAAAGTCATTTTAAAGGAAGTGAATGTTGCAGAATTTCCTTTTGAAGGCAAATTACCAGGCAGTAAGCAATCAATGAAATATGTCAAAACATTAGGTGCTGTTTCAGGTGATCAAGCAGCAACAGAGTTTTTACCGGGAAATGACAGAATTGGTCTGTTTGGCTCTACAGCACCAACTGAAAATGTTGATGGTCCATGTTCTGAAGACTTCATGGCTTACCATATTACAATTTGTCAGGATGAAGGCAAGGAAACCTTGCCGAAAGATGAAAGCAGATATTTAGATTTGCTGAGCTGAAACAACTGAGTAGTTTTGTCATCTCAAAAAGAACAAATCAGGATAGACCACCCCAAGTCAACGTGAGCAGATTAGGAAAAGCTGTCAGCATGACGATCATTAATTTGTACACTTGAACTGACCAAAGCAAATCTGTAATTTTCTTTGACGAATTGGTTAAAAACTTATGTATCTCTAATTTGTGGAATATGTATTTTTAAAAATCCTGTTACCTATCAGAATTTTGAAAGAAATAATTATCTACATTTGTACTAGAAAACATGGGTGAACTTAACTTGCTTAAAATCTATGTATATCTAGACTCGTTCCACAACTTTGGAAGTTACATACCTGTACTTTTATTTTTCTTTATACTTATTAAGGATTACCTCATATGCGAGTCACCGTTGAGGAAGTAAAATGAAAAGTAACTTTTTAAGATGACGTAGTGTAAATGAAATCTGTACTTACATTTCCACTGATATATGGAAGTCGTCACTTAGAACTGCAACCAACTGATGAACACTTACCTACTCTTTGAAAACACGCTGTAAGATTCTCTTCCTACTGCACTATTTCAGTGTTATGCTTTAACCACTGTAATGAATTTAGAGATTATGCACCTGGAGTGCTCTAAGAATAAGACAAATATTTCTAAAATTATTTTTTCACCTATTGTTTTACTGTAACAAAGTTGTTCTATGATATAGTAAGTATATTTGAGGTTTTCTAGCTTTTAAGCATTACACTCTTTCCCGCTAAGAAATATTGAAATGCAAGTACTCAATTGAACTAAATGATCAAAATGCACTATAGTTCCCTCACCATTTGTGAGTTATTCTCTTTATTTTTTGTTTTCCTAGAGTACATTTGCCTTGAAAGTTTTCAGGCCACGTAACATGCACATTTTGTTTCTTGAAAACCAACAAGAAAGAGCAGAAGCCAACCAAAACATGCATTGCTGAATACAACCAGAAAAAAGGGTGCATGGGATTACACATTAACAGTTCAATTCTCTTCATGTCTACTGAGAAATGTCCCATTAAGTTTAATGGACTTTGCTCCCAGAAATATAGGATATTAACTCTCTTTGCCTTTAATGAAAGAATATTAAGCTGATTATCTTCCACTGAATCCAATAAGAAATGAACTCAGTTAAATTTCACTGGACTTTGTTCAGCAATAAAGTCAAAAGGCAGAAGGGAGAACAACATGGAAAATATTAACAGAAATGGTGAGCTGAGGAACTAATGTTAATTTACCAAATTATTCCAACTTGTTTGGAAAGCAAACCAAGCTCAGTTTTAGAATCTGTGTGTACTTAGTCACATTAGCAATGTTGATGCTTGTCCTTATGTACTGAATAAAAAGGTTTTCCTAGGTTAGCCGAGCTTGCATGAGAATACTTCATTAGGCAATTGACAAAACTGAATAAAAAGCACTTTACAAAATGCTGTTTCTGAATTTATTTTTAAACCCATTGCACTTGAAAACTGCTTGCTGTATAGCAAATTATTTGAATCCTTTTAGAATACAAGAATTACTTGGCAGTAAATATTTCAAAAACAAATACTGACCGCACAGTGAAATCTGATTTTCAAAATTATTCTTTTTTTATTGTTACATTATTTTGGTTCAAAAAATAAACTGTTCAACATCTTGTTTGCAATGTTGCCAACAGGAAGTCATAAGGAGGACTTAAGGACATGTGATGTTGAAGAATGATACTGTAATAATTGATATTAAGTGGCTCAGTACCTCCCTTACATAGCCAAGATACAGACACAATGATGAGCTATTTCCCACAGTATTACTTTCTAAGCTCCACTTTTAAATCTAGTATTCACTGGAAGATTACCTTGGTGCACAGAGATTCCAGTTAGTTATATTCTTAAGTGTTCTCAATAAATAATAATTATCATCTTTCATGAAAATGTTTAAATTTGCTAACTTTTCAAGCTGCATAAAGCAGTGACCCTCATTAATGTGAAAATTAAACATCATATCTTAACCCTAAATAATGTAAAATGGCATTTCTTTTCACAGGCCTTTAGGGTTAATAATGAGAAAATAACATTGTGAAAATTGCTGTTTATTCATTCATTTTCACTGAGTAACCTCCAAGTTCTAGCACCTAGGAGCCGCGATGGCGCAGTTGTTAGAATGCAGTACTGCAGGCTACTTCTGCTGACTGCCGGATGCCTGCAATTTGGCAGATCGAATCTCACCAGGCTCAAGGTTGACTTAGCCTTCCATCCATCTGAAGTTGGTAAAATGAGGAGCCAGATTTTGGGGGCAATATGCTGACTCTGTAAACCACTTAGAGAGGGCTGTAAGGCACTATGAAGCGGTATATAAGTCTTAAGTGCTATTGCTATCTAGCATCACACCCTGCTTATGGGGAAGACATAAAAATGTAAGAACTTTGATTACATTTATGGCCAAGAATTGGGCTGCACTTATGCATTTAGTAAGACAGAGATCATGCTGACTAGATGTTAGAGGTTGAAGAATTTTATTCTCCTCCCCCTCTCTCCAAACGCCAATGTTCTAACTGAAACATATAGCGTATGTGGCTATTCATTGATTACTTTATTTGGACTTTCATGCTGCTTCAGTCCATAGAATCTAAGCAACCGCATTTGCCAGATCAATCCAGGAACCACAAGTAAAACAGAGCTCAGTTGCAAGCATGAAAAGCACCAGAAGTATCCCTCTTAGACCTCTGTCCTACTTGGAGCAGATGTAGGAAGAACAGATATATTTGAATCATGACTTTCTATTACTCAAATAAATTGTTGTGAAGCAGAATACTAGGTCATTTGCCATATTTATTTTAGTAGTAAGCTCCAGAACCATGAGTTATTAGCTCAGGCTGCAGTAATGTGACCTTTGGTGAGATGGATGGCAATATAAATTTGATAAATAAATAAATAGACATAAATAAAATAATGTAATAGCCTTTTTTTACTTTGTCCTCTAAGCTTAGAAAAAGATAGAGAGCAAGAGGAAAGGTAAAATCTGAACACAGAAGGGTTTTTAAAGGGCAGAAGGGCATTGTTTACAGACAATGCCACCATCTTTCTAAATTTCCTGATTTATCTTTATTAGAATGATTTATTACATTCAATTTTTCTTGATGTCAGGTGCAAATAACAAGGAACATTTGTTGAGTTCAGAGTACAGAAGAGTTTATTATTGCTACCTCTAATACAAAAATCTAGTCAACTAACAGTGGAAGCTAAATTAGCAGTAGATAAGGGCCAACAGAATTCATGGGGGACTGGACTGGATTTAGGTCTTTTCTGACAATGCAATAACTCTAAACTGACACCTTTAACTCTGCCTTCCAGATCAGCCTCTTCTTTTCATACAATATTGTGTCCTTCAAGAGAAGTTGTTCCTTATGCCAAGCACTCTCTGCTATAGAAACCTACATACTACACCTGATATCCAGTCCACGGATGCTCAGCTGCTAATGGTCTTCGTTATTTCACAATTCATTTCATAGATGCTAATTCTTTTTTATAGATTTCCAATTTACTTTGTTCAATGCAGATTAGAAAATAAACATGTGCCTGTTCATTTATCCAATTGAATGAGGTTTCCTCTGACTTCAGAGGCATCAGGTGAGAGCAGGAAAAACTACAGAGTAAGCAGCAACCTATTTGGGGCTATATGCTCATGATATAAAAGAAATGAACCAGCACATGGGGGGTTTTTGCACACAAATTTAAAGCTTGAATAATCAGAATAATAAATTAGAGACCTCTCTGTTTAAATGGAAACAGCTAAGAGTTGAGAGAGTTATTTTATATAATGATGAAATTATAACATTAGTTGATTATGTACAGTCAAGTTGGTGTTGACTTTTAGTGACCACATAAAAAAGTGCCCTTGATGATCTGTCTCTAATCTGGTGTTCTGATGATGTACCCCTAGCTACTGGACATAAATCAATCCACCTTGTGACTGGTCATCAGAGAGCTATGTTTTCACATCACTATCTCCTTTTAATGACCCCATAATCCCTTGCGGGGTGGAGTCTGGGCAACTGAATGGAGCTGAGTGTTTATGGTCAGATGCCCTTCCTGTCACCAATGTGGAGTTATATTCAACAGAGAAATATCTATCCCTACCTAGGACTGAACTCACAGCCTCCTGATTGTGAGGCGACAGCTCCACTTCTAGGCCACCGCACCACTCAGAACTATGTCTTCACATAATGTGTCCAAATTCATAAAATTGAAAACAGCCATTTCAACCCCTTATACTGATAGGGATCCAAATTAAGGTGTCACTGAGAGATGACCAACTATTCGAAGACATTGAATGTAGAGGAGTCTATCAATTCTCCGGGCAATTGTTTCCATTGTAAAAACGTTATGGCTTTTCTTTCTGTTATTTAATCAGATTCTGAGTTTAGTAAGTCAAATCCATCATTCTGTATCCTGCTCTTTGGAACAATGAGGAACAGGGTTTTTTTTTTCAATCTTCCATTATATAACGTTTATTCTGTACTTCAGTTGAAGAGTGCTACCATATTTCCCCTCTCCGTATTCTCAAGGCTAAACATCTCATCTCCTTAAATCTCAGCTCATAGGACTTAGCTTCAAAAACCTCTATTCCACATCCTCATTGCTTTTCTTTGAATTTGTTTGGGTCTGATTCATTCTTAAAATGTGGCGTCCTTGATATAAGCACTTGACCAATACAGAATAAAATAGAAATGTTACTCCACTGATATGATTATTATAGATTTCTTGATTCAGCATAGAAATGCATTTACCATTTTTTAACAGGCACAGTATGCAGTATAGACAGTATACCAATACATGTATCCCTCTTCCTATAGCCATGCGTTTGATTTTTATTAGTGAAGTATTTCACAATTTGCTGTTAAATTTCATTTTGTTATTTTCAACCTGTTAATCTAGCAAGATGGTTTTTAATTTTATTTCTATCGTCTAAAGTTTCAGCTATCCCATCCTTGTTTCACCCTGAACCAGTAGTGGGTTTCAATTTTCTTCGCTACCGGTTTGCTATTGGGAGTGCACGGGTGTGCTCGCTCGCTTTGTGAGCATGTGGCACTTCTGCACATGCGCAGAGCATTTTTGATGATGTCCAGGCAGGTGGGCGGAGCCTCCTGCCACTGCTGCTACCAGTTCACCCAAACTGGGGCGAAGTGGTAGCAACCCGCCATTGCCCTGAACATTTATATAAAAGAATCTTATTTATTTATTATTTACTTGATTTCTATAGCTGACTATCTCAACAAATGACTTATACCACATCATCTGCTGAATATTGAAAAGTAAAGGACCTAGAGTTATACTAAGAATTATCTCAATCCATCTTCTTCCCCCTTGATTTTCAAGTCAGTCATCAGCTTAAATATCAGGCCATCCAGCCCACGTTTAACTAACTTGCAAATTAGAATGTTGTGGGATACTTTGACAAATACTTGGTTGAAAGAAAAATATATTTACCGCATTCCCATAATTTACTAAGAAAGTTAAAATGCCAGAGAGAAAGAAGGATTCAGACGGTTAATCTGTCAAAATATGTTCTTGACAAATCCCTGATGATTTCTTTTTTTTTTAATTGAAAAGTTTTACAAAAAGTTTACATATTCCCCCCCCCTTCCCTACCTCAACCTCCCCCCTCCCCCCTCCCCTTCCCAGAACAAATTACAGGGTATAAACTTCAACAATCATAATCAATCCTAATCTAAACAATTATGACATTTCACATCTCTTGTTTCTTCAATTCCCTAATTACCCGCCTAGCTTTATTACTTAAAGACACACTAAATATCTATATAATCATTCATAACCTATCTGCAATTTCTTATTCCGATATTTATTTTGAATATAATCTATCCACCTTCTCCAATCTCTTAAATATCTTTCATTTGAATGATCCTTCAGGTACGCCGAGATTTTTGCCATTTCCGCTAGATTTATAACTTTCATTGTCCACTCTTGGATTGTAGGTAAATCTTGCTTCTTCCAATATTGTGCCACCAACAGTCTTGCTGCAGTTATTAAATTCAAAATCAATTTAGTCTCTATAACTGTACAATCTGTAACTATACCCAGAAGAAACAGCTGTGGTGTAAATTTCAACCTCTTTTTAAGAATATTTTGTAAAATCCACCAGATTTTAATCCAAAACGCTTTAACCTTTTTACATGTCCACCAAATGTGAAAATAAGTAGCATCCTCACAATTACATCTCCAACATTTTGGTTGTACATTCGGATACATACGAGATAACTTTTTTGGGTCTAGATGCCATCTATAAAACATTTTATAAAAGTTCTCCCTTAAATTTTGCGCTTTGGTAAATTTCACATTTGTTACCCATATTTTCTCCCACGTTTCCATCATTATTGGCTGTTCAAAATTCTGCGCCCATTTTATCATACAGTCCTTAACTAGCTCTGTTTCCGAGTCCATCTCTATCAGTATATTATACAATCTTTTTATATGCATTGGGCTTTGATCTCTAATTTGTTTAATTAAATTTTCATCACTTTGTATAACACCAGTTTTCTGGTCTTTTCTCCATCTGGCTTGTAATTGTACATATTGAAACCATGTTTGAATTATTTTCTCCTCTTTCAACACATTCACAGATTTTAATTTTAATATACCTCCCTCCATAATGAGAATATCTTTATACGTAATTACATCCTGTCTACATTCTATACTCATATTCTCTATTGCGTGCCTGGGTGCTGTCCATATAGGTATTTTTTCATTTAACTTATATTGATATTTCTTCCAGACACGCAATAAAGCATTTCTCAGTATATGACTCTTAAATGCTCTGTCCACCCTTTTTTCATACACTAAATAAGCATGCCAACCATAGACCAGATCATACCCTTCAATATTCAATATCCTTCCATTTGTTAAATTAATCCAATCATTAATTACTGATAAAACAGCTGCTTCATAGTACAATTTTAAATTTGGCATTTTCAGTCCTCCTCTTTCTCGTATGTCCTGCATTATTTTCAATTTTATCCTTGGTTTCTTACCTTGCCATACGAACTTATTAATACCTTTCTGCCACTCTTCCAGGTTGGCATCCTTTTTTAGTATTGGTATCATTTGAAAGAGGAACAAAAACCTAGGCAACACATTCATTTTTATAACTGCTATTCTACCCAACAAGGACAATTGTAGTTTTTTCCAATTATCCATTTCAACTTGTATTTTATGCCATATCAATTCATAATTATACTTATACAATTTACCATTAGAAGATGCAATATAAACTCCTAAATACTTGACTTTTTTAACTATTTCACATCCCGTTACCCTTTGTAACTCCTCTTTTTGATTAGCTGTCATATTTTTAACTATCATCTTTGTTTTTCCAATGTTTATCTTAAACCCAGATACTTGACCATACTGTTTTATTATATCAATCAAAACCTTTGCTGATTCCACTGGATGAGTTAAGGTCATAACCAAATCATCTGCAAATGCCCGTATCTTATATTCATAATCTCTAACTTTGATTCCCTTTATCCCATCTGCATTACGTATTTTATTTAACAGCAACTCCAAAGTTAATATAAATAATAATGGCGATAAGGGACATCCCTGCCTCGTGCCTTTTTCAATTTTAAAAGTTTCTGTCAAACTGCCATTAATAATTATCTGAGCTGTCTGTTCCTGATATATTGCTTTTATAGACTGCATAAAGCAATTCCCAAATTGCATCCTATTGACCACTCTCAATAAAAATTGCCAATCTAATCGATCAAAAGCTTTTTCCGCATCCAGAAATATAAGCACCGCAGGGATTTGGTTATTCCTTTCCAAATGTTCCAATATGTCAACAATTTGTCTTACATTATTTTTCATTTGTCTACCTTGTATAAAACCAGTTTGGTCAGCATGAATCGTCTTCTGCATTACTAGCATTAACCTATTTGCCAATATCTTAGCAAATATTTTATAATCTGTATTCAATAAGGATATAGGTCTATAATTTTTGGGTTGTGTCAAATCTTGATCTTCTTTTGGAATTAACGAAATAAAAGCTGTTTTCCATGAAGGTGGTACCCCTTCACCCAGCTGAATTCTATTGAATAATTCTTTAAGAGGTAAAACCATCTCCAATTGTAAATATTTATAGTACACAGCTGTTAATCCATCCGTACCAGGAGCCTTACCAGTTTTTAACTGTTTAATTGTTGAGAGGATCTCCTCCTCTGTTATTAATTGGTTTAACCGTTCTCTTTGTTCCTCTGTAACTATTGGAATATTCTGTCTATCCAGATATGTCTCTACCTCTACACCTTGTATTTTGTCTGCAGTATACAATCTTGCATAAAATTCTAAAAATGCCTTTTTAATCATATTTTGGTGATACAGCTCTCTACCTTTATACTCTAATTTCTCTATGGTACGAGATTTTTGTTTTTTCCTCAGCATGTATGCCAACCATCTACCTGGTTTATTTGCATTACAAAAAGTATTATGTTTAGCATATTGTAGATTGGTTGCCACTTGGTCTGAAAGCATCATATTAAATTGCCCACGTAATAAACTGATCTCTTCTTTAATTTTCTTATCCCCTGGGTTATCAATTAACACCCTTTCTTTTTTCTTAATCTCTTCTTCTAATTCCCTCCTTTTCTCCACTTGTTTACGCCTATAAGCATTATTCATATTTATCAGAACTCCTCTCATATATGCTTTACTAGCATCCCATACCATATCCATAGATGTTCCCTTGTTCATATTAAAAACAAAAAATTCCTTCATTAGTTTTTTACATTCTATTACATTTTTCTCATATCTGAAAAGGTCTTCATTTAACCGCCAAGATCTCCTAACTCTTTCCCCACACTCCAGTTCCATCCAAACTGGGCTGTGATCAGTTAAAATTCTGGGACAAATCTTTATCTTCTTTACCCTGGAAAAAAAATCATTTGTAATTAATATAAAATCAATTCTTGAAAAGGATTGATGTCTATCTGAAAAAAATGTAAAATCTTGTTCTCTATAATTCCTTTCACGCCAGATGTCTCTTAATTCCATATCCTCCATCATATCAAAAAAAGTCTTAGGCAGTCTAGATCGCAATTTGGTAGATTGTACTATTCTTTTCTTATCAATACTAGGGTCTAACACTCCGTTCCAATCTCCCATCAGTATACATGAATTATAATCCCAATGTAATAATTTTGTATGTATCAACTTATAAAATTTCTCTTGCTGTTGATTGGGAGCATATATCCCCAATAAGAGTGTTTTCTTTCCTTCTATCATTATCTCAATTGCCAGAAATCTTCCTTGTTGATCTGCCTCAACTAATTTAGCCGTCAAATCTATTTTCAAGTAAATCACTATTCCATTCTTTTTTTCCGGGGCTGATGCAGCAAAATGTGTTCCCAATTTTGTATTTATTAAATATTTTTGGTCAGTTGTCCTTATATGTGTTTCCTGCAGGCATATTATTTCATTTTTAAATTGTCTCAAATGGTGAAATATTTTCTTCCTTTTTTGTGGTGAGTTTAAACCGTTAACATTCCAGGTTAAGAACCTAGAAGCCATCCTCAGAATCTCGAAGCTTGGCGAGAACCGCTTGATAATCCTCTTGGAATTTTCTTTTAGGTCTCGCCCCTCCCACAGCTTCTACACCAGTATTCACTTCTTGTGATAAAGCCTGCTCTTGTAACTTTTTTAACTCTTCAACTTTACGTTTAGTAGCTGCTCTGGTTTGTCTTTGATCTTTGCCTTCTTCTTGTTTTTCAACTATATCCCATGCTTGGACAGCACTTGAAAGTTGCAGTACTTCCTCCTGCATACTCATAGCTCCGCCTTCCGATTGCTTCTGCAGATCCTCTTTTCTTCCCTCTGTCGCCTCTCTTGCTTTTTTGCCTCCTGGCACTGGTGGTTGTCCAGCCTTTAATATATTACTATAAAAATCTCTTGCTTTGTAAATTGTATTAAGGCGATATCGCTCTCCTGCATAATCCACTGATAATCCGACTGGGACTTCCCATCTGTATTGTACCTGTCGGTTCCTCAGCTCATCTGCCAGAAAAGCATACTCTTTCTTGGATTTCAGCATTTTGGGTGGTATTTCTTTAAATACTGCAACTTCTTGTCCTGCCACTTGCAACTTATTTTTGTAGGCAGCTTGTAAAATCTCATTTCTAATCCTTCTAGTAACAAAATAAATCACAACATCTCTTGGTAATTTCCTTTGTCTAGCTACCCATGAATTAACACGATAGATCCGATCCATTTGCCATTCGAGTTCACCTCTGGACACTCCTATAAATTGTGCCAGAGCATCTTCAAAGATCTCTTTCAGATTTTCCTTCGGATTTTCCCTGATGATTTCTTGTAATTGTTTTCAGGATGCTTACAGATCAGTCTCTTTATTATCTGTTCTAGAATCTTCCCAGATATACCCAGGTGTTGGCTGTTGTGTCGTCTTTTTCTTCTTTCTAGAAAATTGAGTTAATATTTGTACTCCTGTAATCATAAGTCACTTCTCCAGTCCTCTGGAATGTTTTTTTTTTAAAGAGAACACTTAAATGTTCAATCCACCATCAGCTAATTATATAAAAATAAGGCTTTCTCTGACCATGTTTCTACCAATGGCTCAAGGATCTATTTTCTTTCCAGGTCTTATATATGCCCTTTCTTATTCCAAACGCAAAAACAAAATTCAATTCCTACTCTTTCATTCTACTTTTCACAATGTTCTAGCAGTATTTCTTGGGGGAACCTATATACTCTTAAGGGATAAGTCTGAACCAAAAAAGAAATTGAGTTGCCCTGCCTTTTCTTTCTTATCTGTTAGCATTTTGAGTCTTTACCGATCTGATGGTATATTGATTTTTTTCCACTGTTTTTGTTTTGAACAGAAATAAAAAAGAACCCTTTTTGTTAGCTTCCTCTGCCAACCTCATTTAATTCTAAACTCTAGCTTTTCTGACATAATCTGTATAGTTCTGCACTATTCTTATCTATTCTCTTTCCAGGTCTTATATATGTCTTAATTCAAAGGCAAAGACAAAATTCAAAGTGGGAGGAGACTGCAAATGATAGGTAGCACAATAATAATAATAATAATAATAATAATAATAATAATAATAATAATAATAATAATAATAATAATAATAATAATAATAATAATAATTTTATTTATATACCGCCCTTCTCCCGAAGGACTCAGGGCGGTGTACAGCCAGAATTAAAACATAAATATACAATATCATAGTTACCATAGTGTTGTGGAATACATTTGACTACATTAGATAGGATGTGAATATGAAATCTGATTCTCCTATCATCCCTAAATATTACTTATTAGGCTAGGGTTGTTGGAAGTTATGTGTCCGAAAAGCCTTCTATTCTCTACTCTTGGGTTAAGATGTAAAACAGGTGTTGGCCAAAATGATGGTAAAGAAAGTTCTCTGCAATAGCAATGCAAATGAACACCACAGAAATAGCCTCATTCATATGTCTCCTTAAAAGATGAAGTTGGAGAAGCTCCCAAATCATCCATAAAATATTGCAAATGTGATATGTCTCAGAAATAGGATTTGAATTGTTCAGGGTTTGTAACAATTCCTTTTTGATGCTCTTGAAAATTGTTCAAATAACATGTCCACATATAGCCTATTTGTAGGGAAATACCAGATGGATCATATTTTCTGAGAACAGTCATAGGAAGTTGCATTTCATTTAAAGTATCAAATCTGTTTCTGAATACAGTATATACAAGAAGTCTCTTTCTCTTTGTTTTTGTTTAAAGGGATAAATTGTGTGTGTACTGGACTTTCTTCACACTGCATTTTTCCATTAACCCATTCTTTCTTTGGAAATGGTTAACAAGGGGCTCTCTAAATAGGTACACAGTATTCTATCCTAAATTTAAATCCTGTGTAAGTGGCTGGCATTTCATTCAGATTTAACTAACAATACATCAATCAGAATGATATATCTATATATCATGTCGTTGTGTTCTAAATATCTTGTGATCTTTTTCTGCGTCTGCTAGTGATGGCCTTGAGTCTGGCAAGATTGATGTCAGACCTGGCAGAAGAGTGACAAAGTCCAGTTCTTTATTTGCTTACCTCCAATAGACAGAATCTTGCCAGACCAAATCTTTACTACTCTCGCTCCAATTGATATTCTCTGGGAAATTCTACAGAGTTGGCTAATCTGACTTTCTCCCTCTGTCTCCTATCCAGCTCCAGGCTGGGCTTCCTCTTGTCTCACCCCCGCTCCTTGGAATGCACTTCCTCCTTTTTGGGAAACTGCCACTTCACTATAGTCCATCACACCACCTCCTCCTCCTTAGGTACCATGCTTCATAACCCCAGAGCTTCAAAAATCTATTCCTGCTACTTACCTGTAGGAATTATTTAAAATTATTTAAAATATTAAAATTATTTATATCTTCCATCCCCCTACAGTATCTCTAGGCCTTGCAGAAATATGCAATCGGGATTAAATTTATTGCAGAAAGTGCCTGGTTACAGAAATGTCAACATACCATCCTTTCACGCTCCCATCTTCAAGAAGCTTTTTAATGCAACAGTAGAATGGAGTCTTGGCAACTAGGCTGCCTTCGTAGCAATCAATCAGATATTTATTTTTTGCCAATGTCCCATACAATGAACATATGGAAGGGAGCCTTTGTATTTATTTGCTTGCATTATGCAGTTTCTTTATTACAAAGTGGCAGTGAAAGATTTTTTTTTTGTTACCCCAGGATCTCTGGTAGTTCAGGGACAGGCTACTTATAAGATGATACAGTCTCTGTCTGGTCCATTGGTGGATTCCCAGTGATTATCCATCTTTTGAGACCCAAAGTGAGATACTTACAAGTTGTCTTCTCATTGTTTTGTGCAATGAGGTGAGGTGCAGAATTAGTATACATGTAGTCTTGAAGTTATTGACTACTAGTGACTTTCTACAGGAACAGCATAGACAGCAGATGCATATTATTTAAATATGACAAATACTGTATTTTTTGGAGTATAAGATGCATCTTTTTCCCCCCTAAAAGAGGCTGAAAATTTGAGTGTGTCTATACTCCGAATGTAGCTTTTTTGAAGCTTTTTTTCAGCCCTAACGAGGCGCTAATGAGGCACTAGCGAGCCATCTTCCCAGCTTTGCCTGCTCCCTTGACTCTCCGCTGTGCTTTAAGGAGGCGCTAGAGAGTGAAGCGATCTCCATGCTTTGCTCCGACTCTCAGCTGTTCTTTAGAAGCTTTTTTTCAGCCCTAATGAAGCGATCTTTCCCGCCGCCCCGTGCTTTGCCTGCTGGAAATACGTAAGATCTCCGACCTCCAGGTGTTTCGCTGCGCACTGAAGACCCTGTTGTTCCGCCAGGCCGGGCTATCAACATAATAATTTTAAATTGGAGTATTTTAAATTTTCGGGGTTTTAACCGGGCCAAATCTATTTAATTATTTTAATTTTTAATCATTGTTTTGTCTTGTGTTTTTAAATTGGCTGTACACTGCCCTGAGTCCTTCGGGAGAAGGGCGGTATAGAAATAAAATTATTATTATTATTATTATTATTATTATTATTATTATTATTATTATTATTATTATTATTATTATTATTATTATTTATTGGTTAATCTTTAGTGAGATTCACAGCCTTTGAGGCTGGTTAATAGCTCAGCAGCTCGAGTCCTAACCAAGGACCTAGGAACTGTTAAGGTATCGTCGGAGGATGTAAGCTGTTCCGAGTAAGGTGGTTTTTTGTAGAGTCAAAATGTTCAAGTCCGGCAAATTTAGAATTTCTAAATAGCGGGCTAGCCCTTTGGGTATTACTCTGAGGGCTCCAATTACAACCGGGACAACACACGATTTCTTTTTCCACAGTCGCTCAACTTCAATTTGTAAGTCCCGGTACTTTGTGATTTTTTCTTGCTGCTTATCTTCAATTCGTGCATCACCAGGTATTGCAATGTCAATGAACCATACTTTTTTCTTTTCAACTATTGTTATGTCAGGTGTGTTGTGGACCAAGTGCCTGTCAGTCTGAATCCTAAAGTCCCACAAGAGCTTGAGTTTCTCATTCTCTAAAACTTTCTCAACCTGATGTTCCCAGTGGTTTTTGCTGTACTCAAATCCAAACTTCTGGCACAATTTCCAGTGAATGATTTTAGCAACACGGTCATGGCATTGTAGGTAGTCAGTTTGTGAAATTTTGCTGCACCCACTGATCAGGTGGTCAACTGTCTCTTCTTTTTCATTGCAGAGGCGGCATTTGCTGTTGGTGGTAACATGTTGAATTTTTGCCTTCATACAGTTTGTGGCTAGGGCTTGTTCTTGAGCTGCCAAAATAAAGCTTTCTGTTTCTTTTTTCAGTACTCCTGATCTTAACCAGTTCCAAGTTAGTTTCTGGTCAGATTTGCCTTCAATACTTTTCAAGTATTGGCCATGCAGAGCTTTGTGTTTCCAATTTTCAGCTCGCTGCTCAGTTACTTCTTTCTTATATTCTGCTTTTGTTTTAGTTGTCTTTAAAAGGCCTCCTTTATTTACTTCCTTAATCATTGGTTCTTCACTTTTCTGGATGTAATCATTCAAGCTGCATTTTTCTTCTTCCACAGTCTGCTTTACTTGTAGGAGTCCTCGACCACCCTCTGCTCTTGGTAAATATAATCGGTCAACATCACTTTTAGGGTGCAAGGCATGATTCATTGTCATAAGCTTCCTTGTTTTTCTGTCCAAATTGTCTAACTCCATCTGGGTCCAGTCAATTATTCCTGCAGAGTATCTAATCACAGGTATAGCCCAGGTATTTATGGCTTTTATGATGTTTCCTCCACTCAATTTGGACATTAATATCTTACGAATTCGTCGAATGTACTTGGCTGAAGTTAATTCCTTGACTTTATTATGCATTAAGTCAGAGGCTTCTAAAATTCCCAAGTACTTGTAGCCTTCTTCTGATTTTACTGCCTTTATCATTTCTTCATTCTCTAGTTCTATTCCATCCTCTTCTATGATCTTGCCTGCTTTGGTTGCTATTGTTGCACATTTGTCAATTCCAAACTGCATACCAATGTCTTGGCTGAATTCTTTTGTGTTTTCAATTAATAAATTCAGTTCAGCTTTTGTTTTACCAAACAGCTTCAAATCATCCATGTACATCAAGTGCGAGATTTTCAGTCCTTTCTTTGCAAGTTCGTATCCACAGTTCATCTTCTTCAAAATGATTGTCAGTGGTAGCATTGAGAGTATAAAAAGTAGGGGTGAAAGGGAATCGCCCTGGAAAATGCCTCGTTTAATTTCAACTTCACCCAGTTCTTCTTCATTAGCCATAAGTTTTGTTTTCCAGAGGTTCATTGAAGATTCCATGAATTTTTGTATGTTGCTGCTGATGCCTAATATTTCCAGGCATTTCTTGATCCAGCTATGGGGAACTGAATCAAATGCTTTCTTATAGTCTATCCAAGCCATGAACAGGTTGGTTCGTCTTTTCTTTGAGTTCTTTAGGATTATCTTGTCGATCAGCAATTGATCTTTTGTTCCTCTTGAGTTTTTGCAGCATCCTTTCTGTTCTACAGGAAGCAAGTTATTTCTTTCCAGGTATCCATAGATTTGGTTTGCAATGATACCAGTAAGAAGCTTGTATGTTGTTGGCAAGCAGGTGATTGGCCTATAGTTTCCAGGGTCCTTTCCTTTTTCTTTATCTTTTTGGATCAAAAATGTCCTTCCAGTTGTCATCCATCCATCATTTTCAGGTGTTTTTAGGATCTGGTTCATCTGGGTTGCCAATCTTTTGTGCAGACTTGTAAGTGCCTTTAACCAGAAGCCATGCAGCTCATCCGGTCCAGGTGCACTCCAGTTCTTCACTTTTCTTGACTGTCTTTGCACCATTGCTTTTGTTATTTTCACGTCTTCCATTTTAGGCATTTTAATAGAGTCCTCAAACTGTTTGATCCATTTTGCATTTCTGTTGTGCTTCTTGTTGTTTTCCCACAAATTCTTCCAGAATTTCAGAGCTTTCTCTTTATCAGGCTTTTCATTTGTTGTTACTCCATTTCCATTTTCTAAATTCTTATAAATCTGGTGCTGATTTGCTCTGAACTGTGAGTTTTCCTTGAACTGAGTTACTCGGTTTTTATACCTTTTAATCTTTTCAGCGATGGCAACAACCCTCTGCTTCAGCTCTTCAATTACTATTGCAATCTCCTTATTCCTTAGATCGTATCTTGCTTCCAGGCTGCTTTTGACCTGCTTGTTCTTTAGCTGACCTTGCCTTAGGTTCTTCAAGTTGCTCAAATCTCCACGTACTTTTTTGATCTTCAATTCTAACCGAATTTTCCACTTAGGCTTCCCCTTCTTGCCTCTTTGGTTCTTTTGTATTTTCAACCCCAGTTCTTTGGTGGTTATGACAGCTGCTGCATACATTAGTTGGTTAGTTTCGGCTAATGTAGTGGTTCGAATAGTTTGCACAGCCTCATTGACCTTTTTTAGTACATTTCTCAATTCTTTCCGGTTCACTTGGTTCAGCTTTGGCAAACGTGTTCTTTCATCATCTTCCATTTGGTGCTTTATTTTTCCAGCTAATTGAGCACTATCTGTTGGCGTTTGTTCTTTAGTGCTTCCTTGTTCTTTATCTTCATCCATTTCAGTATCCTCTTCTTCCCTTTCTTCCTCAATTTGCTTTTGAGTCTGGAAATCATTCTTGATGTTACTCCTCTTTGTTGTTGTACTCAGACCATTAATTGCTTTCTCTTCTATTGCTATTAATTCTTCTGTAGTGAAAAATTTGTGGTTTAGGATTACACGTCGTTGGTCCATTAACCTTTGTTCACTGGTGTCACAGTCCGTATGGTTCATCTTCCAAATCTGATACATTCTTTTTTGAAATCCATGTTTTGCTGGTTCAGACTGATAGTAAGCTTTCATAATAGAGGTGTTTTCTTCCCTGGTCCAGATTTTTCGCTTTTTGGGTTTTTCTTCCAGTAGCTTGTCAGCTCCATGCCCTGGTTGCCTAGCAGAGGGAGTTGAGCCCTGTAACTCATTTTGCGTAGAATGCCCAGGAGCCATAGCATCCAACGGAACCCTTGTTAATCCGGGCGACGGTTCAGCCGGCATAAATTTCATTTTTTCTGTATTCACCATATTTGAATGGGTTGTGGAGCAGATTTTGTCTGGCCCTTCACCTAAGGTCTGTCTGATATGGTTGCACCTGTTCAGCATAGCCCTTAGGATCACTAGAGCATGCAAGCCCCTCCACCACGACAAGGTAGAGCTCCTCGGAGGGGTTATTATTATTATTATTATTATTATTATTATTATTATTATTATTATTATTTTCTCATTGCTGCTTCCTCTCAGCTGTGCCTTAGAAACTGTTTTTTTATCCCCAAGCAGGGGATAAAAAACCAGCAAACTAATGTGCTGAAGCTGACCAGACTAAGGACACTAGCCAAATGAATATGTGGTAGGCAGATTTCCCCCCCCCCTATTTTCCTCCCCAAAAACTAAGCTGCATCTTATACTCTGGTGCATCTTATACTCCGAAAAATACGGTATATGTTCTTTGGCTACAGCGGCCATTGAGTATGTTGACTGTGGATTATGAGAGTTGGTCCAGGAGATCTATTAAGCATCAGCATGAAGAAAGCTAGTCTACTTATTACAATCACTACGCCTAGGAATCTGATTCTTCAATAAACTGTGTGAAAAAGTACATTTCTAAAGATTTGCTTTTTCTCCACTTGAAGGCACTTATCCCTAAACACATAATTTCTAAAGTACTGGATGTTTCCTCAGCAGTTCAGCTATATGAATATTTTAAATATATAAATAATAAATAATCCTTATCACCAATATGATTGATGACGATTGTTTATATGTCCCTCTTTTTATAGTGGGGAAGAGTTGCATCTTTTACCTCAGAATTATTGTATATAGCATTATTCTATCTTGCAGCACAATGATTGGCAAGAACTGTGACTTTCAGACATAAAATCTGTGGCACACATGATTACAAGTGCAAAGAATTCATAGAAAAGCTTTTTCCGTATACATATTTTTTCCTGTTACACAATAATCTAAAACTTTAAGCTGTACTGTAAATCTCTCCTGAAGGACATAAAAATGAGGTAGCTCATCCATACCCGAAATGAAACACATGGATCACTTGCCTAAATCCCCATCAATTTCAGTGAAGACGAGTGACTGAAAGAAAATGAATGCTAAAATAAAATAGAACCAGCAAGGGCTATGCAGAGTTGTTAGCATAAAAATTTGCAGCCCAAGAGATTGAGGAAGAATCATTCGTCCTATAATGACCTTGGAAATATACAATAGCAGGCTGAGAGAAAAAAAAAGATTGTCACTTTTCTTTCTTGCAAAGTTTTGGATAAAGTGAGAATCGGATACAATTGAGAATATGCTGGGATATGCTAAAACAACTCCTGAGGAGATGTGGAAGTCAGACTAAAGAAGTATATTGAAAAAATATGTTAGGAATGGGGCAGTGATGCAGTGGTAGGTTTCAAAATTTTTTACTACCGGTTCTGTGGGTGTGGCATGGTGGGCGTGGCATAGCTTGGTGGGCGTGGCTTGGTGGGCATGGCAGGGGTAAGGATACTGTAAAATCTCCGTTCCCTCCCCAATCCAGGGGAAGGTTACTGCAAAATCCCCATTTCCTCCCTATCAGCTGGGACTTGGGAGGCAGAGAATAGATTGGGGCAGGGCCAGTCAGAATTTTTACTACCAGTTCTCCAAACTACTCAAAATTTCGGTTCTCCAGAACTGGTCAGAACCTGCTGAAACCCACCTCTGCAGTGGTGGTATTCTGGTTCTACCCGGCCCAGGCAAACTGGTAGGGGTGGCTGCAGGAGGCTCCGCCCACCCGCCCGGATGTTATCACGTCTTGCTTTTGACGATCTGCACATGTGTGGAAGGCCCTGCTCACATGCACACTCACATTTGCAAACTAGTAGCGAAGGTAAGTGAATACCACCCCTGGAATGGGATAATCTGTAGGGCGTGAGGTGGGTCTCCTGGATCCACTGGGATTTTAAGAATTCTAGCTAGGAATTCTGCAGTTAACATGTGGAAAACACCCAATTTGGAAAACCTGCACTATGGATTAGGTGAGTGCGATAGGTTTTCAAATATGGGCCTGGATTTTGAGATCACAGTAAATCATGATTTATTTAATGAAGTTTGGCTAAATTATCATTAGCTGGGTTCACTCCAGGGGTGAAATCCAGCAGGTTCTGACAGGTAATGGAAATTTTGAGCAGTTCGGAGAACCGGCAAATGCCACCTCTGGCTGGCCCCAGAGTGAGGTGGGAATGGAGATTTTGCAATATCCTTCCCCCAGGAGTGGGGAGTGGGGAGTGGGGATTTTGCAGTATCCTTCCCCTGGAGTGGAGTGGGAATGGAGATTTTGCAGTATCCTTCCCCTGCCACGCCATGCCCACCAAACCACTCTCACAGAACCAGTAGTAAAAAATTTGGATTTCACCACTGCTTCACTCAACATGCTAAGTCTTAAGCCATGGATTACAAACATAATAATTCATTTCACGCAATTTGCTAAACCAAAGCAAAACCTTTTCGGTTAGTCGGGGGTTTGAATGAGTCCTTTAATTAATCCCTACGTCAGTCTAGGAATATACATAACTCCTCCAAGAAATTTCTTTGAGATCTCTTGAAAATCTGTTCATTTCCTTAGATGTACTCATGTGGGTCCATCACATCACACCACAAAATCTATTTTGAAATTTATTGCAATGGTAATGCTACCCTGTTTCCCCGAAAATAAGACCCAGTTGGAAAATAAATCCTAGCATGATTTTTCAGGATGCTTGTAATATAAGCCCTACCCCCAAAATAAGCCCCAGTTAAGATTGTCAGCCAGATGGATGCATTTAGTACCGTTTTTCCCCCAAAATAAGACCTAACCAGAAAAGCTCCAATGTGTCTTTTGGAGCAAAAAATTAATATAAGACCCGGTCTTATTTTCGGGGAAACATGGTAGTTCTTATTTTATAGAAAGCTACTGCACTGAAAAAAAGAGGCTGCTAGAACAGCTTGCGAAGTGGAATTTGAGCATAAATCTACACACACACACACACACACACACACACACACACACACACACCTATAACAATTCCCCCTCTGAATGCCAGAGCTGTCTGTGAACCAAGACATTCAGCTGCAACTACCACTTTACACTCTTGCCAAAAAACTGTGACTAAAAGTGACATTAAATGTTTCATCATTTGCTCTGGCTTGAAAGAAAGTATTTCTCTTCAGAAGAAAAATCAGTAGAAGAGAGGTAATAATCTAAAACTTCTGTGTAGAAATACTATTACGGGGACGTTTCATGAAGGTCTTTGTCAGAGCCACATTTAATTCAATACGAACCTCTGCTACAGAAGAAGTCGTCTGCCACACATACTTTTGATCAGTTCAAAAGTAAATCAACATTTCTTCCATGGAAACACCTTTGCCATTGATTAAACGAGATGAGCCAATGACAAAGTAGTACTTAGGCAGCCATTTTAATAGAGGTTCCCTAGCACTTGACTATCTATTATATGGGTTTCCTAGAGCCAGAGATAAAACATTCAAAAGCAATACAAAATAATTGTATCTCTTTACTGCCATCTAGTGGTCATCTGGATATTTTTCATTTCAAATATGGCATGCCTATCCAGCCTATTGATTTGATAATCCACTGGCTGCCATTCTGAAACCCTCACATACATTCTTTTATCATTCCTTTGACAATCGTAGAATGAAGACTTAGAAGGACACCTGGAGATCATCAAGTTCAAACCTCAGGCAATACAGGAATCCGGTATTACAGCATCCTCCAACAGATGATTGCCCTGCTTCTGTTTAAACAAGTCCAGCCAGGAGAATCCACCTTCTCCCACAACACTCTACTCCACAATTTAACAGTTCCTACTATGAGTATATGTTTACTGATGCCCAACTAAAATCTACAACTTTGTAATTTAACCTGTTGTTCATTTTTCTAACTTCTGAAACAATTTTGAACAATTCTGCCCCAGCTTCTTAATGACAACCCTTTAGATACTTGAAGAGAGCTGTCACATCTCCCTGCAGTCATCCTTCAATTCACCATCCTAAATTACAGACCCGTTACCATCTTGCTTATTCCCCTCTAGCCATTCTCTCTAATTTGTCAATGTACTTTCTAAAATGTACATTGTAGTCAGGGGTGGGTTCTAAAATATTTTACTACCGGTTCTGTGGGCGTGGCTTATTTTGTGGGCATGGCTTGATGGTCATGTGACAATTCTTTAGGATTTAGCAGAGGTACTGATCTACCAGGCTTTTAACTGCTTGCAGAGCTGTACCGGTCTACTCATTTGTTTTTGCAGGCACTTGTCTACCCATTTATTTTTGCAGGCACCGGTCTATTCATTTGTTTTCTTTTAACACTGATCAGCTGTAGGGTGGCCCTTTGAAGCCCACGGAAAGAGTTTAAACAGTTTTTTCCCCTCTAGCCGATCAGCTGGGACTCAGGAGGCAGCAATAGATTGGGGGTGGGGCCAAATAAAAGGTAAGAATAATGCAGGGGGCGGGGGGCAGAACTGGTTCGGTGACGTCATATCGTCACTGCTACCGGCTCGGCGGAACCGGGAGGAACCGGGAGGAACCGGGAGGAACCTACCACTGATTGTAGTGCTTAGAACTGGTCATGCTTTAGGTCATGTTTTCAAACAATTATTCCCTACAGGTTAAGCTTCACTCTAGGAAAGACAATCCTCTTCTCTCTCTTTTAGCCTTCTGAACAAATACATGAATGGCCATTCTTGGTAAGGAACCTTATTCGATCCAACAACATTCAGGAGAGACCATCCAGATGTGGCAAGGTGAAAATGCTCCTGTGAAACAGGACTAAGAAATTACACAGGTGTGAGGAAATTGTAAACGTGGAAGATCAGAGCCTACTGAAATTGAGACCGTAGTGCACTTGCTTCTGAAATTTTCATTCTACCACTTTGGGAGGGAAGAGTTAACCTCCCCTCTAATTACAAACTATTCAGAGTGCTGCCATATGGCAATCACGCAACACTTACTAAACAATTAAGATCAGAAAAAAATTCAAGAACTGTAGTCAAATGTACCATCATAAGACAATTAGACATTTTGTGACCCGATAACTTTCCCGGGTTATCTAGTACAGACATGAATAGGCTTTTATTGGATGCCTATCCAAGATAATTGAGTAATCTGCTTTTAACTTATGTGCATTTGGTCAATGATCACATAGTTCAATAAACTCCCTCAGCCTTTCTGAGAAATGAAACAGTCATCAAGACCATGGAGAAATTTTGGGAACTTTGCAGTCTTGACCAAATTGATTTTCCAACAGATGTCCAGATAGTCAAAGTCTCCCAAGATTACAATAACTCTCCATCCTGTAGTCTGGTCCAGGAGATCATTAGCCAGGTTTTCTGCCTGACTTGGAGATCTATAACATAGCCTGCAAGAATATATTTACTGTTTCTGCAGCTTTGTATTTTTTGCTGAAATGCTCTTGCCTAGCATCCAGGTTCTTGATCTCAGTACATGCATGCAATTTTTTCACATGTTTTTCCTCCCTTTTCCTGGCCTTGTCCTTCTGAATAATTGATATCTTCCCATACTTTCATTCTGTGCCTACATTTTGTTCCAGTAAATTTTAGTAATGCTCACTAAATCATATTCATCTTCCTACATTAAGATTTCTAGTCCATCCTCTTTTGCCCTGTTTTCTATGGATTTGTATAGAAAGGAAATGTCGTCTTTGGATCATATAATTAGCCCCATTCCTTCTTTTATTTCCACCCTCATTATTGGGTGCCTCCACATCCTGCATAGCCCTCCCTGTCCAATTTCCAGCATAGAAAAAATAGTTAAATCCTTCCCTTTTTAAAATAGAAAGCGCTGACTCTACCGGGACATATTTTATACAGAGAAAGAGTGTGTGAAAAGTTAATGTAAAGTGACATTTTCTTGTCTCTACTCTGGATTCAGGTAAGGTTGAGAAATTGAATCTATTTTTGCTGATGACTTTCACTAAGGCCACTTTCCAAAAAAAAATGTTTCATGGAAGTGTAATGGGCGAATTTAGGTATAGACATATATCTGCAGTTCTGAATCAATCCGCATGCAATGTTATTAACATATAGTTCTCACACATGCAACTTCCTTCCTCTCCTCCTCTTGTTTTCCATTCTTTCTCCCCACTCTTACCCCCATTTCCCTCCCACAGCTCACTTGTAATCATAACAGTTGGGAAAGGTTCACAAACACTGTTATGCCCCATTGAAAGTATAGAACAGCGATGGCTAACCTTTTTGGCACCAAGTGCCCAAAGCACATGTGCGTGCACAAATGCACTCACACATGTGCGTGAACACACGCATAATGCAATGTGCATGTGACCTCTCCCCGGCATGCCACACCCCATATGCATGGGCACGCAACCTCCTGCATGCGCCTCGCCCCCATGCATGCACACGCGACCCCCCCCACATGTGCCCCACCCCCACTCATGCACGCATGACCCCCCCACATGCGCCCCGCCCACATATATGCGTGGAAGAGATCCGAAAACCAGCTGGCCGGTAAGAGGCATGCGTGCATGCACGGCGGAGCTAAACTGGGGCAATGACTCGCGTGCCCACATAGAGGGCTCTGTGTGCCACCTGTGGTACGTATGCCATAGGTTCACCATCACAGGTATAGAATATAGAATGATATAGAATGCAGGCAAGGAGATTTTCAGTGCATTTGTTGAGATCTATCTATCTATTTATCTATTATGTATCTATCATCTATCTAATCTATAGATAGATAGATGATAGATCTATCTCCGCTTTTACTGCTTTGGCTGCCATAAGAAACAGGAGGGGGCCTGGGGGGGGGGAAGCGTGCTGAAGGAAGAACGAAACTTTGGAAGAAACGAAATTGAATCTTTGAAGTAGCTATCGGGTCAACTGTCGTGGCATTCCTGATTGATGACGCTGCCAGACGTGCTTCCACCTGACCCTGCGAGACCTTTGGATTGGATGATTTATGATGGACAGTGGGAGGGGATGCTTTCTATATGCACTTTTCGCGCTTATTGCCTTTTATTTCAGCTTATCCTTGGTTGCATTCACTTCATTTCTAGTAAAAGTACCTTTCTCTATAAAACATGGAGTTTGGGTCATTCTTTCTTGGACTTTGAAGGAAGCACGCCTGACATTGCCTATAGTTCTCTATCTATCTCTCATCTCTTTATCTCTCTATATATTATATGCATTAACAGAGGGATACAATCAAGATCAAGTGAGGTACTTGATACCACTCTATAAAGCCTTAGTAAGACCACACCTAGAGTACTGCATCTAGTTTTGGTCACCACACTATAAAAAAGATGTTGAGATTCTAGAAAAAATGCAGAAAAGAGCAACCATTATGATTAGGGGACTGGAGACTAAAACATAGGAAGAATGGCATGGCTAGTCTAGTGAAGAGAAGGACCAGGGGAAACATGATAGCATTTGAGGGGCTGCCACAGAGAGTAAGGGGTCAAGCTATTTTTCCAAAGTACCTGTAGGCCAGAAAAGGAATAATGGATGGAAACTGAACAAGGAGAGATTGAACCTGGAAAAAAGGAGAAATTTTCTGACAGTTAGAACAAACAACCAGTGGAACAGAAGTTGCCTTCGGAAGTTATGGGAGCTTCATCACTGGAGACTTTCAAGAAGAGATTGGACTGCCATTTGTCAAAAATGGTGTAGGGTCTCCTGCTTGGGCGGGGGGTTGGACTAGATGACCTATAACCATGCTGGCGAACCTATGGCACATGTGCCACAGGTGGCACACAGAGCCCTCTATGTGGGCACGTGAGCCATTACCCCACCTTAGCTCTGCCATGCATGTACACATGACTTTCACCGGCCAGCTGGTTTTCGGGTCTCTTCCACGCATATATGGGGGCGGGGCACATGTGGGGGGTTGCACGTGCATGAGTGGGGGCAGGGCGCACGTGGGGGTGTCGCATGCGCACACATGTGGTCGAGGCGCATGCAGGAGGTGCCCATGCATGGGGGGTGTGGCATGTAGGGGGGTCACATGCACATTGCATTATGGGTGTGTTCACGCACACGTGCGAGTGCATTTGTGCACGCACATGTGCTTTGGGCACTCGGTGCCAAAAAGGTTAGCCATCACTGATTTATAAGGTTCCTGCCAACTCTGTTAATCTGTTAATCTGTTATATCTACATATTTCTCTCTATCTCCCTAGCTCTCTATCCCTATCTCTCCATCTTAATCTAATCTAATCTAATCTAATCTAATTACATTGGTAGAACTTGTTAATCATGATGGATTTCAATGGGTCTTTTTTACCTGTAGCTTTCTCTAGTTCCAGCTCAGTGCTGCAGTAATTACTTATAGCTCATTTTTTAATAACCGCGTTGATGATTGCAGTATGCCACATGCTAGTTTATTTGTATTCAGTTTGAGTTCAGATAATTGAAGTCCAAGCTTCAATTTCAACATAGAAAATAATTATAATTACTTGTGCAAAATTCGGAATTCTGAATGACTTCAGCTACAAGCTGTAGTATGTTAGCTTTTTTTAAATGACCCCCTAATGAGTGAGTATTAACTTTTGATTAGTAAACTGATTTTGAAGAAGACAAGTATATTAAAGATTTAAAGGCAGCAGTACTAAATGTGAAAATCAATTTAAACATGATCATTTGCTTAAGAGACAAAAATGAACTAAAAACTCTTGAATCAATTCATAGGACTAACTCATGAACTACTTTCATGAAGGTTACAACTTAAACATGATGAAGCTGAACATTCAGGGCCAACTTATTTTGGGGGATTAAAAGGCATAAAGATAAGAGATGACAACAGGGGGAAAAACACCTCAGAAATTCCTGATCAGTTGGTGATGACTTTTGGGGGTAGGTATTTTATTTTAAGTAACTTTTTCCTTTTCCTTTTGTTTTTTTTTTTTTAATATTTTTATTGTTGTCTTCTGCTATCAACAATTCATTTCTATTAGGACATTTTGTCAGAACTGCCACCTCACGTCTGCATAGTGCTATCACTCAGTACCTGTCTGACATGGAGCCTGTGGGGAGGGTGGAAGGAAGGGAGGGAGAATGCTTGGGGGAAAGTGAAAGTAATGGAAGTAAATGTACCTCTCTGAGATGGCACTTCAAGGTCGCTCCGCTGTGAGAAGAATGCAGCTGCAAGCCAGGTCACACCCAGAATGACCGTTTCAAAAATATCTTCTTTGAAATTGATTGGACAATGGAGGGGCAGCTATGGGAAGCACCAAAGAAGAGGAAAGTTACACTTGAAAATTTGGTGCTAATTTCAGTTCTGGCTTTGCTCTGTCTACTGTATTTCGTTTGACCTTTAGTAAACTATACCTTTCTCATCAAATGGAGTCAAGGACCGTTAAAGATTCAAGTTGAGGTAGATCTGACATTTTCTTTGCCTCCCCCACCCCTATTTAGAAAGAAAGAAAGAAAGAAAGAAAGAAAGAAAGAAAGAAAGAAAGAAAGAAAGAAAGAAAGAAAGAAAGAAAGAAAGAAAGATAGATAGATAGATAGATAGATAGATAGATAGATAGATAGATAGATAGATAGATAGATGTGGCTTTGGAAAAGAAAGATTGCTACCATACTGGGAAAACGGGAGAAAAAACTAAAACAATTTTTTTTAAAAAAAACAAGATTGAAAGTAAACAAAAATAAGTTAAATCTTTCACTGTGTCTTCTATGCCTAGCACTATTTTCATAACACTGTGGTTTACCCTTAATCCAATTATTTAGGTTTGCACGACATAACAAAATAAAAATAACATGGGTGGGATTTGTATAATAGGCTAGGACAAGGTCATGAGCAACTTCAGAGGTGGTAGGTCATAAGGGAGAAATCACAATTGTAAGCATATTTCAGTATGTGGTATATTTATTTCTGGCCTCCCCCAAATCCAATTAAATAGTATTGTTTCTGAGAAAGGAAAAGTTCTTTTTTTCTGTCTATCTTTTTTCAAATGATATGGTTGTCTAGGTCATGAATGCAACTCTATGTGACCCACAACACATTAAAAACAAGACAACACAACAATGATACCAATAGCAATGATATCCTGCAGTGGCTGCAGTTTTAGTTTTCATTAGAGGGCATTCTTTAATTGAGGGCACCCAGAGTGTGCCTCTCCTGTCAAACTTGGTATAAAGTGCAAACAACTGGAGAGATGCAGTCTTGCAAATAACTGATCCCACGCCAGAAAGGTCTTTATTGGTGACAACCAATACTGTGAATTCCACTCAGAAATACACTGCGAGCCAATGCAATTCACAGACCAGAGGGATAACATGAATGAACCAAGATGCACCCATAATTACCCATGCCACTATATGCTGGTCTAGTTGCAACTTCTGGATAGCTCCAGGCAAATGTCATTGCAGTAATCCACTGTGGAGATGACTAAGGTATGAGTGACTGTGAGCAATGCCTCCAAGTCCAGAAAAGGGTGCATCTGGTACACAAAATGAAGCGATGCAAAAACCCACCTGCTCTTGAAACAAGAATTGTGAGTCCAGGAGGACTTACATATTGTACACTGGTTCTGTTAGGGAGAATGAAACTCATCCAGATCCAAAGATGGATGACCATTGGATCCAGGGGGCCCTAAAACCCAAAACTATTCAGTCTTTCTTGCCAGGGTTGAGCTGAAGCCAGTTTTCCTCCATCCAGACTCCTATAGCTTCCAAACACAAAGACAGAACATCCACAGCATCACTCAGTAAATCCCAGGTAAAGAGGTAGAGTTGGGTATTATCAGCTAACCCTATGCTATCAGATGATCTCACCCAGCAGCTGTCAACCCTGAAGTGAACCTGGCTGAGGCCATCTTAGAGGCTTCAGGATTGCCACACAACAGTAGGAGGGGGGAAATAGTTAGATGGAGTTTTGTAGTCAAAACAATAAAGTTTTGCTATGGGAACCAAGGGCGTTCACACAGGTGGCTGGCCAGAGGAGGAGTGAAGTAACCAAGCAACCGGCCAGCAACTGGATTGGACAGCGTGATCAGTGACTTGGGTGAAAGGGGAAACGTTTACTTTTAATTAGGTGAAAGCCACAGGAACTTTTAGAGTCAGCTTTCACCAGTTGTGCCAATATGATGTATCCAATAAAACTGCTCTTTGAGGAACTTGCCTGCCTCTGAGTTCTGCTTTCTATGGGTGCATTATTTGGAATGCTCACATCAGTGTCATATAGACATTAAATAGGAGTAGGGAAACCACTGAGCCCTGAGGGACTCCACAGAGAAGAGGTTATGGGCTGTATCTCTCTCTCTCTCCCCTCCATCATCAACACCAACTGCACCCAGAGAAAAGAGAAGAACCAGCGTCCTACTCCTAAAGTTCAAAGCCAGTCTACAAGGTTACTATTCTGACCTAGGCATTCCCAAACCGCAGCACAAACTCCTTGTGCTGAAAAAAACAACCCCTTTTTATTAAGTTACTGTGAATTTCTCACATTCACATCCAACAAAGTCTTTCAAGAGAGCATTTACAGTCACAGACCTTATCTGGCTTGGAGAGCTGCCAGGCTGATATCTTCAAAACTTGGCAAGGATTCTGGAGACTTCCGGTTTGGCATCCCAGCAATGCAGTCAGGGAAATAGCGGGCTCTAATGAGCCCCGTGAAAACCCTGACTGACGAGTCGCCACCGATAGGTCTTTGGACCGAACCTATCTTGTAGGGACAGGGGAAGGAGAGGGACGCCTCGGACTGCTAAGAGGAACAGGCAAGTTCCTTGGAGGCTGGAGGGAACCCTCTGAGTCGGCAGTGGGGGGAAGCAGCCATGGCAGCTGCTACAATGCTGGGACAAACTGGGAAAGAATTGTGCAGGAGGAAAGAAGAAAGAAAGAACGATGTGCTTTGAAGCCGGGTGAGTGACCCAACCCAGGTGAGAAACAACGTTAGACTATGGACTTTTACTAATAAGACCCCCAGCCTTAAACAGCAGCTGTAGATTTGCGGGGCTTGAAGATTTTGTAAAGTAGGGGATAATGACCCATTAAGGAATTTACTTTAGTACTGATTGTTTTGGATGAATTGGCTATTAACAAGTCAGAAAACTGAGTTTTCCTTCAAACTGGAACTGATTCGATCTTTGGAAAAAGAGAAAAGTGACAAATAAGGACTTAACACCTTTAAAAGTTAGAAGAAACAAGGCAAACGGATGGTTACATAATTGCTACAAAATGGAGATTGCTGTGACTAAGCGAAAGTCTTCTGCTTGAAAAAGAACTATTTTGACTGGCTATTTACCCTGGATTACTTAGAAAATAACTATGGATTTTTGGATTTTGGAGATTCCTATTCTGCCTATGGGTGGTTTTATAAAGAAAGAAGAAATATAATGGAACTAATAAAATCGAAACTAATTGGCGCAGGAAAAAAGAAGTGGTGCAGGAACAAAATAAGGAAACTGATGGATTCTACATGGAACAGACTTTACAATAAAATTAAAATGATATATAGAGTTTTAAACATAGATATACTGATTTTGAAGTGGAATACTTATGGACAGATAGGGAAATGAAGAAATAAAATAGATAAACTTAAAATGTAATGTTTAAATGAGTTTTAAATATAAGCAGGAGGTGTCTATAGAGAAATAAAGATGGAAAATAAAAGAAGGTAACTAAAATAGAAATTTGATGTTAAGGTGGTTAAAAACGATATTTTTACAAAAGCATAAGCATATATATTAATATGAGACAAACTTAAGAAAATTTATTAGACTAAGGGAGAATAAATGGAGAATATGTTGTAATTTTAAATTGTA
This sequence comes from Pantherophis guttatus, assembly GCF_059756535.1. NCBI lineage: Eukaryota > Metazoa > Chordata > Lepidosauria > Squamata > Colubridae > Pantherophis > Pantherophis guttatus. The sequence continues at coordinate 150,953,017 of NC_142063.1, forward strand.
AAACTTATTAGACTATGAGAGAACAAGTGGAGAATATGTTTTTTTTTATTGAAAAGTTTTACAAAAAAAAACCAAAAATTTTCTTCCCCCCCCCATGTTCCCCCCACCCTTTCCCTCCCCTTGTCCCACCCTCCCCCCCAGACTTCCCAGAGCAAAATACAAGGTATTTCATTTAACAATCATAAGCTAGACTAACCTACTTATCCTCAGGCTACTAACTCCCCCCCTGAAACCTTAACTCCACTATAGGTAACATAATACTTCTAATACTTAACGTTCATTCATAAGCTATTTGATATTTTCTTGTCTGATACTTATTTTGAATATAATCAATCCATCTTCTCCATTCCGATACGTATCTTTCTTGTGTATAGTCCTTCAGATACGCTGAGATTTTCGCCATTTCTGCTAAATTCGTTACTTTCAGTATCCACTCCTCAATAGTAGGCAAAGAGTCCTTCTTCCAATATTGCGCTACCAACAGCCTAGCTGCTGATATTAAGTTCAAAATCAATTTAGTCTCTAATACTGTACAATCCATTGTTATACCCAATAGGAACAATTGAGGAGTAAATTTCAACCTTCTTTTCAGAATATTCTGCATCACCCACCAAATTTTTATCCAAAATGCCTTGATTTTCTTACAGGTCCACCATATATGATCATTACATTCACATCTCCAACATTTAGCTTGCAAATTCAAGTACATTACCAATTCATCATCCACTTTCTCTGTTCTGGTCATAACATCTCCCATCTTGCTTTCCAAATTTAAATTGGCTTCATTAATTTCTTCAACTTTCCCATCAAGCTGGATAACAAGGTTTGATAATCCTGATACAGCATAAACAATATCATCTCTTATTTCATCGTGTTTCTCTGCAACCACTTCCTTATTTGATCTTATATCCTCCTCAACTTTCTTTAATTTCCCTTCCACAAGTAATGTTAAGTTATTCATTGTTGTGGCTTGATTATTCATAGCTTCTTTCATTGCTGTTGCTTGATTATTCATGGCTTCTTTCATAAATTCTTTAAAATCATTAAGTGCTGCCTCCTGACTCTGACTCTGACTCTGTGAATCAGCTGGAAGTTGTGCTTTCTGTGTCACCACTGAGACAACTGGAGAACCTCCCCCTCCTTTAACAACTCCTGGTTTCACTTGTTTAGAAGCCATTTTTTTCCCCTTCTAAAGAGATCTTTTTTTTTCCCCAAAGCCACAAAGTCCCTTAACAACTTTAAAATGTTTGTAATTTATAGTCTCTAATTTATCAGGCAGGATAGTTTTTTTTTTCTCCACAAGCTCTCACTTCCCAGCAGTTAATAAGCAGCTAATCCACTCTCCCAGCGCAAAGTTCTCAATAAGCACTTTCGTTTCTGGCTTTCACTTTCAAAACCATAACAAAGACACCATCTTCAGCCTCCAGCTCAATGAAATTCAGTTTGAAACAAAGTAACTTCGGAGTTAAGCTCTGTACTTTTAAAGCTTGTTCTCCTGTTTCCGCTCTGTCTGCGCTTGTAATCAGTCAAACTCACTTTTGAGAGCAGGATCGGATCGCGGCTTCTCGCTTTGCTTTCGCAGAGTTGTCCTGGCTTCGGAGCTTCTTGGCGGGCTGGCTGGGGAACTCTCACCCTCCAAGCCTCTGGAAATATTCCAGAGAGCTTTTGGGGAGCTCTACTCTTGCCCACCAGCTCTCCTTTCCTTCTTTTCCTGAAGGGGAGGTTTTTCAGCCACCAGACAGCCTGTTTGCGCTGTCAAAGCGGCTTTTACGAAGACACAGGGCTGGCGGTCTAAAAAGACCGTCCACGGAGCCTGCGGTGCCAACCGGAAGTCCAAGTGGAGAATATGTTTGATGTAACATGTTTTAATTTTAAATGGTAAACAAAGTTGAGAATGGTAAATATGATTAAATGTGAATGATTAATGAACTATTGGATGATAAAATAAGAAACACAGACTTAAGTAACAAATTGCTATTGAATTTAATGTATGTTGGAAATGATCAACATTAAGAAATAGGTTGGGAAACACCCTGGAAGAGTATATTTGGAAATAATTAAATAATAGATAAATATACTGAAAAGAAAACACTCAAAATAAGATATGCTGGGTATCAGCCAAACAAGGGGCAGAGATGTGGAGGAGAATATCCTGGAAATAAAATACGCTGGAAATCAGCCAAATGATAGTTGGAGGTATGGAGGAGAATATGCTGGAAATCAGCCAAAATAAAATATGCTGGAAATCAGCCAAACAATAGTTGGAGGTATGGAGGAGAATATGCTGGAAATCAGTCAAAATAAAATATGCTGGAAATCAGCCAAACAATAGTTGGAGGTAGGGAGGAAAATATGCTGGAAATCAGCCCAAAAAAAATGCTGGAAACCAGCCAAACAACAGTTGGAGTTATGGAGGAGAATATGCTGAAATTCAGCTAAAATAAAAATTGCTGGAAATCAGCCAAATAATAGTTGGAGATATAGAGGAGAATATATTGGAAAATAGTCAAATTAATATGGGGTGAAAAAGAATATGTTGGAAGACAATTAAAATGAAGTGAAACAATTTTGAGATTATTCTGTGTAAAATGAAATGTGTAATAGATGATAAGATCAAGAAAATTAAGTGTAAATTGACAAAGTTTAAGATTTAAAGATTGAATGAAATGGGTCCAGACATTAAGTAATACAGATAGAATTTTGATTTATAAATTGAAATAAAAATAGAGTTGTATATATTGAAAATTAAGATTTGTGGTGATAAAATAGTAAGGTAAATACTTAGATCAAGAGGTTATAATATTTCTTAAATTTGTGTTTTGATATTGATGTTAAAAGAAGTAATGGAGAAAATTTAGGAAAGAGTTAGAATGAACTTTGATTTATATTTGGATATAAAAATGAGTGGAGTTTATTTGGGAATTAAGATTTGTGGTGATATAATAGTATGGCCTAAATTAAGATGTTAGAATTTATGTTAAAAAATTTTGTTTTGATTTGTAATTTTAAAAGATGCAATGAGGAAATTTTGAATGGAGTTTGTTAAAAAATGTAAGCGATTGTACCTATTTATGACCGGATCAAGACTTCATTCTTAAAAGATATATTTTATGTTTATGTTTGAAAAAAAAAATAAAAAATATTTAAAAAAAGGCAAGGATTCTTGGAGAGTCACGAACCTATTAAGCAAACTAATTGTCTCCTGCAAACTCCTCCCCTCTCCTCTTTTATTCCCTATGGAAGGGGCCATTCATTGTCCACCTGTGGCCTTACTCCCAAGTCGACCCTTGTTCCTCAGCTGTTCCCTGCATCTGGCAACTCTGCACATACGCACACTGGGAACAGGCTCCAGCTGTTCATTTGCCTCACTGATGTCTGACTCCAAAGGCAACTGATAACTGTCAGACTGCCCTGGCCCCATCTCTGCTTCTGATGCAGAGCCTTCCCCAGACTCCAGGACTGGCCCATGTTCCTCCCCAACCTCCTCATTCTGCTGCCAGCTGTGCTGGCTGCTGGCAGGCCACAATACTTACCATGATCAATGGTATCAAAAAGTGCCTAGAGATCAAGAACAAGGATGGATGCATCACCTTCACCCCACTCCTACTAGGTCTGAAACCCATCTGAAAAGGGTCCAGATAATCCACTTCCTCCAGATTCTTCTGAAGTTTCCATGCAATATTCTCAACCACCTTGTATTAAAAAAGGAGGAGTTGGGAGATGAGATGAAAGTTATCCAAAATGGTATACAGCTATTGATACGGTGTCTCAGTCAGATTATGTATATAATCTTAATGCACAAAATTTCTTAGTGATTTTATTAGGAAAATACAATGCTATGCTTCTATTTTTTAAATGTTCTTTTAGTCCAGGGATCTGCAACCTTAAACACTCAAAAAGCCATTTGGACCCGTTTCCCACAGAAAAGAAAACACTGGGAGCCACAAAACTCTTCCTGTGCCTGACTATTTCTTGAGTGGCCACAAAACTAGCATGTGTAGTTGAAGTAAACGTTCTGTTTTCTTCTGAAACTTTTCTTTTCTTAGATTTATCCATGGTTGGCCTACCAGGGGTTGAAAAGCTCAATAAATTGCGAGCGTGTAGACAATGTGGGTGTTGCACATTGGCAGTTGTGACGCATATTTTGAGTGACAGGGAGCCACAGCAGAGGGGTGAAAGAGCCACATGTGGCTCCAGAGCCGCAGGTTGCTGACCTCTGCTTTAGTCTGTTTTTAAATATGTAACACTAAAGACACTTTTTGCCTTAGAGAATAATCTAAAGATAAATACTGTGCTTCTGAGATATCAGAAGACATATGTCACAAGCAAGTTTAATAGTGTCCCTCCAAAACTCTAAATATGTCTGATAAATGACAAGCTAAAACAGAATCACATTAGATTTTTTTTTAAAAAAAAATAGAGCAATGATTTACTTGAGGCTTCTAGGGCCCCTCTAACAGTTGCTCCTGAATTACAACATAATAAAGCGAAAGGCAAAAATTACTAAATATTGACAGCATATAATTAACTGAATTAAGTGTAATTCAGTAATCTTAATTTTTAGAAGGGCAAAGATGTCTCTAAAGACATGGATTTCCGCAACTTGTAGCTGCTTATATTAAATACGACACATGCAGCATTGCACATGATATGCTCTGCTCCTTTTTGACTAGTGTGTGATGCTATGCTGCTTGAACAAAATGGGGGTGGGGGGTACACTTGGGTCACAATAATATTACACTGCTTTTATCATTCTGTCCTCCCTTCCCCCCTGCAGATACGGCTCTCTAAAGACAAGTCTGCTGCAAAACATTTATCACTAGATGATATCTTTCCTCTTAAGGATAGAAGAAGATTATATAGCTCTGCTGGATCATGGCCAGATAGCTGAGGAGAGGTGACAAAGACAAAGAGAAAAAAATTGGTATAAAGAGACTAAGTGGAAAATAGAGATTTCTTGACTTATGGGGAGGATTCATGGCAAACTAGGTGTCCCTGAAGGAGCAAAGATGACATTGCGACAGAGATTGGTGGCCACATGGCAAATTCTGGCCAGCAAAGTCTCTCCAGAAAAGGAGAGATCTGGAGAGCATCCATTTGTACTCCAGACAGCTGCTTCTCATGAGTAGATTGTAGGGACTGAGAATTTTGCAGTTGGCTCATAAGTTGAGCAGCTGAGAATCAAGGGATTTCAACCAAGCTTATAACCATAATATAGCCTCTCTATATTTATTCTCTTTACCACCCTCTCTAAGCAGTTTACAGAGTCAGCATATTGCCCCCAACAATATATCTTTTATGGTTATAAAGTTTGCCAAGCTTCATTTCTTAAATCATTTTTGGAAATTGCTTTTTAACTGCTTTTCAACTATTGGGAACCTTTTGGAGCAACAGGTTTTATAGCATCAGGTGAGTTTCCTTTAATCCTGAGTGAATGGAGATTTAAAAATAAGTTTAAGGGCTTAAAAAAATCTTTTTTTGGAATAAACAGCAAAAGGATGATCAGAACATTGATTTTTGGAAAGGTACAACTAGCAATAGCACTTAGACTTATATAATGCTTCATAGTGCTTTTATAGCCCTCTCTAAGCGGTTTACAGAGCCAGCATATGGCCCCCCAACAATCTGGCTCCTCATTTTACCCACCTCGGAAGGATGGAAGACTGAGTCAACCTTGAGCCTGTGAGATGGACAAATGAACTAAGGATCCAGGTAGATTTGAAATAAGATTTTCAATTAATGAATAATAAGAATCTTTCCCATGGAAAAATGATATTTTTTATTTTTTTAAAAAAACACACACACTAAGATGGGAATTTGAATGTTGGATATTAGAGGGAATGAGAAAGAAGTAAAGACTTACTAATACAGAATGGAACCAAATACTTTTAACCTTGAACCTATTGAAGGATATCTGTGAACAGTGGACCCAGAAATTAACTTTCAGAGTGTCTCTATGTGTTTAAAAATGTTATGATAGAGGAACAAATTTTACTGGAAAAGACTGAAACTGATTTAAAAGTAGATTTAAAAATGACAAGCTACAAGAATGATGTGGAAAAAGATGCTGCATTGGATACACAAATGAAACTGGCTGATGTCTTATAATTAAAAGGAATATACAAATGGCAACTAAAAAACTGGGCGGGAGTGGATAACTTTCTTACATTGGATTTACAAAATAGACTTGTTAAAGTTTTGAAGGATTTGTGAGAAGTGTTATGGTCCACTGGCAGCCTGAAGAACTGGCAGCAGAGTTGGACAGTGAGGAGACTGGGGAGGACCATGGGCCAGTCCTGGAGCCTGGGGAAGACTCGGACGAGGGCTCTGCATCACAGGCAGAGAAAGGGCCATCTGGGAAGTAAGTGCTACCTCTAGAGCCTCCAGAGTCGGACCTCAGTGAGGCAGAGGAACAGGGGAAGCACAGAGCTGCCAGAAGGCAAGAACAGCTAAAACAAAAGGGACAACTTGAGAGTAGGGCTGAGAGATGATTGGCCCCTTCCATAAGACTTAAAGAGGAGCAAAGGCACGTGGGCCTTTGCAGGAAGCAACATTTGTTCATTCAGTTGAGCTTAAAGCCTGAAGCTCTGTTTGATTCTGGACTCCATGTGGCTTTGCCAATTAGGTCTTTGGCAGTGTGTCAAGGGAGATAAAGGTGGGTGATTATCCTGAAGGACTTCTCCCAAAGGACTCTTTATAACAAATTGGGACTCATCTGTGAATGAACAGAATTCACAGCTGTTGCAATAAATGAGGTTTTGGGGACTACTCGTGTGTTTTAATGACTCAGGAAGCCTAGGCCAGAGCAAGAAGAGACAAAGAAACGATGAACTAAAGTTCTAGGATATTATTTGAAGGGATTAAGGATCACAATTGTTAAAAGTAAAATGAAGTACTATGAAATTGATTTATTTGATTAAGGTTAAAATAGATATATTGTTATCTCTGGTAATCCTTAGTGGGCTTTTGCTGACACCATGGCTGAAATAACAAGACTTTAAAGTTTGTAGATAAGAGCTAGGATATGAAAAAAGAACATTAGTTTTAAGAGAAGGTGATAAATTACTAAAAGTATTTATATTTGTGGGTGAAGTCATTTCTTTATATATTTCTTTTCATTTTCTTTTTTTTTTCTATTATTCTTTCTACTTTTTCCAGCACTTTCTATTTTTATTCTTTTATTTTTTATAGTTTGTATTATTACGTTTAATAAAGTTACCATAAAAATAGTGATTTCTTTATTCTGACCACATCATGAGCAAAGACAGAATGTTCTGTTTTTCCTTGTGTTTCGCAGAGGAATTTTGGAGAGTCTGTTTCTTTGGGATTTAAAAAAAAAACTGTGTTAAATCCTTGCTATTTCAAATTTCAAAAATATGGGACACATACCACCTGGTACTATACGTTTTCTACCCTTTATTTAAATATGGGTTTATTACATACCCTGTACTTGATTAGATTCCATGTAGGTTACAAACTCCAATGGCTAAATTTATAATCACCAAGGTCCAATTAATGCTTGATCAAGTCACATAAAAGTAGCTACTTTAAGAATATTCTGCTGGACCTTCTAGTAGAAGAACCTGTGAGAGAGGACCAGGCTGAGCCCAAGGCAAGGTTCAAGCACATCATCAGACTTGGATCCCTTCGCACCCACAAGAGTCTAAATTCAGCTCACCTTGAATTCTGTTGACTCTTATCTACCAAATTACCAATTTGTTTTGACCATTAGTAGTTTATATTCTTGTAGAGAGTGTCAGCATGCAATAAACCTATAGTTATTTGAATCACCTTGCTTCCTGATTTCTTGCACTTGATACTAGCAGGGATGAAAAAGTCAAGGACGCCCATTGAAGTCAACGTTTGAAAACAGTGATCCAATATCAAAGATGAAGATTCTCAAGTAGATGGATTGTATTGTCATAGAGGGTAGACACTGTGGCCCAGCAATTGGTGAGAGTAATCTTAGTTTCCTACTAAAAAATGACCCATTGCTGGCTGAGGGAGGATAAATTCCATTTTATTCCTGCCCTCTAATATTTGAGAAAAATGTCCTGTTGCATTAGAGATATCAACCCTATCTAAACAGGCAAACCGTCTCCTGCAGAATCCAGCTGTAAATATTTATAGTCAACGTCTTTGTTTAAACCCAGAGAATAATTACCAGAATTACTTACAAAAGATTTTGGTCACAGAAGCTAACTTCTAACTGGTAAATGTAGCTGTAAACATATTAAATTACCTCCATAGACAACACACAACAAATACATAATCTGAGACAGGCAAACTGAAATAAAAACTGTTAAATCATACACTTGGAAACAGATCTTGAAATAATGGTTGATGACAAGTTGAATCTGAGCCAATGGTGCGATATGGTTACATCAAGAAAATAATAATATTTTTCAAGTAATGGGAAATTACGGTTCCACTTTATTCTGCATTGGACAGACTCCAATCAAATATTCTGTCCAATTCTAGGCATTACACTTTCTGAAGGATTAAGAGAAAGTATTAAGGATTTGAAAGTAACTGAGACTGAAGGGCTTAGAAAGGTTTAGACCAGGGGTCTCCAACCTTGACAACGTTAAGCCTGGAGGACTTCAACTCCCAGAATTCCACAGCCAGCTTACTGGCTGGGGAATTCTGGGAGTTGAAGTCCTCCATTAATGTTGCCAAGGTTGGAGACCTCTGGTTTATACTTGAGAAGACTAAGGTTATGGTCTTCAAATCACTGAACGAATGGCATTTATTTTTTATTGTTCCAGAGTGCAACGAAGACTTAACATAATGGATTCAAGTTTCAAGGAGACAGATTGTGTTTCTTTTTCTAAGAAGAGCAGTTTGACAGTGGAACCAATCAACCATACAGACAATGAACTCCTTTGCACTGGATATGTTCAAGTGCCAGCTAGCCATCTGTCAAAGATACTTTAATGTATCTTTCTGCATGAAATAGAAGGTTGGACTTGCTGGTATAAATGGTTGTTTGCAACTTGTTCCTTCTAGCTTATTATTATCTATGCTGTAATTACATCGTTATATTATGCTGTAATGATTTCTAATGGAATGAGATTATTAGATTATTTCCCTCTGGTTTCTGGTTGCAGATTAAATTCACGGCCACGCAGTTTAACGGTGATGAAGAGGCGACATATTTTAGAAGCAGCTTTTTTTAAAACAACAACAACAACAACAACCTGGATTTTCAGGGATTATTTGAAAGATTCTGAACACTTTCAGAATTGCAATTGTAGATATTGGGACTAGAAATGTCATATTTTACAGGCATGCTGTCTTGGCATAAAAAAAGTGCACATACTTTTCCTAGCCTAATGATAGAATAATAAGGAAAACAGCCCTCTGCTTTCTATTAGGCTCTGAGCCAGAAAAATGTATTAAGATAATTTTATTAATGAAATATGAATATGTATTAATTGCATTTGTGTCTGAAAGAGGCTCAAAGGCAACAAACAATTGTAGCTGCTATCACTTGCAATTTTGTCAGGAATGTTGTTACATGCAAATATTGAAGACCAAAAATAGGCTGTGGTCCAAGAAGGTTGGTAGTTCTGTTTTCTGTGTTGTCTGGGTAGCCCTAAACATGCCCCCAAATTGTATAAAAACTGGAGGGATAGGATTCTCCCCAATTACATAACTTCCATGTCAATCAGACTCTGATCAGAAAGTGCAATAGCAATCAAAATATGGCAAAAATACTTCAGGTGACTGAGAACCCACATAACTGTGTCTTCATATTATGCAATGCTATATATATATTCTGATTGGGAAGTGGTGGCTCAGTGGCTAAGATGCTGAGTTTGTCAATCAAAAGGTCGGCAATTCAGCTGTTCGAATCCCTAGTGCCGTGTAATGGGGTGAGGTCCCGTTACTTGTCCCAGCTTCTGCCAACCTAGCAGTTCGAAAGCATGTAAAAAATGCAAGTAGAAAAATAGGGACCACCTTTGATGAGAAGGTAACAGTGTTCCATATGCCTTTGACGTTTCGTCATGCCAGCCACATGACCACAGAGATGTCTTTGGACAGCACTGGCTCTTCGGCTTTGATGAGCACCACCCCCTAGAGTTGGGAAAGACTAGCACATATGTGTGAGGGGAGCCTTTACCTTTACCTTCACCTTTTATGTATATCCTTGGGGTAGCTGGCAAATGACATGATGGACATCACAAAAATGGAATTCAATTTTCTAATTTTAGCCATGGTTCATTGACTAAGCCATAATGATCTGGATTGCTGGATTTATACAATGCCACTGAGTTTAATGTCATGTGTGAATCTAAATGTGATTACGTTTACTCATCATGAAAGGCCATAATGTATTTCTTTGATTGGCACTGAATGTGTTATAATTTACGGTTTATAAGATATAGTTAAGGGTTATGTGTAATGTGAGCTTGGCTAACAGTGGTTTATTCAAACAAGCAAATAAACCAGGATCAAGGTTCCAAGTAACACCCCCAATGAAAGAAAACTCAGAGACTTGAGTTTCCTCAAAGTTACATTTTATTAGAGATGTCATATTGGCACCTCTGGGAAAACCCAAATCTGAAAGCTTCCAGGTTTTCCCCACCCAAAGGAAAGTTCAAGTCCCTGCCCAGCACCCACAGGTCCATCACATGGTCCAATCAAAGCACCGTCCCAACTGGAGATGCCTCCCAGTTCCAGCCGCACAAGGCAAGACGTCCTTGACTCTTTGAGAAAGAAATGTTGTTATGACTATATATCACCCTGGCTCCATACAATCCCCCCTCCCAGTTTCCCACAGTAGTAAATGTGGCATGCCTGAAGAGCCAACGAAAAAGATGGCTTCCAGGCCTGACAACCATAACTTGACATAGTATTGTATGTCCTCCAGTCTACTCACTGCATCTGGCTCAAATATTGTGATGGTTTTTCTTCTCCCATGATGAGGTTGGTTACTAAGTCTGGAACAGACTTCCTTGCCTTCACCACTGTTACATTGGATCAATATCTAAATAAAACCTACATAAAACTTTGCATTTTACTCTTATATCTATACAGCCATCATGATCAATACCCCTTGATCGTTAAGCTGTGAAAAATTATCAGTGAAAACAGTGCATTTAGTTCAATAGTTATAAGAGGAACTACTTTGATCGTCCTTGGCAATAGACTTTTTCAGTGCTCAGAAAAGAAGAAATGAAGACCATTTGAAAGGCTCCTGGTAGTTAAAGCTACTGTCAGTTTGTCTCATGCAGAAGCCTTTCAAACCCGGCTTGTTGGCAAGAGAAGCCAAGCATAAAGGGTTTCAAAACTCCTTCTTGTTTCACAACTGAGTAATCCTGCAATCAGTGCATTATTGCACATCGAAAGCCTTTATTTTTTTTAAGGCATCATATGGTTAAGCTAGCAAACAGGATTCCAACAAACAAATAAATGCTGCAAGGAAATGATTTACTGTCAACTTCAGGGGTGGGTGGGTGAGTGGGTGAGTGTTGTGGCCCGCCAGCGGCCTGTGCGGATCGTGGCTGATCCCGACGACGAGGAGGCTGATGTGGTGTGCCAGCAGCCTGCTCAGCCGGCACTCAAATCGGACAGCGAGGAGGCTGAAGAGGATGTCGTGCCAGAGGCAGAGACTCAGCCAGGGCCTTCAGAACCTCCAGAGGCTCCTTCAAGTGGAGAGGGCAAAGTGGAGGAGCCTCTTCTCAATGCTCGAGCATGCAGGGCTGCCAAAAGGCAAGAGTGGCTACTCAGGAGGAGGAGGTCTCCTCGAGAGTAAGGCTTGAGGATAATTGGCCACTCCCTTAGCCTATTTAAGTCACATGCCATTAGTAAGTTTCTTGCTGGAAACAACTTGTAATTATCATCAGAGCATTTTTGGAAAAGTCTTATTGTATCTTGTTTTCTGGGCTGGTTGCCAACCTTTGCCGGACTCTGGTTTATTCTTGCTACTTAATAAATTTGATAAGGACCGTTGGTGTGTGTCAATATCCTTGGGAATCCGGAGCTGGGGCAGAACAGTGAGGGTGCTTAGACTGCTCTGATCTAATAAGCACACAGGGGCTCTATAGGCAGGGCTGGGAAGGCATCTTGGACAGCAATAAGGAAAATGCTCTTATTACTGCAAGCTGCACCAAAGCCCCCTCCCTGCGAAGGAAAAAGTTAGGGCTGATTCATAAAACACAGTTGGCCTTCAAGAGTTGGCAAAGCTACCAGTATAGAAGAGCCTTGAACCATCAGAAATGAAGGAATTTAACCTTCCACTGTTCTCATTAAATAGCACTCACTCTGGAGGATTCTTATCATTTCAAAGAAGTGGCCCATTTAGGTATCACGCTGCTGTATTTAAACATTCTGAACATGTATTCTTTCTCTTGGCTTTTGCCTCGTTAAGCTGGAACACTTTATTAGCCACCTAGGTTTACAAGCAGAGTTAAGATAAGACGCCCCACTGCATTTTCGCTGTCCAGAAAGGGAGTGCTGAAATGGAGTTTCAGTAAAATATGTAAATTGCGAGGAATTAATTGGGTCAGAACTCCTGATGAAATGTGATTGCACCTCCTTTATTGCACAAGATTAAGAAAGTGCCAAGCATAGATAGTATTTTCTCCCAATCCAAGGCCCTCCAGATGTTGCTGCTGTATCACTTCTGGCAAACCCAGCCTCTGCCCTTGACCGACAGTGAAGTATGATAGGAGTTTAGCAAAGTTAGAATGGCCACCTATTTGCCATCCTCATTGTATCTCAGAGTCAACCTGCAATGGTTTTAACACTAAAAGGCCCTTGAATTACTCAAGTCTGACTACGATGGAGGAACTTGAACCCCTTACAGTCTGTATGTGCAGAGATGCTTTTAATATAGAGTTGATGATATGCATGTATATTGAGAAGGCCTCCAGAAGGTCATTCTAATTACTTCATGAATAGACTACTGCAACGCACTCTTTATGAGGCTACCCATGAGGACCACTCAGAAGCTACAATTACTTTAGAACTCAGCAGCATAGTAGTCACTGGCATGACTTAGTAATGCCCATGTGACACTAGTGCACAGCACTCCACTGCCAATTGGTTTCAAGATCCAATTCAAGGATTTAATTATCACCTATAAAGCCTTTCAAGGCACAGGACCAGGTTATCTGAACAACTGTCTTTCTCCAATGTCTTCTGCTCAATGTCCTTTGACTGGGAAAAATGGGTACAATCAACAATGTCATTTGCCAGGATCTAAGCAATATGCCTTATTTGTTGCAGTGCTCATCATCTGAATAACATCTCCCTATAGAGTTGTATGGCTCTCATTCTGAAGTCTCTGAAAACTCTGTCTATACTATAAAAGATATGGGGCATCCATCATGATGCCACTTCTTCCATCTTGCCTTTTTGACACCTTCCCCTCCCCATGGACCAGGGGTGAAATGCTCCCGGTTCGGACTGGATTGCCCGATCTGGTAGCGATGGAGGCAGGTAGTTCGGAGAACTGGTAGCAAAAATCACTGCCCCCCCCCATGCCCAGCTGAACCACGCGATCATCAGAGTCTTTTTTTCTTTTATATGCCTCTGATGATCCAAGCCGAGTTGCCTGATTGGCAGAGGCTTTTTAAAAAACTCAGCTTGGATTGTCAGAGGCATTTAAAAGAAAAAAAGCCTTTTTTTCTTTTAAATGCCTCTGACGATCCAAGCTGAGTTGCCTGATCATCAGAGGCATTTAAAAGAAAAAAAGCCTCTGATGATCAGGCAACTCAGCTGGGATCGTCAGAGCCTTTTGAAAGCATTTTTTTACAACCTCTTTGCCAAAGAGGTTGTAGAAAAAATGGTTTTAAAAGTAAAAAAAAAAAAATATTGGCAATGCCCACCCAGTCACATTAAACCCCCCACCAAGCCACGCCCACAGAACCGGTAGTAACAAATTTTAGATTTTACCACTGCCATGGACATTACTGATGAAGACCTATTCTCTTTATTTAAAAGGAGCAATAAGGAGTCAACTTATTGCCTTCACCTTTCTAGTTGTCCTCAACAGCTTGGTTTCCACTGTGAGGCTTAAATATGTTTAGATCATGCTCAGAAGGTTGAATGAACTCATCTCAACATGTTTCATTGATGTGGTTCCTTGAAATGTCTATGCAACGCACAGAGTCTCACAGAGTAACATACTGTGCGACCTAAAGATGACATATGTGTAGCCATTTTATATTGTCTATTCTTTTCTTAGCTTTTAGGTTTACTAGTAAAGGAATTTAGTATTACTTCAGGTTCGTCACTCTCTAACTGTTAAGAGATAAAGGGCAGGGGTGAAATTCAGCAGGTTCTGACAGGTTCTGGAGAACCAGTAGCGGAAATTTTGAGTAATTCAAATACCATTTCTGGCTGGCCCCAGAGTGGGGTGGGAATGGAGATTTTGCAGTATCCTTCCCCTGAAGTGGGGTGAGAATAGAAATTTTGCAGTATCCTTCCCCTGCCACGCCCACCAAGCCATGCCCACCAAGCCACACCAACAGAACAGGTAGTAAAAAAAAATGAATTCCACCACTGATAAAGGTGGAATGTTGTGTCTAGGTGGCATTCCTTCATGTGGGAACAGGGAAGATGCCTGCAGCTTGTGGAAGGTGGAGTTTGGGATCACCGGACTGATGGCCTGAGAACTGATTGGAGATTGTGACTTGGGGGGTGGGGGTGTTTCTGTTTTTTGCTTTTTATTGGGTGTAATTCTGGATCCAGGTCAGAGTCAGAATTGCATCAAGTCCTTGCCAGACTTTAATGGAAAATGGATATCTTGGATTTTATTTCATGGGACATGTCACTTGGAAGCTTCACATACTGGTTGTTGCAGCTGGAGCATTTTTCTATCGTTCCATCTTGTGCAAAACCAGATTAACTGAATAAACCAGGATTCAATGACTCACCCGTGAACATGAGATATCTTATAATATTCCCATCTCACTTCTAGGATCAAAGACATGCAGGGAAAACTGCTTAAAAGACGCAGCATACAACAAAATAAGGTGGAAGCAGGAAAGGAATTTCTTTATATCTATATATGTGGAAAGAAACTCCATTCCTGCTTCTACCTTATTTTATCATATCACACACACACACACACACACACACACACACACACACACACACACGATTTCCACCTAGGCCTACTTTAATTCCAGTTTGTTCCCTGGTCCTGGATTTCAATTCTTGGGGGGGGGGTGACTGTCTCTTGGGTTTCCTTATCAGAGAATTTCAGTATCTGAAATTATGCTTGATAGACACAGAATCGGGGAAAGCATATTTTTATAAGACCAAATTCCAAGCCACACTGCAGGAGAAAAGCAAAATCTACCCTTATCCCAATAGACAGAATTTCCATTTGCTGTGGAGTTCTTCTCAGCCATGATTTATATTTTTAGCAGAGAGTAAATTTATTAGAATGAATCAGCTTTTTAATTCCCACTCCCAAAATTGGCCATGGTTTGTTAAAGTCTGAGTGCTTCCTGTATTGCCTTGTGACCAGGGGTGGTTTCAGTGGGTTCTGACCAGTTCTGGAGAACCGGTAGCGGAAATTTTGAGTAGTTCGGAGAACCGATAGTAAAAATTCTGACTGGCCCCACCCCCATCTATTCTCTGCCTCCCAAGTCCTGGATGATCGGGAGGAAATGGGGATTTTGAAGTATGCTTCCTTTGAGTGGGGTAGAAAAGGAGATTTTACAGTATCCTCCCCCAGGAGTGGGGAGGGAATGAGGATTTTACAGTATCCTTCCCCCAGGAGTGGGGAGGGAATGGAGATTTTACAGTATCCTTCCCCTGTCATGCCCACCAAGCCATGCCATTCCCACCAAGCCACACCCACAGAACCGGTAGTAAAAAACTTTGAAACCCACCACTGCTTGTGACACTAGTTTAACAGAAGAGGGAACAAGGTTGTCTTCTCAGCCTTAGAGCTAGCAGCCTTGGTCAGTTTATCTGGTGAAAGCTTCCAGAAAGAAATTACATGACAAATGATAAGTAGAATGAAATATTAATCACGATTAAAGGAAATCACAGCTTCGTGCAAGCTGAGAGCTTAATGTTCTTTCCTTCGCTTAATCCAGTTCAAAACTGGATTAATTTTTAGAAGGAAAAATTAATGGCCTCTCCTGATAGCATAAATGTTGTGTGAAACAGATGGCTTGTTATTTAGGGAAGAGAGGGGATGAGGATAGGAGGCAAAAAGCTTGTAGTTCATTGACTCCTATAACAGCAACATGAAGAAAAGCCCATTCAATAAGCAACAAAAGTTAATTTTCTAAAATTAGTTTAATTTATGGAGGCTGTAATACTGTGGACAGTGACCTGGGAGTTGGTCAATTGCACTTCATTCTGAGTAGACTTCTAGAGTCTACCCTAGAAATCCCTTGAATTTCAAATTTCAAATGAGGACCCTCTTGAGTGAAGATCTGTGACAAATGGGTTATGACAGGGTGTGCCATGATTTATTAGAATATTCCATGGTTCTGACCCTTGCACAGCATCCAAGTCAAATGGTCTACACCAGAAGTGTCAAACTGAAGGCCTGGGGGGTGCTTAGATCTGGCCCGTGGAGCCACCCTGGAAACAGCGAAAGTCCGGCCCGCAGTGCTTCTGCCAGCAAAAACAGAACTCGGGAGGGCTCCATTTTTGGCCGGGACAGCCTCCTGCAACCCTCTGCCAGTGAAAACAGAACTCAGGGGGGCTCCGTTTTCACTGGCAAAGGGCTGCAGGAGGCAGTCCCAGCCCAAAATGGAGGTAAAGAGCCCATTTTCGCTGCCAGAGCATTCGGGCAACAGGCGCCCCTGACACGAGTGATGTCAAGCTGGCCACGCCCACCCTGGCCATGCCCCCATGACTCCCCCCCCCAAAGTCAAACACAAACCTGATGCAGCCCTCAATCAAATCAAGTTTGACACCCCTGGTCTACACAGAGACCTGCTTAAATGCTTTTTAAATAGAAAATGCTTTTAAAATAGAAAACAACTTTGCAAACTATTTCAACAACGATACTATAGAGGGGAGGATATTTTTGCTATTCTGTCTCACCTCACCAACACTAGGTTATGGATGTACATCTGTGTTGCCAAACATAAACTACCCTTTACGAAAGTTAGAAACCAGCAATTGATCATGCATGCTAGAGTTGATAAGCACCAGCACTTTTTTTTTTAAAGCACCTGCACCTAAAGTCCCCAATTTTCACCAATTTGTCCTTAAAAAAATACTGCAAAGGCATTTCTGTCCCAGGATTCTATGCGGTGTCTTCATTATGCAGGAATGCCTGTAGCTTTTGAGATGTTGTTCAATTCTAATTCCCAGGACACTTCCAGATTAATAGCTTTTCTGTCTCCAAGCCTTCTGATTCCAGTATAAAACATATCCAAGATTGATCTTGGCTGTTTTGACTGCTACCTGATCATCCTTGCAGCTCTTCTCATGCATATAATAATCCAGGTAAAGTGAGAGGAAAGAAACGGACCAGAGTTAAGTAGAAAAAGATAAGCTATTACAAAAAAAAAACAGGCTTCTTGTTTGTGGGACAATGATTGCCCATTTCAGAGAAAACCACATGAAAAGGAAAGCTCCCTATTCATAGAAACAGTGGAGAAAAATCAAGAGGTGCCTATCATCTGATCATCGCAAGTTATCTCAAGATTGTCCCTTCACCTCGGAACTGTTCTTGCTCTCCTCTCCTCTTATCATCTCTATGGATTCTCCCTACTGAAATATGTTTTGTTGGAACTGATATTCTCAAAGAACAAATAGCTGTACAATTAAATTATGGCCCTTCTCCATTTTCTCTTACAATGACATAATTAATGGGAAAGTTCAGACACAATGCATTAAGCCACAGCTTGCTGTAAGGCCCAATGCATGGGTTTAACATCCTACCAAATCATATATCATGTCTTTACAAATCACGATGGGTCAATTCATGCAACAAACCAAGCAAGTTATATTATCTGTTTCTTTATTATACATATTTTTAGGCTGCTGCAATTCGACAAAAGTGGAAAGGGAAGAAATAATGCTTTTACTTTTTTTTTTAATATTGTCCTTATGATTGCATTGACGTTTCTATTGTGTTTGCCGTTCAGATTTCATTGTAAAAGGGGTGCAATATAAATCTAATTAATTAATTAATTAATAACTGACTCCTGATGACTTACATAGAAATGATACAATTCAAAACATGCAATCAAATATCAATTATTTAAAAAAAGTATAACAAATACGGTAAATAAAAGAATAAAAGTACATTAAATTTCCTTTTTAAAAAAACCAAGACAGTTACAGTATTATTGTTAAGAAGACACCAGTTACTAAAAGCTATGAATATTGGTAAGACTTTTGTTACCTGTTTAAGAGATTTTGGAGACTCGCTTGATCACATAGAAGGTGAGCAGTAATGTCTTAATACAGAAGCAATTAATATTACTACCAATTGAGGTTATAAATTTTGATTACCACTGTGTATATAATGGACATTTAAATAACAGATGTGATGCAGATTTAAGCACAGGCTTAGATACCAAAGATCAGTGACTCTGCTTATTGTCATCCTAATAGGCATCATGCCAATTTATGGCAGAGTAAAAAGTCCATGAAGAACATGTTGGATATTAAAAATATCTAGGGATAGTCCAAGAAGCGGGAAACAATTCCACTTATAGTAAATATGAGAAATGTTGGCTGTGTCAGTTTTAATATCTATTTGTAAGTCCCAAATCATCTGCTTTAATTCAGCAAGAGTTTCACCAGGCCAAGAGCTGAAAGTTCTGCCCAAGCAAGACGACAATGTTCAAGGTTGTTAATGTTGGACCAGGGAAGTTGGTCCAAAGCTTGCTTCAGTCAAAAGGGGCTGGCTTATGATTCAGATTCTGCAGTCAGCAGAATCATAAGCCAGCCCCAAAGGTGATACAGACTAATTCTAACTGGCTTAAAGTACGAGCAGTCAACTGAGGGAACTGTGTTTTAATTTTTAATACTTTTGATTGGATGATTTCTAAGCTTGGGGATTCCTTGTAGGTACACATCTCAACTCCATACTTTAGCTTTAAATAATTTTGAATGGCAGATGGGACATCAAACTGACTTGCAAATTTAACAGTCACAAGGGATGCTTTGGGGATTCTTATAAGCTGCTCTCTCTGTATCTCTCTTCAATTCACCAACTGGTAGAAAATTGAAACTGAACCTTTCACTGGATCTGTCCTGCAAAAAATCCCGATCATTAGAAGGCAGCAATACACCAAAAGGCAAGACAAAAAACAATGGTTGGAAACCAATGGAATAGCTAGCTTGACTGGAGGCTTTCAAAAAGAGAGACTGGACAACCATTTGTCTGAAATTGTATAGGATCTCCTGTTTGACCAGGGGGTTGGGCTAGAAGATCTCTGAGGTCCTTCCAACTCTGTTTTTCTATTTTCTATGTTCTACATACAGTGAATGTATGTCTGGACGTGGTATCTTTGGCCGAAGAGGTTGTAGAAAAAAAAAATGCTTTTAAAAGCTTCTGACGATCCCAGCTGAATTGCCTGATCGGCAGAGCTTTTTTTCTTTTAAAAGCCTCTGCCAATCAGGCAACTCACCTGGGATTGTCAGAGGCTTTTAAAACCATTTTTTACAACCTCTTCAGCTGAAGAGGTTGTAGAAAAAATGGTTTTAAAAGTAAAAAAAAGAAAAGTTGGCCACGCCCACCCAGTCACATTACCACCACTACCCCCCAAGCCATGCCCACAGAACTGGTAGTAACAAATTTTAGATTTCACCACTGCTCCGGAGTATGCACATAACTCCCAGATGGCCCTGGCTCCATCTCTGCCTCTGACGCGGAGCCCTCGTCCGGGCCTTCCCCAGACTCCAGGACTGGCCCATGATCCTCCCCAGCTTCCTCACTGTCTGACTCCGCTACCAGCTCTGCAGCCTGCTGGCGGACCACAACACTACCATTTGTTTAGTGACAGTTCAAAGTTACAACGGCACTGAAAAAAATTGAGTTATGACCATTTTTCACATTTACAACCCTTGCAGCATCCCCATGGTCACATGATCAAAATTCAGATGCTTGGCAACAGGTGTTGCAGTAATTAAGTGCAAAAGAAACAAGGTAAAACATGTAAGATTTTTTTTTTAAATTATTCACCTGAAATCCTCTTATACCTTGAAATTCTTTAAGAACTCAATATACAACATTGGATAGTTATTCCATGCATGTTATATAAAAATAATTCTGAGCTCCCATAGCAAACAAAATTATCAGGCTCCAATCTATATACAAACACTTATTAATATTTCTATAATTGGATCATAAGCAGAAAAGGCTAAAATTAGAAAGGAACATTTACATTCCTACCTTTATTTGTTTGCAAAGCTAAATCTGAAGCAGAAAGTCTTACGAAACGACAAAACATAATCAGAAATATCACTAAGCTATAATTACATTGACAGTTATGCATGTTTGTGCATAAATTTGATGTTTCGTGTTTGAACACAGGTAGCCCTCCACTTACAACCATTTGTTTAGTGACTGGCCAAAGTTACAACGGCACCAAAAAAGTGACTTACGACCGTTTTTCACACTTATGACTGTTGCAGCATCCCTCTGGTCATGTGATCAAAATTTGGATGTTTGGCAACTGGGGTTTGTGACCTTCTGACAAACAAAGCCAAGGGGGAAGCCAGATACACTTAACAAACGTGGCAAGAAAGGTCATAAAATGGGACAAAACTCACTTAAGAACTGTCTTGCTTAGCAATGGAAATTTTGACCTCAATTGTGATTGAGGACTCCCTGTACTTGATATTATTTCCTATAAGCTTGAAAATAGGGATTTTAATTACTGATGTCATGTTAAGCTCTTCCTTTCATCATCTCTTCCATCCCAATTACATTGAAAAACATTTATTAATGGGGAGAGAGCGAGCACTCAAAAGAGCATGCAGTGCAAGCAATCGTCCTATGGCATACAGTATATCTAATGAATTACAAGAAATCAATTACACGGTGGTCATTAATATTATCCTTGAACTACTGTCTAGCTGAATGCTTACCAGATCTTATTACAACCAAGAAAGAGGCCATTGGAGGAACCATAGTGACATGGCCATTTGCACAGAGCACAAATGGATAACTCACAGCCCATGTGAGGTCTACCTTGCTGGATGCAGCAAGGTAGAATTCACTTAATGCTCTCCAAAGCATCTTTAGCATGGACAGAAAAAAAAAATCTTCACACATAGTAGGTGGAGCTAATGCATATGTTGTGTCTATTGAATAACCCTACATTCCAAAAGAAATTTTAAAAATGGTTTCACACAATTTGGTGGCATTATGGCATTACTCTTTCGTGATCACTACAATGCAGTAAGAAATAAATCAGAATAAAATGGAATAAATCAGAATAAAATAACGTAGCAAGGGGTGGAAATAACCATTTACATATAGGGTAATGTAGGATGTGGTTGTGGCTTATTTATTTGTTTGTTTGTTTATTACATTTATGCAGCCAGCCATCTCACTGTTACAAGGCTAAAAATACACAAACAACCACTTGCAAAAAAATTATTAAAAACAATAAAACTATTTGGCTGTACACCGCCCTGAGTCCCTCGGGAGAAGGTGTGGTATATAAATTCGAAATAAAATAAAATAAAATAAAATAAATAAATATTTAAACCATAAAAAACATAACCTTCTGGAGAACATAACTGATTTTCCTAAAAAGAGACCCATTTAACAAATTCTACACCAATGTCACTAGATTGCCAGGCCAGATAGCAAACCTTCAGGCTCTTTCAGAAAGCCAACAAGATCAGTGGAATAACAAGTGGAAGCAGTATGCTCGTCCTATAATTGGGTAGACCAGGTTGCCCTGATAAACCGGTCTCACCAGAAAAAAACACTTAATATCTCCCCTGATATAGCTGGCAAAACAAGGAAAGCATATGGCTTAGAGGTTAATACATCTATCTGGGCTCGAATCCCAGAAGGGTATGGCTAGCTGATGAGAGCTAAATAGCTTGAAATAGATCTATACTAGTCTCCCTTTATTTCTTTGTCAGTAAACATAAATTCAACACAAAAAATAGTTTGTCGCAAAAACGACTGCCTGAGAAGCTCCTGGGTTGGAGCTGAAAGGCGAAAGCGGAAGCAGTATGCTCTGTCTCATAACTGGGTAGACCAGGTTGCCCTGATAGACCGGTCTCACTGGAAAAAAACACTCCAACAAGATCATGTCAGAGTATGAATATTCATAGATTGGAATAGGCATAGCAACAGATCAGCCAATGGGGACTGTTTGGATAGACATGATAACAGGTCAGCCAATGGGGACTGTTTGGAAATTGAAACATAGTATTTGTTTGTATGGGGCCATAAGAGACACTTTGGAGTCTGGGCGTGGCTTAGACTTGCTGAACTGTATATAAGAGTTGGTTTGGCCTCTGTAATGGGTGCCTCTGTACAATATATCTGTATCTCTGTAACTCTACTCTGTAATGACTTGCTTCTATGAATATTGCTTCTGTGTTCTTGATTTTGTATGCTGACGTCTGATGTATGGTATTGTATATAAAGAAGTTTCTTATATATAATTGAATCCTGCTGAAGTTCATTTACTTGTGTGCTGGTCGGATATGCTGCACAAACTCTGACAGATCAGGTCAACAATCTCACCTCAGGGGGGATGATGTTCCAAGGGGCATGCAGAAAAGGTTTTCCGCCTGGGTCCCATCAGATGACATTCCTTTGCAGATGGAACCCATTAAACAAGGACCAGGAAGACCAGGGTCAAATCTACTCTCAGTTCATTGGACAATTTTGGTTAAAAAAAAATCACTATCTCTCACTGGGGACTTTGGACCCAGTGAGTCATCTAAATTCATTTTATAAAGTTGTTATAGGAGGACAGAAGTGCTACCAACTCTGAACATGAATTCTTGGAGAGAAGGCAGCTTATACAGCTGATGAAGCAAACTAATACTATATGGCAGCAATAATAAAAAGACAAATTTTGCATTCATTTTGAAAACAAACTCAATTCAATGGTAGTGAAAAACATTCCACAGCCCTGGGACAATATAAGCCATGCCTATATCCTGCATTGTTATGAGGAATTCAACAGGGTGAGCGTGCCTTGCCACTCTACATTTGGCCTAGGAAATGGCACTAGAGTTGTTCTTAGGTTCATATTCCTTGGTAACTGCACTGGGGGAAAAACAACATGGTATTAAGCTTACTTGATCCCAGAAACCTTTCTAATGCAATCTTCTTCATCATTATTTAGTAAAAAGAAGCCCAAGTTCCATAGGCTTTGTTGCTGTTGGCAGTCAAAATTCAATGGCATTGATACTTCATTACTTTATAACTGAGTGATCACAGTAGATTTCAAATAGAGAGTTAAGAATGTACTCTGTGTCCCCTCTATCACTGACTCCTCTTTGTCTAAGATATGGCTAATGTCAAGTCATTTCTTTCTGTTACCTTCTTTCAGTGGACAGAGAACGTGGGTGGCTTGATTTCTCCACACTCCTTGAACCATTTCAGAATGGCAGCACTGACGTAGATTTAGAATAACTTCATTGTCACTTTGAATGTACACTAATCGGCATACATTAAAATGAAATTACGTTGCATACAGCTCTCAAAGGGTCTCCGCTTCTAATATAAACATAATAGAATTTTTTATGGGCCAAGTGTGATTGGACACACAAGGAATTTGTTATGGGGCATATGTTCTCAGTGTACATAAAAGAAAAGATACGTTCATCAAGAATCATAAGGTACAACACTTAATGATAGTCATAGGGTACAAATAAGCAATCAGGAAACAATAACAATATAAATTGTAAGGATACAAGCAACAAAGTTACAGTCATACAGTCATAAGTGGGAGAAGATGGGTGATAGAAACAATGAGAAGATTAATAGTATTGCAGACTTAGTAACTAGTTTAACAGTGTTGAGGGAATTATTTGTTTAGCAGAGTGATGGCAGTCAGGAAAAAAATGTTCTTGTGTCTAGTTGTTCTGGTGTGCAGTGCTCTATAGCGTCGTTTTGAGGATAGTAGTTGAAACAGTTTATGTCCAGGATGTGAGAGATCTGACAAGATAAATAAATAAATAAATAAATAAATAAATAAATAAATAAATAAATAAATAAATAAATAAATATACATTTTTTGTATAATTATGTATTTACCCACATATAATATATGACACAGAGAAACCACACAGTCTAATTCGGATGTATACATGTACATGGCGAGAGAAACGCATCTTGCGAGTTTACCAGATGGCTGGCCTAGGGAACAAAGCCGTTACAGAATCTGGTAGTCCTGCTAGAAATACTCCAAAACCTCCTCCCAGAAGGGAGCAACAGAAAGAGACCGTGAAGTGGGTGTGTGGGGTCTCTAACAATGCTTCGAGCTCTAAGCACATTGCTGATACTTATAAGCAGTATCCTGAATGACAGGAAGCGAGCTTCCTGTAATCTTTTCGGCTGTCTTTACCACTCTTTGAATGGATTTTCTATCTGAGGCACTGCTGCCACCAAACCAAACCAGTGATGCAGTTTGGTAAAATGCTTTCAATCATGCCTCTGTAAAACATGGCCAGGATAGAACGAGAAAGATGTGGAACACAGGAAATGCAGCCACTGGTTCGTACCAGTAAGGATGATACTGAAATCCAGTGGAAGGAGTTCCTTCATGATGTTAACCTTTGGAATTTAAACAAAGTGTTGGAAACCAGATAAGGGGCAGACCACTGGAGATATTAATACACACTGAATACACCGATAACTTTCATTACGTCATAACTAAGCATAGGACTGAATCATCAAAGAGCATGGAAATCAGCATTCAGAGATTTGCTCCGATCATGTTCTTTTTTTATCTATTGATGCACCTGTTTTGATTCACTCTGAAGAGTTCAGAGACTGGAGAAGCATTGTGTGTGTGTGTGTGTGTGTGTGTGTGTGTGTGTGTGTGTGAGAGAGAGAGAGAGAGAGAGAGAGAGAGAGAGACAGAGACAGAGACAGAGACAGAGGCAGAGACAGAGACAGAGAGATTGGATAAGTGATAGGACCTCCATTACTGTCCCTAGATTCACTTCATGCCATGATATGTCAAAGTTGATGTATCTTTATAGAGATGTTAACTTTTTGGGGCCCCAACATTTCAAATTGCAGTGGAAGTGAACAGTGGGAGATATAATCAAATTCTTCTGGTGATGCAAAGGATTGATATAATATACACACGAAGTCCACAGCAGGCATCTGTTTTTGTCCTTTACATTCTTTTGAATGGAAAAGATCCTGAGATACCAAGATCCTATCATGTAAATTCTGCCAACGCCAAGTAGTCTTTTTGTGATCAGATAACGCAGGGTTTTTCCTGGTTGCTGTTTGCTGGTCAGCTTCAGAGTTATGGGCCATTTCTTGAAGGCCATATAGCATCTGATTGCCAAGGGGATTTCTTCACTTCATGCGTAAATGATTTGTATTAATGCAATGAAGTTAAACTCGATTATTTTGCATCCCAACCTACGTATGTAAACCCTGCTTAATGCCTCAAGCTTAATCAAATCTGGGATTTGATTAAACCAGAGAGGAGACAATGCAAAGGCATCACACATTCCTGCCCTTGAATGGAAGGAGAATAACGGGAAAAAAGAAGGCAGGATGATATCTCTGTCCAGCACTCTGCTGAAATAGGACTGCAGGCTTAGTATCACTGATCTTAAAGTGTTTGTCAAATAGCTACAATGGCATGCCGAAGATGATTTTCCAAGAAGGGCAGGCTGCCAAAAGGGCGGCTTTTGTTTTTTAAAAGGGGTTGTTGTTTTTTTTGCACTGTAGTTTTGTATTGGCTAATAATGTATGAATAATAACTCATTATGCTAGCTAGTGTAAAGCTCTAAATTATAGAAATTATTTCAGGTAAGCAAATGCTAAAGAAGATTGCCCCATCTGGATGCAATCAATCAGTGATGATAGAAATTTATCTGTACCACAAACAATTTGCTGACTGTGAATGAGCAGAGGTGAATGTCAGCAAATGGGAAGTTGGCTAATTTAGGGCACAATCATTCTCTATACGAAGAGGGAGCGCAGCACACTCTTTGACAAGGGCATATAACCTAATAACAACTCAGAAGAGTTGTTATTTCTCGTTTTTTGCTTTTCTCACTGCACATCCATGAAAGCTGCACCACATCAAGATGTTATGTAGGACAAGGGAAGTCTACACACTGGCCCAATCCTTGATCAAGACCATCCATCCAGTGCTTATTAGAAACCTAGTCTTTGAGTCATTTGAAGCAGTGAAGAAAGGAAGGAGAAAGTGTGGAGGAAAGAAGAATAAGGGGGCTAACAAAAGGAAGCCCAATTTGACACCTTTCTATAATCTCCAAATTAAGCAAAGTTGAAGTAGAAGGGAGGAAAACACTTGCTACAAGGCTTGTTTTCCTTGAGCCCAATTTCCTGAGTGAAATTGTTGTGGAGAGACATAGTGGAGACTGGGGCAGGCACCTTTGGTCCTAATGCCACACCATGGTTTGATTTAGGGATTTGTTCAGACCACAAGGGTTAGTTCAAACATTAATTACATAGTTTGGAAAAGTGCCTATTTTAGCTCAAGGTGACTGACTCACAGTTAGATTCTAATCTTTTTTAGAAAAAAAAATCTTCATGAAATCTGCCATAAGCTAGCAATTAGCAAGCCATTATACTTTATTTTGCCTATTTTGTTTTTAATTGGATGATATTTTCAAAAGCAGTGTTTGTTTGTGAAAGGATAATGTGTACCAAATTCAATAGATTCATGTTCAAAGAGTGAATATCTCCCTCCCTCCCTCCCTCTCTCTCCCTCCCTCCCTCCCTCTGGGCATGTGCATGCATGCATATTCATGGCAGAGCAAAATAGTTGTACATAAAACTCATTGATCTGGGGACTAGATATTCCAGATACCATTGGAAAATGTGGTTTTAGTAAATTTTCTGAACTGGAAGCGGTAGGTGATGTTCCAGACCCAGCTAAGAATTTTGAAAAAAATATAAATAGGAATGATGCTGTAAAGTTATAGAAAAAGTCTCCTTACATTTAAAGGTATGGTTTCTTGTCTAAGAGTTATTACGTAGTTGGTTGCACTGTTTTTCTTCTTCAACTATCTGGTGTACTTGCAACATTTCATGCCCTATCTATTTTCCTTGGTAAGTAGAGTCTGTCAACATCACTACTTGGAGGAATGGCATGATTCATTGCTATTATTTTTTTGGTCTTCCTGTTCAGGGCTGTTTGAGTCCAGTCAACTATTTCAGCAATATAGCTAATGACTGAAATTGCCCATGTTTTAATTGCCTTGATGGCATTTCCTCCACTGAGTTTGGACTTTAAGATCTTCAGTCTCATGATGTACTCACTTCTAGACTTTTTCTTGGCTTCAGTGTGCTTGTTGTTGTCAGACTGATGGATCCCCAGTATTTCTAATGACCTTCTTCATGTAGACACTTGATGTCATTTTCATAGAGCATCTTGATTCCTATTTTTCCTCTGTTGACGGCAAATTTGTCCAGACCAAATTCCATTGCAATAACTTGGCTGTTTACAGGTAATCCAAAACTTACAACAGTTCATTCAGTGGCTGTTTGAAGTTACAACGGTACTGAAAAAAGTGATTTATGACCATTTTTCACACTGTTGCAGCATCCTTATGGTCATGAGATTTACATTTGGATGCTTGTCAACTGGTTCACATTTATGACTGTTGCACCCTGGGGTCATGTGATCCCTTTTGCGACCTTCTGACAAGCAAAGTCAATAGAGAAGCCAGATTCACTTAACAACCGAGTTACTAATTTAACAACTTTAATGATTCACTTAACAAATGTGGCAAGAAAAGTCATAAAATGGGGCAAAACTCACTTAACAAATCTCTCTCTTAAGAACATACATTTGGGCTCTATTGTGGTTGTAAGTTGAGGACTATCTGTATTCCAACAGTGCTGGGCAGCAATTCTATTACAGATGCTGTTTTTCCATACTGCTTCAGATTGCCCATGTAAAAGGTAGGTTGGCAGGTGTTTGATAGCCAAGCCATGCCTTGTCAGCATCATTGACAAAGAAAACAATGCAATGGCAAACAGTAGTGGTGACAACGAGTCTCCTTGAAAGATTCTTTTCTTGATATTAGCTTCTCCCTAAATTCATCTTCAAATTCTCTTATGCATCCAACATTTTTATTATAATCTTTTTGAGTTTCGTACAGATCTTTCCAAATCTAGAATGAGAGCTTGGAATTCAGGTCTGTTCAAGCAGATACCCTGAGAGAAAGGGCATCGTTGTAAGAAGTGTACACTTCTATTATGATGGCTTCTCTGGATACTTCTCCAGACACCAATTCCAACAAGGAAGAGTTGGTTCCAGGGATGTTAGGGAAGGAGAGACATGGAGGAACATCTGGAGGTTGCCAGAGGCTCTGAGCCAGGAGCAGCGAGGCCGAGCACAATGGAGAGGTCATAGGAGGAACAACTGGATGAGTGGCCAGCTGAGCTAGGGACAGGAGAGGCACAGCTTCAGGTGGAGAGGGAATGCAACTGCAGCTGGCTAGTGGAGATGAGGAAGAGCTGCCTCCTCCTCCCAATACAAGAGCACATAGGGCTGAGGCACAGTAAAGGTCAGCCAGCCGTTTCCCTGCTCTGCGTTCTTCAGCCACCATGATTCTTGCCTTGCTACTGGACCTGGATTCTGAACCTCAGACTTTGGATCATGCCTCTTGAACTCTGGACATGACTTGTGGGTTTGCCTTTGCCCTGTGTACTTCTGCTGGGATTTTTTTTTTTTTTATTAGATTTATATGCCGCCCTTCTCCGGAGACTCAGGGCGGCTTACTATGCATTAAGCAATAGCCTTCATACTTTTGTATATTTTATACAAAGTCAGCTTATTGCCCCCACAACTGGGTCCTCAATTTACCTACCTTAGAAAGGATGGAAGGCTGAGTCAACCTTGAGCCTGGGGAGATTCGAACATGCAATAATTGCAGACAGCTGAATGTTAATAACAGGCTTTTAGTCTGTTGAGCTATCCAGGCTCCTGGACTATTGAACTCCTTGGGGATTGCACTGGTTGTTGGTGTGGGGAAATTTTGGGGGAAGACTATTCAAGGCTTGGGAAGCCTCAATAAACACTTCTACCCCCATGGCAAGTGCGTGTTTGAATGGGATAGGACACCTATTATCTTTGTTACAGCCTTTCCCTCCTTCTGTTAAAAAGAAGTGTTACTATTCTGTGTAAGACATGGTAAGCATATGAAAAGGCTAGGTCATGGCTTGATATTTGAGAAGTAAATCAAAAGGCTTACAATTTGAATGAGACTTCTTAAAAGGAAAATATGAATACATTTTATTTCAAAGAAATAAAACGAACAATAGCATGTAATTTTTGCTGGAAAGTTTATTTTAGGTAATTAAGCTCAGCTATTTAATAAAGAGTGATTACAAACTGAGAAATTATAAACACATTTGGCTTCTTCCTTTCCCTAGCATGCTAAAGGAATGGTCTAAAAAGGAACCTATTCAAACCTGAACACTTCTAAGTCACTTTCTTCTGTCAGGCTCCTGACCCTGAGTGGCAAAGGTTTCCATCTGCACACACCTCTCTATTGTAACATTTCTATGGCAACAGAAATATAGCATCCAGATTACAGGCAGCACCTAAGGGAGCCTCTAGTTTTGTATCTATGGCCCTTATTCCCTCAATCACATTGAGGCTTCCTTTAAGGGAAGGGAATAGGGGCCATAGAAACAAAACTTCCTTTACAGCTTCAGTGGAAGTGAGAGCACCTTGATATTAGCGTTCACATTATATTGAAACTGCTTGGCATTGTATACAAGAAAATAATAGACAGATTATCAAAATAATAGATTCCTAATCATTTTATTTATCTCCTGGGACACATTTGAAACTGGCTGCCATGGTACAGCTTTTCACACACAATAGATGGATTTTGTATTCCAACCAAATGCTGTTTACTTTTCTTCAGCTCTTTTGATGAATTGGGTTAGACACATTACTGATTCTGAGTAGGCTGAGGGAAGGTTTTTCTGGGCAAGAAAATAGCTATTATTTGTACCAGAGGTATTATATGATGAGAAGAAACTGAATCAGAAGGTTGAATCTTGAACGTTGTACAAAAGGGATAGCTGATGATTTCTGTTTACGTTTTCCAGTTGAATCTATTTCCCAGGTACTCAAAAAAAAATCTGGACATAAGAATATTATCCCAGTCCTAGCTAGAAAGATTTATACAATTGGAAAACAAAATATAAAATGGATTATACACAAACCTTTATTTATATTCAGAAGTCAGTTTAACACTTTTATAGATACGTTGTCTGTCTGATACATGAGCTAGTCCAAGAATATTACATGAAGCTTTCAATCAATAGTTAGTTTTTATTCTAATGTTGCTAGATTTAAAAATAGTAAAAAAAAAGTCAGCTCTCTGTGGGATTTTTAAAATTGCAAAACATTATGGCCCAATTAAAGATTACTTCATTATGGACTTAAGGCTTCTGTGCATAGACTTTACTGTCCAGGACACAGAAAGGGAAAATCCCCGACTATACAAATTTTCTGGGTGGATGGTAAATCCATCTTTTATTTTAAAACAAGCATGTAATGCTCTCCATTTAAGATGTTCCACATGTCCAATTCATTTGGCGATCTCAAATGGATAATTTGTAGCCACATTTTGCAATGATCTCTGACTGCAGTGGACAAACACGAGCAGGTGGGGTCTCTCCTTTTGGAGGTGAGGTCCAAAAATTAAGACCTGTTACATGAAAACTAGAATAGATTTAATATAATGTAAAAACAAAGAAAACAACCTCAGATTCCCACTCCAAACTTGGGAAATGGAAATTCCCAAACTACCCAAATACTGTCACCGACCCTCCAATTTTATTTATTCACTTTGCCCAAGAAGGATTTCACTACCTCTGACATATCCAAGACTGTTTATCCCTAATTTATATAAGACCAGGCCTTTGCCTAAACAAGTGAAGATTCAAAGAAAGGAGAGGTGCAGATCCATCCTTCCGGCAGGAAGTCTGAAAGCTTGAATACAAATGTAAGTTTTCCATCTGCTGCAGAAGCCTCCTTTACTCATCTTTAGACTTCTTGTCTGTAAATGCGGAAATCAGAAAAAAGTGGAGGGGAGTTGGACAGCTCCCCTCTTTTAATTTGCTATATGTTCGGGGTCGAATGGATGCTAGAATAGTGCTGTATTTCTCAAGTTGCTTGTCAGGCAGTACTGTAATGGATGATCTACAAGCTGTGTACCCTTTCCCACAAGACACCGTAACAGGGAAACACAATTCGTGTTGCTAATTATGACCCTCTTTCATTTACCTTGGACTAAGCCATTTTCTTGCAATTCCATTCCTAATTGCTCCTCTGCATTATCTTTTAAGGCAGTGGCTCCCAACCTTTTGGGTACTAGGGACTAGTTCTGTGGAGAGAGGTTTTTCCATGGACAGGACGGGGCACGGTTTCATGTGGATGGGGTTTTGCTTGTTTGCGCAGCCTGGTTGCTGGCATGCCACAGACCTGTGCCGGTCCACTGTCCAAGGGTTGGAGACCCATTTTAAGGCATTTGATGTTCTGAAGTTGAGAGTTTAGATTTATATCCTACCTTCATTCAATTCAGGTGATGTACATATTGTTACTGCTTCCTGTTTTTCTACCACAACCTGGTGAGGTAGGTTGGCTGAGTGGCCTGAAATTGTTCAACCAGTTTTCATGTCTAAGGAAGGACTGTCAGTCAGTCTTCTGGCTTCCCATCTAATATCTTAACCACTACACCAAACTGGGTTGAGACATTAACATCTTGAAATGAAAAGACTATTATGATGATGTAGAAGGGAAAACACTACTGAATTTTGATGTGGATACAAAGCAATAAAGAGTCCCACCGCAGAAATTACATTAACCAAATGTGACAGATTCAAATAGATACTCCTCTGGAAATGAGTAGAAAAACAGACTTTTACTCGGTTCAAGGTCCTGTTTCTAGATAATTTGCCATTTACAGGACTGGCATCCAGTAAAATGAGCTGCTGCTTATGAAATGTTATGCCTTTTAATAAAATGTTTAGTTAGGTCCTGATCTTTGGCTGACATATCTTTCCCTATATAAGATCTCTACTGAATTTTCTTTCTCTCCTTTTGTGGCACAGATAACCTGCCTGTGATGAGTGTTTACCTTAGTTTTTCATATATTTGGACTGACAGTCTATTAAGAGGGTTTATACTTTGACTTCTAGCTAATGCTGATCTGCTTATCTGCAAAATGAAGAAATGTTACTTACAAAAACAAACAAGAAATCAGTTACTCCTTTTAGATGTTTTCTGCACACAAACTGTCTTAGACTCTCTAAAACCCAGAGGTAATTATCCCAAGCAGTGTTGACATATAGGCATGGATTTTATCAGCCTCTGGATCATGCTCTGCTCTTTAAGTGCTCTGCATTCAAGAGAATATGGGGTCCTTTTATTGAAGAAGCTAGAGTTTCTTTCCTTGTAAAGTCAAGTCAAGAACTGGAAAATGAGCATCTTCAGTTCAGCTTCATCGCTACACATGAAATTTCTGTAGAGCTCCAGCAGACCTCCATGGATTACCAAAACATACACAAGTCAGTATTGATATTGATATTGGTGTTTTAATAAGTAATTCTCAGTTAAACCAATTCAGCAGCACACATGATGTTTCATTTAGTGTTTTTTCCTAATTTATTGTTTAGGGTTTTTTCACCTAGCCTGAGGGCAATACGCTCAACATCCCCTCAAGCTCTGAGTATTTTTTAGGATACAAGATTTTTTGAGTTCAATTCCTTAAACACTATCTTCAATTATACAACAGGGGCAGAACAATAAGATTTTAGTATTTAAAAGTGGGCAACTGAGATTCCTACATTTCTTCACAGACTGACTTTCCTCCCCATACCTTGAGTTCAGAGTGACCCATGGTTTAGTTAACCACTATTGACTGGATTCATGCCACTGAACTAGATTCACGCAAACTGGATTCATGCACACTAAACCATAAATCTTTATGTATAAACCACAGCAAACTTAGTCATAATGTGGTTTCTTTGGCTTTGACTAAGTTTTAGGCAAACCCAATCAATGGCAGAATCCAGTTAAACAAAACATGGCTTGCATAGAATGGACTGTACAATATATTAAGCCAAAATAGAAGAAAAGATTATGTGGTTGATTATGTGGTTGGCTATATTCTTAGTTTATCTGATCTTATAAATTTGCTCAAGGCAGCGTTTCTCATGTTGACTGAACTACTGTGAAAATTGTCATCCAACATACCTGGAGGATACCCAGTCAGGAAAGATCTTGTAAGGCTCAGATCAGGAAGTCACTCTGAGAGCCCCCCTCAGACTAAGAGGCATTTCTTGTTACAGTTTGAAATCTTTTTATGTTTTACAACTGCTCCAAAATCTTCACATTTATTTTGCAAATGGAAACAAAAATTAATTTGTGCAATAAAATAGCCCAATGAAAAGAAAGAGAAAGAGATGTGTTAAAAAATATACATGACAATCCAATCCACTTATTAATCAGTTTCCCATTATCACCTTTTCCTCCATGTCAGCATTTTCCCCTATAATTCCTTGCTGAAACAGAAAAAGTGATATTAAAAAAAAACAGAAAAAACTGATATAAAAAAGGAGAAACTTTGCTAGAGACCATTTATACCTAATAATACTCATAATTTATATGTACAACATGCCAAAACACAAAGTAAAAAAAAAACACCTAGTTTCTTTAATTGTGCGTAACTCGGGGGTTTCATAAGTAGCCCGTGTTTGACTTTCTGACAACAATATGGAAGTGACTTGCTATTGTCTTTTTCTGGTAATTTTTTTTTTAAAAAACTTTCCTTTAATAATCTACAGTATTTTCCAATGGTCTTCCATCTAAATCAAGGATTTAAATGGGAGGCCATTAGCTTTTTAAAAAGAGTTTACTTGGGTTTTTAAAAAAAGTTTCAAACATCTTTTATTTCTTGAATATAAAAGGAGAGTCTAAAATATATATAAGCAAAAAAAAAAAAAAAGCATTTCCATGAAAATGTCTCTTGGGATAGTGAAGGTAAAACTACTGGGCCAGAAAGCTTTTAAGGAAATGTAGAGTCAGAAAGGACAGCTACACAGAAGGAACAACTGGGCCTAAAAATCTAGAACTACCCTGGTTGAGACCATCCAAGGTCAGGCAGGGACTGCCATCTATTGTGGCAGATCATAAGCTTGGCAACTACTTTTGCAGCTATGATTTCACATTCCCCCCCCCTTAAAATATGATTCAGCGTGTCACACAAACTGAGAAAAATAGTTTGAGAAACCATGATTCTACCCATTGTGGAGAAGCATGTCCTATGAAAAAAAGTTGCAGTGAACTAACTATGAGGGTATTCATGCAGGACTGAAATGTTTCCCTAGAAAATTCTGATTTCTTCATTGATTGCTTATGTTCTGTATGTACTTTTCAGTTGCTGTTTCTTTTTAAGGTCAGTTAAAAGGTAGTGTGTGCCATTCTCCCTCCCCCTTTTTGGATAAACCCAGTTATTTTATTAGCTCCTGTCAGAGAGCATGAACCTCTAAGAGAAGGCTGTGAAAAAAAAATAAAACACATTTCCACCTCAGAATTAGGCTACCAAATCGGGGCTGCAAGAATCCAGAGAACTTTTTGATGGCAAAAAGAAAATAAAAATAAAGAGGTAGAATTTCCTCCTTTGACTTTTCTGCCCTGGAGTGGCTGTCCTGAGTGTTTTTGTCGTTTTAGTTAACTCCTCATTTCTAGAGACAAGCCACCACCACAAGTTCCTAAGCGCTCCTTCTCCATTGCTTCACGCATCTGCTCCAGTGGTGAAATCCAAATTTTTTTACTACCGGTTCTGTGGGCGTGGCTTGGTAGGCATGGCATGGCTTGGTGGGCGTCGCTTGGTGGGTGTGGCAGGGGAAGGATATTGCAAAATCCCCATTCCCTCCCCACTCCTAGGGGAAGGATACTGCAAAGTCTCCATTCCCACCCCACTCCAGGGGAAGGATACTGCAAAATCCCCATTCCCTCCTCAATCCTGGGGGAAGGATACTGCAAAATCCCCATTGCCTCCCCACTCCTGGGGGAAGGATACTGCAAAATATATCACCTATAAGGCCCTACATGACTTAGGTCCGGGATATTTGCAGGACCTTCTCCTGCCTGCCTCTCACCGTCCTGTTTGCTCAAATAGAGCCCCTCTCCTCAGGGTTCCGATGGCGAGCCAATGTCGTCTAGCAGTGCCCAGGGGTAGGGCGTTCTCTGTGGGTGCTCCCACCCTCTGGAATGAGTTACCTACCGAGCTCCGGACGGCTCTTGATCTCCGCTCCTTCCATCGGGACCTGAAGACTTGGCTGTTCAAGCAAATAGGCTGACTCTGATTCCGGGTTTTATTATTTATTATTAATTAGTTTAAAATGGGATTTTATTGTACATGTTTCTTAATTTGTGTTCGCCACCCTGAGTCCTTCAGGAGAAGGGCGGCATATAAATACATGTAATAAATAAATAAATAAATAAAATCTCCATTCCCACCTTACTCCAGGGGAAGGATATTGCAAAATCCCCATTCCCTCCCCACTCCTGGGGCAAGGATATTGCAAAGTCTCCATTCCCACCCCACTCTGGGGCCAGACAGAGGTGGTATTTGCCAGTTCTGCGAACTACTCAAAATTTCCGCTACGGGTTCTCCAGAACCTGTCAGAACCTGCTGGATTTCACCCTTGATCTGCTCCCTTCATTCACACCGCAGACGAATTATGATTATTTCCTTTCCTTTTTCTTTGAGGAAAAAGTAAAGCGTAGGGAAAAGCAAAACACCACGGTTTAACCTCAAAAGGTGGCGCTGAAGGTAGAAAAAGCGAAAGCGGTGCAAGTGGGGGTAATCCTTCTTCCAGCTCAAGATAATCGCCCATCTGCTGTTTTGCAATACCTGCCGGTCCGTTTACTTTCAACATTAACTCGCCAGAAGGCAGTTTTAAGTTAATTCTCATATTCGGTCAAGTCATTCTCTCTAGTCTAGGATGTCTTCTGGGCTCCATCGCCCGTACGGTAAGTGAAGAGATTTATTTTCTTTAAAAAAAAAAAAAAATGAGGGAAAAGGATGAAATCTACTCGAATTCTATTCGGAAATAATGCAACACACACACACACACCCGCCCGCGGCGCGCGCTCTGCGTCCCGTTTCCCTTCTCTCTTCCCCACCCCCCCCCCCACACCGCCCCCAATGCCAAAGCGGCCGGGCGCGAGACCACAGACCCCGAACGCTCCTCGCGCTTCCCACTCTCCCGGAAACCAGGCTGCTGAGGAAAAGAGGGAGAGAGAGAGAGAGGAGGCGATCACGGAGGGGTTCCTTCCTCCGTTGATTGGTCCGCACCTCGGGCTCCCCGAGAGTCGAAAGAGGCGTCGATTGGCTGCTCGCGCCTGTCAGTCGCCGAGGGCCAAGTTCCATTGCTGTGGCTGGGCGTGCGGTGGGAACTGCTTGCTGCTGCTGCTGCTGCTGCTGCTTGCTGCCGCGGCGGCTGGTGCAGCTGCGGGGAGCTGGCTGGCTGGGCTGGCTGGGCTGGCTGCGGGGCTGCTTGATGGAGAAGTGATGCTGGCTACATGGAGACTCGCGCAGCGCAGAGGCTGCGGGAAGACAAAGGCTGGCTACGGGAGCCGGAGCTCCGCTGAAGCCTCGGCGCCGCTTAAACCAGGCGAAGGCAGCCCAGCCCCACCGGTAAAAAGGTTAGCACCGTGCACGTTTTACCCGCCTCTCGCTTTGTGTGTGTGTGTGTATGTATATGTGTGTGTGTACGCGCGCGTGTACGCGACGGGTCGAATCCTTCCAGCGGGGCGTCCGTAGATCCAGAAGGGCTGGACATGCCGGCGACGCAGGGCAACGGGATCAGCTCCTTAAGGGGAGGGGAAGCATTGGGGGGCGAGAGACCAGGGACTCGAGGCAGTGGTGACCGCTGCCGGCCATGTGCACCTGAAGGGTGGTTTTCCGCCCCATCACCACACACACACACACACACACTTCGCGAGCGGACTGCCCCCGGCATTCTCTTCGGCTCCGATGCCCTTCAGGAAGCCTCGCTGCAGAGGAAGGGAGATCCAGGCGAGCGCCGTC
This sequence comes from Pantherophis guttatus, assembly GCF_059756535.1. Taxonomy (NCBI): domain Eukaryota; kingdom Metazoa; phylum Chordata; class Lepidosauria; order Squamata; family Colubridae; genus Pantherophis; species Pantherophis guttatus. The sequence continues at coordinate 150,990,229 of NC_142063.1, forward strand.
GCCGCCGCGCTCAAAAGCCCGGACGAAGCGAATCCGCACCGAATCCAAAAATCCCCCCAAACCCGGCCGATTAAACTTTTTATTTGGCCTTAATTAAACGAGGGGTCGGCTCGGAAGTCGGGTGGGCGATGCCCTCGGCGCCTGGCGCTTAGAGAGAAGATGGGTGGGCGGGTGGAGGAGAGAGATGCGCTTCCTCGCCCAGCCGAGGGGAGAGCCTAAGGGGGAGCGCTTGGCCCCAGGTGGGGGGAGGCGGAGGGGAGATCGGGGCTCTGAACCCGAGTCGAAGTCAAAAATCGGGGACCGTCCCCATCCATCCCACCCCACCCCGCGTTTTTCTCGCGGCTCGGAACGCCGGAGAGTTTTTGCAAGGGGCGCCTTCTCCACGCTACGCCTCCTCCATGCTCCGTGCTCCTTTTTTCAGATTCGGGGTCAAGTTGGCGAGTTCGCAGGCGCTCCCGCGAGTGGGAGAAAGCGAGCCTGGGTGAGAGCGGCGGGAAGAGTTTTCTTGTCCCGAAGGGTTTTTTTCTGGAGGCAACTGGACTTTTCTTGTCCAGGAAAAAAAAAAAAGCCCCTTTGGGACAACCGTGACCTGGATGATTGAGAATATAAGAAATAAGAGTTTTCTTGCAATGCCCGGAGCGCTCACTCTCTCTCTGTCTCTCTCTCTCGGTCTCTCTTTCTCTCTCTCTCTCTCTCGAGAGTTGAGAAGTCCGGGTAGCTTTCAAACTGGGATCTGTCAGTTCGCCCCAGTTGGGGATGCCGCCTTGCTTGCTTTCTTTGCCAGACTGCCAGGCTTGACTTTCAAAATGTTTTGGATGTTGGGACAGCTTGTCCCTTGGCCGTCAGAGAGTTAGATGTTGGGGAAATAGCTATTGTTTGTTTTTCTTTGTTTCAGGAGGGCAGATTAAGGAAATCGGTTTAACTTCTTCCCCCTTTCCCTCCCCTCCCTTTAACATCATCCCGCAGGAAGGTCGTTAGATGATAAATGATTTTTTTTTGGGCCTGAGGAAATCTCACATCAATCAGGTTTTGTTTTAAATATTGCGGAAAGGAGTTATTGGCGGGGATATTGCAACTCCGCGAATGGGGCAGGGAGGTTTGTCACGTTGGGTGGTTTTTTTCCCCCCTCCCTGAGCTGAAAGATGCAACACCTTAGAAACACCTTAAGTGTGTGTGTGTGTGTGTGTGTGTGTGTGTGTGTGTGTGTGTGTGTGAAATTTGCCAAATGAACCTCTTAGCGCTGTGGAAACAAGTAGATCTGTTGTGATGCGCTCTAAGCTTTTGAGGGCAGCAAACCCACACAGTCTTAAGTGTGTTCTTGTGGTGGAAGTTGAAACGAATTTGCTTTTGCCTAAAGTTGGATAGCATCTGTAACCAGATTCGTAGTGTTGATTCTGGCAAGCGAGAGGTTAAATGGAATGAATCATTAGTCTTGGTGTTTTACTTACGAGGTTTGCAACCTAATTGTAAGCATTTTCACTCAAAAGTGAATTCTATTTCATTCCGTGAAACTTATTGCTGTATAAATCTAATTGGATATGCAGATTCGGTCATTTAACTACTCACCATTCTTTGGGGGGTGAATGGGAAGGCTAGTGACAATAATGAAGAAGAAAAAAAAAAAAACCCTATTCCATGAATATCCGGAAAGGGTGAAAAAAGCAAGTAACAGTCTAAAAAGGTACCTGTGCCCAAGATCTGTATAGGAACTAACAACATTATTCCAGTCTTGGTGGCAGAACATTCATTTAAAGAAAATTTTGTGCCCTTGGCTTCCTAACAGTAAAACAGAGTGTAGTTTTAGACTTTTCTCAGATGTAAGATCTATTTTGTTCAAAAGCAGTTACTACTTTGCTGCATTAAACACTTCCAGAATACACAAAATAAAAATTAAGCCAGACAAGCTGAATTCATGTTTTATGGACATATTTATGGTCATTTGATAGAGTACAAGCAAAAATGTAAAATAAAACTGCTGGAGAACTTGTTGTGTGCTATATTCTTCTAGTGGTTATAATCCAGTGCATATTTACTACGATTTTACCCCATTAAACTCAAGGAAAGCTTACCCTGAGTAGGAAAAGAAATGGACTTTGGATTGGTTTGAGGCTTTGTGTTAGCTTGACTGTTTTTTTCATTGCTTTCTAAGAACGAATAATTTCATGATGAAAAACATTAACTCTCCAATGAAGTGCTAAACTTCATAATTATGAGATGAAATATAATTTTATGGACCAAAGTGTTTAGGTTCGATAAATCCTTTTGCCGGTGATGCAGTTACGATCAAGATTGAGTTAAATATGGATGCATTGGGGAAAGTTTAATATATCTGCAGTCTTGCAGCTAATGTGAAGTCTAATGTCTATATTATTCCAGTGGTTTATTAAATGAGGAATTGTGACCTGCAGAAGCCTTGGCCATATATATATTTAATTATAGGCAATCTGCATGACACATCAGGTCAGATTTGTTTCTCTATCCTGCAAATGTATATAATCTCATTCCATTTTGCATATATCTTCCTCTCTTTTTTTTGAAGCGGTTCTATTCATGTTTTGCCTAGTCATCTGACTAGTACAGATTTTGATTAACAATAGTAATATTTATTTTTTGCAAATCAACTTCAAGTCATGGTTTGGATGATAGCCCAGACTCTAGTTTGCCTATTCAGATTAAGGTACAGGTACTCATCTTTTAATGACTGCATTGTTTAGTGACCATTTGAAGTTGAAGTTATGAAGATGATGATGAAAAAGTAATGCTATGACTACTCCCTACATCAGTGTGTCTCAACCAATTCCAACGTGAAGATATGTGGACTTCAACTCCCAGAATTCCACGGGAGTTGAATTCTGGGAGTTGAAGTCCACACATCTTCAACTTGCTAAGGTTCAGAAACACTGCCCTACATTTATGGCCTTCACAGGTCTGTAAAGCAAAGGAAAACTTAAGTAAGATCATAAGCACAGTCAAGATTTCACTTAGTGACTGCTTCACTTAACAACCAAATGTCCCAATTGGACTACCTGCCTTGCATTAGACACAGTAATTCTGGTATCAAGAAACAACTATTTCTCAAGAAGGAAGGAAGGAGAAAAACCTACAATGCACTAATACAAGTAGTCTTCGACTTACAACTGTACATTTAGTGACCGTTCAAAGCTTCAACAGCACTAAAGAAAAATGACTTATGACCATTTTTCACACTTACAACTATTGCAGCATCCCCGTAGTCATGTGATCAAAATTTGGATGCTTGGCAACTGACTCATATTTATGATGGTTGCAACATCCTGGGGTCACTTGATCATCTTTTGTGACCTTCTGACAAGCAAAGTCAATGGGGAAGCCAGATTCACTTAACAACCCTGTTACTAACTTAATAACTGCAGTGATTCACTTAACAACTGTAGTAAGAAAGGTCGTAAAATAGGGCAAAATTCACTTAACAAATGTTTCACCTAGCAACAGAAATTTTGGGCTCAATTGAGCTTGTAAGTTGAGGACTACTTGTAGTCCTCTAAACACTGATCTTTAAACTAAAATCCTCATGTTAGCTCGAATTTATAGCTCATAGTAATTGATAACATTAATTTACAAAGCTGTGTCTACTCAGAAGTAATCCCACCTGAGTTCACTAAAACCTATTTCCAGATAAATGCATTCTAGAATACTGAAAGCTGCTGTCTGTTGACGCTACTGAGTTTTGAAACAATCCTTTGAAATATGGAAAGGCAAGCAGTCAGATTGCCATTAATATTGCATCACTGTGCTTTTGTACTAATGATGCTTTTAAAGTTAGATTGTAAATATTAAGAGTAAATTTTAATCTTGGATGTCTAAACTTTACCCTTGCTATTTACAATCCAATTTATGCACAGGGAATTGTTAAAGGAGCATAATCGGTATGTATCTATCAATAAAATACAGCTCCTAATGGAATAATCTACTCCTTTCTCCTTTCTTATTTGTGCCCCAAATCAGATCTAGAAAGTTAGGGATCTGCTATGTCAGATTTAGGGTTCAGATGAAAGGTAGTGGAAGTGAAACAGTCAGAAACTCTGTTTGGTGAGTGGAATTCTGCTCACATAATGTTAAATGTTTGAAAATTCTTGATTTAGCTTTTCTGGTAAGTAACTAGGTACACTGAAGAATTATGCACATCTTATATTATTCCTATACCTGTATTATTTTCTCTTGTCCTACACACAGGGAGTATGTCAGATTTTCTAATGATTTCGTAAATGAGACTTTTTTTTCTCCCAAAGACCAATTCCTCTTATGCTTTGCCTCATACATTACAATGACAGCCATTTGAGCACTGTCTTTTCCTATTAAGAAACTTATTTTTCAATACAATTATTCTTATGAATAGAGATATATGACATCCCCAGTTACTTTATTTTTATTTATTTTGATACTATTTGCTTGGCTTTTTAGCCCACAAAAGCCTAAAGTAGCCACTGCAATTAGGAGTCAAAATATAGCAATAAAGCCATCAATTGGAACAAAAGCAATTCATATCCAAAAACCTTACAATGTAAAAGTCTCATGATCATTTGTTTTTTAAAAATCCCTCACTATATCAGTCAATAAAGTAGGTTTGATAGCTGGCAAAACTCTATTAAGAAAAATAATACAAGGAAGGAAGATGACTGAAAGATCTCTTCTTTCTGATGTTCAGAATATACTGAAACTTGGTGGGTAGATAGTGAATACGGAATTTCAGTCTTACACTTTTTTTACAGATCAAGTGAAAGACAAAACTGCTTTATGATTAAAGAGAGATTAAGACAGCCGTGGTGGCATAGTGGTTATAATGCAGTACTGCAGACTAACTCACTGCTCACTCCAGGAGTTCGATCCTGACTGACTCAAGGTTGACTCAGCCTTCCATCCTTCCAAGGTGGGTATAATGAAGACTCAGATTGTTGGGGACCATAGGCTGACTCTTTAAAACCGCTTAGAGAGGGCTGTAAAGCACTGTGAAGTGGTATATAAGTCTAAGTGATTTTTTAAAAAAAAATGATTTATATGCTGCCCTTCTCCGGAGACTCAGGGTGGCTTACAATGTGTTAAGCAATAGTTTAAGTTTAAGTTTAATGCGATTTATATGCCACCCTATCTCCAATGGACTCAGGGCGGCTCACAACAGTAAAATACACAATGACATTAATACAATATGAAATTAAAAGTCCGAATTAAAACAGTTTAAAAACTGTTTAAAAACTGTTAAGACCCCTCCCCCCCATCAGTCCAGGCTACGAAACAGCCAGGTCTTCAAATCACGGCGGAATGAGCGAAGGAATAGCCTTCATACTTTTGTATATTTATACAAAGTCAGCTTATTGCCCCCACAATCCGGGTCCTCATTTTACCTTAGAAAGGATGGACGGCTGAGTCAACCTTGAGCCTGGTGAGATTTGAATTTGCAGTAATTGCAGGCAGCTGATGTTAATAACAGTGCTTTAGTCTACTGTGCTACCAGGGCTCTTATAAGAGTAATATTGTTATTGCTATGATAATGTACTTGCCATTTGTATTTAAAGTTGCTGAAAAATTCTCTTGAATTAGCTACAAAATGTAGATAACACCTATTGTATTTAGAAAACTTGTTATTTTTTTTTTAAAGAAAAGCACTCCATAAGAAACAAAAGGTTAATATGTTTATTTGATTTTTCACTTTCCTCCACAATAATGAGGTTGATTTATTTTACCTCTGTGATGCTTTGTATTTCTTAACATTGCATAATCGGTTCTGTCTTTTAATGACATACAAAATAATACACGTATAAATGTCCTTGGATAACGTGCAAACTGCTATATTTATTTTAGAACAAAACTCCAGCTTTTCTGGATTGTGTGCATTTTATTGATTTGTGCAGGAAGGAGCTTCTAAACAGCCATAGCCTTTTTGTTTTGTTTTTGTTTTAAATCTGGACTGCCACAGTCATTCTAGCATATGCCATCCTGCTGCCTGACTTAATTGTCCAAATAAAGATTATATCACAGCACTAAAATATCACTGGTGGAATTGGTAGCGATAAAGTGACAAGCATGGAGAAAACAAAATATGGAATTTTGTGTTCATCAACAAGATGAAATATAAAATATGTTCTTAAGGAATGTATCACAATTTTCAAAATTTGGTATCTTTTCTTTTTTTCTTTTCTTTTTACCAAATCTATTCACGTTTTTATCACTTGCCAGCAATTCTGACCCTGAGAGTAGGGTGAAGTAGTTTGGGGAGGGGCAAATAGACTAATATGACTGAAAAGACCAAATTAGAGCCTGCTTAATCTGAAGTTAAGAAGGACATTTCTGGAATGGAAAAACGTCTTAAGAGTCAGAAATCCTCCTTTTCCTGCTCTCTGATGTCAGAAGAGGCAGCAGTAGGGCTTGAATGGAGGGTAGCCTCTCCAATATTTGCTGAAGAAGAAATGAAAATCCCTCTTCCTTCTCCTTCCAAAATCCCTGGACAAGGGAAATAGAGAGAGGTTTGGAGGTGAGGAGAAGATGGAAACAGAAAACCTTCTGGTTGACTTTTACCGGAGAAATGGAGAAATGGAGGATTGATTCCCTCAGTGGAAGTAGAAGAGTACGTTGTAATAGACTTACAACACTCCCCCAAAAGGTACTTACGACCCGATTCTGGAGTTCTGACTATTGTCCCTCCAGTCACATAACCACATTTCAGATGGTCAGCAAGTGACCTGCATTTATTGTCTTTTGTAGTATTCTGTGGTCTACCTGTCTATTGGTGGCTGATTTGACTGACTGCCAAGTTTTCAAGAATTCTGTAGCGGTTTTGTATTTACCTTGATCTGTGATGGTTGTTTGCTTGCAGATGTTTCATTGCCTAACTAAGCAATATAATAATGAGAGCCAGTTTGGTTTAATGGTTAAGGTACGAGGCTAGAACCAGGAGTTCAAGTCCTGCCTTAGCCATGAAAGCCATCTGGGTGACTTTTTCTCTTGGTCCAAAAATAAATAAATAAATCATCACTGCAAATAAGTGTGGTGTTTGCTCTGTTTATATACAGTAGCATGCCTGCCAGTGTTGGTGGGGGTGTGGCTTTCTTCTCAGTAGTTCCTTGATTGGGATATTGTTTTCTGTTTGATTGTCTGGTGTGAATCCCTGCTTATATGGGTGTTTATTGCTGGAAAGGATTTGTTCTGGCCTTTTTCTTTCCTTCTTAGCTTTCTATTGTCTAATTTGAATGATGTATAAATGTGGTTTATCTCTATGTGTCTACTGATGGCTAATTTTCTAAATACCAAACTTTTCGGGGAATTCTGTAGTATTTTTGGATTTAGCTAGTTAGTCTGTGTTATTCCTCATTCTTCCAAACTCACAGTCACTTGATTTCTCATGCATCTATTTTATGTAGACCTTAATAGGTTTTGCTGAAAGTAAGTCTTTTCTTTTCTTATGGGTAAGAAATATGTCAGATTTTTTCCCCTCCAGTGGTGAGACAGCCATCTTTATTTAAGGCAGCAGTAAAAGCTTTCACTTTGGAAAAGGTTTACAAAAGTGCTCTGCTTGAGGTTTCATGGCATAAGGCTTTCTCCAGCTATCTACAATTTGGTAGCAATTCTGTAGCAAGAGAAGCTGTTATTCCAGTAGGCCATCCAGAACAAGACTCTTGGCACGCAAGGACTGAAAACACTAGGAGTTCAGGCTTCACATGGGAGTTGCGTTGAGGACTCTGACAAATCTGCAATGTTGTCTAATGTCAATTCAATTCAAATCTTTATTGTCAGTGCACAACATATGTACAATGAGATTAGTTGAGCTCCCTCAGTGCACACACACCCAACACAATACAACTCACAGTGAAGACAGAAAATCCCTAACCCAATAAATCATATTAACAAAACACCCAATCCTATTGCACCAGTGTGAACATATTACACATTGCGCTGGCTCTGCAGTCCATCATACAACGTAGCTTTGATGTTATTTCTCATTCAGGAGTCTGACAGCCCACTGATAAAAACTGTTCTTCAGCCTGTTTGTGTGGCTGCCTATGCTTCTATATCTCCTTCCCGATGGTAGGAGGGTAAAGAAGTGATGACCAGGGTGATAGTCGTCCCTGAGAATTTTCCTCACTCTTCTAAGGCAGAGAGCCGTAGCGATCTCATCTAGTGGTATCAGGGAACAGCCCACAATGTTTTGTGCTGTGCTCACCACTCTCTGTAATGTTTTTCTATCTACAGCTGTCAAACCGGCATGCCATACTGTGATGCAATAAGTGAGGACACTTTCTATTGTGGACCGGTAAAAGGAGGTCATCAATATGTGACACTATATTTACAATTAAGCATTCCAAATTATGGAATGTTTCTGTGAGCTGCTAGTATAAAATACAAGTAGTCATTGACTCATGACCCCGATTGAGGTTTTTCTGTTTCTGTTACTAATCAGGACGATTGCTAAGTGAGTCGACTTTTACAACCTTTCTTTCCACAGTTGTTAAGTGTAGCATGCTGTTGTTAAGCAAATCACCCATTGACTTTTCTTGTTGGAAGCCAGCTGGGAAGGTCACAAATGGTGACCCCACATGATCCTCGGATGCAGCAACCATCATAAATACATGCCAGCTACCAAGTGTCCAAAGTGTTTGATCACATGACTTTGGAGATGCTGCGATGGTCGTAAGTGTTAGGACTGGTTGTACGTCACTATTTTCAGCACTGTTGTAACTTTGAATGATTGCTAAATGGATGGTTGTAAGATGAGGACCATCTGTAGGCAATTGTGTAAACTTTCCAAATAAATAAAAGTTCAGTTTGATTTATTTACAGCACTATAACTAATATATAAATTGCTCGTAATCCTTAATTTGCTTTTATTAACACAGGACCAAACTCCCTAGCTAACTTCTGCTTCTTTCTGAACTTCTTCTTGCCTCCTTAAAATGTGAGTTCATTCTCCTATTCATTGATTAGGATCACATTTCATTACTGTGCCAAACAATGCAGAACAATTCTTTGGCAGATGAATGTTCAGAAAGAAAAAAAAAAACATTTCTGTAAAAGTTCCATATTGAAAAGTGCACTGTAAAATGCAAGATGCAATGACTGTGCTAAACTATGATGAAAACAATGGTTCAACCAAGGTTGTTGAGTGATACTAGATTCACATAATACCTCTAAGCCCATTCTAAGCCCGAATAAAAGAAATTGCATTACGGCTGGTGAATCTGGTCAGTGTCATTTGGGATATTGGACAGCTCATTTGCTCATGAAACACCTCAACTGGTTTCCATAATTATGGAGGTCAAAGTTAACAAAGTCAGTTTTGGACATCTATTAGTTTGGTGAGACAAAAGGATGTACAGGTAATCCTCAATTTACAATCACAATTGGGTTTGGAATCTTGGTCATTGAGTGAAGTGGTTGTTGAGTGAGATGTCCACATGACAGCTTCACTCAATGATCACATCCCAGCACTCCTAGTTACAGTTGTTAATTGATCTCCCAGGTCATTAAGTGGATGGAACAAAAGAGAACTGAAATCCTCCTAGCAGGCAACCCTTTCACACTCAGATGTTCCTTCACCCACCAAAAGTTTTCAGTGCCCTTCTGTGGACTCTAATTATGCAGCTGAAATCTTCAGGATTTCAGCTTCTTTTCCATAGCCTGCCAAAGGATTTTCTCTCCCATCTATGCATGGAAGGGAAATCATTCCTGGGGCTGTTGGAATGGAGCAGAAATCCTCAAGATCTCAGCTCTGTTCCAGCAGCCTGCAAAGAGACATCAGCTTCCCTCTTCCTTCTCTGCTTGCAACCTTCTCTGCTGGCTTCCTCATTGACTTTGGGAAGCTGGCAGAGACGATTGCAAACAGCAATTACATGATTGTGGGGCACTTGGCAATTAATCATAGATGTAAGTTGGTTGCCAAGCACCCTAAACAATATTTTACAACAGCTGGAAGTGCCTTACTGGCCTAAAGCACTCTTTCCGATGTCACCATAAATTTGAACAGCCATCAAACAGCTAGTCATAAGTCAAGGTCTACCTGTACTGATATTCACTTGGAAGATAATGTAAATCAGCCTTTGGTTAAGGCCGGTCTGAATGAATTGATTCAAATCAAGCACATGACATACTATTATGCAATGGACTATATAATGCAATTCCTTTCATGTTTATGGAGAAATATATCAAAATATATTCACTAGAGTTTGTTACCTAATAAAATATTTCTTAGTCTAGCATTCTCCACATGTTCTGGGAGAGGTAATGCCAGCATTATGGAGGGGATTATTGGGTTGAGGAAGGCTGCCCTAGCCACTACATTGTAGGAATGTATTCTTAGAAAATATAGACCAAAACTCTGACCATTCAATGCCTGTCCAATGACAGAGGAGCTAAAAAGATCAAATCAATTAATCAGGAAGTTAAATCTTAATCACTAAGAATTAAAACCAAGATTGTAGTTATATTTTTCCTAGAGAAATTTATTCTTTGTAATAGGAAAAAAAAAACTGGACAAAATTTATTTTTTCTTTCTTTTTTTCCCTAACTGGTTATAGGATTAACTTTATTTCATTATTTGTAAGGTGTTTGGATTATAATGTCATCTGGGTTAAAGTTTTAATTCAAAAGAATTGATCAAGAAGATCAAATTAATTTTAAAAGCATTAAACAAAACAAAAATATTTGGCTGATAAGTACACAATTTATCTTTATCATGCTACATCCACAAAGCTGCATTAATGTATTTTCCACCTGACCTTGAGATAGGATAAAAAGATTATACTATAAAAACCACAGCTAATTTCACCTCTCTTTTTTTTTTTTACTACATCATAGCAATGAAACTGATAGTATTCCTACCCTCTAGAATACATGGTAGTTTTCAATAAAACAATTAGTAAAGTCCTAGAATGTCTTTAAAAATTATCAACTTTGAAGTGTGCTCCATTCCATTCTCACATGCAAGATGCCAGAAGATGCTTACAGATAGTCCTCAAATTACAACTTAGTGATTGTTCAAAGTTACAACAGATCCCCAAAAAGCTACTTATGACCCAGATTTTTATTGGCCTTTTTCACTGTGTCTTCTTCTTTTTAATTTTAATTTTTTATTTTCAATTTACATAACAATAAACATTTTTAACAGTATTGTGTCATGTGTCTCTTACAGGTATTTACATTTATTCCTATACATTTTTGTTTCTCTGTTCTAACCAGTTATACCACTTATCCCACACCTCATAAAATGCTGCTTCTTCCTTGCCTATGCATCTCAGCACATTCTAGTATCTTGTATATAATCATCTCATTGGCTGGTATATTTTCTAGTTTCCAACATTGAGCATAGACAATTCTTGCTGTTGTTACTATGTGTAAAATGATGTATTGGAGTTGCTTCTTGATCTTCAGTTAATCATTCCTAATAAAAATAGTTCAGCTTTAAATTTAAATTCACTGTGTCTTCTTCTTCGGTTTTATAATGTGTATCTTATTTATGGAAGACGTTATTGCTTTAAAATTAAACTTAACAGACCTTTTACCTTATCTTCCCTCAATTTTGAATGATGGAGCCTTTAAGTTTTGTGGGGCTGATGATTTTTTTTAAAAAAATTTGCTGAGTGAGTGGGGGGGGGGTGTTATTCTGTCTTACAATTGACTTGCCTATGTAAAGCCACAGTATGAAATATCTGGAAGTCGCACTTGCTACAAAATGCCTCTATTGAAAAATCTCCACTGATTGCCAGTGGCTTTTAAAGTGTAGTTAAGGTTACTGGTGTCACACAAAGTAAGCCATTTGGGACTTTTAAGGTTTATCAGAGGAATCACCTCCTCATAATACCATTATGAATCTATGTAGCCATTAAGAGCTTCCTGTTAGCAAAGCTTTGTGTATTTGACATGCAGTCCTGCCCCAGGCTACAGAAGCCATGTGTGTTCCCCATTTCTTTCAAAAAGCTCTGGAAATCATATCGTCCCTTTCCATTTTTCCCTTTCCCTTTTGTGTTTGCCACAGCAGATGGCAGCACCTTACTGCCCTTGGGTAATCTCAAGATAATGTAAACAGGGTCCCAGCCTGGTTAGCACTTAGATAGAAAATTGCCTTATAATCTCAGGGCTGTGAGTTACACTGGTACATTTAAAAAGAAACTTGGAAGAAGTCAGTGGTAATGTATGTACCAAAAACGAAACTTAATATGAGGGAGAACATTTTAATGGTTTTACTTGTTTTAAACAATAAAACTATATGGGATTTTGCTCATTTAAAATTGTCTAATTGCTGTGTTCCAGCAGGAACAAAGTAGCAGATCAGGATGCAAAATGCAGGATTATTTATTATATCACAGGATGCCATCTGTACATAACTACAGGAATTTTGGGGCAAGCGCTTCATCTAGAAAACAAGACTGGGGATTGATTTGGGCTTCTGGTACTCCTAATACCAGTATCATGGTTCTCATGTATTCTCATGAGAATGTTCTCATACTAATGTAGAATTTCAGTCCTCCAACTTGTCTATGGAGATCCTCAGCCATTGTTGTCTTAAAGGCACTTTTTTTTCCCTTCAAAAGGCAACTGGACTGATTTTCCTTGAGGAAGAGGAAGAAGATGTTTCACTTCTCATCCAAGAAGCTTCTTCGATTGTCATGGTGGGGGGGATGGAAGGATTAGTTCTGACAGGAAGGGGAGATGGAAAGATCATACTTCTTTGCAGTCATCTGGTCATTAGCGCTTTCACTCTGAGAGCTGTTGAGACCACTTGGGGGTTTATCTGTTCCCTCAGATTCACCTGAATCAGAGTGCAAATGGGTACGGAACCTTCTTGGGGCTGCTGAAAAATCTGCATTGTAGACTGGAGATAGGTGGTGTCGTATTCCTTCCTCTCGTTGAGAGATGAGGCTGTTCAATCTTAATATAGATGGCCTCTTTGATCCCTCTTTCAAACCAGTGGTCTTCTCTGTCCAGAATGTGGACTTTGCTTTCTTCAAAAGAGTGACCTTTGTCTTTCAAATTCAGATGGACCACTGACTCTTGTCCTGATGGGTTTGATCTCCTATGTTGTACCATGCACTTGTGAACTGGTTGTTTTGTTTTGTTTCATCCAACAAGGAGAAAAAGATAGGGGGAAAAGAATTTTGGAAGCTGTGGTATACTTGGAAGTATTCCCCTGCAACTGACAATGATCAGTGCCACTATATTTGGATAGTTGAAAGCATCTTGTATTTAATTTTCTGCCTGAGATCATTCAAATGTTGGATCAGCTTGAGTGACAATGTGGGTTTCTTCTATGTCTTGCTTGCTTTCTTGTTTTAACTATTGGCTCTTGACTGATGGTACAAAACTTTAAATGCTTATGTATTCCTACATCAACTGAAGGATGACATGTATTATACATGACAGGCGTACAGGAAAAGATAACATTTAAGTGTTAATAAAAACTATGATATGCTTGAAAATGTGATTGTTGATACATTTTAATGTACATATGGTATTGATTTTGTTCTGGATAAAGAGCTGGAAATACAGTATGACATTTTACAGAGAGCATAGGTGAAGTTTACTAAACCACAGCAGGGGAAATAATGAAATGGATTGCCTAATCATTTTGTCCTTTAATAAGTTTTATAATGACTGCAAAGAGATTGGCAAAATGCTTCACACATTTTCAGAGGATATCAGCAGGCAACAAATATTATTATAGATTGATTCAGTGTTTGTTTTGCAAATCTGGAATTAATTTAACATTAATATATGGATGAGTGTATGAAAACAAGGCATGTATTAAATTTAGGAATTTGGCCATAAAAACTTTTAAATACCATGTCAAATCCAAAATGTTTTAAGCACAGGACAGAATTCAGCCAATAATTAAAAGAAATAATTTAAACAAAACATAAGTTTCTTTGCTAGCAGATACTATTTTCTCTTTGCATGTGCCCCAGATCTGCTATAGATTAATTAGTGAACCACTACAACTCTAGTAATTGCAAGGAATAAAACCAGAAATGCATGTAATCAGGTATATTTGGAATATGGTTTTGGAGAAATCTGCAATTTTCTTCCCTTGAGAAATAATTTTTACCATCAAAAATAAAAATGAAGGTTACAGTTCTTGCAGCAAGACCTTAATTGTCTCATGTTTACATGATATAATCATATTGGGAATAGAGCTTTTGTCTTTAATATCATACATTACTGAGATTCTGAATACCGTATTTTCCGGCGTATAAGACGACTGGGCGTATAAGACGACCCCCGACTTTTCCTGTTAAAATATAGGGTTTGGGCTATACTTGCCGTATAAGACTACCCCTCTTCCAACGCACACCAAATAAAAATTAAAAAACATCAACTGGCTCACCCACAATGTAAAAGCAGCTGTGCTAGACCCAAAATGGCCCCTACAACAAGCAGGAACGTCACACAGCCACAAAAAGCCCAAAAAAACAACTTTCACACTTTACACACACAAAATTCCACATACAGCTTTGTGAGATTTTGTGTGTTTGTGTAGTTAGAATGAAACACTACAGAAACACATTAAATTTCAGAAAGCTGCACAAATATTATTTTATTTTATTTTATTTTTATATGAAAGCTAAATTTAAAACTTCCTAAACTTTAAATGGCTAGGTCTAAAAAAGAACAACTAAAAAAAACCCCAATTAACTATTTTTTTTAAAGCTCCCAAAGGGGAAAAAAACTTACTCAATAGAACAGGGGTCTCCAACCTTGGCAACTTTAAGACTTGTAGACTTCAACTCCCAGAATTCCTCAGCCAGCTTTGTTTGCTGGCTGAGGAATTCTGGGAGTTGAAGTCCACAACTCCCTGCCTGCTTGATTGTAGGCAGGGAGTGGCTTGCTGATGGAATGGATTCAGGCAAGCGAAACAAGGCAAGCGTTGCAACTAGCAGCTAAGGTAAGCAAGCTGGAGGGGGAAAACTTTTTTCCTTTTACATGGCTCTGGCGATCCCAGCTGAGTTGCCTGATTAGCAGGCAACTCAGCTGGGATCGTCAGAGCTTGGATCGCCAGAACCATTTAAGGCTCCTCAGAGTCTTTCGGGCTGGTCTGCCTGGTTACAGGAGAACGACACCCGGCGTATAAGACGATCCCCGACTTTTGAGAAGATTTTCATGTGTTAAAACATCGTCTTATACGCCGGAAAATACGGTAACTTTCATAATTTAAGTCAGAATTCCCCAGCCAGCTTTCCTCTGCCCGCTTTGCTGGCTGTGGAATTCTGAGAATTGAAGTCCACCAGGCTTAAAGTTACCAAGGTTGGAAACACCTGATTTAAGTTCATACGGGACACCATCATCTGCTACATACTAACTGGAATGGCTACATGACTGAGAAGCACTGAGAGAAAGCATTTGAGAGACAGCATTTGAAATGGCAGTGTTTGTTTTATAGAAGAACCCGGTCTATTTAAAATTACAGGTATACTTAAAGGTTGACAAGTCAGTAGAGGAAGCATATTAATGATCCAGTTGTGGTCCAGTTTCTCTTAATAACCACAGAATATTATTTTTCCCTTCTGTACATAGCTGACGTATTTATACACACACACACACACACACACACACACACACACACACACACACACATATGAGACATATCACTTACCTCTTTGAGGTGATTTTCATTCTAATATTTTCTAAGAATATAGATTATAATATTATAGTAAGTATAACAATAATTTCAAATTAAAAAAAGCAAATTAGTGACATTATTAAAGAATAATACACGAGTAGACATTCTAAACAGTGACAGCTTTTGAATTTATTATTGTTTACGCTTTATTGATCTCTAACAAAATGCATTAATTTTATGAACCACAGCCGTTCCATATTTTGGTAATCGAATCCATATATTTTGGGTTTTTTATGATTTTCTGTTTGATCAATGTTAATTTATAGTAATAAAGTTACATGATGTTTTACGGATTTTCAACAGCATAGAAGGAACACTTTAGGACTTCATCATAATAACATTAATCACCATAATAAATTAGCTTTCTATATTATCACGCACTGAGAAGTATTGGACCATCTTTACTGGATTTCTAGGCCTGGGTACATATTGGAGATTTATCATGATTTCTGTTCTGTTATTATAATATACTTACCCTTAGGGAACATGTTTCATGGGGTTTTTCATAAATATAATAAAAAATATTTCCTTCCTTACTGCAGGCAATGGAAACATTCCAGTCCAAATAATATATTTGTTCAAGGATTTTTCTTTAGCTATAGAGGATAAAGAGTTAAACCCCCTTTTCCACATCTGCTGCAAATCTGAAAATTAGTCCTTCTAGCTGATGCCATCTCTGTCTTTCTCTCTCCCTCTCTCTCTCCCTTTGAATCATGTTAAATTAAAAGGCATTTTAAATTAAAATAGCCAGGAGAGAATATTAACAGAAAGAATTGTATGATGGGTCTATAGCAAATCATAGAACATTTCTACCCCTTTTATTAAAAAGCAGAAATACACCAAGTACAGCCTGGCTTAGATAGTGTCTTGGAAATAAGCTTGTTAGTGTGTGTGTGTGTGTGTGTGTGTGTGTGTGTGTGTGTGTGTGTGTGTGTTTGTGTGTGTATGTAACTGTGACTGTGACTCTGGAATTCAGATACATTTTCTGAGAATGTGGGCAGATGCCAAAGTTGATAAAAACTCTTTACTTTTTCTACGAAGAAAAAATGTTTTGCAAAAACTCTACCCTGTGCAACTGTTAAAAACGAGGAGATATCATAGAGTTTACACGTCACCATCGTACCTCTGAAAAAGTTGCAAGTGATTCTAACACCTTAATTTTGAGCAACAGCAACTGACTTTCTGTATCACCATAAACCATACTTTTTATTTTATTCACAAGGACTGCTGTTGTAGAGTGACTCTCGACTGTATGATAATATCAACAATTAAAATGCAAGTGAAACTACCAAATGTCTGGAAGACGAAACAACCATTTTCATTTAGAGAAAGTGTTTTTTTTAAATAAATGGTATGATCTGCAGACACACAAAAGTTCAATGAAATGTGTGTACAACATTGAAAAGAAGGTATTTTTTCTCACTCATTATTTAACATTCAGGAATCAAATTTAAAGAAAATCACTTCCCTTCTGTCCATCCTTGCTAATGTATATCCAAGATAACAAAAAACCCTGAAAACTACTTAAAAAGTATTTGATTTGCTTGATAAACGTAACAATATTTGTTTATTTGTTTGTTTAAATTTATATGCTGGCAATCTTGCTATCCAGAGCAACTTTGTAATTTATAATACAGAGGTAAACAATACAACTATTCTTAAATATTCATTGCTTTCCCTGTCACGTGCCTACAATTTAATGTTGAGTTTATCTAACATTCAGACCTTGTGAAAGGCTACTTTACTTTTCACGTTCTATTTAATTCATATTTTATTCTAGCAACTGAATCAAATTTCAGTATTCTTTGTTCTGTTCTTGAGAATCAAACTAAAAGGATGCTGAAGCTTTGTTGAATTAGGCATGAAATAACTGAATGAAAAAATGGAGCATTTCTAGCCTGCTATCTTAATCATGAAACTGGCTCTCATTAAAAAATTAAGTAGTGCCAAATAGGAAATCGTGGAAACTGCTATGTAAATCATACAGGGTTATCTCTTATTTTTAATTTTGTCCATAATAGGAGAGTTTGAAATGAATGCATTGCATTATGATCTAGTGCAGGAGTGTCAAACTCGTGTTGTCATGGCATCGTCACGTGACGTATCACAACTTTCCCCCTCTTTGCTAAACCGGGCAAGGGCGTGGCCAGCATGTGACGCATCTGGCCCACTGGCTGCGAGTTTGACACCCCTGATCTAGTGTATATCGTTACATCTTCTAATGAGTTCGTTAATATAAGCATTTTATCTAAATAAACAATATAATTCTAAACAGGAAAGGATGTTAAAATTTAGGAAATGTATGGATAGAGTTTTATTTTTGGCTGTTGAAAGTTATAGATATATATATAAGATATATATTCTATCCTTAGAAAATGCTGTTTTCAAATTAAGTAACTTCTCCCCCTACTATAAAGAGAACAATACATTACCGCTATGGAATGAAAATGTTTAGTCTTACTCTGGGGGCATTGCAGGGGTGAAATGCTCCCCGTTTGGCCTGGTTTGACCAAACCGGTAGTGATGACGGCCGGTGGTTCAGAGAACCGGTAGTGATTGCAGCTCGAGACTCCGCCCACCCGCCCGGTCTTCATTACTTCCTGGTTTTAACCAGGAAGTAACCTGTTTTTTATCCTTTTACCCTTGTACATGCGTAGAGGGTCGGAGCATGCACATGCACTTCCGAACCAGTAGGGAAGGTAAGTAGATTTCACCCCTGGGGCATTGCTGTACTATCACACATGCTCCTGCTGACCCAGAGACTGAACTAAAACCAATCTATGCCCCTCCATCTGTCCCAAATACAGATTTTGCTCTTCAGCAGATCATTGAGAAATATATTGATGAAAGAAAGTTGATTGCATTTTTGTTGGTTTATGCAAAGCGTGACTAGACCTGAAGTATAAAATGCTTTATACAAATAAAGAGTTGAAAGTTGGTTGCTGAATATAATAAGAGTGGCATATGATGGAAGTAAAATATACATATAAGAATAAATTGAATACTTAAGTGGTTAAGATAAGAATGTGTGATGCCTCCTAATGTATTTATGGAAAGAAAGGTTTGTGGTAATGCTACAAATGAACCAGTTTACTGGTTGAGACACTAGGATAGGAACCAGGGGACTATGAATTCTAGTCCCGTCTTAGATACAAAGCCAGCTGTGTGACCTTGGACAAGTTACTCTTTCTTAGTCTGGGAAGGAGGCAATGGCAGACTACTTCCAAAAACTTGCCAAGAAAACTATAGGAATTTGTCTAAGCAATCAGCAGGAGTCAAAAATCTGGGAATGTAAACATATGTACTTTTATATGCAGGTGGTCCTATGTTGTTTGGCTGAGAACCTGAGTAATTTGCAGCACAAATTACTAAAATAGTATGATGGAATGAGAAAAATTCTAGATCTGAAAATTAATGTATCAAAAACCAAGGTAATTGAGCTTGTCAGGGAAAAGAGAATGGACAATTGTAAGTGATACATAAATTGCGAAGAAGAAGAAGAAGAAGAAGAAGAAGAAGAAGAAGAAGAGGAAGAAGAAGAAGAAGAAGAAGAAGAAGAAGAAGAAGAAGAAGAAGAAGAAGAAGAAGAAGAAGAAGAAGAAGAAGGTAAACTAGTATACCTTGGTAGAAAGGTCTTTTTTAAAAAACATATAAAAATGGAGAGAAAAAATTAAACATGAAGTAAGTAAGTGGATTGTACAGTCTTGTGAGGAATGAATAATGAAAGGAGCAAAAATAACTTGCTTTTGTCACTTCGCTATAGGGAACTCAGAATTGAGTATGCCAGAAAAAGCATTATGCATTAAGTATTATTTCTGAAGGGGAATGGTGTGATGGCATGTCCCTGTTACTTCAGGTGGTAGCTTTTTCACTACCTGTGACACCTGCATTTACTTAATTCTCCTCCCTAATTCTAGCTGATGATACAAATTGATTATACAAAACTAGAAAATATCTGGAGGGTTTGAGGTTGGAGGGGGTTGTTCCCAAAGACGAGCAACAATGGTAGTGATGGAATACAGAAGTCAGGTATACTGTTATCCCAAGCAGAAGCGTGCTTTCAACAAGCCAACTCAGAATTCTGGGTTGGTTTCATTCATTACTATTTTAAGTGCATTAAGTACAGTGAGCTGTGGTGGCGCAGTGGTTAGAATGCAGTATTGCAGGCTACTTCTGCTGCCTGCAATTTGGCTGTTCAAATCTCACCAGGCCAGTGGTGAAATCCAATTTTTTTTACTACCGGTTCTGTGGGCATGGCTTGGTGGGCGTCGCTTGGTGGGTGTGGCAGGGGAAGGATACTGCAAAATCACCATTCCCTCCCCACTCCTGGGGAAGGATATTGCAAAATCTCCATTCCCACCCACTCTGGGGCCAGCCAGAGGTGGTATTTGCCAGTTCTCCAAATTAATCAAAATTTTCGCTACCGTTTCTCCGAACTGCTCAAAATTTCCACTACTTGGTTCTCCAGAACCTGTCAGAACCTGCTGGATTTCACCCCTGCACCAGGCTCAAGCCTTCCACCCTTCCGAGGTGGGTAAAATGGGGACCCAGATTGTTAAGGGCAATATTTTGACTCTGTAAACCGCTTAGAGAGAGCTGTAAAGCACTGTGAAGCGGTATATAAGTCCAAGTGCTATTGCTATATTGTATTAAAATTATGCTGCAAATAGTCAGAAATAAAAGACAGGTAGTCCTCAACTTACGATCACAATTGAGCCCAACATTTCTGTTGTTAAATGAGGCATTTGTTAAGCGAGTTGCGCCCCATTTTATGACCTTTCTTGCCACAGTTGTTAAGTGAAGCAATGCAGTTGATTAGTTAGTAACCTGGTTGTTAAGTAAATGTGGCTTCCCCATTGACTTTGCTTGTCAGAAAGTCGCAAAACGGGATCACATCAGGGGTGAAATGCTCCCGGTTTGGACCGGATCGCCCGATCCGGTAGCGATGACGGCGGGTGGTTCAGGGAACCGGTAGCAAAAAATCTCTGCGCCCCCCCCCCCATGCCTAGCTGAGCCACACGATCATCAGAGGCTGGTTTTTTTTACTTTTAAAAGCATTTTTTCTACAACCTCTTTGGCCGAAAAAATGCTTTTAAAAGTAAAAAAAAAGCCTCTGATGATCGCGCGGCTCACCTGGGATCATCAGAGCATTTTTTCTGCAAACTCTTCGGCTGAAGAGGTTGTAGATAAAATGCTTTTAAAAGTAAAAAAAAAAAAAAAGTTGGCCACGCCCACTCAGTCACATTACCCCCCACCAAGCGACGCCCACAGAAACGGTAGTAACAAATTTTAGATTTCACCCCTGGATCACATGACCCCGTGATAATGTGACCCTGATAAATATGAACCAGTTGCCGGGATCATGTGACTGTGGGGATGCTGCAAAAGTTATAATTGTGAAAAATGGTCATAAGTCACTTTTTAAGGTGCTGTTGTAACTTTAAACAGTCACTAAATGAACTATTATAGGTAGAGGACTACCTGTATTTGTGTAAAATAGTGATTAATGAAATCCAGGCATTTTCTCTTGGATTAAAGTTGTCTATTCCTGTAATTCCATGGTGAATCATCAGATTTGGGTTTTTCAGGACAATAGCTAGGCTGCCTTGCATTGAATACATGGGTTGTATTCATTGTCAGTTGGTCTGAAGTAATTAACTTACTCTTGTGCTCTAATTGAACAATTCATAATAACAAACGCAATTCCAGATAAATCCATGACAGAGAGTCTTGAAGGCCATTAGCTTTATAGTCTCACTGTCCAATTAGTAGCATCACTAATTGGAGCCCAGTCAAGAAGCAAATCTACTGGATTCTTAACTGAATGTGATGATCCTCAAAAACGCACAAATATGTTGACTGTAACTGGGAATCAAAGCTGTGTATAGTTCTATTATAAATTTTGACTCAACATTTGGTGGTGATGTCATTCACATAAAAGTATAAGCTAAGATTTTTCCAAGCATCCTTTGTAGGGTAAACTACAATGGCTGTCCATTATTCTAGGCCTAAAATAAATAAATATTGCTATTATTGCTTAGCATTATGTGTAAGGCAAACAGTTCTCACCTTTTACTCGTGTTCCCTGGATCTCTTACTATAATATTCTGTTCAGAATGATAGATGTGTAATGCATTGTAGAAGGAAATGTTGAAGATTAGGAAGTATAATTCAGAACTGTACCTTTATCCTATGAATGCCCACATAGTTGGTATAGCTGTTAACTAGCACTAGCACTAGCACTTAGACTTATATACAGTGCTTTCCAGCCCTCTCTAAGCAGAGTCAGCCTATTGCCCCCAACAATCTGGCTCCTCATTTTACCCACCTCAGAAGGATGGAAGGCTGAGTCAACCTTGAGCCTGGTGAGATTCGAACTGCCAAGCTGCTGGCAGCCAGTGATCAGCAGAAGTAGCCTGCAGTACTACATTCTAACCACTGTGTGATCACAGCTCATTAACTAACACATGATATACCGTAGTTGGGGCTTTATTATTAAGATAGCATAGAAAGTGTTACTTTAACAGGCATGAGGCAAAAATAACATCCAGATACCAAGATGTAATTGAAATATCATGAGAGAAGCATCTTGCTTGAATCACGTGCTTTGGCAGTAAGAAAGAATCATTTAAAGAAGCAAATGATCTGTCTGAAATAATCGCCTAATGTTACTTACCTCCGGACATTTCAAACTCTGACAAGCTGTGAAATGACAGTACCCAGTGATTAAAGTTCATTTGAATAATTAAAAGGGAAATTGGTTTGTATTTTGAAGTGCACTGTATATACTGATAAGATCTCTGTTCATTCCAATAGCATGGGAATGGCTATTGAGAAAAGCTGTATACTGCAAGGGCAATGTATATGTATTGCCTGCATGCAAAATTTGTGAAATCAATTGTGGAATGTCACTTGAAAGGAAAAAAAAAAGTAATAAAGGTGGGATAAAAAAAATCTTTTAAAAAGTGAAAAGAACTTTGCCTTGTTCGGATCAGCCAAAAATCATTTGGTGTTGTGGTCATTAAGATGTTGCTACTTGTCAAAAACTAGGTGAGTAGTGGAGAAGGTTGAAGAAGTTTCATTATCTTTTCAATTTTTTATTTTTGTGTTTCTCTCAACATCTTTGAGCACGAATAAACTTAGTGTTTCTGGCAAGAATATCAGCAAGCAGTTCAAACAGTATCAGCTTGATCTGCCTTCACTTAATCTTGTCAGACAGATACTGCACAAAGTCTGAAGGATCCTGAGCAGAATTTCCAATTTTAAAACCAAGCAGGTTTGAATTAAATTGATTACTTGATGAATCAGAAGCAGTCAAATATAAGTCTAATAAACATACTTTGCTGTCTGGTGTTGCTTCATTTGAATCCAAGCATGCTCTTTTATATATATTTTTTCATATTTCTTAGTGTTCATTTCAAAAATCCATATATCTCTTTTATATCATCTTCTATGGGAGACTGAATTCTTCTTTTTAATTGTACTTTTGTAAAATTGTACTCTTGTAAAATGATCTCTTATCATCATCTTTTAACGCCCCATAATCCCTTGCGGGGTGGAGTCTGGGCAACTGAATGGAGCTAGCAGAGTGTTTAATGGCCGAATGCCCTTCCTATCGCCAATGCACAACCTCCTGATTGTAAGGTGAGAGCTCCACCTCTAGGTCACTGCACCACTCCTTGTAAAAGTATATGTTTCATTATAACTGGCTGTTTCATCAAAGCATGGAGTAAATGAGGTTGAGCCCATTCCTATATGCAAGCTTCTTTTGGAATAAGCTATGAGGAACATGCTAACATGTGCTTCTCAGGAAAGTGTTCTGCTAAATGTCACTCGGTACCTTATATCTCCAATCCTGCATTTGCTTATTATCACAGTGTAAAGATGTTCAGAAGCATCAGGCACATTTATCTTGAAGGAAGACATACAAAGAAACATTAATACAAAGGAGGTGATGAGTCCGTGGTGATGAATAACGTGGATAGACACCTTATTAGCACCAGTATCCAACTGTTGCCCAAATATGTGGAAACAGAGGTCCTGTTGAACCTAACCTTTCCATCTCCTGTAACAAGTACCCAGGCATTAAGACAAGTTGTGTACCCATTTATACTTTAGATTCAGATTCATGGATGCTCATTCTAGAATTGAGCAGATTGTGGTATTCAACCAAGAAATACAAATGGAATTGGATTTTAAATATAGTATGTAATGTTCACTGTAAATATTTGTTGTATTGTTGACCTGCACACTTAGATAATTCTTCGAGGCATATCCTGACCCTATAAAGAAAGACATTTTTTCAGGTTTGAGAGATGTTGGAAGGGGTTGCATGAAAAAGCGAAATCCATTACATGTGAATAAAAGTCTACTTGTACAATAGAATTTTTTTCTTCTCCTTATAGGTCTTGTGAATCCATGTCCACCAAACTCTCTGGATAGGATTTTGAGAATGTGCCAGAGTAATGCAATGGGGAAGGAGAAAAATCAGTCTTAGTGTTCTTGATGCAGCTCTGCTGTGATTTAAACAGGAAGCTTTAAATTGTAGTTGAAATCAGTATGAAATAAATGATTTTCTGTTCATACTAAACCATTTATTTCCTTTAAAAAAAGAAAGAGAACAGTCTGAGCACTCTCTACAAGCGACTAAAGGGGGCAGGGGAACAACCACATCCTAAAAGTCAGACTCACTTATTCTTGCCTCTCCCGTCACTTGCTTATTTGTTTATTTAAAATCAGAATAGAGCTGGAAGGGACCTTTTATTCATTTATTCATCATTTATTCATTCAATTTCTATAGCCATCCATCTCAGACAAATGACTCTGGGCAGCAAACAACAATAAAATATGTTAAAGTCAGTACAAGCACCATAAAAAGTATGTATGTATGCATGCATGTATGTATGCATGTATATACAATGTGTGTGTGTGTATACATTTATAATGCACGCGCACACACACACACACACACACATACATAAAGAGAAAGAGGTTTGCATAGCTTTTCCCAAACCACTTAAGTCCCTGTATGCTTTAGTTTTAAAGAATTATACATTTTCTATATATGGATCATTGGATACAAAATGGTATAGTTGCAAAGAGTTGAAAAAAATGTGAAATAGAAAAAGTGAAACTAATCTCAGTTCTGAAATTAGGAACTGTGAAATTCAAATGAGTGTAATATTAAGTACAGCATAAGTGCTTAAATAAGTGTATTAAATAAATAAGTGTAATATAAACACAACAAGCACAAGTTTAATTTTATTGCCAATTTTCTATTACTAGTTTCTTTCCTTTTGATCAGGGTCCTAGGATTTCTGTTTTGTTTTTTTTAAATTAATAGATTCTGCAGCAAGTAAAAGTTTTTTGTTTTTTTTTTAAATCCTGTTTTAAACTATAGAAGTGCAAGAAATAAGCTTCTGGATCAATTCACAGTCCCATCTATTCTAACATTCTGTTTCTATGAGGCCAATCAGACACTTTGCAAAGAGAATAATCAGCATAAATTCCCTAGAAATTGGGGAGAGGCAATACATAGCCATCAATTAATTTATATCTGATCCAAAATACCATCTAAAGTACAAATCTTCATTTGTGTGTCCCTATATGATTAATCTTTTATGTTTCTTTGAACAGCTCATTAATTTAATGTTGTTATGATGGATTTTGTACCAGCATTTTATTTCTGTGGAGGATTAGCATTGGCAGCTTTGATTACCCATCCTTCTTTTCTAAATTTTAGGAAGACATAATTTTAATATAATTTCCCTTTCCTCTTCTTTGAAGTGTAGAATAATAGCAGATATAAACTGTTTATATTCACCAAGAGGCAAATAATTTCCTAGGAATTTATGACAGCTTTATAATTGATCTTCACCATTCGGTAATATTTTCTTCTTCAGGTATTTTGGCTGAAACAGTAAAGGAAATATTAGCATAATTTTTTTAGCACAAATGTCTCATGCAAGTTCATGTTCGTAAATCCTACTACAAAAATGATAGAGTAGATTGCACTTTAATAGTGCAATCTTATTTATAAATCTACTTAATTTGCAGTATAGACTTATTATTGCTATTGGGTACTTTGCAGTAAGTCCAAATATCCAGGTCCAAGAAACGAAATCGCCTGTTTTAGTATTCAGATTTGTTCAGATGGTCTATCTGGCTTTTACAAAAAAGATTTTGATATTATTTCACAATATTTCTTGTAACCATGCTTGAACTTTCAGTTTGTTATCTTTGCTTGCAGAATTGTAAAGTACAAACCAATAGAATTGCTAAATGGTTATATAGCATGTATTATCCTAGACCAGGGGTGCCAAACTCAAGGCCCACAGGCTGGATCCAGCCCGCGGGGCCGTCCTGGTCTACCCAATGCAAAGGGGAAAGATCGGGCCAGCGTGGCTTCAGCCCGGTCTACCCAGTGCGAAGAGGAGACATGCCAGCAGTTTGGGGAGTGGTGTCAAGCTTGCCACACCCACCCAGTTGGCCACACCCACCCAGTCAGCCATTCCTGCCTGGCACCCTGAGGTCAACCACAGCCCTGATGTGAATGAAAATGAGTTTGACACCCCTGTCCTAGACCAAGCTCAGGACAGAAAATTTTGGCAGAGAGTTCTGTCTTACATCTTAAAAACCACCAGGGATAAGGGATCTCATCCCTTTGCTGGGCAAAGTGTTCCGTATTCTGGCTATTGCTATTCAATCTAAATGTATGTACAGCTCTTCTTTGGTTTCTTTCATTGGGGCAGAATTATTTCTTGCTTCTTTCTAGAGTAACTGCTCTCTGCTATATAAAGAAAATTAGCAGTCTTTGCTTATCAGTGATAATTGGGAGTGGAATTTCTGTCACTAAGTGATGTCATATGACTATGCCACATACAACAGCAGTTCCGGCAGACCCTGGTTACTGTCATTAAGGAAATCACTGTGGATTGTTAAGTGAGAATCTCATTAGATGGAGACTTCCAACTTCCTGCTGGCTTCCCCATTGATTTTACTGATGGGAATACAGCAGGAAAGGTTGTAAATTGTGGTCACATGATAACAGGACTCTGTGGCCATCAGAAAACAGTTGCTAAACCCATGGTCATTAATTAAGGACCACCTCTTTTATGTTCAGTTGTTTTAATTTAATATCTTCTTATTAATATGTGCTTATAAGCAATTGGGCTAAATGAAAGCTTTTATAAATAATTGTTAACTGCTAAATTCAGAGAGAGAAAATGTGAGAGAATGAAGTGTTAATCATTTTTAAAATCAGTGTATTATTTTAATTGATTAAATGCACGTATTTTAACAATCTCCATTCCACACTTGATCTGAGTGTATGTAGATTTTTCAGGAAAAAAATTCTGTGTTTATATAAGAAAAACTGCCTGTTATAAAATAATTCTTAATAATATCTGCAATTTGCATTAAGTACTTAAAATAGAAATATTCTCACTTACATAGAAATACGCCCAGTCAAATAAATATTCTATACTCCTGACAGGATACGTATGGGATCATATTGTTAAAAACTTTGTACTGAATGTGTTGTGTGTACATTTTAGAGGTTGCAGGCCTAGTGTATAATTGTGTAAATAGGTAAGTCCAGGTAACTCTCCTCCTAATAGGTAGCTCTCCTCCTAATCTTATATTGGTCCTCCCATGGCAAAAACCATAATATCGTGACCATATTAATCTTAACTGCTAAAATATTCTGTAAGAGAATGCATATTCATTATAATGCATATAGAGGTTCTCAATGCATGTGGATCACCCTATGGAAGGATCTCTGTAATGCCCAGAGCATTGAATTCAGGGGTGGGTTCTACTTACCTCCGCTACTGGTTTGCAATGGGAGCACGTGAGATATGCAGATCGTTCATGATGATGTCCGGGCGGGTGGGCGGAGCCTCCCGCCGCTGTTACTATCGGTTTGGAAGAACTGGACCAAACCGGGAGCAACCCACCACTGATTGAATTGCAATTACTTGGAGGAATCCCTTCAGACCAGGTTGCATCTAGTGATCAGATGAGCATGACTGTTCCCAGCTCATCATCCTGAATATGATGTGGCTCCTTTTATTAAGATTTGCGCTCCTCTGCTCATTCTCAATCAGTGGGCCGTAGCAAATGGGTCTTCTTCTTTGAGGCCGACTGCTAGCTCTTTTGCCTTTCTGCGTTAATTTGGCTTCTGTAGTGGACGCAGTGTGGTTTGTGAATTCATTATTGGGTATTATTTATTCCATAGTCCATTCCATCTTGTGCTTTCTTTTTTCCAATACAGTACGTTCTTTTTCTTAATTGACTCCAATTATTTTAACAGCCTGTTTCTAGCCTAGCTACATGTGCAGGCAGCCTCAATTTATTCACGGCATTTGGAAAAATATATCATTGTTCCTTGAAAGAATGTCTTCTGTCTGCACAGCTGCCCCTCAACCTGTTTCTCTGCAATAATGTCATTGATGTTCCTGAAAAAGGGGTACTCTTAACTGCAGACTTCATCAAAAATACTGCTTCAGGCTAGCTAAGATTTTTAAAGCAGCACAGCTCAAAAACTCTGGGAACTATTGTCATGAATCTTGTTATTCATTGAGATCAGGTTCCTCCATAAGGACAGGACTGCTGCTGAAAACAACATACCTATAAGCTCCACCAGTTGGAAACTGACCACAAAGCTAGGCCAAGCCTGATTTTAAAGCTCAGATAGGTGCATATACAGCAGTTGAAAGCACAGTACTCATTCAGCTGTGTTCCCCTAAGTATAAACAGCATGGGTATCTGCTACCCAGATACCGCAAAACTCCCCATTGGCAACAGGAAGAGCATCCGGCCAGTAAACACTAAGCTCCATTCAGTTGCCCAGACTCCACCCCGCAAGGGATTATGGAGTCATTAAAAGAGGATGATGATGATGATGATACATCTCCATCTTGAAGCACTGACTGATAAAAGCTTCTAACTGAACAAACCAATGTTTAGGCTCTTACGTGTTCTCTTTTCCATTGTCTGAGATGTTGCCATTTAACTAGGCCTATAGTTTTATGTGAAAGAAGATATGTGCCAAAACATAGTGGATTTAGAAGATACATATTGATATCTAAATTACAAACTTGAAGTCTAATTAAGTCAACATTATACATGTGTTTTTAAGAGATACTCAAGCAATAATGGGAAGGCATTCAATTACTCTGATTTAACTCTCTGGTTCAGGCATGGTTCTTAGGAACTGAAATTCTTTTTAAAAAATAGTCACAATATCGTATATAGATAAACTAATAAGTAGTTTTTTTCCCCAAAAAATAATTTTAGGGGTCTCTTAGGAAATCCATTTCCCCTTCAGTTCAGTTATTCTTAATGTTAATGGTTTGTTTTGTTTTTGCACATATGGCGCAGCTGCCCCTTTATAGCACAGCAAAAAGAAGGAGAATTTTTAGTAACTTTATACAAATGAAAAAGAAAAGTTTGTTAGGATTGTGTCATGCTTTCCTAAAAAGAATGGGAGGCAGACTATTGTCTTTAAAGAGTTCTATTTTTGAAAATCATTTTTTGGGTGGTTTATGTTTGATTATCACAGAGCTTCCTTTATCCAGATGAGGGAGTTTCATCTATCTTTTTTTATCTTTCAAAAGGGCAAAATCTCCATAATAATATAAAATAATAGGAACTGAGATGGGGAAGTTAAAGAACAGGAAAGAGCTATTATTATGATAGAACAATATGGGGTTATTTGCTGATAACCCTGGCCACTCCTGTTCTGTTTTATCCATTCCTCCATCATGTTTTCAATATATATATATATTTCAAAGAGGTCTTGAATCCAGAGCCAGCCCAATTATTACACAAATTAAAGCAACTCAGTTGAGACAATTGTGCCTGCTTTCCAGTGATGGAGCTATGTGTGCCTTTGGTAATGTCTTCCAGAAGCTAGTTTGCTGCCTTAGATACAGCTGAAATCCTTGCCTAGTTATGAATAAATCTCAAATACAATCAACATTTGTATTTGGAACAGAAGGAGTACCTTTCACCAAAATTATTACATTTTAAGAAACTTAAGAACTTCTTGTCCCCTCAAATAGTCCCTTGATACCAGGGGTGTCAAACTCGATTTCATTGGAGGGCCACATCAGAGTTGTGTTTGACCACTGGGGACTGGGGTTTGCATGGCCAGGGTGGGCATGGCCAGCTCGATGTCACTCATATCGAGGGTGCCTGTGGTGGCCCAAGTGCTCTGTCAGCAAAAATGGGCTCCCAAGCTCCGTTTTCGGCTGCCAGTCTCCTGCAACCCTCTGCCAGCGGAAACGGAGTTTGGGAGGGCCTCATGTGCCCACATGAGCTCCGTTTTCACTGGCAGAAGCACCACAGGCCAGTCCTTCACTGTTTCCAGAGCGGCCCCGTGGGCCAGATCTAAGTACCCTGCGGGCCGGATCCAGCCCCTGGTCACCCCTGCTTGATACTATCACATGCTATGGGGTTTACCTACCATAGCAATGGCAATGTATTTCACGACAATATTTATTTATTTATACGATTTATAGGACCGCTTGCCTTAAGCAAGTGTGGGTGGCTCAGATTGTACCTGAATGATTGAGTATCAATTAGATACTATGATAAATTAAAATGGTTAATTAATTCTGCCATCATAAGATAACACAGGGCTGGAACTCCACTGACATTTGTTGAAGTCCACTAAAGGTTTTTTTCCCCCTCCTTTGGCCAGGAACTCTTTCACAAGTGAAATTGACTGTTTCCTTCAGAGTCTGCCCTATTCTTCTGGGTTCTTCTGTTCAATATATATATAGTAGATTGGACTGTGGACATAGTCGTCTGCCATAGGGTTTGGGTGGTTGCTTGAGAAAATATAGGGGAGAAAAATTTTCCTCAAATACAACAGGAATATCTGTAGCATTTCTATAGATACAATGGAAAAAGTGAGATAATGAGCACAATCTTTATTTAGATTGTGAAAAACTGCAATGGCCAATTTTTGGCACATGCCTGTCTTACCTTCTGCAACATCATCCTGCCTCAACACCTCTCTCCCTCTCTTTTCCCAAGCAAGGTCTTACAGAAGATTTTGAGTGGAGAAGGTAGGACCTTCCCATGAGGTGGTGATTCCTAATTAGCCATTTTTTATGGACAGGTCACAACTTATTTATTAAATTTACATGGCAATTAGCACAAGTCTTCTATCTCACTGGAACTATCACGGTTTCCAAGAACCAGACAATATTTAGGGAGATAATAAATGAAAGATGAAAAATATACCAGTGTTAACTATTCACAGAACATTCCTGACATTGCAAGCATTCCTGCATTTAACTATGATTCGTATGTTTTTTTCAAGGCATTCTCCAGCCTGTTATTCTTTACCCTTTATTTGGGAAATTGGCCCAATGCTTCTGGAAGGTGCCACATTGGGAAAGTCTAGTTTGCTGTGAAATTTTAAACTTTGAAAATCGGAATTTTTCATAGAGGCCCATTCAATGATTTTTTTAAGGCAGAAAGTATTCAATATTTGTCTTTTTTAATGATAGAATTACAACAATGTCAGCAAAATTGATCTTCTGTAATTCTTCATTTTGGCCAATATTAATTTTGGTTAGTGTATGAGGCATTTTCTTTTTCATATTAAGACAAATGGAAAGAAATAACCCATTGTTTGTCACTCACCATGACTGTCTGTACTCTAGAAAATGTTCCAGTAGTCATTAAATACAAGTCCAGATTTAGAAAAATCTATATTGTTTTAGGTGGTCTTTTTAATTAATTTTGTGATCCAGATGATTAGAACTTAACCTAAAATCAAATAACCAATAGCTTAATTTACAGCTGCATATTTTATAAGATGTTTAAACATTGTCTAGATACATTCTGTAGAAAGTGAGCTTGGAAAAATAACATGGTAGAGGTTTTTTAAGAGAATGGACATTTCCAAAAAGTTTTCAAGACTACCCCATATACAGAATGCACTGGTTTAATTTATATCCTGAACTGACCTCTCTACAAATGTTATATGTTATAACATTTCAAGAACTAGTCACATCATTTAGTACCAAATGCAGGCATCTCCTGCATTGACAAGAGCGCATGGACAAGTTACGGTAATCCTCCTCTTATAGCCTTTTGTTTAACAATGCTTCAAAGTTGTGACATCCTCAGAAAAAATGACTTATGACTTGTACTCACAATATGACTGCTGTACTACCCCTGAAATCACATGGCCACAATTTGGATGCTTGGCAAATGGTTTGCATTTATGACTGAGCCTATGGTCGCATTATTGTGATTTGTGACTTTTTTGGGCAATACCCCCCACAGCCATTGGGGAAGCTGGATTTGCTTAATGAATATGTGATTCGCTTAATGACCTCTGAAAATTGTTACAAAATCACTTCCGACTTGACCTAGAACTGCAACAATTTATGACAGAAATTCCAATCCCAGTGTTGGTTGAGTCCCAGACTACCTATAAGTAGCTAAAATTTAAGCATGCATTTCTCCAATACCAAATTGGGCAAACATTAACTATTGTACTGACATTCTGAAATTTTGGATTTATGTGGTTAAGAATTTTTGAGCAGGCCTAATTAGCTCATTATGGACATGATTTTTTTTTAAGTCTTTGGGAAAAGTTTCTACACATTTTGACACATGAAACCATCATGCAAACTCTAAATTATGTTTAGTGCAGTCTTTGGCATTATTGTCCACTCTACATTAATAGATAACACAAATGCTTGGAAATGTAAACAGTCTAAAGGCACTTTTATCACCTCTGGCATGTAAGAAAGCTAAGACTTACTGGAATTAGATATGTATTTTAACCTATATAATTCTTAAACTGAATGTATACTATATTTTTCGGAGTATAAGATACTCCTGATTATAAGACGCACCTACCATTTTGGGGGAGGAAAACAAGAAAAAAAAATCTGCCTTTGCCTCCCAGCATCCATTTGGTATTCATTTGGCCCGTTCAACGTCACCTGTTTGGCGCCGCCACGGCCCATTCGGCACGGCCTGTTTGCTGCTGCCACGGCCTGTTCAATGCGGCCCATTTGCTGCCAGCTGTTTGCCATGGCCTTTTCGCCACTGCGAAAAGGCCACCACCACCCGTTTGCCACTGCCCATTCACAGCTGCCATGGCTTGTTTAGCATGGCTCATTCAGCACCACCACCACCCTGCCGCCTGGAACCAGCTGAAAATGCAACGTGCGGAGGCCGAAAACAGCCAAAGGGTGGGGGCTGGCAGGTGGGCGGGGTTTTGGCAACATTCGGTGTATAAGATGCACCACAATTTTCACCCACTTTTTTTTTGGGGGGGGAGTGTGTCTTATACTTCAAAAAGTATGGTAACTGAAGCCAGAGGCTTTTATTTTAGGTTTGTTGAATAAAGAGATTGAAAACAACTGTGAAACACTGTTCTTATATATGGCAGCAGCAGCAAGCTTCTTTGTGCACAGAGATAGAAGGACTCACATATACCCACAATGGAAGAATGGATGGTAGAGTTAATGGCATTGGTGGAGAGGGCAAAATGACTGCTTTGATTAAAGAAAAGTCATTCTTTAATCGTTTTTCTGAAAAGTCATCCAAGCACTCTTGGATTTCTTTGCTTGTGACTGAAAGAAATTAAATTTCAATCTTGGGTTTTGATGATTAGGCTTGTTTATGATTACAGAAGTACTGTTTGCTACAGTTTATTCTAATTCAAAGGATCATTGATTTTTTTAAGGTTCTTATCTGTATTGAAATTAGTTACTTTTTTCTGTAGCTTTTTCCCTTTTACTGTGCACTCCCAGATTTTGTTTTTTACCTATCCTTTCCTCATATTTTTTTTTCATTGTATTTTATACCTTTTTGAACTTTAATGAAGTTTTGAAAAAAAGAATTAATAGCACAACTGTGAATGAGCCAGGGTGGATTTGATTTAAATTGAGTTGATTTAAATCACAATTTAAATCATGTTTTAAATCACTAGTAAAAAGGCTTGATTTAAATCAACTCGATTTAAATCATAATTTTTAAAGAGCAACTGTCATCTCTGCTACTCCTTTGACCCACTGTTGACTGACCGATAGTCCCAGTGTTGCAGAATATACAGCCTCATGCTACATAACTAAGCTCCATTTCATGCTGAATAAACTAAATTATTTATGTATCTTAAATAGAAAACTATCTTACGATAGATTTTTACCCCAAAAGTTTTTTATTAAAATAAATTAGATAAAAATAAAAAAAATCCGATTTAAATAAAAAAAATCTGATTTTTTTGATTTTTGATTTTTATCCACCCTGGAATGAACTGAAAGTGATTTTTGCATAATGAAATTTTATACACACACACACGCGTACAGTATTATACAATAAAACATACATACATATATGTTTCTAATTTCCTCAGTGGAATTGGAACTGTAAAGAGGTACTTACTGCCTCCTGGTCATGTGATTGCATTTTGGACACCTGGCAACTGGCGTGTATTTATGAATCTGTCCCATAGCGAATACTTGATGACTGTGGCTCACCACAGAAGGTTGTAAAATTGAGTCAGTCACATGGGTGAGTCATTTAGACTGTCATGACTTATAACTGTAATGGGCAGGCTCCATTATTGTTCTCAAGGAGTCAAGGACAAGGTAAATCAAGGACTACCTGTAAGAGAAATTGTTTTTGGTTCTGCAGTTTTCTGAGTCATTATTCTGCTCACTTTTATATGAACCTAAATAAGTGGCCATATGGCTAGGCCAAAATCTAGCCATTCTTGGTTGATCTTAGAAAGCTAAATAGGGTCCAATCTGGTAAAGGCTTGGATGGATTTCACCAGAAAAATCCCATGACTGTAGGGACATTGGGAAATTGAAAGAAAAAAACAATTATAGAAGAAGACAATGAAAAACAACTTCAGTGTTACAGTGAAGAAAAATCCATATATATGTCCATAAAATCATATGTTCTGCTCAACTTGAAAGAGGTTATATTGTAATGATGTGTCTGCTTGTAATTTTATGTTGAGTAAAAGCAATAACAAGTTGCAATTTGGGTTCTGTAACTAAAAATTTTCTACAGTACTTCACAGTTGTTTAGAGGAATTTATCTATGCATTTATCCTAAATATAGAAGGGATAAAGGAAGTACACTCTTGGCCTCAACTTTGATATCTGTGGGCTTCTTCTCAGACTCATTGTCCATTATCTAAGCCAATTAAATGAGCAGGATGTTGTTCCCTGCTGACATTCTTCCATTTATACGGTCATTAAGTGACAAGTAAACAGCGTTCAGGGGGACTAATACATAAAATGTATTGATTTATTGCATTTCTAGCCTATTTTATTATTAGAAACAGTAATGAATTATACCAAAGTGGGATGTAAATCATTAATAAACAAAACAGATTGAGTTTAAAAATAATTAAGTATAAATACAATAGAGCTCTTTAAAATATGTCTAAAATCTAAAATGACTGTAAAAATTCTGAACCACCAGATCATATAAGCAGAGCAGTACCATTATAGGCAAAGGTATGTTTGAACATCTTAAGCTACTGTTGAAAGCTAATGAGGTTCAGCATCAAACATCTCTTAACGGGGATGGAATTCCATAACCAGAGTATTTATATAAAGAATACTTTATCTTGGGTCATCAGTAAAGGATTCTTGAGCAAATATTGTTTCTTTAAGAACTTGGCCAATACTGTACATTTGTGGGAAGGCTCTCAAGGATTTATTATTATTATTATTATTATTATTATTATTATTATTATTATTATTATTATTATTATTATTATTATTATTATTATTATTATTATTTTTGAATTTGTATACCGCCCTTCTCCCTGAGGACTCAGGGCGGTGAACAGCCAGATAAAAACACCAGATACAAATATTAAAACACATTTAAAAATATATATAGATTTGGCCCCGTTAATTAAAAACGATCAGCAAAACAGAACAATTGATAAAACCCTTAAAAAGAAATTAAGCCAGCCCGGCTTGTTGAAAAAAGAAAGTTTTAAGGGCACGGCGGAAGGCACTGAGGTCATGGATTCTCCTTATCTCAGGGGGCAACTGATTCCAGAGGGTAGGTGCCCCCACAGAGAAGGCCCTCCCCCTGGGGGTCACCAGCCTGCATTGTTTGGCTGATGGCACCCCGAGGAGGCCCTCTCTGTGGGAGCGCACGGGTCGGTGGGAGGTCGTCGGTGGCAGTAGGCGGTCTCGAAGATAGCTAGGCCCTATGCCATGGAGCGCTTTAAAGGTGATAACCAACACCTTGAAGCGCACCCGGAAGACCACCGGGAGCCAGTGCAGTTCACGCAGGAGCGGTGTTACATGGGAGCGCCACGCTGCTCCCGTCACTACCCGCGCTGCTGCGTTCTGGACCAGTTGGAGCCTCCGGGTGCTCCTCAAAGGGAGCCCCATGTAGAGAGCATTGCAGTAATCAAGGCGAGAGGTCACGAGGGCATGAGTGACTGTGCACAAGGAATCCCGATCAAGAAAGGGCCGCAACTGGCGGATCAGGCGAACCTGATAAAAGGTCCCCCTGGTTACAGCCGTCAGATGTTCCTCCAAGGACAGCTGTGTATCCAGGAGGACTCCCAGATTGCGAGCCCTCTCTGTGGGGGCCAAAGACTCGCCCCCAATAGTCAGTGATGGAGTCAACTGACTATATCGGGATGCCGGGAACCACAGCCACTCAGTCTTGGAAGGGTTGAGCCTGAGCCTGTTCCTCCCCATCCAGATCCGTACAGCCTCCAGGCACTGGGACATCACTTCAAGGGCATCGTTGGGGTGGCCTGGGGTGGAAATGTACAGCTGAGTATCATCAGCGTACTGATGGTATCTCACCCCAAAGCCACGGATGATCTCGCCCAGCGGCTTCACATAAATGTTGAACAGGAGGGGCGAGAGGACCGACCCCTGAGGCACTCCACATATAAGAGGCCTCGAGGTCGACCTCTGCCCCCCTGCCAACACGAACTGCGACCGGTCGAGAGAAAGGAGGAGAACCACCGTAACACGGTGCCCCCCATCCCCAACTCTTCCAACCGGTGCAGCATGATACCATGGTCGATGGTATCAAAAGCCGCTGAGAGGTCTAACAGGACCAGAACAGAGGAGCAACCCCTGTCCCGAGCCCTCCAGAGATCATCAACCAACGCGACCAATGCCGTTTCCGTGCTGTGCCCAGGCCTGAAACCAGACTGGAACGGATCCAGATAGGATGTTTCCTCCAGGAATTGCGGGAACTGTCGCGCGACCACACTCTCAACAACCTTCGCCAGGAAGCGAAGGTTGGAGACAGGACGGTAGTTGGCCAATATTGCTGGATCCAGGGACGGCTTCTTGAGGAGAGGCCTCACCACCGCCTCCTTCAAGGCCGCGGGGAAGTAACCCTCACTCAACGAAGCGTTGATAATACCCTGGAGCCAGCCTCGTGTAACCTCCCGGGAGGCCAGTACCAACCAGGAGGGACACGGGTCCAGTAAACATGTGGCCGCACTAAGTCTCCCCAAGATCCTGTCCACATCATCGGGAGTCACAGCATCAAACTCCTCCCAGATAACATTCTCAGGACTATTCCTCGTCACCCTGCCCTGATCTACCCGGTCAGAGTCCAAGTCCCCCCGGATCTGAGCGATTTTGTCATGCAGGTATTGTCCGAAATCCTCCGCCCTGCCTTCCAATGGATCCTCCCGCGCTCCCAGATGGAGCAGGGAGCGGGTTACCCTGAACAGGGCGGCCGGACGATTCCCTGATGACGCAATAGAGGCGGAAAAGTAATTAAACTTTGCCGTCTTTATCGCCACTAGGTAGGTCTTAATATGCGACCTTACCAGTGTTCGGTCAGATTCAGCGCGACTGGCCCTCCAACCGCTCTCTAGGCGTCTTTTCCGGCGTTTCATCTCCCTCAGTTCCTCGGTGAACCAAGGAGCCGCGAGGGATCGACACCGGGTCAGAGGCCGCAAAGGCACGACTCGATCCAAGGCCCCACCAGCCGCCCGGTCCCAGGCAGCTACTAGGTCCTCGGCCGAGTCGTGTGCCAGATCATCAGGAATTGGCCCAAGCTCCGTCTGGAACCTATCAGGATCCATCAGGCGCCTGGGGCGGACCCATCTAATTGGGTCCGCCTCCCTGCGGCGGGGTGTAGCGGTACGAAGGTCCAGACGAAGGAGTGAGTGATCTGACCATGACAAGGGTTCCATATCTATATCCCCTATAACAAGATCACTCAACCACTGGCCAGAGACAAAAATCAAGTCTAGAGTGTGTCCCCCCCCGTGAGTGGGGCCATGAACTAACTGGGTCAGGTCCATGGCCGTCATGGAAGCCATGAACTCCCGAGCCATCCCAGACGTTTCACCAACGGATGGCAAGTTGAAATCACCCATGACCATAAGCCTGGGTGTATCAACTGCCACCGCGGCTATCACGTCGAGTAGCTCAGGCAGGGCTGCTGCCACGCGGCAGGGAGCCAGGTACGCAAGCAGCAAGCCCATCTGAACCCCATGACCCCATCTCACGAAGAGGGACTCACATCCGACAATCTGAGGCACAGTGGTCTCCCTCGAACCAAGACCTTCTTTAATAATAACCGCCACCCCCCCGCCCCTCCCCTGGGCTCTCGGTTGATGGTATGCTCTGAAACCTGGTGGGCACATCTCGACCAGAGGGACACCTCCCTCCGGTCCCAACCAGGTCTCCGTAATACCTGCCAGGTCCGCTCCCCCCTCCTGGATAAGATCGTGAATGAGGGGGGCCTTATTTACCACAGACCTAGCGTTGCACAGCATCAATCGCAGGCCCAGGTCCTGAGTATCTAAGCCACCTAGTATCCGAGGGGAGCCTTGGGGGCCGGGGCGCGCAATTGCTCTCAGACAGCGAGTGCGCGTCCCCAACACATGATGTGGCCCCCTGCTCCCGCCATATCTGCCCCTCCCAGCCACCGTGCAGATGGTATTTCCCTCCGCCCCCTCCCCATTCCCTCGTGCAATGTCCTCCAAACCGTTACCCAGTGCCGGGCTCGGCTCTGACCTTGGTGGATTACCCCCCCCATCCCCTTTGGTCGTCCTCCCGGTTCCCCTTAAAAAATTATTAAAAACCCTAATTAAAAAACCCCTTAATCCCCGCTTTGAAACATGCCACCTCTCAGGGCTCCAAAGCCCGTCCTTAAGGTAGGCCTTTGATAACGTGGAAGGCCATCGCCCTACATACATACATACATACATACATACATACATACATACATACACACACACATACACACATGTATATATTGTATATCTTGAATTTGGCTTTGTATCAGGCTGGTAATTCTCTTTTTGAGGGAGATAGGTGGTTCGGAAATGTAAAAAAAATATGAAGGAAGAAGAAAACGAGGAGACAACAATGAAAATAACAGTGATTGATGAATTAAACCAGGGGGAAAATGTATCAAGAGAGTTGGAAGATACCTTTGGAAGGGAGATAGGGGCTTGGGCAGAAATTTTGGAAATTAGGCAGTGGAAGAGGGTAGAGGTGAGAGAAATACCTAGATTGGATAGTCAAGAAACAGTTACAGCGAGAGATAAAGATCCCAGAGAGGAAGGTGGGAGGCAAGTTTAAAAAAGCATAGCAACTAAAGAATTGAAGTAGGCAAGAGATGATGGATAAATGATTTCTTTTCTTTATTGATGTTCTGATTTGCTTTTGCTTTTCTCTCTCTTTCCTTTCCTTTCTTAAGAGAAGGGAATGTTAGTGTAGACACTTTAATATAATAAAATAAAGTAACAATAAGAGAAAATATGGAATAGTTGAACAATGACAGATTGCAATTTATTATAATTGTGTATCATTATTAGAAATATATAAGTTGATTAAATGTAATAACTATGATTAATTTTACTAGTTTTATTTGTATTAGAACATATGACACTCAGGTGCCACACTGTTCACGCATTGATTTGATGTTTGTAAAAAAATTAAAAAATTAAAAACTTTTTTAAAAAAAGGAAATGTAAAAAAATAATAAAGGAAACCTGATCCTGTGCCTTCAAAACAGGTATAAAAAGTCCTTACAGGTAGTCCTAGACTAAGACCATGATTGTGCTCAGGGGTGGATTCTCATCCATTGAGCAAAGTGGTCATTAAGTGAAATGCCTGTGTGATTGCTTCATTCAACCCTGACATTTCTGGTTGTGGTTGTTAAGCGATCTTGCAGGTTGTTAAGTCCCAGGTAAGGAATGCCGGATGTCTCAGTATTGGGGGAGCAGGATTTTTAGCCCCTGAGTGGAGAGACACATTCTCATAGTCTGTGCATTGCCTCCCAGGACCTTCCCCATCCTGAAACACGCCCCTTATTGTACTGCACTCACAAGCCGAAAATCTTTCCTGCCAAAATCCAAGTCAGATTTTCAAACCCTGAGCGAAGAGATAGTTGTGTGCCGCTTGTGCCAGGCTTCCCCCATCACCTGAGACACCCATCCTCCTTAACCTTACCAGTTTACCTCTCCGCTTAGATTTTGGCTCTCTCTCATCTCTGGCTGAAAGAATTGTTCGGAGAAGACAGATCTACAGAAAGGAACTTTTTCAGCAGGGTGCTGACAATTTCAACTCTGTTTCGGAACCTTGCTGAAGCATTTGAGCTTCCCTTCATGCACAGAAGGGAACTTTTTGGCAGGGTACAGAGACAAAGCTGAAATCCTAAAGATTTCAGTTCCATTCCTGCACTGTGTCAAAGGTGTTCAATTCTCCTCCATGTATTGAAGGGGATTCCTCCAGTGGGGTGCAGGACTGGAGCTCAAATATTCAGGCACCCTCTGAATGAGTCCAGCCCCACTCCACACTCAAAAGAAAACTCCTTTAGTGAGGTGTAGTAATAGAGCTTGAGATCTTCAGCTCCCATCAGCAGGCAGCTCTTTCAGCCAGCCCCCAGACACAAGAGGGAATCCTCTTGGCAGGTAGGAGCAGCTTGCAACCTTCCTTGTTGGGTTCCCTATTGAGTTTCTGAGGACGCTGGCAGAGAAGGTTGCAGATCACATGATTGGCAACTGATAGCTCATGCGGATAGATTATGAAATACCCAGATCGCAATCACATAATTGCAGGGATGGTGGTTCAATATTTTGTGGAAAGTGGGTCATAAAACACCTTTTCTGAGGTTGTTGTAATTTCAGTTCATTGTTAAATGAATGGCTGTAAATTAAGGGCTACCTGTAATTGTTTTCCCCATTCTTCAACCTAACTGATGTTTCGGCCTAATTTCAACTTCTGAATAAATTGTCCAAATTTCTGGTTACTGGTGCATGGATGATTGTGATCATATTATCTTTAGCTAGAAATGGTGAGAACTACAGAATAAGTGAAATGTGGGAAAAGGCACTGCATCAATAATGATCACTCTAGGAGCACCATCAACGCAGCACCTATCATCCATGTTGCAATCTTGCCTGGATTCAGTTTCAGCTTTCTCATCGGTATCTACATCCAAACACAGGCCCAATTCCTTCAAAGTATCTCCTGACTTGGATGTTATGAAGAAATAAATTGGTTGTTATAAATGTAAGGGCTATAGATGGCAAGCTGGGAAACAAGAAGCCTTGGACCAAGCAGGACCATTTTGTAAATATAAGCTAATGCAAGCAACCAGCCAACAATGAGAAACACAGTTCATTGTAACAAAGGTAGGAAAAATAAATAAAAATTTTAAACCTTTGACTGTTCATACATGTAGAACCAAATTGTTAATTTTGATAGAAGCTGATCTTCACTGTAATTAAGATGGCTTGCTGGTGTATTAAAGTAATATTAATCTTCAGTAATATTAATTACTCAAGTCATGTTCTTGATGAGTGCATCAAGTATTCCAAGAGACATTTACCGTATTTTTTGGAGTATAAAATGCACCGGAGTATAAAACGCAGCTTAGTTTTTGGGGAGGAAAATAGGAAAAAAAAAATCTGCCTACCAGCTATTCATCTGGCTAGTGTCCTTAATCTGATCAGCTTCAGCACATTAGTTTGCTGGTTTTTTATCCCCTGCTTGGGGATAAAGAACAGCTTCTAAGCCACAGCTGAGAGGAAGCAGCAGTGAGAAAAGCAGGCAAAGCACAGGGAGAGATCGCTTCACTCGGCTAGCACCTAGTTAGGGCTGAAAAAAAGCTAAAGAACAGCTGAGAGTCGGAGCAAAGCATGGAGATTGCTTCACTTGCTAGCGCCTTGTTAAAGCACAGCAGAGAGTCACACTAGCGCCTCGTTAGCACCTCATTAGGGCTGGAAAAAACTACATTCGGAGTATAAGACGCACCCAAATTTTCAGCCTCTTTTAGGGGGAGAAAAGGTGTGTCTTATACTCCGAAAAATACAGTATGTAATGGCCTGGGGGCAATACTTGATTATCACAATGGTGATAATATTTCACTCCAAATCAGTAATTTCATATGCATGTTGGAACAATATTGGGGATAATGTGGAATCTTATGGAGATCCACAGTTTCATTGCTGTAAGGCTGACTTACGATCATTTAAAGCTAGTTTCGGAAGACAGCCTTAGTTGGAAATGAACACTGTACCCCCAGCTCTCAGTCTGTAGAATTGTCCAGAAGCATACCATGGTCAGTCACCATTACATCATCCCATCTCACTCCAGAATAAGTCATTCGTAGGTGACCAAGGCTGATCCAGTCCACAATAGGTCTGAATTCTAATGGATTGGCTCCACAATCAATTTCTCAGGGGAGCATCTGCACCTGTACAACATCTACCCTTAAAAATGGATGTTAACAACTGAATTGTAGTTGTGAAGATTTAAGAGACCAGAGTAGGTTTTGTGAGTGGTGCAGTAATGAATTCTTCAAGGTTCTAGCATTTAACAGTTTTGTAAAAATGTTTTATCACGCTGTTGATTTATCAAATCTTCTCATATCTAGATTAAGTTATACTGAGAGCCAGTTTGGTCTAGTGGTAAAGGCACCAGGCTAGAAACCAGAAAACTTATCAGTTTGAGTCCCCCCTTAGGCACAAAACCAGCTAAGTGACCTTGGACCAATCACTTTCAGTCCAGCCACCTCACAGGGTTGTTGTTGTAGGGAGAATAGGAGGAAGAAGAACTATTAGGTATCTTCACTGTCTTGAATTATTTATAAAAATAATAAAAGCGGGATTTTTAAACTATCTAAATCTAGGCAATAATTATCAGCTATAAAGAGCAGAGGTTAAGAAGAAACTGGTCTGATGTATGAGTAACAAATGTCTCATCTTCCTCTTTTGGTCTCAAGAGTTGCAAATAATAATCCCAGAAAAATCTAATCAGGTGGAAGCTGCACTGTCACTGACTCATTTCTGTTTGCAAGTAGACAAGGCTGTTGTGCATTCTTGCTGTTTTTCTGTCAGCTCTTGTAAAAGGGGAATATGGCAGTACCACTCCATACAAGCCATTAGACCCAGTATGGCAAGAAGAAGATCCAAGCAATTCCTATGCTAAATGAAAGCTCTTGGATTAAATGGCTTCAGAAGACAATAGCATAGTTAATTTTAAAGTAGGCAGGTTGCTCACATTGGATAATTTATATCAGGAATGTTTGGTGCACTGGCTCTGTGGGTAGGTCTGATTTCCATTGCTTCAGATAGATACAGGTATAAGTAAGATGCCAATTAGGGTTGGCAACACAGCAGCAGATGGACCAGAATTGGGCTGGGATATGAAAGAAATAAAGTAATAAATTCCTTTCCATATTTTCAGAATTGGAAGGAAAGCTGATCCAGGAAAGAGAGACAGAGATGCTGAAAGAAGAGGAGAAAAAGAAAGCAAGACCCAGAATTGAAAGATTGATGATGGCTGTAGTATAATACTGTTATATTTTTACCATCATCAAACTAAGATGCTCATCTAGAATTCTTCAATTCCCAATCACCAATTAAATAAATTTATAGCCAAAACGAGGATATTTTGGTGGAATTCTCCTCCTGTATTTTCCTTGATACTAAGGCTAAATATGATGGGTCTGACTAGAGAGGCAAAGAATTGCGTCTGCCTGGTATTTGAGTATAATGACCCCACCCCCACCCCCAATGGTCCTTTCTTCACAATAAAGCCACAGGTAAAATATTCCTTATTTCTCTGTGGTGAAAAGTTTTCCTGGGGAGACAGTTTTAATGATGGTTGTGGTCTTGGGTTACTGCAAATCTTGGAGGAAATTGCAGGGTGGGATGGTAAATATTACATGAACTGCAGTACAGAAATGTTTTCCTGTAGGTTTTCTGCTGCTGACAATAATCCTTCAAGCAGCCTTCCAAATAGGCTGAAGCGGCAATTCCCAGGATTTTTAACCAACAGGGCCAGATGGAATTTTGGAAGTTGCCGCCCCAAAGCTGTCAGATGAGAGACGGCTGCTTTAAAATCTGATGAGGGCTACTGCTTTGTGCCCAATGAGATGAAACTAATGGAGTTCTGGAGGGAGAGGGGGAGAATTTTTTATTTTTTTTTATGAGTTTCTATTCATCAATGGTTTCTGCAGAGAGAGAAAGATGATGAGAACAAATCCTATTCGGTTTGTATTGTTTAAAAACGACATGCAGCCTTTTCATTTTTCTATTTTAAGTTTAGGTTTAGTGAATTCAAATAATGGAAGCATCATGTTGTAATGTTCTAATCAAAAAGATCTAAGCAAACTTCTTCAGAAAGAAGGAAAGAAACACAGCTCCCTCCCGCCACCTCCCACATGGCTGCAGTTGCTAAGGGAGCTGTAAATCTGCACAGTGTCATTTATTGGCAAATATACTAGGCTGATAATTGCTCTGAAGCAGGTTGAGGCTGAGCATTACTCTCAAGGACCTCCACTTGCCTAGTTCAAAATAAGAGAAGGCAATATGAATGATTGTAACATGGCTAAACACATCAGCAGCTCCACAGGGGTTGGAGCAGGGTTAGTGGGCTGCCAACACATTATATTTAAATGGCTTATATACAAGGCAGGAAAGCAAGGAAAACACGGTGCAGCTATTACACTAAAGTTACAGCATGTCTCCTGGCATGTGGTTTGTTGTGAGCCTTCTCTTTCCCAACTTTTGGTGCTTACATTTTATCCTGGTTGATTTTCTTTCTTTCTTTCTTTCTTTCTTTCTTTCTTTCTTTCTTTCTTTCTTTCTTTCTTTCTTTCTTTCTTTCTTTCTTTCTTTCTTTCTTTCTGTCTTTCTTTCTTTCTGT
The DNA here is from genome assembly GCF_059756535.1 of Pantherophis guttatus. Lineage (NCBI taxonomy): Eukaryota > Metazoa > Chordata > Lepidosauria > Squamata > Colubridae > Pantherophis > Pantherophis guttatus. The sequence continues at coordinate 151,035,034 of NC_142063.1, forward strand.
CTTTCTTGCTTGCTTGCTTGCTCGCTCGCTCGCTCGCTCGCCCGCCCGCCCGCCTGCTATTTAAAATATTGTATTGTCTACTAATTATAGGTAGAATCACGGGGCAAAGCGTGGTACTGCTAATAAAAGTGGCTTCGGGGGGGGGCGTTTATACTTTAAAAAAATAAAAAAGGAAAACAAGGACAAGAAAACTTTTTTTAAAAAAAAGCTTGTGATATAGCTCTTAATGAAATGGTTAAATAAGAGAAAAAAAGGAAAGACACCTCAGTGGGAGACTAGCAGAGGTGGTATTCAGCAGGTTCTGACCAATTCTGGAGAGCCGGTAGCGGAAATTTTGAGTAATTCAGAGAACCAATAAATATCACCTCTGACTGGCCTCGCCCCCATCTATTCTCTGCCTCCAGAGTCCCAGCTGATTAGGAGGAAATGGGGATTTTGCAGTATCCTTTGCCACACCCACCAAGCCATGCCATGCCCACAGAACCGGTAGTAAAAAAAATTGAATCCCACCACTGGAGACAAGGAAATCCTGTTAAGAGAAGTAACAATGCCTTTTATTTATATTGGGTTTATTTAAGTATTAATATAATATATATTTTGGTAGCTAGTTTACGAACTGCATGATGACAAACTTGAGAAGGCAAATTTGGTATCTATTTAACAGATCTCTCCCTCTCTCTCCCCCCAATGGTAGAGTCCTTTTCTATTTTTCTGCCTTGTTGCATTTATGGGTTCCAATAACGTAGCTGGAGCTGGTTTTTTTCTTGTCTTTGAGTGGCATTTTGGGGGTGTTGAATTCAGCCAGAAGGGTCAAGGCCTGAAGACCTTTCAGAAGCTGTTAGTGTGTGGTCATCTTGGCTCCTCCCACAGTAGCGTTCCTTGATCTTTGGGGTCCCAAAACTCTCCTGAATCCCCCCCCCTTACATTTTCTGTTTCTCTTCTAGGGTGTCCCCTATGGGTGATGGCACAGCAGATTACGGAGAGAACCCATTTCTCAGCCATATTCCATTTTTCCATTGGACAAAACATATTTGGACTTAATGGGTGAAAAATCCTGTCTAAGCCATGAAAGCGAGATGGGTAACTTTGGCCCAGCCATTCTCTCTCCGCCCAACCCATTTCACAGGATGGTTGTTATGGGGAAAATAGGAGGAGAGGGTTGTGTTGGATATGTTTGCCATTTTGAAATATTCATGAACAATAATTAAAACTGAATATAAATTAAATAGATAAATACAATCACATTCAATAGTCCTAAAGGTGCTTTTTTCCAAGAGGCAATTGGACTTTCTGGTTTTTCTTTGAAGGTGTTTCGCTTCTCATCCAAGAAGCTTCTTCAGCTGTTCTTAAGCTTCTTGGATGAGAAGTGAAACATCTTCAAAAAAAACACCAGAAAGTCCAGTTGCCTCTTGCAAAAAGCACCTTTGGGACAACCATGACCTGGATGACTGAGAATCTCCGTAGACAATCACGTTCAGTACTTGTCAAACATTGCATAGTAAATATAATAGATACTCTTGAATTAACAAGAGGAACTTTCAAGATACTTGTTGGACATATCTCCTTTGTTGTTGTTTAATTATTCTTGCAATGTAAGTGGAGGAATGGTGGAACTCAGTTGTTGTTTCCATGGCCAGTAGTTATTATTGCGAATCAGTCTTGATTAGAAAATGGTAGTCAGTTTATCTGCAGAGCCAAATAAAATTAGCTGCAAATGATCATGACATTACATTATTTATGTTCCACCTTTTTTAATTCACCAGCAAGCAGAGCTAACAATAATTAGAATCAGCTGTTGAGCGGTCCTGGAAAAATATATAATAACAGCAGAAACAGGTCCAAAAATAAAACAAATATCAGATTTCAGAGGCACCCAACCAAACCCATCAAAAGTTTGCATAAAGAAATATTTTATGGCATGACCCTGTGAGTGAGGCTGAGGGGCAAAATTGGTCGTCACAAAGAATACCCTTTCTCATTTCCGAAGCTGAACTTTCTGCATATAGAGAAAATCCTCATTATACTTATTATTATAAGTTTAAAATTATGAGCAGGAGATAAGATAATGAGAGGCAGATTCTTAATATATCCTGGTCTAAAGTCTTTTAGTGCTATAGAGGTCATAAATCCTCCGAAGCTGCACTTTGCAGAAATCTTACAAGCATCTCTTGTATGAAAAGATACATAAATGTAACTGCCTAAAAGGATATCAGTGTTCCTAAGTGTCCAACAGATTTTTGAAACCTAAAATTATATTTTAAACTTGATTCTTGGAAGCGCATGAAAATGATGTATTTGTACCACGCTTTCTAAAACCTCAAGGGGCAACGTCTGTTTTCTCACAATGCTCAACGTGCTGACATTATTCCAAGCTAAATTTATTTATTTATTTATTAGTTCGATTTATATGCCGCCCTTTTCCGGAGACTCAAGGCGGCTTACAATGCGTTAAGCAATAGCCTTCATACTTTTGTATATACCTGCTTAGTAGGGCTTTGCCCCCCCCCACAAGCGGTGTTCTTTTTTTATACAAAGTCATCTTATTGCCCTCATTTTACCTACCTTGAAAGGATAGAAGGCTGAGTCAACCTTGAGCCTGATGAGATTTGAACTTGCAGTAATCACAGGCAGCTGGTGTTACTTAACAGTGCTTTATTCTGCTGCGTCACCAAGGCTCAATGATTGGAGGATGACAAAAGGGGAATATTAAACTGTGGCAATTCATCCTTCATCTGTCTGAAAATGGATCCTGTTGGGAGAGGAATAGCATGACCACTATGTATGGCAAAAATAAAAGAATGAAGAACATAAACCTGCAGAAAATCTGCATGATAAATTTTCATCTATATTAAACCAGTGGTCCTTCCTTTTCTTATTTTCGGTGCCTCTCTTCTGTTGCTGATGTCCATGGCTTCTTCCCCCTCCCCATTCCCCGTCACATTGCCCTGATCAAAACATTTCCATTCCCTTCACAAAACCCAACAAACCTATTTTATTCCCTGCATGGACCAGACAACTTTTATGCATGTTATGGTTTGTACACAGACCATCCAAAAGCAGCTGTTCTTGGAACAGTTTGTTCACAGAATATTTTGCACATCTCTAGCACAGAAACTTCAAGTATTGCATCCCTTAGCACCAGAATGTAGTAGATGACATCTATGCTTTCTTGAAAAGTAATTTGAAGCCCGAGTTTTTAATTTGGAATTGGGAGAATATATTCAATGAAGAAAAAATATTTTGTAATCTGTCAACACTCTTCTGGTATTCATTTCACACCAGATTAGTCTGTTGACAAACCTTTTCTCTCCTTCAGAATGCTTTCAGAAGAAATAGTGAATTCATTAGAAGTGCAAGCTATATGCGTAAAAGAGTACTAGAATGAAATGTTTTAGTGTGTTGGAGTGTTATTTCTTTTCTAAGAGGCACTTCAGAGGAAAACGAAATAATTAAAATAGGGTTGCAGACGTACGGTTTTTTATTTCATTTAGTTGACAAAGGCAGGTTTATTATGATATATAGAGCTGCAGGAGCTTGAATAAATCCCAGCATTCAGCATGGTCTGTTTCTCATCATGCAGTCTTTATTTAAGTTTTCATTCTTCAATAACCACCTCTGAATGTGCTTTAAGACATTACTCTAAGTGAAAAACACCGAAATTGGATCCAATTTCTATTGAACACAGTAAGGTAAGTCTTGGATCAAGACTAAGTTGTAATTGTAAGTCTATAGGAAGTGGAATTCTCTATTACTTCTTCTGGTGACATCCTCTCATAAATTCTCTATATTGGGAAATCATGTGGAACGGGCCTGCTAGGGAAAGGAGGTAACTCCCAAAAAGAAGGGAGAGGCATTTCTCACAAGCAGAGTTCTATTCAATTTCTAATGTGGATTTCAATTTCCCCTTGTGGAGGCTAAACTGAATAGCAGGATTCTAATATAGAGGATTTCTCCTGAGATTTAAAAAAATGGAATAAATTTTCAAATATGATCATTTTGAGAAGGCAAATTGTTTTAAGAAATTTGTCATATGACCTGAGTCTTGATGTCAAAGAATAATAACCAAATAATAACCAAAAATGGTTATTCCCAACAAGTATAGTCTCCATTTTCACCACTAGAGTAGTTAAGAGCATTGATTCATTGGCCTTTTATATGGACTCTATATGGAAAACAGAGGCATATCTGTATAGTGATTCCTCGGCATCAGTTATGTTCACATTGATGAAATGTTTTTAATATTTTTAATAAGCAGGCATCAAGTTTGTACTATTATATATAGAGATGACATGATCTTGAAATAAATTGTTCCTGGTTCATGTTAATATATTGCCTGTATTGTACTGTAAATATATTCCTCGGGCCAAATCATCCACTAGATTAGCCTCCTGTAGATATCTGTGGAAACAAGCAAGGTGGATGCTTGCTGTATTAAAAAAAGAAGTCTCCCAAAAGCTCTGTCTCCTTCAGAAGAGTCAGAGAGGAGCATGGAGGATAATGTGTTTCCAAAACAAGTTTACAAATAAGCTATCCATGTATTGTTTCCTTTTAGTCTTTTTCAGGATATTTTTGTGTTACTTCTGAAGAGTTATTGTGATGTATTTATTTATTTATCAAAATGTCAGAGTCAAATTTATATTAATATGGATATTATGGAAGTATTTGTATTGCGCTAAACAAACAAACAAAGAAAGAAAGAAATCATTTGTATTCTGACCAAAAAGCATCAACATGTTACTAAAATATAGTCCTTCTAGAAATTAGGAAAATGAATGCTTACAATTATCAAACTGGGAAGACTGATAAGATTGAGGCAGGATAAGACTGCACATGTCAGCTGTAGTAGAGTAGACAAGGTTAGGTTCCTTCAGGGTGAAGGCAAAGATTTCCCCTGTCCCAAAGGTGCTTTTTCAAGAGGCAACTGGACTTTCTGGTTTTCCTTTGAAGATGTTTCATTTCTCATCCAAGAAGCTTCTTCAGCTCTTGCGACAACCATGACCTGGATGACTTAGACTCTCCATAGACATTTCCCCTGTCCAGTCATTTCCAACTCTTGGGAGCAGTGTTCATCTCTGTTTTTTAGCTGATGGAGCCAGTGTTGTTCTAAGACATTTCCGGGTGGTGAGGTGGTCAGCGTGGCTGTATGCCAAGGCACATGGAATGCTGTTAACTTCCCACTGGAGTGGTACTTATTTATATGCATGCATTTGCATGTTTTTGAAATGCTGGTGGGCAGGAGCTGGGGCAGGAACCCATCCCATTGGGCAGCGCATGGATCTCAAACCATGATCAGGTTTCTAGCTGACAAGCTCAGCATCTTTAATCACTGAGCCATTACACCCCCTTCTTGAAGGTACTCCGAGTAAACGATAGAAACAGCATTACAAATGCTTCTCATTGTGATTTTACAGCCTACTTTAAGTGTCTTTTCTTATGTGCAATTGGAATAGGAAGCTATTCTCTTTCCTGGGGTTTTTTTATGTGCTCCACAATGTTGCATTGATGAAATCACTGAAACAACTAAGTGGTGGTTTATATTGCATGTTCTGGTGGACTTAGTCAATAGTATTTATTCCCTCAGTCCATCACACAGAAATCTTTGATGTATTTTCAGAAAGTACATTTCTTCACTGATTAAAGAACTTTTCAAAATAATTTCAAAATTCATGTATATTCCCTACATCTCATCATTTTTGACAATCACCACTATGATTACCATGCTATAATGTTTTAGATATATGATACAATATTGACCAAATTTGGATTACTACCAAATTCTTTTCTGTTATTGTGTAAAGTGCTCATTGATCTCTATGTCTAGGAGATAATATCTTATGCTTCGGGCAATACAGTATGAGAAATACGTACTACAATCAAAATGTTACTTTTGCAGAATCTTTTTGCAATACCGAAATAATTGCAATGGTTGCTTGGACCCACGTTTATAGAACAACTATGTGGAATATTATCTTTTCCAAGATTTAGGTGCAATTTTGATGCTATAGAGCATGGGTGTCAAACGTTGCTGTCTGTGACGTTTCTCGCCGTTTCTCCCCTTCGTGCAGTTGGGGTGGGCATGCGTGAGGCATCTGGCCCACGGACTGCCAGTTTGACACCCCTGTTATAGAGACACATGTTTAGATTCTAATTAAAAGATCTTAGTTCACTTTTGTGTAATTCATATATTTCACTGTATCCCTGATATATGTATATTTATTGTCTTATGCACTGAGGTTTCACATATATCTGAGAACTTCACTGATCTCTCACTGACCTGTATGTTCTAAACTGGCATCAATCAAATTTGAATGCATTGAACACAACAAAAATTATTTCAGATATTTGAAAGAAGTCATGTAAACACTGTAAGACCAAGGTTCACCCAGCCTGCTAAGCCATTATTTCCTTAATCATTGACTAGATTGACACAAAATGCCAAGCCATAAAATATGATTTACAGACTACAATAATTTTTTTTTACATTGCACGCTGACCCACAATCCCATCATGGTTTAAATACATGATATGTAAACCCAGACATTATCACACTCTGTTGTTTTGCTGAAAGTTCATTAGCAACCAGTCTTCTAGAGAAAATCATTAGGAATTTTCCTGATGTATAATTGTGACTACATTAACCTAGCTAGACAGTGTTGCTGCCATTATCCGCTATACATAGTTCAACCCTGATTTGACAAAATTACTTGGATGTGTCTCCAGCATCTGAAAATAGGACGCGCCAGAGGTTATAAAATGTATCTTCAAAGCACAGTTTACAGCTCAGCTTTGCTTTCAACCTATGTGGAGGTGAGCTTTCTAAGAAAACCATTTTTGTTCCTAAGAAGATATCCTATTGGATGCACTGTTTAAAATTCTAGTTTACCACAGACTGAGATGCTAGGGAGTAAATGACCATGTGATAGTAGCATTTCTGGGAGTTGTTTGTGGATTCAGGGAACAAAATCTCTGCCATACATAAAAGTATTTCAGATGACCCTGGTGCACTCAATTGGATTGCCAGATAAAGTCATACAAATACACATTCCATCTCAGCATACATTGGTGTGGGAACTTTTTATTGGCAAGTTTGTAAAAGGTTACCTCCAATTTCTCCCCTTACACTTTTTGAAAGAAGTAGAAAGAACATTTTCTTTGTCTCTAAAACATTGTTTAGAGATCAATTTGACTTTCAATATACCCTAAAATGAGCATTTTATGAGAACTGAATTTCCCAAATAGTTTTAGGGGCCATTATAATAGAATTTTTTTTATCTAGCTGAGCAGAATATTTTTATGCAGAAAATGTGCTTGACATCTCTTTCACTCTTGTCTCTCTCCACACACACACGCACACAAATATAAACAAATTGTTATTCTGTCTTTGCCTTTAACTCTCCCCTATCTAAGAATTAACATAACTAACAAAAGCCTTTGTTCGAGGTTGGTGTTACATATGTTGTTTCACATCAGTTGACTTTAAAATTAGTGGTTTTCCATATTTGCTACTTCCTTTATTTTAAAATAACTGCCTTCTCATTATTTTTGTTTTCTTGTAAATCTATATCCCCGGTAAACAAGGATAAAAGTGCAGTTAACTTGTCAGGTAGTATTACTTTTCTGTGTCATAGTCAGGTATATCTTTATCCACTATAAATAGATGAGGGTGAAGATGAAAAAAAATCAAGCCATTTAGACAATCATCAAAGTATGTCTGGGAGGTAGAAAATGTATGCAGATGAGGATGCATATTCAATTTGGAAGGATGGCCCCATCTATTTTTTAAAAATATATTAAAGAATTAAATCTGATAGATAAAGTAGGAGACAGAATAAATGATGGAATAGCTGTTTGGAAGGCAGGCCTTTGGAGAAAGTAAATGACTAAGGGAAGTAAGGGCAGAAAAACACTTGAGTTGCATAAATGCTAATCATTGCGAAAAGATAAAGGGATAGTTTCTGTTGACAAGGTGAAAATAACTATGGCAAGAAAACATATTGAGAGTTAGAAAGTGATGGGGACATAATGTACTGAAAAGCCCAAATTAGTGAAACTAGATGATAAAGGCATAAAAAAAAAAAATAGCAACAGACTCAGATAACATCGGCCTCGATTAAAATTAAGGAGAATTCAGCAGCAGGATGAACAAGAGAGCTATGGGTCGTAGAAAAGTGTGAAGCAGGTTGATAAGGTAGTAGAAAATTGCTAAATCATACACTAAGTTGACTTTTGCAATTCCAACGGTTCACAAGAGACAGAGGTGAACAAATCCTCGAACTGATGCCTGTTAAGTGTAACAGAGCAGGTGGAAATTCACCTATCTTTCTGGGTAAATTGTTCTGCCCACAGGGTGAAAGAAACACAATGGCTGTCATCAAAGATGGATGGAGACGCACAAGGTGATGGGAGATACCAGCAGACATATCTCACCTTCCACCCAGCATTCTCAAATGCAGCCAAGTGTTAATATTTGGGAGCCCAAGCTAAAACCAGCAAACAGGATTAAATTATTGGTACAAAAATGGAATACGGGAGCAGAAGTGTGGACAGGGGGTACAAGAATAACAAAACCAAGATGTTCATCTGCCTCACAAAATAAAGGCAGAAAGTTTTGTCCTGGTTTGAAACTGGACCACAACTAGAATTTTCCTTAAATGTAATTTGAAGTTAAATCAGTTATACTCTCAAAGGATTTTTCTCCAGTAAATGTGTTGCAGCCCATATTGTCAAGCATGTAAAGAAGATATAAAGAGACAAATGTATTGGCCTAGTGTGGGATGAAGTTGCTGTAAAATGTCTTGCTGTCAACCTCTCAGTGTTTTGTTCTGAATCTCCACTAAATTGATTAGCCTAGGGACATTTAAACCGTTCGGAAAATGACGATTTTAGAATCTAACATCTGCTTTTCTTAAAAATGTGTTCTCTTACTCAGCAAAGAACTTGTCCATAAATGAAATAGTATGCTGTCAAAAGATTTTACTTTATCACTAATAGAGTCCTCAAAGCTTTGTGTTTTCAACTATCTCTTTTGTGGCCCGCCAGCTGCCAGCGGAGCTGGCGACAGACTCAGATGATGGGGAGGTTGGGGAAGAACTTGGGCCAGTTCTGGAGCCTAGGGAAGGCTCTGATGGATGCTCAGGTTCGGACACAGAGATAGAGTCAGGGCCATCCGGCATTTCCCAGCCATCGGAGAGGCAGCTGCCTTTGGAGTCAGAGATTAGTGAGGAGGAAGAACAGCTGGGGCCTGTTCCAGATGCACGTATGTGCAGAGCAGATAGGAGAGGTAAACAACGGAGGACAAGGAGTCAACTTGGGAAGCAAAACAAACATGGATGCTGAATGGCCCCTCCCTGGCTGGGGAATAAATCGGAGGAAAGGGGAATGAGTGGTGGTCGTAGCAGACAACCGTCCACATTTCTGGAGATTTTGCTTTCGTCAAGGCAAAAACTGCCTTGACGGAACTGAGGTTTGTTTATTTGAACTGATTTAATTTGCAGCCTTTTGGCTGGGAGCTCAGGGCCTTGCAATTATTGTAACAAGCTGATATGGCCTATTGCTTCAGTTAACTCTTTGCAGGCCTCTTGCCTGGACTTTGTGGGTGAATGCAGTTAATTCACAAGGTGTAAATAAAGAGCGGTTTTTCTTTGCGAGGAGTCTGTTTCTTGCTTCTGCGAAGGCTGGGTCAGAACAATCTCAGGATAAAAATTCCTGGGAAGTTTGATTTTTGAAGTTGCCATTTTTAAAGTAGTAACTTGTGTCGTTATTTTTGCCGACAGATAAAAGAAGCCCTGGATTTGAATTTTTATTGAATTTTCAATACACCACAAAACTTGTCTCTTGCTTAACAGGGAGTGATTCTTCCCTTAATGACATACCCTTTTTTTTTCACTGTTTGACATCAAGAAAGACATGTGGGAAACTAATGATCTTTAATTGCTAGCATGTATCTGCTTTTTTCTAAGTACAGAGTATTTATTACCATTAATGTCACTGAAAATAAGTATGCTTAGAGCATACTAATTAAGGAGGGGTGAGCTCTTCCTATGTTCTCATTCAGTTTGCCCAAACTGAGGGGTGGGTGGGTGTGTCAGATTTTGCTGAGAAGCTTTGGAAGGATGAAGCCTTGGGCAGTAGCTTCTTTCACTGTTATTTTTCTCCTCTTTCCAAACTGCTTCCATTCAGAAAATGCAACAGGATGTAGTGCTGGGAGGTCCAATATGGCAAATATTTCCTGTTTGCAAGAATCATGTTAGTTTCCTGCAAAGGAGAGAAGCATTGGAGTTACAGATAGTCCTCACTTACTGACCATTCATTTAGCGACCATTCAAAGTTACAATGGTGCTAAACAAGGAGAATTACTGGTCCTGGGAATTGTGGCTATTGCAGTGTTCTTGTGGTCATGTGATTGCAATTTGGATGCTTGGCAACTGGTGCACATTTATGATGGCTATAGCATTCCATAGTCATGGGATTGTGACCTTCACAGCCAGCTTCCAACAAACAAAATCAGGCAGGAAGTTGTGCGTTGCTGTCACTTGACATCTCATTTAATGACTGCACTTTGCCAGTCATTGGCAAAGTGCCCTAGTAAGTCAGGTGCAGTGTCATGTTTTTTCACTTTATGACGATGTCACTTAGTGACAGAGTTGCCGGTCCCAATTGCAGCTGGTAAGCAAGAAATACCTCCATTGGACTAAAGGCATGAAAAATCAAAGGCTAAACAGATTAGCGGTTCAAGAAGCCTCCATATTTTATTTGTTTTTACTAGTTTGCAATTGTTAACCTATAGCGGCATACATTAACCAAATCAGCCAAAAGTATATGGTGCAATAAAAGATCCTAATCCACAATATCAATATAAATTATTCCCATGGGATAAGCATAAATCAATTTAGTGCTTCAGAGTATAAAAAGACAATAGTAAGAACAATGGCTTAGATCACTAACTTTGAGATGCATGGACTTCAGTGCCTAGAATTACCCAACTCAGAAGATGCTGGCTGGGGAATTCTGGAAGTTAAAGTCCATACATGTTAACAATGCTGAAGTTAAGAAACCCTGACTTAGATGCATACAACATTTAAGTGTATTAACACATTTGAGTGAACTGGAGGGTATTTGCCTGTTCCTTAAGAAATGTCAAAGAAAGCACCAGGAGGGTTTTTCCCAGGAAAGAATTCTGCAACTGGGACCTTCTCCATAGGAAATATTTTCTCTCTTAGCTACATTCCTTAGCTTCAGTAGAGAACATATTTCTAGAAAAAAAATAATATTTTAACACAAAATTGTATTTGGGGTTCTTTTAGATATTGTACACATGTCATAATGTATACAGTATAATCAATTTTAATTGGTATGTGGGAGGTGCCTAGGTTGTGTGGTTATGTCCCTGATATGAAACACCTCCTCATGGACGTAGTATTCTTACAGTCCACAAGCCCAAGTTAGTCATTGCTAGGTGCATATAATCAGTTATTAGTGTCATCCTGCTGAATGACAAAGAACTTTTACTTCAGAATTTTATTTTGAAAGTCTAGAGAAGGTAGCGCTAAAATATTCTACATGCATTAAGATCACACATCTTGTTAGTTTAAGGAGGCACTAAATTACTAGAACTTTTAAGGTTTAATGTTGCAGCCCGATTAAGATTTATGAAATTTGTTTCACTGCTTTAGTAGGGAATTTCTTTGCTTGCTTATAATATGAAGATAGCTTCTAAAATGTGTTGATCTCACAGAAATGGGCAAATGGATATGCTATTCTAGAAGATAAATTCAAGAAGAGAGCTGGATGTTGCAGATAAGTGGATGTATTTTGTTATAATTTAAAATCAATATTGGACAATATAGTATTAGAATGGAATTTATTTCGCAGAATGATAAATGCAACCAGTGAAATCTAGTCAGTGAAAAATGACTGCACAATGATTAATAGACTTCCCATTTCACAAGAATTTAAGACAGTTTACAATAATATTAATAAAAAAAAAAACCCCAACAATCTCAGTTGTCCAAATGAATTAGGAAGCCCAAGCTTCATCAAATGCTTGATAGAAGAAGGTTTTTAAAGGCAAAGTGGTTGAGGGTATTCCTTACAGTATTTTGGAGACCAGGTTTGTTGTCCCCCCACTCCTTTTACCTTTCATGGGTAGGGTCACTCAGCACTCATCTTAAAGATGACACAAGGTTGACTGAGTTGAGGTTGTGGAGATGATCTTGTGGGTATAATATGATCTTGTTTTCAAAATAAAGGAGTATATTTCTTGCCCACAAGATGCTTACCATATAAAATTTGACCGAAAGAATTGGAAAAGAAATGGAGATAAAATTAGATATTGTGGGAAGAAATAACCATCTTGTTCAGTTCCAGCTGGGAGAAAGACACTGGAAACATGGAGGTTGATTGGAAAGACGGTTTAATGATGAACAAAACCACCAAGCACATAGTTCTGGTGCAGCTGACCACATGGAGTTGTTTTGTAGATAGGCTGGCCCAGTCTTTCTTAATGGGCACAAAATATCTGCTGGGGCTATTAAGGAAAGTGGGGTTTGCTTTCTGTCTCCAAGAGCATGTTCCTCCATTTTTCCTTTTGGGAAATATAATAGTCTGCCTTTTTTAAATAGTCCTCAAAATATATCATTCTTTTGGGGGGTGGGGGTGGCTTCCCACAATATAATACTTCCTCCAGGACAGTTTGTATTTGGTCTTAGACTCCTTGATGCATGTAAAGAGTCAAATTGTTTATATTTTTCTTTAGTTGCTTATAACATTATCTTTACTGTGATATTTTCCATTGTTAGGTAATGCGTATTGTTTCCTGTATTAAAATAATATTGTTTCTTTAAAGAAACAATCTGCTTTTGGTAGCTACAGTTAGATGGAGCCTTGATGCAGTGTGTGTTAATTATAATATATGCAACTGAGTGAGTGAACCTCATACCCAAACTATCTATTGCTGAACTACAACTGTTGGAGTCCCAATGAGCATGGCTGGTGGCAAATGGCATGGCAATTCAGCAATTTCTGGTGGGTCAACAGGTCCCAATTCTTTTTTTTTAACTATAAAAATAACCTCTTGTCCAGTGCTGTTTATTTCCTTACTGCTAGATTCATATCCTACCTTTCCTTCAAGAGCTCAAAGTGATATACTTCATCCTTAGTTTTCCCATGTGAGGGAAAGAAACAATCACTTGTGTGCAGTGGTGGGATTCAAATTTTTTTACTACTGGTTCTGTGGGCGTGGCTTGGTGGGCACCGCCAGGGGGTGTGACAGGAAAGGGCAGGGCATGATCAAAAAAATAATTTGAGCAGGGGTTTTGTTTTGTTTTTATGGCCAGCCAACACTTAAAGTTTTTGAGTTCTCTATAAAGTAGATACTCATTCACTTCTCTTGCTAGGATAATACCCCTTTACAGCTGTTAATCTTTATATAATTCACAGAAACCTGATCGCATTTCTTCTCCATTCTTACCTCTGACTAAAAAATCAATATGGTATTCCCATAATATATTAGTTCATCATATGTCCTTTTTCTTTTGTTTTCTTTTCCCGTTATTTCATCAGAAACATTTTAGGTATAAAGGAAAGCTTAGTCTTTGTGTTGCTAGGCCAAATTTTGGGAAACAGAAATTTAGAGTGAGTTTGAAAAAGGGGACTTGAGGTAAAACAGTGAGTGAAATTGCCTGGATTTTTTTATTTCTTTCTGCTGTTGGAGTGAAAGACCGATGCTAACCATCATCCCTGGAATGAACATTTATTTTTGATGAAGCATTGTTCCAGACCACTGGATGATTTCAGCTGCAGTCTCTGGACAGGTTGTACCTGGACATAGGGCCTTAATTTATTATTCATTTTCTGATGAATATGAACCACTTCCCTTGTCATGACATTGCCTTATGAAATTATACTTGCCCATCTCTTATCAACTCTATGATACAATCTCTGTGAACCTTAATTGTATTTAGCTTCCTTTTCTGACTTAATGCCCTGCAATTTCTGCCAGGTGTTTCTCTTTGCACTCTCTTCCTTTTTTCCATTGGATGATCAGTTCCTCATTCCTATCTTTGGCTTTCTTCTTCTTTGTAGTTTTATTTATTTATTTATTCATCTTGGGATATTTTGATTTAATATAGGGCTCGATAGGAGTTTTGTTTTCCTTTGTGGCTTGTGGTTGCCATTCAGGAGACGACCTGAAGATTATTCTGTGTTCTGTGCCACTTTTAACTCATCATTTCTTTTCACTGCTTTACAGCCTCCATTTGTCTGCTCAGCCTAATTTGATTCAGGTCTTGTAGAACATATGCAGGATGGGCTATATTTTATCAATTTAAATGCCCGCCTTTGAGTCTATATCTTTTTTCTTTATTAATTAATTCTATTAATCTGCATTTTTTAGAAGATATGAGTGCTTCTGAATTTCCTCTTTCTTGTAAAATGCTGGCAGTTATCTAGATTAAATGAGATTTCTATTATCCTCTTTAATCAATAGGTGGTGCTAATCAGAAAAAAAAATTGTATGCCTCTGTATGTGTGTGTGTGTGTGTGTGTTCAATATTAATTATAATACAGTGATCTTACATATTGCCACAACATGATAAGAAGTTATTGAACAAAGAGGGCTGTAGTGTAACTCAGAAATGCCCTTATCATTACATGTTCTATGGATATATGCATTTAGAGGTTTGTGTTTGGATGACCTATTGTTAGGTAAAGCCCCAGGAGCATGGTGGCTCACATGGTTAGGATGTTGGGTGGATGATCAGCAAGCCCTGGTTTGAGATCCGTGTGCTGTTGTATGAAAGGTGAGCTCCAGTCATTTGCTCCAGCTGCTTCCAACATAGCAGTTCGAAAGTGTGCATTCACAAGTAGATAGGTTCCATTTTGTCGGGCACATTAATGGGGACATGAAAGCAGCCCCCAATCAGGTGTCCTCTAGGCAACAGTGATGTCACTGGCTAATCCTTTCAACCAAGAAACTCCTTGGTGCTTCTGATATGAATGCGAGCAAGATAAACCATCCCATTGAGTGTCAATGTCACAATCTGTTTCCCAGTGGTTTGGGATCCCAGTTAAGGAACTCTCCAAGGCAAACCATTGGTAAATCTTTTATATGTGATAATCTATAACAAGGGAACATAAATACTATCCAATGTAGAGCAGAAATCTTGCCATATTGTTAATGAGTATAGTTTATTTTAATAAACATGATCTGTATTGTTTATTTGTGTGTATTTGATTAGCTACATCAGCATTCATCAAGTATATATATATATAGCACTCAGTTTCATTCCGAATAGGGGTTAGCAGGAAAAAAAACCCCTACTTAAATTAATTTCTATATAGTATATTTTGCAAATAAAAATCCTTGAAGGTGATAGTTTAGGAAGGACTCCAAATAGAGTTGTTGTTTTAATCCTTTCCTAGCCTTTGCCTGGAATAGGGATCCCCGACCTTTTGACTCTAGTGAGATACTTGGAATTTTAAGTGCATGTTGAAAGCTCTATTCCAAAATGGAGGTCATGTCACAATGCAACCAGTTATTGAAACCCAAAATAGTTAGCTTTCTCCCCTTAGTCCTTAAATATTTGATCATTTCAACTTACAGGTGTCCTTTTTTGTGGGCAGGGAATCATATTTCCATGTCTATAACAAAGTTCTGGCTGCAGACCTTGATCATTTTTGTTTTCTAAGAATTTCCTAAGGTATGTAAAGAGCTCATGCTTAAAAATAAAGATGCCATGCTTTTATCTTCTACAAGTTTTTTTTTTAATTTTTATCTTTTAAAAAATTATAATAACTTTTTCCAAAGAAAAATCAAGGTGGGAGGCAATGAGTTTAGTGGTTGTCATGGAGATGTACATTCCAGTCCATGACAAGTACCATGTTGGGAATCAAGAATCTAAAAAATCAGATAGAAAAGCTCTACTATTTGTTCTTATTCAACTTAAAATTGTATGTTTTGATGCAGTGTACGGTTGTGTTGCCTGGCACTTCTAGTTTGGTGTGACTTTATGTTCTGCACAGTACACCAGAGGTGGGTTTCAGCAGGTTCTGACCAGTTCTGGAGAACCGGTAGCGGAAAGTTTGGAGAACCAATAAATACCACCTCTGACTGGCCCCACCCCCATCTATTCTCTGCCTCCTGAGTCCCAGATGATCGGGAGGAAATGGGGATTTTGCAGTATCCTTCCCCTGGAGTGGGGAGGGAATGGAGATTTTACAGTATCCTTCCGCTGCCATACCCACCAAGCCATGCCATGCCCACCAAACCACGCCCACAGAACCGGTAGTAAAAAATTTGAATTTTTTTTTCAATTTGAAACCCACCACTGCAGTACACCTTCTGATCTTTTGAAGCAGTTAGGCTGTTACGATTTCCTAGTGTATTATTAAAGCAACATATAGATTTAAAGCCAGAAATATTTTTGCTAGGTGTACTACCAGAAAAATATGATAAAGGGAATATATATTTAATATTACATGTCTTGACAGCAGCAAGAATTGTATTTGCACAACATTGGAAAAATAAGGAAATACCTACAGAAGAAAATATAATTTAAAAAATACTAGATTGTGCAGAAGTGGATAGGTTGACAAGATAAAGGATAAAGAAGATACAGAATACTTTTAAACATGGGATTGGTTTTATCAATGGTTAGACAATAGAGGTAGAGATTAGAAATTGGAAATCATGATTATGTATAAGTAAATTGACCCAAATAATGCACTGTTTACCAAGCACTTAACGTATATTAAAGAAAATGTATAAATAAAATATATAAAAAAGAAAGAAAATAAGGCATAGCTGGTTCCAAGAATAACTACTTAGATTCTAGGGAGTTTCTGACATTGTATTAGTGTATTTGTATTACTTTATTTTAGAAGACATGCATTTTTATTTTACAGACTGTAGTCTTGCATAGATTATTAATATACATTATTATAGTAGTTTATGTTATAGCTTTAATAGAGACTCTGCTATGTTGGTATTTTACTCCATCCATTTGGTTTACTCTTGTGTTGCACGTTGTTGCTGGTTGTTGACTGGGAAAAAAAAGAATCTAGAAAATCCTATAGAAAAGCTTTACTACTTGTTCTTATTCAACTTAAAAGTGTATGTTTTGATGCGGTATAGAATTGTGTTGCCTAGCACTTCTAGTTTGGTGTGTCTTTATGTTCTGCACAGTATACTTCTGATCTTTTGAAGCAGTTAGGCTGCTATGATTCCCAAGTGTATTAGTCATTCAACATAAACTTCTTTTTTAAATGCATCAGTGAAATTTGAAAAAAAAAAATGATTTCAGAGAGGTTTTCACAGAACCTGGGGCCTATTGATGTGTTGAACTCCTTTAGCCAGTAGAGGTCCCTTCATCCCATAAGCATCAACAAGCGGGATATATATTGCTAGCCAAATCCTCACCCCTTTTGGGGATATGTTTGTATCTCTGGGCGGTGAATCAGTCATAGAAATTATGTAGGAGTGAGGAGAAACTGAAATTTCCTGCTTTTAAGGGGAAATGTATCTCTTTTCCACTTTGCAAGAAGGTTGCTTCCTTAGGTGCCTAGAAACCATTTTTAACCTGGGAAATAGCTCATATTTTCAATACAAAATAGGTGAGTACAGTGCATCAGAGAGGAAGATGTGTCCTGGTATAAAGACACACCTATCCTCTTGAAATAATTGCTCAGTAAATTAAAATTTTAAATGAGAATACATGCTATTTTAATTTGCATATTCTACACGGGTTAAAAAAACAATAACTCAAAATATCTGATAGACTGTAGACTATTTTTGTGTGATGTCGTCATCTGACCTACAAAATACATCCGCCACTTATTCTGTATTATCCTATAGAAGATTAAATAAGGTCCCAGCTCGTTATGAAGGTGTTCTGGTCTCAACCTTGGTGTTGACACCTGCCTTGTCTTGCCTTCCTTCCTTAAATCTCTTTCTCCATATACTTTGATCTTAGCAACATCAGGTATAGCTGTGTCTCCTCTCTTCCTATTTTTTTAATTTTCCATAATGACACAATAAAATATTTATCTGGTCAAGTCAGACCTTGGGAAGATAACTTTCATTGAAATGCTCACTTCCACATAAGAAGTGGTTGGAAAAGAGATATAAATGACTGATACCATAATTATGTGTAAATGATGATTACAATATTGATTTAGTAATGATACGTTAGAATGGTTTGGATGAAGATGAAGATAGAAGAAACTTATGGAAGATGGAGAAGAAGCATAGAAGATAACACCGAGATGTCACAGGGAAGGGAGGATTGATGTATTAAATGTTTGTTTGTCTTAAAAAATAAAATAAAAAATAAAAAAAAGAAGTGGAATAGGACCACTTTAAGAGATAATTGCTGCCTGCCTCATGTATAGATAGAAAGACTAATCCACAGGTTCATGTTCAGGTAGGTAGATTAATCTATTAATTAATAGAGCCTTGGTAGTACAGTGGTCTACACACCCTGTTATTAACACAGCTGCCTACAGTTTCTGCTGGTTCGAATCTCTCCAAGGCTCAAGGTTGACTCAGCCTTCCATCCTTTCTAAGGTAGGTGAAATGAGAATCCAGTTTGTGGGGGCAATAAGCTGACTTTGTATAAAATATACAAAAGTATGAAGGCTATTGCATAACGCATTGTAAGCCGCCCTGAGTCTCCGGAGAAGGGCGGCATATAAATCAAATTTTTTTTAAAAAAATCCAATATCTGATAAAAAAGCTTTCCTTACTCATAGGAAAACCTTAATGACAAATTAAAGTGCTAACAATTTGTTGGATTCTCATGCTATCCAGAATCAGGCAACAATCTTACTTTACCTTATAATAAGGTTGTCCCCTTGACTTGGAACTTCTGCAGTAGAAAATGGCAGCCTGAAGGATCCTGCTGCAAGGATACCCTGCCTAGGCTGGCAAATGGCAAATATAGTTTTAAAAACATAAAATTGGTGAAGTTTTAATGTTTTAATTAATTTTTACTTATATTATAACTTGTAAGTTGCCCAGTCACCTTATAGGGGAGGTGGGCGGCATAAAAATCTAACAAAACAAATAAGTAAAGAAAGCTAAGCTGCCATGAACCTTGTTTCTCTTTCATTCCTGATTCTCAACGGCATATTTATCTAAGAGTAGAATGAGCGATCTGGAGGAAGAAAAATGACCAGTTCTATATATAAAGCCCCTACTCTCCTTAGATTATCTGCATGTTAACCATTTCAAGTTTTTTCTACTACCTGACAAGTATTGTGGAAAATCAAATTGACATTGGACCCAGCTGGCTGTCCTGATTTATTTATATATATTTAGATATGTTCCATTAAAAAATGGCTCATGAAAAAAAAATTAAATTGTCCAAATCACAAAATACCAGCAAGTTTAAAAATAGTTAAATAGAGAAGAACAAAACAAAGGAATAATTTACAAATCATTTAATGCTCCTTTATTTAGAACTGCAGAGATGAAATACATTGTTATTAGAGAAAGTGGCCCTAAATAAACAATTTTACAAAATTTTAATGGTTGTATATAAATTACACTTTCCCACTTCCAGATGGGGAATTTTGTGATTGCTGACAGAACATTTCACCATTGCTGCATTAATAGAAGTCAAGCAATATAAAATATTCAAACCAGATATAGAGTAAAGGTTAAAAACGAGGGATCTTTGTCATGGCCAAAGTGATCATGGCCCCACTGGTTACAGAATTTTGTTTTAATTATTGAGATCTCATGAGATCACCATATTTGATGAGATCCCAGCCATCTGAAAAATAATTTCATGAGATTTGGAGACATGTAGAAAATCATGTGCAATTTTAGGAATGAGATTTTATTTATTTTTAATCTACATTTATTAGTCCCTGTATCTGAAAAGTTTGCTGACTCGTGACATGTTTCTAGTGCCTAAACACTTAACAACAGTAGGATATCCATCTGAGGCAGCACTGTTACCTAGTCTATTAGGTGTTAAATCAATTTTTGCTACTTTTTCCAGGTTGTTCAGCTATTTCTCTGACGAGTTTACATGGGTGAAACATGATTAAACTACACCTCAGTTAATGATACCTTGTACTCTTAATTGTGCTTTCTCTGATAATAAATTACATGGCAGCACCTGTCTGGTGGAATTTTGTACAATTTACATACCATTTCGTAAACAGAAAAATCAAGCAAAATTAGGCATTAAATTCCTGTTATAAATCAGGCTTCCGAAAAGGTAAAATTAGTAAAGAACATACATCCAAACTATATGTGCATTAGATGAAGTAGACTCTTGCATGTGTGAATCTCAATTTTTAGTTTATTCTTATTTAACTGCTGGAATTTACCCAAAGAGAAGCTAGTTCCGATTCGCTTTCTCACCTTGATTGAATACTTAGTGTCTTATCTCTGATGTTCACAGGAGTGCAAAAACAATAGAAAGTGCTGGATTTCTTTCAATTAGCTGTTTCTTAGCTGATAAACTACAGTGTAGTTGCTTAGTTGTGCTTTAGCAAGTTGTGTAAAACAAGTCCAGTGGTGGGTTGCCCCCGGTTCGGACCGGTTCTATAGAACCGGTAGTAAAACTGGTGGGAGGCTCCGCCCACTGACCCTGACATCATCAGAAGTGATCTGCGCGATCCCGTTGTGAACTGGTAGTAAAGGTAAGTAGAACCCACCCCTGAGCAAGTCATAGTTAACTGTTATGTTTTGCAGATTACGAGCTATAGCTGGATGTATTGTGTCAATACTGCCATGATAAAAAAAAAACAACTGTAGCTTAAGGCACAGTGCAGACAGTCCCCTACTTACGAACAGGTTATGGTCTAAGGCAGGGCTGTAAAACTCAAGGCCTGTGGGCCAGATCTGGCTCGCGAGGTGCTTAGAACTGGCCCAGATTGCAGGAGGCTGTTGCATCCCAAAATGGAGCTTGCGAGAGCTGCACGCGGCCCTCCCGGGCTCCATTTTCACTGGCAGAGAGTTTCAGGAGGCTGTCACAGCCAGAAATAGAGCTCGGGAGCCCGTTTTCACTGGCACAGCACTCAGGCCACCACAGGTGCCCCCAACACAAGTGACATTGAGCTGGCCATACCCATCCTGGCCATGCCCTCCCTGCCCCCCCCCAGGTCAAATTCAACCCTGATGTGGCCCTCAAGTTTGACACCCCTGTTCTAAGGGGCAGTTTATAGGAATGTTTTCAGAGGTGATATTCAGCCGGTTTGGACCGATTTGCCCAAACCGGTAGCGGAAATCGCAGGTGGCCCCGCCCACCCACCCTGGCTCTATACCCTCCTATTTAGGCACGTTTTTGAGGCCGGGCACATGTGTGGAAGGCATGCATGCCAGCAAAGTGCATGCGCAGAAAGCTGGGCATATGCGTGGACGTGGCACGTTTGAGCAAAGCGAGCACGCGTGTGCGCACACTCACATTTGCGAACTAGTAGGGAAAGTAAGTGAATACCATCCCTGAATGTTTTGTTTCTAACTCCAACTAAGTATTAAAAAATGCACAGTACAGTTCTTATCTTACATGTTAAGTTACGTTTCTTCTCCATCCAATCGATTGCATACTTACGCCCTCCAAGCTGCAGTGAGCACCTCAGCTTCCTGCAGGCAGCTGAGGCGATGTTCTCCCAGCAGTGGGGTTCTGAAGACTTCTCCTGTATTGATCTCCAGGTTTTAATCACTGGGGCCAGGGCAGGTCAGTCAATCCATGGGCTCTTGGGAACCACATTGGGAAGAGCTGCTGGCAAGGCAACTGAGCACTTCCACTGTGCACGACTTGCAAGCAAGGTGATGAGGCACATGCTATTTGGCTTGAACTCATGTGCAGCCCTGTGCCATTCCATTCTTCACAGGGATAAGAGACGTGAATTTGGTGGAGGTTTTCCAGCAGTGGAGGCCTTCAGCTCCAGGTTCTGATGATCATTCTCATACCCCCTATTTCCCCACTACAAGCCTTTCTGGGTGTGCCAGTAGCTCACCTTTATTTTTTCTTCCCCAATCAAGCCTCCTCTTGGGTGGAGCAGACTCCTCCCTGCCTCAGTGATCTTTTCCCCTGTCAGGATGCTTGAATCCACTTTTGGGTGGGTCTGTGCCCACTTCACTTGGCCAAGATGTTATTTCAGCCCCTCAGGTGTGTGGCATGGTTGTCCTTCCCAACAGGAGGCTTGCAGCATGCCAAAAACTAATTCTATTCCACCTGCCTTCTAGGTCAGAGTTCTGCACGGGTTTGTTGTATCAGCAAAAGTTCATAACTCAAAAATTCATAAATAGGGGACCGTCCACGTAAGAATACAGAAGTCTGATTTAACTCATCGGCCTAATGTGGCCATGTGTTATTCCCATTCTTTGGCATTTTTTTTTCCATATGGGTTCATACAAAGAACCCAGGATTTTTCAAATTATTTTTTTATATGCACCCTGGAAATTGTGACTTGAATTCTGACTAAGAAATGAAGAATTCTGATCTACAATCAGAGTGCAATTTTATAGTTTCCTTGACTTGGATCTTGGCCAACCCTGGAAATGCTGTTAGAACCTACAGCAGAAGAGAAAGTGAAATACACGAACTCAATTCCCTCATTCTTGATTTGATAAAATCTAAAATGCATTCAATATATTGGGTATTTTTCTCATTGCTATTAAGTCTCTTCCTAGAATTTATTTGGCAAAGTGAGCAGAGAAATGGAGCACATTATCCAGCCGTTGTGAATTTGTCGACTCTAATGAAAGAGACTTTGTGTATGTGTGTGCACATAGTAGTGGTTAGATACTAGTAATGATGTAGGTGGGATTGACAACCTGACACAGCAATTCTTTTTCCCTGAATTAAGATTTGCAATTAATTTACAATGTTGGACAGCGAATATTATCTCACCGACCATTATCTGCACTAAGCAGAATTACACTCCTTCAGACTTAGAGCAGTGCTTCCATCCATGACACCTACACATATTCATGGCATCTTTGCTTATGACTTAACCTGGAAAGCGCAGAAAAAGGCAAATGTATTTTTTCCCTTTAAAATCTGAAATGACTTATTATTACATTAGTTGGCAGTGTAATCCTTTTCTGATGCTGGGGAACTAAGGTTGTTTGATAAGGGCCCAGGGCCCAGTGGCAGACCTATCAATTTTGGGCTAATGCAAAAGCATCTTATAAGAGCCGTGGTGGCGCAGTGGTTAGAATGCAGTACTGCAGGGCTAACTCACTGCTCACTCCAGGAGTTCGATTCTTACCGGCTCCAGGTTGACTCAGTCTTCCAACCTTCCAAGGTCACTAAAATGAGGACCCAGATTGTTGTAGGCAGTATGCTGACTCTGTAAACCGCTTAGAGAGGGCTGTAGAGCATTATGAAGCGGTATATAAGTCTTAAAGTGCTATTGTGCTATCTGGAGAGCAGGTTTAAAAAAGTCAAGATTGCAGGTCAAAAACCCTGTGATCAAAGCTCTGAACACAGAATTAAGCTATGCCTATCAGAAATACTGCCTTGAAAAACCATCTGAGCATTGGCATTCTCTCCTTGTGAAACTATAATATCTGTCTCTTTGCCCTAATGTTCTCAGAAACATACATTTCAAAGGGAGCTCAGCTGACTGGTAAATGGAAAAAAAAAAAAAGCCAGTCCTTTCCTGACAGATTCAGAAGTCTCATATTCTTGTTTCTGTTCATCTTGGAAATACCTGTAGTGAATGACTGCCATTAATGAATATTTTTTTCTGGAGTCTTTATCTGTCTGTTCTGTCTGTCTGTCTGTCTGTCTGTCTGTCTGTCTGTCTGTCTGTCTGTCTGTCTCTATCTATCTATCTATCTATCTATCTATCTATCTTTCATCTACCTACCTACCTACCTCTGTCTGTCTATCTACTCTATCTATCTATCTATCTATCTATCTATCTATCTATCTACCTACCTACCTACCTACCTACCTACCTACCTACCTACCTACCTATCTATCTATCTATCTATCTATCTATCTATCTATCTATCATTTACCTACCTACCTACCAGTGGTGGGTTTCAAATTTTTTTACTACCAGTCCTGTGGGCATGGCTTGGTGAGCATGGCATGGCTTGGTGGGCGTGGCAGGGGAAGGATACTGTAAAATCTCCATTCCCTCCATTCCCTCCCCAATCCAGGGGAAGGTTACTGCAAAATTTTCATTTCCTCCCGATCAGCTGAGACTCAGGAGGCAGAGACTAGATGAGGGCGGGGCCAGTCAGAATTTTTACTACCAGTTCTCTGAACTACTCAAAATTTCTGCTACTGGTTCTCCAGAACTGGTCAGAACCTGCTGAAACCCACTTCTACTACCTACCTACCTCTGTCTGTCTGTCTATCTACTGTATCTACCTACCTACCTACCTACCTACCTATCCACCCACCCACCCATCCACCCACCCACCCAACAATCCATCCATCCATCCATTCATCCAACCACCAACCATCCATCCTGTCTACCACTATATGATTGATCTTTTTGTAAATAATTGATGCAGATGTCTTCTGTGACACACTACTTTCTTGACATTTCAGCAGAAACCATTTATTAATAATTCCATGCTAGAATCTCTTCATCAAACAGCAAAGGAGAAAAAGTATTGACCAAAGGTATGTTATTGTGCCATCAGTTGGTCTTGATATGAATTCATTACACAGTGTCCAATGTGGCAGCAGGGATCAGTCATAAGTAGCCACAAGAAGGGCCCAGAATTTTGTGCTCTTAGATGGTGACCATTGATAAACTGATTTCTATAATCACAAGTTAGTGAAAGTATCTAAAGATATTCTGCCACAAGCATCTCCAATATATTTGCTGGAATATATTTCTCCAATAGGACACAATAACTTTGCTTAAATTTGTTGGCTTAAAGTGCTCTGGATTGATTTTGTTTTCCAGTAACTGTGGCAAATCCCATTAAGTCTTTCCAGTTCTAAAAAAAGAAAAGTAATTTCACATTTTGCTTCTTTTGAAATTAGACCAATCAATCTTCTTAGCATTATTGGACATTTTTTAAAAAAATGTAAAACTAGGATACCCAGGATCATTCATTTTTATATCTTTGTATTTTTCAAGTATGGTAATTCTTCACAGTTTCAACAATTAGATTTAATATGCCTTTCTCTAGTTGCTTTTCATTTATACATGAATGAATGAAAGGGCCTACATAAAAATGGGACACTGTAGAAGCAGAGATTTAATATGAGGGATAATACATTCATTTCCAAATAATTGTATGCCTTCATCGGATCCTGTTTTGAGAAACTTAATCGACTTTCATCCTAAAACTCCGAGTCATAAGGTATAACATATTCTGAAGTAGAGAAGAATTAGTTTGGATATTAATATACATATCAATTTTCATATTTTAAACATTTATAAGGTAAATTATTTAAATGCACTAATCCAGGGGTGTCAAACTCGATTTTATTGAGGGCCACATCAAGGTTGTGTTTGACCTTGGGGAACCGGGGTGGGCATGACCAGGGTGAGTATGGCCACCTTGATGTCACTTGTGTCAGGGACATGTGGTGGCCAAGTGCTAAGGCAGGACTTCCCTCAGAACCTGGCTCACTCTCATTATAATCTCCTTCCTTCCTTCCTTCCTTCCTTCCTTCCTTCCTTCCTTCCTTCCTTCCTTCCTTCCTTCCTTCCTTCTTTCCTTCCTTCCTTCCTTCCTTCCCTCTTCCTTCTTCCTTCCCCTCTTTCCTTTTTTTCCTTCCTTGTTTTCTTCCCATCTTCCCATCTTTTTCTTTCCTCTTTCCCTTTCCCCTTTCCCGTCCCTTCTTGCATGCTCAAATGCAAAAGAGGTAACATTTCTCCTTTTCTTTTGTTTTTAGTTTGTTTTGCTAGCTCTCTGCCAGCGAAAATGGAGTTTGGGGGGAGGGGGGCTGCGTACAGTCCTTCCGGGCCCCATTTTCAGCCGTGACAGCCTCCTGGGAGCCCCCCCACCAAAAAACTCCGTTTTCACTGGCAGAGGGCTGCAGGAGGCCATTGTGGCTGAAAATGGAATCCCGTTTTCGCTGGAGAGGCACCACAGGCCGGTCCTTTGCTGCTTCCAGGGCAACCCCATGGGCCAGATCTAAGAACCCCACGGGCCTTGAGTTTGACACCCCTGCACTAATCTAAGTTTTCCTTTTTAATAGTATACAATGTGAATTTCAAAATTCTTCCTTTCCAAAAATTGTAATGCAATTCAACAATTAAAATGGATGTTAGTGGAAAATAAGCGCAATATTATGTAATATTAAATATTAATATTACTTAATATTTAAGTAATATTAAAAGTGCTTTATATTGGGGAACTGATTTGCAGAAATACACATTAGACACAATTACAAGCAAAATTATTCTTTAAAGAGAATTATGTAAAATATACACCAGGTTTATTTATTTATTTATTTGGCTACATCAAGGGACCCCAATCCCCAGGCCGTGGCCTACTACCAGGCTGTGCCCTATTTGGAACTGGCCTGTGTGAGCAGCTGACTAGCACATGCACACACACGCAGCTCAACTTGTGCAGACAGCGAGCCAAAGTGCGTGCACATGTGCGCATGTGGCAGTCCATCACTTGTGCGGGATGATTCCCATCTTCCCCTGCCAGGCCACCAAGCCGTAAGGGTTGGGGACTGCTGGGCTACAGGTCTTGCACAAATGACTTTGGGCAGAGAATAAGCATTAAGAACACACACACACACATACATACACACAATGTATAACCCCAAGGTTATGAACCATAACCCCACTCACAAAAGAAAAAAGCACATGAGTAATAACAGAGTTCACTAACTATCTCATTATCTCATACAGGCACTCATAACCCACCTCCTGTAAGTAGAACTCATGATCATCACCAAACTTTCTCAAAGAATTGTTGTAACTCTTCCCCTTGGTCATAAATGATGCAGGAATTGCAACTGGAGAGGGTATATATATTTCCCTTAGGGAAATTTCTCCCCTAAGCCCATCAAATTCTCATTGATCGTGGGTCCAGCGGTCAGGAATGGGTTAACTCTCGTCTGATATCCATGGACTGAGTCTGCTAGCTGTTAAGCTCCTCCTCTTCCTCCTGCTTCCCAGCTTTCAGACTCGGTCTGATTTGGACAAGACACGGAGTTCTGAGCTGCCCATTTCTGACTGTTGGTTCTCAGGATCAATGAGACCTTTTTCTTTCAGATTGCTCCCATTTCTGTGGTTGAACTTACCAGCGTGAAGGGTCTTGTGTCCGGATCTGCCCAGTGCCTACCGCTATATATTTCTCTATTTATGACCAAAAGAATTCATTCATTCATTCATTCTTCTCTTGGATCATCCCTTAGTTTCCTGCCTCCTTTCCCCTTTAGCTTAATGCAATTGCTTGCTCTGTACCCTGCATACCATTAATGTCCTTATTCCTCCACTTTTTAACATGTTCCTGGCAATCCCCACTGTCACCACAACCAAAGAAAGCAGATAACTCTATCTCCATCCTGTTCTCCGCCTCCGAAAAGACCTGTTTTCTCAGTCTATCTCTTACACAAAACCACTTGGCTCTGGGTGCTCCCCTGCAAATACATGATATATCATTCCTGCCCAGCAAATGGTTCCTTTTATGGTGCAGAATAGAGAAAGGATAACTTGGTATCGTATTTTCCACCTCTGTCCTGCTTCTATAATGTACATTTAAAAAAAATTGGAATAACCAATTTTCACTTTGAGATTGTCCATGCTAATTTTCCATGGTATTGTTTCAGAAATGTTCTGTGATTTTTGATACAGATAGATAGATAATGTAAATTAGCAGACAGTCCAAGCAAAGCCCAGAGCAAATTCTGATAGGGCTCTGGGTTTTGGTGTATCAGCCTTGTGACACGTGCATCCAACCTGAATCTTTGTTAAGAACATATTCCTACTTCACCTGGGTAAGCCTACAGCCAGCTTGTCCAAGTCAAGTCCAGAGCAATTTCTAATACAGCTTCTGATTTGTATGTGCAAAGCCATAACTTGTGCAACCAAACCTTGATGGTAACATTAGCACAGTCTTTAAGTAAATCATCCTTCCTCAACTTGATACTGCCAACAGGTCTCAGACTTGCAACTCTCAGCCTTTGCAGGGGATTCTGAGAATTGCAGGCTCATTGCACTTAGAAACCACCATTTTTGGAAGCCTGCTTTGAAATACAGATTTGCTGCAAGATGTTCATTTTTACAGAATTGTGGATTTTAAAATTTCAGCATTCCATAATTCATCTAGCAAAAGCAATGCTGGGTAACCTAAACTGAGCAACAAAGATGATTAGGGGACTGGAGGCTAAAACATACGAAGAACGGTTGCAGGAACTGGGTATGTCTAGTTTGATGAAAAGAAGGACTAGGGGAGATGTGATAGCAGTGTTCCAATATCTCAGGGGCTGCCACAAAGAAGAGGGAGTCAAGCAATTCTCCAAAGCACTTGAGGGCAGGACAAGAAGCAATGGATGGAAACTAATCAAGGAGAGAAGCAACCTAGAACTAAGGAGAAATTTTCCGACAATTAGAACAACTAAGCAGTGGAACAACTTGCCTCCAGAAATTGTGAAATGTTCCAATTCTGAAAGTTTTTAAGAAGATATTGGATAACCACTTGTCTGAAGTGGTGTAGGGTTTCCTGCCTAAGCAGGGGGTTGGACTAGAAGACCTCCAAGGTCCTTTCCAACTCTGTTATTCTGTTAAAGTTCCCTTGTGAGATGCCTCTAGTGACTGTCAGAATTCTTACTGTAGATGAATGGCTTTGCTAGGCTGTTCCATGGACAAACGGCTCTTACATTTTGTAATTGAAAATTAGGCTAGTGTGTTTCAGAACAGCCGGTGGTTTTGTGGTAACCCCAACCCTAAATTAATCTGGAAGGGACCCTGAATGACTTCTGAATGTTGTGTCTACATTAGAGGAAGGTGTTTTCCATTTTCATTCTCAGGATTGGCATGCAGGCCCAGATAGATAACTTCTTTCACTAGATGACTCCATCATTAGCTGGCAGCTATTCTCAGGAAAGTCCCTCCCCAGACATGCCACTTTAAGCCAAAAGTCTCCTCTTCGGGGTAGCTGCCCTTTGGAATTTGATAAATCACTTGAGTTCCTCATGCACTTGGTCTATGAAAAGAGAAGGGAGAGTTTGGCCAAAACTGTATGCAGTTCTTGCCCTAAATCATGTTTCTTAGGTCTGTTTGTCTTAGAGCTAACTTCATCTGACACACTATTTTTCACAACATGATTTTTGTCACAGCATGATGTTATTTTTTTTTTTAATTTTTACTAACGAAGAGCTTGTTACTGGCCATCAGCTTCCATGGCAAGAATACTCTTGAGTTATGGAACTGCTTGTTTACTTTGCAGCCTTCACCGCAGAAGCTACAGGAAGAGAACTGTGGAGCAGAACTGTCCACATCTGCTCCCCCTCCCCCCCATCTTTTGAAGGAGAAAAGCGGAGCTGCTCTCATGGTCCCTAGAAAAACATATTGCTGACATTGTTTCCCTCCCTGGAAAAAATGGTGGCCGCTACTGCTCTGAAGCAAAGAATCTCCTTTGCGCTTGTGTTGAAATACTCACACAAAGCCCCTCGTTCGGCTGCCACTTGTGCAGGAACACAGAGTCAAAGCATTTCACCGTGTAAATTTAGGGTCAGTTGAATTTCAGAGACACTATTTTTTCTTCTGTGATTTGATTTTTTTTTGTATCATTTCATTATTTATTACTGTTTTGTATAATAAATACACGTATGCATAATTAACCTAATTAATCTTTATAGACCACTGCTGTATGTTTATAATGCTAAGTATTGGATTTGTTTCAGGTCTTTGGCTTAAAATGTAATTTTTTTTTTTTAGTATCAGAGGAACAAATGTATTGTGAAAAATAGATTACGTTCTGCCCTCTTCCCTCAAATTCCGTTTTTCCAAAGATAAATGTTACAATCTGTGGATTTGGATTAATACACCCTTTTTCCAAACCGAGAAAAATTTACGGTATTGAGCGTATCTGTTCTGAACAAATTTGATATAAAGATAGGGTTGTGAAAAGAGATAATTTTTTATCTCAGTAATAGAAAAGTATGTCAAAAAGCGAATCAGTTCTATCAAGGACCAGGATGGCGGTTAAGAAATGGAAAAGATCTCTGCTAGCAGAGTTCCTTCTCATTTCTGACATCTAGTTGATAGAGTGTTTTGTGTTTGATTTATCAGACTAGGAGCCCAGAGTTGATTTTTGCCATTCACCAGATTTATCTTCTGAATTTCTGAAGGCATAAGCTCAGATTCAGAGTAGTAAATAGCACCACATTTCTATCAAATTTCTATAATATCTAGAGCTGGCCAGGTTGTTTTGGTGGTTAAGACAGACTCTCAAAAGTTTTTGTGCTTAGCCCTAACTCTAACCCTAGCAGAAATACATTCATAATAATAACAACGTGAAGAACACTGAGTGGCGGCTTGGTGGCTAAGACGCTGAGTTTATCGATCGAAAGGTCGCCAGCTCAGCGGTTTGAATCTCTAGTGCTGCGTAATGGGGTGAGCTCCTGTTACTTCTCCCAGTTTCTGCCAACCTAGCAGTTCGAAACCATATAAAAATTGCAAGTAGAAAAATAGGGACCACCTTTGGTGGGAAGGTAAGAGCATTCCGTGCTCCTTTGGTGTTTAGTCATGCCGGCCACATGACCATGGAGACGTCTTCGGACAGTGCTGGCTCTTCGGCTTTGAAACGGAGATGAGCATTGCCCCCTAGATTCGGGAACGACTAGCACATATGTGCGAGGGGAACCTTTACCTTTACCTAAAGAAAAGAACACAGCTGCCCTTTCATGACTCAAAATCAGGTTCCAGAAACTGTAGCCTCGTCAGTGATAGGGAAAGGCATAATCACAGGGACCCTGATACAGAGCTACAAGTTACATAATATTACACATTATTCATTAAATTTCCAGAATTGTTGGATTAGGTGAATATTTCTTAAGTACTTTTTTCTCCCCCATAGTAGCTATTCAGTTTAGCTTTTGTTTAAGCAACTCTGGCAAGCCGTAAGGGAGAAGAAGCTGCATAGTTGTGAATCACAGAGTGACAAAAAGGAATCAGCATGTTCTGTTCCTCCTTGCTACTAAAATAAGAATATTCTAAGTTGCATCCAAAAGGTTGGACTTGTTCCCTCCTTTCGCTAGTGACCTGCAAGGTAATGAAAAAAATTGCACTTGAGTCATGATGACGGACTTATTTATTGATGCAGTCATGCCTCTACATTTTTGGTTGCAGGTGTCGTCCCCCCCCTCATAAAACTAGTGGCATGCCTGGGGCCAGCACTTACAGATCAACATGTGTGAAATGGTTTAGGTCACACCCTAATTTTTCTTTGTCCTTCCATAAAATGTACCTCCAAGCTTTGTGACTAATTTCACATTAGTGATGCTGGGAAATCATCATCATCATCATTTAATGACCCCATAATCCCTTGCAGGGTGGTGTCTGGGCAACTGAATGGAGCTAGCAGAATGTTTTAATGGTCGGATGCCCTTCCTGTCGCCAATGCAGGGCTTTGTTCAGCAGATAAATTCTCAGTGTGCCCAGAGAGAGAAATATCTGCCTCTACCTAAGATCGAACTCACAGCCTCCTGATTGTGAGGCGAGAGGTCCATCTCTAGGCCACTGCACCATTCCATGCTGGGAAATCTCCTTTCTTAAAAAATGAAGACTACCACATTTGGGTTGGAAAACTTTGAATTATGAGAAAAATTATGAGATTTACAGCACAGATTCTTGTGATTGTTGCATCCCTTGTTAAAACGCCCCCTTCTTATTTCATAACTTTACTTCTCAAATGGAGCCCCAGTTGTTTCACTTGTAACTTCCTTCTCATCTGTCTTATACTGCACATAGCTAGCAAGGCTGGAGCTTCTTAATGCCAAACAGCCCTCACTGTAATTACTGTTGTTGTTGTTTTTTTACATCCCTTACAGTACCAACTGGCTTGGCCACCATAGCCCTCAAAGTTATCTGCTTGACGGGTCCATAATTGCTATGCATGGCTCCTTTCAATAGGTTAGCTAACCATCTTTGAGACTGCATGATATTTTGATAAATCAGCAATCCTTACCCCAATGATTAAGAAGGAGCTTCTATTTTAGCAGCTTGTAGAGTTGATTTTGGAATTAGCATATTGAAGTTTTAAAGGAAAGGGAACATCTGTTAATATCATTACCTTTATTTACTTTGCTTATAAAAGAACGCTCCAAGCCTTTTAATGTTGTTGATACACTTATCCAATCTGCAGAATGATTTCTTCTTCACGCAAGATTTTGTTAGGCTACTGTGTGGTATTATTTAATGACAGCTGCATCACAAATTAAATTACAACTTGTGCTCACCTACAAATTACTACTTGACTCAAAATTAAACATTTACATTAAGTAGGAGAAGAAGTATTTCTTGATGCAGGGTTGGGTGAAACAGCAAGTTGGCCAGTGAAAAGAACGAAATTACTGACTCATTCTTTTGTGTTTTTGCATAATATGTTTTTTTCCCCCCAGTTCTAAGTAGAAACAGCTATGTCAGGATTTCATATCAGGCATTTTCCTGATCTCATTAGTAGCAGCCAGTAACTTTGAATATGGCAGAGAGATGAGAAAATCAGTGTATCAATATTATGATATACCATTGTTTGCGTAAATCTTTTCAAATAGTAAGTGCCATTAAATTATTTTGATGATGGCCTAAGAGAAAAATGTTTTTTTAGGTCAAAATTTCACAAGATTAAGGGACTTTATGCGATTTTTTTAAAATGAAAAGTTATGTAGATCTCTAACTGCCATTTAGAGATGACATCCACCAATGGTGCATTAGATTTATTATGATGAAAATGATCCCTCAAACTTCCCCCACACTTTTTTATCATTTTTATTTTTTATTATATAAAATACACACACACACACACACAAAAAGAAAGAAAGAAAGAAAAGAAAATAGGAAATTAAGGGAAGGAAAGGGGACCGGGTGTGAAATACAAGGGGAAGAGAAAAAGAAAGAAAAGGGGGCATTGACTTCCAACCCTTCCTAGCATAGTACAAGATGAACACACTCCAACCTCAACTTTTTGCTTTTACACATTAATATATAACTAGCCATTTCTATAACACCAAATCTTTCTAATCAACAAAACCAAGATCATTTTTGTCTTCACAAGCACAAATTCCAGAAGTGATATCCAAATAAGAATATATTTTCCTCTTTAAATAAAGTTATCAATTTAAACATTCCTGCTTTATCTTCCTTGCTACGGAAATAATATGTATTTCTATTTGCATCTCGTAATCTTTGTGAATTGTCACCATTTTTATTTACAAAATCTATTGCATTCTTTCAAATTCTTTGGCCTTACTGGAAAAAAAAGGGGGCTCTCTCAAATTCCTTTTTGAATGTGATAAATAGAAAGTTTACATTTACATTTTTAATTAACTATGGCTTCTCACGTTGCCAGAATTCAATAAAAAAGTTTAACTGTAATTTATTTGTAACAAGCTGTTTACTATAATTTCTCCCCTTCTTAGATTTGTGTTATCTTACATAATACAGTTAACTTTTGTTGTTGTTAGTGCAGCATCCGAAACAACCTATTAAAAAATAACAACAGAGGAAACGTCAATTAAAAGCAAGGCTGAACTGGGGAATAATGTGTACAATGTTTTGTCATTCGTGTAGATTAAAATGTAAAAGGGTTGTTATTTTGTTAGATGTCCCATACTGTATTGAGAATTTGGAATAGGTATAAAGCAAAATTGTCTCCTTTATGATTGCACAATTGACCGCCTTAATGAAAAAAAGACTTTAACAAGTTTTATTTCCACGGTACTTGGAAACCATTATTGGACTTTTTGCAAGAAACTGAAAGATCTGAAAGGTTTATTTGGAGGCTTTATAATTGGTGTTATATGGGGTTATCAAAATAATGTAAACCAATGTTAACCTTAGAGCAAAAAAATTGATGTATTTTTATATCCATATCTGTATCAGAGAAAGTTGGAAGTCATTCTTTTCCTACTTTATTTACTTTTTTTTCTTTTCTGCATTTTTACTTTTATACTTTCCTGAGTCTTTGTTTTAATTTTCTATTTTCTGTTTATCTTTTAACTTTGAATCTTTTTTGAAAATCAATACAGTTACATAAAAGAAGATTAACGTAAGATGGTATTGACCTGATTTATCCAAGTAAATCATTTGACAATTTTTGTTGTTGTTTTAAAAAATGGGGAAAAAAAGAGGTCACTAAGAGGGTAGTATTTCTAAATAGGCTTGTCAGATCAAAGCAAGAGTAATAAATATTTACAGGTGGCCTACATTCAAGATTAAAGGGTATATTTTTATAGACCCAAATTTGTCAAAATGCATAAAACATGCATAATGTGAAACTGGACAGTTCTGAACATTTGAATAAAATGTGGAAAGAAGCTAGGTGTGCTAAAATCTTGACTGAGGATGGTGTTGTCGTTGTTGTTTTAGAATCTATGGAAATCTTCCCTAATTCTTTTCTGGACAATTCTTACCATTTTGATATGGTATATTGTGACATTGTGAGATTATTTATATGAGGATTTGAGAGTATTTTAATAAAACCAAATCAAGGAGAGGCAACCTGAGGCCACCTGAGGCCCTGGATCTGATTTGCCCTAGTACTTTTTTTTTGGCAAACTTTCCCTAAAATGGAAGGTGAGGAGGGGAACCAGCCTTCTCAATGATGGTACCTGCTCTGTATCATCTCTCTGCCCTCAGATGTCTATGAAGATTCTCAGTCATCCAGGTCATGGTTGTCCCAAAGGTGCTTTTTTCAAGAGGCAACTGCACTTTCTTTTTTTTTTCTTTGAAGATGTTTCGCTTCTCATCCAAGAAGCTTCCTCAGCTCTGCCCACAGTGACCCTTACTACCCTGTGTGAAATAAGTATTTTTAAGGATTTTAATTTCCATAGCTTGTCATTTATATTAGAGTGGTGTGGTGGCCTAGAGGTGGAGCTCTCACCTCATAATCAGAAGGCTGTGAGTTCGATCCTAGGTAGAGGCAGATATTTCTCTGTCTGGGCACAATGAGAATATATCTGCTGCACAAAGCTCCGTATTGGCAACAAGAAAGGCATCCGGCCATTAAAACACTGCTAGCTCCATTCAGTTGCCCAGACACCACCCTGCAAGGGATTATGGGGTCGTTAAATGATGATGATGATAGCTTGTCACTTACATTGGTACCTAGTGGACATATTAGTTGCAGATGACATAGGTAACCGTTGTCCAATTTTTTTGGAGTACAGAAAGTACTGCTATACCTGTTCATATGCCATTCAGGGTGCCACTGTGAGCAAAAGAGATCAGTCTGCTCAAAACGGTTCATTCAGAGAAACTCAATAAAAACTCAGCTGATCCTTAATAAGTCTTGTACATTTAATTTCATACTTCCTGTATGAATTATGTAAAGATTTCCTGGAGCAAAAAAATCAGGACAGATAACCCATGAATCTTGGTCCCAGATACAGTAGAAGATCATACTTTACTATAGAATTATTTGTGACAGGTGTTATAATATAGAAAATGTTTCCACAGTAAATCCTGGAACTTTTTTTTTTTTTTAATTTTATTTATATGCCGCCCTTCTCCGGAGACTCAGGGCGGCTTACAGTGCGTTAAGCAATAGCCTTCATACTTTTATATATTTTATACAAAGTCAGCTTTTTGCCCCCACAAACTGGGTCCTCAATTTACCTACCTTAGAAAGGATGGAAGGCTGAATCAACCTTGAGCCTAGCAAGATTCGAACTTACTTTAATTGCAGACAGCTGGTGTTAAATTACAGTGCCTTGTCTGCAGAGCTATCCAGGCTCCTGCTCCTTTAATACAACTTAAAACTTGTATTTCCTCTCAGATAATTCTTTTTTGGCATCATTTTAGTTTCTTCTACTTGTGCTCTTAATTCATTGTGGATTTAACTTATTTTGAAAGATCAGGAAATACAATGTAATTAAGTAAAGACAAATGACTTCCTATGCCTAGCCTACTAAAGAATAATAGCATAAACCTAAAAATATCCTAAATAGCCTGCAATTCAGTTTAATAAAGTCCAGCCAACTTATTAAAATAAACACTTCTTGGACTTCAGCATTTTGTTCCAAGATTGTCTACATTTCATCGAAGCTAGCCTTGTGGTAGAATTCAGTCTATTGCTTTATTGAGCAGAACCTACATTTGAGTCTCTTTCCTTTTTCAGTTGCTGTTATTGCTGCTGCATTAGTGTTTTTTTTCCCCAACACAATTCCTGTACTGGCAGGTATGGGAATAGGGATGCCAAATGAATAGAGTACAGCCCAATTAGTGCCACATGTTAACGTTGAATGTTTTAATTGAGAATAAGGTACACCTAGTTGGAGAGCTCATGTATTTCTGTAAGTGCATATTTATGATTTGTGATTACCAGATAAATACATGCCATAAACCATTTATAACAGTGCAACTGCAAATAAAAGCAAAATATCATGCTACTGTTTTTATTTTATTTTGAGTAAATAACCTGCTCTGCTGTATGCTTTAATTAAACAGTAAAGAATCCGGTGAGTACAGTTCTCTGCTGAAATCTGCATTGACTTCATATTTTTAATTCCTCCTCTTATTGGAGCACAGGTGGTCCTTGACTTACAACCATAATTGAGTCCCTCAATTACAGTCATAAGTCATGATGATCATTAAGCAGGTAATCACATAACTGCCCCCAATTTTATGCCCTTTCTTTGCAGCAGTTGTTAAGCAGTTGTTAAGTGAATCCTTTTGTTGCTTTGGGTGCTTTTGCCAGAATCTGAAAGTAAATGCTGGTTTTCAGCAAAAATGTAATAAATAGTAATCAAGTGATTGTAGGGCAGGCAAACAGCCATAAATGAGAACTGTTTTCTGAGCGCACAAAATGCTGTCACGTGACCCCAGGAAGGCAACCATCATAACTTTGAATCCAGGTTGTAAGTACCTTTTGGGGGGATCCATCACAACTTTGAACGGTCATTAAGCTGAAGGCTACTTCAAGGATTACCTGCATAGAGAAATTCATAAAGAGTTCCACTGCTATGGGAATGTATGTTTAAAAATGAAATTGCAATTCCCACTGGAATAATTGTATAAATACCCAATGAAAAATAGGTAGGCAGATCACAATTCATAAGTTTTTCAGCTTCAGAAAACTCTGTAGCATGTAAAATAGCTTCAATAAAAGCAGTTTCTGGGGAAAAAATCAATTAAGAGATTGTATCATATGACATACAGTATGAGAATAAAGGCAATCTTCATGATCAATATTGGGCTTTGATCATTTGTAGAGTGTAGGTCAAATCCATTCTCAAATTGCAAAAAGAAACAAACTAATAAATATACATTTGCTTCTTGGAAGGGGAGTTTTGAAAAAGCTTTGTTATCAAGTATTTATTTTTTATTTACTAATGTCAAACTGTTCTGAACATTGAATTTCATAGTTACAGTGCCTTCAAAGACTACTTAACTTTCATAATGGTTGCAATAATTGTTTCTCCACTTTATATATTTATTTATTTAACAATAAAGCATACCCCTGCTTTTTCCCAACAATGCATTGTTTGGATGAAAGACAAGGGCGTCATATGTCTTAGTCTTGCACAGCTATTGGATGTTAATTTGAAACATTAAAGGGATGAAATTGAAATAATGTTACCTGCTGCAGCACTGGTGACATTTTCAAAAGAGCAAAACTTTAATAAATAAGGCATACGTTGTATAAATCTGTTTGGAATTTGGTGCCGGAGAAATAAAGTTTGTCTCTGTTACTGGCTGAATGTGTGAAAAACATTTACATTGAGATGAAAAATACCCATTTACACATGTCTGCATATCTGTGGTGAACATTGAAAACTGATGAACTTTATATTACTTTCATTTGGATGGGTTGGGCTGCTAGGATGATGGACAGGAAATTCTGTTCTCTTTGCAGTCTTCTTGCTGGATCCTTTCCATGTTCTAAAAATCTTGGGAATCTCTTCTCTCCTCCATCTTCTACCATTGTCTTCCCATTCTAGAATCTTCAGCTAAATATTCTACAGCAGATTGATTTCCTGTTTGGATTCTGAAAGTGAGCCAGCTGTTTTCTTCTAAAAAGGTCACCCGGTTAGTCACCGACTGAGACTAGTTTCCAATAGAAATCTGAATACCGTATTTTTCGGTGTATAAGACGCACCGGAGTATAAGACGCACCTTAATTTTGGGGGAGGAAATCAAGAAAACAAGAATTCTACCTCTGCCTACCAGCATTTTGGAACGGTCTTGGGGAATCTGCCTGGCAGCTTTGGGGAACAAGGCGGGTGCCACGATTTGCGGCTGGTCACCCCTCTGGCCGCCCAGCTTAGGGCAGGCAATGGCCACAATGACTTCACTCCCCTGCAATGTAGGAGCTGCCGCCTAAGCCCTCTGCGCCCAGGAGCCGAGTTGGGAATATGCAACGGGAAGAAAAGCACTTTCAGGCAGAAGCACTGCAATCCCCTCCCCGAATCCAAAACGGTTCCCAGTTCCCCGCTGCACATTGCAGGGGAACTGGCCACCCGCCGCCTGAAACGCAGCTCTGATTATTGTGTTGGGGAATCTGGGCAGTGATGGCTGGAAAGGAGGGGCGTTTTTCTTTAGGAGCTCTCATTCAGCTCGCTCGGCTCCTGGGCGGAGAGGGCTTAGGCGGCAGTTCCTACATTGCAGGGGAGTGAAGTCATTGTGGCCATTGCCTGCCCTAAGCTGTCTGCTGGGTGGCCAGAGGGGTGACCAACCGCAAATCGTGGCACCTGCCTTGTTCCCCAAAGCTGCCGGACAGATTTCCCCCCCACCCTAGACCGTCCCGAAGAGGGTTGTTCCTCAGGCTGTGCCCCGACCCAGCTCCCTGCCGCCTGGAACTGCCCGAAAATGGCCGAAGGGTGGGGGCCGGCTGGTGGGCGGAGCTACATTTAGCATATAAGACACACCCAGATTTTCACCCCCTTTTTGGGGGTAAAAAGGTGCGTCTTATACACCGAAAAATACAGTAATCATTTCACTAAATTCAAATGCACATTTTATTTATTACCTTTTTATTCTGCCTCTATTGGTATTTATGTTATGTTATGTTACATTATTACATTACATTATGTTATACTATACTATACTGTACTCTACTGTACTATACTACACTACACTACACGACACTACACTATACTACACTATACTATACTATACATTATTACATAATCTATTATAAATTACTCAAGGTGGCAAACATATCTAACATTCCTTCTTCCTCCTAATTTCCCCACAACAACCCTGTCAGGTGGGCTGGGCTGAGAGAGAGGGAGTGGCCCAAAGTCACCCAACCAGCTTTCATACCTTAGGAGGGCATATTTCAATGTAAGGATTGAAAACAAGCTCAGCTCACAGTTTTTAACCAGAATTTTCTATACTGCAAAAAAGCAATGTATATTTTGTTTCGTACTTCATAGATTAAAAAGAAATCTAAAGTTTGCAGCTCAGCAACATCATAAAGTTTTGTCAGCTTTCATAGATTTGAAAAAAAAAATATCAGACTTGGGAGAGTCTTCCAATAAAACTCTATATTTGACTTGCCTCATTGAAGGTCGTGTTTTTTGGAAGAGTTGTGGCTCAGTGACAGAACATATCTGATGGGGAGAAAATTCTTGGTTCAGTTCCTGGCATCTCTGGCAAAGGGAACTTATGAAACACCTGAGATCTTGCGGGCTTGGTACCTGTCAGGGTGCCTCTTTCCTGTTCTTTGCTATTAGAACTCAGGCACATTTGTAGGGAAATGCTGTAAATCAGAGATGTCCAACCTTGGCAACTTGAAGACCTGTGGACTTCATCTCCCAGAATTCTGGCTGGGGAATTCTGGGAGTTGAGGTCCACGGTGGCTGGGGAATTCTGGGAGTTGAAGTCCACAAGTCTTCAAGTTGCCAAGGTTGGATGCCCCTGTGGTAAATGCAGGCCAGGCCCTGTGCCTGCTGATGGAATATGAAATAGGATCATAAATTTCTTAAGTGACAATCAGTGAAGCTCAGTGCCTGATCCACGTGTGGCTGCACAAAACAAAAACAATAACTAATGAATGTGTTTTTCTTTGAGCAGGAGTTAAATACCCTTGTGGGTACGAGCAGCAGATGGTGTCAAGGCTGCCAGAAATTTTGGAACTTGTCCCAAACATTTCTTATTTGAAAGGGGGGGGGTGGAATCCTCAGGGAATGCAAAATTGGCATGAGAATAATCCAGCGTTAGGAATCCTCCTTCCTTCTGACATTCAGATTTAGCTTTTAAGGCTCACAGGCCAAATTACCCAAAACATTTTTCATATTATTGTAAAATCAAGTGCGTGTGCCTGAATTGTCTAAGACTTGGAATTATTATCAATCTGTGACTATTCTGTACATAGATTCACAGTGGAATATGGGGAAGCTGCTCGGCGCATCTATCGTTCACTATTTCAAGTGCTGAAAAATGGGAGACAACTGGCTTTATTTTTGCAATCCAAACACCCCCCCTTGAACCGGCCTTTTCAGTTTGAGTTATTTCCATAATTCATACTTCACAGAATGAATTAGGAAGCCAAAAGATTTTGTGTAAAGAACTCACTCCACTCCAGGCTAGAGATAAAAACACTTCTTGGCCAGTGAAAACTCCACAGATACCGTAAGTGGCTCCACTCATTCAGATGGGCTTTGGGATCGGATTTGAAGTGGGTGATTTTTCTTGGTTCTGCTTCTTGTAACTATTTTCTGTGATTCCTGGCATGACATTTCTAGCTTTGCATCTTGAATTGATTTCTTGCTTCTTGTGTAATGACTATCTATTGATTATCTTCGACAGGGAGGAAGATTGGTCTCACAACTCCTAAAGTCCATATCAGCATGATCCAAATCTAGATAATATTTAATTTCAGATTGGCATAAATGTTTAGGCTTGAAGCTTAAGTTTCAGAAAGTGCTGGAATGAGAATTGTATGCTACTTTTTTCCCATTGAACATAAATTCTGCCATTGTTGAATATGTTAATTTCCCTGCATTATATTCTAGTATTTCAGGAATTGATGTGTTTGGAGGTGTAGAAAGTCAGCGCCTACCCCTCCTGGAAGAATGAAATATTTTGGGAAATATTAAAAAAGGCAGAATATTATATTTCCCCAAAGGGAGAAATGGAGAAACATGTTTTTTTAGAGGCAGAAAGCAGCCCCCACTTTCCTTAATAGCCCACAGTAGATGCCAGTACATAAGAGATAAACAGCTTATTGAAAGAGGAAGACAAGTATCTAGATAGCTCTATTCATACGCAAAGCAAATATTGCAGGTAGAAATCCATTCAAGACTGGGATATTTGAAACTCCCTGCAGCAAAGTCTGAACAAAGGCAGAATGATAGGATTAGAAGCAGCCCCCTCACTCAAGATCCCAAACAGGACGAAAGCCATAATAATACACAATAAGAATTGCCCAACACCCTTTCAGAACACAAGCCCCTTCATTGTACCATCTCAGAGCAGTCCAAATTTCACCTGGGAGCTCAGATAAACAATAAGCCAGAGGTTGACCAGATTACCTCAGACAAATAGCTAGGATTTGCATTTCCTTTTTTGCCTATAGAGCCAGTTGCCTATAGAGCCCTACATAACCCCTACATGATCCCATAGGAATCTGACAACAGCCAGTAGAATACATGTTCTTGCACAGGAACAGGAAGTTCAAGTGCAAAGCCCAAAGAAGGCATAACCCCCCCCTCACTCTCAACTCCGTTTTGTCAGCCGCACCAGAACCACAAACCCATGTGGTTCTACTTCATCAATAAACCACCTTTCCGATCAGCCTCCATGTTTCCAGTGTCTTTCTCCCAGCTTGGAACTGAATCAGATGGATATTTCTTCCCACAGAGGTGATCCAGAAAGAAAGCTTCCGATCATAGAGGTGGGACCTCTGAGATGATTTCATGATGTGTCAGGATGTCTTTTTAAAAAAACTTTAATTAGTGAAATACAAAAATACTACGACACCTCAAATAATACAAAAGAGAAAGCATATTAATACAGTCAAGCAAGAAAATCTAAATTTATAATGATTAAAATAAAATAAATGTGATAATACCTAATTTACTGAAAAAAAAAATCTATGTACCAACTGCAGTTAACAATAGAAAAATAATTCAGTCCTAAAAGCTTATCATTAAATCTAGATCTTAGAGAAACATATTGCTCATCTTCTGTTTTAGAACAGAGATCTTCTGTTTTAGAACAGAAAAACAAAAATAAGCAACTCATATCTTGTATCCGTTCTTTGAAACCAGGAGAGTGAGTTTTTCCCCAATTATGAGCAGTTATCCTTTTTGCCATACCCACTCCTTCATAGACCCAAAGCTTTTCACAAAATGACCAATTAGTTCAATATCACATTTAATTCCTTAACTATAATATTTCTTCCCTACATTGTATTGACACATGTAAACAAGTCTATAGCTGGGCAAAAACAGATTATATGAGTTAAAGAACCTTCAGATTTCTTTAAATGCCAGCATAAAATTTTTTAAGGTCCATCTCTTTTTAAACATTATTTGAGGAGGTCCAATAATCATCATGATCCTTAAAAGATGCAGATGAAAAGAAATCAAAACTTTAATTTTATAAGGAATTTAAAAAGTGTTGCTCCATTGTGTAGCTCAAGCATCCCAATAAAACATCTTCTCTAACCGTTGGCAGATTTGAATTATTCTACTGCATCAGTTTCTCATGTGATTTAGAAAAAAATAAATCTGCTTATTCATTGTTAACGAATGAGCTTCACAGCTTTCAGTGTTGGAAATGGGGATTCTTATGTAGCATATTTGGGCTCTATAACTTGCCAAAATTTTCATTTTTTTACAATTTATTAAAAATTTTAAAATAAAGATAAAAACTAACAAAAAGAAAAAAAGGAGAAAAAGGCAAAGCCAAAAAAAAAAAAAACCCCAAAGAAAAGAAAGAAAATATTTAAAAAGTAAATTCCAATTTTCTTTACAGCAGTTCTAAATTTACCTCTTACTGTATGGTTGCAACATACAGTACATCTCTCATTTTTTCTCTTATTCATTTTTTTTCAAATAATAATAACCATAAATCATAAGTTCATTCTTTTCTGTGTCACTTATAAAGTCTATAAGCAATAAATATAGATACTGTAATGTTTTTTCTTTGATCAAAGAAGTCAATTTGGCCACCCCAAACTCTTATCATCTTAACCATCCATTCTTATGTTGTAACATCAAAACTTTTCACTTTTATACATATATTAATCTCACTGCAATTATCATGTGTAAAAACAAAGTTCCATGACTATTTTTCTAACTGTTTATTAATCAGTCAAAAAAGAAAAACCTCTGTTTCAACTTTGTATTGATTTTTAAAATATTCTGAATTAGTGTGCATTTATTTGAATCCAAAAACTTTGTTTTTACACATCCAGCAAGCATGATAAAAAAAAGTCCTTTCTAGTTGCTTGCATTTCTAACATACATTTGAATTACCTTTATAAATTCTAGACAATTTCTCCAGTGACATATACCAATAATACATAATTTTGTAGAAGTTCTTTTTAAGATTATAACATAGTATAAATTTCAATCCATTCAACCACATATTCTCCCTCTGCCCCTTTTTTATATTGTAATCAAAAATTTTGTTTCATTTTATTTTATGATTTATTTATTTGTTAAATTTACATGCCACTCATTTCCCCAATAAGGCAACTCTGGGCATCTTAAAAACCATAAAAAAATAAATAGAAAAACGTTTTAAAAACTATGCAAAAACCTAGAACCATAGATATGGACTGCATAGGGATGAGATCTTTCTTACCTAGTCAAACTGCCCTTAGATTCCCAAGCGAACTGCAAAAACTAAATTCATTATATTTTAAATTATTAATAAATAAATTATATTGTTTCATATTTCAGTATAGTTTATATATTTTAGTGATAATATATTCATCAATTGTGTCCTATTCTATTT
This sequence comes from Pantherophis guttatus, assembly GCF_059756535.1. NCBI lineage: Eukaryota > Metazoa > Chordata > Lepidosauria > Squamata > Colubridae > Pantherophis > Pantherophis guttatus. The sequence goes on from NC_142063.1 coordinate 151,079,065, forward strand.
TGAATTCAGTCTTAGACTGTTCAGAACCAAAAATTATTTTATCTCTCTTAAATCTTTCTAATTATTAAGAACTATTGATAAATATGTCCTTTTGCCACTTTTTTCTTGGTTTTCTTTTATGTTCACTTTGACAAAATTCTAATATCTCATAAGAAGTTAGACATTTGTGCTTACTTTTCATTTTTTGTCTGTAAATGCAGTTTTGCAGACTAATTCTGCCCACAGTTGGGAGTTCGATCCTGATGGGATTTAATGTTGACTCAGCCTTCCATCCTTCTGAAGTCGGTAAAATGAATATCCAGATTGTTGGGAGCAATATGCTGACATTGAAAACCACCCAGAGAGTGCTGTAAAACACTATGGGGTGATATATAAGTCTAAGTGTTATTGCTGTTGCTACTTCAGTTTTTGTTTTCAGAGTGTTACATGCTTGCTATCCATATGAAGCTAAAGAAGGAAATGATCCTAAAAAAGTCTTGTTTAAAGGCAAAATATTAAATAAAATAAAAGCACAGTGAAATACCCCAAAATTTGGGAGGTTGAAGTCACTGTAATCATAAGGTAACTTCAATTTGTCTGAGGATATTTGAGGGACTTCAGCCTGGCTTAAATTTTTTCTCATTAACTTATATATCTGTGTAATAGGCAATAAAATTGGAATTCCTCTTAGAATATAAATTAATCTTGATAATAAATTTCATTTTGAAAAGATTATTTTTAACAGCATAATAGCACTAAGCAGAGATCTGCTAGCTCAGGGGTGTCAAACTGGATTTCTTCGAGGGCTGGATCAGCATTGTAGTTCTCCGCGAGCTGGTCGGGGGGGGGGGGAGCCTGGACGGACGCCTCCTGCAGCACCCTGCCGGCCAAAACAGGCCGCAGGGAGAGTTTGGCTGACAGAGTGCTGCAGGAGGCTGTCCCGGCCGAAACGGGGCACAGGGAGGACATGCCCCCCCCTGCCCCCCCCATGCCCTATTTTGGCTGCCAGAGGCACCGCAGGCCGGTCCTTTGCCACTTCCAGACCAGCCCTGCAGGCCAGATTTAAGCACCCTGCTGGCCAGATCCAGCTCGTGGGCCTTGAGTTTGACACCCCTGTGCTAGCTCTTCATGTAATGTGACTTTTTTTTTTTATTTGATTTATATGCCGCTCTTCTCCGGAGACTCAGGGCGGCTTACAATGCGTTAAGCAATAGCCTTCATACTTTTGTATATATATTTATACAAAATCAGCTTATTGCCCCCACAATCTGGGTCCTCATTTTACCTACCTTTGAAAGGATGGAAGGCTGAGTCAACCTTGAGCCTGGTGAGATTTGAACTTGCAGTAATTGCAGGCAGCTGATCTTATTAACAGTGCTTTAGTCTGCTGTGCCACCAGGGCTCTTATGCTGGGGTTCCAAGTCCCTTCATAATCTCTATCAGCCAGTTATGGTGCACAAATCCATCTGAAAGCAGACCTATCAGTTTTGCCACTGATAAGGCAATCTTGGTGGCACAAAGACTAAGTTATCCTAACAGCCCAGGGTCAGCCTCTCACCTTCCTAAGCATTATTGTGTCTGATTATATGTTCTAGAATGTGGTAAATCTCCGGATCATTTTCTAACCTGAATGGATCTCTGTATGCCCTACCTGGGAAGCAATCCAATTGAACTCTTTGGGATTTTCTTCTGAATAAAAGCACTCTAGGCCACAGCCCACATCTGGCTTTTTCAGTGAAGGAGGGCTCCACTGGGTGAATAAGAATGACATAACTAGCCTCTGCATCTCTGATATCAACAAGAGACCTTGAAATACTTCACAGCTTTCCAGAGACTATTTTAGCTGCAAATGACAAAGGCACTGATGATTGCATTACTGTAATTCTCTGTTAATGAGAACTCCTGAGATTTCTAGCATGAACTGTGAATATACAAATAATTTCTTCTTTCAGGATGCTTGCCATGAAATGTCAATTAATTAGGTCAATTAATTAGAAAAACTAGCTTATCCCTGAGACAAAGTCTTACTTGTTCCTATTTAATGCTACTTTAAAAAAAAATGCTAGCAATTGAAATCTTAAATACTTTCAGTTCACTTTATCTGTACACAAATGTGGTACAAAAGAATAACTAAATCCATGATTTGGCCCATGCAAGTTAAAGTTTTTTCCAGTGCATTTCTGCATTGTCTCCTTAGTTTATTGTAGAATTTTGTAAGTCTCCTTCTCTTTCTTCTTCTCCTCCTTCTCCTCTTTCTGGGGCTGCATGCAGCCCTCCTGGGCTCCATTTTTGCTGGCAGAATGTTGCAGGAGGCTGTTGCAGCCGGAAATGAAGCTCGGGAGCCTGTTTTCGCTGGCAGAGCGCTTGGGCCACCAAAGGTGCCCCCGACACCCTGGCCATACACACCCCAGCCCCTCCCCAAGGTCAAACACAACCCTGATGCAGTCCTCAGTGAAATCAAGTTTGACACCTCTGTTATACATGGATATATGAAAAGTGTACCTAAAATTTAGTTACATTCTGTGAATTTATGAAACAACAGATTGTGATATTTACACGTAGGTTGAAACTACAGCCACAATTGATTGAACCAAGAAGGAGTTGTATGTTGGGAATGTGCTGCTTGCTGTCCTTGCCGTATAGGCTAACATAATTGCACCATCATTCTTTATCCAGAGGGATGAGGCTTTAATTGGACTAAGGGACACAACAACCTTTCAATGATATTTTATTTTATTTATTTATTATTTAAATTTTTATACCGCCCTTCTCCTAGGACTCAGAAGGGACTCAGGGCGGTGCACAGCCAGCAATAAAACACACATATTACATAAAATTTAAAAACAATTTAAAATATATTAGATAATTTGGCTCCAATATTATTAAAAAAAAAACTAAGACAACCATTAAAATTCCTGTTTAGGCCAGCCCAGCTTGTTGGAACAATAACGTCATAAGGGCACGGCGAAAGGCGCGTAGGTCAGGGATCATCTGTATCTCCGGGGGCAATTCATTCCAGAGGGCAGGTGCCCCCACAGAGAAGGCTCTCCCCCTGGGGGTCGCCAGTCAACATAGTTTGACCGACGGCACCCACACGGCAGTGGGTGTTAATGGACACACTGCAAAAGAAGGGAAACATTTGTTTCAGGGAAATCTTATTCAAATATAAATGGGGGGGGAGGTCAGCTGAGTGTAGTTTTCAGGTTAAGTATCTTTGCCTTCAGCCCTCATCAGCTTGACCCTTATAAGTCTCAGCATTATCACATGGAGCAGTGATAGCGATCCTTTTTGGGACATAGTGCCCAAACTGGAATGGGTATGTATGTGCATGTGCCGGAGCACTGGAAACCCAAAAACCAGCTGGCCGGCATGCACATGCCTGTTTTTTGGCCGTTTTATGGCTGTTTTCAGGCCATTTTTCGGGCCGTTTTTCAGGCTGTTTTTCGGGCCATTTTCTGGGCCGTTTTCAGGCCATTTCCTGGGCTGTTTTTGAGCCATTTTCCGGCTGTTTTTGGCCCATTTCCAGCAGTTTTTCAGGCCTTTTCCAGCTGTTTTTCAGGCCATTTTCAGGCCACTTTTGGGCCGTTTTCTGGTGCTCTGGCACCCGCAAAGACCACTGGCCAGAAACCAGAAGAGCACTTAGTGATGGCACGTGTGCCCACAGAGAGGACTCTGTGTGCCACTTCTGGCACACATGCCATAGGATCGCCATCATGGACATAGAGTGATCAGTTCATATGGGCATGTCATTTTTGTGGCATCTCAATAGCAGACATAATATGCAAGGGCTAGTAGAAAGCAGCCTTCTAGGAAGATGATAGCAATTTTTTATTATTATTCTGTCTTAAAAGAACTAGAGATTTTAGCTGGAGTAATTGGCAAGGTTTCCTGGTATTTATTATCTATATGCAGGATTTACCATCTTTCTGATGTCAGCAGTTTAATGTTCGTTTATTTGCTTATGCTAGCATAAAAATGAACTAAAATACAAATGTATATATAACTCAGATGAATAAGAACAATGAAGATGCACTTTTTAATACAGTCTTTGTGTATTTGCTTATGATTTATGTAAATCACTATTGATAATTTAAAACACTTGTAGGTCATAAAGTTAAGAACTTAGCAGAAACCGATTTCATATTTAAAATCTGATTTAACGGCCCTTAGCAATAAACAGACTTTTGGTAAATGCTTGGCATTTTCTCTGAAACTGATAAGATTTTAACTTCTCTACCATTTTTTTTTATTTAATACAAAATGCATTTAGTACCGAATGGATGCATGGATGATTTATGAGGATATAAATATAAAAGTCATATCCTGAATAGATAGTTCAACAGTGTAATATTTAGCAATCAAGCATTTTAGAAAAACTACTGTATCCACTACAGAGATGTGAGTCTATTAGGAAGAAAAGAAACCACAGTTAGAACCAAAAAAAAAAAACCCAATTGCTTTTACTGCTTTACTTTTATTTTCTAAAAGATTCTATTACCATCTAATATTTATAAATAATTACCGATGAAGTTCATACTTAATTGCAAAAATTATTCCGGATGCCTTTAATTGCTGAAATCCTTGAATGATAATCCAAATTTGTGGGGGTATTTTCATGATAGTGCCATTTAATTGCATTCTGGGCAGGGTTTTTTTCTCTCTCTTGGTATGGATAATAAATAAGTATCACTTTTAAATTGACTGGCAATCAGCACAGTAATTGCTAGGAACTTATTTCACCAAACATCTAACATTAATGTTATCTTGTTAGTGTGATCAATAAAAAACCCCAGTGAAACTGGCACTAGTGGGTATTTTTTCTTAAGTATTAGCCATGTTCTGGGAGTCAGATAATTTTAGTTGTGCTAGGAAGATAAAACTTCAGCCTTTCTTAACATGCTGCATTCTACTTGAAAGACTGCCCTCTCCATCACAGGTTTGGGGATGATATAAGACATACAGATAAGTTCCAATTGGAAAAGTGTTTTTATTATAAATATAAATTATTGTTGTTACAGAAAAGTTCCTATCTTTAGGATTTTTACAGAAAAAAATCTTTTTTTTGCAATTAATATTCAATCAGAATTGATTTTGTCCCTAGTTCAAGCAGTTAGTTTATTATTATACATAAGAATGTTGCCTGCAAATATATGGGAACATATAGATAGATTATTTATTAACTTTAGGATGCATTACAACACATTCTAGATTTCAGGTGCCTGCAGCTGGGTTATCAAAATTTAGAATGTGCATGTTTTGCAAATTGGAGAACTAGATATATATTTGCAGGGGCCTTAAAATATGAAGATTTAAGCTGTCAAAGGAAGCTGTAACAAGGCAGTTCTAATACAATCTATGGACATTAGCATTCCATGAGTGATTTCACTGTCAATATTTCATGTCATTAAATCTGTTGAAATAGAAAGTGATTTCTAACCCAGTGTTGAAATTTATCAGTAATTCTATCATGTCTGTGGGTTAGTCATAAATATTTTTTTTCTTGAATGATGTTATCTGGTCTCTTGCCTTTCTTATAAAATTGAATATTGATGCACAGTGCAAGTGGCCTGTTCGTTATAACGCTGGTGTAAAAAAAAGAAAAAAATAATCTGGAATTTGGCCCATACTTGGCCATTTCAGCATATAAACAATATTGGGTTTCAGTTTTGTAATAATATTTATAATAATTTGGAACAACATTTAAAGTTACAATGCAATATGCTGGTTATGAATTGGTGTTTTAAAACATTACAATCTATAAGTGATAAGACAATAAAGTGCAGCAATAAAAAGACAGGGAATGCATAAAATAGGTAGTTTCCATTAAATGGCTTCATAAACCAGAGCCAGAATAAATAAATACATTTTGACCTGGAGCTGAAAGAATATACTGCCAGCAGCAGTCAAAGCATCCAAGGGAAAGATTTTTGGAGCACCACAACAGAAAAGCACTCGGTTTCTTGTTTCAGATGATGTATAAATGGCATTTGGAGCAAAGCTTCCTTTTATAGCTTTTAAAGGCTGTCTGGTATCAGGAAGAGAAATGCTCTTGCAGGCATTCTGGACCCCAGATTGTTTAGGATTTTCAGTGGCATTACGGCAATCTGAGCTCAACAGCCAATAAAACATTATTAGAATGAGTATCATAATATTTCACTTATTTGACTTGGTTATAGTATTGAATGCTGCAATAATCTCATCCAGAAGTTTCCTTTTTCTACTTGGCCCCTTTTTGGCATGGATATTTTTGAGTACCAGAGAAACCCTGAACATCTATTAGTATAGTGTCAGGGGAGAGAAAAAAAAAAATCAAAATCTGCCAAGATTGGGAGGGACAAGCAAGATGTTGTTGCACATTTATGCATAACCCAGTTCCTATCTTAGAGATCAATATTAAGCCAGTCTGCGGAAAGAATTGCTGCATTTTGTAGATCATTGGAAACTCTGAAAAAGAGCATTCTTCAGAATATTCTCTTTTATAAAGAGAATGTTTATTGATAACAACTAACAACATTCTATTGTATATTAATAATATACACTGAAATGTTGTGGCCTGTCGGCTGTCAGCAGAGATAGCTGCAGAGTCAGGCGAGGAAGAGGTGGAGGGAGAGCCTGGGCTGGCTTTGGAGGCTTTGGAAGCCTCTGATAAGGAAACAGCATCAGAGACAGAGGCAGAGCCAAGGCCTTCCGTCCTCCCCCAGGTCGAGAGGCAGCTGTCTTCAGGGCCTGAGCTGAGGGGAGGGGAAGAACAGATGGGGCCCATCCCAGATGTGCATATGGATAGAGAGGAAAGGAGAGGGGAGCAAAGGAAAGCAATAAACCGGCTCTCAGGGGAAAGAAAAACGTAGACTAGCCAGCCACTTCCTGACTGGGAAATAAATAGTAGGAGTTCATTTTCTAGTATACCTCAAGCAATTTGGATTCCTTGGCCAGAATCAAGTTTGTTGGGATGAATTACGTTTGGTTCTTGTTTATCTACGTGAATAAAATAAATTCCTGCCCTGTTTTGAAAATGGGTTTGTTTTACTCATGAGTAAGCGGCTTATCATTACTTGGGAAGGCTGGGTAAGAACATGAAATATTGATTATAGAAGGCATTATTATTGTTGCCAACTGGCAACAAATATCTATGGAGAGACTATAAACAGAAGAATCAGATTGAGAAATAAGTAGAGACTATGCTTAAGGAAGACACTCACATCACAGTCACATTCAAGGCTTCAAAGCAAGTTTTGTATTGTCCAAAAGATCTGGCAGTTATTGACCCCATCTCCAAGATTTTTATAGCAGTGCTATCCTGGATAAAAATGACGACATAGTGTCAGGAATATGTACAGGTAATCCTCAATTATGACCACAGTAGAATGCAAAATTTATGTTGCTAAGCAAGACAATTGTTAAGTGAGATGCGCCCATTTTCTGACTTTTTTGCCACATTTGTTAAGTGAATCACTGCAATTGTTAAACAAATTGTGTGGTTGTTAAGTGACTTTGCTTGTCAGAAGCCAGCTGAGAAGGTTATAAATGGTGATCGCATGACCCCAGGAATACATGCCAGTTGCCAAGTGCCCAAAATTTGATCACATGACCATGGAGATGCTGCAATAGTCATAAGTGAGAAAACAGGTCATAAATCACTTTTTTAGTGTCGTTGTAACTTTGAAAGGTCATTAAATGAATGATTGTAAGTGAAGGGTTCCCTGTATATCATATGGAATGTGTATAAATGAGTGCAGGACCATGTATGAGAACAATAGAGAGAATAGTAGTAAGTAGACTACTCTAGATCTCAGAATATTTAACTGGTTTGAGTTCTGAGCAAGTACAACTTGAAGGATGATGGTCATTTGTGGGGGAGATGTTTTGTTACTTCTCATGTAAAGTCCCACTAAAATGATATAAACTAAAGAACTGGCTACCTTGTATAACATGAAGAAAAATGAGATACTGAGGAAGAGGGAGAAGATTAATTTTGATAGATTTCCAGATTGACAGCAGAGACTTTTCTGAAACCTTTTTCATTTTGCTCCTCTGGAGGGAAAATCGAAATAGTTAACATTTTACTCATTTACCCATTCTCTCCTTTCTTCCTAGTGCAGTCCAAATAAACTAATAAGTAATAAACTAATAAAGCTGCAGCAACAAAGCTTGTTTCTGGCCAGGACAACTCCCAATTCCCCTCTTTTTTCTGACTTTGATATTTTGGGAAAACATTTTTTTCCTTTTGAAATTTTGCTTTCATTTTTGTGAACTGGTGTGTTTTGTCACACCAGTCTGTCTGTATATCAGGGCATCAATGTGCATTGATGTGCATTCCACCAGCAATTTCAGCAGGCAAGAGTCATTTGGGACATCTGGGCGTTCCCTCGGGAAATAATAATGTCACCAGCTAATGCTTTCAACCTGGAAGTACCTTGGTTCTTCTGACACGATGCAATGCAATTTGGGATTCTTGATACCATCATGTGATATAGCTATTGTTCCTAGTCTCTTTCTATGGAAGTAAAACTTGTTTTAGAGGAAAAATGCAGTAAAAATACAAGTTATTCCACTGAAAAATCAGTGAAACCAAAAGGTAGAGTTTCTGACAAAAGGTCTGTACGGTGACCATTTTAGCTAGCAATAAATGAATGTACTCTGTGAAATATTGAAGGATGCGATGGCAGCTCACTAGACAATTAAATTGTTTGAACCTTGGGGTCTCATTCAAATGTAGAATAGAAAGAGGATTTGCCAATATAAAAACCGCCAAGTTAAATATTTACTCGTAGCAACCCCAAGAAAGATTAAATGTAGTATTTAGGTCCTCCGAATGAATTAATTTCAAGGCTGTTGTATCACTCATTGGTATCACAAGGAAACCATTCAGACTCAAAGTAATTTTTTTTTTCAATTATCAAGGATCCATACAGGATTTTTAGAATTAAAAGGTGTTCCTAAATAACCTATCTTCCCCATTTCAAATTCTGTACCTCCTTTGGATTTTAAGGACTCCCACCAAGAAATGGGGATCTTCTGCATGAAAATATAGATAACATATTTGTATTTAGATTATTTGCTATGTAATATAATAAACTATATAATACAGTAATAAAAGACGACTGGAGGGAGGCAAGGAGGTTTGAAAGCAACACAGTTAAAAGGATGGGACCCAAGAAGGCTTCACCGGATGTGATATCATCAAGATTATTTCATGCTAGTTGGTAGTTCGTTCAAAACAAGTTTTATTGAATAAAGAGATGTTAGAGAAGATATTGTGACTGTGGTGTCTGATAATTTAGAACGAAGAGGTAAACTGCTTGTTGTGTACAAATGAGGGAATGATTTAGGAAATCTGTACAAAATCACTAAAATGCTGTTGTTACGCTACTTGCTATATTATTTGATTCAAACTGCTTGAATGCACCAATAGGTTGAATGAGTGCCAGTAAGTGGAGGTTTAATCATGACAAGACAGAGACACCTGGCTCAGGAAATTCCTTTTCTGTGAACTAGAGAAAGTTCAGGCTTTGGATAGAATTGTCGTCATTCTGAAAGAACTAGAAACTAATCATGGGTGCTTCTTGTTTCATCACCATCATATAGCAATAGCACTAGCACTTAGACTAATATACCCCTTCATAGTGCTTTTACAGCCCTCTCTAAGCGGTTTACAGTCAGCATATTGTCCCCAACAATCTGGGTCCTCATTTTACTGACCTCGGAAGGATAGAATGCTGAGTCAACCTTGAGCTGGTGAGATTTGAACTGCCGAACTGCAGCTAGCAGTCAGCTGAAGTAGCCTGCAGTGCTGCACTCTAACCACTGCGCCACTTCGGCTAAGAATATTTTTTTCCAGCTCCAATTAATTCATCAGAGATAACTCTTCTGGCTTTAATAGTTGTCATACCAACAATCTCAAGATTAGATTATTACAGCATATAAACTGCCTTTGAGGATAGACCAGCCAGGTTCTGAAAAAGAGTATTATGGTAGTTTCACTGGAGACTAGTGTGCTAAATATTAAGTTCAAGATCCTTATCTTGATTTTCAGTGCCTAATATATTCTCCATGTTAATTAAGATTTAGTAGAGTGTTTTCTTGAATGTGTTGTATTCTCTATGTGCCAACTCAAGAATGAGTGGATTTATATAGATGCTGAGGTAGAATTATCTCTCTGACATTGAACTTTGAACCAGTTGAAAACACTTCATACAGATTTTTGCTCCTCAAATTTGAATATTTGTATGTTTTGGAAATAAAAGCATGTACAGATTTTATCAAATAAAAATTATTAAAAATCTATCAGTTATAACTCTGAGCTGAGACAAAGGGCTCTAGGTTAGCATTCTTTCTGACTTGCTAGCTGCAAATCACTGCCTCAAATAATCTAACAAGACAGAATCAGGCATAGAACAGAAACATAAAACTTAGAAGAGTCATGTGGTGCAAGTATTACTAAATGTGCCATTCCAGATTATATTTCTCAGAGAACCTAAATCTCTTTTCATTTATACATCTATCAAAACAAAGAAGAGGTTGCTTTAAAATCCTCAACATTTTATTTGATATGTTCACAGTGTTATGACTGATAATATTTTAATTTATATTGATTGATTGATAAAATCTATTACATGCTTTCTTTTATATTTTTTCAAAGTGTAAGTGCCATAAGGTAAAAAAACAATAAAAGACACACAAAGATAAAAACATTTTTCAACAGAAATATTATGTTCTGTAACTGGTTTAAATACAGCTCCCATTTGCCATTCAGAAGACAAAGATCTCTATTATCATCATCATTTAACAACCCCATAATCCCTTGCGGGGTGGAGCCTGGGCAACTGAATGGAGCTAGCAGAGTGTTTACTGGCTGGATGCCCTTCCTGTCGCCAATGCGGAGCTTTGTTCAGCAAATATATTCTCATCGTGCTCAGAGAGAGAAATATCTGCCTCTACCTAGGATCTAACTCACAGCCTCCTGATTGTGAGGTGAGAGCTCCACCTCTAGGCCACCCCACCACTCCAAGACAAAGATCTCCATAAACAGCGTAAAACAAATTCAGGACAACGTTGTCCACAACACTAAATGAAAAGGCCTGCATAAATTGGGGAATATGTTGGGAACTAGAACTTCCCAGGACAGGAATGTATTTATGTCAATACTCAACGAATACTTAGTCATCTATATGTGAGTTGGGCAGCCACAAAAGAAGAAAAAGGAAAGAAACATAGGAAATTACATAGGAAGTTGTCCAGTAACCTGACAGAAAGGGAGAAAAAGACAGAGGAATAAGAATGAGAGGGACCTTGCTCTCATTTTTACAAAGGGCAATCAACTGCTTTTAAGTGGCTTCATTCTAGTAAAAAATAAAGTTTCTTATGTCACCATGCTATGTTGGGGATTTTTCAGAGTTCTGGCTAGGCAGAGGAGGGAACCGGAAAGCTGGACCAGCCTATAAGACCATCTAGTTCATCATTCTATGGCATTTAGTTGTTAAGGGGAGGCAACCGGGAATTTCACCAGCATGAACTGGAGTGACAACCTCTCCCACTACTGCTTGTGGTACATAAGGTCTGCTGCCTATAATTCAGGGGGCAATCAATAGCCTCCAATATCAGTAGCCACTGATAGCTATTTACATTTGCTTTCTATAGTTCCAGTTTTGCAGGCAGGTTGACCTTTCCATTATACCGTACCTCCAAAATTTATTTCCTGATCAGTCACTGCTACCTTAGGTCCCATTAATGTATTGATGTAGTCTGGATTTTTAACTTTTTATGGGGATGTGAAGGACCAAGATGCAGCACTTCACACCTGTTTGTCATGAGCTGTGTTTTGTCATATTGAAACCCATTCACCCAGCTTGGAGAGATCCTTCGGAGGTCTACACTATCCATTTTTTATTTTACCACCCTGAAGAGTTTGATATCATGCTACCTTCCTCTTAGCCCTAACCTCAGGTTTTTAAAATATACTTTTATACAGTGCAAGTTGAAAATATAAGTCCCTGTACTGATCTCTGGTGAAACCGCCTTTCCACATCTTGCCAGTGTGAAACTTGTCCATTTATTTAGAGGACTTGTGGGAATCCCTTGGTGGTAATGGGAAGAAGTGATTAATGTTGTGGTCTGCCAGCAGCCTGCAGACTTGGCACAGAGTTGGACAATGAGGAGGCTGGGGAGGACAATGGGCCAGTCCTGGAGTCAGGGGAAGGCCCGGACGTGGGCTCTGCATCGGAGGCAGAGATGGGGCCAGGACCATCTAGGAGCGATGCGCAGACTCCGAAGCCTCCAGAGGCAGACAGCAGAGAGGCAGAGGAACAGGAGGAGCCTGTTCCTAGTGCACGCATGCGAAGAGCTGCCAGAAGGCAAGAGCAGCTGAAGCAAAAAAGGATAACTCGGGAGTAAGGCCAGAAGATGATTGGCCACTCCCATAAGGCTTAAAAGAGCAACAACAAGCCGTTGGGTTCTTTGTAGAAAAGCAACACTGCTTCCAGTGCTTCTTGTCAACGTCTCTTGAACTTTGTGGGAGTTTTGCCAAGAAAAGCCTTTGGCAGGTTGCCAAAGACATCAAAGGTTGGTGATAAGGCAGTAGACTTGTTATGAAGAATTTGTTTTGGACTAAGCTGAAAATGAATTATCAGCTGTTTTAATAAAATAAGTTTGTTCAGGACTGAATTGTGTTTGGTAATCACTATGTGGGCCTCGGTCACAATAATTAAATTTAGCACTGCCACCATGAAGGGTGGTGAGGTAATGCAGAGAAGAACAGTGAAGAAGATCTGCTGGTAATTGCCTGGTTACATCTGCAGGGGCAAAGGAACTAAGGCAGCCCCTGGGAAGGCTGCAGTTTTATCCTGCAAAAGAGAGGCCAGCGGTGAGAGCATTAGAGAAAGAGACCAAGAAAGGGCGGGGATGTTCATAGTTTCTTACTGGCAGCATTAATCGCTCTCATTACTCTTAGCTTACTTGGTTCCAGACAGGAACGAGAAAATGGAAGAAAGAAGGTAACCTTATTTTTTCAGTCCATTAAAAACAGACTTTTCTCTCCTTCTTCCCCTCCTTCCATCTATGACCGAAGAGCCCCTTTGTAACAAAATGGCAATGCACCCCTGTATTTATCTTGACTTTCTCCTTCCTGTTTTTTTTAATCATTTGCCAATTAATGAAAACACATTGCCTCTTACTCCTTAGAGCAAAATTTGCTTAGTGATAGCAATAGCATTTAGATTTATATACCGCTTCATAAGGCTTTACAGCCCACTCTAAGCCATTTACAGAGTCAGCACTTTGCCCCCAACAGTCTGGGCCCTCACTTTATTGACCTCAGAAGGATGGAAGGCTGAGTCAACCTTGAGCCGGTCAGAATCAAACTTCTGGTGTGCAGGCAGAGTTAACCTGCAATACTGCATCTGACCTCTGTATTACCACAGCAGAGCTTAGAAGATCTGATGGATGACTTAGTCAAAATCCAATATCTGCTGGGTCATGGATGATTAAGTGTGTAATAGCACACTGAATTGTCACACATTTCCATAGTTGAGATGGAATCCTTGTGAAACATACTACCTATTTGGAAAACTAATCCACAAATTCCTGTTGCCGCAGGAATCAGAAATTATGTTTACGGTTTCTTCAAATATTCTTTATTTTTATGTTTTGCCCTTTCTTCTTCACTTAGAAATATTCCAATTCCTAATTCTAGGTGGGAACCTTAAAACGGTGACATGCCAGCTGTTCTGACCCAGCTCCCCAAACACGACAAACCTTCTGAAGTGAAATCAAAGATTCCTTTAATTAGGAGTGCTGGCAGTCCAGCAAAAAAATTCTCCCTCACTGCAGGCTAACAAGTCAGTCCGGCCGGAAGATGAATAGTTTTCTGCCACATCTATTCATCTTCGCCCCCTGCTTTTTATCTCCAGAGCTAGAGTGGGGCTTCGCTAGCAGCGGTGGCTCTTCCTTCCCACAGATTTCCAATCTTCTGCACATCTGCGTGTCAGGCACTGGACCCAGCTGTTCCTCCTCTTCCTCATCAGCCACCTCCAGACCTGGGGGCTGTTGACTGTCCTCTGAGGGTTACACCCCAGGCTCCGTCTCTGTCTCTGTCTGCCAGCTCCATTCCCTCTTCCCCCTCGAAGCTCTCAGGTTGCCTTGCTACTGACCCTGACTCCTATGCCTCCTCCTCCCATGCCTCCTTCTCCTCTGATTCGGCTGCTGGAGGGGCCAGTGGGCAACAGGCGTGTGTACAGTAACTGCCAAAAAATAGACCCAGAAACTTTGCTCTGAAGTGGAAAGAACTGAATATCCCAACAACTCATGCTTTTTAATATATCTCCATTTGCATTGTGAGTCATTTCAGTATTTTAGTAGCACTGAACCCGGTTATAGTCCTATGGCAAAGGTAGTGACTTGAATTCCTCTGCCAAGTTTAATGATCAAAGTAATCTAAGTGTGCCCATGCTATTTGAAACCAAAGGACTAATTACGTGAGGTTTGTTTTGTGATGACAGCTGAGGTCTCTCAAGAGCCAAAGTGTATCGCTCACTAATTATGAAGCATCATGGGCAGGAACATTACACCTCTGGAAGAGAACTCTTGCCATAGCAATTTAGTATGTTATGTTATTGTATATTTTATAAATGTCCTAATTTTCTTGAGAGGCTATTTAAACTTGTTGGATTTCCCTATTGCCCATTCACTGGACTTTAATTTCTTTTATACAGAGACTGCAAATGGCAGGGCTGGAATTGCTACTTGCAGATAATTAACAAGAACTGGGAAGTAATTTGCAGTAAATAATTTGATACCTCTAATCACTTTGCTTGCTGTTAATCCACAAATATCTTATAATTGTCCAAAATTTATTTGTTATTCATGGGAATCATTTAGCAGTTAATGGGGAATAGCAGAAGCAGAAATACTTGTACTAGTGGCCTCCACACTGCCAGATAAAGTTCTGGGGGCTTTTGAAAACATATGTCAGACATCCAATAATGTCAGAGTCATATTTTTCTAAGCTCTCAAAATACTGTTTTATAAGTACTGAAAAATATTTGAAAGGCTTTCTACAGCTGTATGAATATGTTGGGACTGTAAAATTGGCCATGGAAGCCCTACTTACGAGCCTGTAGTTCAGTCTTGCCTTGGCAAGAACAAGTAATTTTTATTTTTATTTTTTCCGATGTGGGCCTGATCATTACTTATTTTTTGCAAAGAGGAACATTTAGAGGGTTTTTTTCTTTTTTAAAAAAAAATGGACCCCAAAGCTTAAATGTTTCAGTACTTCTCAAATTGAATCTTCATATGAGGCTATAGATTATAAAAAGGAGTTGTCGCTGTGGCTGATGCTAAGAATTACTGTGGTTGTAGTGGTTAAAATATTGGATTTAAGTCTGTTGTCAGTCACCAAGGCTCACTGAGTGACTTGTAGCTAGTCCTAGGCTCAGTCCCCCCTACTCACACTGATATTGTAGGGTGAAGTGGGAAGGAGCAAAGAGGCATGCCTTTCAAACTCCTGAACAAAAACATTTCACTCCTGAGTGAAATGGTAAAACGTTTTTCATTCATCTTTATTTCAATTTTTTGAATGGTTTACTTAACTTAGTTACTTCGTTACTTGCCTTGGGAAGACAATATAATGCTATTTTAAGGCAAATACAGAAGATTTTCCTAATAATTTTGTGAGGATGAGATGGCATGCTACACCTGGCTGATATTGTTCATATTTTTCAGAAATGGATGGAGGGCTAATGCTAAACAATTATAGTTTCCTTAAGTCTGCCAAGTGAACTCATGGCTGAAATATGGATATTATTGGGGAAATCTTGGCTCATGCTCCATTTGTTTATTTAGAATATATGCAAGGTGACAGACAAGCTGTTCATAAAGTAACTTGCAATAGCAGAGAAATAAGGCTTTCATGTGTACAAATTTCATCATCAAGTAATCTAATACCAGGTGTCTGCAGTCATGGATGTTATCCACTGGATTGCAATGTTCTGTAAGTTTAAGTTAAAGTTAAGTTTAAATTAAATTCCTGAAAAAGGACCAGAGACTATCCATCTTCTCCAGTATCCTGTTTACATAGGTTTACCTTTGATATTTTTGACAAGTGCAAAACCTCAAATTAATTTTCAAGTTTACTTGAACTATGTTTGTAAAGCAGCTTAAGATATTTGTAGCCATCTGCCTATCACTGACATTGCAATCGTAAGAATGGCGCTCAGAAATAATCTGATTGATTTCAATGAAATTGACTCTAATCTGAGTTAGCCTTTGGTTGCATTTTAATGTACATTAGCTCTAACCTAATACCTTCCAGATTTGCTACAGAATTCCTAGGCAACCTATCTATTGGTAGTCCTCGATTTATAAACTTAATGGACCCCAGAATTTCCATCATAAGTCATCTTGGTCATAACTTGAAGCACTGATATGACCAACCCAACATTATGACCTTCTTTGAAGAGGTTGGTAAGCAAACACTACAGTTGTTAAGCGAATTAGTGCATTGCTGTGTGTTTTTTGCTGAAAAGCCTGGTTTCCAGCAAAAAAAGGTCATAAATTGTGTCACATGACCACAGAATGCTGCAACCAGCATAAAGATGAGTTGCCAAGTGGCCAAAATTCTGGGAGTGGAGGGGGAATATGGGACAGCCAGCAGAACTGAGTCATAAGTAACTTCGGGGGGTCCTGTACCTAAATTCTGAAAGTTATTATCTCAACACATCCAACAGATACCATAGGGTACAACAACAAACACAAATCATATTCATGCAAGAATATTCAATTTATTGTTATTAAGTTATGAAGTCAAGATACCTGAACACAGTCTGAAATGCCAGAATTAAAAATATGATCCTTATAAATTTCTGGAACTATTTTTTTTTTAAATAAAAGGAATTTAAAATTAAATGAAAAGAGAATAAACATCTCAGAGAAACTGCCTAATTGCAGTTATTTTATTATATAAACTGCTTGATATTTTTTTTTTCAGTTGTAAAAATTAATTGTTAAAAAGGCGATGTAGTAGAAGGACATAAGGAATGTAAGGTCATTAAGTTAGGGAGTCATAGCATAATTGAGCACTCGTATCATTAGGAATACTTCTAGGCTTTGACCTTTCTTTAATGTTTTAAAATTGTACAGACTGAGATGTCAAATTCATTGTAGACCTTAGCAAGGGGGAAATTAATCATTTTCAGTCTTTTAATTTAAAAAAGATAAAAAGACCCAGGGCACTAGAAACAGATTATGCAGCAGTATCTGGCCTTTCACGATACTTAAGGGACTTTTGATGGAAGTCCATTTTTTGGGAGTCCTGCATTTGTTTTTAATTGAGTACCAGATTAAACCTTAAGTAAAATGTAAGTCTGCTTTGCAGAGTCATACTCACAAGTTCTGAATTAAGAAAGAAAGAAACTGGTTTATGATTATGATAAATTTTATAATAAATAAAATAATAAATAAAATAAAATTTCATCCAGGCAAAGGATGGATCACCTTAAAATTTTATAGACTACAATGACAGGTATGTGTTTAACATTCACACTTAAATGACTAGCTGAATTGCAACCAGTTGTCTTCTATTTTGGCAAGACACCTGGAGCCACTTTCTTCCATAACAAGTAAAAAGACTTTGTACTGACCTTGATTGAATCTACAGTCACTTTTTAAGAAAAACTTCTTGCTTATGGGGTTTTTGTGAATTTCACACAATAGAAAGCTGCATCTGTGCTGAATAAATTGGTATGTCTATTTTAAGAGAATTAAGAGAAGGTGTGTTGTTCTGTATTGATATTCTGCTACCAATCACAACTGACACAAGGTGTGAATCTATTGTGGAGCTAATAAACTGATTAAAATAATTTATAATGTGAACTATGAGCTTTTTAACATAACTTTTTAAATCATGGATTGTTATTGAAAAATATATTTTTTTAAAAAAAAATCCCTGTACTTTATAATGTATTTATAAAAACAATTTCCATGGTAAAATAATTATAAAAGCAAAGATAGAAAATATTTTATTTCATATTCAATTTTATATATGGTGAGGATAAACAAAATTATGTGTCCCATTTATGTAAACAATAGTATAATAGACAATATGTCATTTGGATTTCTTCAGTGGTGGCATTGATAAAGAAATAATCATCATTCAAAAAGCTTACAAGAGCAGCCACAAAAATGAGGAAACGGCAGGAAAGCCACTAAACACCAACACGGTAGCTGATACCACAGGTCAAAATTAAACTATCATCGCAATTATTTGTGTGTTTTAAAAATGGAACTGTGCACATTTAGAAAACAATTTAGAAGTTCATTGTACTGGCACGAGGATAAGCACAGTAGCTCTTCACTATTCCTTAGAGTTGCTTGACTGTTTTTTTTAGGCTGCCATGTAAATCTGAACAAAGGTGTGTTACTGCTTTAATAGTCAACTTTTTTAAAGCAATGGGGTTTCTTTTCCCCAGCTCTTGTGGAAGCATGAAAAAAAAAGAGTGGGAAACCCCTAAGCCTAGTGAACAGAGAACTGCTGGATTAATGCCAAGCATGAAGTCCTTTTTCCCCCACAAATTCTTTAGAGGTCTTCTCAGTCCTAGTAATTGCTACTGTATTCTATGAGGTTTATTTTCAGGTGTGTATTTATAGACCTATAAGTTGAAATCACGTTACTGGTACGATAACTAGAAGTTGGTACAATAATTTTTAATATTCATTTTCAATCCACTACTCAACTAACTCTAAAGGCATTTTATGTTTTTTAAAAAAATTCTTTTAATTGTTCCAATAATTGAAGGTCTTCAAGATAATTATAATGTTGCTTTAAAAAAATTACAAGCAAATAGGAAAATTATGGAATGCAATACATTTTTTTTCAAAAATAAATCAATTGACTATCTTTGAATTTTTTTAAAAAAAATGAAAATATAATAGAAGGCACGAGATAGAAGCTCAGAGTTGCTTCAAATAATGAGATTGGTAGCATATAAATTTAATAAATAAATAAAGGCATTATTCCTTTGTAATCTATGCAGTTATAAAGATAAACCCCTTTCTATTTAGCAGTAGCAACCAGTCACGGAGTCATTACTACCAGCAAGTATAAGCAAAGTAGTTCTTGGATTAATGGATCATCTAACTCAGGTGAGTTACTTGTGTTCATGGATTTATACCAATATAGGGGGGCACTAATAAGAGAGAGATGGGAGTTAAAGGAATGAAAAGGTTCTGATCAGGAATTATTTATAAAGAAAAAATAATTTCTTACATTTATTCTTTGAAACATGTGATTGTCCTTCAGTTAGTCATTTGAATGTTAAACACATACCTGTCATTGCAGACTATACAATTTTCAGGTTTTCCAGCCTTTGTCTGGGTGGAATTTTATTTTGAATGAATTCTTAAAATTTGCAAGTTGCATTCTATATTGAAAGATATAGATAGAACAATATGTATAAATGTTGGATATAGTCAGGTTGATCAGTTCTAGTTTTAACAGTTTGAATGTTGTTTGGCATAATAATAGAAAACCCACATTTCTGCCTGTGTTCATGTCTTTTTGAATCACTGCACCTCATCTCACAAGTTGTTTTCCTTGTGACATTTCTGTTCTGTGTGACTTAAGTAAATCACAAAAAACTAAGGCATTAGGCTGCCATGCATAGATAAATGGACTACATAATGCATTACTCGGGTATGAACAAATTGAGGAGAAAATATATTGGCTGGTATTTATTTTCTCCCCAAAAGCAATATTTTGCTTGCTAAAATTGAACATCTTCTTATCTTCAAGATAAATGGCATGACCTTCATGGAAACGAGATGCTAAAGATGATCTAGTATAAACTGTTTGTCAGCCCTATCAGCTAAACCAGACAATAGCAGTAGGGATTCGAACCGCTATATGTATGTGTATGCCAAATAGATATGGATATCATACCAACAAAATAAGTAGTATGAATAATGATCCTGATTATGACTAAGTTTTAGGATAATACCTAACAGTAGATATGTAGTAGCGCCACACAACACTTCAGCTTGGAAGTCAAAAAGATGTTTTGGAATGCAAACATAGCACATACCTATTGCAGCTTCTTAAACCAAATACCTGTTTCTCCTATGGTAGCTTCCTGTTTCAGTACATACACCCAGACATATGGATCAACACTTCTTAAGTAGATCTGTTTCATTACTTCCTCACACATTCATCTGACACAAGAGTAAGATTTCTGAACAGAGTTCCTCTCGCACAGGTGAAGTTAGTGATCTGGTTCATACATGCTAAAACCACAGAATTGTGCTTTTCCACAGTTTTTTTTAATAGACCACCATTATCTGGATCCATATATCATGCTAAGCCAAAGCCAAACAAATCACTGTATGACTTAACAACCAAAAGAGCAGAGTGATTCTTCAGATGGTACAAAACAACAGTCTTAGCAACATAAATGATTAGGGATGCTGTAAGCACTGGCGTTCACAGAAAAGTGCAATACCAAAATATCACCTCATCATGCAAATATTGACATTTCGTACACACTTTCTGATGTCTTGCCCAAGTTGGTAAGGCATGGAATTTGCATGATAATATCACACACATTTTGTCATTTGCCTCTTCTTGTTTTCCCCTGCAGATTATAGGGCTTGTAGCTGAGTGACATCTAGAGGCCATACCTTATCCATTCAGGTCTAACTTATTTTTCTGTTAGAGAGAGAGAGAGAGAGAGAGAGAGAGAGAGAGAGAGAGAGAGAGAGAGAGAGAGAGAGAGAGATTTGTATGGCATCAGGTTAATGAAACTGATAAAGGCTGAAATAATAAATCACATTGGACTTTGGCTGAAATGATTTGGATTCACATTCCAGTTCACTCTAACTATTTGTACTTGTTTTATTGGAAAAACAGGCAAATATTTGGGATTAAAATTCAGGGAGAGGAATGCAAGATGAAATGTTATGCAGATGACATAGTGTTTTATAAGACAGTTGATGAAAATAATCAAACACGGTGGATACAAAACTAAATTTAAAAAAGAAACAATAACAAGATATTTAATACCAAAAGAAGAAAGGTTTTTTGAGGCGGCGGGGGGGGGACACTCTGAAATATATGGGATTCTGCCTGGCACGATTCAACAAAGACATATTTCAGAACAATTATAATAAAATATGGAAAGAAATAAAACAAGATCTTGATAGGTGGAAAATCTAAATCTAAATCGTTCTTGGCTAGGAGTTGTGTAAAAATGAATATACAGGAAGTACTCGTTTAACACCCTAATCGGGACTGTTAACTCTGTCACTAAATGAGAAATCATGTGATTGCAAATGTGCTTTCTAGCTGAAAAGAGACTATTGAGTTTTATACCTTCAGGTTTTATTAAGAGCCATGGTAGCACAGTAGTTAGAATGCAGTATTGCAGGCTACCTCTGCCCATTGCCAGCAGTTCGATCCTGACCAGCTCAAGGTTTGACTCAGCCTTCCATCTTTCTGAGGTTGGTAAAATGAGGACCCAGATTTTTGGGGGCAATAGGTCCCCAAAATAGTAGTAAACTGCTTAGACAGGGCTGTAAAGCATGATGGAGTGGTATATAAGTGCTATTACCTCCTGACCACTCCATCATCCTTTGTAATGCTCGAATGTCTGCTTACTGTCTTGAATATATAGTATCAAGAACATATTTGATGTAGGAGAACAAGGAGAACACAAGAACAGTTTTTTCCCCAACGCCATCACTCTGCTAAACAAATAATTCGCTCAACACAGTCAAACTATTTACTAAGTCTGCACTATTATTAATCTTCTTATCATTCCCACCACCCATCTCCTTCCACTTATGACTGTATGACTGTAACTTTGTTGCTTGTATCCTTATGATTTATATTGATATTGTTTCCTGATTGCCTATTTGTACCCTATGACTATCATTAAGTGTTGTACCTTATGATTCTTGATGAACGTATCTTTTCTTTTATGTACACTGAGAGCGTATGCACCAAGACAAATTCCTTGTGTGTCCAATCACACTTGGCCAATAAAAAATTCTATTCTATTCTATTCTATTCTATTCTATTCTATTCTATTCTATTCTATTCTATTCTATTCTATTCTATTCTATTCTATTCTATTCTATTCTATTCTATGAGGAAGGAGGAAGGAAGACAAAGCTACTGTAAAAGTTTTCTATGAAAAAGAAATAGTATTTTTTTTTTTTTGCCCAGAAGAAATAAATGTTAGTATGACCCTATACTACTACTAAGGAGCAAGCAGGTTCCCAATATCCTTTGTAAGGACCAGGATAAGAGCTGCAGGATTTTACTTCATTCAATAAAATGCAGGAGAAGAAAATGCTAATATCTGTTATGCAATATGATTCTCTCAAGAATTATGCTGTGTAATGAATGGATGGAAATCCTTGACAATACTGTGCAACAGAAGAACATTTGGTGGAAAGACATAGGAGACAATATAATAAGGCTTGAAATAATAGCAGAAAAATTAATGTCCAGGGGAAAATGCTAGGATAATTTCATAATTGATTGCTATCATTTAATCTATTATAAATTACTAGACCGTGTTATGGAAAATGATGCCACCAGAAGAGCATGTCTAACAAAATATAATTGAGTTCATTACAAATTCATCTGCGGTGGCTACTGCTGGTGGGTTATTAGAACCATTTGTCAATGTACCTTTTTAACTAGTTGTTTACTTCCTTCTGCAGCCACCTGGTGTGTTTTTTTAAAAAATATTGCTTATAGAAGACAGATTTTACTTGCTCTTCAGACCACGAGTAGACATTGTTAATACTATATTGGCAGGCTTCCTTTAGCAAAAGAAGTACTGAAGAGGTGCCAAAGGGAGAATCAGGTGGAAATCCCTTATTTTATAGGGAATGAACCTGCATAATATTCTGAGGATTATATGAATTATATGATTATACGAAACTCATTCTCTAGGAAAAGCACAGTAATTAAAACTGCATTATGTCTACGACTTACCTCTTCCTTTATAGCATTGGCATAATAATAAGAGAAAGCATTAATATAGTTAGTTCAAACTTATCACAACGTATGTATGCACTTCATTTTCCTCCTTTTCCTGCATAATTAGACTGTTGAAGACTATAAAATTGAACTAGTGGGAGTTGGAGGATTCAGAGGAGAAAGCTTGTAAATAATTATGCTGATTCTGAATTGAGCTGAGAAGAGTTATTCAGTCCAGCTACTTATTACACTAATTAATTAATCAAGTTAGAGACATTTAAAGGTTGCTTGAAGTTCTACAGTAGGGCAGGGAGGCTACCTGGAGTCTTCCACTTTTTTAAAACTTTATTTTCCATAAGCCCCCAACTACCATTAGTTCGGGTCAGTTGCAAGAAAATGTCATTATTGTTTCATGACGCTTACATAAGGTTGATTTTAAAACCAGGCAAAGGCCCTATACTTTGTGCTAATTATAGGCCTATTTTGTTAATTCATGTAGATACCAAGATCCTAATTTACAGTAGATTTTATTTTATATAATTCACCCTTCTCAACATAGGTTCGTTAAAAATCAGCAAGCATCAGATAATTTTCATTTGTTAATATACATATTCGATGTAGCTAAAATTAGAAAGGACTTTTTAGTAGTTAATGCAGAAGAAAACTCTTGATGCAGGAAAAAAGCACGGCGTTCAGATTAAATTCTTAAAACGATGATTAGATATGATTTCCTAATGTATTTTATTCATTGGACTGAAATATATTATTTACAACCCTCTGCATGAGTTATAACAAATGAAATTATTTCAGATTCCTTTGCGTTGTACTGCAACACTTGACCGGGTTGCCCACTTTTGTCCTTGATTTTTCATTTAATTTTTAAATCTTTGGCTATTAGCATAAGGCAATCTTCAGATATTGCGGGTATTACTGTGGTGGGTTGCAAACATAAATAAATAACAATATTTTAGCAATTGTAGATAAGTATTCTCTGCCTAATTTTATTTGGATAATATAGTATTTTGAAAAGCATTCTGGCTCCAAGATTAATTGAGATAAACCTTGCTTATTTTTCCTTAGCTCCAAGTGTATCAACACAAGTATATAAAAAGTTGGGTTTTGTGGTTTAAACTGATTGTATTAACATTTGGAGCTTTATTTTCCCAAAAATTGATTGTATTTTTATATCGAGATTCATGAATATATAACTCTGAAAGAATTTTATACTAAGAAACAGGTAATAAAATGTTTTATTGAAAAGTATGGCAGAAACTGGTATAACACCTTTAAATCAATTATTATACAATGATTACTTTAAGGATTTTTCTTAGCTTCAAATTGAATTTGTTCTCCCTGCTTCACAACAGTGGCAGTATTTTCAACTCAAGCATGATTTATTGGCTTAATATGAGCCAAATACCTTGGCCATTTCAAAAGCACTTAAGATTCTTTCTCATTTGATTGAACCTATGGTATAATAGAAGTTAATTCTAGAACTTATCTTTAACTTATCTTTTTAAAGTAGATATTAATATGTTTCTCAGTCATGGATTAAATAATTAGAATCTCTGATAAGGCCAAATCAGTAACTGTGAGTCCTTAAAAAGTAGTATTAATGTATTTGCAAATAAAATCAATTTATCAAAATAAATTGTATTCTGAATTTACTGGACTCACGAAAGAATGTAGTGTACCTAAAAGGATGGACATCAGATTTTCTTTTTTGGAAATACAACAAAGTTGAGGGATCTCTGATCCATATGATCTTGTATTGTTAGTATCTTTTTTTTCAAGGTACATAAGTAGATTTACGGTGAAATATCTGTTAAATATGGTTAATGTGATGTTGAATTATATCCCCACAACTTGGAGCTTGACTGTCTATGAGAAATTATGATTGCACTGGGTATATTATTCCAGATGTTAAAGATTGGACTTCTGGAATGTGTAATTCGGAGAAGACAATATTTTCAATGACGCAAAAGAAAAAAAAGGAGCAATATTTTGGTATAGCTCGCATGCTATTTTACAACAGTAATTGTAAAAATTGTTAAATAATTTTAAAATTCTTTCTACTTGATAACAATATACTATTATATTTTATTTAAGTTACATGCTATAGATTTAAAAATGTTTTTATTAAAAAGCAAGGGGTTCCTATCAAAAACATTTATAAGGTACTAGTTTTCCTGCTTCTGGCTGTATCAGTTGCAGAAATCCATGTTACCTAAACACTAAGATAGCTGCAGTGGTATTTTGGTTGCCACTTTTCCATGCAGAAATCAGTTTTATTCCGTCCCCATAATGTAAATTTTGGAATTATCTGCTCTGCAACAATGACTCTGCAGCTAAAAAGATCCCACATTCCTCCTGAAGATTTGCAGGAGATCATACAGTGCCCAAAGGCAGAAACAAGCTTCTGACTGTAGCGTTCCTTTTCACTCATTGTTATATTCTTCTAAGCTCTTTTGTTCAAAGTGCCTCTCTGCTCCGAACCTCCCACTATGCTATGCATATTTATACTGGAAGGGCTTATTTTATTATATTTTTTTATTTTGAACTTTAAAAACAAAACTCAAAAAAAAGAAGAAGAAGAAGTACTTTCGAGAACTTGCTGTGAATCTTTCCACCTTTCTGAACCAAAGTATTCTCGCAAAGAAAGGAGAAACCAGTAGGGGATGAAGCTTAGTAGAAACTGCAAAGGTCTTTTGGACCTTATCTATGAAGGTAAGGACTTAATCATAATTGTTTACCACAGAGCTGAAAGGAGATTTCACTGGCAGTCTATTCAAACTATTGTTCCAAAAAACAGAGAATTATAATTCCAAGAAGAATGATCTTCCTGACCTTCTTCATATAGTTAAATAATGCAGTGGTGGGATTCAAATAATTTAACAACTGGTTCTCTGCCCTAATGACCGGCTGGGTGGGTGTGGGTGTAGTGGGCATGGCCAGGGGGCGTGACAGGAACAAAAATGGGAGCAAAAATGTTTTGGGCCTAATAGGCTTCCCTGCAGCCCCCTGGGAGCAAAAATGGGCTGCTGGGGAGGAGGGCATGCCGACCCCCCCCATGCCTCATTTTGGGCCTAGTAGCCAAAACGGGGAGTGTAGGGACTTCTGGAAGTGGCAAGGTGAGGAGGGGTGGGGCCAGCCAGAAATTTAACAACTGGTTTGGCTGAAGCTGCGAATCAGTTGAATCCTACCACTGAATACGTGGCTTTTATTCACCATGGATTTTCTTCCTGCTTTTTCATACAGACTTACTCTTTCTTTCTTTCTTTCTTTCTTTCTTTCTTTCTTTCTTTCTTTCTTTCTTTCTTTCTTTCTTTCTTTCTTTCCAAACAACTTGGTGGTAGCAAAACCCATACAAGCCAGATCCAAACAAATTTTGATTTGTCTCATCCTGGGAATGGAATTAATAAAAGGAAACTCATTTTTTGATTTCCCTAGTTCCAAATTTATCCATATTACTAGGTACTCCTATAGCCAGGAGAAGTCATGCAGATAATGTGATGCTGTTACTCTCCTTGGGAGTTCTGTTACGGTATAAAAGAGGAAGATGAGGTTCAGAAGATGAACTCTTAGGTAAAATAGTTTTTTTTTAATAATAGAGTTCTTTGTTAATAATGGTAGACTCTGAATCTCTGCAAAGAATTTTTAAAAGCTTTTTCCCCAGGTATGCAATTAACACTTTTATAGTAGTTGATTTCCAGCAGCAACTTTCCTGATTATTCACTGAATGGTTTGCTGTTCTGACCCTCTCTTCCCTCTTTGAGTTGCTCTAAACCACTCCAGGAATTTTGATTATCTCACTCATTAGACACTTAATTCAAGTGGTATTGTCTTTGTCTACAGCCCTGGTTCAATATAATGCTATCCTATTAACTTCAGCAATCTATAGAACTAAACTCAGGCAGCCAAAAAGAAAGAAAAAATTGTTTCGATGATGTTCCTTTAGCATTAGAACACAATCTAAGTGGAATTCAAAAAGCCGAAGTGTCAGTTAGCTGACAAGCTAGCCTTCCAAATGTATTCCTTTTTGATAACTTTTAGTGTAAAAGGAGAAGTTTAGAGCCAGGGAAATCTTTTCTAGGAAGTAGAATTTTGTCAAGAGCTGTGTAAGTGGCTTCCATTAAATTACACCAAGCCGTGATTTGCTAAACTGAGGTGTGGATTTCCTTGTATGGATTGGAAAGGGAATCTCAGTTTGCACAAATGGTGAAAGAAGAGAGAGGGAGAGGGAGAGGGAGAGAGAAAGGAAGGAAGGAAGGAAGGAAGCAAGCCATTTTAGATGCTGGTAGCAGATTTCTTTTTTCCTTACAGTCTTTAGTTAGCATTGTGCGGCAACCCATACATGAGGCAAGTAAAGAAGTAATGTAAACATGTTTGGCTATTCAAAGAAACAGGGAAGTGGTGATGGGGGGCTAATGACCACCACAGATGTGTCCCCCCTCCCCCCCATTGATGCCACCTTCTGTTGCAGGCAGGACTGGAACAGCCCAGGGATCGGACGTGGGCCTGGGCCATAAAATGGGTGGTTTGGAACCTGACACAGTCTGCAGAGTCCCACAGTTGATGTGGAAAGCAATTTGCCAAATAGGCTTGTTATTGAAGTGGAATTTCTTTTACACACACAATTTGTGCTTGCTAATGAAACTAAAGTGTAAAAAGCAATCTGGGGAAGGTGAGCAAGTATTTGTTGATAGATGTAATTTATTCTTCAGGCAAGAGCTGAATTAATACAAATGTCAAATGTTGAAAGTGTTTCCCTCTCCAGGTTGTAAAGAAGGGGATAATCGAGTGGGTGAACAAGCAGTATTTTGCAATTAAAAACAAGTAATGAACAAAGGGCACAGACTGTTCTCAGTCCTTAACCTCAGCTCTGCTTACCCTCTGGGCCTATATAAGATGCTGCCATCAGCTTAAGGCCAGTGCTAAATACTGCCTGGTAAGGGAGGTTCGCAGTGACTGAG
Organism: Pantherophis guttatus; assembly: GCF_059756535.1. Classification (NCBI taxonomy): domain Eukaryota; kingdom Metazoa; phylum Chordata; class Lepidosauria; order Squamata; family Colubridae; genus Pantherophis; species Pantherophis guttatus. The sequence goes on from NC_142063.1 coordinate 151,106,989, forward strand.
GCGAGACATGAGCTAACAGGTAACGTTTATTCTAACATGCTAACATTCCAACAGTCACAACAAGAGCACTTCTCTCTGTTTGACAGCTCTTTTATACTCGCTGTCAAACAGCTAGCCAATCAGGATAAGGTAAGAACTTCTTTTTCCCCACTAGGGGGCCGGATACTGGAGCAGACTCAGTATACTACAACCAGCATCCCATGCCATTGACCATTTTTTTAATGAAATCATTTCATACTTGTATCTGGAGGATTGTTTCCAAATAACCCTGTCCCATTTCTATGCATTGTTCCTTTGAAACCAATTTTAAAACCACACAATGTAATCCCTACCTCCATATAAGCACAATTGCAGCAGCTTAAAATAGGACCAGTTTGTAAATTTACTTTTACCTGGCGAGTGTGTGTGTGTGTGTGTGTGTGTAAATATGGAATTTACCTCCTCTCCTTCAGTGGATATATAACTTTCCATAGTAGTAAAATACAATAACCTAGAGCATGGGTCTCAAGCCCTATCGCATCGCAGACTGTATTATGACCTATCGGGATTGTTTTTGCCCTTGTGAAGCCGGGATGATCCAGCCTGTGGATCATGTGTTTGACACCCCTGACCTGAGAGAGAGAGAGAGAGAGAGAGAGAGAGAGAGTTTTTCTCACTAGCTACACAACAGCTTCTCAGACATAACAGGTAAGGCAGGGAGGGGCAATTAATTTTCCCAAGAGGCCATATGAGAAACTGGGACTGTTGTGGAGGGCCACTACTGCTAATACCCTGCCCTCAATGCCCTGACCCCAACACCCCAGTCCCTACTGCTGATGCCCCAGTCCTTGACGACAATGTCCCCGCTCCCCAATGACAATGCATGCCCCACTACCACTGAGGATACTTTGCCCACCAGGGATGCCACCTGCCATTGCAAGTCAGGCTGGGACAAAATGTGCCAGGCTAAATGTGACCTTGGGCCATAAAATGCCCAGGTCTGAGTTAAGGGGCAAAGACAAAGGTTGACATGCAAATGCCACAACTTAACATATTTGGATCCGATGTGATGGCTGCATTTGATGCTTACTTCATCCTTCACACACCCTCATTTTCATACTCTTGCAGCTTGTTAGGGTCTTTATTTAAAAGTTAATTTGGGAGTACTTTTTTAATCTAATTTTCACCTCCACCTTAGCTCATGCTTCTTGGAGTACAATTGGTTTTGTTTTCTTTTACTTTGCCTTTTTACAGGTGTGGGGGGAGGAATCCTGTTTTAAATGAATGAGCTGGGTCAAGGCGATTTTTGAGGGAAAGGAAGAGAAATGCAGCAGCTTTACTAGACTTTATTTCAACGGGAAAGTGCCAGGCTCAGCTCATCCAAGCGCACTGAAAGATACTTTGTAATAACAGGTTTGAAAGAGGTCTGGTAGGTAGTTCAATATCTTCCCTATGTTATAGTATAATTGGCACACTTGACAGTGAGGAAAGTGCTTAAACTGATACACTTCCCTGCTGGCTCTGAAAGCATTAGGTACAGTCTGTAGAGCTTGCAAATAAATACTTTTTGATATCCAAATTAGAAGCTTGTTTTTTAAAAGACACAAATAATAAGGTTCTGTACTGTGGAGTCCCACAAAGCCAGTTGAAGGATAAAGATGACATGAGTTTCTCTCTCCCCTTATTATTTCAACGAATCCTAGAGCCTTTTCCCCAATGTGCCAGACTGGTTGAGAAGAGAGATACAGTTTCTAATAAACCTACCCTATTATGGGGTATGAGACTGACCTAAAAGTACTAGGAAGTCACTCTGCTATACAACACTGAGAAGTGTAGATAATAGAAGTCTAAACATATTTCTATTTGAAATGCTTTTCTTCTGTCTACTGCTAATCCTTAATTTATTACCATAAATGAGACATCCATTGCTAAACAATGTTAGTCGCACCCAATTTTGCAACCTTTTTCCCATGGTTGTTAAGTGAATCATGGGTTCCTTAATCCAGCTTCCTCTATTGATTTGACTTGTTGGAAACCTGGGAAAGCTGGGAAAGTCGCAAATGGCAATCACATGACCTCAGGGCACTGCAACTGTTACAAAATACATTCCCGTTACCAAGTGCCCGAATTTTGATCACGTGATTAAGGGGGTCATAAGTGCGAGTTGTAAGTCACTTTTCTCAGTGCCGTTGTAACTTCGAATGGTCACTAATTGAATGGTTGTAAATTGAGGACTATCTACACCATGTTCAATTAGCGAGTGTATCAAAATGTTGTGGCTGCCATCTTTTTAGATACAGGCCTAGACAAAATTAATTTGCAAATAAAGTGGCCAAAGTCCTAAGTACTCATTCCTTTGAATATAAATACAGAACTAAGAAAAATCCTGCTGGATGACTTCGTGATCAGATGCATTCAGGAAAAAATCATAAGCCGAAATGGGAAGTTTGAGCCTTTTTCTACAGTTGCCTCTTAGTGGTTGATGCTTACTTTATGCTGCCAACAAGAAAACAGCCAACAAGAGCATTAGCCATTCTTTGTTTAGGCCTCCATGAATTGGGCCTGCTCCCTCCTTTCTTTCTTTTTTTTCAAAAAAGTTTTTTATTGGGCCTGCTCCCTCCTTTCAAACCTGCTAAATTAGTGGCCGTCTTTGGTGGGCAGGGAATTCCATAGTTCAGTTCAGAAGTCCTGAAATTTTGCAATATCAAGATGCATGAATGATATGATAAATTAGTTTATCATAATCTCCCTCCCCTCGCCTTTATATTTAAAAGTAATGATTTAAAATGAATAATTTCATTCGAGCTAAGATTGGGCAATAAGTAAATATACCACTGACTTTTAATCATTAAATGTAATTTTAATCTGTATAGCACAGGCTGCAGTGAGTTTGGCCCAGAAAAAAATGATGATCTTGGAGTGAGTTTTGCCAGTATTTCAACTTTGTCTGAACAAACAGGCCAGGAGTTGTTGTTTTCTTCCTTCAGTTAAACCTTTTAATTTGATACCCACTCCTGTGGCTCCTAACCAGTGGTGAAATCCAAATTTTTTTACTACTGGTTCTGTGGGCATGGCAGGGGAAGGATACTGCAAAATCCCCATTCCCACCCCACTCTGGGGCCAGCCAGAGATGGTATTTGCCGGTTCTCTGAACTATTCAAAATTTCCGCTACCGGTTCTCCCGAACCTGTCAGAACCTGCTGGATTTCACCCCTGCTCCTAACCTGTGTTTTAAGGATTCCTACTTTAACTATATGTTGCGTAAAATATGCACCATTTACCACTGAGTTACTAAAGAGGTGGGATGCATATCAATTCTATCTTTTGATCCTATCCTGGAAATGGGATTTCAGGCTATAAATCTATAAATTCTTACCTGGAGCAGACACTATTGAATTCCTGCATAGACACATATTGGGTTTTCACGGTTAAGCTCACCAGATTTTGAGTGCAAGAATAATATTCCCTGTTGTATTACTAGACTTGAATGCAAAAATAATTTTCTCTGTTCTATTGCTTTATTGCCATTTGAGTCCATATTCTGTTCATTCGTTTCAGTTTTAACTTGCAGGGATAACTTTCATTTAATTTCAAAATTAGAGTTGTATCAGGTGTACTTTGCAGCAGATTTCAGCTTAATTAAATTCAATTGCCTCTTTCTACTTGTTATATTACCGAGATGATTTTGTATAGTAACAATGTTAAAAAGAGAGAGAGAGAAGATATCTTGATATGATGATATGTGTGATAACAAAATTAGGCCTACAATGCTTTAGGTGTTCTCACATATTATAAAACACCATAGAAAACTAGCTTTAACAAAGCCATATGACAGGTCTTTATATATAAGGAAAAGAGAAAGAATTGGGAATCAGAGAAAAGTGCCTTAACTAGGGTAATATTATTGTCCATTCAACCACCATTACCCCTAGTATGGGCTTTTCAGATCTCAGGTGTGTATCTTTTCCATTACCTGCCATCTGATCCTTTTAGCTGAAACTGCTAGAACTGAATTTGGAATTTTCTGCGTTCAACACATGGACCCTTTCCCAAATGAGGATGCATGAAGGTATTAAAATCAGTGGAAGTGTTGTGCATGCCACTGTTCTTATAAAAAATGGGGTTAGGAGAAGGAGAGAGGCTCTAACTCAGAAACATCAAGGAATTGAGATTCTGATGTCCAGATAGCAATAGCACTAGCACTTAGACTTATATACCACTTTACAGTGCTTTACAGCCCACTCTAAGCGGTTTACAGAGTCAGCCTCTTGCCCCCAACAATCTGGGTCCTCATTTTAGTGACCTAGGAAGGAAGGCTGAGTCAACCTTGAGCCTGGTGAGATTTGAACTGCCAAATTGCAGGCAGCCGGCAGTCAGCAGAAGTAGCCTGCAGTACTGCACTCTAACCACTGCGCCAGTCTGGCTCATATACAAAAGTGGACAAGAGTAATTTTAGAACTTTGCTACAAAATGTATGATGAACTAACAATCCAAGTAGATACAATTATTTAGATAATATTAAATTGTGAATTTGCTTGCACATGACCACTCAAGAGCCAAGAACCTGCTTCATATTCCAAGTGCATAAATCACTTATGCCTTTCTTGGTGATTTTTCAGATGTGCTGAACTACAGCGAATGCTTGGTAGTTGCAATCAAAAAAGCCCTTTGAAATACCCAGGTTAGAGAAGACTGGGAATGTTGCATTTATTTTACGGTAGTTTACAAGAAAACAATCATAACAAAATATTGATCAAAGCAAGAAGAAAAATACAATAACAAGTGAATCAATTGCCACTGTTATGACAGTCATCAAATAGCACCCACAAACATAATGTTACTTTATCTTTGTAAGGATCTTCATGATGTTGTTGTTAGTCGCAAAGTCGTGTCTGACCTATTGCGACCCCATGGACAACTTTCTTCCAGGCCTTCCTGTCCTCTACCATTTCCCAGAAACCATTTAAGCTCACGCAGACTGCTTCAGTGACTCCATCCAGCCACCTCATTCTCTTCATAATATCTTCATATTAACTTCTTCATAATAACTCCGTCTTTATCATCTTTCCAAAAGTGGCACACCTCAACTTTGTGTTGTGCTGAGCTGCCCTAATTTTTCAAAGCATTCTAAAATGGAGTATATCTTCTCTCCAAGGAGAATTACTTTGAAGAATAGGTTTGATGACGTCTTTATTTCATTAAACAAATAAGCAAGCAAACAAATAACTTGGACAATATTTGGGTTATCTTTTTGAAAAGAAGCAGCTAGATATGCTATCCTCCAGGGCTAACTCTCCAGAGGCTGCTTGTGAATGTAACTTTCCGCTGATGCAGCAGCCATTTTCCAGGGTACTTTTCTGAATACAGATAGTCCTTGGCTTATGACCACAATTGAGCCCAACGTTTCTGTTGCTAAGTGAAACATTTGTTAAGTGAGTTTTGCCCCATTTTACAACCTTTCTTGCCACAGTTGTTAAGTGAATCACTGCAGTTGATAAGTTAGTAAGATGGATGTTAAGTGAATCTGGCTTCCCCATTGACTTGGCTTGTCAGAAGGTCGCAAAAGGTGATCACATCATCCTGGGACACTGCAATGATCATAAAGATGAGTCAGTTGCCAAGCATCCGAATTTTGATCGCATGACCATGGGGATGCTGCAGTGGTTGCAAGTGTGAAAAATGGTCATAAATCACTTTTTTCCATCATCATTAAATGAACCTCTGTAAGTCAAGGACTACCTGTATTTGTGAAGATGTGAAAGTTTGAAGTTAGCAGTATTACTACTGCAATGCTCTCTACATGGGGCTCCCCTTGGGGTGCACCCGGAGGCTGCAGTTGGTCCAGAATGCGGCCGCGCGGGGGATTATGGGAGCGACGGGGCGCTCACATATAACACTTCCCCTGCGCGAGCTGCACTGGCCTCCTGTGGTCTTCCAGGTGCGCTTCAAGGTGTTGGTGACCACCTTTAAAGCGCTCCATGGCTTAGGGCCAGGGTATTTGCGAGACCGCCTTCTGCCGCCAATAGCCTCCCACCGACCGGTTCGCTCGCACAGAGAGGGCCTCCTCAGGGTGCCGTCGGCCAGACAGTGCCGGCTGGCGACCCCCAGGGGGAGAGCCTTCTCTGTGGCAGCACCTGCCCTCTGGAATGACCTGCCCCCTGAGATATGCACGATATCAGACCTCCAGACTTTTTGTCAAGCCCTGAAGACACACTTGTTCCATCTAGCTGGGCTGGCTTGATCCCATCCTCTCAGTTTTTTAATCGAATTTGGTTTTAATTGGGTTGTTTTAAATTCGAGCCAAAATTATTTAATTGTCTTTTTAAATGTTTTTAAATTTTATATGCTATGTTTTATCTTGGCTATACACCGCCCTGAGTCCCCCAGGAGAAGGGCAGTATAGAAATAAAATAAATAAATAAAAATTAACTGATTGTTCTATCTGACATCTCTTCAGCAGAAATCTTACAGACCACTTCGCCTTTCAGAACATTTTCAATTCTCATCTTGGCACTGTTGCTTTTTCCTTGAAATCATTACTTGGCTTTTTTTCCCTAAGTATCCAGTACAAATATTTAAACCTGGATTTCTCACTGCATTACTAGTAGCCAGACTAATGAGAAAATCATCCCAGAGCCAATATGATGATGAGGCAAAGAAACACGTTGTTGCCTGATTCAGTAACACAACCCTTTAATAGAACAAAGACTCCTGCAAATAATGTGTCTGTAGTACATCTGAATGCCTGCCTTTCTGAACTCTAGTCCTGCTTTTTACTCTCTTTTAATTGGCATCAAGAGATGCTTCCAAAAATGTCTTAGATGTTGTGGGAAGTACAGCTAAAATCAAACTATAATTTGATTTAGAAGGAATTATGTTGTCAGCTTTCTTTCCTCACCAATACACATAATAGCTGATTAACATGTCTTCATGTAGTCCCTTCATAATTTCCTGCTTCTCGAAAACTAAAATACCAATAGGACTTAGATTTTGCTTTTCTGAAATGTTACTTACCTAGATGTGAAGTTTAAAAAATAATAATGATGAATTTTGTCATGTTTTCTTCTCCTATTATGCCATAGCATGAATTATTTGAAACCTTCACCTATTGTGAATGAGTTAAGAGGAAGACTTGAAGAAAATAGGGAGGGTGAGTGGATATATGGAAGCATTTTGAAATAATAGAAAGCCCTGCTATTTGATTTTTAAAGGATGTTATCAGTGCTCTCACGGAGGCTGTGATGATGGAGGATTTCATTCAGTCCATTCTCTGAGAAGTACTTGTCAAAGTTCAGACCTCTCTTCCTGAACGGGAGTGGAAGAATTATAATTTCTGCAGGATGGAAGAGGGGACATCTTCTGCCTATACAATCTAGGTAGAAGGTTCTGCATTCTTAGCTTGCAAAAGTCTTAAGTTAGCCTCTCTGTTCAACCATACTTGTAAATACGTCTGTGCAAGGTGAGGTCACTTTGCCTCCATAAAGAAGATTGCACACTAGTAGGCAACTAAAAGAATGGCTATATCCATGTTTGATGTTATCTTTGCAATTGAATTCGATTCTTTTGATATATAAGAACTACAGGTACAACAATCTATTTAGTTGCTATTTGAGGTTACCAAGGCGCTGAAAAAAAGTGACTTGGGACCACTGTATCATCCTTAGGATCACATGATCAAAATTCAGGTGTTTGTCAACCAGCATGTATTTACTATGGTTGCAGCATCCTGAGGTCACATGATCGCCATTTGCAACCATTCTCAGCTGGCTTCCGACAATCCAAGTCAGTTGGGAAAGCCAAATTCACATAATGAACTCACGTCACCGTGTTGATTTACTTAGTGACCCAGGCAAAAAAAGATCATAAAATCGGACATTGCTCATTTAATGACTCCTCTGCTTAGCAATGGAAGTTCCAGTATTTATTGTGATCGTAAGTCAAGGATTACCTGTAACATTCAAATTTCTTCTTAAACATTATAAAAAGAATGGGAGTTAAAAATATGAACAAATGAAAGAAAGAAATATAACTTGTTTTCACCTACAACACTGTCAGTTTGTTCCCTACCATCTTCACTGTATTCAGCATTTTAATGAACAGTTCGTTGTGGCCCGCCAGCTGCCAGCGGAGCAGACTCGGACAATGAGGAGGTTGGGGAGGAACTTGGGCCAGTCCTGGAGTCTGGGGAAGGCTCTACGTCGGAAGCAGAGATGGAGCCAAAGCCGTCCGACATTTCCCAGCTGCCTTCGGAGGCAATTTTATATCTCCGATAATAATATCAATATTATTGATAAAATAAATGGGGAGGAAGAACAGCTGGGGCATGTTCCAGATGCGTGCGTGCGCAGAGCTGTTAGGAGAGGAGAACAACTGAGGACAATGAGCCGACTCAGGAAGAAAAGCACACATGGATGCTGAATGGCTCCTCCCTGCCTGGGGAATAAATAGAAGGAAAGGGGAGGGGTGGTTGCAGGAGACAACCATTCGGATTTCTTTCGGAAGATTTGCTCATCGTGGTTCATGCCTCAGAGACTGCTTGCCAGAACTTAATTTACAGCCTTGTGGCTGGAAGCTCCCGCCTGGCAATTATCTCAAGGAAGTAATAAGGTCTGTTACTGCAGTTAACCCTTTGAAGGATTATTGCCTGGACTTTTCGGTGTGTGAATGCCATTCATTCACAGTAGCTAAATAAAGAGGGCTTTTTCGGGACAAGGGGGTCTGTTTATTGGTTTTGCTAAGTCTGGGTCAGAACAGAGTTATGGTATCTACCCAACGATAATAATGAAAACCTACCTTGATAAATGAATGTTCCTAACCTGTCCTTCTCAAGTTATGCCAAATTGGGGCAGAATGTTGGACGTAGGCAAAATTTCAGAGGCAAAATTTAAGAGCGTAGTGGCTCCATTCTTTCTGAATCCTGCTTTTTCCTCCCAAATGCCTCCTCGTGGCTAGTAATCCCCCCTCTTTCTATCCCCACCCCCACCCCAAATGAAGGCAGTTTTAAACAGAAATATTCTATCAGCCCTTCATTATCAAATGGATTGGCTGAGTCTCTTTTCTTTTACGATGCGTTTCTCTTGTGTTATTTGTTATTGAGGAGAGGCAGGGTGGAGTAGAATTGCTGATCAAGGCTTCTGATCTCAAATTCCTCTAATAATTGTGAGAGCACAGATGTTATCTGTCACAAATGCTGCACTATAAGGTGATCCTTCTTAGTCTGCCGGCTATGCCAGCTCTCTTCCAATACATAGGTAGTCCTTGACTTACGACCGCAATTGAGCCTGAAATTACTGTTGTTAAGTGAGACATTTGCAAAGTGGGCTTTGCCCCATTCTACAACCTTTCTTGCCATAGTTGTTAAGTGAATCACTGCAATTGATAAGTTGGTAGCCCCATTGTTAAGTGAATCTGGCTTCCCCATTGCCTTTGCTTGTCAGAAGATCACAAAAGGGGATCCCACGACCGTGGGACACAGCAACGGTCAAAAATATGAACCAGCTGCCCAACATCTGAATTTTGATCATGTGCTCATGGGGAGGCTGCAAAGGTTGTAATTTTGAAAAACAGTCATAAATCACATTTTTCAGCACCATTGTAACTTAGCAATAGCAATAGACTTATATACCGCTTCATAGTGCTTTTATAGCCCTCTCTAGGTGGTTTACAGAGTCAACATATTGCCCCCAACAATCTGGGTCCTTATTTTATCCACCTCGGAAGGATGGAAGGCTGAGTCAACCTTGAGCCTGGTGGGATTCGCTCTGCTGAACTGCAGCTAGCAGTCAGCTGAAGTAGCCTGCAGTACCGCACTCTAACCACTGTGCCACCTCGGCTCTTTGAACAGTCACTAAACGAACTGTTGTAAGTTGAGGACTACCTGTACTCCATTCTGCTGCCCTCCTCAAATTCAAACGCAACATTCTCTGGTCACCGAAGGAGGTTTTCTGTCATTGCACCTTTAGATTGTTTTCCTTAAGAATTTCTCTACTTCTGCAGATGTGTGAGAATCAACACCTGCAACACCCTAACATATCAGCATGAGATGCTGTCTTTTGACCATGACTCCTGTTTTTCTTACATCTCTCAATGAAGAACTAGCAAGAGAGGACATTGTGGCAATGAAGTTTTGACATTTCTTAAGAAAAAAAAAATCATCTCATATTTTTTGTTACAAAAGGCACATTTCTCATATCTCTCGGTTTTTAAAATAATCTACTACTTCAAGGACAGTTTTCAAGGTTGTAGCTGCATTGAGCACGTATCCACTTCTTGCTCAAGGAGTCAAGGAAGTTATTAGACTGTTCATAGAAAAAGAAATAATTCAAAGAAAAGTATGTTATCCTTTCCCATCTGAACTTTTGTTTTATTGTATTTCAGGCAAATTCAGAAGGGAATTAATGCAATTGTGGAAAATTTATGCCTCAGTTACATAATATATTTTACTGCAAATGCAGCAATTTGTGACAGGACAAGGAAAGAAAGGACCAGTGTTAAAAGATCCACTTCGTAATGGATGTGCCAGCAAGATGTATATACCAAGCTCACCCACAAAGTTATAAAAGCTCATAAAGACATAAAAACTTCCAGATTATTCTCCACCATAGATAAAATTGGAAGAATTCTCATTTTACACCTACTTAAATGCATCAGCATCTCCTACGCAGTCTTCTCTTTTTAAAAGCCTTTCCCAATCAGCAGCGTGTGAAAGATTATGGGGAGGCTAAGAAAGGAATGAAAGTAAGAGTGGACATAGCAATCAAGAGAAAATAAGTCTCAGTCCAGCTGAGAAGAAACCCAGGAAAAGAGTAGACACCCTTGAATTCCACCTTTACAGGATTCTTCCATATTATTTGTAGTTAAAAATTTTGGCAGACAAGATTTGGATGGTAGAATTTGAAACACTTACACTAAACCATGATAATCTATTACCATGCTTTTCAAGCTTGGCAACCTTAAGTTTTATGGACTTCAAATCCCAAAGCATTCTGGCCAGGGAATTCAGGACTTGGTTCATACACCTTAAAGTTACCAAGTTTGAAAAATACAGATAAGATAGATAGACAGACAGACAGATAGATAGATAGATAGATAGATAGATAGATAGATAGATAGATAGATAGATAGATAGATAGATAGATACCGTGTTTCCCCGAAAATAAGATCCTGTTTTAAATTATTTTGAACCCTGAAATAAGTGCTTGCCCTTATTGCCATGCGCTCAAAAGCCTGATTGGGCTTATTATCAGGGAATGTCTTATTTTGGGGAAAACAGGGTAGTTAGATAGATAGATAGATAGATAGATAGATAGATAGATAGATAGATAGATAGATAGATATAGACAGACAGAGGTTAGAAATTTCTTTTGAAATTTCCATGATCTATTCCAAGACTGATGATTTTGATATTGTGCCATCAAGTCTTTGTCAACACTGAACAACTTATCTCATGACCAACATCAAATATAATTTACTGAAGACTTGCTTCTTTGATCGTGTATAGTTATATGGCCCTTGACACAATGATAGCAGTAGCATTCCCAGAACCATGGAGAAATGGAAACAGCTCTTGGGATTTTAGCATTCATGAGGCCAGTGGAGAGTAAGGAGAAATAATCTCAACTGTTGTTTTGTGATACACTATATATAGTTGTAGAATGGCTATAAATGTTGAGAGTGAGAATAGCAATAGCACTTAGACTTATATACCCTTCACAGTGCTTTACAGCCCTCTAAGCGGTTTACAGAGTCAGCATATTGCCCCCAACAATCTGGGTCCTCATTTTACCCACCTCAGAAGGATGGAAGGCTAAGTCAATCTTGAGCCTGGTGAGATTCGAACTACCAAATTGCAGGCAGCTGGGAGTCAGCAGAAGTAGACTGCAGTACTGCATTCTAACCACTGTGCCACCACAGCTCTTGAAGCACTATTCTAAGTGGTTCTCTTCCTAGATCAGATTTGGTATTCTCTCTTCTGCTGTTTAACATCTACATAAAACCACTGGGATATTTGCATGAGGCAAGATATCAACAGTATGCAGATAGTATCTAGTTACATACAGGTCACCCTTGATTATCAACTCATTCAGCAACCATTTACATTTATAACGGCACTGAACAAGTGGTACTTACAACCAATCCTCAAAGTTCTCACTGTGCCAGCACCCGTACAATAACATGATCATGATCCGGGCTTCCAGATGAGAATTTATGACAGGTTAGATATCCCTGTGAGCATCTCCATTAGCAGGGACAGCACTTTGGTGAAATCAGTGGCCAGGCAGCAGGTTCTGGCTAACTAAATTATCTTTGTGAGCTGTGGTGTCACAGTGGTTAGACCGCACTACTGCAGACTACTTCTGCTGACTACCAGCTGCCAGCAGTTTGGCAGTTCAATTCTCACTAGCTCAAGGTTGACTTAGCCTTCCATCCTTCCAAGGATGGGTTCTCGGTAAAATGAGAACCCAGATTGTTGGTGGCAATATGTTGACTCTGTAAACTGCTTAGAGTGGGCTGGAAAGTACTGTGAAGCAGTATATAAGTCTAATTGCTATTGATATTTGTAGAAGGGGAGATTGGTGGACTGCCCCCTTGCACCATGGATAATTGGTTTTCATGAGGAGACCATAGGAAATGAATCTCTTGTGGTTGACTGTGAGTTGGGCGGCTTGGAAGCTGAGAGATCAATATTATGCTCAAAACCATAGCTTTTATGAATAAATAAGCTGCAAAAGCTTCACTTTCTTAAACATTTTTGAATACAATTAATTCACAGCTTAAGAGGGATGTTCTGAAAGAACAAAAGCACTTGATCACCTTCTGTTGTAATTAAGAAATTTTAAAAAACATCTTAAAGGATTTTGACTTGAAAGTAAAAAAACTTAACAAAATCGTGATTTAAGAAAGTTTTAAATGGATGAAGGGAATGATAATTTTAAAAAATAGAAGAATGATTTTGTTTTGTTGATGAAAGTGCTTTTGAACATAGTTAAAAAGTTAACCAAGAAAACAGGTGGGACCTCCATAGGAATGTTGATGGCTTATTACCTTATCTTATTATTGCTTAAAAAAGTAGACAATTGGTGGATTTTACAAAATAAAAGCAACAGTAATATGAACCAGACTGCGTGACTATAACTATGGAAAGCTAATTGGGACTAAAGAGTTAAAGAAAGAAAAGAGTAAGAAAGAGAAGAGTTAAAAGAAAGAGAAGACCAAAAGAGGGGAAAAAAGAGAAGAAGAATGCCTTTTACTTTCATCCTAGAAAGAAAAACAGCTAAAATAGGAGAAGGACAGTTTCTCTAGAACAATTTACAGATAAAGGCATTACACCAGATTTATTGCAGAAAATGTTTGAGGAATTTGGCAAGAAGATGATCTCAACAGTTGCCAATGGTTTGGATGCTTTTAGAAAGGAAATGTTAACTGGATAAAAAGGGATAATAAAAAAAGAAGACAATCAAAGAAGATGTAATCAAAGAATAATTGGCTGGAGACATAAAACAAATTAATGACAAAGTAGAAGTTTTGGAAAATAAGATAGGTTATAAATAGAGAGATGGAGAAAGATATGGAATTAGTGCAACTGAGAAAAAAATGTTAAGATTTAGAGCAATTTCAAGAGAGAATATATCAGAAAAAAGATTATTAAGTATCTGTCTAACTTTTGGGAATGGGATGAAGCTGACATTGAAGCACAAATTGAAAAGGTTTATAGGATCAATATCCACTTGCAAAATTAAGAAATGTTCCAAGGGATGTCCTTGTACATCGTCAGGAAGACTAGAGATCAAGTTTTGCAGTAGCAATCTACTATTTTAATAGTAGATTGAGAATTCATGATACAGGAGAAATTGAACTTGAGGAAATTTCAATTAGAATATTAAGTAAGAGGACAGAGTACTGTTTTCTGACATACTTAAGTAGAAGAAGATTCAATTCAGATAAATTGGAAGGAATGATTTTTACTTTTAAACAGCAGAGATTCAGACTGAAGTCTGTGCAGAAAGCAGACATTTCTAGGGAAAATTCAAAGGGATTGGAATAAATGCAAATAGAAGTGAGGATCACCGATGAGTCTAAACAATTGCACCAACAAATACAAGATATTGAAGATGATACATGTTCGGTGCTACAAAAATAGTCTCTTGACATCACTATGAATTATAAATGCTTAATGTGGAATATAAATGAAGCAGTAGCTCTTCAAAAGAGAAAAGAACTATTCCATTATTTGACAAAGTTAAAACACAATGCTATTTTATAAGAAACACATATTAGGGGAAAAGATATAAAATACTTGAGTCACAAATGTTTGGATGAAGAACTTAATTCAGCAGTAATGAAAAAAAAAATGGAATTGTTCTGTATATAAATCTTCAATTATATCCAAAACTTATATTGACTGATGAATGCGGCAGATATGTTGGGATGGAAGTTAATCTACAGGGGGTTAAGATTTTGATATTGGGAAAGTCAACCCTGAAATTAACTTATTCTTCTCTTCAAAGGAGAAAAATAATAATAATAGAGAAACAAAAAGTCCTCAACTCCCTACGGGAGATTTTAAAATCTCCCATTTTAAAATCTTCATGCACAATTAATAATGTACCCATTTTTTTGTCTTATGAGCAACCTTGGTCCAGTCTGATTTTCTGAATGACATGGCTGTTTTGTCCCTACTTTGGGATTGTTGGGTAGAACCACTGGGGGACAATTTCCACTTCAAGCTTTGTCAACTTTGATATATGCATGGGATGAACCTCCCCTCGTGTGTCTGGTTCACCCTTTTTATAGCTGAATTGTCCTTTGTAGAGTTTCTAAGTCTTCTAGATCCAAAGCTAATGATTTCTGTGCGTCAATTCAGTTCAGTTCAGGCAACACTATTTTCAACCTTTGAAAAAGGAGCCTTCTTTATTTTCTATTTATTTATTCAAAGCCTTGGCTCCGGGGAAACTCATAATACCTTTCTAAAATGACATTTATAACCATAATTTAAAAGTAACTTGTTTAAAACTTTGCAATTAAGGGGAGTGGCGAGCTGCCAAGGTTTTCTGTGCCAGTTTCTCCAGGGCCATGAAAATTACAGGCCTCTGCCATGCGTGAGGTAAAATTGCTCCCCTCCTTGAAATTACATTGCCAGGTAAATCCACTTCCACTAACCCTTGAGAAGGTTATTTGGAGCTGAAGGGAACTAAAGTTCAATTCAGCTTAGAGCTTTTTGATTGAATTCTGGAAAGTGAGTACAAAGAGGAGGCAGCCGGGTGATTATTATTATTATTATTATTTTCCATTTCAGGGAAACTGCCGCATCAGACGGTCAGTGAAAGTCGTAGGAACATCTATTCTTGGAACTGCTTTCCAATCTAATTTTCCATGTTAGACAATTCTCATCATCATTAAAGAGTGAGGGTTTTTCCCCCCCCTCATCACTGTTTATCTATATGTTGTCAGCCTATGGAAGCCGGGTTTTATGGGAATATATAAATCAAACAGGCAGAAAAATGGCGCTTTCAGAGACTGCAGCTGCTGTAAACATCGACAGATTGAATGAAGTGTAATTCAAGCTTGTGAATGCTGGAATCTAAACCCCATTTGTCTGCTTGGATTCACTACTTCAGCCAAGAGATCCTAACCAAGTATCATCAGAGGCTGGAGATTAGAGCCCTGAATTTGGCTACCGTTAGAGAAGGTTGCTTGTAATAACTCTTGCCTCCAATACCGTAATGGCTTCGAATGTTGCATCTCTTTATGTGTGGATGAAAGACAGCTCTGTTGTTAGGCTGAGAGAGATAGTCACAGCCGATAGAGATGCTCAGAGGCAGTAGCACTTATATATTGCTAAGCACAGATCAGGAGGAAAACATGATAGCCCCCAAATTCTGTACAACAAAATGAATTCACAATTTAGCCCACCTAGCAAAAACAATAACAAAACTAACACAACGGCCATGTGTTTAAAAGTTTAACACGACCACAAAAGAGCAATAAACCTGCTCATCAATAGCAACGTGTTGGAAAAAAGAACCAAGCAATCACTCTGTAGCATCCTAATGCCTTCAAGAGCAGATGATCAGTGTTGAAAAATAACTGTTACTATCGAGCCAGTAAGCTCTGCATTTGAAATGTGGGGGACCTGCCACTCAGCACATAGTCTTCAGTGGGTCTTCGGGCAGACTAAGGAGACGGGGACTAAGGAGACCAGTAAGAGTTGATCCATTTTGATCATCAATTTGAATCACCCTTGTGTTTTTGTAATAGAAACTTAGTACTCTGGAATTCTGGAATTCATCACAGAGCAGTTTCAAAATTTCTCGAGACAACTCTTGCTACAAAAAAATAATGAAAAAAAATGGACTTGGAGGAAAAGGAAAAACAGTAGACTTCAAGTAGGGATGTAAAAAAAAAAAATCCATAGATTGCAATGCAAGTGAAACTTTTATAACCTCCTAAAACGAAATCTGCTGAATTACAGATTGGCCACCATGCGGGCTGCTAATGAATGTCCTTTTCTCCTTTCAAAAATTGAAATAGAAAGTATGTATTTGGGGAAGATATGTCCACATATGTAAAACAAAAAATGTTAAAAAAAAAAAAGTAAAACAGAAGAAAATCCTTTTTGAAAGCATATTTTAGGGATGTGCATATGCCCCTCTGCCCTCATTTCTAAGAATCAAGTGTTGCAACCATATTGCTTTGCTTCATTGCTCCCATCCCATGGTGCTTGAAATAGCCAGCTTTATAGAAATGTTAAAGGTGAAATACAATATGCCCTAGAGCAGGAATGTCAAACTTGCGGCCCGCAGGCCAGATGCATCATGCGTTGGCTACGCCCGGTTTAGCAAAGGGGAAAAAAGTCACGATCTGTCATGTGACAATGCCATGACGATGCGAGTTTCACACCCCTGTCCTACAGGGAAGCATTCTTCTGCTAAGTCATAGTTATCTTAACTGTAATTCATTAAATTACCCATAGATTCACAGATCATACCAATCCATAAATCAGGGCTTACAAACCATAATGTTAAGCAAGGTCTTTTTCATTTTGACTGCCCCTTTTCATTTTGACACTTCTTTTAAAGCAAAGGTGTAGGGAACTGGACCAGTGAGTTTCTACATGGCTTCTGCCTCCTCAGTCATCTGTTTTTAATGCTCAATAGATTTCTGCCCAAAAATGATGTTAGCAGAGAACTGAATATTGACCTGTTAAATGGCCCTAACAGGAGGATAGCAGCTCTCTTAGAACATTCATTCATTCGCTCATTCATTCATTCATTTCTGTAGCTGCCTATCTCAATTGCTGTATAGTTTAAAAAAAAAAAAAAGGATTGAGTGGGAAAAACTGCCACTGCCAGAGGAAGAGTGCAGGCCTTCCATAAGCTCCTCTTCTGATACTTGGCACAACTAGTGCCTATGGTCATTTGGCTCTCCCTTTAATTTATGAATTCCTTTGGCACCTTTCACGCTAGAAGGGATTTATCACAAAATTAGGTGGGATAATTTACTCTGTGGGTAAAATAAAACCGCTAAACTTTTCTGTAAAAAACGCTTCACAGGCTATGCAAGAAGATGTGGAGAAAAACCTCTTGGAACCTATAATTTACAGTCTTTGACATTATGACCAAGATCTGGGAATTAGAGGTTTATATTTAGTGACCATTTACAAACCATTTGTTTAGTGACCATTTACAGACCATTCAAAGTTACAACGGCACCAGAAAAAAAGTGACTTATGATCATTCCTCACATTTATGACCATCATAGCATCCTCATGATCACGTGATCAAAATTCAGGCATGTGGCAGCCAGTATGTACTGTATGTTATGACGGATGCAGCATCCCAGGGTCATGTGATTTGCAACCTTCCCAGGCAGCTTCGGACAAGCAACATCAATGAGGGAAGCTAGATTCCACTGAACTCCCATGCCATTCACTTAACAACCATAGCAAAATATCATTTTTTCGTAGTATAAGACGCACTGGAGTATAAGACGCACCTTAGGTTTTGGGGAGAAAAATAAGAAAAAAGCTGAGTGGCAGGTGGATCGGCCTTCCGGAATACCCCCAATCAGCTGTTTCCAGAGGTGAATTTTAACAACAGGTTCCTTGGTTGTGAGCTCTGTGCCTTGCTTTTTTTTTTTGCTTGTTTTCTGCCTCTGAAACTTCTGAAACTCTGTTTCAGAAAAAACTTTGTTTTCTGCCTCTGAAAGCCTCTGAAACAGCTTCAGAAAAAAAGCCTCTGAAGCTCTGTTTGGGGGCTTCTTTTCTCTGAAGCTTTGTTTCTGATGCTTTTTTCAGCCTCTGAAATCTCTGTTTGAGAAGCTGGGCGGGGCTACATTCGGAATATAAGACGCACCCAGATTTTCACCCTCTTTTTTGGGGGAAAAAGGTGTGTCTTATATTCCGAACAATACAGTAGTCCTAAAGTCAGTCGTAACTCACTTAACAACTGCCTTACTTAGCAACGGAAATTCTGCTCCCAATTGTGATTGTTAGTCAAGGACTACCTGTAGTTGGATTTTGAAGATATTAAACAGCTGAATTTAGTCAGAACACTCAATCCTTCAAATTCCATACAATTTTTTAAAATTGATTTGGCCACTTTAAAAAGATAGTTTCAACCAGTTAGGAAGTTAATTCCATCTGACCATGAGTACTTTCAGAAAGCTAAGCTGAAATAAACCTAGTCAGCCCTTGGATCATCAAAAAAATAAATAAAAAATCCCAACGCTGTAGGCGTGACTGAAAAGATTAAGAAAAAAAATATATTGGAAGAAGTGCTACAGAATGCCCAGAAAACAACATGAACATCCCTGCTTAATTGCTTAGAGTAAGACTTGGATTTTAAGGGAGTTTTAAGAGATTATAATTGCAGATAAATCTCATCATGAGTAAATCAGCAAATTCAGCTGAAAGCAGCAATCAGAAACAACCCTCCAATTAAGCAGTCATCTCAGCAGCAGATGTTGGAAGTTGCTGTAGTTGATTGATTGATTTTGCTGTTGATATCCAGTGGCTTGTCAGCTAAGAGGAAGAGAACATTGTTCTTCTCTGAACAGTTATGAGAATGTACTATATTAGTACAACTCCCCATTCTGTTTGGAAAGGATACTTCAGAAGCACACGAGCGACTTTTGTCTTGTGTCAGGGGCAAAGTCTTGTATAAAGATGCTATGGAAACTTCCGGCAAAGCTGGACAGGCATTGTAGCAAATAAAGATAAAAGCTCTTCAGTGGGCAAGAGAGTGTGCCCCACAGAGCAGGTGACTATTGATCTTAATCTCCAAAATGTTGGTTGTGACAGGACGTTGGTTATTGCCCTTGTGGTTTGAAGGCTTAGGGTGATGACATCCCTTTGCCTATAAAAAAAAAGACTACAGCTGTATAATGTTTAATGCTAACCAGCCCGCCTGTCAATCTAAAACAATCTTTTTCAACAGATTGATATTGTAGCTACAATTGGTATTGTAGCATGGCCCTCAGAGGAAAGGACAGCACGGTGGCTCAACAGTTGGCTTGTTGGCTGGAAAGCCGGCAAGATTTGAGACCCGAGTGCCATGCGATGCGGTGAGCTCCTGTCCTTGCCCCAGTTCCTGCCAACCTAGCAGTTTGAAAGCCTGCAAATGCAAGTAGATAAATAGGTACCACTTCACTGGGAAAGCTCCATGATGTCATACTGGTCACATGATTGCAGAAATATCTTTGGACAACTCTGGCTCAGTGGTCTTGAAACAGAGATGAGCACTGCCTCCTGTAGTTGGCAATGACTAGCAGAGTAAAATCCACATGGACTATTTTACTTTTTTACCTTTACCTCAGGTGAAAAAATTTATAAAGGTCTGTAATAAAAAAAAGACGTTCTGCCTGTGGTTGGCTTTCCCTATTTGGAAGAATAGGGAGGTGCATCCAATCTCATTGTACACATGTTGTGCATTGACAATAAAGGTTTGAACTTGAATGGAATTTGAATGTCATTGCTGGACTCACTTGCAGATAATTGAGCTATCCAGATAGTCTTGTGTGGAATAGCAGTCAGTCATGTGAGCCATTCCCTTAGCATTATACATTTTATAATCTAGAAAATGGATTTACTCTTTAAATGATTTATTTTCTCTGCTAACTGCAAGTATGGTGGTTTCCTCTTAGGCAGAAGTGTCAAACTGGTGGCTCACGGGCAGGGGTGAAATGCTCCTGGTTTGGACCGGATCACCTGATCCAGTAGTGATGACGGCGGGTAGTTCGGAGAACCGGTAGCAAAAATTCATGCGCCCCACCACCACCACGCCCAGCTGAACCGCCCAATTATCAGAGGCTTTTTTTTTTTTAACTTTTAAAAGCATTTTTTCTACAACCTCTTCCGATGAAAAAATGCTTTTAAAAGTAAAAAGAAAAAGCCTCTGATGATTGGGCAGCTCAGCTGGGATCGTCAGAGGCTTTTCAAAGCATTTTTTTCTCCAACCTCTTGGCCGAAGAGGTGGTTAAAAAAAATGCTTTGAAAAGTCTCTGACGATCCCAGCTAAGTTGCCTGATCGGCAGAGAGATATTTTTTAAAAAGCCTCTCTGACGATCCCAGCTGGGTTGCCGGATTGGCAAGGCTTTTCAAAGCATTAGAAAAAATGCTTTGAAAAGTTTTTTTAAAAAAAGTTGGCCACACCCACACATTACCCCCTCACACCAAGCCATGCCCGCAGAACCGGTAGTAATAAATTTTACATTTCACCCCTGCTCACGGGCCAGATGCAGGCCACTCCCACCCCAGCTCCACAAATGGGGAAAACGTGTGAAACGTCACATGACAGCAATGTGACGCCACAAGTTTGACACCCATGCTCTTAGGCATTTGACTAGAGTTTTAATATTCAAGTATCTGAATACTGGGCACATCCCAAGAATCCAAACACAACCTTATTTTAGTTCTGATATAGGCAACATCTGGCTCCCTAAATGTTGTTAAGCCTCTCTCATCATCTGTAACACCTAACCATGTAGCTACGGCTTATGAGATTGCAGTTTGATATAATTGGGGGGAGGGGTGCATGAACTTCATTGTGAGAATGTGAGAAAATGGAAGGAAAATATGTATATTAAGTATTTAAATGACTTGCTGGAAACTGAGGTGAATAACCAAGCTTGAACCTCAGGCATTGTGTTGCTAGAATTCCATACATAATGAATTAAGGTCAGAATAGAGATGAAAACAGAAGAACAGAGATGAACTAAAATTCTCCTCCTGCCCCCCACTCCCAATGAAAATGCAGCTACAATACTGACATAAAGAGAATTTGATATGAGTAGCCCTTTTCCCTTTGCAACTAAAGAAACAGTTACAGGCCACCTCTGGCTCCCCACCCTGCTGTGTTCTGCTTGTGGTAGGAGCAGGGATAGAAACTGGCTGAGAATTATGCAAATTAGGTAGGCTAATTTTGTATACCCAAATTGTGTAATTAGCTCTTAATTTGCATTTTATGTAGATTACACTGTCTTCGTCAGGGGAGGGGCGAAAATAAAAGGGAAAGGCAACCTTAAATTCAACCAGGTCCTTTCAACAACAGATCAGAAGTGGAGTGTGCTAAATTGAAGTGGGAAGGAGTGGAAATTTAGATCTGCAAAATGTGGATGTCTTGCAAATCTGTTACCACTGATCCTTTGGAATCTTTTGGGTGGATTTCAATCAGGCAATGTCATCTTGTATGCCTTCCAGGCTTGCTGGGAAAATACAGGTTTAGGTTTATCTGTGAGGGGCTACTAGGCTAATATTTCACCCACCCCCATGGCAATTGCCTGATGTGATACCGTATAGCTCCTCTTTCCACTGCTGATATATCAGATTGAGGATTGGTGGTGGATTCTGAAGAAGGTGAAACCTTGTTCAGACAAAGTAATATACATAATAGACAGACAAATAGATAAATCTTGATATGCCCTTCTTGGATGCTCCTCAGATTCTCTTCAATAAGAGAAGGGCAATATATACATTTAATAAATACTCTGCTCCTTCATTCTTTCATCTCTCAGAGATGACTGGCTGACGTTCTCCTCATATTCATAGGAGTGTAAGAACAAGTTTCACTTTCAATCACGGATTTCTGCTTTATCTCATAGGAAGGTTGGGGAAATTCTTGAATCCAGATCTATGCTGGAAATGCCTTTCTTATGTTGTAGACGACTCTGGTTTTTGGATTTGATGTCAATTTGGATATCCATGCAGCTTCATCAAAAAAATGCTTGACCACTCAACCCAGTATAGCACAACCAACACAAGCTGTAAAAAGAATAATCCTGCCATACATCAAAAACATCCCAGAAACCGCCAATTACAATCACATGGAATGAGCATGGCACACAAACCAACTAAAGCCCTCCAAAACTTCCTAAATAACAACAACAAAAACCCCAGCAGTCACAGAAGAAGAAACAGGAGTCATTTACAACATAGAGCGAAAAGACTGCAACAGCTTCTATGTAGATTGAATAAACAGGCAAAAAATTAGCAGAATGCATCCATGATCACCAACTAGTGGTCAGAAGACATGATGAAAATTCTTTAATTTTTCAACATATGGACAGACTTAACCATAGTTTTGATTGGGAAACTGTGACTATCTTAGACCAAGCCAAGTTCAAAAATGCTAGAGAATTCTTGGAAGCCTGGCACTCTGACAAAACGGCTATCAGCAGACACATAGATATAAACAACATCTACGTATTGTGCAAAAGAGGCAATCAACCAAGCCAAAAAGGGAACAAAAAGACCAAGCACCTCCTCCATCAGATGAAGATATACCCGTGTTTTCCCAAAAATAAGACCGAGTCTTATTTTCTTTTGGACCCCAAAATAAGCACTAGGGCTTATTTTTGGGGGTGTATCTTATCTCCCCCCCATGTACCTCACTTCTGATTGCTCAGGGCGAGGCAGCAGGCTATGCAGAGTGGCGGTGCTGTTGCCGTGAGACAGGGGGTGGAGCTGCCTCACGCACCCCGCACCAGCTTACCTCCTTGCAGGGCCCCTGCAGCCAGGCCACCCACTCCCTGACACTTGCCTCGCTTTGTGGCGGCGGCTCCAGTAGCTCCATCCAGGAGGACCACATGTGGCCACTGGCCCATTTCTGCTTGCTTGCGGCCACAATGGAGCAGGAGGCAAGCAACACACCGGGGTGGAGCTTCCCCATATGCCATGCGCCAGCTTAACTTCAGGACCCCTGCAGCCAGGCCATCCACACCCCAACACCTGCGAGCAAGCAGAAGTGGACCGGCAGCCATGTGGGCTCCTATTGCACATGGATGCTAGTGCTGCCACTGCAAGGCAAGGGTTGAGGTGTGCATGGCCTGGCTATGGGGGCCCTGAGGTAAGTTGGTGCGGGGCGCATGGGGAAGCTCCACCACTGCCTCGCCTAGTGACCATGGCACCTTGAGCAACCAGATGGAACAGCGGGTTGCTGGCTGCGCAGGCTCTTAAGTAGGGCTTATTTTGGGGGGTAGGGTTTATATTAGGCACACATGTAAAAAAAACCATGCTAGGGCTTCTTTTTTGGCTAGGTCTTATTTTTGGGGAAATAGGTTAGTAACATCAACATTAACAGACCAACAATCAAGAAGTAAATAATATCCTAATCAAGAAACTGTTTAAAAAGCTGATAGTAAATAGTCCAACCAAAAAAACTCCAAGACCACTCCCACCAGCACTGACAGGACAAACCACTAGAAGATAAATTGAGAACAAACCCCATTCCTTACTAGCCCTGATGATGTTAGTTAGTTTGGGTAATAAAATATCTGCAAGAAAACAATCAAGTCAGAGAGCACAAAGGTCTCCTCAAAGAATGGTTTATCAAAAGTGAAATGTATGCTTTAACTTTTACTATGACACTCAGTCATTTTTTGCAAACTCCCCTCCCCTCCGTACTTTGATTGACATAACAGACCCTCAAACACATTTTAACTTTTCCATGGGAGCAATTTTTTTATGGGATCTGCAAACGAATTCACTGTGAATTCCATGTAGCAATTTGCAGGTTTATATTTTGGTGAATTTTTCATAATACAGTGGATTAGGATAACGTTGTGAGACTAACAGCTTGTGCTGTTCCTAGCCAGTTGCTTTTTTTAGGAAGCATATTAACAATAGTTGTTCCCTTTTGGTTGTTGATTCCAAGCCGTGGGTATTTTAGCAGGTTGCTTCTAATAACAGGGCTTCCTTAATAAGCATCAAGGGATCTGGCCTCCATGAACTCATCTTTTTTTCTTTTTTCTTTTTACTTTCTTCACAGAAAAGTACTACATACATAAGTTTATTCTCTGGATGAAAAAGTAATTTGCAATTTCTTCAGAAAGGTTATGCAGGAGTCTTAATTAGTGATAGTTACAACAAAAGAGAAGGTATTTATTTCCCAGATTATGTCCCCTCTCCTGTCTAAAGGGAGTCATTTGGGATCTCGTCACATTCTGTCATTATTTACTTGGAAATAAATTCTTCTATGTGTGTGTTGCAGGGGAGGGTTTATTTCCGAGTAATTGTGCAACAACTGTGGCTTCTTCCTACTATTACCAATGAATAATCCAGCGAGCAATTGTATGGCTGGTCAGCACGTTCATCACTAGGCCAGATCGGCTCTCAGGACTTCAATGTTCCCTTCCAGCCTGCTTGAACTATCTTCGCAATCTGTTTTCTCATTGCTAAGAATTTTTTTTTCTTGCTTCTTCCATGAAAAAAAAGGCAACTTCCTCTTTTTTCATTGATTTCCTTTCAAGTAAGAAAAGCGGCAATCCAGAAACCGTTCATGAGTTACATTATCCAGTTTAATTAGAGGGAACAGAAGATTTCTCTGCAGACCGAATTGTCAGCATTCAGCCTCTGATGCAACTTTCTACCAGGTTGGCAGTGGACTGACATTTCTGCCAGCACCAATTATTATAGATCTCAGCTCTGTTTTTGATGGCTGCTCCCTGCCCCCATCCCCTTAGAGAGAGGAAAATCGGGTAATCATGTAAGCAGGAATGAGAGACCATCTATTTAGACTACAAATCCATCCCCTCCCCCCCCCCCAGGTACTGGCTGCAGAGTGCAGGCAGTGGGTTGTGACAATCAGATTTATTGAGAAGTACTGTTTATTTTTTCCTTGTGCTGCTTTCTGTTTCTCATCAGGAATGATTCCAGACTGAATTATGCTGCAATTCAATACCACGAAAGAACCCGGTTCATGTATTTAAGAACAGATGATCAATTAGCAGATTTTGTTGTTTGGCTACTGGAAGTGCTCCAAGTGGCAATAGGGCAGAAGGCTACAGTATGACTGGGAATCATCAACATAATGCAGTCTTAAAATACAAGCAATAAATCTATTGACTAAAAAAAAAATAAAAAATCCTGAGTAGATAAGAAAGGCTTCCTAAGGCTGCAGGCATCATCTTCTGAATCCAATATGTAATATTGTTCCAATCTGTTTTGCACAAAGTGCCAAGCTCCCAATTACTGTGTCTGGGCCATAACTGGAATAGCCCTTAGGTGGCAGCAAAGTGTTTTAGAAAGCCTCCAATGGCTGTCCAGATGTTTACAGTCTACTTACAGTAACTCTAGCTAAGGTATAGTAAAACTTGTCAAAGAATGGCCCTTTTCATTATGATCAAAGGAAGGAATATTAAATATAAGGGAAATAGTCCCATTGATAGTATTGATATTTTATAATTAAATGCCTAAATTAAATTCCTTATCTTCTTCTTTCCTGCTTTGACCCCACCCTATCCCTTCCCCGGCAAGGCTCTGCCGAAGGTTAATGCTTTTATGACTGTATAAGGCAGTCAGCAACCTGCAGCTCTGGAGTTGCATGTGGCTCTTTCATCCCTCTGCTGCAGCTCCGTCACCAGTCAGCTCCACAACTGATAGGGCTTTAAATTAGGGTAGTTAGGACACTGTGCTAGGAGGAGGCTCTATGGTGCGGGGAACCGGACTTCTGGTTGGCTCCAGAATTGAATGGGGGGCTTCTGGTTAGGGCCTTTGTGGCTCTTTGAGTGTTTAAGGTTGCTGACCCCTGGTATAAGGGAAAGGAGAACAACAAGGATTGGCAACATGGTGGCCAAAGCAATTAGTGTGTCTTTACATCACTCATTCACATTGCTCACCAGGCTCCCAAACCTCTGGATTTAAAAGACGAACTAGAAAACCTGAGACGCGTTGGGGTTATCCTTTCAGAGATATTTATTGAGAAACAAACTCAGAAGTCAGAACCATGCCATTACACCTATTCCATTCACAACTTTCAAGTGGAATTGAAAAGCTTTTCTTTTCTTGTGTGATTTTAACCTGCTTCCTTCCTTGAGGTAGATTTGGTAGTTCGTTTGGTGAGGGATTAGGGAGATTGTTTGTTTTGGGGGGTTTTTTCCCCCTGATTTGTAAATGTTGTAAGCCCAAGGGCAGAGCTTGTTCTTCTGTAACTAAATTATATTGAAACATCTTGTATATGAGATGCTTCATAAATAGGTTCAGGTGTTACTGCTATTTTTACATTAACTTGGATGGCTATTAAATTAATAAAATGCAAATTTAACAGAGGGGTGTAGAATACCAATAACTTCACTGAATGAGGTTGTTTGGTTTGCGCTCATCTGTGACTGAGTCTGCTTGTCAATAAAAAGGCTTCCTTTCTGATCTACACTAAAAAAGCGGGAATTATATATCTGTGTGAGGGTATGGGACAGTGGTGGATTTCAAAATTTTTTACTACTGGTTCTGTGGGTGTGGCTTGGTGGGCGTGGCTTGGTGGGTGTGGCAGGGAAAGGACTGTAAAATCTCCATTCCGTCCCCAATCCAGGGGAAGGTTACTGCAAAATCCCCATTTCCTTCCGATCAGCTGGAACTTGGGAGGCAGAGAATAGATGGGGGTGGGGCCAGTCAGAATTTTTACTACCGGTTCTCTGAACTACTCAAAATTTCCACTACCGATTCGCCAGAACTGGTCAGAACCTGCTGAAACCCACCTCTGGTGTGGGAGGATTCTAGGAAGCAAAGTTTTGGTTGTGATTTGATGGTATTAGCCACCAGTTTGTTTGTTTTTTCCTTTCTCAGAAGAATAATTAGTTGTTGATTCTGAGGGTATTTTGAGAAATGGTGTAGTCATTGTGCCACATGTAACAGGTGCTGTCTTTCATTTATAACTCCAGGCAGATTGCTCTATTATCATAGTTCTGCATATGCCTGTCATAAAATGGGCACAAAGTTGTCACTGCATTTCTTCCATTTCTTTTGTAGGGCAGGCACTAAGGCCTTTGCTTCTGGCCAGCAGCCCACCTATTCTACCATTCACAACTTTAAAGTGGTATTGAAAAGGAAGGAAAGCTGCAGAGCAAGGGAGTATAGGAGAACATCAACACCTCTCATTCATGAGTGCCAGAATGCATACATGCTGAAAAAGGGAAGGAATGGGATTGTTTTTGCTCCCTATTTCACTTTTACTGTCATGCTTTGCCACCTCTCTTGCCTATGACATAATTATTTGCAAAGAAAATGAAATCAGATGTTATTAAATTGGATTCAGACAAAGTTAGAACAAATGAATCCAAGAAGGAAATAGAATTATTGGCAGAATTATTACTTACCCCAACATGAAATAATACAAAGGCTTCCTTTCTGATCTATACTATGTTAAAAAGTTATGATACTTACGTAGTTATTTACCAAGCACATCTAAATTATATTAAAGTAACCAAACTATCTCTACAATCCCCAAGGCATATCACAACTTTTGAGCCCCCCTAATGTTTGGAAATTGAAAGTTGAAAAATTTGACACGCCCACGGTCCTATATGTGTCTATTCAGTCTTAGGTTCAGGCTTAAATTTACCTTGACTGGATCATATTCCTAAGAAGTGATATATGAAATTGCCAATAGATACCACTTTCTGACTTTACTATATATTTTATTTCAAATCTATTTCATTTGGGATTTTTTCTCATTGCCCAAATTTTGATTATGTGCCAGTCAAGTCAGTATCGACTCTTTGTGACAACACAGATCGATTTTCTCCATGATGATCTGTCCCTAACTTGATGCTTCAGGTCTTCCAATGGTGCGTTCATTGCCATTGTAACCGAGTCCATCTTGCCGCTGGCTTCCCATATTTATCCTATATAATATTTGTTTCTAATACCTATTTGATATTTTAAGGTCTTTTAAAATGATAAGTACTCATAACATTATTAACATTTAAATGATACATACATACTCATAACATTTCTTTTCAGAATAAGCAAGGTATATGCAGGGTGCAGAAAAGAAGGAAGGAATAGCGAATCAGAAAGAAGAAAAAGAAAGGAAACTGTTGTGGTCTGCCAGCAGCCTGCGGAGCTGGCAGCCGAGTCGGACAGTGAGGAGGCTGGGTCAGTCCTGGAATCTGGGGAAGGCCCAGACGAGGACTCTGCATCGGAGGCAGAGATGGGGCCAGGGCCATCTGGGAGTGATGCACGGACTCCGGAGCCCTCAGAGTCGGACAGCAGAGAGGCAGAGGAACAGGAGGAGGTGCAGAGCTACCAGAAGGCAAGAGCACCTAAAGCAAAAGGGAGGACTCGGGAGTAAGGCCAGGAGATGATTGGCCCCTCCTGTAAGGCTTAAAAGAGAAACAAGGCACTTGGGCCTTTTTGGAAGAAAGCAACATTGCTAACTCTGTCTCAGTCGGCATCTCTTGTTTGTTTCTGAACTTGGAACTAATTGTATCTTGTAATGACTCAGTAAGCCTGGGTCACAACAGAAACGTCTAAAGGTTATGGATGGAGACCTATAGGTCTCATGACTGTGGTCAATGTTTTTCCATATTCCTTTTTTTGGTAAAACAGAAGAGGTGCAAACTAGGTTCACCACTCCTAGTCATGCCTGTGCCATATGCAGTATTCTCTCCTGACCATAGGAGCAGCATTAGTCAATTTTGGCACATTTTAGCCAGTGTTCAGTTTTACCCCAGTCATGCTCATGTTATTCTACATAAGCTATCTAACTATCTTTTAAGCCAATGTACTGTTTATAATATCCCATCAACTAGGAGCTATATATTAGTATATTATTTTTCAAAAATAATGTCTAGCTATTATAAATTGAATCCTCATCTACAATTTTGCAGCCTATCCTCAGGATTAAAATAAGCTATCATAGGAGGAGTATGGCGTATTAGGTGTATTTGCTGCCCTGAGTTATTTATAAAAATAATAAGGTGGGATATAAATAAATCATCATTTTGCACCTCTGCCCCCTTGGTTCTTTGCTCTTATACTTACGTTGAACTACCTAAGCCTACAATTTCTTTTCATTTTTATGATATATGCAAATGCCAAGCAAACTGATTTTTTTTTAAAAAAAAGGTGAACTGCTTATTAGCATTCCTCATCTATTCTTTCTCCCTAATCTTCTTCCTGAACACAGCATATCATCTAGTAAAAATAGCATTGGATTTATTTTTTAATGATGAAAAGGCTAGGTAAAAATGCTACAAATAAAGTAAAATAAAGTGCTTACTTTATTTACTTTATTTAAAGAAAATGCTACCCTACCCATTTCTGAATCTTATTTTCTGAGAATAGAATATTCTAACATTTCTCGTAGATATTACTATATTGTGGGGGAGAAAGTTCCATATGAAGCCGATTAGGTGCATTGATATATCATATATAAATATTTCTTCTTCTTGGAGAGAAATAATTCATTCATTATGGGACTATAACATTATAGTTTTGTAGACATTCAGGATTTACATCAGGGTTGAAATGCTCCCGGTTCGGACTGGATTGCTCGATCCGGTAGCGATGGAGGCGGGTGGTTCGGAGAACCGGTAGCAAAAATCCCTGCCCCACCCCCATGCCCAGCTGAGCTGCACGATCATCAGAGGCTGTTTTTTTTACTTTTAAAAGCATTTTTTCTACAACCTCTTCAGCCGAAAAAATGCTTTTAAAAGTAAAAAAAAAGCCTCTGATGATCGTGCGGCTCAGCTGGGATGTCAAAGGCTTTTAAAAGGCTTTTTTTCTTTTAAATGCCTCTGACGATCAGGCAACTCCGCTTGGATCGTCAGAGGCTTTTAAAAGGAAAAAAGTCTCTGCTGATCAGGCAACTCAGCTGGGATCGTCAGAGCCTTTTGAAAGCATTTTTTTACAACCTCTTCGCCGAAGAGGTTGTAGAAAAAATGGTTTTAAAAGTTAAAAAAAAAATTGGCCACGCCCACGCAGTCACATTACCCCCCCCAAGCCACGCCCACAGAACCGGTAGTACAAAAATACTAATTTATATTTATTCAAATTGCAATCTGCAGTTGATCTCTATGTTCCAGTTTCAACATCCCCCAACTCCCAAAAGATCACAACTCTAACCCCTATTTTTAAAAATGGGAATCATGAAAAAGACAGATGTTTTAAAATGAGACTTAAATAATCTTTACATAAAAGAACCCATGACAAACTCTAACAATATTCTTAGTTATATGTTTGTAGAAGATAAGTAGAACATAAAGTTAGAAAGCCAAACTATTTGCTTCTGAGATAGTTTGTTTGACCTGGAGTAAGGAAGATTGAAATATGCTTAATAACTCAGCCTTACCTAAGTATATGTAATTCCCCTTTTACTTGAAACTTCTCACTCTGAAACAGACATGCAGTTGTGATTGGGGGTTTAGTTTAGTTTAGTTTATAGTTTATTTGATTTGTATACCGCCCTACTCCCGAAGGACTCAGGGCGGTGAACAGCCAACAATAAAATACATAAATACACAAAATTTAAAAACCCAATAAAATCAAATTAAATTATTTGGCCCAGACAAATTAAAATACCCCAATAATTTAAAAACAGATTAAAATTTACGTATTTAAAAAGGGAAGAGATCAGGCCAAGCCCGCTTGATGGAATAAAGAGGTCTTCACAGCACGGCGGAAGGAGCACAGATCCGGGATCCTCCGTATCTCCGGTAGGGAATAAAAGAAAGTTATCAGCAGAAATTAATGGGGACATCCATTACACTTGGAGGTCTTCTAGTCCAACCCCCTGCTCAGGCAGGAAAGCCTATACCCATGATGGCAAACCTATGGCACACGTGCCGGAAGTGTCACATAGAGCCATTTTTCCGAGCATGCGAGCCGTCGCCAAACTCATCTGAAGCTGCGCATGTATGCACGCCCCAGCTGGTGATCAGGCCTCTGGTGCGCATGCGCACAATTCAGGGGACCCAGCTGGTCTTCGGAGCTCTCCTGCGCATGCGTGCATGTTTGTGCATGCGTGCAAGATGACTGGTGCGCAACATGCGCATGTGCAGACTGTTCGCGCACATTGCATGCGCAAAAACCCTGTGCATGTGCAGATGGTGTGGTTGCACACACAGCACACGGTGGGGGCACGCACAAAAGCTGTGCGCATGTGCAGGTAGTGCAGTTGCATGCGTAGCACATGGGGAGGAGCCACGCATCAGTGCGGATGGCATGTGAGCGCAAGAAGCGCGTTCCTGTTCGGCACTCGGTAAGTAAAAGGTTTGCCACCAGTAGCCTATTCCATTTCAGATAAATGGTTGTTCAATCTCTTCTTGAGCATTCACAATTTCTGAAGGCAAGTTGTTCCACTGATTGTGCTGTCAGGAAATTTCTCCTTAGTTCTAGGTTGCTTCTCTCCTTGATCAGTTTCCATTCATTGCTGCTTGCTTTCTGGTGCTTTGGAGAATAGGTTGACCAGTCTGAGATCAACATGCATAACAAGTGTGCTGCCCAAAAACAAATTCCCCTGTTTTATTGCTCATAATTTCACAATGCTCGGAGAATTCACTAGAGTCTAAAAATTTGAGCGACAAGAGGAAATTCCCACTTATCTTGCATGACAGTAGCATTCTTCACACTCGTTATAGAAATACAGAAGCTTTTTTCCCCCATCCATCATAGATATATCACTGCCACTCACCTTGCTGTGACAATCCTTGTATCATAAGAAGTATATCATTATCTACCTTGATTTCAGCTAATCTCTACATGTGGCTTATTTCCTGACAAATGATGTGCCATACGAAGCACTATGTAGTCTTCCAACAAAGAATTTATGGCCCTTTAGCTCTTGGTACAGCTTTTGTCTTTTTTTTTTTCTTTTGGTCAATTATTCATTAAAAATTTGGCTGCACAAGGAAAAGACTAGCCACTTTGTAGTCTATTATGAGGCACACTTCAAACATCTGTGTACTTCCTGCTGTTGCTGCTAAATTGAACTATAATGCGTTTTTTTTAATGAGAACTTTGTCTCTTCCTATTTCCTTTATGTACTGTAAGTATTGGTTTTCTAGTCAGGGTGAAAGAAATTTAAAGACAAATCTACAGAATGTGTGAGAACTTATTGTTCATTCTATCATGTGAGTTGTTTTACAACACCTGATATGTAGCATTTAACTCAATTCTTTTTTCAAAATTTTTAACTTTGCTACAAATTGGATCTGAATTTAATCATGTTGTGAATACATGTGACATGTTAACCACCACTGCCTGATTGAATCCAGTGGGACTACCTGAAGCCAACATAATTGGGAATCCATCCCAAATGTTTGTTGTAACCATGATTTCTTATTATTTAATGTTGAGCATACACAATTGCAGTCAATGACGGTCCGTAATGCACTCGGATACATAAAATTGATATTGATTTGCTAGTTAGGTGAACAGATCTATCAGACAGATTGCTGCGCACCTTACATATTATGTGACAGAATCTGGCCACAATTAAAGAGAGTCATTTGAATCTGACAGGGGTTTAATAGAGCTGATCAGAGTAACCAGGATATTAGATGTGGAATTAGCAATTAGCAATCCTTGGAATAAAATGGATAGTACCGTAAGGCATGTTTGATTATTTTTTTGACACCTTCACCACATTGGCAGAGTCTCTCAGTTACCTCCCCTCCAAATCTGCCAATGGAAGTATGTTAAACCATGCTAGGCTTAGGGCCTAGTTTAGTTTAGGAACAGTAATCTAACTATCTAGCAGGTCTGTAGGGGGTAAAATGTCTACAGGTATTCCTTGACATGAGGTCGGTTGCTTAGCAGCCATTTAAAGTTCTGACAGACCTACATCTGGGGGTACTTACAATCCAGATTCAATGTTCGGGGCCCCCCACCTCCATGATTACAAGTCTACATTTTGGGTGTTTGGCCACCAGGCATGTATTTATGATGGTTGTAGTGTCCCAGGGTCACTGGGACCCTGGGACACTGCAACCTTTTGTGACTTTTTGACAAGCAAAGTCAATGGGGAAGCCAGATTCACTTAACAACTGTGTTACTAACTTAACAACTGCAGTGATTCACTTAACAACTGTGGCAAGAAAAGTCATAAAATGGGGCAAAACTCACTTAACAACTGTTTTGTTTAGCAATGTTTAGGAAATTTTTGTCTCAATTGTGGTTGTAAGTCGAGGATTACCTGTAAATCATAGTACTACTTATAACATTCTTGGTGCCCAGCAGATTTTTCTGCTCTGAGTGTTCACTTTTTTTCGTTGTTAAGATTCTTTTTTTAAAAAAGGAATGAGTGGCATGATGCTAAGCAAAGCGTCATCCTTTGAGATCTGAGCATCAATATGTCCATTGATATTCTAAAAAATTAGCGGTGGGCTGCTGGAGTCTACTGTTTTCTTTGAAAGTATGCACCTATCTAGAAAAAAGAATCCAACAACAGCAAAGTCAATTTTGGAGCAATAACAGAGAGTAACTTGTGACGAATAGAGTTGTATTCTAGTAAAAGCTCAGCCACACTCAGCATGTTTGCAAGAGCCATTTTGTGAAACCATCCATAACAAACTCACAAAATTTGAAAGGTTTTCATTAGTCAAAAAGGCAGTCAATCCCTGCTTTGTTCTACTACATCCTTTAAAGGCTGGACAGAGTTCAGGAAATTAAAATAGGGATAATGGAACCTGTTATAAAGGCCCTGCTTATTTCCCCAATGCCTCTCCATCTTCCATCGGGAACAATTACAGTTCTTGTCCACACTTTTTCTAAATGATTCTCCTTAGTTTTGAGTTACAAATCACATCAAAACCTTTTTGAGGAGTATGAACGCCTGCATACGCATTAATCTTTGTCCACAATTAAGTTCAAGAGAATGTAGATTGGTTTAAAGTCATATACAAATTCAGGCAGAACCAATGCAATTATTCCTTTCATTTTAAGTATTAGAGAATCCAGAATTCTATCATTGTCCTACAGAAACTCTAAAGAAAATTTGACATCCTTGCTCTTATTTAATGAGCAGGACTGGTAGAAGTTCATTTACATTGCTGCGGGGACAATATGCAAATGTTAACAATTCCAGAGGAATCCTTGAAATATCTGTCAAGTCAGAGATGTCCTCTGAGCATCTTTGAATGTGCTTTTCAGGATTCTCATGTAAATTCAAAAAGTGGTGAAATACATATCTATTTCCTAGTCTGTGTGGAACTATCAAGCAATTAGTCCCACATGAATTGGGAGCACATTTGCCAAATATTGTATGCTTAGCAAATATTTCAGTTCAGTGCTATTGATGCTGCTATGTTTCTCACATAATGGTTTTGAATCCAACAGACACTTCAGTAAATAGGAGAGAAAAGCAGAAAATTCATCTGTTGTTTCCTTATCCATATCCTGGGTTTCCCCCTGACCTCCTGAAACAGATTTGGTGCGCTCTTTCAGAATGGTTTTTTGTAAAAAGAGAAATTAAAGGAAGTTTGTTACCTCCTGCCCTCTTTTAATGTGAAAACTCATTTTCTCCCTCTCTCTCTCTCCCATTAAATTAAAATACTATCTTATTCCCACAAAACCATTTTGATTCTTTTCTTTTTCTTTTTCATGATTGTATAATCTGATAGTTTTTGATCAGTCAGTATGTTGCATGTCTCAGAGACTACTTTCTGAGAACCAAATTAATAAGCTAGTTACTTCTTCACATCTCAAAGATTATCCTTAATAAACGCAGTAGGCTCACAGTTGAAATTAATTATAAATCAGATCTATCGTGAAAGAGAACTAGCATGCTTTAAAAGAAATATACTCTTCTTTCCTATGATTCTTTATTAGATATTCATAACTTTAATGTCCCTAATTTTATGTTTCTGTTTATTTTTTATCATGGTGTTTTTGTATCTGTACCAGGGAACAATAATAAAAATACGTAATTTTGTGCTCTAGAAGTAAACATGTATACAGTTACAAGTACAGTTTGTTACCACAAGAATATGTGTGATCATATAAATACAGTAGTTCATTCTCATTTTAATGGAGGCTCCTTGGTAGGATCAAGTTGTACTTTTAAAAGGAGAAAATAATTAATAGTGCTTTCCAAAAAGAAAAACAAGCATTTGACCATACGAACTTTCCTTATAAAGAGTCACTCCGTGCTAATCTGCTCAGTTTGTTTGCTTGTGAACTATTTAGTTTTTAAATGGAAGTGCTAAGTTTCTGCTTACCAAATATATATTCCTTATTATAGGAGGAGGAGGAGGAGGAAAGGAAGAGGAAGAAGAGGGTGGGGGTGGAGGAGGAGACCAGGACCAGATTGAAATGTTACACTCTGGGTGGTTTCTACTAAATGTTCCACTCAAACACCCCTTTCTCTAAGAGCCTGTCTTTTATTCCATTAGTAAATCAACATTCTGCTGGGGAAACCATGCCCTAATTTGACTACTCTTGGCTCCCTTAGGATTTTTTTCTAAAGGGTTTTGTTTTTTTGTGTGCTTCTGTAAACCACAAATGGACAGAACAGAAAGGGGGAGAGAGAAAAAAACCTCCTCACTCTGAAAATTGAATGGGTTTAAATACAATTTGCTATTCATATCCTTGCCTATTCTTAAATGTGAATGTTAGCAGAAGATTGTACAGCAAGGAAAATGTAGCTCATCAATCAAAGACATCAAGGCAAAGTCAGACTTTTACTAAGCAAATAAACTTCCAGTTTTGACAATATGAAATCTCTTGTGTGGACAATGTGAATTTTTTTTAAAAAAAAATCATCTTGAATTTACATTCAAATTACTTATCCTAACTAGAGAAAGCAAACAAGTATAGGTTTTGTCTCATTATTTAAAAAACAGTAGTAAAAATTAATGACTACCCTGTTTCCCCCAAAATAAGACATCCCCTGATAATAAGCCCAATCGGGCTTTTGAGCACATGGCAATAAGGCCAAGCGCTTATTTCAGGGTTCAAAAAATATAAGACAGGGTCTTATTTTCATGGAAACATGGTAATAGAATGCCATTTGGCAAGAGCAATATAAAATAGATTAATGTTTTCAAGCTCATACATGTTCTGTTAGTGTCTGCCTATCTCACGTGATCAGGTAGAGTGGGCGTGCTCCAGGTCCTATCACTGAAGAAGTGTAATCTTGCACAACCCAAGAAACATGGTGCCTGCCTTCTGGAATGATATTCCCCCAGAAATTTGTGAAGTTCCTATCCTGATGACATTCAGGATATTATTAAAGACCTAGCTACTCTCCCAGGATCTGGGGCAGAGGGAAGGTTGAGCTCCTTTGGGATCAATTTTCTTATCTTACAATAGTGTGTGTGTTTCTAATTTAAGCTGGCTAGAGTTGTTGGGATTCAGATAACCTATATAGTAAGCAAATAAATAAATAAAATCCAGAAGCTTGCACACACAAAAAATACATCTGTAGCAACTTTTACAGTATTTTCTAACTATAGCAAAAAGAAAAAAAAATCATTTCTCCTCATTTAATCAAAGTTCTATTAGTGGTTGCTATTTTCAATTTATGTTCCTCCTTTTCTGATACAATGATGAATCAATAAGCGTATTCAGTCTTTGAAAGGGCTTTACAACAGATTAATCCACAGTACCAAATTATTTTTCATGTACTGTAGATTGTTTTTCTATTGATACATGGAGCAGAGCAAAAGAGATACAAATAGGATGAAAACAAGAGGATGTTTAGTATTCATAAGACTCCATTCTATGCCGCTTTGTGAATATTGCTAAACCTGGTACTATTTTTTAAAATAACATTTGATTATCTTGAACTGGTATCATCAACTCATTCTTGGTACAGTAAATAATTTTTCCACAGGAGTCTCCCAAGCTCCTGGGTTGTGATTGGATATCTGCTACTAAATAAAGAGATAAAACAAAATAGATGCAACGTCTGTAATACTTTGGATTGTAGAGGAGATGGCTTAAGTTGCAGTTTGGTTATCACAATTTATTGGTATATTTGGTAAGCACTTGTTCACACATACAGACAGAAGCCTCTGGTATTGAATTCCTGAAAGGGTGATGCATGTATAACCCATGAATGTGTTTTCTGTGATTTGAGATTTAGATGTTGCAGCAAAAGGTTCAAATCCTAGTTGCCTTCATAGCCAAATTTTTCATCCAAACTTTGTAGTTTTGTATAGTCATTCTACTGCAGGGCTGTCAAACTCGCGGGCCGGATGCATCATGTGCTGGCCACGCCCACACCCAGTTTAGCAAAGGGGGGGAAAGGTCACAATATGTCACATGACGCCGCCGTGACGATGCGAGTTTGACATCCCTGTTCTACTGGTTCTTTTGATCCCATCTCTTCATCTTACAATTAGTCTTCCCACTTATACTTTTCTTTATCTTCCAATTTTTATAGTCCACTCTCTGCTCATATAACACATACCCAGAGCCTGTGAGTTTTCACTTGCTGATCATTGTTT
The DNA here is from genome assembly GCF_059756535.1 of Pantherophis guttatus. NCBI lineage: Eukaryota > Metazoa > Chordata > Lepidosauria > Squamata > Colubridae > Pantherophis > Pantherophis guttatus. The sequence continues at coordinate 151,144,630 of NC_142063.1, forward strand.
CAAAGGGGCAGTCAGCAGCTGAAGACCTGCTGTTGTTTTATATTCAGAGCACCTTGCAAGATTAGCCAGTACCAATGATTTTCTAGTTCATTAATTTACTTCATTATTTTTTTGTTTTTGTTGTGCATTCCCTAGGTTGGCTTTTAACATTACAAAAGGTTTCAGAAATATAATGCATATTTTAGACACATGCCTCCAGCTGACTTAATTTTCATACCTGTAATTTGGGAAATGATAATATTTTTTTGCCTTTTAGGAAGAGGGGGAAAAAAGATGTGAATATCAAATATTCTCTGGAGCAAGCCCTTGAATTCCCTTTGGCTGATTCTGCCTTTTTTTTTTTTTTTTTTTTTTTTTTGCAATTTTTGGTTTTCTAAATAGTTTCTCTAAGGGAGGTAAAATTGAACAAAGAGATCTTAGAAAACTTATGAATAATAATAAAAAACAAATAGCTGCATTATTAAGACCACACATATTGCATAGGAATGACCTTGGGAGACAGAAGGAAAAATTACAGACTAGTTAGTGTCACATAAGAGTTTGCAGAAACAATGGAGGCATGGCAAACAGCTCAAAGGAGACCCTCCCTAATTTCCTGGACTGTAAAGGGGAATGGGGAGAGATGTACATTCAGATTTGCAATTTTCGATTAATGTAACCTTACAATAAACATAGAACTAGCACTCTGGGCATGCTTCTTATCTGAAATCTTTCACAAGGCTAACAATACCTTCCAAAAACAAAAGACAATCTTACACAATCATTCTAGTTGACAACCAAGATGATTAGGGGACTGGAGGCTAAAACATATAAAGAATGGTTGCTGGAATTGAGTATATCTAGTTTAATGAAAAAAAGGACTAGGGAAGTCATGATAGCAGTATTCCAATATCTCAGAGATTGCCACAAAGAAGAGGGAATCAAGCTATTCTCCAAAGCACCTGAGGGCAGGACAAGAAGCAATGGATGGAAACTAATCAAGGAAAGAAGCTACTTACAGAAGAATTAAGGAGAAATGTCCTGATAGTGAGAACAATCAAGCAACAAGCAACAGTGAGAACAATCAACAACCAACCAGCTTGCCTTCAGAGGTTTTGGGTGCTCCATCACTGGAGGCTTTTAAGAAGAGACTGGACAACTATTTGTCTAAAATAGTATAAGCCTTCCTGCCTGAGCAGAGGATTGGACTAGAAGACCTCTAAGGTCCCTTCCAACTCTTCTATAGTTAAATCTGTTAGCTATTTCTTAAAGACAAACACTCTTCAATTATTCCTTCCCTGTAGATTCCAGCTTCTTGTCAATGTTGTCCTTTTTTTGGAGGTCAGAGGAGCAAAGTTGTTCCTCCAAATTTGTACCTGGTTCCTAACTTGGATTTAAAAAACAAACAAACCCTTTTTTGTCCCCAGAGGTTGGAGAACCCCCTTTGGCAGTGCTCAAGAAAGAATGCATATTGGATATGCCTGAGATGGCAGTCAGAGTTGGCCTAAGGGCATTTGGCAGGCAAGCTGCAGAAGGAGGGGGGTAGGGGTAATTTGCCCATTCACTGCAATTAACTTATTCTAATTATGCAGAAATGTGCTACAGAAAGTTTAACAAAGGCTTATTGATTTTGGAAGGAGGAAAAACAGCCTCCAATCATATATTTATCTGAATATTGATGCATGAACTGTAGCTACTAAACCATCTAATGCGAGGGAGGAACGAATCTATAAGATGCGTTTATTAGTTTATGCAAATAGGTTTCTTGTGTAATCACAGTATCCCTGCTGACTTTAAAATGTTTATAAGTACTGCTTCAAAGGACAGAGAGCAAGAAATAAGCTGACAGTGTGAAAATAGCATATGAACTAAAAATGAGACAAGGGAGTAGGGGAAATGAATATATGAAGAAAGAAAGAAAGAAAACATAATTTAAACAAAATAATTGGAAATATCCTCTATAAAGGTGAATACGTTCAATTTTGTGTCTTTTTTTTTTCTTATTTACAATCCAGGCTGGTACATAGTGTTTAGATGGATGTATTGTTTTAATTCCCTAAAACAGAAATTTATTTATTGAGTTATTCAAATTCCCCTCCCACCCTAGTTGGGGCATCAAGATCACACCCAAGATTTTGTGTAGATTCTTACCTCCTAATATACCCAATATATTCCAACAAAATCAAATCAGCCTTGACTTCTGATAACCTACTCAGGAAGAAGGGATCCATTCTTGGGCAAAAAAGTGAGGAAAAAAAATATTGTCAGAGCTATCTGCATTCTGAAGTATATGCCCCCAAAATCTGGTTTAACCAGATTAAAACTGGTTAATCAAAGATCATTGCTATTATTCTAGTTAGAATATTCATCTCAATATTTACAATCTGCACAAGTATTGGGTCTACATTATTTAATATGGGGGAAAAAGACCCATGAAATCCCTGCTCCTTGGTTTTCAGAACAGCACCTGAAGAGCAAATAACATCCAATTTTAAAACTCCTAGCTTTCCTTACATGGAAATTTCTCCAACCCATATCCTTGACTGCGTGGTTGAGTATTCCATGGTATATGTGCAATGCAGCATTGTGCACAGTGATATGGAATCACAGCCATGCCAATCTATTATACTGCCATTGGAAGAAAATTATGGTTTGTTTCAAGCTGGGTTCCAATGAATATAGGACAGGGCTGTCAAACTCGCGGCCCGCAGGCCGGCTGCATCACGCACTGGCCACACCCACGCCCGATTTAGTGAAGGAAAAAATCCCAAGAGGTCACGTGACGTCACTGTGACGTGAATTTGACACTCCTGATATAGGACAACTGCTTGTTGTGTAGGAAGGGTTTATTTGACAGCAAAACAGACATCTTAGCAATCAAAGCTGGCTTTACATTAAACCTTGATTATATTTATAGGTAGGTCTGTTCTTTGTTTTAGGAAGTGTGTGAATAAGATCCACCTTGGGGAGTAGGCTGAATCTGGTGGGGACGAAATGCAGTTTCTCACCTTATGGAGTATGATAATCTTTGAGCCTTTGTGTGTCCAGATGTTGACCTTCAGTGATGAATTTAAATGTTGGGAGAATCCTATTGTATGTGTGGACCCAAGGGGATCCTTAGTTTTAATTGAGTTGACAGTATTTGCCAATTTCCTTAATGGAAGATGGGCTTAGTATGTTTCAGCCTAATTGTCAAAATAAGGGAAAAGCTTAAGTGGGGTTTTATTTTATTGTCTGAGATTCACTAACAGATGGTCAGGTGGCATATAAACTGAATTTAGACTAAATAATCTCCAATCCAATCCTATACCAGCTCAGAAGAAAATTGCTAAATTCAGTAATTATGCGTAGAGTTTTAATTTATTACCTGGATTTAAAAAGACAAATATCTGTTTTATTAAAAGCTAAATTAGCAAAACCAATAAATCAAACAAAACATACCACCTGCCTTCTACAATCTTCCATTTGTTCATTTATTTTCTCTATAGGAGATAAAAGTTACCAATGTTTTTAACAAAATCGACATGAAGAGAAAACTGTAAAGCTAATCCAGATTAGTAGTCTCATAAAAAGAAAATCGTTTTTAATGTAAAAACTCCAGTAAAAGAAAATATTTGCAGCTCAAGGTCAAACTGTGGAGTTTTGGTGCTCTCTGCTTGGTTGTTTGCTTGCATTATACTTATATGTTACTAACTAGATAATGTCATAAGTGCAAGTGAGTGTTGAGTTTTCTTCCTGTCTGTATACTATAGCAGGGGTATCAAAGTCATGGCCCACGAGCCGGATGCATTATGCATAGGCCACACCCTCACCCGGTTTAGCAAAGGGGAAAAAAGTCGCAATACATCACGTGATGATGCCATGACAACACAAGTTTGACATCCCTGTACTATAGCTTATACCTTGAAGTTTTTGTGGATGGTATGTACCCTGCAGTTTTGATGTGAGGTGGGTTCATTCTTGGTGGTTCTTGATAAGAATATTGTTTTCTGCCTAATAATTTGTCTAATGTTGATCCATTCTTATCTGAATTGACTCCTGGAGGGAATTTGATCTAGTCTTTTTGTTTCCTTATTAGATGTTCCTTTTGAGCCATGTGTAAATGTAGTTTATCTCTATGTTTCAGTTGATGGCTGATTTGTCTGAATGCCAAACTTCTAGGAATTGTCTAGCATTTTTGGATTTGGTTTGGTCTAAAGAGCCAGTTCTTAATGGTTAAGGCATTAGCTTAGGAGTTTTCTCTGACTGCTGGCTGAGGTTTGTGGGGTGCTCTCTGCTAGTCTTCTATCTTTCTATCCTATACAGGGCTGTTACAGTCCATACATTACATAACGACTCCTGTTTTTATTTCTAGTGCTATTGGGCTTTTAGTTTGCCTAGAATCTTTTGGAGAGCTTCACTTGGTTTGTGTGGTGCAGTGATACTGTGTGGTTGTAATAGTCTTTTGGTTGTTTCTGAAATGTTTTTTCATGTATAGTGTGTTACTCTTTCCATAGGTTGTACTGATTGCAGTTTTTGTGGCCAGGCATTTTTTGATGAAGTTTTATCAGTATCCATTTTGTTAGAAGATGTTGCATAGGTGGTCTTTTTCGTATTTCTGGTATTCCAGGTTACTGCAGTGTGGTTGTATTGTCTAAAAAATGTTCTTACACAGATCTTCTGATAGGTTTGGCTTTCTAATGTGCTGCGATTTCCTCTACTAAGAAGGTTATCAAGGATGGATAGTATGGATGGATGGATAGTATGGTCTTGCTTTCACCACCATATGTAAATAATATAAAATAGCATAATGTCAAAGTAATGGGAGAACAACACTAAGGAATGAAGCATTTGAAGAAGAGTCATTCATATAGATTCAGTTAAAAGAGACCATACTTCTCTATCAATCAAGAGTAGCTTAAGATGTTACTGCCATGTTGGATACTAGGAAGGCCATAGATTTAGTCTACATTAATTTATGAACTGTGTCATTAGGATGTAACAGCTAAAAAAGAAACAAATCAAAATACCTATTAGGTAGAGTTTCTAATCTAGACTGTAAAAATCTGAATAATCAATAAATGGCACCAAATGCAGTTGTATATATCCTTTTGCTGCCACCTAATGGTAATTTGAACTTTTGTGACCTACTTCTGGTAGTCCTAAACTTGAAGTATTGTCTAATGACACCTGCTTAGATGCTTACCATTGGCACTATGTCATAATTTAAGGTGTGATGAGAGCAGAAGTATAGCTGCATTTGAAATATAGACTACAATGGTGTGAAAAATACAGCTCATTTCACACTTTGCCCAAATTCTTTGTATTCGTTCTTGGATCAAACTATGACTGACTGCAGCTACTAATTAATCTTGCATTTCAGGTATTGCTGTTCCCAGGAATAAACTTATTTTGAGAAGGAAAAGGTTGCTTGCTGTAGACACTGGTTATCCAGTCTCTTTATGAAGAGTGCCATGTTATATTTCTGCCCTGAAACACGAGTTTTGCAATTTTCTTTGCTGGATGATTCAATTCAGAAGCAGAAATTACGAGTCCCATGCTCTTAAGCATAGGCTTATACTTCTGAGCATATGTCTAGCTTAGTTTTTCCCATCTTTGATTAGATGGTAGTTTTCCTTTTTCAATGTTAACAGGTTTTGATTGCTTTTCTGCCACTTTCAGAACTCTCTGAATATTTCATAAGGCACCTTTCAAAAATATAAATAGTCTTTAATATGAGATGAAGGAAAGCTTCACCTTAATTATAAAATTAGGTACAGTATGCAAACAACACATACATTATTTTATTACCAAAAATTTAATTCTTCAGAGAAATGTTGACAGGTTGTTGGTCTATTATATGCAATGCTTTTACCTCAGTGTTTCCCTTTTAGGATCTTTGAAACTAAGAATTCTGAAGACTAAGGTCTAGTCATCCATACATTTTCCTCACTTAGAAGCTGTAACCTGGGGGATGAACCACACAAACATCACACTATTGCCACATCCTGTCATCACACAATTTCTGCTAAAAGTACATTTCTCAATGCATGTCTTATGTCTGCCCCCAAACTTCATCTCAGAGAATCTAATCATTTATTAGTAGAGAAAGATTATTGTCAGGGTTCCAAGTAATACAACCATAGCAAACAGAGTTCTGAGGCAAGCAGCTTCTTCAAAGAATAAGTTTATTGGATATATCATATTGGCACAGATGGGTGAAAACCGACTCTAAAGGTTCCCACAGTTTTCACCTAATTAGAAGTAAAAGTTTTCCCTCCTTTCCGAAACAATCAGTCACATGGTCCAGTCAAGGTGCTGTCCAGTTGCTCAGAAACATCACTCCTTCTTTCTTCAGCCACCTGTAGGAATGTCCTTGCTTCTCAAGGGAAACTATTTTGTTTTGGCTACAAAACCCCAGCTATCACAATTTCCCCTCCCCCCATCCCTCAGAACCTCTGTGGCAACACTGAAGCCCCCAAGATGGCCTCAATCAGGCCAGCTTCAGAGTTGACAATTATGGCCTGTTATTAACACAGCTGCCTGCAATTTACTGCTGGTTCGAATCTCTCCAAGGCTCAAGGTTGACTCAGCCTTCCATCCTTTCTAAGGTAGGTTAAATGAGGACCCAGTTTGTGGGGGCAATAAGCTGACTTTGTATAAATATACAAAAGTATGAAGGCTATTGCTTAACGCACTGTAAGCCGCCCTGAGTCTCCGGAGAAGGGCGGCATATAAATCAAATTAAAAAAAAAAAAAAAAAAAAATGGCCTGTGTCTGTCTGGGTGGACAGACCTTTCAATTACAGGTAGTCTTTGACTTACAACAGTTCATTTAGTGACCATTTGAAGTTACAACAGCATGAAAATAGTGACATGACCATTTTTCACACTTAGGACTGTGGCAGCATCCCCATGGTCATATGATTTATATTAAGATGCTTGACAACTGACTCACATTCATGATGGTCGCAGTGTCCTAGGGTTAAGAGGTGGCCTTTTGCAACCTTCTGACAAGCAAAATCAATGGGGAAGCCAGATTCACTTAACGGTCATGTTACTAATTTAACAACTGCAGTGATTCAGTTAAAAAATGCTGCAAGAAGAGTTGTAAAATGGGGCAAAACTCACTTAACAAATTTCTCACTTAGCAACATAAATATTGGGCTCAATTGTAGTTGTTAGTCAAGGACTACCTGTATTTTGTTCCTCTATATACCCCACTCTCAGAATTAGAGTGAACAGTTTAAAAAGTTGGACCTCTGGTAATTAACTGCCCATGGAATAGAGTTGGAGAAGTATCTTTGATTAGTCAGAAGTCAGAAAATCATCACCATATCTTGAATCAAAAATTAACTCTTTTTCATACAAACACAGAATTTCCTTTTATATTTTTAACAGAGTTCTATTAGAAGACGGCTAGAAGAACATACCAAATTATAATGTTTTTTTGTCCAATATTTTTAAGTATTCTCTTCTTTCATCCAGCTATTCAGCATGCATATATATTCAAACAGATGAATTTAAAATTATCCAAAGACTTCACAATCTTTGGTGATTAATATTAATATTTTTATTGAAATTCCCTGCTTCAGAAATTAAAGCTTTGTAAGCCAGATGCTCTCATCTTTTATTCTTTCTTGCTGATAATCAGCATTCTTCTGTCACTACTATCATCCCTTTTCAAAAAGGATATGCTTACGCATCCAATACTCAATCCTTCATTTCTCATGTTGAAGAATGAATATGTGCCAGGGCTGCACCAGAAAGTTGTAGGTAGCTGTGAATATGCCTGACAATGTGTTCTCAATGGCATAACTCTCATTTATATGAGCATAGCAAAATGTTCTCTGATGACAGAGACAATCAACAAATAGAATAGAATCTTGGAGGAGGGCGCGGGAGAATGGACAAATAAACAACTAAAAAGCATCACGTCAACTACAAGTGTATCATTTGGATTAAAATAGTAATATCAAATAATAGAAATACTACTACTATAACAAAAAACTAATGGCTTTTTCGTTCAATTCATCTCTTTATGAGCTGCCATAAATCAGTGGTTTATCAGGTGGGTATTGCACAAAATGTTGACAAAGGGAAGAAACAGAATTCAGTAAAAATATGTTGTTATAGCCACAATAAAGTGAAGAACACCATAAAAGAAAACAAGAACAGCAGACTATTGTAGTACAATAGAAGAAGCATTAACTGTAGTACTTTATTCTGCCTTTTAGAAGGCAACTCACAATGTGTTTATAATCAAGATCACGTGAGGTACTGATATCACTCTATAAACGCTTAGTAAGACCACACCTGAAATACTGCATCCAGTTTTGGTCAACACACTATAAAAAAGATGTTGAGACTCTAGAAAAAGTGCAGAGAAGAGCAACCAAGATGATTAGGGGACTGGAAGCTAAAACATACGATGAACAGTTGCAAGTACTCGGCATGGCTAGTCTAGTGAAGAGAAGGATCAGGGGAGACATGATAGTAGTGTTCCAATATTTGAGGGGCTGCCACAGAGAGGAGGAAGGTCAAACTATTTTCCAAAGCACCCGAAGGCCAGACAAGGAATAATGGATGGAAACTGATCAAGGAGAGATTCAACCTAGAAATAAGGAGAAATTTTCTGACAGTGGAAACAATTCACCAATGGAACAACTTGCCTTCAGAAGTTGTGGGAGCTTCATCACTGGAAGCTTTCAAGAAGAGAGTGGACTGCCATTTGTCAGAAATGGTGTAGGGTCTCCTGCTTGAGAGGGAGGTTGGACTAGATGACCTACAAGGTCCCTTCCAACTGTGTTAATTTGTTAATGAAGGAAGTTCCACTGGAATGGGGATTAAAGTAAAGATAAAGATAAAGATCTTCCCTGTCCAATGATGTCTGACTCTAGGGGGCGGTGCTCATCTCCATTTCCTAGCTGATGGAGTTGTATGAAGACGCTTCTGTGGTCATGTTGAGGCTTTACGTTGAGGCGCTTGGAACGCAACTACTTTCCCACCAAAGTATATTTCCCACCTATTTATCCTGCAAGCATTGGCATGCTCTCAAACTGCTATGGCCTTACATTGATGTCTGTCTGTATTAGATAAATATATCAGTGGTGCAGCCCTGAAGTAAGAATTTCAGTTTACCACATAGCCTTTGCTATACAGGCTTAGCTGAAACCTAATCCCAATTGAATATATATTGAAGTGAGCAACTGGACCCCAACTTCTTCTTGTTTTTCTCTTTGCTCTGGTGAAAATTGGGGCTACGGTTTCTTTTCCTCTTGGCAGGATATGCACAAAAAACAATAGCATAAACCATAGAATAGGTTTGACTTCATCAACAAGCAAGGAAAAAAAGTCCCCAAGATTCTTTTTTTAAGAATGAGGAGGAAAAAAAATCACCCATCACCAAAGGTTGCCTACCCTGTACAAAACATTAAAAAAAGTCTTGCTGTTAAGCATTGTATGACTTCTTATATTTTTTTTGATGGCTCCTCTATATCTCTTTCCATTTTTCCTTGGCTTTTGAGCCATTTTGACCAGGTCAACCAGTAGAAGCATGAAATAGAATAGATAGTGTAGAATTTTTTTTATTGGCCAAGTGTGATTGGACACACAAGGAATTTATCTTGGTGCATATGCTCTCAGTGTACATAAAAGAAAAGATACATTCATCAAGAATCGTAAGGTACAACACTTAATTATAGTCATAGGGTACAAATAAGCAATCAGGAAACAATATCAATATAAATCGTAAGGATACAAGCAACAAAGTTACAGTCATACAGTCATAAGTGGGAGGAGATGGGTGATGAGAACGATGAGAAGATTAATAGTAATGCAGACTTAGAAAATAGTTTGACAGTGTTGAGGGAATTATTTGTTTAGCAGAGTGATGGCGTTCGGGAAAAAACTGTTCTTGTGTCTAGTTGTTCTGGTGTGCAGTGCTCTATAGAGTCGTTTTGAGGGTTGAAACAATTTATGTCCAGGATGCAAGGGGTCTGTAAATATTTTCACAGCCCTCTTTTTGACTCATGCAGTATACAGGTTCTCAATGGAAGGCAGGATGGAAAGACTTTGTATATGAGATTTCCAGAGAGGAAGTCCGGGGAATAATATGTGGGAGATACATAGGAATCATATGATTGATTGCTGTGAAGAGCCCAGCTTATCTTTGACTTTTGTTTTCTTAGTCATTCACCCCTTTTCCTTTTTTTTTTTTAATGAAATTTTATTGAATAAAGAATATATTACAATTCAAACTTTACGGTTCGGCAACATGTAGTCATATTATATATTTACAAATGCGGTATCTAATCAATTATCTAAATATTATACAATTTGTCCAAAAATTCTTATAAAATTAATTATAGCTAAATTATGATACAATAATATATAGGATTGATTAGTAGTTGTACATTGTTCCTCATAAGTATTAACTTTTGCATTTATTTTGCAACCACCTATACCACAGATCCCAAATCGTGTAAAATTCTGAATCCTCCTTTCCGTTTAACACATACGTTAATCTGCACATTTCTGCACAGTCCAGTACCTTATTGACTATCTGTTCCTCAGTTGGACCTCTTTTCTCTTTCCAATATCTGGCATAGGAGAGTCTAGCGGCTGTGACAATATGAATAATTAGATATTTCTTATCCTTAACAAATGTTCGTTTTAGGACTCCCAGAAGATAAATTTCAGGCAAAAAGTTGATATCCTCATTTAATATTTCTTGGATCCATTTTTGTATTTTTTTCCAAAACTTCCTCGCTTCCGGACACGTCCACCACATGTGGTAGAAGGTACCTTGATCGTGGCCGCATTTCCAACACTTGGAGCTTGCATTTGGATATATCTTTGCAATTCTAGATGGTGCTAGGTGCCATCTATACAGCATCTTATACTGATTCTCCTTATAGCTTGTTGCTCTCGTCAGTTTAAGATTGCTGTTCCATATTTCTTCCCAATCATCTAGATTTATCTTTGAGTGGATATTTCTTCCCCAAGCAATCATTTGGTCTTTTAATATTTCTCCTTCTCTATCATATTCGAGCAGGTAGGAGTATAGTTTAGCTAATAGTTTATTCTCACTGCCTAGCCATACCTTATCAAAACTATTTGTCCCCGTCTCTATTCCCTTATCCTGTTTATCTTTACTATATCGGGATTTAATTTGTAAATAAGGCCACCAATCAATATGAATCCCTTGCTCTTTTAAAATCTCATTGGGTTTAAGGTTACCACTGTTATCTAAAATGTCTTGATAGGTGAACATATTCTCTCTACTTATTGTGTTTGGATGAATCATTGCCTCCATTGTAGAGATCCATTTTGGGATTTTTGAATAATGTTTATGCCTAATTTCTTTCCATGTCTTCATTAATGTATCTCTAATTTTGTGTCGGTGGAAACATATCACTGCCCCCTTTCCTTTATCCCAGAGATAGGCATGCCAACCTCTCAATAGGTCGTGCCCTTCCAGTTGTAAAATTCTTTTGTCTCTTAATGAGGCCCACTCTCGTAGCCATACTAAGTTGGCTGCTTTATGGTATAGCTCCCAAACTGGGAGGCCGAATCCGCCTTTATTCCTTTTTTCCTGCAATGACCGTAATGCAATTCTCGTTTTTTTCCCTCCCCAAATAAATTTCCTTACTATCCCATTTAGATCCGAAAAATATTTTTTATCAATACTAACAGGAGTGGTTTGAAACAAGTATATTAATTTGGGGAGAATACTCATCTTAATGGTGGCTATTCTACCAAGAAACGATATTTGCAACTTCCCCCAACGTTCCAAATCTTGCTTGATCTTTGTCAATAAGGGTATATAATTATCCTCCTTTAAAGTTGAGCATCTAGCAGTAATCCAAATCCCTAAATATTTTATCTTCTTAACTATTTGGATGCCCAAATTTTCTACTAATATTTCCTGTTCTCTTATTGGGATATTTTTTGTTAACATTTTAGTTTTTGTCATATTTAATTTGAATCCAGATAGTTTCCCATACTCGTCTAATTCTTTCAATACTTTTGGCCCGGTTGTTGACAGGTCCTCCATAATCAGCGCTACATCATCGGCAAAAGCTTGAATCTTAAAAGTTTCATTCTTAATTTCCAATCCACGTATCTCGTTATTTTGCCTAATTTTCCTTAGCAATACCTCCAGAGCTAATATAAATAAGAGTGGAGAGAGTGGGCAGCCTTGTCTTACCCCTTTACCAATCCAGAAACTTTTGGTCATATCTCCATTCAGTATAATCTTTGCACTCTGCTTATCATAGATTGTTTTTATCGCATTCTCAAAGTATCCCCCCAAAATTTGATTTGCTGGCTTATAAATCCCCAATTTAGATTGTCAAAGGCCTTCTGAGCGTCAAGGAAGACCAAGGCCAGCTGTTTCTCAAAGTGTGTTTCATAATACTCCAGCACATCCATCACCACTCTCATTTTAGTTCTAATCTGTCTGCCGGGGAGGAACCCGTTTTGGTCAGGGTGGATCCAATTATTTAGTACTATCTTCATCCTACCTGCTAAAATTCCCATAAATATTTTATAGTCCGTATTAAGTAAGGAGATCGGCCTACTCTGGTTTCTCTTCAGATCGTATAAATCTTTCGCCTTTTTTTACATTCACCCCTTTTCCATTTCATTTTGCTAAGCATTGAAATACAAAGGAAAAAAAATAAACAATTAAAAACAACCTATATCTTTGTCAGGGCATGGATATGCAACATCTGTGGAAGCTCTTCCTACTTGCTAGGCTTAATTTAAAGATGAGTATCTTATTATTGTCATTAGAATAGAATTATTTACTTGTTCGGGAAAAAGCCTGTTGGAAAGGCTCCTTCCTTGCTACTTGGGCCTCATCACACACCTTGATTTTTCCTTCTAGTTGTAAATTGGAGCAGTGTGCATCTGTCTTCCTGAAACCCGGTCACCTTTCTTCAAGATGATAAAAGCCTGCTGGTCCACAGTGGGCATTCTTCTCTTCTTGTAAATTAGACTCTCTCTTTGATGGTTTGTCCTTCCCCTCCAAGCTAACCGAAATAAAGAGCAAGCAAGCAGGGGCCTTTATCAAAGTAAACATCCCTCTATTCATATCTCTTCCACATGCTGCCTTAGCTTTGGAAAGAACCAGGGAGAAAGAGAGAGAAATCTTCGGCAAACTAAATTGCTGCTTTTTAATGAAGTTTACACATTTTGAGGCAAATTATGAGTTGCTTTCATTTAAAATGCCTGACGCGTTAATAGAAGGTGGCATGCTCTAAGGAAAAGCAGAGCAGGCTTCAAATTTACATCAGGGCATGAATAATTACAGCATTCCACAAACTGTTAATGTAGCTTTCTGTGTGGGAGGTCTGGCTGTCTGTGTGGTAGACATTTTTAATGGTAGGTAGGAATGGCGGGCCCACGGGGGAGGGCCTTCTCTGTGGCTGCCCTAGCTCTCTGGAACCAGTTACCTCCTGAGGTCCAGACCATCCCCACCCTATTGGCCTTCCGTAAAGCGGTGAAGACTTGGCTTTTCCAGCAGGCCTGGGGCCGTTGATCTCACTCTTGTGATCTGGCGAGATCCGGCCATGAATGGCGTGAATGAGTTTTTAATGTTTTTAATATATTTAATTTTTAAATGTTTTTTATAATGATTTTTTAAAAATGTATTGTGAGCCAACTTGAGTCTTCGGAGAGGGGCGGCATATAAATTGAATTAATTAAATTAAATTAAATTAAATTAATGACCTTGGTACATGGGAAAGAGCCACGGCCAGTCAGTGAAGCCACGGGACCTGTCAGTGAAGAGACAGCTTAGCCCACAGAAGTAATGGGCAAATATCGCAGAAAGGACTCTGTCTAATTTCTTGGCCTGTAAAAGCAAGGCTTGGGGATAGAGATGTACTTTCAGACTTTCAAGTAAGAGGTTGTTGAGCTTGCTTGTTTTCTTGCAGATGTCTGTGGAGATTTTCAGTCACCCAGGTCATGGTTGTCCCAAAGGTGCTTTTTCAAGAAGCAACTGGACTTTCTTGTTTTTCTTTGAAGACATTTCGCTTCTCATCCAAAAAACTTCTTCAGCTCTGTCCAGTCATGTCAAACCAGGAAGTCCAGTTGCCTCTTGAAAAAGCAACCTTTGGGATTTTCTTGCAGATGTTTCATTATTCAAACTAGGTGCTAATCTAGCACTGATGATGTTACCTAGTTTGGGTAATGAAACATCTGCAAGAGAACAAGCAAACTCAGAGAGCACCAAGGACCCTCATGTCAGCCCTGAGCTAAAACATTCTCCTTTATTAGATTTTCAAATTTGTGTTAATGTAACTTTACAATAAAATAGAATTGCTATTCATTTGGTTGTGTTTCCAGTCCAGGCTACCTCACTAGGCTGAAATCAATATTGCAAGTCTCCCCTGTTGCTTTTACAGCCCATGAGATTAAGGAGAATCTCTTCTGAAACATTCATCATGTCCACTTTCCTGCAGTAAGCTGCCTCTTATCTGATGGTTTCCTTGCTGTGACTCTTCCCCCTGTCTCCCAAAGTCATTCTCACAAACCATTATAACGTCTCTGGTTTGTGATATATGTTGTAGAACTGCAGACCAAGGGGGAATTTCCTTCTGAGATCCAAAGACAAGAAAGCAATTTAAAAAATTTAGTCCCACCTCAAAAGTCACTTGTGAAGGTGGCAAATTGTAAGCTGCCTTTGACAAATTATAACCAGCCTTTCTCAGCCAAATATCATCCAGTTGTGTTGGTATTCCAACTGAATGCTCAGCTGGGAAATTCTAGAGGTTCTAGATGTGTCCTAGCACATCTATGGATTTGCCAGGTTTTTTTTTTTTAATTTGATTTATATGCCGCCCTTCTCCGGAGACTCAGGGTGGCTTACAATGCGTTAAGCAATAGCCTTCATACTTTTGTATATTTATACAAAGTCAGCTTATTGCCCCCACAAACTGGGTCCTCAATTTACCTACCTTAGAAAGGATGGAAGGCTGAGTCAACCTTGAGCCTGGTGAGATTCGAACCTACAGTAATTGCAGACACCTGGTGTTAATCACAATGCTATCAGTCTGCTGAGCCACCAGGCCCTTTTTGAAGGCTAGATGTTCTCCAAATTATGTCTGGTTGGTTTAGTTTGAATTCTAAACTCTCAATCATCCCTAACAATATCTATAAGTGAATTTGATCCCACAAACATGTCTTGTTTATGGATAGCCCTGCAAATAAGCAACATTATCATTCATGTTAATTTTTTTTTTTTACAAGTATGTTGGAAAAGTAATTTATTAGGACCTATTTTCAATGCATTGTGTTTAGCTTTGCAAATGTATATGCTAGTTCCCTCTGAACAGCTCATGAAATCTCAATATCTCTCCCCCCCTCCTCTCTCTTAAAGCACACAGGTTCAGCAGCATGCAACAAAACCCACTTTGATATTAAAGTTAGAAATGCTCAAGTATGGCAGACGTTGAAGAACTACTGGCATTATGGATGCGGCAAAGCCATGGCATGACATCCGAAATTTAAACAGAAGCAACTTGAGGATAGGTAAGTTATATACGTTTTTTTTTTAAATAGAAGCCTCATCGAATATGATCATGACCAAGTCTATCACCATGTGGTCCCTTCCGTGTGGCTCACCAACTGTCCATGACAAGAGCTTCACAACATAGATTGAAACGCATACTGCAGATGTCACCTCAACACATGGAGGATGAAGATTAATAACCCATTGAAAGAGCAATGGCCATAGCTCCACTCTCTCTTTCCAAGCTTTTAAATATAAACATCTAAAGGGAAATTGTTGAATAGGACTTCAAGTATGAAAATAATGTGCCTGTGCATATGCATGTATGTATTTGCAATATTGGTATGGCTGCCTATCCTAAGGAAACAACTCTGGCTGGCTCACACCAACGCTAAAACAAAACAGTACAAACAAAAACTTGGTGTCTCACAACCATATTTCTCAGATGCATGCAACAGACCCATGCCAGGCTCCCACCTCACCCTATCCCATTGCTAGTTGAAGTTTAAAATTTTGAAATTCTGGCAGTTTCAAGCCAGGACATCTGTAGGATGACAGGTTATAATAAGTCATTGTGGGCAATTATTATTATTATTATTATTATTATTATTATTATTATTATTATTATTATTATTATTTATTGGTTAATCTTTAGTGAGATTCACAGCCTTTGAGGCTGGTTAATAGCTCAGCAGCTCGAGTCCTAACCAAGGACCTAGGAACTGTTAAGGTATCGTCGGAGGATGTAAGCTGTTCCGAGTAAGGTGGTTTTTTGTAGAGTCAAAATGTTCAAGTCCGGCAAATTTAGAATTTCTAAATAGCGGGGTAGCCCTTTGGGTATTGCTCCAAGGGCTCCAATTACAATCGGGACAACACACGATTTCTTTTTCCACAGTCGCTCAACTTCTTCTTCTTCTTCTTCTTCTTCTTCTTCTTATTATTATTATTATTATTATTATTATTATTATTATTATTATTAGCTTTTCTGTCAACCACTTTGTCCTCATATGAGTTAAAAGAAACTGTGGACAGAGTTCTTAATTTAGAGCCAGGGGTGGGTTCTAAAAATTTTTACTACCGGTTCTGTGGGCGTGGCTTATTTTATGGGTGTGGCTTATTTTGTGGGCATGGCTTGATGGTCATGTGACAATTCTTTAGGATTTAGCAGAGGTACTGGTCTACCAGGTTTTTAACTGCTTGCAGAGTTGTACCAGTCTACCCATTTATTTTTGCAGGCACTGGTCTACTCATGTATTTTTGCGGGCACTGGTCTACCCATTTATTTTTGCAGGCATCAGTCTACTCATGTATTTTTGCAGGCACTGGTCTACCCATTTATTTTTGCACGGCACTGGTCTATTCATGTATTTTTGCAGGCACTGGTCACCAAACTGCCTTTTACCACTGATCAGCTGTAGGGCGGCCCTTTGAAGCCCCGCGGCAAGAGTTTAAACAGTTTTTTTCCTTATAGCCCATCAGCTGGGACTCAGGAGGCAGCAATAGATTGGGGGTGGGGCCAAATAAAAGGTAAGAATAACGCGGGGGGTGGGGGGGCGGAACCGGTTCGGTGACGTCATATCATCAGCGCTACCGGCTCGGCGGAACTGGGTGGAACCGGGAGGAACCCACCGCTGATTAGGGCCTTTCATAATGGTAGAAAAAGTTGGGATGTTACAGAGAATTCAACTCTGCAATTATTTATCTGAGCTGTACAGAGATGTCACTGCTTAGTTTCTCTTATCCTACACTACCTTATTATATGAGATGTATTTTATGCAGCTGTTAATTAATTTTAAGGGTTTTGAAAACAAGTGATAAGTATGGAAAAGCGCTCATGTGTTAATTATATTTAGGCTAGTTTGAGATTAAGGAATTTGAAAGGAGAGGTGGTAGTAACTTTGTGATGTGTATTTTCCACAGATTTACATGGAATTTACCCTCTTATAAGAGCATGTAAAATTGCTTGTAAGCACTTGTAGAGAACATAAATCCTTGGTTTGATGTGATGAAAAAGAAATACTTTATTATTCCCTTGATTCTGGCATCATAAATGAAAGAAATATTGCAGAGACTGTTGTCATCTCAGTGAGGGAACAAAGGCATGTTGTTGTCAGAAAGGCTTTATACTCTCTATATATTTTTCATGCAGTGTCTTTCTATTTATTTAATTCAGTTTAGGCACCGCCCAACTCCAGCTAACTCTGGGCACCTGTATTAGAAAAATATTATTTTGCTGAAAAAACGAAAAACCTTCCTTTATTCTTAGAACATAGAATAATAGGGTTGGGAGGCATCTTGGAGGTCTTCTAGTCCAACCTCCTGCTCAAGCAAGAGATCCTATACTATTCCAGACAAATGGCTGTCTAGTCTCTTCTTGAAAACCTCAAGTGATGGAGCATGGAGGACCTTCTCTGCATCTGATATAAACACATGCACAGAGCGTCCGTGATGACGTCTGGGCGGGTGGGTGGAGCCTCCCGCCACCGCCACCACTACTGGTTCGCCCGAAATGGGGCAAACTGGTAGAAACCCACCACTGGTTGCATGGCAACTTTGAGTTTTGTATTAAGGGGCCTGAGAAAAAATGAAGTGTACTAAAAGAGTTAGACAAATTGATTTTTCTTTCTACTTCACCAGATGCTAAGATCTCAGGACTGTAGGACTGTAGAACTGTGAATAGTTCACCTATTCACACCTTCTGCTCAGAATTCTGAATCAGGATTCTATTAGCAAGCTGTAGAATATAAACCTAACAAATTTAGATAAATTATTAGAGGTAGCTTTCCAAAATTCCTTGAAATAGCAATTGGTCCTATCATGTGTAGCATGATATTATTTATTTTTTCCAGGAATACATCAAGAATGAAAAAAAAAGTTAATATATAATGGTGAGTTGAACAATGATAAAGTTATAATTTTTGATAGCACTGTATTGAGAAGCTGTGGAAAACAGATGCAGGATCTTGGGATTTAATGTATTACTTTAAAGACGTAGTACCTGAAAGACAATGTAATCCTATTAGAACTATCTGAACAAGAAGAAAATTTTAGCTACTTTATTTTGGAGCCTTTCAGACAAATCAAGTGTAATCAGAGCTTTAAAAAAACTTAAAAAATCCAAAGCTGGCTCTTTGACAACTACAACACAACTGTGCCTCAGATTTTCTAAGTAATCTCCAAAAATGTTAATCCAATAATCTCCAAAAGAGATTCTCCATATGCACAGCTGTAGCAAATATCTACATATACTGGTTAGAATTAGCATTAACAAAAACATTTATAGAATGGATTAAGGGAAAAAATTCTTAAATTATTTCAAAATTAGGACAAGAGAGAAGGATTTATATTAAAAAATGAAGGGGGAAAAAGCTGATTGTACCCCTTCAAAAGGTCAGGTTAATCCACTATCAAAATATTGTATATCTGATTAAACTTTGCACATAGCTGCTAAGTAAGGCTATTGCATGGGGATGGCTTCCACCATGGATTCTAGTGTATATTTATGTCAATTTTTATATCTTCCCCACATCTATCAATAGTTCACCATTAGACCGCATTTTACTCTTGCTTTGCAACTACATTTATTAGTTTCATTGCTACATCTATGTATGAGGAAGGATTTTTTTCTTTAAAAAAAATCTTAAATTGTGAGATCATTATTCCAGCTAGTTCAGTATTATTCATAGCACCAAGACTGGGTAACTCAGATTGTTCCTGGGTTACCACTCTCAGCATTCCTCACTGTTAACAATTAAACAGAACAGAACAATTAAAACTCGGACCACACGTTTTCTGAATAGTTTTTATCCCAGAGCTATAATTGCACTCAACAATGAACTGAAGGGCCACCATCAGTGAGCTGTTGGACAGTATTACTTGGTCTGTTGTGTGGATGCTTGGGTGGTTTAGGGGTGGGGAATTTGTGGTGGGTGGGAATGTGTTTGGGGATTGTTATGTGCATTGGACCTGGTCTTCGGGTGTTAAGTGAATTGCGTTGTATGGGTATACTGTGTATACATGTACAATGACAATAAAGTTGTTTTATTATTATTATTATTATTATTATTATTATTATTATTATTATTATTATTATTATTATTATTATTATTATTATTCATACTAGTTGATGCTGCTGGAAAGTGTGATTAAGCAACACATGAATGTCTCAAATTAGCCACCCTATTCTATACTGATTGGCTTCTTTGGGACTTCAGATGTGGGTCATCTTTATTTTAGACCCAATTTAATCCTGCCATGAAGCAATTTAAAAGAATGAAGCAAAAATCATTTCTATGATGTGGATCGCATTGCCTATGAACCTAGATGCCCTATTTACACTTTTGCAACCCTTACAGCCCCCAAGACTGTATGGAGCCACAAAATGAGGCCCATGTTATTATTGAGATTTGAGTCTCTGCAGGGATTATTCTTTTAACATCCCTGATTCTTTCTTTCTTTCTTTTCTTTTTTTAATTTTTATTGAAAATTATTTAAAAAATACAGAAAAAAAAGTATAACAATATGGATAGAATTGCAGAGAGTAATATAATACATATAGAGTTTTAAAGTATCAATTTTTGCCTAGAGAAAGTACAAACCTCCATTAAGCCAACTCATCAAAAGAAAGAAAAGTTTATCCAGGAGAAAGAATTCTCAACTGTCATGCAATGCTCCTATAAATATTTACCCACATTCACATTAAGGTTAATATTTTCATTCTTCTTAAGATTTCTTTTTTTGCAGCCAAGCATACCATCTGTCCCAGCTCCTATATAACCCCGATTCTTGTCTATCTCGCAAAAGTCCAGTAAACTTGTCTGGACTTCTGCTTGTCTGCTTCTGCACAGTCCATGAACTTTGCAATTAACGTAGCCTCCGATGGGATATTTTTGGATTTCCATTCTTGCGCGAACGAGATCCTGGCTGCAATGATGATGTGGAGAGCGAGATACCAATTAGATTTGTTCAAGTTCTCTGGTTTCATGCCTAGTAAAAACGTTTCCGGGTTCAAATCTATTCTACATCCTATGATTTCGATTCTTGGGATTTGGAAAAGATAGTTTAAGGAGCAAAAGGGGTGCCTTAAGTCTCTGCAGGGATTATTCTTTTAACATCCCTGATTCTTTCTTTTTTTTAAGGGTCCTGATGTCATGGATCCGAGTAATGAACCCAATCGAATCAGGACTCTGAGGCTTTAGTCAGGCTCCAAAGACCTTTTATTGAGTACATCATATCGGCACATAGAAAGGTGAAGCTAGCTCTAAGTAATTCCTGTTGAATAGTGGGTGAGGACAGAGGACACAAGACACATCCGGCAGTGCAACAGCTTTATTCAGCTCCAGTAACAACAATGGCAATGTGAGCTACGGCAGCCCTTTTTTAACCGGACCTGTCCGCGGCTTCAGCCACTGACGCGCGCTTGATTTTCCCGCTCTAGCTACTGGCTCCTGATTAGTCCCTGTGCCAATCTATTCAATACTTAACAATTCCCATGCTTTAGGGTAGTTTAAAAGAATAGAAATTTCCCACAACCCTCAGATGTCTTAGGTCACATTAACCAATCAGTCCGGCAGCAGCTTTCCTCTCCGTCACAGCAGATGTTTGTTGCCATGACCTTGGCTGGCCAATGTTTTGTCTAGCAGTTTAAGGCACCACATTCCAATACTTTCTGACTCCCCTCCTACCCCACAAGAGTGGTAACTGAGAAATGAAACAAAAGTAAGCATGGCTGAAGTCGTTCCTAGGGTTGATGCCTGATCTAATTCACTTGGGGAATTATGGCTTGCTATGCAAACCCCAGTGTTCTCTCAAGCTTAGGGAATATCCCTGCTGCAGTATATCTTCAGCTATGTTCTATCATTTATGTCTATCCTAATCCAGAGAAGACTATGTAGGACAGCTTTCTCCTGCACTGAAAAATCTCATGGCGGTCTCTCCATTAGCAATTACCATGTTTCACTCTGAGCCAAATGTGAGTCTGTTAGGTTCAGCTTGTAGCGTACTCCTAACCTGTTGGTCAGGCAATATATCTGTTTCTTTAAGAAACGACTGAGCCACGTAATCAGGGTTTGCTGAACCCTGTAATTAGGCTACAGTGCATAAAGAAGCAGCGCAGAGAAGCGTTCTTTGTTCCTGATTGTTCCTGATTGTTCCTGAATGATCCTGTTGCTTCCTGCGTCTTTCTGATGATTGTTATATGGTACTGTATACCAAGAGTTACTAAAGTCTGTTTGCTTTGGTAAGGGAAGATAATTACTGGACTGATATTACTGTTTATGACCTTGGACTGTTTTACCTGCACCGAGACTGCTTATTATCTTGTATATAAAGTATTTTTCTCACACGAGCTGCACGTTTATCTCCTTCCCTGTGTGTTTCTGCTCTGCTCGTTGCACAAGCAACAAATACTTTTTACACACACCCTAACAGAGTCATTCACTGATGGCAGTGATGAAATCCAATTTTTTTTACTACCAGTTCTGTGGACATGGCTTGGTGGGCGTGGTGTGGCTTGGTGGGCATGGCAGGGAAGGATACTGCAAAATCTCCATTCCCTCCCCACTCCCGGGAAAGGATATTGAAAAATCTCCATTCCCACCCCACTCTGAGGCCAGCCAGAGATGGTATTTGCCGGCTCTCCAAACTGCTCAAAATTTCCACTATTGGTTCTCCGAACCACTCAAAATTTCCGCTACCAGTTCTTCAGAACCTGTCAGAACCTGCTGGATTTCACCCCTGATTGATGGGTCCCATGAATGTAAGTAATCCCTTAAAAAAAGGAATTCCCTAACTTGGTTCCTTCAGAAGGTTAGCAATTGTGAACATTGCTGGCATAATTTGCTCCCTTATGATGCATCTTTATGGAAGAGGCAAAAAGACATCAACTTTCCCCTTCCTGTTCTTGGCAGAATAAGAGAAGTGAGTTACATCTGTGGGGAGACTTGGAGGTATAACCAGTGGTGGGTTCCTCCTGGTTCGGTCCGGTTCGGCCGAGCCAGTAGCGGTGACGATATGACGTCACCGAACCGGTTCTCCCCCCCCACCCTCCCACCCCCCCACATTATTCTTATTTGGTCCCACCCCCAATCTATTGCTGCCTCCTGAGTCCCAGCTGATGCCTAGAGGGAAAAAAACTGTTTAAACTCTTGCCGCGGGGCTTCAAAGGGCCATCCTACAGCTGATCAGTGTTAAAAGCAAACAAATGAGTCGGGTCGTAAGTGCGAGGACTGGTTGTAAGTGCGAGGACCTTCCAGAAATGACTCTGATCAGCTAGCCACGCTCACCTAGTCACATGACATCCAAACCACACCCACAAAATAAGCCATGCCCACAGAACCAGTAGTAAAAAAATTTAGAACCTACCCCTGGGTATAACCCAGATGGATTTTATACACAAGGCAAAAACAGAGCCATTTTTATGGATTAACTGCCACAAGCTCACAATGGTGCATGTACCCAGGGGCAGGACACTAAAGAATGAAGCACGTGATGAATGCTGAAGGTCCTGCTAATTGCAGCAAAGCTCAGGGAGGAAAGTGGGTAATTTCTCTAGCCTCTGAACTCACCTAGCAACAGTGCAAATCCTGTGTCCCTGAACTGGCTGGACAGCGATATATGAAACTAAATTAAATAAGAGCTGAGCTGCTTCTGTGTCCAGATCAGACTTTATCATCGCCCCATTAGCCCACTTGGCCAGTTAAAGAAGAATTCCAATTTCTTCTAAAGTTCCTGAATTTTGCTATGTCTGGTTTCTCTGTATTTGCATTTCCATTATTATTTTTTTTAATGTATGGAAGAAAACGGATGTTTGACCGATCACATCAAGCACTTCTATGAAAGCTGCACAGTTAAAATGTCCATGTTTGTCTCTCAGTGTGTGTATATGCTTGTGAGCTTAATATGAAAGATTTCAAATGATATGGAAAATGACAATTGCTCTGATAATAAAGCTGCCTTGTTCAAGTTTAAGAAGATTAAATTCCAGCAATCCTTCTGCTATTTTTCTTTTCTTTTCTTTTCTTTTCTTTTCTTTTGAGGATAGCATTCAAAATTGATGTTGGAACAATGAAAAACATTTTTTAATGTGTGTGTGTGTGTGTGTGTGTGTGTGTGTTAAGAAGAAAACTAAGCATGAAAAAAATTAACTGCGATTATTGGTTTGGTTGTTGCTTGAAATCAGTTCAAAAAATAATAATCCACTCCTTTGATTGCAGCCTGTTTGGTATCTATAGTTTAGTGCCTTACTTTCAGTTTTACAACACCCAATTACAGTATATCAGCTTTTCAAAATCAGATCAACCACAACAACTTTTAATCCCCAGAAAAATAAGAGACTTGTCTGTGTACCATTACTTTATTAAAATGCAGTTGAAGTAATACTGAATATTTGCATAATTGAATAAAAAACAAAAGTATTACCCTTTCATACTCCATTTTATCTGTATAATGAGTTCCTCCCCTACCCCAAAGGACTTCTTTTTGGTCTGAGATCATTTTAGGAGGCCATTGTAAGAACTCTGAACTGGAGGAAAAAGTTAGTGTGTATATTAGTGTGGGAGATTCATAATGATGTTTTATTTATTGAATGTTGGAAGCACTTAAATAATCAAGGTGATGTCTTGATACTGAATTTTTAAAGAGTGTGTACCTCAGAGTCTCCAATGCTTATATAAGTGACTAGCTAAAAAAAAAAGGATTTTTGTTGTTGTAGGTGCACATTTGGTGGATGTGTAAAAAAGTCATATCATCAAATACATATACGGTAATAATACAGAAGATCTAAATTGAATCATATCCAATTGAAATAGAGGCTTTTCTTTAGGGATTGATGGATGAGCAGCTGGGAAAAAATGTGGAACTTTGTTTTTATATATGATAAATGCAGCAAAACTGTTATACGCACAAAGGTGGAAGGATTCAACTTTACCCACAATGGGTAAACTTCCATTTTAAAAAGGGGAAATGTTTTATTAGAAAATAAGTACCGGTAGTTTTTCATTATAAAAGAAAGACTATCTGTCCTTTTCTTATTTACAGTTTCTCTATCACATGTCTCCTATTTCTATAAGCTACTTTAATTCTATTCTATTTCTATTTTGACTTTTATTTTTATCTGCCTAACTTCAATCTACAACTTTTGAATATATTTACTTTCTTTTATTGTACAATTCCTATAAACCAGGGGTCTCCAACCTTGGCAACTTTAAGACTTGTGGACTTCAACTCCCAGAGTTCCTCAGCCAGCTGGCTGAGGAATTCTTTATTTATTTTATTTTTATTTTCGTCAAGCATGTATTAGATAACAGATATAAGTATAAACATAATTATGAATACATGAAATGGATACAAAAATAAGGGAACATTAGGACAGGGACGGTAGGCACGCTGGTGCGCTTATGCACGCCCCCTCAATTCTGAGAGTTGAAGTCCACAAGTCTTAAAGTTGCCAAGTTTGGAGACCCCTGCTATAAACCATTTGTCAGTGCCTCAGCGCTGGCATAGAGAGGAGAGATAAGCTCTGAACTTTTGCCTGCTAAATCCCTTTGAAGCCCGGTCGTCGTGGAAATGAGGAGGGGGGAGACATTCCTGTGAAATGATGAGACAAGAAGTCAGGAGAGTGACTTGGAAGATAGCCAATGAGAAGCAGAGAATTGGGGATCGGAAAGGGAGGGATTGGGTCAGTCTTGTCCACATCGAGTCATGATCCGGTTGCTGTGCCCGAATAAAGACAAGTTTTCCTTAAAGATTGGCAGTTTGGAAATTCATTTATTTTGAGATAGCATCGAAGTCTGACACCATTTTATTCTACCTTCACCTCTGTGTTAACTCTTATCTATCCTGATTCCAGATCCAGATATTATCAACTACATCTCACTTGCTGTCTCTACCTGTGGGCTGATTTCTGCAGTCTGTTGCCTCAGGTGGACTTGGTCATCATGGTGTTCGACCTGCTGGGGTGGCTTGATATCCCCACCAGAGCCACATATTGCTCTTTCCACTTCTGTCTCTGAATGTGGTTGCAACAACACCAACAGATCAAAGAAAGGGTCAGGAAAAAGAAAACCCTAAGAGCCAGCCCAAAGGGCCTATCATCCTGACCCAGAGTCAGAGCCAGAAGTCACCTGGCTTCCTCCCACTGCAATATCCAAATTTTTCAGGCTTTCCTTTATACCTCTTCTTTGCCATGCTGCTTTGCTCCTTTCCAGCCTTCTGGCTGTTAAGATTTGTTTATTTATATTTTACATTTCTTGACTGTCCACCTCCCTCAAAGATAACTGGTACGCTTATAAAAGCACTAGTTGACTGTGACTCTGGCACATTCAGCCCACTCTTGTAGATCCCTCTTAAGTCTCTTCTACTAAGCCTCCTAGGTCTCATCTCTGCTTAAATTTACTTATTTATGTACTTATAAGAGATTATTGCCACTACAGTCCAGAGAGGTTCTGAGCAGCATACATTTCCTTTTCTCCATAAGAAGATTAAAACAGCAATACAATATCACAAAACAACAACTGTCAATAGCAAAGTTCCATGGCTACCAAGACCATAAACATCCAACACAGTGCAGGATGGGGCTTCCAGTTTATACCAGCAATTCTCTCAAGTTTTTCTTAAAAATCTAACTTCTTATTGGCTATTTGACCCTCCCAAGATGGAGAATACTCATTGCTTTTAATTTTTTGTTTTGGTCCTTCTCTAAGTTAGATATTGCTGATCCCTACTAGATTTTTTGCTCCCCTGTGACCTCCAGAGAATCTACCTCATGTGGTACCACCTTCCTGGGCCATTGCCTTTTCTTCTCTTCCTGGCTTAGATGAGGCCCATCATCACCAAATCCTTCCAAAGTATTGTCTCTAATTGCCAACATCAGTCCTTTTCCCCTATTCTGCTATTGAGGTTCCCCAGCACAGATCATACATACACATCCTTCACACACCACTGGTTGCAGATTCCCTTTTCTGGTAGTATCTTTGGGCTCTTCAGCTTTTTTATTTTGCCTTCTGATACTCTAAAATCCTCCCCTCTTCCTTTTGATGACCTCTGTGAATTCAGCAACTCTCCTGCTAAGGCAGCCCCATTAGTCATATAGGAATTGCTTTATTTTCTTCCAGGTGGACCCTTCTTAAGTCTTAAATCCTTCACCCCATCAGAGCTTCAGAGATAAATTCAATGCCAGGGTTTATTTTACTTGCAAAGAAAAGGCAGTTGCTTATTTACATTCTTTTTATCCTTTCTGTGTCTATTATTCCTAGGGACTATCTTAAATCTTCTTAATTCTATTCCATTTTTCTTTATATCTGTCCTAGCTTACATTTCTATTTTCCTGTCACTTTATTTGAATCCAAAGTGTTGGATTCCTATTCTTACTTGCTTATTTTCTATCTACAGTTCTTTTACCTTGTTTGTTTCTATAGCTTTCTATCTATTGCTTTCTACTTCCTTATAATATAAAATTACTATGTAGCATTCAGGTGTAGTCTCGTCTTTCTTTTAACTCTTCTTCTGTTGGGTCTAGTGCCAACAGAACTATCTTCCTTGGGGCTGGTCTTCACCATCTGCCGACAGTTGAACTTGATCACAGGGCCGGGATTGGGACTGCTGATGTATAGATCTTACCATCTATACATTTTTCAGCTTTGTGAGGTCTCTTTCTCCTTGGCTTTCTCAGATTTCTTGCTTGCATTATTGATGGGGTTGGGGTTGAGGTCGCCCAGTGTTTCCCAACCTGGGAGGTGTATGGATTTCAACTGCCTGAATTCTGAGCAATGGCAATGTTGGCTGGGAAAACGCGGGAGTTTCTTGAAGTACACATCTTGAAACACACCATTTAGGGAAACACTAAGCTAGTCTATTACCCAGGTTATAGGTTTTGGCTTTATATTTGTCCTCTATACTTCTCATCTGGGATAAAGCTTTCCATACCTTCAGACTCCCAAGATCTCTTCCTGGCCTGGCTGCTATTTACTGGTACTCACCTAAATCAACTATCTTGTGGCTGCCTTAGAACATTTCATTATGTTATGTTATGTTATGTTATGTTATGTTACGTTACGTTTTATATTATGTTTTATATTGTATTGTACTGTACTGTACTGTACTGTACTGTACTATATATACTATACTATACTAATTATATTAATTATATTATATTATTTCATGGGTCCTCTCCTACATGTATTTCATTTTAGAATGCTTTTTTCAGCTCTGTTGATTTCTTGTTTAGCCTGTAGATGGCAAAGTTGTGTAATAGACATAGAGGAGCAGACGTTGAGCCAGGGACTCTTGATCTAAAAACACCTGGCACAGAGTTAGGACCAAAGGGCGGCCAGAAACTCCCCAGCACACAGAAAAGCATTTTTAATTAAACTTCCAGACTGAAGGTGTGTGTGTGTGTGTGTGTGTAACAATTTATAGTAAAGATCTACCCACTGTCATATATATATATATATATATATATATATATATATATATATATATATATATATATATATATATATATATATATATATATATATTATATATATAAAATTTATATTTGCTGCTGAAGAAATAAAGGGAGACTAGTATAGATCTATTTCAAGCCTTTTAGCTTTCATCAGCTAGCCATACCCTTACTCGGATTCAAACTTGGGCTTCCTGCATGTTAGGCAGTTGAATTAACCTTCTGAACCACAAGTTCTCCTCCCTTCATCAAATTGAGCCAGGGGAAAGATAGATAGATAGATAGATAGATAGATAGATAGATAGATAGATAGATAGATAGATATATGACAGTGGGTAGATCATTACTATAAATTGTTCTAGCTACAGATAATCTATTACAGGAAAAAAAATTCCAAAGGACCAAAAGTTACTGATTTAAGCCCTGTCATTTTTCTTAATAATAAATATGTTCAATCCAGTCTTACCATAAGCCATGTCCATTGTTAACACCTTACAATTACAGTTATTAAATTGGAGAAAAAAAACTAGATAATGAAGACTTCTTAAAATGTTCTATCTGCCGTAAAATTATATTTGTCGTTAAATACATCATCATGCTTTTTAATATAAGGGGCTTTAAATGAGCTATAATATGTCAATATATCAGATAAATCAGATAAAAATATAGTATTAGGAAATTAAAAAAAAAAGTCCAATGTCCTATTCGTCATGAAAAAATAGCATGCTTTAAATGACATGATTCTACCAAAAAGAAAAGGCATTGGATTTTGTTTGAAACACAGCCAATAACATTAAGCTTTAGGGTGGGGAATTATGAGAAAATGAAAAGAATTCAAGTTCTAGGATATTATTTGAAGGGATTAAAGATCAAGATTGTTAAAAGTAAAAGGAAGGAATATTACATTGATTTATCCTTTAATGGACTTTGCTGATCAAGACCGAATTGTAAGGAGTTAAGGAATTGTTTATAAATCAGAAATGGAATATGGAAAGAAGAGATCATTTGTTGCATTTTAAGAGGTGATAAATTACTAAAATTGTTTTCACCTCTTGTGATGAAGGGAGGAGACATTTCTACCGTTTTTTCTTTACTGTACATTTATTTTTTCTTCCTTTTCTATTTTCCCTTCTTTTTCTGCATTTTCTGTTTTCTCTCTATTATTTTTAATTTGTATTAGTTTTTAACTTTCTAATGTATTTTTTCTTAAATTTTTTATTAAAAAATGAAATATGGTCAGAAAAGTTATCTTCCTTCCTCTCTCTCGCCCTTTCTCACTTTAGTGGTTAGAACTTTATTGAATTTTGCTTGACACTACAGATGACAGTAAAAGTGATTAATTGCTGCTCATAATTGGAGTTTCATTCGAGTGGTTATTGCTGTCAGTATCAATTAATAGCTCCACGAGAACCTAATTCATTTTACAATCTTAAAGAATGATGGCTTGTGGGAATTATGCTAAACTAGCATTTTCAATTAGGTTTGTGAATTTTTATAGTTTACTGAATAATATTTTACAATGTTATAATAGTTACCAATGATGAGGGATTATTACATTGTAATCAGACAAATCACATATGCATGCGCCTTTCCTAAAATGCCATTATTATAGATATTAAGATTCAGACATTCTATGTAATCATTGCTTTTAAAGTAATTTTTAAAAGATATGCAGGAGATACTGATGACTGTTTCAGCTATCTAGTTTTGCTTTGTTAATTAAGAACTGAATACTGTTTTCAAGTAATGAAACCGAATTTGCCTGAAATTGTTCAAAATTGTAATAAGGAACTTGTAAATTTTCTAAATAAAAAATATAAAATGTCATTTTAATCTTTGAATAATCACAAAGTTCTTCCTCAGAATAATAACTGATACTACTCTGTTTTTTATATATCTATGTTTTAACTACTAATCAGGAAAATTATTATTTCTCTTGTTTGGAAAAAAAAACAATTATATGATATGGAAATCTAGCTGCTGAGTTTCAGACTGATTAATCCAAGGAAACTAAAATTTGGGTGAGAATGGAATTTTATTATCCCCTTTACTGACTGTTGGGCAATATCTATAAAAACTGTTTTATTGTAGAGATGCATCTTGTCTCCATCCCACCCAAAAAAAAAAAAAAACGTGCAGGGGAGGGAACCATAATCTTTATCAGATTAAAAATAGGATATTTTCAAGATTTTGGAGGTAAAATTCTTTCAAATCTGTTGATTAAATCTGGAAATCAGAGGTGGGTTTCAGCAGGTTCTGACCAGTTCTGGAGAACCGGTAGCGGAAATTTTGAGTAATTTGGAGAACTGGTAGTAAAAATTCTGACTGGCCCCGCGCCCATCTATTCTCTGCCTCCCAAGTCCCAGCTGATCGGGAGGAAATGGGGATTTTGCAGTAACCTTCTCCTGGATTGGGGAGGGAATGGAGATTTTACAGCATCTTTCCCCTGCCATGCCACACCCACCAAGCCACATCCACAGAACCGGTAGTAAAAAAATTTGAAACCCACCACTGCCGGAAATGCATATAGCATTTCATTTTGGAACAGAAAAAAAATGTGGACCAGAACTAGTTTGATCATTTTCACATCACATAGACAAACAGACAGGCATCTGCAAATCTTTTTCAGATGTTGATTAATAGGCCTAGGTGCAAATTACTATAAATTATTATACAAATTATAGATGCAGATTGGAATCCATTAGAAATATTTATTACTGCATAATTCAAGTACTAATACATTTCATCCTACTGTTGAAAAGCGCATGGCCAGGTGAGCTCTCCAAGTGCTGAATCTTCTTGGTTTTCTTGTTTCTGTAGCTTTGTGTGGGAACAAGTTTCTCAAGACACTCTGAGATGAAGTTTCCTCTACAATCTAGCTCAAATTTAGAACTTTATTGTTGCATGATATTCTTTGGAGTGAGGAAGAAATACAGTTTTACAGTCTCTTGAGTTCATCCTACTCTATTACCACTAATCAACTGAGTGATGGGAAGAGATAAGAAACAATCTTCAAGTGAATCTGGGAGACTCATGCATAGAAGCTTGGTTTTGTTTTGTTTTCCCATCTTCCCTCAGAACTGAGATAAACTACCTAATAAATAATCGAGAATAATGTTAGCATTTCAGGACTTGGAATGTATGCCCCATGGAATCCTTGAAAACAAAAAGGAATATCTAATGCATAGGACTTCTTTGTTTATGGAACTCTGGTTTATCTGCAGAGTATTCTAAGATGAAATGAAAGTGAAATATTTTTCTGTGCTTCAGCAGGAGAATTTAACTTTCTAGGGCAGGGGTCCCCAACCCCCGGGCTGTGGCCCACTACCGGGCCGCAGCCTGTTTTTAAACCAGGGAGTGGGAGAGATGGGCAAGCGCAAGTGGAGCTTTGCACCAAAGCACAAGCGCCCTCTAGCTCAAGTGCCCTCCGCTCACGTGAGTGAACCTTCACATGTGAGCGCAAGCACCCTCTGCTCACATTCAAAGAAAGCTCAATTCATGTGAGTGAAGTGTGTGCACACCTGCCACTCACACATGGAACTGTGTACACGCCCGTGCACCTGCCACTCACACACACACATACCCGTGCTGGAAAGATTGGAGACCGTTGTTCTAGGGCATGTTTTAATCAGCAGAACACAAATAATGGCTTTCAGTGATGGACATTTCATTTTGAGAAATTAACAGTTAATTCTGGCAATTCTCAAGAATTTTTATTTTATTTTATTCTTTTAATTTAATTATATTTTGTTTTATTCTTTTCTTTTCTTAATTCTTTATATCCCAGCTTTATCATTTTTACAAATAAGTCAAAGCAGCAAAGTCCCAGACACCTTGCTCCTCCTATTTTCCCCCACAGCAACAAGCCTGTGAGGTGGGTTGGGCCGAGAGAGAGACCTCTTTCTTTTCCACTTGGCAATTTTTGGCTCTACCTTGACTCTAATCCCATTTATTCACTGTAGTTCTAGCCCCTTTCAAGTTTAGCCCTACTATTACCAGTAAGCAGTCAAAAAACTATATGTTAGACAATGCAACCCTCAGTGAGATTCATTCTTGTGACCAAGTTACATGGACTTTTAAAAATCATATGAGCAGAAGCTACTGGCCTAAGTATATAGGAGGAATGTTTAAATGATATAATCGTAATGTAATGTTGGGAGAAATATTCATCTGGTTCAATTCCAAGCCAGGAGAAAGACACTGGAGACAAAATGGAGGCTGGAGGCTGATTGGAAATTTATTGATGAAGCAGAACCACCAAGCACGTGTGATTCTGGGTAGCTGACCACATGGAGTTGAGAGTGGGGGGTATTTATACCTTCTCTTGGGCTTTGCATTTGAGCTTCCTGTTCCTGTGCAAGAACATGTATTCTATTGGCTGTTGTCAGACTCCCGTGGTACCATGTACAAATCCTAGGAGTTTGTCTGAGCTAAGTTTGGTTGAAGTTTGGTCGATGCAATGAAGGAGCTTGTTGGGCAATTCCTATTGTGGCTGAGGGTTAATCCTACCTTTGTTCAGACCTTGCGGTAGGGGATTTGCTATCTATCTCTTTATCTCTTAAGTGCTGACATCTGCTGTGGGCTATTAAGGAAGGTGGGGGCTATTAATAGTGAGTCTGCTTCCTGCTACTAAAAAATATGTTTCTCCATTTCTCATCCAGGAAAATATAATAATCTGCCTTTTTAAATATTTCCTAAAATATTTTATTCTTCTAGGAGAGGGATGGGTGCTTTCTACAGTAATACAGTCCATAAGTTTCCTTTTCTCCTTCTATAAGAAGGAACTACCAGTTTAAAAATCAACTGTTTATTTAAAATTATTCTGTGGTTTACATCCACTTCCTAGAATTGGATTGTCAATTAAGCTTGTTTGATTAATTCAATAAATATTTATTTATCTGAATGACAGCCCTATTTCAGCAGCTGTTAGTCCAAAGTTTTCCTTTCTCATTATATGTTTTCTCAATTTTATTAGAAGCAGTTAAGGAAAATAGCTTTGGGAATCAAAGAGCAGATTACCCGGAGACAATAATGTCTCTAATCAAATTCTGTCAACAGTTTGCTAAGATACTCAGAGAATTGTAAAGAAAATCTATATAATTTGGATTTTTTTTCTCTCACTCTCTTTCTAGTCAGTTTTCAAAACAAGCGTTGAGATGGTAATTTGTAATCCTTCAAGATTAAGGTACATTCTGGTACTTAATAATATCAAGTAGAGTAAGCTTTTTCAAGGATCAAATAAGCGGTCTTATCCTTGCTGAACAGCACTTGGTCTGCATTTGCTGAACTCTCCAAAAATTTATATTTTGGGGAGAGAGGGAGGGAGGG
Organism: Pantherophis guttatus; assembly: GCF_059756535.1. Classification (NCBI taxonomy): domain Eukaryota; kingdom Metazoa; phylum Chordata; class Lepidosauria; order Squamata; family Colubridae; genus Pantherophis; species Pantherophis guttatus. Next base: position 151,177,877 of record NC_142063.1, read on the forward strand.
AGGGAAGGACCATAAGGTTCTGCAAGGCAAAGAAGGAATCACTTCCATCACTTCCATTCCACTACAATGGGGGGGAAGGGCATGAATTCTATTGGTTGCCACCTATTGCTTTGACATTCTGCCCTGCTAGCAAGTATCGGATCATGATCCATAAGAATAAATATGTGCATTTTTCTTATATTCCCATATTTCTTTCTTTGGAGTTTCCTGCTGAAAAGCTCTCCCCCCTGATAAATCACATTTTAAAACTCCTCCTCTTGTGGAAGTTTGATGCAAGGCAGGGCCAGAAAAAAAATCGTTGCTGGTACCACATCTGCTAATTTTGCACATATTTCATTTTCTAATATGTCATGTAAACAGCTGGTCAGAGTATATGAAGGAAGAGGCTTATTGGATTTTCTGTTCTAATGAATGAAAATGAAGACTTTTATGCTACTGGTGGGGACAGCAGACTCCACTTCAACATTCCACTGCATCTGCCAATCCCATTTGTCAGCAGGTGCAGGTTTTAATGACTCGTCCCCTGCAACCACTGGCCTCAGAAGTATGGCAGCTGCTTCCTGGGTTTTTAGTTTTTAGACAGTACAATTTTCTTATCATTAGGTGGGTCAGTTTGAAGGAAGGAAAAAAGTCATATCTGTTTCTGAGGAAGGAGAAAATCTGCTAAAACTAAGGAACTGGGTATCCAGAAGTATCCAGCAGGTTTTCTGCTGGAATTTGTTTGAATAATTTATAGCTATTTTGATGATTTTTTTTTTAAAAGGAAGATCCATGTGTATGCTCAGAATTTCTAGAATAATAGACTTTGGTGGAATTTGAATCCTTAGGTATAAAGGGCAATAAATCCCATGATACCTCACTTGAATGTACTCATAGGTAAATATGGGTGTAGACCTCTGCAAGTCATATTACCAATTCATTCCTTTTCGTCTTTAAATTTTTACTCCATCCTTCTTTTAAAGCCTTGAAATTCACAATTATTTCTTGAAAAAGAAAACTTATAATTTACCCAAGGCCAGTCACTGTCTCTTACAACCAGCAGATGGGCAAAATTATCCAACTTGATCTGTCATTCTGAGTTTTCACAGAAAATCCATTCCAAAAGTTTAGGTGTTTCCCATATATAAAGAGGAAAATTTATTCAATGAATATGGATAGCAGAATATTAAGAGTGCAACCTAATTGCTAAAAACAAATGTCTAATTAATAAAAGTTAGAATAGAATAACAGAGTTGGAAGGGACTTTGGAGGTCTTCTAATCCCCCCTGCTTAGGTAGGAAACCCTACACCACTTCAGACAAATGGTTATCCAACATCTTCTTAAAAACTTTCAGTGTTGGAGCATTCACAACTTCTGGAGGCAAGTTGTTCCACTGATTAATTATTTTAACTGTCAGGAAATCTCTCCTTAGTTCTAAGGAGTAATAGTTTCCACCCATTGTTTCTTGTCCTGCCCTCAGGTACTTTGGAAAATAGCTTGACCTCCTATTCTTTATGGCAGCCCCTGAGATATTGGAAGACTGCTATCATGACTTCCCTAGTCCTTCTTTTCATTAAACTAGACATACCCAGTTCCTGCAACTGTTCTTCATATGTCTTAGCGTCCAGTCCAGGGATGGGTTCTACTTATCTTTACTACCGCTTCACAATGGGATCGTGCGCACGTGCTCGCTTAGCTCGCACGCGCATCTTCTGCGCATGCACAGATCAACAATGACGACATCCGGGGCGGTGAGCAGAGCCTCCTGCCAGGTTTACTACTGGTTCTTGTGAACCGGTCTGAACCGGGGGCAACCCACACTGGTCCAGTCCCCTAATCATCTTGGTTGCTCTTCTCTGCACTCTTTAAGAGTAAACTACTAGAATTCTACCTATAGAGAATTATATTATTAAGTGAACACATTGGTTCCTCCAAGCACAGGGACACAATCTAGCTCTCTCTTAGGTATGGGAGCTAACTAGATGACCTTGAACCAGTCACTCCCTCTCAATCCAATTCAATTTCAGGCTCCTTCCCTCCTTATCTCATTTTCGCATTACAGTTTGGATCAGTTCTGACATCATGATTTCCTGTGTGGAAAAAATGACCATCCTGAACTTAGTCTGGAAAAGGGTTACAACAGAATCCACATGGATTTACTGTGAAAGGATGACTCAGTATGGAATAGACTACTGATAAGCAAGCAATTTTTGGGCCTCCAGAGCCCCAAAATCCCATCTTAGTGCTGAATTACAGCCGTACATTTGATAAAACACAGATAATGCCAATTCTTGTCATTCAAGGCAAGCAACATAGGAAATCTCTACAGGATCCTCCAGAATAAACACTAAAGGCTTCTTTAAAAGTAAGGAAATTCTATTTGGTTTCTGGGGGAGAAAAAACAACAACTCTCATCATTATTCTCCTACCCATTGCAAAAGCTCTCTTGCAATAAATGTTTGCAGCATTCCTTGGCCACCATTCTTGAAATCATTTTTTTTTCTTCAGAGTCAACATTGTAAACATCCCATTTCTGAAGGAATTAAAGGTTTTTCAGACTTGAAATGGGAAAAACGATGTGCCAGCTATTGGAAATAGTAGTATTATTCCATATCAATCTATAATTAAGGTATCTAAGAAGCCAGTGGTCCTTAACCAAACTTGTTTCTGGATGTAGCCGAGTTACTTCTTGTTGTTGTGGTAATTGTCTTTTACTCTCTTTCTTGTTGTTTCCACCTGTTTGACATCTGGAGTTCGGCAATCAGGTATTATGAAAATAAAAACAGGATACTTCAACATCCGGTGGGAATGCCCCTAATTTTGGTAGTGGATCATTGTATCAATTAAGCAATAGGATGACCATCTGGTCCTAAATTCTGAGACATCCTGCTAATCACCAAAGCTGAAAATATTTATTACCGAATAGGTTTTCAGTTGGAAAATATGATTTTTCCCCCCTCAAGCTCATATATTTTCAAGAATATTCTACCATAGTAGAAACTTTTCAGAATGGTGCAGCAAAGATGCCTTACAGGTTTCTGCCAGGTATTGACAGCTCCTTTGCAGCAACATCAGAATTGTTATTCCTTCTGTATTATTGTTGCTGTAGAAGGTGTTTTTTTTTTTAAACTTTTCATGGCAGAAGTAACTTCCTGCCCACCTTATTTTCTCATGCATTTTTCATGTCATAGGATCCAAATGTCTGGAGTTTCTCAACTTGATTGGAAAACCAAGCAGGCTGACAGGAGCACACCAGCTTATTGTCCTTCCATTCAAAATTAATTATTGCACTGCAGAAAGAATTGCCATGTCACCTATTAGTATCTCCTTTTTGGAGTGGTAATTGCTGTCAGGCTCCTGTGTTGGAATCGACAGAAATGGAAAAATCAGTGTAAATTGGAAAAAGAAAAACAACCCCCCCCAATTATTAACTAATCTTTAATAAACCTCTGCTGATCAAAAATATTTTGGTTCATTGGATTTTGTTTCAGAGAGAAAGCTGCTCCTATTTGTTATTCCAAATTTCAGCTTCTTATCCAGGCAGACATTGGAAGGCAAGGTGCTGCTTTTATTATTGATGCAAACCAATACATTGTGTGAAATAAAATTCTTAGGGCCAACTATCACAGTTTCATAAATCTGTCAGAGAGACAAGAATCTGCAACCAGCACCCCTGGGGAGTTACTGTGGAAGATGTAACTCCAAAAGCATTAACTCTTTGCACTTTTCATCTTTTTGATCACTTAAGGCAGCGATGTCAAACTCACGATGTCACATTGTGGTCATGTGATGTATTGTGACTTTTTCCCCTTTTTGCTAAAATCGGGGTGGGCGTGGCCAACGTGTGACACATCCAGCCTGCGGGCCGCAAGTTTAACATCTCTGATTTAAGGCATTTGCAGTGTTTGTTTCTCTCTTAGTCTCAGCTGTACTTTCCTCTAATTAGATTCCTACTCTTCCACCAGTTTCCTCAGTAATCCTTTCCATTTCCCATCATGAGAACAGCAGGCTCTAAGAGATACAGATTTTTTTTATTGAAGAATGTAATTTCTACGATAGAATTTACTTGGTTTTTTCCCCACATCTTATACTAATTTTGGATATCTCTAGTGAGTGTGGTTCTAGTCACATGTACTTTTGGTTAAACATGGACCACAGAAAATGAACTGAAATATTTCAATCTTAGAGGTCTTTCCTTTACCTCTTGGGAATTATAATTTCAATAACTAGGTTTGGAGAAGGCTGCAAAATGGTTATCAACTTGTACAAAGCATTGTATCTTATATGAGTATTGAGCAGATATAGGTTTTAATCCACAAATAATAGTCAAGTCCGTTCATAGAACTGCTACGTGATTTGGGCAGACTTAACATCCATTAACTACATCATTTTAAAAAGTTATTTTAATGAAGGAATGTGTGTTATTTTTATGCTGCCAGTTCCATAAATTTCAAACAGTTGGTTTATTTATTTATTTCCAATTCTAAAAATGGCATGTATTTTAAAGGTAGAAGCTCTTTCAACTAGGAGATAATTGTCCTACATTCTTTGAAGTATCCTCTCTGGCATTCTAACATAGATCAGTTGGGTAATGATTAATTATCTGGTCCTTTTGCTGTTAAATCTATTGAGGAGTAAAATAACATTTCTTTTTCTTAGCCTGGAAGAATGTGTGCATTTTGAATGCATGCTGCGTGCCAGTAGCAGGGTCTTATAACAGGACAATGAGGGATAGACTTGCGTTCCAGCAGCACATTCTAGAATCAGGCTACATCTTATTCTAACTCAGCCAGTGTAGATAATGCTAGCCTTCCTGACCTACTACCCTCTAATTATGCGAGGATTGAAATTCTCAGAATTTTGTCAAGAAGGTTTTTAAGACGAAGTTGGAAATTGCAGCGTGATTGTAGACCGCAGATTGTAGATTGCAGAGCTTTTCAGTTATTCTACTTTAAACGTCTAATAAGAGTTGCACACATCTGAGTTTCCCTTCCCATTATTATTATTTTTTTAAAAAAAACTTCCTGCTTACAAAAAACTATCACACCATATAGTGGCAAAGTCTTAATACTAAGAACAAACTTCTGTCAGAAGTTCATTTTATCTTACCTTTCTGTGACTTCCAAAATAGGCAGTTAATCAAGCAATTTCTGATCATCTCAAGCTAAGCTCAGTAATTGCGTGAGAGGAATATCTGTTCTTCCCTCCAGTCTCTTCATTTATCAACTGGGTTTACTTTTCTACAAATGTCATACTTGAAGACTCTCTTTTTGTTACAGTTCTTTCGGCTATTTTTAAGCAGATTGTGGCTTTTATATCTAATGGGTTTGTTTTGTTGTGTTGTGTTTTTTGGTCTTAGCTACACTCCAGCATCTAAATTGCATTGCTATTTCACCGAGTTATCAGAAAACATGAATTGTATTGGCAGGTTGTTTCAAGTGCTACAGAACAACAAATGCTGGACGTCAAAAGGCTGCCTCTTCTTCTTTTTCTTTTATATTAGATTGACTCACAGTTGTCTTCTTTATCCTAAGCATGCAATATGATAGATAGATAGATAGATAGATAGATAGATAGATAGATAGATAGATAGATGGATAGATGGATAGATATGGATAGGTAGACAGACAGATAGATGGTAGATAGATGATAGATAAGATAGATAGTGTTAAGCTTTCAGCATACATAATCACACATATAAATAGTATTCATCATGCTATTTCCTTTTCAGAGTAAACAGAATTATGCAAAGCACAGAAAAACTAAAAGTAAAGCTAAAAGAATTACACATCAGTAAGGAGTAAGGAGCAGTAAGGAGAAATCTGCAGCATTCCAGAGCTGAGCTTAAGAATCCACAGCAAGAAGCAGGAAGGGGAAGTGATGTTGTGAAGGTGGCCCTTTCTTCCTTCTGACTTCATAATACAAGTACAAAAGAGTAGAGCTTGCATCAAAATATCCCAGTGCCCATTTGGCATCGTCTCAATTGGAAATGGATGCTGGAGAAACTGGAATGGGTCAACAGTGGAGAAAGAGGTCTTAATTAATATTAACAGATGCTAAGGAAACTTAAGGTGAATGAAGCAGAGATGATGGATGAGATGGCTGATAGGAAAAGTTGCTTAATTGTCATTGCAGTCTACCAAATTTCAATTGTTGATCACAACAAGCAGAAGCAGTAGTTGTGATTGCTCATTCAGCCATGTGATAATTGGAGTGTGTATGTGGTGGGGGAGACCCTAAGAAAGAAATGCCAGGTCTATTTCAATATTAATTATAACCGAAGAACCAAAAAGGGGGGGAAAGCATATACATTATGATTTGTAGCCTCTTGGGGATAGCAAATGGAAGAACTGATGTAACCTATAGGCTGCAAATTGCTCCCTATTCAATTAAGTTACATTTTCTAGATATGCCGACTGTAAATCATTCAGATGCTCAGAATACTGGAACAGCCTTTGAAATACATTTCTCTGATTTGGGATTCATCTCAGCCTCATGTTTCAGACAGTGCTTCTGGGTTGATTGGCAAACACAATGAAAACCTGAGGTTTCTCTGAAAGAAATGACATGTTTGGAAAATTCATGGTGTTATATGCAATTTAGCATTTCTAGTAGTAGGTAAACGTTCTTTCCTTTGATTCACATAATGTTCTGGTGGGCCTCTATTATCAAGTACAAGTAGAAAAAGAACTTCTTGGAGGAACACACACAAAAACCATTTTCAAATATGTTACATTTTAATGATTCAGCAGATCATATACACTTAAAAGGGTCCTAATATCTGGGATAATCTTAAATTTCACACATTTCACTGTGCTGATAAGCCAGTTTCATCAACAGCTACAAAATAGGACCCAAGAGAGTAGACTGATACAGGTAGACCATGACTTACGACCACAATTGAGCCCAAAAGTTCTGTTGCTAAGTGAGGTGGTTGTTAAGTGAGTTTTGCCCCATTTTGTGACCTTTCTTGGCACAGAAGTTAAGTGAATCATTGCACTTGTTAAATTAAGTTGTTATGTGAATCTGGCTTCCCCATTGACTTTGCTTGTCAGAAGGTCACAAAAGGTGATCACATGACCCCAGGACACTGTGAGTCTCATAAATATGAGCCAGGTGCCAACTGTCCAAATTTTAATCACCTGACCATGGGCATGCTGCAACCGTCACAAGTGTGAAAAAACAGTCATGAGTCACTTTTTTTAGTGCTGTTATAACTTTGAACAGTCACTAAACAAATTGTTGTGAGTCGAGAACTCCATCCACACACACACACACCATATTTTTCAGAGTATAAGACACACCTTTTTACCCGAAAAAAGAGGTTGAAAATCTGGGTGCGTCTTATAGTCTGAATGTAGCCCCACCCAGCCTCTGAAACAGAGGTTTCAGAGGCTGAAAAAAGCCTCTGAAACCTCTGTTTGAGAGGCTGAAAAAAAGGCAAGGCACAGAGCTCACAACCAACAAACCTGTTGCTAAAGTTTGCCTCTGGGAACAGCTGATTGGGGGTATTCCAAGAGGCCGATCCACCCCCAATCAGCTTTTTTCTTATTTTCCTTGCGTCTTATACTCCAGTGTGTCTTATAGTCTGAAAAATACGGTATATATCTTATGTCTTGATAGAAAAACACTTAATCTTTCCCCTGGCTCAAGCTGATGAAGGGAGGAGAACTTGTGGCTCAGAAGGTTAATTCAACTGCCTAACATGCAGGAAGCCCAAGTTCAAATCTGAGTAAGGGTATGGCTAGCTGATGAAAGCTAAAAAGCTTGAAATAGAGCTATACTAGTCTCCCTTTATTTGTTTATTAGCAAAATATAACATACATACATACATACATATATAGTTCCATTTTAATAAATTGTGTATTCTACTTCCAGTTGTACCGTGGTTTGAGAGAATTGTCTGTCCATACTACAAGAAACAAAATGTTCAGCCTTTTTCTTATTTTGTGAAGGCCATGTTACTCATTATGCACAATAATTCTGTCTGTGAAGGTATTTGCCACTAGAAAAAAACAAAAAACAAAAACAAAAAACCACCCACTGAGATTAGATGCCTTTTTGGAAAGTCAGCCAAAGGACATGCTGTATATGCAAAATACAGAAGTCTCTGCAGTTGATGGCATCTAAAATCAATATATTCAAGAAATGCAATTGTAGTGAATGGTCCCCAATTACTGATCTAATCCGAACAGTAAATCTGACACATGTAGAAACGTGCAGCACAGAAAAGGCTTCTGAATTGGTAAGTATTAAGTTCTGCCTCAGCCCAATTTAACTCTCGTTATGTGGAGATGAGGGTGCATTTAGTGGAACATGGTTCTCACATTGGCATCCGGCCCAAAGTAGTTCCTGTTCTTTAGTTGTATAGTAGATATTTCTTTGAAACAGAGGAAGGTGCTATTGCTTTCATAATACCAAACAATACTACAGTTCCAATTACTTTATTTTAACTCTTTCTTTAAGGTTTCAGAATATGAGGGAGGGAGGGAGGGAGGGAGGGAGGGAGGAAGGAAGGAAGGAAGGAAGGAAGGAAGGAAGGAAGGAAGGAAGGAAGGAAGGAAAACAGACGTGGATTTCAGTAATCCCCGTTTCAAGTGTTGGCAAGAATGTAGACACAAGAGATTAGAGGCCTGTTTCCATTACAGGCTGTCTAACCAGTTTCTTAAATTTCCCTGGATAAGTAAAACTTCCCCAATCCTTCCCAGTTACTCCTTGCATGGTGTTATAATTCCTAGTGGGAAATTCCATCTCTCACAGACTGCCCTGGAACAACTGTATATCCCAGCTCTTCATATTGGAATTCGAATAGAAACAAACAATGTTTAACAATCGCAGGTAATCCTTGTTTAGCAGCCACATTTGGGACCAGAAATTCAGCGGAGAATTGTGGTCTCTAACCGCAACAGTGTTTACAATCTTACTTCAGCTTGCTTTGTTTTGCATACCTGTGAAGGATTTCAGTAAATGCAAGGGTTGCTCATAAAGTTTTTTCCTCACCGTCATAACTAGAAACGGTTGCTAAACAAGGCAGTGTTTAAATGAAGACTACTTGAATATATTTCTACTAATTGCTAGAAACACACAATTCTTCAGATCTGGAGTAGAAGAGGATCCTTCAGGGGGATGTAGGCAGACTCCCTGAACATTTGGGCCCCACTTTTAAAGGAAACCAAGACTCTTATAGACTGGCACAGCAGCTGCATGATTCCAGGAAAATAGGCCTATGAACTAAGAAGGCATCCATAGCATACCCACGCCTGCTCCAGAACAGTTTATTCCATGCTGTGCCTATGTATCTCGAAGATTATTTTCATGCAGCTGCTATCTGATGCCAGGAAAAGAGGCAGCTTTGTTAAAGAGGTGCCAAAAGATATACTGTGCCACTGATGCCCTTCCTAAAGCACTGTTGTGGCCTGTCAGCTGCCAGCCCCCCCAACAGCCAAATCAGAGGAGGAGGCGTGGGAGTCAGGGTCAGCATCAGGGCAACCTGGAAGCTCTGAGGGGAAAGGGGGAATGGAGCTGGTAGAGAGAGAGAGAGAGAGAGAGACAGAGGAGGAGCCTGGGCCATCCTTCAGCCCTCAGATGGAGAGTCAACAGCCTGGAGGTGGTTGATGAAGAAGAGGAGGAACAGCTGGGTCCAGTGCCTGATGCGTGGCTGCACAGAAGGCAAAGAAGAGGAGAGCAGTGGAAAGCCGTGGACCGATCCTGAGGAATGAAGAGCCACCCTAACGATGCCCCACCCTAGCGCTGGGGATAAAAGGCAGGGGGCGGAGATGAATAGATGACTAGACAACTATTCATCTTCTGGACAGAAGGCCTTGTTAGCCTGCGTTGAGAGAGAAACATTTTGCCAGGGATGCTGGCACTCCGAATAAAGGAATATTTTGAGTTCATGTCAGAGGGTTTGTCATGTTTGGGGAGCTGGTTCAGAACAAGCACCATTTTTGCTTCATTTCTCTTGTCTTTCCTATGATATTTCCTGTGATATTTGCTCCATATTACAAGACCCTTCTGTATTTATTTCTTATCATCAAAGACAACAGCTTGGGTGGTGATGGATGAAATGGGCCATAAGGAAGGACCAGCAGTGAGACAAAATGCAACTTGTCACAATTGCCTTCAGAGCCAGAAGGTCCTAGCAAATAATCTAGCTATTCATTGTGCCTGTATGTCAATAGAGCAAAAGGTTTTCATTCCGAAACATAATATTGATCTGAACTTGAATCTTCTCCAGCTCATTTCTTATGTGAGGGCATCCTAGAGAAAACATGTCTTGGTCTACACTGACACATAGTTATCCAGAACTTAATATGCGAGGCAAGTTTTGTAATACAATTTTGTATCATTTTAATCATCATGCTACCAGTTGTAACCCAAGATACCAGTTCGGAGTATAAAATGCACCGGAGTATAAGACGCAGCTTAGATTTTGGGGAGGAAAATAGGGGGGGAAATCTGCCTACCAGGTATTCATCTGGCTAGCGTCCTTAGTCTGGTCAGCTTCAGGACATTAGTTTGCTGTTTTTTATCCCCTGCTTGGGGATAAAAAACAGCTACTAAAGCACAACTGATCTTTGCAGAGAGAAGCAATGAGAAAAACAGGCAAACCACAGAGATCGCTTCACTCGCTAGCGCCTCCTTAGGGCTGAAAAAAATCTTCACAGCTCAGAGTCTGAGGGAGCAGGCAAAGCGTTTCACTCGCTATCACCTCTTTAGGGCTGAAAAAAAGCTTCATAGCTGAGAATTGGAGGGAGCAAGCAAAGCACAATCGCTTCACTGAAAAAAAGCTTAGCACGGAGATCGCTTTACTTGCTAGCGCCTCCTCAGGGCTGAAAAATAGCTTCAAAAAAGCTACATTCAGAGTATAAGACGCACCCAAATTTTCAGCCTCTTTTAGGAGGGAAAAAAGTACGTCTTATACTCCGAAAAATATGGTATTTTGCTGCTTGAGACACCAGCTGCATTTCTCACAACATGTCGCTCACATTGTTTTGGCTTGAGAGGAAAAATGCAAGTGTTTCTCTGAAGGGAGATTAAAACTAATAAATATTATATATATTTATTATATATATATATGGCTAACGAGCCAGAAATAGATCTATGTAAGTCTCTCACTAGGCAGCATAGGGCAGCATAGGGCCTGCTGGCTGCCAGAAGAAAAAAAGCCCAGAATCGAGTGGATGTGACTCCACTGAGCTAGGGCTGTAGAAAAATCTTGGTTACGTAGGAAAAACCTGGCTAAAAGAAAATATATATATATATATATACATAAATATATATGTGTGTGTGTGTATGGATTTTATATGGATATATATATGGATTTTATTGCTTTAGTGCTTCTGTGATTATATAGATTCTGTGCTTCTGGGTTCTGAGTTCTGGATTCTGCTGCATAGGTATTGTATACATGCATCATGCTTTATATTACTGTATATAAAGAAGTTTCTTTTATACATGAATCCCACTGAATTATTTACTTATGTATTGGTTGGATTGCTGCAAACTCTAACAATTTCTCACTTGTGAAATTCAGAGATGGGCTAAATAAAAATTGTTCCAGAGGGCATTGTTGGGGGGGGGAAGTTGCTGTCATCTCATTGGTCATTCTAAACCAGGGGTGTCAAACTGGTGGCCAGTGACCCAGATGCATCACATGCAGGCCACGCTCACCCCAGCTCCTCAAAAGGAAAAAAAGTCATGATATGTCACATGATAGCAATGTGATGCCACGAGTTTGATACCCGTATTCTAAATGGATGGGAGGAACCACTATGAGAATATTTTGGTTACAGAGTACATGATAAAGGAGCAATGCTGCTTAATTGTGACCTGTATAATACTGTGCCTTAACATCTGTAAGAACATATAGAGGGGATAGGTTCCATTATGTTGCTTTAAGTAATAAAAATGAAGGCCTATGTGAATTGTTCAGTGGCACTAAAAGAAAGGCACTGCTCAGGCAAAAATGTGATCAAACTCCATTTTTCTCTACTCAAATTTCAAAAGAGACTGTATGCCTTATGCTTAAATCCTAATTAATAAATTTCTCTTGGAGGGTACTCAGCCTCATTGGTGTTGTTTGACAACATGAATTCTGAAAGTAAAATAAATGGATATATTTCATTGTAAGCGGGTTCTGAGTAATATATACACACACACACTTCACTCTCTTGTTTTCATCTTTGAAAGCTCAGGAGAAACTTTAAAAATAAGCTTGGTACTGAGATTCTTTTTCAGGCTTATTTAGCTTGATACTATAATGCTATAGAACAAGCATATGAGCATTTTGTTGCACAAAAACTATATGCTTCACAAATAAGTACCTAATTCTCTCACATTTCACTTGCAAATCAAATTTCTCTGCATATTCCCTATGTCAGTACTCCAAAATGAAATGCTATATTTTTTTTTCTTTCTAGAAGCTGCCAACCAGTTCTGTGAGAATTGGGTCTTTCTCTAATGTATTTCAAAACTCCTGCAGATTAATAATGAGGTGGCAGGAAAAGACATGTTGAGCCGAGTTCAATTATCCCTTCATCCCAATTACACTATGACATTCAATCTTGTGACATTTAATAAGAAAGGGCATTTTACCCATGGCTACCCTTGAGAGTTGACAATTTATGCAACAATGTCTCTGAAGATTTTCTTTTTAAAATTATTATTTTAAAAAGCACTTTCATTTTGGCCCTGTGTAAATTAAATAAGATTTAACAAACCTGTTACCCATTAGCTTGGACAAAAGTGAATTATCCATAGGCGCTTTTGCAAATATCTAGATTAAAATTTAGATAAAACCTGAGGGATGAACCAGTAACACTTTAAAAATGGGACGGTTGCTCTTTGGATGCTAAGTGGGCTTTCCCCATCTGTTAGTAAAATCGCACAGTTCAGGCATGTAAGATGTGGGAGGTTGCAGTTTTGTGCAGGGTAATATGTCATGCTTCACTCACTTTAATGTTTTGCAAGTCAGCCATTTTGTAGGTATTCATTTCCCAGCCAAGATTATCAGCAAATGACTGAAGTCATGATAGAAACCATGGAGTTGCTAAGGAGTACTGCACACTGGACAGATGACCATCCAGGCTTGAAGACAGTGGTGTATTAACCATTAAGCAGACTAAGCACGTGCTTAGGGCACCAGGCCCAAAGGGGACACCACAAAGTTGAGGAAAAAAAGCCCCAATGAAGATTGGTTTCATTTGTATAATATGTACAAAGGAGGGGGGCACCAAGATTTGTCAGTTCTTAGGGCACCAGTGAGCCTTAATCCGCCACTGCTTGAAGACCTCTAGCAAAGAAGAACCCACCATGCCAATTGGCAGTCTGCTTCACTGGCTGACAGCTCAAATATTTCATTGACCCTCATAACATGATGGAAAATTGGGAGATGGTTCTCTCAGCACGTGAAAAGATTGCTGATTTCTATAGCAGCAAACCATAAAGTGATACTATTCTAGTTATTGTATGCTTTGGAAATGCAAGCTGTGCAGTTTGAGTGGAATGATCTTTTGTCAGCAAACTTTCTGTCAAAGAGAACTGGGCCCTCACCAAACTTTGATAGCAAAATTCTTCCTTGCTTTTGTTTTTTTAAAGACAGGCAGGTTTCACAAGTTAGAATATAATTGATGGGAATTAGCAATTTGATTACCATGTTTCCCCAAAAATAAAACCCTGTCTTATATTTTTTTGAACCCTGAAATAAGTGCTTGGCCTTATTTTCGAGGAGGCCTTATTATTTTGGGGCATGTGGAGCAAGACACGCCTCTTGCCATCTTACCTGATTTCCAGCTCTGTCTTCCTAACCCTAAGCAGAAGAAATGTCATGGACCATGTATTTAAACATTTTCGGGGAGGGCTTATTTTAGCGCATGCGCTCAAAAGCCCGATTGGGCTTATTATCCGGGGAGGTCTTATTTTTGGGGAAACAGGTTAGCAAAGCTTTCATTACAGGGGAAAGCTTTAGGAGCGGACTGGAAAGATAGTGCATGATAATATTATTTGTAACTTGTCTAAATTATCCATAGGAAAGAGATACGTAGAGGCTTGGTTGCTGTTCTATTCCCCTTTTATTTAAGCTTTTATTTATAAGCGTATAAAATATAGTCAAGTTCCTATGTGAAACAGATAGTAGACAATGAGTTTCTTATAAACCTAAATAATTCTGTTTCCCTACTTGGGCTGTGCAAAGCTTCCCTACTAGGGCTGTGCAAAGCATTAAAGGGGTGCTTTGCTTCAAATTTCTCTGAAAATTCTTTATGTCAGCACCCTAGATTCATGCAAAGCACCTGTTCAAAGTTGCTTTGTGAACTTTCATAGCCTTTCATAGCCTTTCCTCCCAGTCCCACTTTTCAAAACACAGCAGCTGCATTGTTTCTCTAAGGATTTTTCTGGCAGTTTTCATAACTGGAAAAGGCTTCTAGAGGTGGCTTTCAGATGCTCAGAAGCTTCCACGAACTCTCTCATCTTCCAGCTGACACTGTCATGCAAGAAGTTCTTTTACGGAAGACTCTTTGCCTTCCTAAGAAAAATAGTTCACAGGGCAAAGTGTCTCTAATTCAGTGTGATGCCAAGCCATCTCATGTAGGCCCTGTTCATTCATGTATTTGTTCATTCTTCATGTTCACATTATGATTAGAGGTGGTATTCAGCTGGTTCGGACCGGTTCGGGCAAATCAGTACTGGCTACCTGAGGGTGGACCCGCTCCGCACACCCGCCAGGGCACAATCCCATCCTATATCGCTGGGTTTTTGATGTCGACGCATTGCGGATGGCACGAGCGAGCGAATTGTTGTGTTTTGTGACACCGCACGCATGCTCACATTTCTGGGAGAACCGGTAGTAACAGTATTTGAATCCCAACTCTGATTATGATGCATTTGACTAGAATGCCTAATGCAATGGAGGTGCAACCGAGTAGCTGAGCTCGCCCACAAACTGGCCCGTGTTAAGTGCAGGTGGAATTTTCTCTGTCCTTTTTCCTATATGATTAAAATGTTTATAGAATCAGAGTTTGCCAGGGTCTGCTAGGGTCTTTTCCAGGCCTGTGATGATCATATGGTGTCACTGCAGGCCCACATTCAGTATGATTTCGGAGCTGCCTTGCTGTTGAGAAATCAGTCAGATTTTGGAAAACATAACCTAAAACCCATCAGTTCTCTTTTGGTTCATGCTTGTAATTGTTCTTCACTCTATATGTAGCATCCTTTTCATAGTTTACATTCCACTTAAAATCTTCCATTTTATTTCTTATCGCACGTTCTCAATACACAGCTGTCCTCTCTAAAATATTTATGTAAAGCATTTCCGTAGCTCTGTAAGAATAGGTGAAAAGCCAGATGCTCATTCTTGGCATTTACCAAAGCTTATTAGGCAAAGATTATTATATGATCAGTAAACACTGTAATAATAACATGCCTGTTTCCTGTTAAAGGAGTAACTCCACAGAGAGTGTTTAATTATCCCCTGCCTCTTATTAGAATTTATTTAAAGCCCTTTAACAAATACTCTTTAGTGCTGGGTTGGTTGCTCCTACATGTTTTTTCCCACTTAAACCTGTAAGAGATGTAAATTCATTCAATGTATGTTTTTAAATTTTAATATAAGCAAAGCTCATGCACAATTTACATATTATGCACTAAATTTACACCCTGCTTTTATCTGTCAGGGTGAGGATAGGTTGAACAGGTATCGGGTTAATGATTTATAGCACCATCCAGACATCATCCACATAATGTATCAGTAGAGTGGTTATATTGTCAGAGAGATGCATAATGCTGCTGTAAATTGTTGGCATTCTAGCATTAACAACTGGTCCAAATTTATCTTATGAAATTCCATGGCTGAGTGTGAATAAACCTCCTTGATACCTATCCAGAATCTTAACCATTATGCTGTGCTGGCCAGTCCTCACAGGAAGTGACTGTAATTCATTGTTCATGTCCAACTTTCCTTTTTGAAGCTACTCCGGCAATTTAGACGGCTAACCATAATTTAGTTATTGAACCATTAAGGGGTTCTGATTAGTGAGAACAGAATCACTTAGGAAGAGTATTACTATATTCCTTCTCTATTATTCACTAAACCTTTCCGTGTATCAGTTTTCTAGCCTAAATAATTGGTATCGTTCACATTTTGTTCTCTGGAACCTATTAACTGCATCTTTCCATTTCAACCATGTACTTACTCACGCATGACAATAATGTATACAAATATCTTAGGCTGATCTGTTTGCGCAAGGGGGAAGATAATTTCAAACAAAGTGATGGGAGAAGAGGGAAAAATTCTTGCAAGAGTAGACATTCATCATAATGATAGATTAGGGCAGCATCTTAATGCCAAAATAGCCCAGTTCTAGTTACCTGCTGCATAATGCAAACAGATGTGATCAAACAAGATTACTAGTGATGAAGGTTGCAGAGTTGCTAGCTTTACTCTTTTTTTGCAACGAAGTTGTATTGTAACAGGGGTTTTTTTCTTCACTTCAATCATGTCCAGTTCTCAAAGACTGCCTGAAGTTTTTGTGGCAAGAAATGGTTTGCCTTTTCCTCCTTCCAAGGGCTGAAAGAAAATGACTGACCCATGGTTGGCTTTGTGCCCAAGACAGGACTAGAACTCACAGTCTCCCAGCTTCTGGCCTGATGTCTTAACCACCTCATAAAACTGGCTTTCTCTGTAACATATAGATAGGTAACACAGAGATTAGAATGGCCCCCACTCTAACACTCATCCGGAAGGCGCTGAAGACCTGGTTCTGCCATCAGGCCTGGGGAACCCAGAGCGGGATAGAGCCCATTAAATGGCTTGTATTCTTGATGCACAATAATCGACCATGGTATCATGCTGCGCCGGTTGGAGGGGTTGGGAGTGGGAGTTTTACGATGGTTCTCCTCCTATCTCTCCGACCGGTCGCAGTCCGTGTTGGTTGGGGACAGAGGTTGACCTCAAGGCACCTGATTTGTGGGGTGCCGCAAGGGTCAGTCCTCTCGCCTCTCCTGTTCAACATTTATGTGAAGCCGCTGGATGAGATCATCTGTGGTTTTGGGGTGCAGTGCCATCTGTACGCTGATGACACTCAGCTGTACATCTCCACCCCAGACCACCCCAACGATGCCCGCGAAGTGATGTCCTGGTGCCTGGAGGCCGTGTGGGTCTGGATGGGGAGGAACAGGCTCCGACTCAACCCCTCCAAGACTGAGTGGCTGTGGTTGCCGGCGTCCCAATATAGCCAGCTGGTGCCATCGCTGGCTATTGGGGGCGAGACATTGGCCCCCACGGAGAGGGCGTGTAACTTGGGTGTCCTCCTGGACGCACAGCTGTCTTTAAAAGAGCATATGACGGCCGTGGCCAGGGGGGCTTTCTATCAGGTTCGCCTGATATGCCAGTTGCACCCCTTTCTGAATCGGGACTCCTTATGCACGGTCACTCAGGCCCTCGTCACTTCCCGCCTGGACTACTGCAATGCTCTCTACATGGGGCTCCCCTTGAGGAGCACCCGGAGGCTCCAACTGGTGCAGAATGCAGCCGCGCGGGTACTTATGGGGGCGACATGGTGCTCCCATGTAACACCTCTCCTGCACGAGTTGCATTGGCTTCCAGTGGTCTTCCGGGTGCGCTTCAAGGTACTGGTTCTCATCTTCAAAGCGCTCCATGGCTTAGGGCCCGGTTATTTACGAGACCACCTTCTGCCACCGATAACCTCCCACCGGCCAATACGCTCCCACAGAGAGGGTCTCCACAGGGTGCCGTTGGTCAGGCAATGTCTACTAGCGACCCCCCGGGGAAGAGCCTTCTATGTGGGGGCACCCGCCCTCTGGAATGAGCTACCCCCAGGGATACAACTGATCCCGGACCTCCGAACCTTTCGCCGGGCTCTGAAAACATTTCTATTTTGGCAAGCCGGGCTGGCTTAAAATTTTTATTGGTGAATTTTATGGGTAAGGGGTTTTAAATTGGGGAAAGCCATTATGGATTTAATTTTGTTTTAAATGTATTTTAATGTTTATATTATATGTTTTTTAATCTTGGCTGTTCACCGCCCCGAGTCCTTCGGGAGAGGGGGCAGTATAAAAATTTAAAAAATAAAATAAAAATAAATAAATAAAAATAAAAATGTATGATGTGTTGCGGGGTGAGGGTTGGGGGGCTATTATATTATTTTATTGATTTATTATTTGATTATTTTCTTTTATTAGTTTTATTTTTTTATATATGATGTTTTATATCTCTGTAAACTGCCTTCAATTGCCATGTGCAAATAGGCGACAATATAAATTTTCTAATAAATTTTCTAATAACTATTAATAGCAATATTTTCAAAAGTATTGCATGCAGTGTCAAAAACATCTTCTTCAAATGGAATATCTCTGCCAACTTTATGGTGGAAAAGTCCTTGAGAGAGATTCCTTGAAACCCATTTTGCTGGAGACAATCATAAATTGATAGAACTGGTAGCAAGGGCTCAGGGCCCTAATCTCCTTATTTACTTTGCCGATGACGACGCTGTACTTTCCTCATAATACTAAAAAGGAAAAAGCTGCAGCTGAAAGGTTTCAGGCAACAGGTTGTAAGTGATATCAAAGATTTTTAGCAAATAATAAAAGAGAAGAAACAGACTAATAATCTCCACATGATACCCAACGTGACTGCAAGATTTAGTTGACTCACAGGCAGTTTTAGTAATGTTTCAGAAATTTCTTCTGTGTTTTTTTTTTCTCCCATCCATTCAAATTCAGTTTTCTTTTTTTTTTAAATTTAGGTAACTCTCAAGATTGTTAATTGAGAAGGAGGAAACAAAGAAACAGAGGGAGAATTTAACAGATAATCCCAACAGTAACAGTTTTGGCCAGTATTTGGAGAGATTCCACCTTAATCATACCATGTCCAACTGCTCTTCTATGGCTTATTTCTCAGTTCAATTACCCTTTATTCTTTAAAAGCAAATCCTTTCTATCACTTAATTGTGGAAGGAGCCAGGGGAAATTGACTCTGTACATGACCCAGAGCCACACTTTGCTTGTGAAATAGACTGACTGTGAAATGACTGTGATATGGATGGTAATGTCAGAGTTGCACATTTACAACCAGAGGGATAAGCGAGCATAAGCAAATATATACCAAGCCAAAATGGTTGTTGGATCATGAAAAACCATGAATGAGTTCTTTTAGATCCATCTTTAGGAAAGAGAAATCTTAACACTAAACCACAGTGCCATTCAAACACCTCTAATTTAATGCCACTGTTGGCTCAAAAACAAAGACATGCTGCATAAGATAAACTGCTTCAGAGCATCAATCAATAGGAACTATTCCTAACTCTTTCCAGCAAAAGCATGGTTCTACTAGGCCATTTATACGGGCCAGAAGTAAATTATCTTTTTCAGCCAGATAGGATTTTTAATAGCATTGTCTTCTGCTGGTAGATGAAAACTAGCATGTGATATATTATCACCAAATAGGTGGGACTGTTGTTGTTTTTATTTGGGGGAGGGGAGTTGGGCCTGGATTATTCAGTATGAACTTGATGGCCACGTCTTAAAGATGATTAAGGATCCTATTTTACCCCTTAAGGCTCCTATAGAAAAAGTTGGCAGTGAGAAATATTTGCAGTGACATAAACTTTGTCTTGTAAAGTCTTCAGTTATGTCCTAAAAACTTAAAATAGTCCAAACATTTTAGCTGTGCCTGCTCTGAAATCCCAGGGAACTACAGGTGAAATACTAGATATTTAAGTAACCTGTGAATTGGCCATCATAGCAGTAGGCTACTGAAGAAATATAATTAGCAACAGTTTTGGAACTATGTCAGAATCATCAACCATGTAGAATTTATGGAGATGTGGGCTCAAACTGGAGTTTTAGAAAAAACAACGATAACAAAAAGAAAAAGGAAAAAGAAAACAAATCAGAAAAAAAACCAGGTGTGTGTGTGAGAGAGAGAGAGAGGAGAGAGGGAGAGAAAGAGAGAGAGAAAGAGAGAGAGAGAGAGAGAGAGTTGTGATCAACACATGAGCTGTAAGAGAAACGCACAACAATGTATGACATTGTCAAATTTAAATTCTATTCTGACTGCTATTTTATTGGTGGATCTTAGTTTTTAATATACAAATGTGTTTAAAAAGGGAAGAGGAATTAATACAATTACACAGAAATTACGATTATTCATTGGAACTTCCTTCAAGATATAAAAACAGAACCTATGGATTATACATAACTAGTCCTTAAAACTGTTCATGTTTTTATGTTTCATATTGGTTTTTCAATTATTGCAAGCCACCTACTGGAGATTTACTTCCAGGCAAGATGGGTGGCACAGAGGTTTAATAAAGAAATAAATAAAAATAAAGTCAACGTTGGACATGACATGATATATGTTTCTCCAGCTTCCAATACAAAAAACCAGTTTACTCTAGGGATGAAGGTGCCGAAACCAGAAGGCTATAAGTTCTAGACCCTCCTTAAGCATGAAATCTAGCTGAGTTACTCTCTCTCTCAACCCAACCCATGTCACGGAGCTAATGTTATGGGAAAAATAAATGTACAGGAATATTAGTATGTTCACCATCTTGATAGATGGACAGACAGATAGCTAAAAGGCAGGATTAAAAATATCTAAAAATAAATAACGTGTAGATCAAGGATGAAGAACTCAAAATCTAGGGTTAAATCTGTTTCGTCACACAGTGATAAAGCATGGAGGAAAAGAAACACGTTGCCTCATGATTTCATCAGGAGCGTTACATCCTTATAAGTTGGAAGTGAAGTGAACCCTAACCCTAACCCAACTATACAGTGTTTGAGGACAAAACTTGTTTTTTTTTTTTTAATTTCTATCAAATGGATAGAAATGCTGATGGATTATTGGATCTCTGGGTCTTTCGCTGTGCCCTGAAAACTTTTCTTTTCCATCAAGCAGGGCTGGCATGAACCCCCCCCCCTTCTTTAGTCTTCTTTAGTTTTTTTAGCTTTTAAATTGTCAATGGGTTTTAATTTGAATTGTTTTAAATTTGGGCCAAAGTTATGTAATTCTTTCAATAATTTTAAATTTTGTATTGGTATGTGTTTTAGTTCTGGCTGTGCACTACCCTGAGTCCACTAGGAGAAGGGCGGTATACAAATTGAATAAAATAAATAAATAAATAAATTTGTTTAAGAATTCTATTTGGAACAGCAGAAAACACATCTGACATTCACATATATTAAAACTACATTTGTTGGCTCCTTTCAACTTGTCCTCTCCAGGTTAAATAAATCCAGTTTTCCCAACTGTTCCTCAATCTGGTTTTTGCCCCACTATATCCTGCATGTACATAAACTGACTGTTTGTCACTCTGGAAAGTAGAGGGGAAATGTTGATTTGCGTTCCCTTTTACAACAATGATAAATTTAGACTTCCCTCAGCTATGAATGTATTACTGATTTTTTTTTTGTCCCATTAAGGTGGAATTTTGCATTTTTCATTATTAAAACATTTGTCTTGCCATTTTTGAATTATTACTACATCTGCCACCCTGAATGGTTCAAACTAGGAGTCTCTGAAGTAATTTGCAATCTTTGGCAATAATAAAATTCATCCTACTCTGTATGGAAATAACTATTTAACACTTTGCTTAATGTGAAAGAAAGCACAAATGGAATGCTGATGGATTGCCTTTGTTTACCACATTTCTTGGAGACAGCTGATAAAAATGTCTACATATATAATCATTAGAATTTACCAAAGATTTGGAAGAGGGGAGGGAGGGAGAAATCTTTCTCACATTTCAATACATATGCATACTGTTAATGATCATTTATTTGAATAATAATAATGGATGGCTGCGTCAATAAAAGAAACAAGTTTATTTCTTTTAAAAACAACAAAATTGCAAGTATTTCCAAATGCATGAAGAAAATCTATCTATCTATGTGGTTGCTAAGAGTCGACAAAGACTTAATGGCACACAATCAATCAAACTCCCTGTTGCATAGTCATTAGGACCGAGACACACATACACACACACTCCCAATCTCCTTGATATTTATTTTAAGGGAGACTTGATGGAGGATGGATTTTTCTGTGAGTAAGGAACAAATGCCGTGGTGGTAGTAACCTATCATATTTTATGTACAGTGTAGAGCACTGCACTGCTACACCTAAAAATGATACTCCAAAAGGCCCTTTCTAGGGAGTAATAGTACTGAAAACAATGACAATTCTTTTTTGAAGAAAAAAAAAAGATTTCAGATGCCAATGCAGTTTGCATGTTCCTTTCAATCTACATAGGTTACATTACCTATGTAGCCTATGATTACCTATGATACCTTCGAGACCGTCTTCTGCCACCAGTAGCCTCCCACCGGCCAGTTCGCTCCCACAGAGAGGGTCTCCTCAGGGTGCCATCGGCCAAATTATGTCGGCTGGCGACACCCAGGGGGAGGGCCTTCTCTGTGAGAGCCCCTGCCCTTTGGAATGAACTGCCCCCAGAAATTTGTAAAATCTCTGATTTCCGTGTATTTCGCTGTGCCCTCAAAACCATGTTGTTCCACCAGGCTGGGCTATCAATGTAAATTGATTTTAATTGGTTTTAAATGGGATTTTAAATTTGGGGTTTTATAAATTGGGCCTATTATTTAATAATTTTAATTATTTTTACATATTGTCTGTCTTTGGTTTTTAATTAGGCTGTACACCGCCCTGAGTCCTTCGGGAGAAGGGCGGTATAGAAATAAAATTAATAAATAAATAAATACTTAAATTCTATAATTCTTGAATTCTTACACTTTTCACATGAATGTTGGGTTTTTGTTTTCTAAGTAGTGTTTAAAGAACAATCAATTATTGTTCTACGTGAGACACTGGGCATGTAGAGAAGCAGAAGACATTATTAGCATGTATATATGGTTCTGCCCCGATAACCCACCTTTTTTACTTTTACTATTTCTGTTAACGACTATTTACTCTTTATCATGTTCTAGCACGTCAGAGGAAAAATATGGGTGCTAAAATTTCATCCAGTGTATTTGTATCTCCGGTGAAAAAATAAATCAAGGAAAGGTCAATGTGCTCAGAAATGAGGTGGGGGGAGAATTGAATTATCACAGTTCAAGGGGATATAGAAAACCTGTTTCACCATTAGGATTAATGTTGCATTCAGTAGTTCTAAATATTCTTTCCAGCATTTTAAAATTATTTTTTTGCTGGTAGATGATTAAAATGAGATAAAATTCGTGTAGATCTAGATCAGGGGTGGGTTCTACTTACCTTTACTACCGGTTCGCAACGGGATCGTGCGCACGCCAAGCTTCTGTGCATGCGTAGATCACCTATGATGACATCCGGGGTGATGGACGGAGCCTCCCGCCAGTTTTACTACCGGTTCTTGCGAACAGGTCCGAACCGGGGGCAACCCACCACTGATCTAGATCAGTGTTTTACAAACTTGGCAACTTTAAGATATGTGGATTCAGTTCCCAGAAATCTGCAGCATACTTCTGGAATTCTGGGAATTGAAGTCCACATATCTTAAAAGTTTAAAAACCCAGGCCTCAGTATTAGTTTCTGGGATACCTAGAATTGGATACCATTCCAGCTATCAATGAAACATTAACCAGGATACATTGTAGATGAAGCGGAAAATCCATTAAGTAGTATACCCCATACCTGGTAATGAAAACATCAACATAAATTAAATGAATAATTGTTTGTTGCCCTTCATGATGTTCAGTATTTGCTGCCTGAGGTGTCATCCTGCCTAATGACAGGAACGTCAGGTATATAGATATAAACACCCCCAAGTCATATCTATTTTGTCACAGGCATGCATTCACAGCAGAGCCTGTTCTTCAAAAGCAGCCACGTAGCAAGCAGAGCTGACTTCCTTTTCACCACAAATCTAATTGGAAGTACAGGATAACACTTCTGAAGCTACGAAAGAGGCTACAGAACCAGTGGCTGTCTGCACGGATATGATTGTCCTGGGAATGAGTCACCATTTTGCTCATGGTCGTTTCATTCAAGGAGAACCTTGTGACAGATAGTCTGGCCATGAGTTCTCCCATAGCATTTCTGCTTGCAGTGAGTTGGAAGCAGAACCAGCACGGAGAAAGACTGCCCAGGTCAGACACACAGAGATTATATCTGGGGAGGAGGCAGGGGGTGAAAACAGAGTAATTTTCTATGATAGGGAAACTTGTGGTTAAGGCACCAGGTTAGAAAGCAGGAGGATCGTAAGTCCCAGTCCCACCTTAGCCACTGAAGCCAACTGGGTGGCCTTGTGCCAGTCACTCTCTCTTAGCCCAGTTTACCTCACAGGGTGTTGTGAGGAAAAGAGGAGGACAAAGATGGTTGGATATGTTCACTGCCTTGAGTTATTTGTAAAAAATAATAATAATAATAATAAAGTGGGATGTAAACAAATAAAATTAAAAAATAAATCTATAATCACTGAAAATTACTTTTGCTTAGTACTTGAAATTTGGGTAAGGGTGATCATTCCTCTAAACGTAAAACCCATACTTCAGATCAGTATGACTGTTATACAAATTGCAGGTAGTGGCTGAAGAAAACAGCAGTACTCTCGCTCAATCTGGTATTGTGTTGGATTAGGACCCAGAAATCTGCAGCCAACACAGCTGTTGTTGGTCTTACGGTTTGAGAAGTCTGGGAATTGTAGTTTCAGAGAACTGGAGGAAAACAAGATAAAGCATACCGGATTCTCAGCTTTAAATTTTTTTCCCTATGCTAGCTGACTGGGAGGTATCTGACTGTTGATAGAGTGTTTGATAAATGAGTCTTTTCTTTTCTTTTTAAAAGATGTTTGAGAAATAATGCTTTGGGTGTTCTGTAAGCTTTATCTTCATATTCAGGTCATATGATCTGTTGCATTAAATCTTGGATATTCTACCAAAACATGAATTAATTAGGTTTTATTAAACCTTTAGCAGCTTCTTATAACTAAAAAGGAAGATTCTCAGAGTCTTTTTTCATCAGATCTACAGAAAGAGAAAAAGGAATTAGATTGCACGAATAGTGACAATAAGCTGCATTTAATTAAGCATCCAATTATTCCTAATAGACTGGGGTGGAGGTTTCTTGATTCTTTTGCTAATTATTTATTGATATAGTAGGGAGATTTATTATTTTATTTATTTATTTATTTTGTCGCATTTCTATGCCGCCCAACTCCCAAGGGACTCTGGGCAGCTTACAACAAAGAATAAAACAATGCGAACAATCCCATAAAAAATGTTAAAAAGAAAAACATTAAAACATTAAAAACTTTAAAAACATTAAAACACATGCACTCCAATTCGTGGCCAGGTCTCACAAAATCATTATAACGAGATCAACGGCCCCAGGCCTGCCGGAAGAGCCAGGTCTTCACCGCTTTGCGGAAGGCCAATAGGGTGGGGGCGATCCGGACCTCAGGAGGTAATTGGTTCTAGAGAGCCGGAGCAGCCACAGAGAAGGCCCTCCCCCGCAGGCCCGCCAGCTGACATTGTTTAGCTGATGGGACCCGGAGGAGACTGACTCTGTGGGATTTTACTAGTTGCTGGGAGCTATGTGGTAGAAGGCGGTCTCGAAGTGACTCGAGATGGTTATTCTTCTTCCTAATAAATGAAAAATATACAAATATTCTTTGCTTACATTTTACAAATTGCTATCCTCTTTCCTAAGCTCAAAGAAGCCTTTTTGAAAACAATATTTTTTTCATTTGCATTTCCTAAATCTAAATCCAAATCAGAATATCTAAGATAGTATACATCTTAGTTTAAAAAATTAAACTTCAAAAAAGGCATCAATGGTGTAGGATGTATTCAATAAGACAAAACAGATACAGCTATCTCCAAGAATCAGAGCTGCTTGTTTACACTGCACACCAAAGAAGCACAGACAGTGTGCGTGTCACCTAACATGACCTCAATACTTCTTAGGAGGTCACGCACAAAACTTCCATATTTCAGAAATTGCTTGGCCACAAAATGTGAATTGCTTTATTATACCGAGCTTTACTTCTCCTCAGGCCAAGACTTTTCAGAAAGATTTTCCATTCTTCTTCTGATGACATGAAGCCCTTTTGTGGATCTTATCACAGCTTCACTCTCTTCTATATCAACTGGGATTGCCTTTTATCAGAAAATAACTTTTGACACAGTCCGTTACAATTGAGGCAACAGATAAGTCCCATAAATAAATAAACTAACAAACAAACTTGGTGACACAATTCCTAGGCACTCTCTCACTTTCAATAGAGGATTCAACCAAGGTTTGTGTGTGTGTGTGTGTGTGTACATACATACATACCGTGTTTCCCCGAAAATAAGACCCTGTCCCATTTTTTATGGAACCCTGAAATAAGTGATTGGCCTTATTGCCAGCAAAAATATAAATTGTATGTATGTATGTATGTATGTATGTATGTATGTATGTATGTATGTATGTATTTCTCTTTAGCCAAGTTCTACCTACGTAAACCAAGATTTTTATGCAGCCCTAGTTCAGTGAAATCCCAATCCACTAGTTTCTAGGCTTTTTTTCTTCAGGCAGCCAGCGAGCATCCTGCTGCCCATTAGGAGACTAAGGAGACTAAGATAGATCTATTTCTATGTATGTATGTATGTATGTATGTATGTATGTATGTATGTCTCAATTCCTAGGCACTCTCTCATTTTCAATAGAGAATTCAACCAAGGTCTGCTGTCTGTCTATATCGATATCGATATCGATATCTATACCTATATCTATCTATCTACCTACCTACCTACCTACCTACCTACCTACCTACCTACCTACCTACCTACCTACCTATCTATCTATCTATCTATCTATCTATCTATCTATCTATCTATCTATCTATCTATCTGAAATGTGTTCTGTCATCTTGAATGCTTAGATGCTGCAGAGTAGATTCAGCAACAGATGCAAAAGAGGTCTTTTTGGCTGCTCAGAGCCAAATTCCCTGCCAATTTTCCTCATGGCGTTATAATTATAAAGCTTCTGCTTTCCTGCTGCTGTGCAAATACCTGCTTGCAACAAAATATTGATTGGAAACACTGAGGAATCGGAGCTGACTAAAACAAAATGAAAAAGGAAGGGGGTACTGTGGTTCCCCCCCCCCCCCGCAGTGTCTTGTAGCATAATATCCTTTCCTTCGTTGGGCAGTACTGACGCTCAACATATGAAATTTGAAAGTAAAGAACCCCATTTCAGTGTTGACTGTGGGTAATAGAAAGACCATAATTTGCCAAAGCAATTGAAAATATCAAATACTCTTGTAATGAGGCTGTAATCCTAAACACACTTTGCAGAAACCAAGCGCTAGTGAACCAAGCAAACGTGTTTAAGATCTTGCTGCGCAGATATTATTTCATTTTCTCCCCAAAGAATTCTCCCTCCCTATTTTGGTTCACCTGTAAATAAATGGAGGACAAAAAGGATATTATATATATTCCTAAATTTCACACAAAAAAAAACCCTGATAAATGAGCGTGCATGCATGAGTGGATACACATATATACATATTTGTCAACATTTTAAATGAAATCAGAAAACGAATCACGTAAATTCATGATTTACCACAGCTCCTTTACTTTACTTTACTTTATTTTGGATTTATATACCGCCCTACTCCCGAAGGACTCAGGGCGGTGAACAGCCAAAAGATAAAACACACATAAAACAAAATTTAAAAACAATGTAAAAGCACATTAAATAATTTGGCCCATACAGATTAAAACACCCCTATTGTTTTAAAACAAATTTAAAATTAACAATTAAAAGGAAGTTAGGCCAGGCCAGCCTGTTGAAATAAAAAGGTCTTGAGGACACGGCGAAAAGTGCGTAAATCCGGGATCCTCCGTATCTCCGGGGGGAGTTCATTCCAAATGGCAGGTGCCCACACAGAGAAGGCTCTCCCCCTGGGGGCCGCCAGTCGACACTGTTTGACCGACGGGGAGCCCCTGTCTATGGGAGCGTACTGGCCAGTGAAAGGCTACTGGTGGCAGAAGGCGGTCTCGTAAGTACCCAGGTCCTAAGCTATGGAGCGCTCTAAAGGTGTTAACCTTGAAGTGCACCCGGAAGATCCTGATCCCTTTAGAGGAGTTTTAATGGTACCTCTCAGAATTTACTCCCTTTTAGCTAGGAATTATGGGAGATGCAATCTCAAAGCCTCTAAGGTGTTAATTTATTATTCTAAAACTTAAGCTTCTAATAGTAATAGCAAAACATGCAAGGAAAAGGTTCAAATATTAAATGTTTATGTCAATGGAGGTTTTAAGACATCCAGGTCATGGTTGTCCCAAAGGTGCTTCTCTTCAAGAAGCGAGAAGAGAGCTAAAGAAGCTTCTTAGTAAAATTTTTATTTTTATTTTTTAAGACAAACAAACATTTAATACATCAATCCTCCCTTCCCTGTGATGCCTCGGCATTATCTTCTAGGCTTCTTCTCCATCTTCCATAAGTTTCTTCTATCTTCATATTCATCCAACCAATTCTAACATTTCATTTCTAAATCAATATTATAATCATCATTTATACACAATTATAGTATCAGTCATTTATATCTCTTTTCCAACCAACTATAAAAATAATTCCATGTTTTAAAATATTCTGATTCCTCCTTATCTTTAATCATCAAAGTTAATCTATTCATTTCTGCACAGTCTAAATTTTTTTTTATCACTTCTTCTGAAGAAGCTCCTTGGATGAGAAGCGAAACGTCTTCAAAAAAAACCCAACGAAGTCCAGTTGCCTCTTGAAAAAGCACCTTTGGGACATTAAATGTTTATGCTGTTTGAACAGAATGTATTGTCCAAAATAATAGTATAAACAAAATACAAGGATTGAATGAAAAGTAATATCACCTACGTTAACACAACTGGCCAGCTAGAAACGCTGATGGTTCCGAAGGTCTAAAAGATTAAAGATCATGTTTGTATAGGCTGAATACTGGTAGTCCTTACTTAATGACTGCCCTTGTGGTGACTTTTTGAAGTTATGACAGTAAAAAATAACTTTGCAACCAGGTCATAAAATTGAGATTTGGACATTTTATAACTGGTGGGCATTTGCAACCATCATGACATCCCATGATCACATGATCATCATTTGTACCCTTTCCAACACTGAGAGTCACTGGGGAAGCTAACCATAGAAATCACAAGTTGTGGTCATGTGACGTGTCACTTAACAGCCTCTGGTGTTTCACTAAAGGTCTGTTGCAGAAGTGAGGAACTAAGTCCATCATGGTCATGTGATATCTTCTTTAATGAACACTTAGTGAAGAAGTTCCTAGCCCCAAGCCATTAACAAAGACTACCTGTAATGCCTTAAATCCTCATGTCTGTGTATAATATGACCCTTTGATAATAGCCATAGCACTTAGACTTCTATACTGCTTCACAATGCTTTACAGCCCTCTCTAAGCAGTTTACAGAATCAGCATATTGCCCCCAACAATCTGGGTCCTCGTTTTAATGACCTCGGAAGGATGGAAGATTGAGTCAACCTTGAGACCATCAAGATTGAACTCCTGGAGTGAGCAGTGAGTTAGCCCTGCAGTACTGCGTTCTAACCACTGCGCTACCACAACTCTTTTATGTAGAATGTAGAATGAAACACCATATTCAGATGGCAGACTTGGGCATTTTGTAAAAATGCATTTTCTCCCTTCTCTCATTGCATTTTAGATCATTCTAGTAATGAATATGGAAGGAATGGATGGTAATATGGACATTTTCCAGACAATCACAAGTTAGGGCACATGCTTACATTAAATAAAGGGGAGGTTTCCTAAAACTGTTTTGCAGAAAGTTAGTTTATCTTTTGATTGATAAAATACTTGTATTTTATGCTCCAAAGAACAAAAAAAAAATCCTTGTATTTCTACAAAAGAAATTTTGATAATTTGAAAAGAGCATTATATTATCAAAAATTTGAAAATTGTTTCCCCCTTCTGGAGGGAAATAGGAATTTGGGATTAAGAAATGTCAAGTAAAATATGAAATGTTGTAATTTAAATTTAAACTCATAAAGGTATTGTATTTGAAGGATGAAGGTTTGGGATGAAGAAGTGTCGGCAGGGCTCTTATTTAAGTCTGTTATATGTAAATCTATACCAGGGGTCTGCAACCTTAAACACTCAAAGAGCCATTTGGACCCGTTTCCCACAGGAAAAAAAAAAAGAGCCACAAAACTCTTCTTGTGCCTGACTATTTCTTGAGTGGCCACAAAACTAGCATATGTAGCTGAATTAAACATCCTGTTTTCTTCTGAAACCTTTCTTTTCTTGGATTTATCCATGGTTGGCCTACCGGAGGTTGAAAAACTCAATAAATCGTGTGCCAACAGGTATCTCACATTGGCGGTTGTGACACATATTTTGAGTGCCAGGGAGCCTCAGCAGAAGGGTGAAAGAGCCACATGCGGCTCCAGAGCCGCAGGTTGCTGACCCCTGATCTATACAAACGTTAGACAGACACTGCTCCATAATGTTTAGTATTGCATAATATTAACATTTCTCCTATGCTTCTTAAGAGCTATGTGTTGCTGATGCTTAAAAAAGGTTATTTCACATGTCTTACACCGTCCGTTTGGTAAAGGATAAAATCACTTCTATATTATTGTGAAAATAATTGTGAAAAGGCGGCATGTGTAAAAACAGTACGTAGAGAAAGTCATTAGAATATCATTGTTCTGATCCAGTACTTACACTTTTGCCCAGTCTTCGCTCTGCATATTACATTCTCCCATCCCAATAGTGGTTCTTGGTTCATTGTGTCAGAGCACATTTATGAACTCTCTATCAAGGCCTTTTTAAAAAAAAAAATTGGATGCCTTTCCACATCCTTTGTTCCATAGCTTTTAATACAAGACATATATCAACAGTGTACAATTGGTACATTACAAGATACATAACAACCTTGTCAGACATTTGACCAAGAAGTCAAACCCAAGCAAAAATCTCTTGACAGGAAACTCTTGACAGGAAACTGTATAGCTCCTCAATTGTATAGTTCCTTCTCAATTTTTTGTATCTGAAGATGTCAAATCCTAGAGCAGGGAGCTCCTATATTTAAGACTTGCTACCTTCAGCCATGTGTCATCCATTTGGGGCAAAGATCTTTGTGCTGCAATCAACATGACCTTTTACTCCACAGGAAAACAGAAACGAAAGGCAGGTTCCTGTCTAACTTTGGGCAGCAAAATTGACAGAGAGATTCAGGAGGCGAAATGAATGAGGCAAGGCACAAAATGGATGATCAAGAGGAGATACTTGGGCAGTTAGAATTCACTTGCATCTAAAGGCCATGCTTATAGTCCAGTGTAATGTGTTGATATATACGTCGCATGAACAGATGCAAGAGGGGTATTACATTTATCTTTCAGTCTGACAATTCAGGTATAGCTGCAGTGTGTATTTCTGTGGAAATCCTGTTTAAGAAATATATCTGATTTATGGCTTGCTTGCTTGCTTCCTGTCTCTAGAATATGCATTTTTCCCTTCATGCAAACATGCACTTGGCAGCTCTAAATTCAAGGTATAATAAATAGCTGAGCTGAATCTCATATTCAGTTATGAGATAGCTTAATCCAAGAAATCTCAGAGAACCACCTGATATAAAAACATATTCCTTCCATTCTTTTTTCCTGGGAATATTTTACATGAAAGCAATATTTTTTTCTGGCAAATATTTATGAGTGTTTTCAAAGAGACATTTGTGTTTCAGTGGAAAATTCCTCATCAGAAGATGGGTGATAAGACATTCAATAAGGATAGAGTCTTGAAAAATAATGCATTGATTTATTTACAACCTCTGTGAAGGACAGAGTGGGTCTTATAGAAGCTGGAGATATGTACCGTGACCGATGCAGGTTTCAAAATTATTTCCAGTATCAGAGAAATGAAGAAAATGAGTTTGGAGGAACCTCAAATGGCTTTATGAAAATGAAGCAAAAGATAACATATAAGAGCCTCGGTGGCACAGTGGTTAAAATACAGTACTGCATTTTAACTGCAGTTCTGCTGACTGCATTTTCTTGATGCATCCAAATTTGCTTCTATTGGAGTTTTGGTGATATTTTTACATTTTTACTTCAGCTTAAAAGTGTAAATATGACTAAGTCATTTGTATAAAGCTGAACTCCTTTGTCTTCTTCCTTTACGGTAGTTATTCTCATTGGGAGAATGTTTTCTGTGTGATTTTCTGCTTGGTTCATTAAATGAAAAATCTACCTTGCAGGAAATTGTTCCCTTGTTAAATAAATGTTTAGCTATGCTAAAGAGGAGAATTCAACTTCTCAGAGCAAATAATTGATAAGTTCAAGAAAGGGTTTACTTTTAATTTCATGTCATTTTTCAAAACAACTTTTGATCATGAAACTAAATGGCTTTTTTTGTGGCCATTGTAACTGGAATCCTAAATAATGACCATGATACAGGTGGTCTTCATTTAATGACAACTCATAAGATGATGTTTCAAATTTAAAATGGTGTTAATGAATGGTACTTATGATTGGCGTTGGAGTTCGGGCTTTTGCAGTGTCCCTCAAGTCACATGATCACAATTTGAATACTCAGTACCCAGTTCACAATAATGATGATGGAGAAAGCTGCAGTCATATGGTTGGGATTTCCAATATTCCCTGCCAGTTTCTCACAAGCAAAGTCAGTGGGGAAGCCAGTAGGAAGTCGCTAGTTGTGCTTACATAGAGCCGAGGTGGCATAGTGGTTAGAGTGCAGTACTGCAGGATACTTCAGCTGACAGCTAGCTGCAGTTCAGCAGTTCAAATCTTACCGGCTCAAGGTTGACTCAGCCTTCCATCCTTCTGAGGTGGATAAAATGAGGACCCAGATTGTTGGGGGCAATAGGTTGACTCTGTAAACCGCTTAGAGAGGGCTGTAAAAGCACTGTGAAGCGGTATATAAGTTTAAGTGCTATTGCTTTATGACCTGCATGACCGGTAACAATTTTAACAGTGGTAACCAGGACTGCCAAAACTGCCATTGCTAAATAGCGTGGTGATTTAATACTTTGACTGCATCACTTACTGATAGCAAATCTAGTTGCAACTGCCATTATTAATGGAGAACTTTGGAATGGATTATTTTCCAAACCAGTGTTTCTAGAAGTCTTGGTTTTCAACACCCAGTACTTCAACCAGGATGGTTAACTGTTGGTTCAGAACAATGGGAGATGACATCCAAACTCAACTGGAAGCACCTGGTTGGGGAAAGCAACTGCAGTCTAGTAGTTGGGACTACATTCTGCACTTCTGAATGAATTCATAAATGTAATTTTGGTATTAATCCGTTCCAAAGTTTTAATGCCAGTCATTCATCACAGCTGGCAGTTCTTTCAGAGTGATTTGATAGCAATAGCACTTATATACTGCTTCACAGTGCTTTACAGCCCTCTCTAAGTGGTTTACAGAGTCAGCCTCTTGCCCCCAACAATCTGGGTCCTCATTTTACCCACCTCAGAAGGATGGAAGGCTGAGTCAACCTTGAGCCTGGTAATATTCGACCTGCCAAATTGCAGGCAGCCGCCAGTCAGCAGAAGTAGCCTGCAGTACTGCATTCTAACCACTGTGCCACCATGGCTGATAGTTAGTAAAATCCCCACTGTTTTAAAAAGAAACACTTGAATGAAAGGAATAAGATTGATAATAAGTGGCTGGTCTCCTCTGTCAATTCTTGAGAACAAAACAAAGTTGCAAAAATCTGATGATCTCAGTTATGGATCTCCCATGGCCTCTTCTTTTCCATTTCCTAGAGCTAATGATATATAGTAATTAAAGCATTTTGCATCAGGACTGGAGAAACACACATTTGTGTCCTTATCTGACCAGAGAGCCTTTGTGATGATACGGGACCAGTTACTCCCTTAGTCCGTGCATCCCACAGGATTGTTATTCGGCAGACAAAAATTACATGAGATCTCAATATAAGCTGTTTCGAGCCCTCAAAGGAAAAGCAGAACACAAGTGAAATGAAATGCTGTTGCTGCTGTTCTTCTTCTTTGCAGTAGTAGTACTGTAGTAGTAGTAGTAGTAGTAGTAGTAGTAGTAGTAGTAGTAGTAGTAACTCTTCTACAACTAAGCCACAGAAATGAATGGAATGTAATCCAAACATAATGAATGGAAGCTGCATCTTTTAAAGTGAGTAAAAGGGACTTCAGTGCAATTTTGTGAAAAGCAAGGCCAGAAGAGATGAGTAGAAAATCCTTCCAGCCTAAATAGAAGCAATGTTGTGATACTCTGGACCCAAGCCAGACTCCAGCAGCATAGCTGCAAAGATAAATCTTTTCTGCTACGACACTAGGAATTATTTTGGCTTCCTTCCATATCAGAGTTTGGAAGGCAATTTGCAGAGACAGAGGCAGATCTAAACCCCTGTGCCGAGAGAGAAATCATTATTTTGAGTAAGTATAAAGTAAGTTCTTCCTGTGTCTCTTTCATTTTTTACTCACCTTGACCGACAAAAAAGAAAACGGCACTTCCCTGATTCTGCCAATGTATTGATATGCAATAGAAAATGTATACATGACAAACATGTACAGCCAATGGGGCACCGCATAGTAATTAAATCCTAATTTTTTAAAAAATAAGAAATCTGTATGATCAATAGTTCTAAATCAGGGGTGTCAAACTCAATTTCATTGACGACTGCATCAGGGTTGTGTTTGACCTCGCGGGGCTGGGTGGGTGTGGCCAGAGTGGGCATGGACAGCTCAACGTCACTCATGTTGCGACGGCCTCCTGCAGCCCTCTGCCAGCATGGAACTCGGGAGGCTGCACACTCCCCGAGCTCTATTTTCGCTGGCAGAGGACTGCAGGAGACCATTGCGGCTGAAAATGGAGCTTGGGAGGGCTGCGCGCAGGGCCGGATTTTCCTATAGGCTAACTAGGCTTCAGCCTAGGGCCTCAAGATCAAGAGGGGCCTACATTCAAATTGTTAGCAAAATTAAAATTACACTTTCACGATAGGTGAAAGGGCCTCATAAGTGGAATAGCCTAGGGCCTCTTTTCATCTAAATCCGGCCCTGGCTGCGCGCAATCCTCCCCTGTCTCTGTTTTCACTGGCAGATGCACCAGTCCTTTGCTGTTTCCAGGTGGCCTCGCAGGTCAGATCTAAGAACCCCATGGGCCATCATGAGTTTGACATCCCTGTCCTAAGTAATCAACTAGGTAATGATTTTTCATCACAGCAAAGGATTTTATGTCTTTGGGGCAAAGCTGTAAAGAAAAGATACAGGAGACAACACTGAACCTGGCACAGAAATCCAGTTTTCCCTCTCATTCCTATGAAGTGTATTTTCCAAACTTCACTGAATTGCAAATCAGGAACCAAAGGTCCAATCATTTCTGTTTCAAATATTCAAAGCCTTTTCCTTGCCTTGCCTCAACAGAAAAAACCATCCCCGCCTGTAAAAGGCCACAGAATGCCACTGATGTAAAGGCGAAAGAGATTATTAACCTTTCAAGCTGTATTGACTGCCCCTCCATGATTCTGACCTGCATCCATCTGTTAACATAACACTGATTCTATACTTTACTTTTCTTTTTAAATTATTATTTTAAGAGTCAGCAAAATAGTCATTCATATACAAAGAAACCATTATCTTTTGAAGGCGAATTTGGATAGGGCAATTAAAGCAATTGTCTTGTATTAATGTTATTAATGTTAACAAAAAAATACAAAAATTAAAAAAAAACTAATAGAAATTAAAGTATCTTAAAAAAATGAAAAGAGATAAGAAAAGAAAAAAAGACAAGTGTAAATAAGTTGTATAACTTAATGTAGGAGATGACCAGGCTGAACCCGAGGGAGGGATCAAATGCATCATAAATCATGCCCGCAAGAGAACTGAGTCTAGTCCACTTTGAATTTCTTAACTCCTGCTAATTTCCCTTGAATTTTACTAGCTCAGATTCTTGTAGAGAGTTTAAGGTTGCAATAAATCTTTATATTCATTTCAACAGTCTGAATCTCCTGATTTCTCCAGGGCATCACACTTAACACCTTCTCTAGTACTGCAGGTTTTTAAAAAAGAAATCTTTCCCTATCTCATCTCATATAAATAATCTAATTGCAAAAACATATCATTCAGTCCTAATCAACAAAGGGCTACCAAAAGGTACCAGAAATATTAAAGTATATATTTTAATCTTAATAAAAATCAATTTTACAATCAAAATTTATCTCTTTCTTTAAAAAAATAAAGCAAAAGAAAATTTTATCCATTTTTAAACTAATTGTTAAAATCTGACCTTTCAACCATAGACAAAAGAAAATCCCATTAACAATGACCAGAAACTACAACATATATATATTTACCCCTGGTCAAACAGATCACTTTATAAATCTTCTTTGGGTAGAGGAATTAAACCAATTTTCCATGGCAGAAAATAATACAAGAATATGAAGGAAAGAGAACATATCTGTTTAGCAAATATGCCTAAATTATTGGCAGCAAGTCTGGATCTTATTTATTTCCCAGAACTATTTATTTAACCCAAAGCATTAGCAATTTCTTTATGCAAGTCAGATTATACAGCCAAAGACCCAATATTTTGGTTCTTTTTTTTTTTTTTTTTTGAAGTCATGCCATTTCTTTCCATGCTCTCTCTATTTCCTACAAAGACA
Organism: Pantherophis guttatus; assembly: GCF_059756535.1. Classification (NCBI taxonomy): domain Eukaryota; kingdom Metazoa; phylum Chordata; class Lepidosauria; order Squamata; family Colubridae; genus Pantherophis; species Pantherophis guttatus. Next base: position 151,214,486 of record NC_142063.1, read on the forward strand.
TTCTTCCTCTGCATTAATCTATAAAATTGGGCACGTACACTAGCTGAAAAGCTGACACTTTAAACAAGTATATGACAGGCAGATATTCAATAGACACAGTTTGCAGTCATCACAAAATATAAACAGGTAGAAGCCCCTGAATTCAACCTTACTGAATTATTTCTAGTCATCTAGCTGTACTTTCATTTACGTTTCCTTGTGGCTCAATATAAAAGAACAGGCAATAATTAATTTTAAAAATAACACACTTTGCCTCTGGCTTTGTTAACAGAGCATCTAGGTAAAGGAGAGAAACCTAAATATGATTAATGATGGGGCCATGAAGCATCAGTTGGACTAAGAATAGAGCTTTTGGACAAAAGATGTAGCTGCCCTAAAGAATTGAAGCAGTGATAGCATTGCTTTTCTTAACCTTCAAATCATCTTTTGGGAGTTTAGATTGAGCTGTACAGCCCCTTCAAGAAATCTTAGAACCCGGGAGCAATCTTTTGAAAACTCAGCTTTAAAGCTGAAAGTTCTTGCGGCTTTGAGAACAACTGCAGTCGAGACTTCAAAAAAGCTCTGTCCGCAGATGCTATGTTCATGCAGGCAGAATTGGCATCTGTAGAAAAAGGTCAGTTCGTAGAAATTATAGTTCAGGGTCATAGGAGCCCCGAGAGCTCCCTTTTGACTTGATTTTAAGTGATTGAAAATATCAAGGGAAATGAAGCTTTCTTTCTTTACAGCACTTTCTCTTTCTTCCATCTTTGTGTGTGGGGTGAGGGAAGCTTCATCGTAACCAGGTCCCTGTGGCTGATATGTCCTTCACAGCATGATTATTCTTCCATAATTGGACAGGTTGAAATCCATGTATAGAATCTACTATCATTTTTTCCCCTCCCGGGTGCTGTTCCACAGAAGCCGCCAAAATAAAACGTGGTCAGTTTATTGGTTTGAGTTATCCCCTGCCATCTATTCAACAGATCAAGATAATATGCAGAATCTTCCTTCCGCCAATTTTTCCCCACAGCAACAATCCTGTCAGAAATAATGCCAGGCCTCCAAGGCTCCCAAGAAACTCTCTTCACCGAGGGTGGTCTTGAACCCGGGTCTTCCCAATCCCAGCACAATACCTTAAGCACTAGACCGGACTGGCTGTTTGTCATGTTAAGTCTTGTTTCTACTAGTTATAACTAGGAATTGAAGAAAGACTTTTTCACTCCTTTAAATTGGAGTGAGAAAGTCTTTCTTCAATTCCTAGTTATAACTAGTAGAAAATTTATGCCAGTTTCCCAACTGGTAAACAACTGGTCTGAATTGAAAGTCTCATAATCCCAGTCCATCTATTTATTTATTTATTGTTAAGATTTTATCCTCAAGGTTAGAGGTGGTATTCAGCCGGTTTGAGCGAATTCTGCAGGTGGGCCCGCCCGGACGTAATGCCGTCCTATTTAGCCATGTTTTCAAGGCCAGGCAATGCGCGGAAGGTGCGCGTGGGTGAAGTAAGTGTGCGTGTGCATGGTGAACAGGTAGTAAGAATATGTGAAACCCACTGCTGCTCAAGGTGACATAGGACTCTTTCCTCTCAACAATCCTCAGAGGTAGGTTGAGTCGAGGAAAGTTGACTCAGTGCCACCTAATACATCTCCCCAGCTGGAGAAAGACTTAGAGAATGGCCACAGAGGCATTGAGCAACAAATTGAAGAAAGCCTTCCCAAACTGAAGCAGCATCACCCTCAGGAACCCAACAACCCAAGAAAGGGAACGATAAAGTAAAAAAAACCAAAACCAATGCTACTTGCAAGAGTTTGAATAGAGTTATAGAGGGGAGGTTTGTGCCTAATACCTTTCTTTCCATAAAGTACAAGATACATAAGGAGATGGCTTGATGGTGACTCCAGCTGCGAAGTGATGGGTTCTCATTTATTAAAGCACTCACTAGCTAAACAATTTCTAAGGATATTTTAACTGGATGTCTTTACCCAGCCAGAAGAACGGCATGAATGTTCCTTTCCAGCTCTCAGATTCTATTATGTGGAGGCAAGAAATCAATTCCCTTAATATGCGAGTGAGTTAGCAAAAATGGTTAAGGAATCTAGGCTCAGCAGAGGCCAGGAAAAGAAAAGGCAGTTGTTTAAATTTAAACCTTTTGTTCATAATTCAACCTTTCCCCCCCCCCCAAGACTGCTTTAGAAAACTCAGCGTCAGGAAAATCTTTGTGCCGAAGAAAGAAAGCTCCATGGCTGAGAATTGAGTCTTGGACTTTGCGTGCATTTCTTGATCTTCAGGCCGAGATGTATTAAGCCAGGTTTCAGTCATGATTTATTCCTTGGTTGGAGGGCAATATAGAAAGTTTTGGTGTAATGTACCTGAGATCTAGTTCATCATAATTATGAGAGCCTTTCCTTTTCATGTACACACATACTTATTAAAACGCTGCAAGACACGCATCATTACATTTCCTTAAAAGAATCAAAGAATAAATTCATCCATGCGTTAAATGGAAAGAAATTACTACATAACACAACTGTAATGAACATATTATTTGACAAGTTTGGGGAACTAATCAAAAACAGTTCGTTTGAGGATTTCCCCCCCCTCCCCTTTCTTGCATAATAAATCGCCGATCATAGCTCCCTTGAAAAACGCTGTTTTTCCTCTCCTTTTCAGTAAACAAATATATGAGTCTTTTCTCTGAGGTGTACATTTAAAATAAAAATAAAAAGAAGATTTTTAAAAGAAAAATCTCTGAAGATTTTTCTAACCTTTGTAAAGGGGCTCCAGCATCCCACTTGCAGACCCCTGGTCTTCACAGTCATGCTGCAAATACTGACCCAGGAAAATCAGTGGTTTTTTTTTTCCCCTCAGAATTAAATATGGGAACAGGAAGTGATGGTTGACGAAAAGCTACCTCTTCTACTCTATCCTTAACTCCCTTGTTTTTTAGCTTGATTGGGGAGTTCTAAGGAGGCACAGGTAGTCCTCGACTTAGGACCACAACTGAGTCCAGAATTTATGTTGCTAAGTGAGAAGTTTGTTCAATGAGTTTTGCCCCCATGTTATGACTTTTCTTGCCACATTTGTTAAGTGAATCACTGCAGTCGTTAAATTAGTAATATTGTTACTAAAGGTTGTTAAAGCGAGCCTGCCTTCCCCATTGACTTTGCTTATCAGAAGGCCGCAAAAGATGATCACATGATCCTGGGACACTGCAACCGTCATAAATAGGAACCAGTTGTCAAGCATCCAAATGTAAATCACATGACCATGGGGATGCTGCAACAGTCATAAGTGTGAAAAATGGTCATAAGTCACCTTTTTCAGTGTGTTATAACTTCAAACTGTCACTAAATGAACTGTAAATTGAGGACTATCTGTGAATAGTTTACCTTCCAGAATCTTCTCACTCCTATTCCCACAGTTAACCTCCTAGAAAAAAATCTTGGTAATTTCCGATGGTCTCCAAGAAGATAATAATCTCCAAGAAGATACAGCCCTATTCTGTAAAACATTGCCCTCCCCTCTCTTTGTAAAATATCAAAGGGGTTTGAATTTTCTTTTGACTCCTAAATATGCAAAAAGGCACTCCCATTATAAACCATTGATTAAACAGAAACTAAAATTCATATTTTAAATCGTAAATGAAAGGGACATTTCTACAAATCCACTGCTGTTCAGTTGTTGGAAAAGTACATTTTAACTGCTTTGCAGCAATTGGGAATATGTGTTAGAGGTACTGGGAATATGTGTTAGAGGTACTAACAGCGTGTTTTTTTTTTCCATGCATCCTATTGCAAATAGCAGAGCAGGAATAGAATCCACAATTCTAGAAAAAAGTGAATATTGTTTCTCTTCATATGATGACTCGGTTTTTTTTTTGTTGTGGTAGAAGTCCAGATCCATGAGGGCAAGTCATATATCACGGAAAGCTTCTGCAGAAAGAAAATCAAGTATGCAAAGTTTGGATCATATTTGCTTACAGCAAAAAATTAAATTTCATCTGAAAGCTTTGTCTAAATTTCCAGAGGTTCAGATATCTCATAATGGGAGTAAATTACCTAAGGTTTATCCATGACCATGGCAGTTCTTCAGATTTAACCTCCAAAAGGTGCTTCAAGGCTTTCTCTAGTGCTTTGCTAGAGACTGTTCTAAACTGGTCAAATATTCATTTCAAATAGACAATTGGAACAGATCTCTTCCAATCCAACTGCTTATTTGAAGCTTCACCCAACTCTCATCAGCTGGAAGCAATTGAGCAGTGATGTGGGAATGCAGCAATTTGGTCAGTGATTACTGTGATGTGAAAACAAGGACATGGGTATCTATCATAAAATAATTCCAGGTGCACCTGGCTCTCCAGCCACCATATAAACACCAGCTTGAAACACGTGTTCATGTAGGAATAAAATATCAGTTTGATTGTTTGAATTTCCAACTCTATGCTACAGATAAATCTTAAACTCTTGATAATTACTACATTGTTAGGAGGAAATATATAATACTCATGGAAATCTAAGCAAACGTAACAAATGAAACTCTTGTTTTAAAAGAGCCACCTATGCACATTCAAACATATACACACATTGTAGTCATTTCCAGTTTGGACCACACATTCAGCAGCAAATTATTTTACAGATAAGTAATTTTATAAATCATATGCCATGGATTTATTTCTTGATTAAAAAAACCCAAGCAAATAATACTTTTTTCTATATTTATTGTTTATTGACAAAGACGTCTTCACTCAAAATTCACTAAGCTGTTTTTAAAGATAGGATATTCATCCGTTTTCCAATCATATTAGGCAAATGATATTTTAGCCTCATGTAAGAACATGTTTAATGTTATGGTATGAATGGTGCTATTAACCATGAAAAATGTCAGCAAGCTTTTGCCGCCTTTCCTTTATTTTTCCCCCCCAACATTGGTGACACTAACCTTATTTCTTAGTGGCTCATAGTTATTAAAAAGGCACCTGGGATGTATATATTCTGAATGTTATTACTGTTCTTACTACTGAAGCAGTAACATGTATATCTATTTGCATCTAATTTTTCTATAAAGTTCTATATTTACAGCTGCTTACAAAAAGAGTAATAAATGGAGCAGTTAGAGCATGTTACAATGCTTCTAAGGGGGGAAACCCCAAATATTGAATTAATGCAAACTTTCCATGAGGGTTTAGGGCAGTTTGTAATGCAGTGAAATAAGGAGCTGATCCTAAGCAGCTCCTAACATTTCTTCTGAGATCCTTGCCTATATAAATGGAAATAATAATAGAATGATTGATGATTGTATATTGAAATAGGATTTGACTGCTTCTCTAATTCATTTCTGTCCTCATCAGATATTAAATACCAGCACATGCTATGCTGTGGCAGATTTTTGGTCTCTTCAGAATAAATGAAGTATGTCATTAAGCCACCATGAATAGTTTTCCTTTCAGAAACACTTATATATTGTATCTGTATTCATCTATCCGCAGACCTCTTAAAAACCCATGCTATCCATCCCATGAACACTTTTGTGAAAGTAGATCCCATTGTACACTGCTCATAATGTTCCCCTGAGCTAATCTAAGGATTTACCAATGTCAGCCTCAAAAGGGGATCTCTTCTCATCACGGCATTTAAAATTTGAATGGGAGTAAACCTTTTGTTAATTGAATATAGTGAAGCCATGTGTGTTATGCTTAATAGATGAAAATTCAAGTATGGCACAGCAGAGGTCTACCCATCACTGAGAACCTGTGGTATAAAATTCACCCCTCTTCAGTATCTCCCATTGTACCCTTTTGTTCCTGCTTTGTCCAGTTGAAATCAGTGGGATTTTAGTGAGAATAGCAAAAAAAAAAAAAAAAGTCAAAAGCAATGAAATCCACAGATTTAAAGAAGAATCCACAATGGTGTCTCAACTGAGTCGGCTTCCAACCCCTCCTGTGTCAAATTTTAAAACCAGCATCTCTTTATTCAGGCCTGATTTATGCAGTGGAAAACAGCAGTAGTTCTCAACCTGTGATCTGTGTACTCTTGGGGGACTGTGATGTTGTCACAGGAAGTCTGCGAAAGCTTGAAGAAATGTTATGATTTTTTGCAGTTAAATCCAAATGAACAAATGAAAGCAAGATAGAATGGGAAATAAAACAAAATCTTAATTCTCCATGCTTGTTTTGTAAAACTCGGGTTTTTAAACTTATTATCTTGATGACCAACAATCAGAGATATAAATCGGGTGTGAGAGTAGCTGTCTGATGGTACTGAGAGTATTGGTGGCACAGTGGTTAGAGTACAGTACTGCAGGCTACTTCTGCTGACTACTGGCTGGCTGCAATTTGACAGTTCAAATCCCATCAGGCTCAAGGTTGTCTCAGTCTTCCATCCTTCTGAGGCAGATAAAATGAGGACCCAAATTGTTGGGGGCAATATGCTGACTCTGTAAAAGTGCTTAGAGAGGGTTGTAAAGCACTGTAAAGCGATATATAAGTCTAATTGCTATTGCTAAGTGCTAAATACCTGCGTTTGGTATTTCTGCACACACTGAGAACATGCAAGTCAATGATGCTGAGTGGCAAAGAGAAAGCGTGTGACATTTCCTGCTGTTGCACAGACTGTCAGCGACTACGGGGCAGAGAGAGCTGAGTCAGTCATTATCAGTATGAATGAGCATTCAGACCAATTTTGTAATTGTCTTCGATTTTTGCTAACCGTTTGAGTATAGTTCGTTAAGGTGATTTTTCGATATTACTGCCGTGGTTTTTGTGACAACACATTTCAGTTTATCCTCAGAATGGATCGCTGGCTGAATTTGAAACGTAAAGGCACTGATGATGTTGATGAACAGGGTGCATCCTGTTCTAAGCAAGGTGTGGCTTCCAGTCATTTTAAAAAGTAGCACCATTATGCTGATGATACTCAGCTGTACATTTCCACCCCAGACCATCCCAACGATGCCTTGGAAGTGATGTCCCAGTGCCTGGAGGCCGTGTGGGTCTGGATGGGGAGAAACAGGCTTCGACTCAACCCTTCCAAGACCGAGTGGCTGTGGCTGCCGGCGTCCCGGTATAGCCAGCTGACGCCATCGCTGGTTATTGGGGGCGAATCATTGGCCCCCACGAAGAAGGCCCGCAACTTGGGTGTCCTCCTGGACGCATGGCTGTCTTTAGAAGGGCACATGATGGCCGTGGCCAGGGGGGCTTTTTATCAGGTTCGCCTGATACGCCAGTTGCGCCCCTTTCTGGACTGGGACTCCCTACGCACGGTCACTCAAGCACTCGTCACCTCTCGTCTGGACTATTGTAACGCTCTCTACATGGGGCTCCCCTTGGAGTACACCCGGAGGCTCCAACTGGTGCAGAATGCGGCCGCACGGGGGATTATGGGAGCGACAGGACGCTCCCATGTGACTCCTCTCCTGCGCGAGCTGCATTGGCTTCCAGTAGACTTCCGGGTGCGCTTCAAGGTGTTGGTGATCACCTTTAAAGCGCTGCATGGCTTAGGGCTGGGGTACTTACGGGACCGCCTTCTGCCACCAATAGCCTCCCACCGGCCGGTTCGCTCCCACAGAGAGGGCCTCCTCAGGGTGCCGTCGGCCAGACAATGCCAGCTGGCGACCCCCAGGAGGAGAGCCTTCTCTGTGGTGGCACCTACCCTTTGGAACAATCTACCCCCAGAGATACGAGTGATCTCCGACCTCTGGACTTTTCGTCGGGCCCTAAAAACTTACTTTTTTCAGTTAGCCAGTCTGTCTTGATTTTAGGGTTGGTTTTAAAATTTTGATACGGATTTTAAATTGACAAGTTTTAATTACGGGCCAAATTTATTTAATTATTTTAAATCTATTTTTAATTGTAATGTTATGTATAAATGTTTTTATTTTGGCTGTTCACCGCCCTGAGTCCGAAAGGAGAAGGGCGGTATAGAAGTTTGAAAAATAAATAAATAAATAAATAAATAAATAAATAAATAAATAAATAAATAAATAAATAAATAAATAAATAAATAAATAACAAGGAATATCTCTCGATTGGCTTCACGGGTACAGGTCCTGAGGACAAGCAACTACCACAGAGCGTGTTGTGTTACAAGTTACTATCCAACAAGGCTATGAAACAAGATTATCAAAATTACAAAGAAATCTTGATACAAAACATAAGGGACATGCCACAAAGAACTTTTTTTTTTTTCAAAAGCAGGGAATGTGAACTTTAAGAAAGTAAGAAAATATTTTTTTTTAAAAAAGACGGCAACTGGTTGTAACAATGAAAATGCAGTGAGGGCTTGATTTGAAGCTTCTCAACTAATAGCAAAAGCCAGAAAACTGTGCGCTATAGCTGAAGTACTTACATTACTTGCTGTAAAACACATGATTTCTGCGTTGATCAGTGAGCAAGCTACCCAAGAAATTTCCATAATATCTTTGTCAAATGACACAGTTAAAAGGCGAATTGATGGTTTGACAGTTAATATTAAGGAACAATTATTAGAAAGAATTCATCTATTCCCCTACTTTGCACTGCAAGTGGACAAAAGCATGGACATAAACAAAGTGATCTTATCGTGCTACATTAGGTATCAGCATGAGGAAAGTGTATTAAGAAAGCATACTTTTCATCTCCTCGTTGGTACACACAACAGCTGAAGAAATATTCAACAACTTAAATGAGTTCATAACATCTCATGACATGGATTGGTTGAAATGTGTTGGAATTAGTACAGACAGTGCGTGAACAATATCTGGAAAGCTTACAGGACTTGTCGCATGAATAAGGAAATTGTGTCATCAGTGACTTGGTACCATTGTTGCATACATAGAGAAACACTAGCTGCTAAAAAGATACCAGAAAAACTAAAACAGTTTTAGTTCGTGTTGGCAGGGGGGCAGAGATCGACTTCGAGGCCTCTCATTTGTGGAGTGCCTCAGGGGTCGGTCCTCTCGCCCCTTCTGTTCAACATTTATGTGAAGCCACTGGGTGAGATCAGCCGTGGCTTTGGGGTGAAGTACCATCAGTATGCTTATGACACCCAGCTGTACATCTCCACCCCAGGCCACCCCAACGATGCCCTTGAAGTGATGTCCCAGTGCCTGGAGGCTGTGCGGATCTGGATGGGGAGGAACAGGCTCAAGCTCAACCCTTCCAAGACTGAGTGGCTGTGGTTCCCGGCATCCCAATATAGTCAGTTGACTCCATCACTGACTATCGGGGGCGAGTCTTTGGCCCCCGTGGAGAGGGCACGCAATCTGGGAGTCCTCCTGGATACACAGATGTCCTTGGAGAACATCTGAGGGCTGTAGCCAGGGGGACCTTCTGTCAGGTTCGCCTGATTCGCCAGTTGCGGCCCTTTCTTGATCGGGATTCCCTGTGCACAGTCACTCATGCCCTCGTCACCTCGCGCCTGGACTACTGCAATGCTCTCTACATGGGGCTCCCCTTGAGGAGCACCCGGAGGCTCCAACTGGTCCAGAATGAGGCCGCACGGGTAATCACAGGAGCCGCCTGGCGCTCCCACATAACACCGCTCCTGCATGAGCTGGACTGGCTCCCAGTGGTCTTCCGGGTGTGCTTCAAGGTGTTGGTTACCACCTTTAAAGCACTCCATGGCATAGGACCTAGTTATCTTCGAGACCGCTTGCTGCCGCCGATGACCTCCCACCGACCTCTGCACTCCCACAGAGAGGGCCTCCTCGGGGTGCCATCAGCCAAACAATGTAGGCTAGTGACCCCCAGGGGAGGGCCTTCTCTGTGGGGGCACCTACCCTCTGGAATCAGCTGCCCCCAGAGATAAGGAGAATCAGACCTCAGTGCCTTCCGCCATGCCCTTAAAACTTTCTTTTTTCAGCAAGCCGGGCTGGCTTAACATATTTTTTAACATATTTTTAATTTTTTAATTGATTTGTTATCTTAAATTGGGGCCAAATTAATATATATCCTTTTAATTGTTTTTTAATTGTTTTTTAATTAACCTGGATATAACAAGGCTTGTGAGTGTGAAAGCAGCACCAGCATTCTCATTAGTTGTAATTGTATGAATAGAACTAGCTGAATACCCGTGTTCCTAAGAAACTATGTGATCGGGCTTGATAAATCAACACTTAGAGTTTGAAAATTAATGAGTAGTTATGATTGGCCTGTCCTCTCCCCTTCTCTCCCTCAGGCTGGCCCCATAGATCCTTTCCTATCCCCTTCTCTTCCTCAGGCTTGGCCACATAGATCCTCTCCTATCCCATTCTCTCTCTCAGGCTTGGCCACATAGATCCTCTCCTATCCCATTCTCTCTCTCAGGCTTGCCCCATAGATCCTTTCCTATCCCCTTCTCTTCCTCAGGCTTGGTCACAAAGATCCTCTCCTATCCCATTCTCTCCCTCAGGCTTGCCCCATAGATCCTCTCCCCTTCTCTCCCTCAGCCTTGCCCCACAGAAACATCTCCTATCCTTCCCCTTCTCTCCCTCAGGCTTTCTAGCTCCTTCTCTCATGAGCCTTGCCCCACAGAAGCCTGTCCTATGCTATCCCATTCTCTCCAGAGTTATTTTCAAGTTGGGAGGAGGAGTAGAACATCTAACTAATTAGTATCAGAGCATGTTATAATAATATAGGAAATACTAATGCTCTGATGGTCATTTCGAAAAATCCTTTCTTAGTGAGCACCTAGAAGCCAAGAGGAACATACATGGCAAATTTCAAGTTTGTAGGCTTTACAGTTCTGGAGATTTCGTGATTAATGTGTGAGTGGTTTTTGCATATATATATATATATATATATATATATATATATATATATATATATATATATATATATATATATATATATATTCTTACTTTTCGTAGGTTTTATGTGTGTATATATATGTAGGTCTTTGGTTATTCGGGTTTTCTCCCGCGTAAAATTGGAGGTTTCTTGGCAACGTTTCGACGAAGTCTCATTCGTCATCTTCAGGCTGGTGTCTTCGGCTTCGTGCTTCTAGGAGCACGAAGCCGAAGACACCAGCCTGAAGATGACGAATGAGACTTCGTCGAAACATTGCCAAGAAACCTCAAATTTTACGCGGGAGAAAACCTAAATAACCAAAGACCTACATACAAACACCCGCGAAAACCTCAGAAAACAAATATATATATACACACACACACACACACACACACACACACACACACACATATCCCTTTTTTGCCAGCTTGCAAAAGCGAAATACAACTTCTAAAATTTTATTCATATCATTTTCCAGCTTCCATTTGCATGTGACTTTTGTATGTGTATGTGTTTGTAGTTGTGGTACTAGTATGGTTGGTGGGACTCACTTTAATTAGGTGGTTTTTCTCTCAAACACATTTTCTTAACCCAAAGGCCCTCTATGGGGCCACAACGGGGCTGAAGTCTGTTCCTCCAAGTGGTGGCCCTGGACCCGTAAACAAAAAGATACGGTGACTGAACACAGACAAACAAGAGGAGGGGGGAGGTGAGCAGAATTGTAAAAACTTTCCATCAATTTTTAATGTAAAAATTGACGTCAAATTCAGAATTAGCACATCAGAACACCCTAAAATGGTCCATTTGAGGGGAAAGAGTGTTGATACTATTACTTTAAATTCGTATGGAATCATTGCAATAAAGATATAATAGGAGTGTGTACATTAACAGATTAGTTTATTTCCCCTTCTCTCCAAATTTGAAAGACCTTCATGAGAAAATTGAAATAAATACTTGATGCAGTCAAATAACTCGAATCTCGAGTTAAGTTTTGGTGGTCCATGGCCATGGTCTGTGGCCACAAAAGGTATTTAAAGGAGGTCCATGGGGAAGAAACGGTTGATAACCACTGCCTTACAGGAATGACTTCAGCCTCAGAATAACTACTAGTAGGGTCTAACTATGCCCCCAACTTTGGTATCTTCAGGAGATTAGAATCAAGTTAACCTTCCTCACTTCCATCTTAACTTTTAGTTGCTTGAAAAGCCCTCAGTGTGACCTACTGAGAAAAACACCTTGTTTTAATAGCTACACATACACATCCTCATCTTTGTAACCTCGCCCTACTGACTCATCTTTATATAGATCCATGTTACTCTCAAAATACTTTCAGCTTCTTGTTAAAATTCTGGAGCATTGTTTCTTCCTGTGATACAGTCAACTTTTATGAGAAGAAATTGCTGGAATATTTCTTTCATACTGCTTTTGTGTTTGTTGCCCAGTGTTATTTGGAAATGGTCTGAACTCTATAAAGTGGAATTGGAACACAACAGAGTCCCAAAAAGAAGTAACAATCATATAAAAAGCACATACCATCTTCATCTGAAAAGCATTAGAAGACTTGAGTATGAATTTGAATGTGCGTGCACACACACACACACACACACACACACACAAATAGAGTCCATATTTCCTCGCTTCCTTGAAACCTTATTCTTTTGTGCAGCAGGAATTACAACTTTAAATGCAGGTAGTTTCATGTTAAAAATAGAAGAGAAGGAGAGGGAAACAATCCAAACGATTTTCATTTATTTATTTATTTTTACATGTAGTCATTTGGCAAAAGCTTTGATGGCTCAATTGTGGGGAATTAAATCTTACCAACAAATAACTTTTTAAATGTTTTTCTCTTGGCTGTTCTGTCTCCTTGCCTCACGTTTTTACCCTGAGCATCCAAATATTTATTTTGCTGTTGTTCTTCCTGCAGTTCTCACAGCTGCCTAACTGTCCTCACACCTGCCTTTTCCTCTCCATCTGCGAATGTCCCCTCTGGTTGCCCTTAATGAGTTTCATTTAAAGTGCATTTGTAGCTGAAGAAAATGTATTTGCCAAAACCTCCCTTTTAATTTTAACTTGGATGGAGAAGTATTCCACTACATGAAGCAGAAGTAGAAGGTACACTATATGCTTCCCAAAAACACTTTGGATGAAAGGAAGACAGAAAAGTATAATATTGTATCTGGCAATGTACTATATTTTGTATCTGATGGCGAGCTATACATTTATTTAAAGGCATCATGGCATGATAGCAGAACAATTGCCAAATAATTAATTGAGCTTCTCTCTGAAGCCATCTCCACCACATAAGAAAACTCCTCCCAGTTAAACCATGTTGCTGGTGAATTCTAAATCATATCAGTGATTAAAAACATGGGGAAAAATGTCTTTGAATGGCATTGTGTTCAACATAAGTGCCTGCTGCAATAAGATGGGCAAAAGCCATCAACTGCAGAAGCATCTGCAGCAGTGGTGGGATTCAGCCGGTTCTGTCCAGATTGCGCAAACTGGTAGCGGCGACTGTGGGAGGCTCCGCCCACCCGCCCAGACGTAATGCAAGACTAGTGCGCATGCACAGAATTTGCTCTCACATTTGCGAACCGGTAGGGAAGGTAAGTGAATCCCACCTCTGATCTGCAGGAAGCAGAGACGGGGCCCAAGATGGCAATTGGAGCAATGTGCTGGAAGTCCCGCCCTTTTTAAAAGGGTTGAGGTCTTGATCACATGTTCACCGCTGCCATCCATTTTTAACCTCCCCATGGATGCCTGTGTTCAATTGGTCACTGTGAAATCTGGTATAGCTTTGCAACGGGGTGCAGAGCTGTACTTTCAGGTACAAATCTGTCCATTTCGGTTTGATGCTAAGAATGCTTTACAGTAATTGCAGAAAAGAGTTGTGCCAGATTCAGAAATAAAGCTGGAGGAAATTGAATTGAGATCATCATGGGTATTCTCTGCAGTACAGAAGGGGTCAACCTATTCTCTTTGGATTCCCTCAGCCCTGAAGCAGGCAATAGCACAAATTGTAGGCTGTCTTGTTGAAGCATCTGATTTTATTCACTTGATGCTAAGTACAGGGTGGCCTGATCTAAATTAGGACTAGGAAGAGAAAAGGTAATCATTTTCTCAACCCTTTTGTTGAAAAGAATAATCCTTACAGGAGCGTAGGATTTAAGGGGAAAACTCAAAAAACACCATGTTGTTTAGAGAAACAAAAAGGAAGATTAGATTTCCAGCCTGTCCTCACATGGGGCTGAACATTTACAGTAAAAAAAAAAAAAAAAAAAATCAGAAAAATGGAGCAGGGTGACACGCAATTTGCATGTCATTTAGTTTAATTGGTAGTTTCTTTCTTTCCAGTCTTAATTCTTTTTGATCTATTAGGGAGTGATTTTGTTTTAAAGAAAAAAAATTAGCTGAAAACATAATAGCAAAGATCTTTGAAGAACAATAAAGGGTAATTTTATCCAAATGTGGTATCTATTTCGTAGCGCTATTAAAAAAGACTGCCACTGATAACAACAAAATGGCTATATAACTACAGATATTTTAAAACTGTATTTTCTTTGTGGTATGTGTGTATAAATATTCTTACACCTTTGATAAATGTGTTAAGAACTAGACATATCCATTTTATAATGCTAGTTCTAGCAGCATAGAATTTTATACTCTCTTCCCTTTAAAATCCTTTTTTCCTAAGTGTGCTAACTGGATAAAAACTGAAATCAAATGTTATTAGCTACAAGTGGAAGTGTGATACTGTCAGATTAATTAATTCATTAATTCATTAATCCACTCTTGCCTAAAAAAGAATTGTTTCTGTGAAATAACTCTCCCACCTGTAGAATACATTGTTTCTAAAATAGCTAATCCCTCTGGAACCTCAAATCTGGTTGCTTTTGAGAAGAAAAAGATTTTTAAAAAAGGTTAGATGAATGATGGAGGAGTAGAGCTTGAAACCTGGTCCTTAAGAAATTCTTGATTATTCAAAATCAGCATCTAAATTCTAGATTTCTTCTTTTTTACACTTTTCTTTGCCCATAGTTTCTTTCCAGACTCCGAATCGTACCTAAGGCCAAACAATGTTCCCTTTTTTTGAATCACATTTCCTAAGCCTTAATCACACTATCTAGAAATATGTAGGGAAGGATGTTTGTACGTTTATACAAAGAATCTTATTCTAGGTTTCCAGGGTTCTCAGATATGCAGGTGGGCAAAATCCACTCACACGAGTCTTTTGAGATACAAAAATGAAAACACAGACTGAAGAGAGATTTTGTGGGTTTCCATGATACTACATCCCACTAATTCCCCACTTCATCACATCTGAACAGCCAACCATTTATGTCTTGACAATCTGAAGAAGGATGTGCAGTGTTATTGCAACCTGAGCAGTCAGTTCTTCTCAGATTAGAAAGATAGGGGTAAAATCAGAGACCTCAATTCTGTGTTTTATCTGTAGCATCATTGTATGTTTTTTATATATAATGTACTTTAATAGAGGCTAACCAGCTTTCAAAACAACAGTTACTGCAGCATATGACATGTTATTTAAATGCTAATTTCATTCATTTTTTCCCCAATCTTTTTTTTTTTTATATAATGAAAACATTTCAGGTCTGAATAATGCCTGCATAATTTTATTTTTCTACATCTGATGCTGTATCATGACTTCAAATGGCAAATGATGGTGGGGGCTGAAATCAAGTCTTAAAATAAGATGTCATTTTAATTAATAAACTTTTTATTGGCACCTGTTCATCAGGATAGAAATTTGCATCTGAACTGATTTTCTAAATGCAGTAGAAGATGTACAGCTATATTAACATGTTTCCATTTTGGAAATGACAGTTGCTAAGTGACTGCCAACGATCTGCATGGTTCATGGAAATGGATTCACAGTTTACCTTATCATCAAGTATCCATAGGAACATAAGAAGCTGCCTTATATAAAGAAAAGCCAATGATCTATTTCTTAAGATTTTTAGAGAAGACCTTTCAGACAACATGAAGATACTAGATTGAATTAGGCTCATTCCTACCAATGATCTACAGGTTATGACATAAGGAAACCACCTAGGTGACCTCCCTGATTATTTAAACTAGGGGGAGATAATATTTTGGGGTATCTGAGATCAATGCAAGCATTTGGGTCAGGGGTGAAATGCTCCCAGTTTGGATCGAATCGCCCAATCCGGTAGCGATGGAGGCGGATGGTTTGGAGAACCGGTAGCAAAAATCCCTGCCCCCCCCATGCCCAGCTGAGCCGCAAAATCATCAGAGGCTTTTTCTTTTAATTTTTAAAAGCATTTTTTCTACAACCTCTTCGGCCGAAAAAATGCTTTTAAAAGTAAAAAAAAGCCTCTGATGATCATGCAGCTCAGCTGGGATCATCAAAGGAATTGTCAGCTGATGATCCCAGCTGAGTTGCCTGATCAGCAGAGGTTTTTTTTTTCTTTTAAAAGCCTCTGATGATCCAAGCTGAGTTGTCTGATAGGCAGAGGCTTTTAAAAGAAAAAAAGCCTCTGCCAATCAGGCATCTCAGCTGGGATCGTCAGAGCCTTTTGAAAGCATTTTTTTACAACCTCTTCGCCGAAGAGGTTGTAGAAAAAATGGTTTTAAAAGAAAAAAAAATTGGACATGCCACCCAGTCACATTACCCCCACCACCACCAAGCCACGCCCACAGAACCGGTAGTAACAAATTTTAGATTTCACCACTGATTTGGGTGCACATCTAATAGCATACATGTGAGCATATATTATTTATCCATAAAATTGCACCTCTCTATCTACAGCTAGCAGACCCACATAGGTTCATCTTCAACATCCTCAGCAGGGGTGAAATGCTCTGAAGTCTGCTACCGGTTCGCTTCGCTACCGGTTCACTTCACGCACGCATGCACAGTGCATGCCAAACACATGCTTTGCACACAGGCACATCACAGGCACTACCACGCAGCGCTGAAAAAGGAGGATTAAGAATCCTTTTCTGAGTCTGCAAAGGTAAATAGAACAGCGAGGGGGGGGAACAGCTATGCCGCACGATTTAGATTTGCTAGAAAGCAGGATTTCCTGCTTTCTAGCAAATATAAATAGTGCGGCACAGCTGATTGTCAGAAATACTGGTTTGCCTGAACCGGTAACATTTTTTTTCTACTGGTTCGCCCGAACCAGTAGAATTTTTTACTACTGATTCAGGTGAACCTGTCCAAACTGGTAGCATTTCACCCCTGATCCTCAACATATACAACTAGGGAGAAACCCACCATATAAAATAGGAAGAAACTCAACACACAAGAGAGGTGTATCATCTGCATAAGCATACATACAGTGTGCTCCTTTACAGCCATATTCACAGAAACACAAAGGCATAGTGATCCTATACACAACATATATACACTATGGACATATTCACACAAGCACATACTATAGGTAGTCCTAAACTTATGACCATAATTGAGCCCAGAATTATGCTTTTAAGTTTTTGCACTCTTTAAACATGCCACCATGTGACTGGACCTGATTTAACAAAATTTTTTGCAGTGGTTGTTAAGCAAATACTACAGTTATTAAGCAAATGCCACAGTTGTTAATAGAATACTTATTTGGTTTTATTTATACTTTATTTATTTACTGTAGCAGCATCCCGAGGAGAGGAGTTGAAACAGTTTATATCCAGGATGTGAGGAATCTGCAGATATTTTCTCAGCCCTCTTTCTGGCTTGGGCAGTATACATTTTTTCAGTGGAAGGCAGGCTGGTTACAATAGAGGTTTTTTGGCAATAGTTTTGTTTCAATGTGTTTTAACTAACACAATGGTGTTAGTTAAATGAATAGTCGTTAAATAAATGCTGTGATTGTTAAACGAATCCATTATACCCAATGGGTATTTTTTTGCCAGAAACTGGAAATAAAAATGCTGGAAACTAGCAAAAAAGGTTGAAAATCATAGGCATTTGACCATGAGACACTGCAAACATCCATAAAGGTGAACCAATTGCCAAGTGCCCTGGATCACATGTGTGTGGGGGGGGGGGGTTTGTCGTAATTTCAAAAACAGATTGTATCTTTTGGGGCAGCAGTCATATCTTTGAACAGTCTCTAAGCGACCTGTTGTAAGTCGAGAACTACCGTACCTGTATAAGGACCTTGGAAAGGTGCGGGGGGGAATGAAACGATAAAACTTAGTTTCCTCTTCCTGGGAAGAAGAACAAAGAGACAATCTGTGTCCTGACACTCAAGTGACCGAATAGTGAGCTATCTAGGAGCAATGGAGAAGTTGTGGCAGATATAAGGAATCTAATAATTCCAAACAGGGAAATTACAGAGACATATGATTCCACGAGCCCTGAATTTCCAGCTTCCATTCTGAGACTCTGGAGATATTCAGAGTAAATTCTTCTTTCATGCCAGTGTATCTCTAGATTTCCTTCCGCAGCTGGATAACTATGTTAATAAAAGGAAAATTTGTCCTCTGAGCAAACAGCTCTGCTGAATGGGGGAAACAATTATTTTCTCATAAAAGATATCAAAGTCTAGGCATGTTTGTCGCTCCAGGTCTGAAGAACAGAAATATACTTAATATAATGAAATATATTTATTAAGGAAGTAAAACAATATTATTCAAAAGGTGGAATGAGGTAGTAAACAGCAGAGTGGGAGGGAGGGAGAAAGAGAGAGATGTTTTAAAAACAATATATTCATCCTTGTGAAACCACTTTGCTTGCAAGAATTTTCATCTTTCGTTTCGATTATTTCACCATTTTCAGGCATGTGGGACAGCAAAATTTTATTTTTAAAAAATGTTTTTGCGGAGGAGTATGATATAGTGGAGTGGCTGCATAATTCATTGCTTTGATAATGATACTTAGGTAAAATCATCATTATATTATATGGCATTATATTTCTTAAACGGCACACTACTACTGTATACACTGTTATCTCTGTGTGATGGAAATAATGTTTAGCACATATGTGTAAGGTTCAGTGGTGGGTTGCTCCCGGTTCGGTCCAGTTCTTGCGAACCGGTAATAAAGGCAGGAGGCTCTGCCCACCTGCCCCGTCATCAACACTGACAATCTGCACATGAAGTGCATGCATGCGAGCAAAGTAAGCGTGTGCGCGTGCGCTCCCATTGCGAACCGTAGTAAAGGTAAGATGAACCCATCCCTGGTAAGGTTTATCTATGACTTAAGGAGACTATTATGTCTTAAACTATAGCTATATGACATTTTCAGTATGCATTTAGCCAGGATATGGAATCCCCAAGCTGAAATCCCCACTCTGCCTCACAAACTAATTCTGTGGAGAAAAAAAGATAGGAGCTCCCTTGAGCATTGGAAGAGACAGCTGGCTATCAGAAGAAAACAGTGTAGGCTGTGCCTTTGAATGCGTGAATTGTTTCCTTGTGTTCTGAGTTGATATAGAAATTTGTCCTGTGATTTTTTTTTTTCCATCGGGCCATTACTCACTGTGAGTCAAGCTTCAGGGAGCTGTGAACTTTGCCATTAATCAAATTATTGCAAAAGACAAATGAGAGGGAGGAGAAAGTATGCCTTAAAAATGGGCAAATTGGTGTCTTTTCATAGAAATTCAAGTCTGCAATCGTGTTGATGGGTCAATTGGCTGTATCCAGCTTTGAGGCTTGGAAAGATCCTTTTGCAGTTTTCCCCATACTGGTCCCTTCCATATGTATTGAACGTATAGCCAAAGACCACTCTGGCTGGAAATAAAAGGAGCTGAAGTCCAACCCAATAGGAGGACATCAGGTTGGGGAAAGTCTAATGCAGTTTTTCTGCACTGCAGCCTTCAAATGCTTTCTTCCCATTTATCTCCTGGCTAGAAATGATCCCAAGTTAAGAAATTCCTTCCCAGGTTTCAGTCTCTTCTTCCATTTTACGATCTGAAGTTCTCTCCTGACAATATTTAGCACAATCCCCAGTTGATGGATCCCATTTCTTCTTTATCCCTCTTGGACTGGTAAAAACAAAAACAAAACACAATTTTGCCATTTTTCCTGTTACTTTGGCTAGAAGGAAGAAATGGCCAAACCATTTCATCTGGTTAAAAATAAACAAAAGGGCAACTCCACGCAAATGAACTTCTTAAAAAAAAAAAAAGGACCAATTCACCATTTCACATTTTCATCAGTGAACGTGTACAAAAACAAAAATAGAATAAAACAACAACAACAACAACAAAAACCCAGACCTGTAGCTTTTCCCTTTTTCATGGCTGAATCTATTTTTTAAAAATGGCCATGAAAAGCAGCTTTCAGTGGCCAGAGGGAAGGGGGCATTCCTGCTGGTGTGAACAGTAATCAGTTGAAGCGGAATTGTTGTTTGTCTACTGTGAAATGGAGCGCAGCAGACAATCTGCCCAGCATCACTTGGGCCAGCATAAATCACAAAACACTGCTTTTGACACACAGCAGGCAAAGACAGATGAAGTTTGTCTTGTGGGTGGACTGTGCACAGGTAGAAGACAGTGTGGTACATTCCTGCCCATGAGAAACAGGCAATGGTCCACGTTCACTCTGTGGCCAGCTGGTCATGCAGCCCAACTCCCAGTGTTACCAAATTGATCCTGTTCCACCCAAAGCTGCACCAGAATTGCAAAGAATTTCCCTGTTGAGTCTTTCAGATTGATTCTTGTGCCACCACATTCACATAGCCCTCAACAGTGTACGAGAATAATTCCAAACATAAAACATCCACAGCCCAATAGTTACGATATATAAACATTCAAATGAGTAATGTAATTAAAGCAATAGAAATGTATATACGTTACATGTTGATATGTTCTATATGATCCACTAACCCCTAGCGACAGGGCCTGGTTGAGTGGGTGGATTTTTCTTTTTCCAGTGTTGTTTCCTATATTCCACAAGCCAAGGTGGCCATTTTTAACTTTCATAAATAGCACTTAGCAATAGCACTTAGACTTATATACTGCTTCGCAATGTTTTATGGCCCTCTCTAATTGGTTTACAGAGTCAGCATATTGCCTCCCAATAATCTGAGTCCTCATTTTACTGACCTTAGAAGGATAGAAGGCTGAGTCAACCTTGAGCCGATGAGAATCGAACTACTCGCAGTTAGCAGAATTAGCCTGCAATACTTCATTCTAACCACTGTGCCACCACGGCTCAGTACACTAGTACAATTCTGATAAAATCATGATCCAAAAACCAAAGAGTAACATTTTATTTTTTTCTGTTTAGTCCAACAGCAAAACCTCTTTTGGGTAGTTTTTTCACCTCTAATTATAGGTAGTTCTCGACTTACAACTGTAATTGAGCCTGTAATTGGAATTATGGTCATAAGTTGTGCTGTTCATTAAAGGGGGGCAGGGTGATCATGAAACTGACCTGATTTTATGACATCTGTTGGGGCAGTTGTTAACCAAATCTGCAATCCTTTAAGTGAATGCCATGTTAAGTGTCCACAATGAATGTTTTTGCCAAAAACTGGAAGTAAACATCAGTTTCACACAAAAACCGTAATAAACAGCAGTGGTATGACTTCAGGATGCTACAAATGGCCCTAAATGCGGGCCAATTGCTGAGTGCCCAAAACGTGATCATGTGATGGGGCAATCACTGGAACTTAGAATCTGAGCCATATATACCTTTTGGGGGGTCCGTCGTAACTTTTGAATAGTCGTTAAGTGACCAGTCTTAAGTCAAGGACTGTAAAGTTTGCAGTGCAGAAGAGACAGAAATTTGCCCCTTCCCTTCCTTTGCATTGTGGTATTCTTTCTATTTGGGTTGGAGTCAAAGGTGGGCTCTTCCAAAAGGCTCCCCACCCCATGTTTTAAAACACAGTGGTTAATATTAGTTATGTTCTGCCCTTTGCCTATTCTTAAATCCCCAAATCTTTCAAATTTTACCAATGGAGGCCAAAGTTAACCTTCAACAATATTGGAAGAGGTTAAACAGAGCAGAAGGACAATTTTAAAAAGTGTAGGGCTGAGTTCATAAGGAGGTCGGCTGAAGATCTCAAATCTTGCCTCCCAGAAATTCTCTGGGTCTTCAGTACCTGACCTGGGGCAGCTGCTTGCTAGTTCCAGCTACCATTGCTATCTTCCTCCTCCTTATATTCTCCCTCCAACCCCTAGCATGTGAGAAAGATAAGATTTCCCCCTCCCTCCCCATTATGTTGCAAATAAAAAGGCGAAAATGAAAAGAAAATGAAATTGTTATCATACCACCTCTGGGTTGCATAACATCAAGCCATAGAACCTCTACTTCCTCCACCTTCAGAAATAGATACTTTCACGAAGAGAGAAAGAAATTAAAGACTATTCTTTTAAAAAGGAAATATAGAAATTACATTTTCACTTCAAAAGCGCAAAGGTGTAAATATGCGCTGTGGCACAGCTCACAATGATTATTAAAAAATAAAAATAAGAATATACATTTAAGGAATATTAAGTTAGGAGAGGTGAAATATTTATACATCGAAATCTATTTGCAAAGGAGGAACGGCAGCTCTTGCAGCATATTTTAAATTTTTAAAAAGTCCTGTTATGCAAAAAAAAAAAAAAAAAGAATCTGTTCCATACACTATTGCTTTTCATATCTGCATTTTTAAGCATGGTGCAAGTTGCTGAATAATTTAGGTTTAGATAAAAGAGGTAATTAGTGTGCCATTGGCACTAACGAGCCAATTAGCACTGACAGTGCTATAAAGAACTCAGAGTACAGGTAGCTGTACTGTAATCAGCTTCTGAGAAATATCAGTGCTCCGGAGTTGATAACTACCACCCACATGCTGGATGGTTTGTGAGATGCAGTAATTTAACAAGCTCCCATCCGTGCTGATTAAAGATACCCTCAAATTTTGTGGCTTTGGATGTTGAGGGGGGGTAAAGTTGTTTTCCATTGGCATTTCATCAATTGCTTTTATGCTACTCTGTCCTTCTCTTTATTTGATTCGTGTTTGCATTTGCTTTGCTCTTTTAGCATTTTATGGGTTTCATGTTCACTTCTAATTTGTTTTGCCATAATTTTAACTTTTTACAGTCCCCATAAAAGTGGGCTACAGAAATAATGCCACCAGAGCTGGCTTTTCCAGGCATTTGTGTTTTTCAATCCAAGCTGAGTTTTGCCTTCTTTTGTTCAAATCCTTCAGAGCTAGGCCTACAATAACCTGGTCTAGATTTAGACCAGGGGTGTCAAACTCAATTTTATTGAGGACCACATCAAGGTTGTGTTTGACCCCAGACGGGCAGGGGGGCCATGACCAGCTCAACGTCACTCGTGTTGGGGCGCCTGTGGTGGCCCAAGTGCTCTGCCAGCAAAAACGGGCTCCCAAGCTCCATTTTTGGCTGCACCAGCCCTCCTACAACCGTCTGCCAGTGAAAACGGAGCTCAGGAAGGCCACAGACAGACCTCCTGAGCTCCGTTTTCCTGGCAGAGACACCATGGGCCGGTCCTTCACTGTTTCCAGAGTGGCCCCATGGGCCAATTCTAAGCATCCCGCGGCCCAGATCAGGCCCGCAGGACTTGACTTGAGTTTGACACACCTGATTTAGACTGATCCACACATCCATGCATATATTCTATAATGTCTGTGACAGATATATTTTGTAACTCAAACTATAATTATAAACTGCCTTGGTTAATCTCTATACATCCATCCCAATACTTAATCTGGATTAGGGAGCAAGAGAAACTCTTAAGAGCAAAAACAACAAAAAAAAAGAATCTTCTTTTCAGTTGTATATCATGAAAAAAACCTGAACATTTAAGTCTAACATGAGTTTATTTTCTTCTAATAAATAAATAAATACATATTTCATTGGAGTCCCAGCCTTTCTCGCTATAATATCACCTAAGGGCGACTTTTCAATCTGGTAAAGGAAAAAGAACTGTATATCACTTTTGTTTTTATGTGCCTTCCACTGATATATTTCTAATTATACTGTTATCACTATCATGATTTCCTTGAGAGTTTTTCAAGGGCATTCAATTGACTAGGTATCTGAAATAATAATAATAATAAAAGATTCTCAGGCATTTATTTGACATAGAAAAGGCTTAACCAAATGAGGGAAAAGATCAAGACTTAAATTATGTGAGCATAGTAGAATACTCAGATGAAATTTACATGCTCCAAAGTTCTAAATACTGATTCATTCCTGTTTTGTTTTTTTTTAATTTCTCCGATTTGCTATTCTGTACATGAAACATTTCAGTGGAAAGTTATCCATGCGTTATTAAATTTTCCAACCATGGTTGATACATATGCATCCCTCTGGCATTATTCTAGTTTTTTGTAGCCTAAATACTGGTTTACAACTTTGGTATAATTGTGGCGGATTAACTGAAATCGCACAAACTTTATGCAGACCTTCTGAAAGCATTAAGCCAAGTGTAATACTGGTTTGAAATAAATTTTGCTCAATTCCAATTAAGCTATAAGTGTCATCTTGTTATATTCTGTTGATATATTCTATATCAAGAAGTCTTCCTACCACTACCTAATTGTATTCCAAGTGCATCATCATCTCACTTGAGAATCTTAACCTGCCTTATTTATCTTTTATTTGGCATTTCCAAGATGAACAATAGTTACGTTTACAGCAGTGGTGAAATCCTCACCGGTTTGCCACCGGTTTGCGCCAAACGCATGCTGCATGCACATGTGCAATGCACGCCAAATGTACGCTATGCATACGTACCAAATGCGTGCTACACATGGAAAAAGGAGGCTTGGGAAGGTAAGTAAAACAGCGAGGGGGGAACAGTTTTGCCGCTTGATTTAGATTCACTAGAAAGCAGGATTTCCTGTTTCCTAGCAATTTTAAATCGTACGGCAGAGCTGATCATTGTAAATACCGGTTCGGACCAACAAGTAGCTTTTTTTTACTACCGGTTTACCGTAGTAATTTCACCACTGGTGTACAGATTAAGATACATCAAACCTTGGGGGTGAAAGTGAGCTTTTAAGCCAATAACAATACTCATAGCTATGTCCTCTTTTTGATAGTTATGGGCTCTGCCTCCAATGAAAAGCAATACTAGATATACATTTTGCTATCTGGAGTAACTTTCTTAGGAATTCAGTTTGAACTCTTTCTAGTTTCTAATAGATAGCACCTGGATTTACCTGAGTTCCATATAGAACAGGCCTGTCCATATAGAACAGGCCTGTCAAACCCATAGGCCAGATACATCACGTGCCGGCCATGCCCACCCTGGCTACGCAAAGGCAAAAAATGTTACAATACGTCACGATCTGGCCCGGGACATGACCGAGTTTGACACCTCTGATGTAGAAGCTGTACCAAAGTTTGAAGTCAAGGAAGTTGCAGGCCAGTGGAGAGAAGATGACATAGCAAAAGGCAGCACCTTTAGATTTGTCCCTTGTCTATCTCATTACTAAATAAGTGTAAGAGGAAGATACTCCCACCCTAAGAATGTCTCTAAAATTCTCTCATTTGAAATATTTTGAAGAACATATTTTCTTTCATCAACTCGGATGAGAATAGTTAGAAGAAGAAAAAAAGCAGATTTTCTCTCTCCAAAAGAGGTTTTTAAGCCATGAGACTCTGGATTTCTTTTTTCTGAAACAGATCAGCTAGACTTTTCCTCCAATTTCTGTAGATCTACATTTTTCCCTGTCTAACAGAGTTATGGATGATGACCTAGAATCGGGTACAATCTCAGCTCAATGATGAATTTACCCAACAAGTTACAATTTTCAGTACTGCATCCCACCCAAACTCAGGGACAGTAATACTGCTCTAACTCACAAAGTTGTTGTCATCTCATCAAGATAATGACTATGAAGCAGTTAAGAGGCTAGACAAGTAAAATGTTAGTGTTGCTTCTTTACTGCATTTGAAATGTCCATGGCACTGGGATGCCATTTCCATTCATTAGACTTGAATGGAATAGAGGAGAACGTAAAGCCAAGTTGATTTTTACTGCTAATATTTCTTCTCTTCAAGTCTGCTGGTCCAGAAATAGTGGTTTAATATAGGTTACCATTGGAATAGCTTGTTCTTTCACAATTGGAAAACAGTGAGAGCTACAGTCAGTTATATCTCCACCGCATCACCAGTTCAAAAGCCAAAGGACCATAAAAATGCATGGTCAGCTAAACCGAAACTGTATTTTTGGAAGTTCTGAGCTGAATGTTTTCAGAGATCAAGTAGAAGTTTGTGATGAGATATGCAGATTTGCTTGGTTCTTGCTTCAAAATATCTTTGGTGATATTATTAATGCATTTGAGAAGTAAAATACTGTAGAAACAGAGCATGGAATAGGTTAAAATGGAGCATATCCAGTACAATAAAAGAAAAATTAAATTAATGAACATAGAATTCCATCCATTAAAATTAAATTAATGGAAGTAGCATTCCCCACCAATGAACAATTAAAGGATTACCATTTTCTTGTTATTTATTATTGTTTCATGCTTTGTGCTGTTCCTACTTCTGAAACTGTCTTTCCTTGGCCAATATGATAACTTGTTCTGAAAGGTCCTTTTCCTCTTTGAAATATTGTTTTGTTGGTTCTGGTATTTTTGTTGATTTCGTTTTATTTTATTTTATTTTTTGCTTCATTTTTTAATATCTGTTATTTCTTCTCATAGCTCCTCAGGTTCTCTTTTGTATAAATCAAGCAAACTTAAATCTGTAGGCTGTCTTTTTTCAATACTGGCACCATTAGTGGCCAGCCGTCTTTGTGATTTTGCTGTTCTTCAATAATTAGATCAACTCCCCCTCTTATTTTAAAATTTTATGCATTTATGTATGCATTTGCAATATTCACATATTGCGAAGTCCATTTGTACTCTTGACTTATACTATATCTATACAAAACTTGGGGGCATGGTGGCTCAGCGGTTAAAGATACTGAGCTTGTCAGTTGGAAAGTTGACAGCCTGAGATCTGAGCATCCATCCTTGTCGCAGCTCCTGCCCACCTAGCAGTTTGAAAGCAAGCAAATGTGAGTAGATAAATTGGTACCACTTTGGTGAGAAAGTAACAGCATTCAGTGCACCTCAGGGTGTAGTCATATGACCACACAAAGGTCTCCGGACAATGCTGGCTCCCTCAGTTAAGAAACAGAAATAAACACCACCCCCTAGAGTTGGATACAACTTGACAGGGGAAACCTTTACCTTTATACAAATTTTAAACACTACTCATTAAAGACATAACCTAAAATAGAATAACTGTGCAATAATTAACACTCTTTTGGGAATCCAAAGTATCCCAAGAACCTCGGTGACACAGTGGTTAGAATGCAGTACTGTAGGCAACTTCTGCTGACTGCTGGCTGACTGCAATTTGGTAGTTTGAATCTCACCAGGCTGAAGGTTGAGTCAGCCTTCCATCCTTCTGAGGTGGGTAAAATGAGGACCCAGATTGTTGGGAGCAATAGGCTGACTCTGTAAACCACTTAGAGAGGGCTGTGAAGCGGTATATAAGACTAAGTGCTATTGCTATATTGTAAATTAAGAACTCTGCAGAACAGTTTTGCTTTTACCGCTTTCTTAAAAACCATCAGGGAAGACACCATCCAGATTTCTGGGAGCTGAGTATTCCAAATGGATGAAGATTCGAAACGTTGTTCTTGCCCCTAACCTGATCTAACATGTGGGATAATCCTCAGCATCTCAGTTAAAGTCATGTTACTCCACAGAACCATTCTGCAGAAATCAAATAGTTGGTCATGTAGATATCTAGGTTCCAAGTTATGTATTTGTACATCAAATTCAGGGCTTTGAATGGTCTCCAGAGCCCTACTGACAACCAATGCAGAACACAGAACTCTACTTTTGCATGATTATAACAACGATTACCCATTAACAATTTGGGTCCTGCCAAATTGTATACATGTAGCTTCCAGGTAGTCTCCAGAGCATTTCAGAGTCTATTTTAGAGATGATGAAGAGAGCGGTGGCTGTCTGTTGCTTGAATCCTACCCAGGTATAAGATATATGCAATGTACTGACACGCACTCAGTATGCTAATCATAATTATTATCTTCCGTCTTTCAGTTTCATAATTTAAAAGAACCTGAGTGTGGGTAGGACTATAATTCCAGGTTAGAACAGTGATTTGCATGTTGACGATCCCAAGTTCAAAACATTTCTGTTTTGTTTATTTTTAATAGATGGAAAAGAAGGACAAGTTCTGATCTTTTACTATATATCACAATGAAGTAGTTTATTATTTCTAAAATCAGTGCATATTTCTTTTATCTTTCTCCCACTATTCAATCCCCCTTTTTTCTCTCTGTCTGCTTTCACTACATTTATTTGTAGGATTTTTAGTACGCTTCTAAACCAGGGGTGTCAAATTCACATCATCATGGCGGCATCATGTGCCATATTGGGACTTTTTTCCCCATTTGCTAAACTGGGTGTGGGCATGGCCAATGCATGACACATCCAGCCCGTGGGCTGGAAGTTTGACAGCCCTGTTCTAAGCAGTATTGTAAAATATATATTTTATTTTACTATTTTATTTTATTTTATGATGTATTTAAAAATTTTGTATGGTTAGCCATGTTAAATACATTATACTGGGCAGTGAAAAATCAACACAAAAAGAAATAAAAAATGGCAATATATCACTATGATAATACAAAGAATAGTTTTGTTATGCTACTTTATAGGAGAACACTTGCCTATAAAGTCATCAAGAGCCAGATACGATTGAATGGTTAAAATAACAACATGCTACACAAAAGCATTCTATTATAGGGAAGCTATTCAGTCCTATTCCATTTGGGATGTATTTTTCCACTCTCATAAAAGAGACACTTTTGCTGAAGTTCCCAGCTGCTTCCAGCTCTGTTGGAAAAATCCATTTTATGGGTTGAAGTTTTCCTGTTATCAGTCATCTCTGAGCTGAGAGTTTTGGGTTCTAAATTTAATTTTTATCAATCTGTCGTTTGCATGGAATGATTGCTGTTTTGGAAAACTGATAAATTAATATTCCCATGGAATATTATATGCCCACCAAATAATATATATATAAAAAAAACCTGACAAGTTGGAAATATCGTCCCCTTAATTCCTCCCACTAGTTCTTCCTGTTTTAAGTCAAAGCGAGCTCTCTTCAACAGCTATAATGTTCAGGTATCTGTAACTACAGCTGAGTCTAACTGTATAGTAGTGGCCAAAATTGTGGAAACCTTTTGGGAAAAGTGTATTTTCTAAAACTAGCTAATAACACCACTTTTTTGGGCAGTAGTACCATAAAATTATATATCAATGGAAAGATAATTTAATCAAGAATGTAATGCAATAACTTTTTTGAAGGATTTGCTATTAGAATAGCAGTTACAGTATAAAGAAGAAAAGTGAAACACGTAGAAAAAAATGAGATATACAAAAATTATCACCATGTCAGTTAATATTTAGTTGGGTAAGTATTTAGCATGAATTCCGGCCTTACAACATCTTCCCATGGAGTGAACCAAGTCTTTTAGTTCTGCAGCTCTTACAATGTGAAACGAAGTTTGAAGGATTGCTTCTATTAACTGGGTTTTATTGCTGGGTCGCTTCTGACTAACAAGTTTCTTTAGTTGGCTCCATAGATTTTCAATTGGGTTAAGGTCTGGGTTATTCCCAGGCCATTCCAGCAGTGGAATATGATCATCTTGAAACTCCCCCCAAAAAGTGGTGTTATTTGCCATCAAACCTCAAAAATACACTTTTCCCAAAAGAGTTCCACAATTTTGGCCACTACTGTATTGCCTGTTTTACTGCTGGTTCTTGAGTCTCAGGGTTTCCTGGTCATCTTCCTTAATTCTGTGTCTTAATCACCAGACGTGATCTGCACTCTTCTGGACTCTGCAGCACCATCTGCTGTTCTGTATGGAATTTTTTGCCAAACACTTGGTTGCAATGCAATGCAGTATGTAGCATGGACTCTCTCACTTTCCTGACTTGTCCCTCTTTCCCTCCTTTTCTCCCTTTCCTCTCCTTGTCTGATAAGTTTCTTTTTCTGCCATTGAACACACCAAAAAAAAAAAAAAAAAAAAGGTAAAAAGAGGAAACATTCTACAGGGATGCAAGCCAGCCCTGAAGGTTGTGACTTTGGAGTTCAATTGTGTCTCCAATGCTAGTAATGAACTTTTAACCTCCCTTTCTAATTATTAAACCAAAACGGAGGCAGGCTGCTTCATGAATGACTTAAAACACACATAAACTCTCATACACCGCATTTTTGTTGCCTTAAAAAGAAGGGATCTGAAAAAATAAGCACCCAATCTCCCAAAATGGCTTCTCGGTCAAGAAAACTTCGCTAAGTTTCACACTTTAATTGCTGACGTGTAACCAGACAATCTTGGCAAATCATCTTTGTTTTTTTGATCCGAAGTCTTGTACCTTTCATTTGAAATATCTCCTGACAGTTGGAGGGTTTGTTTTTTGTTTTGTTTTGTTTTGTTTTTAAATTTGATTTATATGCCGCCCTTCTCCGGAGACTCAGGGCGGCTTACAATGTGCTCAGCAATAGCCTTCATCCTTTTGTATATTTATACAAAGTCAGCTTATTGCCCCCACAACTGGGTCCTCAATTTACCTACCTTAGAAAGGATGGAAGGCTGAGTCAACCTTGAGCCTGGCGAGATTCGAACCCTGCAGTAATTGCAGGCAGCTGGTCTTAATAACCAGCTTAATAACAGGGTGCCTTAAACCACTGTACTACCAAGGCTCTTTAAAGTATTTTAAAGTATTTTTGAAAAATTATCCCACTATTCCACCATTCTGTGGAAGTCAAGTTTTGGGGGTTTTTTTCACACCCAAAACCAAAATGACCGAAGTGAACAATGATCAGGGAAGTGGTGTTTCCTCCGCAGATTTTCTAGGCCAGTAGGGAATGAACAGACCACTGACCCCAATAATATTAGTAGTAGTTCTTTAGTAGTGGTACTTTATTGTCATTGCACTCATACAACAAAATTAAATGCCATCTTCAGTGTACATTACACATAAGAAAACTATAAAAAAAATAAAACAAAAACACACATCCTTCACATTCTATACAATTGAACTGAAAACCTGATATTGCATTAATATTGCACTATACAGTAGAATTCAATATAGATACTACCCTGGGATAGAAGCTGTTTTTCAGCCTATTTGCCCTTGTCTGTATTGTCCTGTACCGCCTTCCAGATGGTAATAGTTAAAAAAAAAAAAGGGTGCCCAGGATGAGATGGATCTTTAAGAATGTTTCGAACTTTCTTTAAGGCAGCCGGAGCTATAAAGCTCTTCCAAGGAGGGGAGAGGGCAACCAATGATCCTCTGGACAATGATGTTAACCCTGATGTCATGATCCCTAGGGGTATTCTCCTAAGCACCCTAGATTGTTTTCATGGCGGCTTTGTATTGGGAGAGGAAGGAAAATAGCATTTCCAAACCAGTACAGTTAAAGATTCTAGGCTGTCTCAGCAACAGGCTGGGAATGAGATGGAGGCAACATCACAAGGACATGTCCTTCCAGCATCCAGGAAGTAACCGTCTTTGCGCCCCAGCTACAAGGACATGTGATTAACTCTACCTCTGGTACCCTTTGGTGAAGCCTCCTTAGAAAAAACATCTTGGCTTTTTTTCTGAGGTGTATAATTGCACAATTTGTAAACAGTACCCAAAATGAAGGGAATTGATTATTAGGAGAACATGTTAAATGCATGCTGGACTTTTATTTATGTGATTTATAAGGTTATTTGGGTAAATAAAACTCTGTTATTTGAGTTGAGCTGAGTTTCAGCATTTCCGGGGAGACTATTTGATATTTTATTGATAACTTGGAGCAACTAATGATTTGGTAAAAGACAAGAAATGGTTCCTTTCTTGTGAATATTGCATTTTAATTTCAGATCAGGCCGACATAAAGCTCTCAATATGCAGGCTGGTGGATAATGTTCTTTATTTGCCAGTTTCTGTATACATAATTACCAGCATTTTATATTTTATGCAGCAGAGCAGCTTGAGTAGCAACCAGTTGTGTCCAAATCACATTAGGGTAAAGGGAGATGCATATTAAAATTCTAAAAAAAAAAAATATGTATGGCATTGAATACATTTTAATAAGACTTGTTCTCTTACAGAGCAAAACAATCCAGGGTCCTTAATTTGGATATGCTTTACTAAGACAATTAAAAGCAAGCTTTATAATATACAGGATTGGATCCTGTTGTGGCTCCGTTACCTGAGCCTGTGTCATCGGCAGGAGAGGACTCCAAGAGTGAAGGAGAGGAGTTGGCAAGGCCTCCCTCTCCAGGACCCTCCTCTCTGGCAATGCCTTCGGTGTCTGCCGAAGGTCAAGAGATAGGCCCAGGGCCAAGTACGTCCACGTAGCCACAGGTGGACAGTAATGAGGGAGATGAGTCTTGGCTGGATCCTCGGCAGTGTCGCATCGATAAGCGCGCGCAACAGAAGAAGAAGCGTGCCAGAGATTAAGCTGAGTCACTGGACCACACCCCACAGGGTATAAAAGGGGGTGAGGTGGCCATTCAGATTCTGTGACGGACAAAACTAACTACTATCGAGTCACATTGCATCTTTGGAAACAACATTATCTGCCTTGGATTTAATTATGGACTGGACTTGACAATTCTTGAACTGTGTGTATTTTGTTTATGAGTAAAGTCTCGGCAAGCAGCTACTGGATTGCTGCCAATCCTCTTATCGAAAGAATTGGTTGTCTGCCAGTTTATTTAACCCCCGGCTGTCTGTTTGTGTGCGTGTGTGAGACGGGGACAGAAAAGATCCAGTTTTAGTCATGCTTACAAGTATGAATCTTAAGAGGAGCCCTGGTAGTGCAGCAGACTAAAGCACTGTTATTAACATCAGCTGCCTGCAATTACTGCAAGTTCAAATCTCACCAGACTCAAGGTTGACTCAGCCTTCCATCCTTTCAAAGGTAGGTAAAATGAGGACCCAGATTGTGGGGGCAATAAGCTGACTTTGTATAAATATACAAAAGTATGAAGGCTATTGCTTAACGCATTGTAAGCCGCCCTAAGTCTTTGGAGAAGGGAGGCATATAAATCAAATTAAAAAAAAAAAAGTTAGCCCAGAATAACTTTTTAAAAATCTAATGATTTCTAAGTACGATTCTAAGTATGGTTAAACTTCCATTGACCTCAATCTATTTTAGAATACTATATTTTCATAGACTAGGAAGGCTTATTTAAACGTCCATGTAAATGTGAATGTTGACTGAGCTTAAGTGGCAGAGATAAGCGTGCTGCGGCTTTGCACTAGCACAGATTTTCAAAGCAGAGAAAAATTATAAAAGCGAAACAGATTTTATTTTGATGGTGAGAAAATGCAAGAAGCTTATGTCGCTTCAAGCATGGGACCTTCCTGCATATGGTGGCAGAGCAAGCATTCAACCAAAGAATCCAACACTAATCCAACTAAGGTGAAGTTCCAAACAGCACAGAGTGACTGTCTTATAAAATACAGACATGTATTTTTAATTGCCAGAGAAAACTGGTTAGCTAAAAAGCTGTCTTATCTCAAACCATATGTTACTAGGATTTAGTAAAGAAAAGCATATTTACCCACAATAATTTAACAAAATTGCTGCCCTCCTGCATCAGGAGTTTTTAACTCTTGGGGATCTGAAGCAGCCAACTAATTCATTGCCCTCCTTGGGATGACAATGTCTTCTTCTTGGAATTGGATGTGGTTTCGGCAACCCATTTTTGATGTCTCCAACCCCCCTCTGTCTGCATCATTGAATCATAATGTTGTAATTCTGTAGTTCCTGCCATTGTTAGGTGGAAAAACAGAATAATAGTTGTAATGTCAATCTTGTCGAGCTTATATCGGTATTCTCTGAGCTAGGTGGCTTTCCTGCAGATGTTTCATTACAAGGTTAGGCAATAGCAGTGCATGGGAAATGGTTTTATATATGGTAGCTTTCCCTGCAAGTTGTGTTTGTTTGGCTGTTTCTTGATTAGGTATTGTTTCTGTGAGTCCTAGAATAAACATGATATATTTTTAAAAGACTGCCTCCCTATCGCCCACTCCCCGCACCCCAAAAATGTGCAATGAATGAGAGAAATCTCACACATCTATTTTGCATCATTGATCCACCCCAGAAGACTAAATGCAGCTCTCAGGCCTCAAGAGATTGTCCATCACTGAACTGAGAACTGAGGTTCCCTTCCATTGGAAGTGAAGGGACAATACTAAAAATTAGCCTATTATAGTAAAGACATCCTTTGAGGCAAGCCTTTCATCTTTCAAATAATTTGCCAGTGGAGGGTTTTGGGTTTTTTTTGTACATGTGAGTAATGGAGCCAATTTATATGTTATTAGGAGAGCCACGGGAGTTGCAGCTTTCCTTGACTTATAGTATATACTATACTATATAGTAAAGTTTTCACTTAGAAATCCCTTAAGAATCCTATTTTATAATCTAGGAATACACTTACAATCAATCAGAGGAGAAGGTAGTATTCAAGGAGTAAGGAGAAATGTTATTTTCCATGAAAGGGATTTCATTAGAAGTGCATCAGGAGAAATTAATGGGGAAAGATTTCATAAGAATAATAATTATATAGCTAGGCTAATCTTTGTTATTTTGGTTTATACAATAGAATAATGAATATAACAAGTGATGTTTCTAGAAATTTCCCCTGCTTCCAAGTGATGACAGTGGTGGGAGCGCTGGGGCATTCTTGGTGTAGTGCTAACCTAATCCTTAAAGATTGTTTTGAGAAATGAGAACACCTTCCCCATTAACTGTTTTGAATCTCCATGACATATAATGGTCATGCTTCTAGGAAGAAAAGTTAGATCACATGTTTACATTTCAGCATTCATCTGCAGTTTCTGGAAGTTTCTAGAACTAAGTCCTTGTGTTATCAACATCTTGGAGCTATTCTGGTATCCTATATATAGGGGTGTCAAACTCGCATCATCACAGCGGCATCACGTGATGTATTGGGACTTTCCTCCCATCGCTAAACCGGTTATGGGCATCGTCAGTGCATGACACATTCAGCCCGCGGGCCAAGAGTTTGACAGCCCTGTTATATAGCAAGGAAAAATCTGACAAAGTTTCTGTCAAATTATAGGGGAAAATTCTATAGTTTTATCAGACAGATCTTTTCAAAAGACAGGCAATGCCTACTTGTGGCCTTAGAAAATACTGGAGCAAATAGGGAAATGGTAGGGTCTTTGCCTTTTCATCAGTTTGATATAAAAAGCCTCTAGATTTTATTTCTGTGAACTAACTTGTACCCAACACCATAGAATGGAGTATCAATGGCTAAATTCCAGCCCCAGACAACTGAACAACAATGAATGACACTGACAGCAGGGATGTCAAACTCAATTTCATTGAGGGCCACATCATGGCTGTGGTTGACCGCGGGGGGCCGGCTGGGCGTGGCCAACTGGGTGGGCATTGCCAGCTGGGTGGGCGTGGCCAGCATGATCCCACTCCCAAACTGCTGGCATGTTTCCTCTTTGCATTGGGTAGACCAGGCCGAAGCGATGTGGGTAGACTGGGCTGAAGCCATGCTGGCCCAATGTACATTGGGTAGACTGGGCCGAAGCCATGCCCAATGTTTCCTCTTCGCATTGGGTAGACCGGGCCAAAGTGATGTAGGTAGACCGGGTCAAAGTGATGCAGGCTGGCCTCTTACATTTTCCAAGATGGCCCTGCGGGCCAGATCCAACCACATCGCAGGCTGGATCCAACTCACAGGCCTTGAATTAGACACCTCTGGTCAAGAGCCCCTAGTTCTTCATCCACTAATGGAAAGCATCTGATTGTTGCGGAGCTGGCAGCGGAGTTGGACAGCAATGAGGCTGAGGAAGAACATGGGCCAGTCCTGGAGGCTGGGGAAGGCCTGGATGAGGGCTCTGCATCAGAGGCAGAGATGGGGCCAGGGCCATCGGGGAGTGAGGTGCAGACTCCAGAGGCTCCAGAGCCTGATATGAGTGAGGCAGAGGAACAGGAGGGGCCTGTTCCTAATGCACGCATGAGAAGAGCTGACAGAAGGCAAGAGCAACTCAAGCAAAGAGGACAACTCGGGAGTAGGGCCAAGAGATGATTGGCCCCTCCCATAAGGCTTAAAACAGACTAGCAATGGCATTTGGGTTTGCCAGAAAACAACGTTGGTAGCTTCATCTTCTTCTTCGTCTACGTCTTGCATTTATTTTTCTATCTGTGACTTCTGAACATTTGCCAAGAAAGGCCTTTGGCAGTTTACCTAATTGGACCAAGATTTGCGATAGGACTGAGGAATTTGTGTTGGGAGGAATTTGCTTTAATTTAGTTGAACGACGCTGGGAATGAAGTAATTCTCAGCTGTTCGAATAAAGTTTGTTTGTTTTTTCACTGACTGATTTTCCTACTATTTACTTGGGCCTGGGTCACAACACTGATATTATGTTATGCCTACTTTTTAATTAGAGCACATTTTGGTTTTTTTTCTTCTGCCACAGTATGAAAATGTCATTTACAGAAAAGAAATATGTTGAGTAAAGATAGTGCAATGAAATCAACTTAATTACTCTTCTATAAAGTTAATTGTAGCTCCATTACTTGTTGCCTTTGGTCTTTGGCACAATGAGTGCCTGATGTGAAATATAGTAAAGGATAAAGTTATTGTACTATAGAAATAAATTTTATTTGCCAAGAATATAACTCACAAGAACAATACTTCAGAGTTAATGAACCTTCTCAATTCATTACAGATAAAAATGTTGCATGCTTTCCTTTCCAATGCAGAACGTCGTGTCAGGTATATAAAAGCTCTTAGATTCTATCAGGAGAATGTTTGTATGGGAGAAAAACATGAGTCAGTCTGCTTTCTTCTGTGAATGTGTCTTTCTCAAATATGTAAAATATATTGAATCACCCATGACCTTTGACTCCAGGAAAAAAATCCCCAAATACTTTTTAATTAGGTTTTGGGATTTCCTTTAATGAATATTTAAATACTTTCTTTTTCATCCTTCACTGCGGTTTATTCTTATTTGCTGCAACTGTGGAATTATAATGATTTATTAATTAAAAACTCAATAATAGGCTAAGTGTTGTGGTTGCATCAGTAAATTAGTTTGGATTTTCAAAGAGCCCTCAGTGTGATAATGGCTCACAGATTTGGATTTAGGAGGGATTTAGGGTCTGGTATAAAATGGCCAGCTGAGGCTTCTTTGGGATAAAAGCTATTTTTCTCTTCAGTCATGAAACAAAAAACATACTTAAAGATCACAAAGTTATTTCTACCCATCTCTTTTGTCCTTAGTTTGAAATCTGCCAGGGCTGCAAATTGCATTTTAGTTGGGAATTGGAACTAGCTACAAAATAAAGAGATATGGACCCAATACAGATTGCCTGTAGAAATGATAAAACAAAAACAGAATGACTGCAACGCGAGGCAAAAATTGCCTCTTAATTCACTCCATGCAGGCAATATCTGAAAAACGGAAATAAGTACATTTAAAAGAGCTGCAATTGTAGGCAGACAGACTTTTAAGAAAATGTTTATGAGACTGTAAAATATGATAAAACTCTTATTTAATATATATTCAGTACTGGTCACTGCATGTGCTGTTCTGCTCACTCTCTCTCTCTCACACACACACACCTGTGGTTAGAGTAGGTTTATTAATATTTCCCTGCAACTCCCTTCACCAAAAACCCAGAACTCTCCCAATTAAATCCAACCACAAGCAGACCAATGCTAGTCCACAGAGCAATGGCCAATGAGTCCACAAGGCACTTGAAAGTTTCCCAATCAAAGTAAGTCCAAGTCAAGGCACAATGTCAACCAAAGCAAGGCAGGGATCACCTCACACCTGGGGGAAGTGGGTAGGAGAATCACCAGTACAGAGTGTAAGGAAAATGATCTTTATGGAAATATGCAGAAGTGCCTTCCTTCCTTCCTTCCTTCCTTCCTTCCTTCCTTCCTTCCTTCCTTCCTTCCTTCCTTCCTTCCTTCCTATTATTACACCAGGTGGCATATATAACATCCCATTCATTTTTTCCCTACTGCAATGACTGCAGGGCTTCAAATGTTCATTTAATTGTTTAGAACATTAAAACTGCATCATTGTGTTCTACCAAATGATGCTTCAAGCCATGCATTTAGTTTTGTGTCAGCAAAAGCCAACTCCAGAAGAGCCACAATGATGCTATGGCTTAAATTTAACTGCAAACCCATACATAGCGATGATGATGATGAAGACTTCATGTAGGTAAATAGGAAAGAAAAAATGATTTAATGTGAATAAACAAATACTTTTCCCAAAGTCAGTCATCTCTTTTGTCTATGCACCTTTGAGGTTCCTTTGTATAAGAAGAATCATCTACATAGCAGAGAAAGACTGGCTTCTGAAAGAAAAATTCCTCTGAAAAACAACAGATCCTTTTATTTCACTTCCATCTTCCTTTCTGTTATTTTCTACATCTAATCTTATGTATTCCTCCCAAACTTTTTTTTGGGGGGGAGCTTTCTTTTTGACCACTAGCAATAATGGGAGTTGGCCCCCAACTGATCTCTGAGGGCGAGTTTGTAGAATGAAGCTCTAAACTTCTTATTCACCATTATAGCACTGAAATGTTGAAGTCCTCCATTTCTTCTTTTTCCCTGTTCATCATAAAATCTGTTTGATTTTCCAGTAAAGATAGTCCTTGACTTATGACTGCAATCAAGCCCAAATTTTCCATGGCTAAGCAAGACAGTTGTTAAGTGAGTTTTGCCCCATTTTACAACCTTGCTTGCCACAATTGTTAAGTGAATCACCGCAGCTGTTAAGTTAGTTAACACTGTTGTTAAGTGAATTTAGCTTCTTCGTTGACTTGCTTGCCAGAGAGTTGCAAAAGGTGATCACATGACCCCAGGACACTGTAACCAGTGTCATAAATACATGCTAGTTGCCAAACATCCAAATTTTGGGAAATGATGCTGCAACAGTCGAAGTGTGAAAAATGCTCATAAGTCACTTTTTTCAGTGCTGTTGTAACTCCAAACGAGTTACATGAATGAGTGGTTGTAAATCAAGGACTACTTGTATCCCAAACCAATCAGTTTTGTTTTAGACATGATTGTAAGGTCTATGAAATATGCAGAGGATGTTCTTGATATTTTCTTTGTCCTGAGGGAAAGGAAAGGCTAATGACATTCCGCTTTGAAAACCCCCATACAAATATTCCTACTTTCCTACTTTCTCTTAACTCCCTGCTGCAGTCACTGCAAAGGTGACCCCTGAGAGACGTAAGAATTTTAAAAGGTCGGGTGGATCAATATTTTCGTTTCAAGGCAGTAAGACTAATCAGGTAAAACATATTCCAATAGTAATATTTCGAGGCTCCCTTCCTGTACACTCCTGGTTAGCGGATCATTGATTTTGAGGCAGGAAAAACTAATGGAGAAAAAAATTTACACTGACAGAAGATTGAATGGGAAAGAAAGCAGGTTTGGAGACTCAAACGAACAGCCTTTAAAAAAAAGAAAAGAAAAGAAATCTTGCTGTTGTACTGCAAAATTCATCATAACCCAGAGAATGATTTAGGTAATTTTTATCAGACGTGAAATGAGTAAGCACTTAGTTGCAGACCACTAATCTTTCATCCAAAAATAATTAATTGTATGCAGAAAAATCCTGTGCACGGATCGTATACTTCATCTATCATGTACCTGTCCCATTTCAGACCTTTGAGCTAAGCATCCTGGGAAACACTGAAAATCAATAAAGCTGAATGGGTTTCCGTTATGGCAACTGGAACATTTTTCACTCCCCCATCCAGGAGAGGAAGAAGGATTGCATCAGATGCTTCCTTAGTACTTTGTTTTCACTGAGGGTGACACCCTTTGCCCTGGTCCTTCCACAAGGCGGCTATTTGCTGGGTCTCCCTCTGAGGTTCCTTTGCTAATCAGCTAAGCCTCCTGTGCTCTCTTCCTGCCTATTGCTGTCAACTCTGAAGCTGGCCTGACTGAGGCCATCTTAGGGACTTCAGGATTGCCACTATGATGCTGAGAGATAGGGAGAGGGGAATAGAGATAGCTGGGATTTTGTAGCCAAAACAAAATAGTTTTCCCTAAGAACCAAGGACATTCCCACAGGTGGCTGAAGAGAGGAGGAGTGAAGTTCCCAAGCAACCGGACAGCACCTTGATTGGACCATATGACTGATTGTTTGGGAAAGGGGGGAAACTTTTACTTTTAATTAGGTGAAAACCATGGGAACTTTTAGAGTCAGTTTTCAGCAGTCTGTGCTAATATGATATGTCCAATAAACCTGTTCTTTGAGGAACCTGCTTGCCTCGGAGTTCTGTTTACTATCGGTGTATTACTTGGAACCTTGACAATGCACTGCTAGGGGTTTGCTTGATTTGAATATTCTGTCAACTTTGGATTGATTTAGGAAGCCCTGCAAGGGGATTCCTAAATCAATAAGGCATGTCAACCAACCGTAAAAAGTTCCCTGCCCTTGTATAAATGCAATGAATTTCAGTGACTGAATTGCCTTGATGCAACTTGTTGGGATCCCAGGCTGGGTACCCTAACCCTAACCCTCAACTTACAACAGTTCATTTAGCTACTGTTCAAAATTACAACAACACTGAAAAATTGTTGACTTACAACCGTTTTTCACAGTTACGACCTTTTGCCGGATCCCCATGATCACGTGATCAAAATTCAGATGCTTGGCAACTGGCTCATATTTATGATAGTTGGGTTGTCCCAGGGTCATGCGATTACCATTTGTGACCTTCTGACAAGCAAAGTTGATGGGAGACCCAGATTCATTTAACAACTGAATTACTAACATCCACTGCACTTAACAACTGTGGCAAGAAAAGTCGTAAAATGGGGCAAAGCTCACTTAATAAATGTCTTGCTCAGCAATGGAAATGTTGGACTCAATTGTGGTCATAAGTCGAGGACTGCCTGTATTGTCACTCAGAATATGTTATTCACACCTTGGATGGTGATTGATCATTCTAACAATGTCAGGCCTTTTTCATACAAATCTTAGTTGGGCTTAAAGTGTCATCTATAAATACTGGAGTGGGGCAGAGGGGAAGAAGTACTTCATTCTATCATTTTGTCCATGTAGCTTAAGCATTTTCTTTCATTTTTGCTTGGGATTTGTATTGTATGTTGGTGATAAGACACTGCACCATATATATCAGGGGTGAAATCCAGCAGGTTCTGACAGGTTCTGGAGAACCGGTAGCGGAAATTTTGAGTAGTTCGGAGAACTGGTAGCGGAAATTTTGAGTAATTCAGTGAACCGGTAGTGGAAATTTTGAGTAGTTCGGCGACCCGGCAAATACCACCTCTGGCTGGCCCAGAGGGGGTGGGAATGGGGATTTTACAGTATCCTTCCCCTGCCACGCCCACCAAGCCACACCACACCCACCAAGCCACACCCACAGAACCGGTAGTAAATAAATTTGGATTTCACCACTGATAGATAGATAGATAGATAGATAGATAGATAGATAGATAGATAGATAGATAGATAGATAGATAGATTCTTGTAAAGCATTAGCAAGCTCTGTTATCAATTTAACTATAAAAATCTCAATCACCATCAAGTAACTCAGAAGACTGTAAAGTCGAGTCTGTATAAGGGCATTTGTATCAAAATCAGCAAGATGTCAGGCATGGCATTGTGATGCCAGGGCTGCTCCTGTTAAATGTATGTGTAACTCAGATGCACTTACAAAAAAGTTGGGACTTCAGTCATAATACCATGTCCAGCATCTTGTACATTATAAAGCTTCCCTGAAATGCTTCTGATTTTGGGGCTAGAAAGGGAAATATAAATCTAAGAAATCATTAATAATCCTGGGAAAGAAAAACAAAACAAAACAGAGTTCCGTGTTTCCCTGAAAATAAGACCCTGTCTTATATATTTTTTGAACCCTGAAATAAGTGCTTGGCCTTATTGCCATGTGCTCAAAAGCCCAATTGGGCTTATTATCAGGGGATGTCTTATTTTGGGGGAAACAGGGTAATCCAATACAATGTATCATAATATTGACCAATGCACAAAAGCATGATTATTTATGCAAAAATGCCTTCTATAAGAATCAAAATATATTATCTTTCCCTAAATCCTGTCCCTGTACAGGTAATTGGCCAGGCCAATTACCAGTATATCATAAGTCAAATACCAATATGAAAGTTGTATTTTAATTGCCTCATCCTGGACTTCCAAATTGAACCCAATTAATCTTAAAAATTATTGACATTTCTTTAAAAGATCAAGAACCAACTATGTTGTAAAGCCAAGTCTCCAAATCATCTTGGTTAATAATTATGTCTTTAAATGTGAAACAGTGGTTGATTGCACCTCAAGTTTCGTTTTGTTCATTTTTGTCAACTTAACCAAAAGGAAAGCTAGAGGTTAATGATGAGTCGCCTATGACCCGTGATGGCGCAGTAGTTAGAATGCAGTACTCCAGGCTATCTCTGCTGACTGCAGTTCGGCCGTTCAGTTCTCACTGGCTCAAGGTTGACTCAGCCTTCCATCCTTCCGAGGCTGGTAAAATGAGGACCCAGATTGTTGGGTATAGTGCTAAGTGCTATTGCTATTGTTATGAGGCTAGATATTATGGAGAGATCAACCAGTTTAACATTGAGGATTTTTTTTTTATGTGCTTACATTTGGGAATTGGCAAGTCCTTCCCAAGGTAAGAATTTTTGTGGGTGGTCACAACTTGTTCTGAAAATGTAATATGTGACCATGGGGCCTGGCTATGTCCCAGAGAATAAATCAGCTTAGCATAAAAATTTATGAGAGACAAAGAGATTAAAACAAATCTATGTCTATTATCAAGGCTATATCTGTCCTTTTATCTCATTTCTTGAGAAAGAGAGGGTTATTATAAGAAATCATCCACTTTCAGATGCTGCTCTGTGCTGCCAATTATGCACACACAGCCAGCAACAAACTCAAAGCATTTATTGAATTCATAAATCCTAAACTGTAATAACATAAACACGATGCAAGCTGCAAATATTCTACTTAGGGATTGACAACAGAAAAGCTTCCCCCCTCCCCCCCAGATAGTCCAAAGAGACAAACTCCCAGTTTACAAAGAATCCAAAAATGATCCCTTCCAATACAAAATTGGAATTTTGTATATTTTGTAAATTTCATATATGCTGACTCTGTAAATTGCTTAGAGAGGCCTATAAAACACTGTGAAGCGGTATATAAGTCTAAGTGTTGCGGCTATCAAGATTGATGGCCACAAAGAACTGCTCAAGTAGCAATTTCATTGATGTAGCCCAGGGCTGGCAAACTCCCGAACCGTGGGTCGGATGCGTCAGATGCTGGCCACACCCACGCTCAGTTTAGCAAAGGGGGAAAAGTCATGATACGTCACATGATGACGCCGTGATGACGCGAGTTTGACACCCCTGATGTAGCCTTTTCAACCAGCTGAATCAAAGAGATTGCATAGAGGTGGCTTGATTTCCTTTGCTCACCTTCATTTGTAGTGTGTTGCAGAGCCAACAGCTCTGGGATGACTGATTCATCCTGCATCTGCATGTTATCGGCTGTGCTCTTTTCAGCCAATTCCTGTTCTGCAGGCTGAAGACCAGCCTAGTAAAGGTTCTCTCAGCTGGAGAATCTGAAGCTTCAGGTTGATCCCTAACAGAAAGAAAACTCCAGAATGGTTATTGTTACCTATAATATGTGTTATGAATATCCCTTGGTTCTTCAAAAAAAACCAAAACACTGTGATGGATGTAGATTGTAAAGCAGCGTGTATGTGCCTTTGCCTTTGAAACTTTCAAGAATCTCAGGCTATCAGATGGATAACAGATTGCCTGCTTTCATGAAGTGCTATATAGGACTTGTCTTCCCCAACCTGAGTAATGTAAGTCCAATAGATGAGTTTTCCTTTAGTCCCTGAGATAGAAGAAAGGTATGTAATTGTGAAAACCTCTGCCCTCACAATGTTCTTCTTACCACGATTCTGCAACAAAATGGGACTTGCAGAGTTGCTGTCCTCACACAAGGGGGGGGATAGAGGTGGTGGCTTGCAGTGGAAGTTGTAAATTTGGACTTCTGCCCCTTCTGCTCCAGACCCTCTTCATTTACAGGATGTAGAGGGTAGGAGGAATAGCCTTAGGAAGCAGGTGGAAGAGCTGCAACCAAAGCAACAGATAAATAAAAGAGGCCTAAGTCTGGAGCAGAGGTGTGAAACTCACGGTCCACAGGCCAGATGCAACATGCGCTGGCCACGCCCACTCCCATTTTAGTGAAGGAGGGGAAAGTCATGATACATCACATGATGACAATGTGACGATGCAAGTTTGACACCCCTGGTCTGGAGCAAGAATGAAGCAGGAATGTACCTGTCAGACAATCCTTCCAGAGCATCTTTACTTGTAGTCTAATGAATTGATTGTGGCATAATATTTTGTAACTTATAACCCAT
This sequence comes from Pantherophis guttatus, assembly GCF_059756535.1. Taxonomy (NCBI): domain Eukaryota; kingdom Metazoa; phylum Chordata; class Lepidosauria; order Squamata; family Colubridae; genus Pantherophis; species Pantherophis guttatus. The sequence goes on from NC_142063.1 coordinate 151,258,622, forward strand.
TTTCTAAAGATAAGGAGTTTTATTATGACACAAAGATCTTTCAGCAAGAGTCCACTTCATTAGATGCATCAGCTTATCTTAACTTGCAGGTTTATTAACATGACTGGCATGCCAACAAAAATGAAATGAAAAAAGAGTGGGCAATGATAATGACTTTATTAACAGGGATGAGTTATAAAGTAGTGTTAGCTAGGATATCACAAATATCCTGCTGTTGGTAAGTTAAATAAGTGTAGTATGATAACATATTTCTGATCCAAGTCATGGATAATAAATGTCCACTTTTTAATAAATTGTACTGACTAAATTTCACATTACAGTCTCACTTTCAAGTTCTATGAAAATAGGAAGGTTCAGATCAACAGCAGAATTTCATGGATAGGAAGACATAGTCCTCACTGGTTCTTCTAATATCACAATTTTTTTTTATTTTAACTTTGCATCAATTTCTTTTTTGCATAGATACCAGTATACATGTCTTACAAAGTTTGTAGAAGGGTATTGACAGTTGACTGCATATAGTATGTGACATTGAAAGATCAGAATGAATGAACCTCAAATATTGTGGCTAATACTCTTAAATACTGGAACAATGTTGTCCAATTATATATAGAAATAGAATTGGTACAAGGTTATATAACTGTGTTCCTATCTCTGCTATGAGATCTATTGTAAAAAGAATGTTTAACAATAACTTTGTAGTCCCAAAGAGGCAGCTGGACTTTCTGGTTTTTGTTTGAAGATGTTTCGCTTCTCATCCAAGAAACTTCTTCAGCTCTGAACTGAAGAAGCTTCTTGGATGAGAAGCAAAATGTCTTCGAAGAAAAACCAGACAGTCTAGTTGCCTTTTGAAAAAGCGCCTTTGAGACAACCATGACCTGGATGGCTGAGAATCTCCATAGCGTAAACACCAAGTAATAGTTGCAATAACTTTGTAGGCAATGAAAAAATTGCACTATCACCAGAACATCATCTTGATTTGGAACTAGTCAAGTAGATCCTGTCCATGTGTACTAAATTAGCCACAAGATCTGTAGATCACTGTGCTAGTTCTGAAACCAGTGGACAGGATCAGAAATGCCAACATGGGCCTCTCACGCACCATTGGTTTTATCTCCCTATAATTTTGCTCATATATTGTGTCAATTAAAATGTTCATAAAACTGATCTCGTTTGCAAGTCTTACTTAGGAATAAAATAACACTATTATTAGCAATGGGGAAATTGCTGATGGGTTTGTTATAGACACTGATTGCATTTGGAAGCACATTTGGATATTTGTCAATTTCTTATAGATCATCTCATTGAAAGTTAATCAGTCAACATATGATTAAACACCAAGAAAGAAAAAGAAACCGAGGAGAGGAGAAAATTTGGTAATTAAAGTCTGGTAATTAAAATCTAAACCTGCTACCCAGATTCATAATGAATCATCATGAGCTATTATGAAGATTTATTTTACAAAGATTTCTCCTGTGGGTCTTTTGTACTTGGTTTTGCTCTTGTTATTCTTGGGTTCTATTTTGGATTGCCAACCATTTTCAAACAATTATTAATCTCCCCAAATGCTCAGAAAAAGAAAAAAAATGTAGACCAAACTTTCTTTAATCTAGTGGCCTTGAGACTCGTTGGGTTGCAGTTCCCTTCAAGTTGAGCTAAAATAGGGAATAATTGGGCAAGCTGCCAGCAGTTTATTAGAATCATAGTTTAACCCAATTGGAGGAGACGCCTAATTTAGATTAGGTATGGGACATCCTAAGCCTGGGGAGGGTGGTAGAGTGAAAAAAATAGTGGAAGGCATAAGGATGCTATTTGTTGTTAGTTGCAAAGTCATATCTGACCCATCACGACCCATGGACAACATTCCTCCAGGCCTTCCTGTCCTCTACCATCCTCTGGAGTCCATTTAAGCTCACGCCAACTATTTCAGTGACTCCAAACAGCCACCTCATTCTCTGCCGTCCCCTTCTTCTTTTGCCCTCAATCTTTCCCAGCATTAGGCTCTTCTCCAATGAGTCCTTCCTTCTCATTAGGTGGCCAAAGTATTTGAGTTTCATCTTTAGGATCTGGCCTTCTAAAGAGCAGTCAGGGTTGATCTCCTCTAGGACTGACCTGTTTGATCGCCTTACAGTCCAAGGGACTCGCAGGAATCTTCTCCAGCACCATAGTTCAAAGGCCTCAATTCTTTGGTGCTCAGCCTTCCTTATGGTCCAACTTTCACAGCCATACATTGCAACTGGGAAAACCAAAGCCTTGACTATACACACTTTTGTTGGCAGAGTGATGTCTCTGCTTTTTAGTAAGCTATCTAGATTTGCTATATCTTTCCTCCCCAGGAGCAAGTGTCTCTTAATTTCTTGGCCATAGTTGCCATCTGCAGTGATCTTGGAGCCCAGGAAAATAAAATCTGTCACTATCTCCATTTCTTCCCCATCTATTTGCCAGGAATTGAGAGGAGCGGATGCCATGATCTTAGTTTTCTTAATGTTGAGTTTCAAGCCAACTTTTGCACTCTCCTTCTTCACCCGCATCAAAAGGCTCTTTAGTTCCTCTTCACTTTCTGCCATTAGAGTGGTATCATCTGCATATCAAGGATGCTATATATAGTCCTAAATGTTACTCTCTTCTCATCATCATGCTATAGAAGCTGGAAGGAATCCAGTCATAATTTGACGAGCTCTGCTTCTCTTAAAATCAGTGAGATGTCGAGCACGGCAAACTTGTCACATCTTAAATGTATTTAGCAATTGGCTAATTTGGGGTGAATAGCCTATGGTCTCAGTATCATATGCAATGTTGGGTTCCTTTGATTGTTATAAATGGAGGGCATCCTTTCCTAGCATTCTGATGAAAGACTTACATGAAACTTGCAGAGTACATGTGAAAGAAAGTGTATCCCAGACACACATCCTACAAAAATCCAGCCCAATTTACCTTTGTGAATTTCTCAACCCACTTTATGGCCCTTGTCCCCTTCAAATTGTGAAGTGTGGCTCTTGACCCACAAAAAATTGCTGCAGTCTATTCTGATGAACACTTTTTCATTGGCTCCCCCTTTTTTTTAGCCAAAGGAGACTCTAGAGCATATTGGAAGTATGAAGTAAAACTCTCAGAAGTAAAACTCTTCCTCTAGGCATTCAGTTTAAAAGGTTCAATAGATTCCAATTTGTTCTAAGCCAGCAATCTTAAACTGCTTCAATAGAAAAGTCCCAGTAAGGTGGAATTTTAACTCTTAGAGAACCCTATCATGCATGTGGAAAACTAGTCATGTTTTCAATTTGTTTGTAGGCTTTCAAAAGAACCATTCTGGACCACTGCAGTGCCCTCTCAAGGATGAGCCTTCATTTACTAGATATGAAGCCTCTTTATATGATCCAGGCTCAAATATATCCTTATTCATAGAAACGCAGTGGACATCTTTAGGCTATTCACTATTTCTTAGTCCAACCTCACAAAGTTGTTGTGAGAAAAATGTGAAGAACCAAAATCTTTGCATTCCATCTTGCACTCTTGGAAAAAAGATAATATATATATGTATGTATCAAATAAATAAACAGTTAGTCTTAATTATCATTTGTTAACCATTATCCGTGAATGTACCAAGTCATCATGTCTTATTCCACAAATCGTATCACGTGTGAACCCAGCCATATGATACCTTTTCATTTTGATGGAAAACCTCTAATACAATTTTCAGCTTTCCCCAAACCATTTCTATAAGTGGGGCAAGATTTAAAGACCATTTGCCATTAGGCAGTTGATGAAATCCTGTTTTAGATTTTAAGAAATGAAGTAAAGACATTATAAAAGACCATTAGGATACCATCATGTTGATAGAGATTAATAGAAAATTGTAGATATGGAAATAGGTTTAAATGAGCAACATAGCAGTGTTTAGTACAGGTCCTTTAACAAGATCGGTTTCAACTCTCTTATTGTGTTAAGATAACAAATAAAAATAGAGATGGAATATAGAGACAAAACAGAATGAAGAAAATTGCCTCATATATACCTATCTGCGTTATTATCCTAAAGAATGTTATATGATACTGAGCTCATTGGGGATTTTAATCAACATAATCCAGATACCTTCTAAACCTTTAATTTTCTCATCTAGAGTCTAAAGAATTCATATTTAAAAAGTACTATAAATTAGAACTTGTTCAATTAATAATATCAATTGTTAACAAAATAAATTGTTGTATAGCAAGCCGGGCCCCTATAAATACCTGGGAATTGCAAAGGACCAGCTGAGACACAGATCTCAGCAAAATATCTGACCCTGTGTTTAATTCCACTAAAAATCCATATATGTCTGTGTGGACAATTCTTTGCTTTTTAGAAACAGACTGAGAAAAGCCATTGGACTACCTGAATCTTACATTTTCCCACATACATTAATAGCATTGATTCATCTAGTTTCTCCTGAAAAAAACAAAATTGAAATCCATTAGACACAAATCAGTTCTCTCTCTTTCTCCTCAGGTCTTTCACAAAGCACATTAATTTTTAACCATTCATTTGGCCATTTTCATCCTAGCTCTCATCTTTTTTTTTTATTATTAATTTAATTTGTATACCGCCCTTCTCCCAGAAGGGACTCAGGGCGGTGATCAGGGTGGTGATCTGTGATGATAATGATATGATGATGATGATAAGAAACATTCTCACATGAGATCTCTAGATCTATAGCCAATTTTCATACCCCTCTAACTCAGGGGTGTCAAACTCAATTTCATTGTGGGCTGCATCAGGTTTGTATTTGACCTCGGGGGAGGCATGGCCAGGATAGGCATGGCCACCTTGACGTCATTCATGTTGGGGGCACTTCTGCCAGCAAAAACAGGCTCCGGAGCTCTGTTTTTGGCTGCAACAGCCTCCTGCAACCCTCTGCCAGTGAAAACTGAGCTTGGGGGGGGGCACGTGTGGCCCTCGCGAGCTCTGTTTTTGGCCACAATGGCCTCCTGCAGCCCTCTGCCAATGAAAGCAGAGCTTGGGGGGCTGCACACTGCTCCCCTAATCTCCATTTTCGCTGGCAGAGGGCTACAGGAGCACCCTGTTTCCAGGGCAGCCCTCTGGGCCAGATCTAAGCATCCCAGAGGGCAGATCTGGCCCGCAGGCCTTGAATTTAACACCCCTGCTCATTAAAAATGTTATAAATATGACTGTCCTGGTGCTCCAGTGTTAGCATCTTCCTCTGAAACTGAGAGGAGCAAACACCACCATTTCCTGGAAAGGAAATTCAATGACCTTTCCACAATGACTCCTTTTAAATATTAGCATTGGAAAGCTGTTCAGCCCACACAGACCTTTCTTCATTTCTCAACAATTTAAAGTAGTGTTCTTCTTTAAGACTGGGAAAAGATAAGAGGGGATTGTTCAGGATGAATTTTGACTTCAGCTGAAGAGTGGGGGGGGGAGAGTATAAGGAGGAGTTGTTTCTTTTTTCCTGATTGCCATTTTATTGGATTTAAATTTTAATTAAAGTTAACTGTATTTCTAGTCATTGTCTCCTTTCATTTGACTCTTAATACAATCTTAAATGCATCTCACGCATACAGTGCGATCATTTTCAAACACTGCTTGCACAGCTCTCTCAGGCAGAAGGGAGAAATTCTGTTAGGACATAAAATCCTGGTTGGTGATGAGAAAGTGATTTAATTTAGCTGTGGGTTGGAAAGTAGCCAGAGATGCATTCCTACTTCGTTCGTATCAGGAAATATAAAAGTACCAAGATGGGTACCTAATTAATATTCAATGCATCTGAAAAATTGATATGCGATATTGTATTCAGAGAATTCATGGTGAGTAGGGAGAATATCTGAGGTAAATAGCATTCAGGATAGGGGAAACTTCTGGAACTGCTGGTTATTCGGCCACACACTTGGTTGTTACTGAAATAAATGCTATGATGCCTCCATCAATGCTTCATGACAAATAAGAATACTATATTCTGCTTCGTCAGCATTCACTAGCTGATGAAGAATCTTCCATTTGCTGAGGTAGCAGAATGGAATTGTATTTGCCCTTTTTTTAAAAAAAAAATCTGCATATTTCTGCATCTCTTTGCTCCTGAATATTATTGCAGCCTCACACGGATCCTGCAGATAAATAAAGGGAGGTGCAGATAAGTAAAGGGAGGCTGAGGGAACAAATAATGGCCACGTTTTGTCCTTGTTTCATTTGATTGATCAGAAAACCATCCAATATGTGATGTACCAGTCTGTAAAATCAATCCCCTCTCAATCAATTCAATTACAGCAGTAACTAGACACTGTATTAAAGATGGCTGATTTGAGTCAGCCCTGCTGTATATAAATCCAACAAACTTTGATACCCTTCATCAAAGTGTTCTCACTACCTATATTTCAAGCATGTAATTCCTCGCTCCAAATAAATTTCCAGAGATCTCTGTTAAATAGTCATTGATGTCTTTCAGTCTGGAAAGGTTATAAAACATTTTCTAAACTTCTGCAGCTTCACCCATCCACACAGTATTGAGACAGCCATAGATCTGCAGTCCTCTTTTGCCTTGGCTATATCGCCATTAAATCATTGGATAAAAATGAAAATCAAAAGAAAATGGCAAGGCAAAAATCATGGATCACTATCAAGAAAATTGAGGTTTACCTCAAGCTTGCCCTGAGAAAGCAACTGGATGAGCCACCAGAATTTGGGGAAAATATATTGGGGCTATATGGTGTTATAATACCCAGAGAAAACCAAGCAAGGGATTCCATAATAGAAACTTCCTATCCACTGTCAGGGATAATGTTATGCCTTGGGGATGATTTGCTCCTTTAGGATCTGAACAACTTTATCTCCTTAAAGGAAACACTGTTGGAAGACATATCCATCTGGTTCAGTTCCAAGTGGGGAGAAAGACACTGGAAATATGGAGGCTGATTAGAAAGATGGTTTAATGGTGAAGCAGAACCATCAAGCATATATGATTCTGGTTAGTTGACCATAGGCAGTGGAGAGTGGGGGTTATTTATACCGTCTCTTGGGTCTTGCCCTTGAGTTTCCTGTTCCTGTGGCAAGATCCTGTATTCTGTTGGTTGCTGTAGGGGTCATAGCTAACTTTTTAGGTTGTCTGAGTTAAGTTTGATTGAAGCTTGGACTCTCTGAGATGATGTAATGAGAAGGCTTGTGTCCTGAAAGGGTGTTGGGCTGTTCCTATTGTGACTTAATGGCTTCCCTGGTTTGGATCTTGAATGAGTGCTGATCTTACCATTCTATCTAATTCTGCCTTGGTTCAAAATATCCTGTCTTGAATGGATTACCAAATCTGCATTTCTAAAAGCTGCCTCAGTTTAGTATCTGCTTGGGGGCAGGGAACTGTGACTCTGAGTTTCTGAGTTCCCTTAAGATTTCTATTTCTCTTTTAGGAGAAATATAATATTCTGCTTTTTTAATATTTCCTAAAATATATCATCCTTCTAGGAAGGGTGGGTGCTAACTTTCTATGACACCAAGAAGAAATTCAGAAGTTGGGAATAGCCAAGTCAGAACCCAGAACCAAACCCAACAAAAATATTGTGTCAGTTCCTGAACAGTTATTATTATTTTTAGTCACACAGTCAGCTAGATGTTTAGATTGGATTAGGCCTAAGGACCCAGGATAAGCAGATGTTGTTTAATAATATTAAAGTTATCATCTCAGGATGTAAGCTATTCCAAGTAAAACTGTCTTTTGCAATTTACTGATAGTGATTTTGTCAGTGCCGATGCTCTTCAAGTGGTGTTCCAGATGTTTTGAAATTGCATCCAAGGCACCCATTACTATTGGTAATAGCAATAGTAATACTTTGCTTTCTTTTGCCACAGTTCTTCCACTTGTATTCGCAGGTCTTTATATTTTGTGATTTTCTCCAGTTCTTTTCCTTGTGTTCTGCTGTCTGCAGGTATTGTGATGTCTTTGCAAGACTTTTTTGTCTTTATTGACAATTGTTAAGTCTTGCATGTTATGTGGCAGGTGCCTGTCTTTTTGAATTCTAAAGCACTGGAGCATTTTAGCTTTTTCATTTTCTATTACTTTGTCTGTTTCGTGGTCCCACCCAGTTCTTGTTTGTAGGCAAATCTGTATGATCTTACAGCAGCTAACTGGGTACTCTACTTATTACTATTATTATTTGCTGCTTTTGTTAGATTTTCATGTTCTCTATCTGACTATATATCTATCATCTATCTCATCAACTCAAGGCTACTATATACTTAATCTAATGCTGTCACCTTCTGTTTTTCCCATAGCAACACCACTGTGAAGTGGGTTGGACTAAGAGAATATGACTAGCTGAAAGTCATTCCCTGCCGTAGTCTACTAGTTTGTAGACCAGCACCACCATTATGCCAAACTGGTTCAAATTGGTTTATTCTAGAAAATGTAAGTTGAAGCAGATCTCCATAGAATAGTGGACCAAAATTCTTATGTAGAATATAAGAAACTGCACACCAGTTTCAAGAAGTGTCTGCTACACAAATGGAAATATCTATGCTCCCTTTGTATAGCAGTAGGAATCATAAAACTCTGATAATGTTCTCCAGCAAAGGTAGGCAAAAACTCCAAAAACCCCAAAGGAGCAAATATTATTAAATTAAAGATCTACAGTTGTTCGTGGATCTCATATTAGAGATAGCTAAAAATTCTCCATAGAAAATGCATACATTGGTGACAGGCTTAAGCCAAAAACCAGTTGGTTCACATTCAGTTTTAATGATTAATGATCATTAATGATCAAATTAATGATAAGGTGTTTTGTTCTTGAAGTAGGACAGTCTGCTATAATCCATCAATTGATTGGCTGTGCAGATTCAGACTGCAAATAGAAAACACCTTTTTTTAAAGCATTCAGAGAAAATCAGATAATGCAGGATCAGATGTCCAAATTCATAAGGAGTTTGTGTCACTCAGTGCCTTCTATTATAGCGGATTTACATTCCACTACCAATGCATTAAAATCGTTAAATTGGAATATGCACTATACTCTATTTGCATTTCAGTTTCAATTCTACAATATTAGCAAAACACAGAGGCAACAAAAAGTGTTTCAACATCAGCCCCATCTTGTTGGTTTTGCCCCACTGTCATCCTTTGTCCTGACTATTTTTGGGTTTGGTTTGGTTATCTTTCTTCTCAGGCTTTTCATTTTTGGCTTATTATTCCTTATTTCTTCTCTAGATTCTGTAGCCCTTTGGGGGTAATCAACATTATAGTCTGTATGAATGGAATAAAAACCCCAAATGTAACTTCAGTACAAGCTCCTTACATATTGTTTTGAAAAGGACTTCTCAAAATAAACACTGTCCTAAAGTTTTAATATTGTTGTCTTGTAAAACAACTAAAAAAAAATCTCATCTAATTTCAGACTATGTACTTCTGAACAAAAGACTCTGCTGGAGATTATCATTTAATCTGTGGTTGAATCCATATGGCAGATCTGTGAAGAAATTGGCCTGATCCTGCTATCAGTATGGTAAGTGGTATTACACAACAATGTAAACTAATGTATTGACCAAAACTGTGATTAAAATTCTGTGCATTATCAGATCTCAGTACTTTGGCTGTGAGGGGAAGTACTGTTAAGTAGCCATCTGTAGAATTGTAATTATGTGAATGCATTCTGAACCGAGAAATTTTTTAGCTGTAAAACAGATGCTTGCAGTGTGTGTGTGTGTGTGTGTGTGTGTGTGTGTGTTTACAAGAAGATAACAAAGAATACAAAATAAAAGAGTGAGAGGAGGGAAGAGAAAAAGAAAGATAAAAGTGCAAAAGAAAAGTATAACTACAAAATTGTCTCTTTGTGGCTACAAAAATCTTTTTTCTATTATCTAGATTTTTTTTCTAATTATCAAAACCACGAATCATGTTCATTTTTTTTGTTTCAAGCAAAAAGTCTATAATAAATTTCCAATCAGTTCTAAGTGGAGATATTATCTTTTCAGTAATCAAAAGAGTCAGTCTAACCATCTCTGAGTTCAATCATCTTCAATTTTAAATCAGGTAGGCCCAATCCTCTTCTTACCTCTCCATCTTGTAATATCTTATGTTTAACTTGTGTTTTTTTGCCCTGCCATACAAATATATGTTATGGGGATGTGGTGGCTCAGTGGCTAAGACGCTGAGCTTGTCAATCGAAAGATCAGTAGTTCAGCGGTTCGAATCCCTAGCACCGCGTAACAGGGTGAGCTCCCGTTACTTGTCCCAGCTTCTGCGAACCTAGCAGTTCAAAAGTACATAAAAAATGCAAGTAGAAAAATAGGGACCACCTTTGGTGGGAAGGTAACAGTGTTCCATGCGCCTTTGGCGTTTAGTCATGCCGGCCACATGACCACAGAGACGTCTTCGGACAGCGCTGGCTCTTCGGCTTTGAAACAGAGATGAGCACCGCCCCCTAGAGTCAGGAATGACTAGCATATATGTGCGAGGGGAACCTTTACCTTTACCTTACAAATATATGCAGTATTTCTGCTATTGTTTAAATGGTCCATCATTTGTGAAATCCTGTTTCAGACAATTCAGATATTGTCTGAAACAAAGATAACATTCTCGTTAAAACATCCATATTAATCACAGAAATTTTTCCCAAGAATGATAATAGTACTTTGATAATAATAATAATAATTAATAATAATAAATAATAATAATAATAAAAACTTTATTGTCATTGTATGTGTATACACAGTATACCCATATAACGAAATTCACTTAACACCCAAAGACCAGGTCCAACACACATAACAATCCCCAAACACACCCCCACCCACCACAAATTCCCCACCCGTAAACCACCCAAACATCCACACAGACTAAGTAATCTTAATGTATCCTTTTTTACTTCATTCCACATTTTAACATAATTATTTTGAAACAGCACACGGTTCAAATATTTTACCTTCTTCTCAACCTAAAAAATCATTTTATTCATCAATTATTAAGCCACTCGGGTTCAACATGTAGGGGAGATAGGTGGCATAAAAATGTAATTGATTGATAGATAGATAATATTTAATAAATAAATAAATGTTTGATCTTGTATTTTCATATTTTTGTTATCATCTTTGTCTTTTGTTTATTAATCTTAAACCTGCTAATGTACTAAATTCTTTTCATTTACACATTATTCATTCAATTCTCTTTAAAGGATCTTCCAGAACCAACACCAAATCATCTACAAAAGCTCTTAATTTATGTGTCACTTTTTAAAATCTTTACACCCACAATCTTCTGGTCTTGCCTTATGTTTCTTATCAGCATTTCAAGATCTAAAATAAACAAGAGAGAGGACAATGGACAGTTCATACTCAAGCTCTTATACCACAAACTTGATAGTCCATTTGGACTATCTTTCTTGGTTTATTCTTTTTTGTGGTTTCTGAAAATTTCCTTATTGTTATAAATTCCTTCATAATTTGCCTTTGTTATTCTGTAATCCTTGATAAATTTTGTTTTCTTATATACTGCATTAATTTCTATTTTCCAATGGATTGTTTGTTTGTTTGTTTGTTTGTTTATACACATTTCTAAACCACCCATCTCCCTCAAAGATGGATTCTGGGTGGTGCACAATATAATATAACCAATAAATAAAGCAATATATAAAAATTAACATTAAAAATTAAATTAGGGTTAATATTTTTTAAATTATGGAATAATGACAAACATCAAAAGGGGAAAAACCCTAAAATGGCCATTTAATATCAGATCATTAAGGTGGGGGCCCTTACTAGCCAGCCCAATGGTGTCCTGGTCTTCTGTGCCCGCCATACAAGGCCACAGAGCCAAATTTTAAGACCTTTGCAGAAGGCCGAAAGACTGGGGGTTTTCTTCACCTCTGGAGGCAGGATGTTCTGCAAAGCAGAGGTAACAGCAGAAAAGTTTCTCTTCCTAGACCTATATTATGTCCTTCATGAAAATTAGAATACTACTGATATTTTTTTGGGTATAACCATGTTATCCATTAATATAGTATCTCCCTCTTGTAATTTCAATATTGGTTTCTTTTTTCTTTCTTTTCACAATTTACAGTATATGCCAACCAAGAATTTCCCAAGAATTCACATGGGATCACTGTTGCTGAAAAATCTTAATTTATTGAGAGATGCTTGTATTCCCTGGGAAATGTTTTAATGATTCTTCTTTCCATTTTATCCAAAATATTTTGTATTTTCTCTTCTTCTTAAATTCAGAATTATGTTGATCAGGTAACTTTTAATAAAGACTTTACTTGCATCCCAAACCATTATTATATTCATGCCTTAATGCCTCAACTCTTAATTTGTTTTTACAGTCTTCAACAATTGCTTCTTTCCATGGCAATGCTTCATTTAATCTGTATCTAAAATATCTAGATTTCCTTTCCCTCCCTAGATTTCTCTCACAATAATCTGAAAAAGTCTTTGGTAAAATCTCTATTTTATACTATACTATACTATATTATAGTATACTATACTAGTATACTATTGCCACAAAGGTCTGGTCTCTTTGACTAGCTTACTTCAAATTTATGCCAAAGTACTTGTCTCAAGAATGAAAATAGTAAAAAGGAAAAAAAAGGAAATTTACTGTTCCCCTTTATCTCTTTTTAAAGTTTCTTAAATCTTGCTTTTGTTAAACTTTTTGCAAAAAATATTTGAATCTTTAAATCCTTAAAGGCTCTTATTTATTTGTGTAATCTGAAAAAGTTTGAGGGTTATTTCACAATCTCTCTTGATACAGGAAGATTTCAGTCCTTCAATCAGCATTGCTGGCCATGATGTAATAACAATAACAAAACAACAGAATTGGAAGGGACCTTGGAGGTCTTCTAGTCCAACCCCCTGCTCATGTCTCTCCATTCCTTTTTTAAAAAATAAGTTTTATTAAATTTTCCAAGTTAAAATCAACATAAGACAAAAACATTGATTATACATAACAACAAAAACCATACATTCCCCTCCCTCCCTCCCCCATTCATAATACTAGACATACAAACACATCTATCCCGGCAGATAATATTCCTGCCCTCATTAATAAATAATTGTGCCCACAAAACAGAATAAAATAAATAATCCCCAAATATGGTTTTAATAAAAGGATTGAGATGAAGTGAGGGCCTAGGTCAATATGAGGAGAGATATACTTATCTAGATTGAAAGATAATTGTTTGAAAACCATGTCTCTCCATTCCTATGGAGGTACCAATTTCCCAGAATTCCTCACTGAAAGCTAGAGATGCTTGAATTCTGTTCTTGATCATATTTAATCATTCTTATTTTATTGAATTTTGTGCTCTTGTTGGAAATTTTGTTATGAAACTATTTATATGGTACACATGAATCACAGAATTGATCAGTGTGTGTCTCCAGTTGAATTTAATGAGGAAGTCATTTATGATGTGGCATTTCATCTACACACTTATTAAAAGGATGTGATTCTTTTTTAAAAAAAATTGTAGGTAGGCTTCCTGGGAATTAGTTATCTGTATCTTTTAAATGTTAGTGTCTCATCTTGGGTATATTCTCCTTTATGGTTGTGTTTAAAAAGCTAAGGTGGCCATAATTTCTACTTACAGTTAGATGCCGAGCAAGCAGAATTACATTTTCAATTATTCATAATTATGACTGGAATATTCCCTGAAATATAATGGCATTAATTAAATTTATACCCAGCTAGAGTTATTTGAATTCCCATTTCAAACGATTATTTCTGCTGCAGGAAATAATGCACAAAATTTAAAAATTAGTATTAGAAAAATTACCTGTAGTTAATTTCCAGTTTAGTTTCTACCCAACATATTCCTGTCAAAGCCAGCATCAAGATCAGAGCAAAGTCATATCCCACTCAATGCATTTATTTATTAGACATTAGCCAACAACAAAACTGTTAACTGGTAAAATAGATAAAAGGAGGCAGAGAAAAGCATGAGGAATAAGCAACCATTATCTTTATATCTGTCTGTTTTAAAGGGCCACTGGAAAGAGTATTGTAGGCAATTAGCAGAAATATTTCCAAAGGAGGAATTTTGAGTTATTCCAGCCTTAACCATCTTTATGTATGCAGCAGGATTTAGATGGAAAGTAAGGGTGATCTCTCCTCTATTTGGCATTGTGAGGGATGCATTTTTGGAATGAGATGATATATCTAACATTTAGTGATAAAGTACTCGCAGCAGAAAGCAGTAAGTTGCTCCCTGCTTTTGACATGAGAACAGACTGTTTGAGGAGGGCTGGACCTTCATTGATGGAGGTTAGATGACCATCTGCTAGGAAAGCTACAGCAATGGCTTTCTGTACTGGGATGGATTACATGACCTCCAGGAACCGTGGTAGTACAGTGGTTAGAATGCAGTATTGCAACCCTGAATGCCTCAGGGTTGGCTCAGCCTTCCATCCTTCCTTTACCTCATTTTTGGTAAAATGAGGATCCAGATTTTTGGGAGCAATATGCTGACTTTGTAAGCCTCTTAGAGAGGGCTGTAAAGAACTATAAAGTGGTATATAAGTCTAAGTGGATGGAAGTGAATGGATAGTTATTTCCAACCCTTATACTTTATGGTTTTATAATGTTATGCTATAAATTTATTTTATTTATTTTATTAGTCATATTTCTATGCCGCCCACTCTCTGAGGAATCTGGGCAGCTTACACCAAAGACAGTATACTAAATAGCATATTGCCCCCAACAATCTGGGTCCTCATTTTACCCACCTTTACCTACCCTGGAAGGCTGAGTCAACCTTGAGCTGGTGAGATTTGATCCGCTGATCTGCTGAACTAGCAGTCAGCTGAAGTAGCTGCAGTACAGCACTCTAACCACTGCACCACCTCGGCTCTTAAATAGGAATTTTATAAATATACAAACCCCCTTGCCACCACATCTTCACTGTAATTTCCATAAATGTGAAATGTTCCACCATGTCAGTGATATGGATTTTTTTTTTTAAAGGTAAGAAGAAAAATAAAATCTTTATGGGTACATTTTTGTATGCCTAAAGTGCTTATCCATTATATATAACAGAAAATGGTAACATTTTGTTGAATAACAAAATAAACTGAGGGAACATTACATTTGTTAATGCAATGAGAGTCTGAAACATGGAAAAGGGGGTTGTTTTTGTTTTTTGGAGACAAGAAAATAGAAATGAATTTTTCACATCAGTAGTTGTCTGTATGAAATCTCTTTCTTTTTTTTTTCAAATATCTGATGATGCAACAGACTTGCATTTGAGTTTTAGGGTTTTGAGTCTACCCCTTTAACCTGCTGTGTGTTCAAAAGCTGCCATTGTGAATCTGGAGATGACCATCAGTTATGAAACTGGTGGGTCTTCAGCCCTCAACAGAAGCAATGATGCCCTGTGGCAGTGGGGTTTTAGTGGGATGATTGTCTGGGGAAGGCCTGACATACAAAACTCATCTTGCAATTAGAAAGATACTACAAGGTGATGCGACCGTAGAAAATATTTTGTGTGAATGTGCCCTCGTGTGTTGAGAACTGGTATTTAACTTAACAAAGCCAATTATTGGAAACATGGCCTTAATGCGGTGTGGAAAATAGCTTCCTTTTGTGAGTCTGTGTTCATATCTATTTATCTGTCTGTCTCTTATCTCTACGTATTTGCCTTGATAGAACAAACATACTCTATTTAGTTTTTCAAAGTAGCTTTGAATGTTTCTCTGAATACACCTGTCACTACCTCAAGGAAGCATTCTGTCATTTATTTGGTGGGTACGGGTGAAATGCTAACTCTTTCAAGTATTATTTGGGGGAAGAGAACATTTCCCAGATAGTCCCATATTTCCCACATTGAATCCTGCAACAAGGTTAGTCAGTCCTTCCTTCCTTCCTTCCTTCCTTCCTTCCTTCCTTCCTTCCTTCCTTCCTTCCTTCCTTCCTTCCTTTCTTTCTTTCTCCCTATATTGCAACCCTCCCATACAGAGTTCCCCAAAGTTACCAGTATTGACCCCCAAGAGGCAATGAGACTACATGTCATTCTTGACTTATAACTACAGTTGGGACTGGAACTTCCATCACTAAGTAATGCAGTAGTTAAATAAGTTGTGCCTAATTTTGTGACCTTTTTGCCACAGCCATTAATAGTCATTAAGACAACCCAGCTTTCCCCATTGTCTTTGCTGGTCAGAAGCCCCATGGAATGGTCACAAATGGCAACCATGTGACCCTGGGACGCTGCACCTGTCATAAAAACATGCTGGTTGCCAAATGCCTGAATTTTGATTATGTAACCATGGGGATGCTGCGGCACTTGAAATGTGTGAGTATCTGTTTTGCCCCAGCTACGAACCCCAAAGAATGCAGCACACACAAAGTCCGTTCAAACCTTAGTTTATTGAATAAACCAGTCTTTTACAATAATGGCTGTTAATTAATTGCTTTAACAGCTGCCAAGAATTCAAAGAATAATAACTAAAAACTTACTATGGTTGGCAGAATGCCCAGAAGCAATTTGCAGGAAGCTGACAAGATAAGCAAGACAAGACACGAAGGTATGTAAACTAAGTTGTTCCCTGCAAATTGCTTCAGTCGGCATTCCTCCTTAAATAGGCTAAGGGAGTGGCCAATTAGCCCCAAGCCTTACTCTTGAGGAGACCTCCTCCTGAGGAGCCACTCCTGCCTTTTGGCAGCTCTGCATGCCCGTGCATCGAGAAGAGGCTCCTCCTCTTCGTCCTCTTAACTTAAGGGAGCTTCTGGAGGTTCTGAAGGCCCTGGCTGAATCCCCACCTCTGGCACCACACCAGCCTCCTCGCTGTCGGAATCAGCTACTAGCTGCACAGACCGCATACAGGCCACAACAGTACCTAGGTCACTTTTTTCAGTGCTGTTGTTGTTCAGTTGTTAAATGAATTGTTGTAAATTGAGGACTACATGTATCCAAGGGGTTGATGTTATTATTATTATAAGAAACGTGGTAGCACAGTGGTTAGAATGCAGTATTGCAGGGTAATTCTGCTGACTGCTAACTGCCTGCAATTTGGCAGATCGAATCTCACCAAATCTCAGCCTTCCCTCTTTCCGAGGTGGGTAAAATGAGGACCCAGTTTGTTGGGGGCAATATACTGACTCTGTGAACCGCTTAGAGAGGGCTGTAAAAGCACTGTGAAGCAGTATATAAGTCTAAGTGCTATTGCTATTATTACTGTTTGTAGTACTTAATTTTTTAATTTAATTTTAAATTTTGTTTGTAATATTAATCAAAGTAGTATTTATTAAATTATTTTTATATCCTGAATGTTTGTGGGGGGTCAAGCTGAAATTCATTAAGGGGTCCATGAGCTGAAGCATTTGGGCACCCCTGCAGTAGAAGAAGGCTAGACATAGCCAAAGATAGCACATAACACAAGATTTTGTGCACCACTTCCCAGCAGCAAGCCTTAGGAACAAGACAGCTGTGATGCCCACTGGGCATCCTAAGAATGCATCTTAAAGAAAAGGGGACATTGGCAATACCTGATACGCCCCTTCTCGTTGAGTGGAGACAGCAGCCAGTTGTGCTTTTTTGCTCAGTCGTCAGACTGGACAGTTGTGTGGAAAGTGTGCCCTATCACACTTTCCACACAACTGTCCAGTCTGACGACTGAGCAAAAAAGCACATCTGGCTGCTGTCTCCACTCTCAAGGAAGAAAGGTTTGCACCACAGTAGAAAGTCAAAGGTGAAGCGATCCCTCGAAGTCTCCTTGATCCCCGATGAGTCTTCTTGACACTAAGATAGATATTTGCCATTACCTTCATCTGAGCATTTTTTCCCCAAGTTCCCAATTTAGCCTATAGATCTGGGATTTGCTAGTAGTCTCCCATCTGAGCACTAGCTTGGTCTGTCTGACCATGTTTAGCGTTTTGGAGATCAGTTAAGGTTGATGGTGTTGCCAGTTGCTAAAAGTCTGTGATGGCGAACCTATGGCACGGGTGCCACAGGTGGCACACGGAGCCATATCTGTGGGCATGCGAGCATTGCCCTAGCTCAGCTCCAGAGCGCATTGGCCAGCTGATTTTTGGGCCTTCTGGGCCCACCAGAAGTCAGGAAACAGGCCGTTTCCAGCCTCCGGAGGGGTGAGGAAGGCAGTTTTTGCCCTCCCCAGACTCCAAGAAAGCCTCTGGAGCCTGGGAAGAGCGAAAAACAGGTCTACCGGGCCCACTGGACCATCGCATACCAAAAGCGGGGGTTGCACTAGCGGATCATGTGTGCATACTCAGGGGGCGGGGCGCATTGAATTATGGGTGTGGGCACGCACGCGCGCAACCCCTCTGTGCTCCCCCGCTTTTGGCATGCGACAGCAAAAAGGTTAGCCATCACTGCTATAAGTGTAGTATGGTGAAAAAAAAATAGAAAACCTTCAAACTACCCATAAATGAAAATGAAATAAATAGCTATTTTCTCTTCCCTGCCCTGCCTGAAAATGTTACTTTCCTGTTGTTTTTATTTTTAAAAACACCATTAGAAAATATTTCCCTATTTTCAAAGGAGAAAAATCTGTTTGCAGACTAAAGAGCCATGTTTTTCCTATTTCGCTCAAGTGACCTTGCAACTCACCATTTCACCCCTGAGGCAGTCCTTGGCTGATTTACACAGCTTTATTATCTCTGCCACAAAACACCCCTCTGTGGCAAAACACAGAGAAGAGAGAAGCCACTCAAAGTGATGCCTTCATTATACCAAAAACCTTTTTAGACATCTACAGCAAGGTTTATCAGAAAGGAAAAGCTTCAGGACATCGTTAATTGCCAGATGAACCACTATCGGATTTTACCTGCTTATAGTAAATACAATTTCTGATGAATAAAATCCATCCCAAGCAGTAGAGACAATAGAAAAATCTAAGCTACTACAAAATGAATATGGGAGTTGTCTGTGTATTTTTTTAAGACCGTCCAATGTTTGCCTCATTTACTTCTTGTGATGACAGTATTTCACTGTGTATGTTTCAATGTATAATTGTTCTGCAATTCTGACTATTGCTATATAATTTACAGTCATTTTATGGCCATCAATTGCTAAACTAGACAGGAGAAATGAAGAAAAGCTAGCATAAAACAAGGTGATACACAGTATTTGTGTGGAAACTGTAAGCTTGGATCAATTCTGGAGTTCAGCTGTAAGTGGGGTCCTTGGTGCTCTCTGAGCTTGATTGTTTTCTTGCAGATATTTCATTATTTATTTATTTATTTATTTATTGGTTTGATTTACATGCTGCCCTTCTCCAGAGACTCAGGGTGGCTTACAATGCGTTAAGCAATAGCCTTCATACTTTTGTATATACCTGCTTAGTAGGGCTTTCGCCACCCCCCCCAAGCAGTGTTCTTTTTTTTATACAAAATCAGTTTATTGCCCCCACAATCTGGGTCCTCATTTTACCTACCTCGAAAGGATGGAAGGCTGAGTCAACCTTGAGCCTGGTGAGAGTTGAACTTGCAGTAATTGCAGGCAGCTGGTGCTATTTAACAGCACTTTAGTCTGCTACCAAGGCTCTTTACCCAACTAGATAACATCATCAGTGCTAGAAGGGAATGGGGCAATGGTGGGTTGCCCCGGGTTCACACCGGTTCTATAGAACCGGTAGTAAAACCGGCACGAGGCTCCGCCCACCGACCCCGACATCATCAAAATGCTTCTGCGCATGTGCAGAAGAGCATGCATGTGTGCTTGCTTCACTCACACACGTGCGTGGCCCTGCTGCGAACCGGTAATAAAGGTAAGTAGAACCCACCCCTGGAATGGGGCAATCCCCATCTAGCACTGATGATGCTTCCTAGCTAGGTAATAAAATGTCTGCAAGAAAACAACCAACTTCAGGGAGCACCAAGGAGCCCACAGTTCAACCCTGAACTAAAATGTCAACCGTACATGCTTATTTCTCACCCCAGCCAGTGTATGATTGTAGTTTTCAAAATTTCTTTTTTGAAAAATAAAATAGATCCCACAAACCTTAGACCAATTTATCTTATTTCTAAACGGATTCTAGCTGCTAAAATCACCCTTTGGAGTCTTGGGGATTTTCATAGGATTTCTGACTGTCTTTATTTCCATTTTGCCCTGTACGAGTCAATGAACCCCATCAACAGAGTCGGGGGCAGCCGCCACTCTTGTATCCTTTAGCACAACAATATGGAGTGTTTTCAAAAGTGATTCCTTTGATAGCGCTGCCATATTGCTGCATTGTTTCTGCTGAGCAGAAGAGAAACTTTGGAGCCTGTCCTGGTAAATCAGCAAACACACATTCAGGACAAAAGAGAATGGGAAAAAATGATAGACAAAAATAAGAAGAGACAGTAGCAGTTTGCAGTGGGTTTGTCAAAAGGGATCGATTGAGTCCACAAAAAGACGAATGAACCATTTGAACGGAACACCAGAAGGATAAAAGCACAAATCAACCAAAGTCTCCCGGAAGATTGATTGAGAGCCAGTGGAAACAAACAATAACTTATAGAAGTTGTATTACAGCCCTCTGACTGGCTCTTTTTTTTTTTTTTTTGCCTTCTTTCAGAATGCTTTGCACTTGCAGTCATTGTATTCAAGAGGAGGGAAAATCAGTCTCACGCTGCCTTTGCAGACAATTAGTTTTGAACGTTAGCTTTGATGCACAATTGCATGCCTTCTTTTAGAAGTGCTATCACAGGCGAGCAAAACAAATGATAAACGAATAAGTGACGTGATGGCCAAATGATTTCGAAATGAATTTGGGTGCAAGGACGGGCAGATGTTGGGTCATCTACGTTCCTTCTGCACATTTTCCAAACTGCAGAGTTGTGTCCATTGCAGCAATTTATAGATTGTATAGACTACAATTTTATTTTATATACCTCGGCCTATAGCTGTGATGGTATCGTTACCCATCTGTTGTATTCCAGTTCCTGATGGTTCTTCCAAAATACTGGAAAGGAATCTAGTAGAAGTGGAATTGGGCATTTTATACAAGCAGAGAGAGCTCAAGGGCTCGTGTCAATGCCAGAGCACACGGGTGAAGAGCTCAGAAAATAAAAAGGAGAGCATAAAGCGAGAACGGCTCTTATTCCTTTTGCCAGAGAGATGGGGAAATTGCATCCTCTATAGCCAACTAGGAAATGAGTTTCTCAGTCAGTGACTGTCTCGGTTTTAATATCCAAATGTAAACAAATAAAAATGCAGGCTAGGACTGCTCTAATCAGAAAGTGCCAAGAAAATGGACTACAATTTCCATTCATAAAGGTTGTTAAAGATAGAAACATGGTTAGATATCCTTTGAGATCTTAAAATAGCTATTTCTCACCATCTGTGTGTTGGTTTGAAAGCAAAAAAAAAAGCTTCAGAACTTATGGACATAAGCATGGAACGTCAAACCTTACTCTTTGCTATACACTCTGCTAAAGTCCCGATGTATTATGTCTATAGCTTTCCCACAATCTATTAAGGAAGTTAACGAACCAATTAAAACAAAAATTGGCAATATTTGTTCTTCACTGTCTTGTCATACTTTCTGACAATAAATACTTGTTTCCAAGGAACTTTTTATGATCTGCTCTAGAATCTTCCCAGATATCAATGTTAAGTTTATTGATCAGTAGCTTGCTGAAGGTTTTTCTTCCCCTCCCTTTTTTTTTTAAGATACTTTCTTCAGTAATCTAGGATGCCATTCACCTGCCCCTGACGATTTTAATTCACTCAAAGTAAACAAACTTTCCTTGGTGATTTCTTCCAAATTTGTTTTTAATGGGATTTTTAAACAGTATTGGAAGAATTAAACAGAATACAAAAAGTACAACAAAATACTAAAGAAAATTAAGAAATATTTTTTTAGAAAATCTATCTAAAACAGGGGTGTTAAACTCAAGGCCCGGGGACCAGATCTGGCCAGCGGGGTACTTAGATCTGACTGGCGGGGCTGCCCTGGAAACAGCGAAGGACTGGCCTGTGGTGCTTCTGCCAGTGAAAACGGAGCTCGCATGCGGCCCTCCCAAGCTCCGTTTTCACTGGCAGAGGGTTGCAGGAGGCCGTGGCAGTAGAAAATGGAGCTTGGGAGGCCATTTTCGCTGGAAGAGTGTTCGGGCCACCACAGGTGCCCCCAATATAAGTGATGTCGAGCTGGCCATAACCACCCTGGCCATAACCACCCCGGCCCCCCAGGTCAAACACAACCCTGATGTGGCCCTCAATGAAATTGAGTTTGACACCCCTGATCTAGAACCAAGAAACAGAAGAAAAAGTCTCCTTCCTTCCCCCACCCCCATGAAGAAAATACCAATACTGAAATGTGATGTTTGATCACTCTCAAGTCTGTCCTTTCATACTGCTCTTTGCAATTTTCTGGTGGGATATATAACCTCTCATTGGAGAAGAATGAACCAAAAACAGGAGTTAAGTAGCTCTGCCTCTTCTTTCTTACCTGTTAGCATTTTCTGTTCTTCACCTGGTGCTTAGTATAGTGTTTCCTTTTTCCTTTATTTAAAATACGTCCTTTTTTCTTAAATATGTCTGAAGAACATATTTTCTTTAAAATGTCTAAAAAAAGTTCTTTATGTTATTCTTAGCATCCTTCTCTAGCTTCAGTCCATTCTGAACTTTTCGTTTCCTAATACCATTTTCCACAGTACTAGGCTACCTGTTGGCATTCTTCCTTTGTGCCCTTTTTCATTTTGTTTTTTTGTTTTGTTTTGTTTTCAGAACTTCACCAATCTATTTGTGTGGCTATATTGGGTTGTCATTTTGTTTTCTTTGCTTTTCTCCTTGGGTCCCAGTTGTTCTTTTAATATCTCCTTCTTTAGGAATTCTCATCCATCTTGAGCTCCTTATCCTTTTAGCTACTCCTACCAAGGGACTCTATTTATCATTGCTTTGAGTTTATTAAAATCTTTCCTGAGATTCAAGACTTGTGTTTGACTGTTTTAGTGCCTCTTAAAATCATGAACTCCAGCATTTTATCAGAACTTTCCCTTAATATTCCTGCTTCTCCTCCTTCTCGACCAAGACGTTCCCACTGATGAATATCAATTCAAGAATAGTTGATCCTCCTTGGACTTTATTCCATTTATGAAGAAGACGGCTGTCAGCATGACAGCTCAAGAATTTCATGGAGAAAATGCCTGCTTTATCTTTCAATCACTATCTATGACTTCTTGTATGTTTTAATGATCTGTAATTTCTTTTTGGAAGGCATTATCTACATTTACTCCTTGGTTATGATTTGATTTGTCCTTCCTCTTCTTTTAACCCAGATGCTTTCCACAGCATTGCAAGGTAGTGTTTGGGGGGGGGTTCTGGATTCCTGAGTTGGAATGATTTTTTTTTTAATGGACAGGGCAATCCTGTTTTCTTTCTGCTTTTTTTTTTTTTTAATCAAAAAGTCACCTTCAGTTGATATAATCTGGTAAAAGCTAGTCATTCTATTAGATTTCTTTGGTTCTTACATTAGTCAAGCACAAACTCTTGACTTTGAGGGGGAAAGGTTAATGGCAGTTCCTCATAGTTTCAATTAGTAAGTACTTAGGATATGACCTTCTCACCTCTCATACCTCAAAATACAATTCATCAGCACATACGGCTTCTCTAGTCACTCTTCTCTCTTTTTTTCTTCTTGAACTCCTTACCTAATTCATTTTAGCTCTCCCTGTTGGCTTGGCCTCTGGAATCAGGCTGACTTATATCGTTCTTACAGTATCTGTTTACTCTGCAATTTGTTATCTGCACATTAAATCCATCAAGTTACTTTCATAACTTCAAGCCAAGGTCAGGACATCCAAAGGAAAAATATACTAAGAAATAATATCCAGAGAAGCAAATCAAGTCAAATGTCAGGGATTTTTGTAGATAAGAGTTTGACTAGTTAAGAATATTTTCTAATATTTTACCCTTAAGATGATGGTCTTCTCAAGGATCGAGTGGAGAGGGATCCTAGTGTACGTCACAGTCTGCTGAGTGCAGGGCAAAGAAAGCAGTTTGCTGCTAACACGGCATGGTAGGACCTGGAAATGCAAGTCCTCTTAGTTGTTCTCCTTATCTGATTTGAGATAGGACCCCTTGACCCCTGATTTGAGATAGGCTTTGAGAAACTGTTAAAGAAATGTTATTTTCGTTGAGACATCACCAGTCCCATTTCTGTGGCTTTCCTGGTTTGCCACCAAGGTCTTTAAAGGACAGGTTAGAGCTGTGAAAATTCAAAATCTTCTGCATTGTTCTCAAGTGGAAGATTACCATCAGGTTGATCATAATCTAGGTTAGCATCTACATTACTATGATCAAAATAAGTATGTTGGAGGGGGAATAAGAAAAGTTTTCCTAAGTGTCTGCTAAGGACTCTGTGTGTCTCTGTGTGTAAATTATTGCAGAAACTCAATGAAGTAACCAAGGACAGCTGGCAAAACTGTGATGCCCTCTAATATTTGGAGCTCTGTCCAAGATGGATCTCCCTAACTCAATGCATGCAGGTAACTTACTGAACCTTATTCATAATCTTAGTCATTAAGCTACAATGATTTCCTAAGGATGTGAGCAATATTCTTTCCAACCATAAAGTATCTTCCTCCAATAGAAAGTTTATGTCTAAAGATAGGACTTAAAGCTTAAAATACAAACTGCCAACTGCCAGCAGTTTGATACTGACTGGCTCAAGGTTGACTCAGCCTTCCATCCTTCCAAGGTCAGTAAAATGAGGACCCAGATTGTTGGGGGCAATATGTTGATATTACAGAGAGTGCTGTAATTGCTATTATATTCTAAAAAGAAAGAGAATTGGGGGTTGGGGAGCGATTTTACCATTCAATTTTCTTATGCATTGCAAACTTTTTGCTTTAGGGGTATATAAGAAATGATTTTTTTTCCTGAATTAATGCTGAATTAATAAGATCCTGGCAAAATATGGGTGTTCTATTCTGCAGAAAAATATATGTTAAAAAAAAGTCAACTTGTAGTACAAAACTTTTATTTTTAAACCCATTCCTATCATTTTTTTTCTCTGAAAATTTATTAGCTGGAAACTTGCTCACTCCATTCTTTCTTTGATTGTCTGCCAATGATTCTTCAACAGTCTTAAATATGATTTAAACTTAAATTAGAATACAATTGTCCACAAAGAACAATAGAAGCAATACTCGGTAAGACGGGTGTGCACGTGTGTCTGTCCCCTCACACATTAGTATTGCAGGCAGGGAGTGAGATAACCTAAATAATTCAGTTCCTTTTCTTTTTCATAATAGTATATAGGTTGGCCATTAAAAAAAAAAACCCTGAAAAACGCTAAAATTGATAGCTTCTGAAGCTGACTATTTATTCATGCAAACCTTCTAGGTAATTTCCCAAAATAGCAGTGCAGCATTGCGGCTGAGTCATTACACTGCAACCCCGTCAAATTGTTGGGTGACAGGACCGACTTTCCAAGCAAAGGAAGAAATATCTACGAAAAAAAAAAGTTCAAAACTACTCAGGGTAGATGATAAACACATCTGGGGAACAAGAGAGTCCAAACACATCGAAATGCCGATAACAAACATGTTCAAAGCTTCCGCTTGAGGAAATACAAAGGCCTCACATGAACAGGGCCTTTCAAAAAAGGTTTGGTTTCCACCCTACTTCAAAGTGGGCAGCATTTCATAAGGGTGTGTAAAGCCTCACCCCCAAATATAATTTTATCATGGGCTTTTGGCAAGAGTCTAGCTTTCTAGATTTCTTCCATCCATGCCTCAACATGTTGGTCATCTCAGACACGTCAAGCACACCGAAAATGTTTCTAAAACATAGAGACCTTTCAGAGTATTTAAAGGCCAGCTCCCTTCTTCTGAACAGCCCTTCTTCTCCTTCTCCTCCTTCTCCTTCTTCTCCTTCTCCTTCTCCTTCTCCTCCTTCTTCTTCTTTTTTCTTCTTCTTTGTCTGCCATATCTGTCATCAGACGTCGGCAATCACGTTAGCGATCCTATTTTTATCAGCAGCCACACGAAAAAGTGCTGCTGAGTTTTGTCCAAACCAGTCCCTTAGATTTTGAAGCCATGATGTTCTTCTTCTGCCTGGACCTCGTTTGCCTTCAATCTTTCCTTGAACAGCCCATCACATTACAAAAAGAAAACAAAGCTAAACGGAGAAGTATATTATCTACATATCAGCCTTTCCTAATCTCGTGTCTTGATGAGGTAGACTTCTCCAAGACTTCCTAACTAATGTGGATTGCTAAGGATTTAAGGAATTGAAGACTAAAGATCTAGCCTCTCCTGTGTATTGTTTTGGGAAACTTCTGCAGTTCAGTGCAAATTTCCAGGGCAAAACAGATCCATTTAAAATTTGGAGAAATGCCAGTTCAGAAACTGCATTTCTAAACACATCCCCCAGGCTATCTATGTTTTTCTCGAGAATGCAACATCTAACTTGGTATTTTGGAAGACAGTAAATCTGGGATTGATTTAATTTGTTGCAGTCGGAAGATGTAATTGCTCTAGCCCTGGCTCATTTCATCCATCTTAGGGGGGGGGAGGGAGAAGAAGAGGGTCAGACAAGCATCTTTCCATGTCTTGTCAAAGTGTCAGCCTGCAGAAATGTCCACGCTGCATACTAATGGCACACCGAGGAGCAGTTATACCATATCGGCTTTTCTCCATAAATGTCTTCTGTCTTGGAGTTGCCTGTTTCAGGTCAGAATTTCATTGTATTGTCAGTGCAAGCTGCGATAGAGCTGAAAATGTGCAATAGAATGATATTGGTCCACAGAGCATATCATATAAAGCATTGGGGAAATAAGTTTCTCAACTTTTTTGCATGCTTCAATACAGTCCTGTTCAGAAGAAATACTTTCTAGTATTTCAAGCATAAAAATACAAATGGAAACAACCAGAAGTTGTCTCCCACTACAGCAGATGATGACCTCTTTTCAAGTTGATAGCAGCTATCCAGAGTCCAATAAAATGCCTTTTTTTGTATCACTTCCTTCCTGATACTTTAAATAGACATTCTGGGGATTCAGCCATGGATTTTCTGTGTGGCAAGTCTGGTGTTCCTTGTTAGTGGCGACTTGACCAATACAAAGGTTCTTCCAGTGGTGAAATCCAAATTTTTTTACTACCAGTTTTGTGGGTGTTGCTTCGTGGGCGTGGTGCTGCTTGGTGGGCATGGTTTGGTGGGCGTGGCAGGAGAAGGATACTGCAAAATCTCCATTCCCACCCCACTCCAGGGGAAGGATACTGCAAAATCCCCATTCCCACCCCACTCCTGGGGGAAGGATATTGCAAGATCTCCATTCCCACCCCACTCTGGAGCCAGCCAGAGGTGGTATTTGCCGGTTCTCCAAACTACTCAAAATTTCCGCTACTGGTTCTCCAAACTGCTTAAAATTTCCGCTACCGATTCTCCAAAACCTGTCAGAACCTGCTGGATTTCACCCCTGTATCAGTGTAATGTAAAACAAATTCAGTTCACTATTGACTTCTGAGAACTGCATGGGTTTTTGGCAAGGTTTTTCATTGCCTGCTTTCTAGGGCTGAGAGAGACTGGACCATGGTCATCTAGTATAATGGGAAGAAGGAATAACCTTGAGGAACAGGAGGAAGAGTCACAATCAAGACACTAGGCAGGAAAAAGAGATCTGAGCGTCATGCAGAAATGTAACCTGAGAAAGTGTCTCCTATAAGACCTTCTCTAATTATCACAAAGATAAAGGAAGGGGAGTGGTAACCATATTCAGACTTGCAAAAAAATTTTTTACTGTAATCTTATAATAAAAGTATTATTCAAAGTTTTGGTTTTTTTGTCTGGTATATCTCATAGAACTGATACCCAAATAGTCATAGCCAAATCAAGATTGGGGACTTGGGATCTCCCAGGTCTTGCCAGATTTTTTAATCACTACACCAAACTGAGGAGAATTTAAATATTATAGTCATGACATAAAGGTGTCCTATACAAGGAGAAAGCAAGAGTTATGTTAAGAGTATTGTCTATTTTTCCAAATAATGGGTTCAAAATCTAATATATTTGAAGTAAAATCTTTCACAGCACTTTAACTGCACAGAATGCTCTAGGTCCGTGATGGCAAACCTATGGCACGCATGCTACTTGTACCATATCAGTGGGCATGTGAACTCAGCTCTGGTGAGCATGTGTGTGCTGGCCAGCTGATTTTCGGGCCTTCTGGGCCTAATGGGCCATCGCGTGCCAGGAGCGGGGGCGGGGCGTGCATGCATGGGGGTGGGGTGCATAGAATTATCGGTGTGGGCATGCATGTTCACAAACCCCCCCCCCGCTCCCCCCCCCATCCTGGCATGTGATGGCAAAAAGGTTAGCCATCACTGCTCTAGGTTGTGGTCTATGACCATAGCTTTAATTGAGATTTAGTATTTAAATGTTGGGTTTGAAGGAGAGAATCAAACCACATTTTTTGTTTCCCAGTCAGGATACAGGATGTTGTTTTTACAAAATGTGCTAAAAGAAAAAGATGACAAGTATTTGATAAAAAGTTTTGCTAAGTATCCACTTTAACATGTCTCTGGTTATCCCATATTGGTGTGGTTGGGTTGTCTTAAATCAAAAGATAATGTTTTAACTGCTCTGGTAGATAACTGAATCTACTTGGACTGTTCAAGTTTTCCACCACAAATAGCAAAAAAAAAAAAAAAAAGTTTGAAATGCCAGCCTTGGCATTTTGTATGAAAAACAGCCAGTCACTTTCATTTGAGCAAGGAGTAACTTAATTCAGATGTATGTCAAGAGAGGAGTAGTAATTCAGGTCTTCTATCAAACTACTTTCCAAAATTGACAAAAATGTCAAGTAATAACTTCCATTTGCCATTTTTTTTAGAGAGTAAAAATAAACAAAAGAAAATCTTTAGCCAGTTTGTGCATGATACATTATTACATTCTTGTATTACTTTTTTTTAATCAAACTTGCTTCACTGCCCTTCCTTACTCAATCCAAGTGATATTTATTTTTATTTATATCCTGTCTTTATTATTTTTACAAATAACTCAAGGTGGTAAACATATCCAACATATTTTCCTCAGCCTTATTTTTCCCACAACAGCAACCCTGTGAGGTGTGTTGGGCTGAGAGGGAGTGAATGGCCCAATTTCACCCAACTGGCTTTCCTGGCTAAATTGGGACTTGAACTCACAGTCCTCTGCTTTCTATCCAGGTTAACCATTAGACCAAATTGACTCTATATGGATATGCAGCTGCCTAATTTGGACCCATTCATAGCTCGTTACCTTTAATATAGTGCAGAGCTGAGCAAGCCCTTAGTTGAAAATTTCTGAACCTTTATAAGTGAAGATGTGTGGACTTCATCTCCCAGAATTCCCAGGCAGCATGAATTCTGGGAGTTGAAGTCCACACATCTTCAAACTGCTAAGGTTGAGAAACATTTGTTGTGGTCCACCAGCAGCTTGCGGAGCTGGCAGCGGAGTCGGACAGTGAGGAGGCTGGAGAGGACAACGGGCCAGTCCTGGAGTCAGGGGAAGGCCTGGACAAGGGCTCTGCATCAGAGGCAGAGATGGGGCCAGGGCCATCTGGGAACGATGCACGGACTCTGGAGCCTCCAGAAGCGGATAGTAGAGAGGCAGAGGAACAGGAAGAGCCTTCCTAGTGCACGCATGCGAAGAGCTGCCAGAAGGCAAGAGCAGCTAAAACAAAA
Source organism: Pantherophis guttatus (assembly GCF_059756535.1). Lineage (NCBI taxonomy): Eukaryota > Metazoa > Chordata > Lepidosauria > Squamata > Colubridae > Pantherophis > Pantherophis guttatus. Next base: position 151,288,194 of record NC_142063.1, read on the forward strand.
AAGGACAATTTGGGAGTAAGGCCAGGAGATGATTGGCCCCTGCCAGAAGGCTTAAAAGAGCAGCAACGGCTCTTAGGATCTTTATAGGAAAGCAATGTTGCTACATTTGTTTCTTGTCGGCATCTCTGGCTTCTGAACTTCTTGGGTTTTTGCCAAGAAAAGCCTTTGGTAGGGTGCCAAAGAAGACAAAGGTTTGTGATAAGGCAGAAGGACTGTTTATGAAGGATTTGTTTTGGACTTAATTTGAACTAAGCTGAGAATGAAGTAATTCTCAGCTGTTCTAATAAAATATGTTTGTTTAGGACTGATTGTATCTGGTAATAACTACTTGGACCTAGATCACAACAACATTGCTGTAGCTGGGGTATCAAACTGGTGGCCCACGGGCCAGATGCGTCATGCACAGGCCATGCCCACCCCGGCACTGCAAAGGCAAAAAAAATCATGATACGTCACGATGCATCTCGTGACGCGATCAAGTTTGACACCCGTGGTCTAGAGTGGAAAGGATTTATACGCAGCATTTTTCAAAAATGTGAAGGATTGCAAAATGCAACAGAGTAATTGCGGCAATATCATAAACATGCATTTTTAGAGGTTTTGCTTTTGTCTTTATGTTAATTCAGTGGCCAGGTTGGGGATGAATACAGGGAACCGAAGTCCAAGGTTTCTGGAGGACATTAAGATGGAGAAGGCTGCTGTACCCTCTTGATTATGCCTCATATATCACCTGAGAGAAAGACAAAGCCTCTTTAAGGCTTGTCTTCCCTCCCCCCCCCAAGGATATTACTTCCCCCTTGTTCTGATTTATTTATCAGAATATTTGATTTGTGCGCTACAGTGACTTACAGTAAGGCTGTCATGCAATAAATTGTCCATAGCACTATCAATGGATCAATTGAAAGAAGAAAAAAGGCAGGCATAATCTATAAAGACGCTCAGGCTAATGTTGAAGAAAGAGTCTCCTGTCTCCTTAACCCTTTCATGCTTCATTTCATTCCAGCTGTTAAGGGTGAAGGATGATATGGTTTCATTATATCCTTGTGTCTTTTCTAAGCCCAGTATCCATGTACTGAGCACGAACATGGGAAGGTGGGATATGGAGTGGATGTCCACATTCCTGATGGCATTTAACAAAAGCGTGTTTGAAGCCCCACCTTTCTGGGATGCACAGTTGGAAAAAGGGAGAGGCTTCAATTAAGTAGTTGTGGCCATTTTGACTCTTACAATTCCCCCCTCTAGACACCCCTGATATTGAGATAAAACTTGAAAAATCATCCTGGTTTTCATCCTGCTCTCATGGAAAAGCCCCCTCAATCAGAGGCCTTCTCAACATTATATGCTATAACACAATGCTATCAGAAAGAAGGTTGTTGGAAATCAGGTGCCAAGGTGTTGTAAGTTATAGTTGAAGACTGTGGATTCTTCTCCCCACCAGGATTTCAAAAAGTTTACGGAACATAACAAATACGATAGCCATTTTGACAACAGTCAACAGATGCAGACTGCTCCTCCCCTTCATCACCAACAAACTTGAAAAAAGAAAACTGAAACAAAGAAATTGAAACTTTCCCATCCTCATTAGCCTATATTTTGGTTTTTCATTTGAAAGTAAAGTACTTGGTACAATTGCATTATAACCTTCTTTCTAATAAATCAGAGCTTTGGGAGACTTGTTCTTTGGGATGAACTAGTTCATGCAGGCTTCAGGCAGTGGATCTCAATGGATCTCTCCATCTTTCGCTCTTGTCTTTGCAATTCATTCTTTTGCCCAAGAGAAAGAGAAGAACGAGACAAGGATCCTGTTCCATCTTTTTTTTTTTTAATTTTGATTTATATGCCGCCCTTCTCCGAAGACTCAGGGCGGTTTACAATGTGCTCAGCAATAGCCTTCATCCTTTTTGTATATTTATACAAAGTCAGCTTATTGCCCCCACAACTGGGTCCTCAACTTTCACTGTTCTCACGGCTCACTTGCTCTAAAGGGCAAGGCAGCCAACGAATTTCTGGCCTCTACAGGTCAACAATATACAGACAAGCGTCCCAACATTACATTACTGGTTGTTGTTGTTGATTGATGTTAGCCCTCCAAGCTATAACAACCATTTAGTTGAGGGATGTCAAACTCAAGGCCCATGAGCTGAATTCAACCCACGGGGTATTTAGATCTGGCCCACAGGGCCACCCTGGAAACAGCGAAGGACTGCCCTGTGGTGCCTCTGCCAGCGAAAATGGAGCTCGGTGGGGGGCACTGGTAGAGAACTTCAGAAGGCTGTTGCAGCTGATAATGGGGCTCAGGAGGGCTGCCTGCGTCCCCCCCACCCCAGAGCTCCATTTTTCATGGCAGTGGGCTGAAAGAGGCCATTGTAGCTGAAAACAGAGCTCGGGAGCCTATTTTCGCTGGCAGAGCTCTCAGGCCACCACAGGCACCCCCGACATGAGTGACTGGCCACACCACCCCAGCACGCCAAGGTCAAACACAACCCTGATGCAGCCCTCAAAGAAATTGAGTTTGACACCCCTGATCTAGTTTAATCATCAAAAATCAAACTCAAGAATTTTCTGTTTTGAGCACAAAGTCCAGAAGCGGTTTCCAAGCAGAAACACGCTGGATATGTTCTTTTCTCTAATTAAAGCAGTTGATCTTTTCATTTCTGCTAGTTCCATCACCTTTTCCATCCATTCTTCTGTTGTGGGAAAGTTCCCTAAACCTCCAGTGCATGCATCCAATATGTAGCTATTGCATTTGGAGTAGATAGGCTAAAGCTTGGCGATACAGGTGATCGCTCCAGTAGGATGTGACTTGCAAATGAAAAAGGCACGTCTGTTTCTGCTGCACCTGAACTATGCCATGGTGATTTATGAGAGTGTGAGAAAAGCAAATGAGCTTGAATGCCAGTGAACACAATATGAAGTACTATGAAAAATGTCTATGGACTGCCTTGAAGTTTGTCCATGACCTGTACTTTCTCCCTGCCCCACCCCAGAGTTCCAAACTAGCCAAGATAGAAAAAATAAACCTTTATGGAGTTTCAGCTTTAACTCTTGCCACTGGTGGTTATGTGAGCTGCTTCATTCACATAGCTATTCCTTCCTTCCTTCCTTCCTTCCTTCCTTCCTTCCTTCCTATTTTTGCAAGTTGAAGAAAAGATCTATAGATAGAAACCTAGTCAAAATTGCAGATGTCTTTAAACAGGCAGGTGTGATTATTTGTCTGGTTGCTGTCCATTGCAAACTAATTTTGAAGATACAAATGTATACCATAACATTAAAAGACCAACACAAAAGGGAAAAAAATGAAGTATAAACAGTGCAACTCATCAACAGAAAAACACAGAAATATTTATTGTATTACTTAAAAGTTGTCTTCTATGCTTCTTTGTAGAAAGAAAAAAGACTAATTCTCAAATGTGGACAATCAACATATATCAGGTATCTATTAAGACAAATCAGGTGTGATTTCCTGATGTTGGAAGAATAATAATTTTAGTCAATTTATGTGCCTGAAAAATCCACCATTCTTGATATTTTCATTTATTCATTCATTAATATTCCATGATTGATCCAGGCTTTGTCAGCCCAAAATGCAACAATATAAGGATAAGACCAATTGCTTAATATTCTAACTGTCCAGTTACATGCCCCAATAACAAGGGAATTGCAGCCATCCCTTATTAAACATTCTCTGAGGTATCCAGCATACACAAAATATTCGTTGCTTGGACAGCATAGGAAATTAATTTCCATTGTTTAATGTAATTTTCCATTACTTTAGCAGTATAGGACACTGAAGCTCGTTATTCCAAAAAGTCAGTTAAGAAACCATGCTTTCCATTGGGAATGACTAAAAAAGAGCTAAAAGACAATAAATTAAATTCTAGCAATTATCATTAAATTAAATTAATCTAACAAAACATTATGAATCGGAGCATACAACTGAAGTGGTAGGTGTTACAATCTAAAAAAAAAAAATGATCCAAAGTTATATTCAAGTCACCTGCACCTATTATATGGTCCATTGACTTCATATGCAAATGTTGAAAGTCATTATGTATTCAATCAGAAGGAACTGTAATTGGACCATCTACATTTAGGAATGCTAAATGTTCATTACCCAATCTGACAATAGGTTTTAAGAAGCAGCCTTCTCCATCTGATACTTTTCTTTCAACTATCCCTTTAGATCATCAACTAATTGTAATGCCAAAAGAATTGTCGCTTACATAAACCTCACCTACACAGGTTTTCTGTAAAAAAAAAAAAAAAAAGTATTTTTTTAAAATGTATTTTGTCATGGGGCAAAATAAAAGTCTTTGAGGAAAAGCCATTTCACTTTAATTTGCCTCACATAGCTGGTAATCAAAACCCCATATTACAGGGGTGTCAAACTCAAGGCCCAGGGGGCCGGATCTGACCCATGGGGTGCTTAGATCTGATCCATAGGACTACCCTGGAAACAGAAAGGATTGACCCGCGGTGCCTCTGCCAGTGAGCGGCCCTCCTGAGCTCTGTTTTTGCTGGTAGAGGGTTGCAGGAGGTCGTCACAGCCGAAAACGGAACTCGGGAGCCCGTTTTCTCTGGCAGAGCGCTCGGGCCACCACAGGCGCCCACAACACGAGTGACATCAAGGTGAACACGCCCACTCAAGCCACACCCACTCCAGGGCCCCCAAGGTCAAACATAACCCTGATGCAGCCCTCAATGAAATTGAGTTTGACAACCCTGCCATATTATACTCTCATTTGATCCTATTAATATTGAAAACAATGAGCAAGGGGGGGGGGGAAGCATAAATCCCCTCCATCCATTTCATATGCGAATTATGTCCAAAAGAACAGCCCCACCCACCATAAACCATGAAGGAAAAAAATAACAAAAAAGGTCGTACTGTGACGGCCTTGATAGAGCTAGGCAGGAACCATTGCCTAAATAAAACATTTTTTTAAACATTTTTTTAAATCTAAAAACTATGAGATAACCTTTGGAAGTAACAGACAAATACCTCCCTCTTTCGTTGAACTTTAAGAAGGAGAAGAAGATACAACATGGTTTGACTTGCAAGATTCTGTTACAGGGAATCCTCAATTTACAACCATTCTTTTAGTGACAATTAAAAGTTACAGTGGCATTGAAAAAAGTGGCTTACGACCAGTGGTGAGCTGCAACCAGTTTAACAACTGGTTCTGTGAGCGTGCGCACCTAGCGTGCTTGCATGCAGCGTTCAAAATACAGCAATTTGAAGCTCAGCTGCTTAGCTTCTAAGGCAGCCCCGGTAAGTGAAACAGCAGCAGCACAGAAATCAGCTGTGCCGTGTGAATCAGCTGAGCCAGAAAGAAGGAAATATAGGACAGGATAGGGTGGGGACGAGTGGGTGGGGCCATCTGATCATCGGAACTACCAGTTCGCTCAAACCAGTCTGAACCGGCAGCATCCCACCACTGCTTACGACTGATCCCTAAACTTAAGGCCAATGCAGCTTTCCCACAGTCATGTGATCAAAATCTGGACAGTTGGTAATTGGTATGTATGACAGTTTTGCAGGATCCCGAGGTCACATGATTGTCATTTGCAACTTCCCAGCTGACTTCCGACAAGCAAAGTCATTGGGGAAAGCCAAATTAGTTTAACGACTGGATGATTCACTTAGCAGCTGCAGTGATTTGCTGATCAAAAAAGGTCATAAAATTAGGTGTGATCCCTTTAACAACTGCCTTGCTTAGCAACTGAAACTCTGATCCCAATTGTGGCTGTAAGTTGAGAAATATTTGTATTTAACCACTCTCAGTAAAAAAATATATATATACTTTTAGCCTTTCCATGGAATTGATTTCCTAATCTGGTCTACCTTGTGGGACTAACGTGCTGCTACAATTGATATTATATTTATCATTGCTTATTTAATGTATTACTTGCTACTGTTGGGATCATAAAATGGTGATAATAGTATGTTTTATCAGGGAGAATTTGTTATGTGCTTGGATAGCATCCAAGAAAGTTCTGCCATTTTCTTCCCCTGGTGAAGCCATGATGTTGACAGCTACTGAGAAAGCCGACTGCTCTCCTTGAGATTAGTGAGGTTATAACAGACATTAAGGACACAGTTAATATTAAAGATTCCAGCATAGATGCAGTTAAGAACAGAGTATCTCTGTTGAAAAGCCATGGGTGGAAATATTTACAACTGATTTACTAAAGATGATGAAGATAAGGTCTTTGGAATCTCATTCCTGCCAAGCTAATGTACAGATCTTAGAAATTCTGGAAGAAACTGAGAAAAACTAGACCATTTGTTTTATTGAAGCTTTGATCTAGGAAATGGTGGCTTTGCCAGGTGATTGTAAGATTAAGGTTGAAAATATTCCAAAGTTTCCAACCAATTGTTTGGTGTTTCTGATGAATTCTGCACATTTATGGCGCAGTTCCTTAGATTTGTCATGAGGAATGAAATTTTAAACATACCCCAATCTCTGCATCTGATGAAAAGTCTCATATTTTATTTATCCAGTTTTACTGAAACCATTCAACAGTGCAGCAAAATGTTAAATTAACGTAATAAATGTAACTCAAGAGAAGAATCTTCAACATTTTATGAGGTTTCTGTTGGTCTGTGTGGGGTGGGTTCCATTTACCTTTACTACCGATTCGCAGCGGGAGTGCACACATGTGCTTCTGTGCATGTGCAGATCACCCATGATGATGTCGTGGTGGGTGGGCGGAGCCTCCCGCTGGTTTTACTACCGGTTCTATAGAACCGGACCGGACCGGGAGCAACCCACCACTGTCTGTGTTCTGAAATTATCAAATGGTACACAGAAATCATTTTATTATCAAACGGAAGCGGAAAACATTTTATTCTTCAAATTCCTGTTAACAGAAGAGGAGATTAATTATTATTGTTTACAAAAATAATTATATTAATATTGTATTTATAATTATGATTAACTATAATTTAGTATTATAAAATACATGTAATAATTATATATTATATTAATATGTTTCTAATATTTTTATTTCTTTGAGTTATATTCAGACCATTAGACCTCTTTATCTTTTTTCTTCTTAATTATATGTTCATATTTACTTCTGCACAATTAGTGTAATATTTTCACAACTGTGCTTTTTCCTAAGTCCCCCACCCTACTCTTACTTTCCCTCCCCCCCTTTTTAAAATTGGCTTTTATTACAGAATATCCTTTTCATTAATTTCTTTGCTTTCATTCTTCTCCCTGGAAATAATAATAAGCAATTATTAGCAATAATTATTATTTTGTTTAGATGGTAATAGAAATGTGCTCTAATTTTGGACTATCACCAATTTTTAGTTTGATTTGAATTGTATTGGTGATTTTAGTGCATTTTAATTGGGAAGTTTTAATTGGCCTTTACTGAAACAATATAGTCATTATTGAAGCAACTGTACTTACTTATTTATTTATTTATTTATTTATTTATTTATTTATTTATTTATTTATTTACTTGTTTGTTTATTTGTTTGTTTAGTGTATGGTGATGTTACGTTAGCCAGGAGACTGCAGTATTAGTAAAAAGTATTTGTTTGGCTACTGACAATTGCTAAAACTGTGTTCAGTTCATGCTTGCATGCTATCCAGGATACTCCACAGGTGGCGGACTAGCTCCACACTCAGAAAGGTTTAGTGGCTTTCTACAGGGTCATCTGGGGCTTGTCCCTCCACTAATGTCACCTCTCACTCCGGAGTCGCATTGGGGAAGATCCAGCACCAGCTGGATTCACACTACGATACAAAACACTGTTATTTTCCCACCGAAGTGGTACCTATTTATCTACTAGCATGTAGCATGCTTTCTAACTGCTAGGTGGGCAGAAGCCTAGGCAAGTGACAGGAGCTCACTCTGCCACATGGTGTTAGGACTCGAACCGCCAGAGCAAAGACCGTCTCCAGCGTCTTTAAGCCACTGCATCTGAGAATACTGTACTCAGGAAGCATAATAGAGTAACTTTAACTCCCTCTATAATACCTCAGAAGTTCAGCTCTTTAATGTTCTAATATTGCTATTCTTAGAAGCACAATTATTGTTACATGGAATGAAATGTACTTGCTGGAAGAGGAAAATGGTTTTTAAATATCTCTACCTTCAGAATGTCTCACTATCTTAAAGACTGCATTGTATGTTATTCCTCTGAACAAGTTAAGTATCTAAACCTGCTTCAATTCCTCTCAACAGACAAGACATGTTCTACAGCACTACATTTTCTCCTTTAATTCATGCTGTCCGTGGCATTTTATTTCAGGAAGAATAACGGTAATTCAAGCTCCGAAGCATTCAGGAAGTTAAAGAAATCTCTGTCCTGACATTGATAGATACTGAATTTGCTAAGCATTCCTGGGATCCCGCATAACTGTCCAATCCAACCGTATTTTGAAAGATTATGAGACAAAAAAAAAAAAAACCTTTCTTGGAAAATCAGATTTTGTTTTACTTAAACAGGTATGATAGCTCAAGATTATCCCAAACAATTATGTCATGTGAATATTGCATATTACCTAATGATAATGTTCCGACTTGCTGAAGCTGGTTCATAATGGGATAAAAATAGACGTATAGGGAACAAATCAGATCTTTCATTGCTTTGTCCCTGGAAGTGAGCACTTGTTGTAAACTCTCAGAGAATCCTGCAAGCACAGAAAGAATGGGTCCTTGTCAAAGAGGTTGCTATTGTGATTAAGAAACAGGAGTTTAAATGCAGAGGATTTGCATTTAAAGCCATTCTAAGAACAAAGACTAATGCCGTTCTCTCTCCAGAGCACCAATCCAGTCCAAGTTTACTTCAGGGGACTGCTAATTTTCCTCACAAACTTTCAATGTGTTTTGTGAGCACTGTGGAAAATGTGGAAAGGGAATCGTGTTCTCTTTATCCTGGTGACGGAAGCTCTTCCATCAGCAACTGTCAAATCTGTGTAACTGGGCTTTTTGTAGGCTAAGACAGGGATGCTCAGCGTTCATAAATATGGCACAACAGGTATTCTGCCCACTGTACTATTTTCTTCCCTTTCTATTGTTATTATAGGACAGGCTAGATTTTCAACGCTGGATGAGAGCAGATAATGATATTCTTTACTGAGGCAGAACAGGACCTTAGCTATGTGGATGGAAGACCGATATACCAAGCGAATTTTCAATTCAGCAGGATGCTTTTGGAGCTGATTGTCAAGAGCTGACCTTGTTATTGCTTTTCAAAGCACAGTGCAGTTTACTAAATTACACTGTACTTAAATCTACATCTCACAGACATAGCCACTGTCAAATTAAACTGAAAAGATGCAATTATTATTTGACATTTTGGGTAAAACATAAATAAATCAGAAGCCCGGGATTTAATTTAAAAATCTGTCTCTGTTTCTGTCTCTGTTTCCCTCTCCCCCTTTCCCCTTCACTCTCTGCATAGATAAATGATAGATAGATAGATAGATAGATAGATAGATAGATAGATAGATAGATAGATAGATAGATAGATACAGATACAGATATATAGATATTAGTGCTACCACTCAAGAGCATGACTGCTGTTATTAAACAGATCAGTCGCAGATAGCTCTCCCATCTGTTGAGAGACACTATTGTGGCTCCATTGCCTGAGCCTGGGCTATCGACAGATGCAGACTCTGAGCGTGAGGGAGAGGAGTTGGCAAGGCCTCCCTCTCCAGGACCCTCCTCTCTGGCAATGCCTCCGGAGGACACCGAAGGCCAAACGATAGGCTCAGAGCCAAGCACGTCCCTGCAGCCACAGGTGGACAGCAACGAAGAAGATAAGTGCTGGCTGGACCCGCGACAGAGGCGCAGGGAGAAGTGTGCACAGCAGAAGGGAAGGCGTGCCCGAGATTAGCTGAGTCACTGGACCACACCCCACAGGGTATAAATGTGGGTGTGGTGTCCGGTTCAGTTTGTGACGAGCAAAAACTGGAAATACTCCATGATCTCTATGTTACTGGACTTTGCCTGCTTTATCGGACTGCATTTGGATTAATCCTTGTATTGTTGACACTCTGCCTGTTTTATCAGAATGCTTGCAGTCTAATCTTTGTTTTGTGTGAGTAAAGTCTGAATTGGCAGCTAGTCACTGGGTTGCTGCCAGCTTTATCTTCAAAGAGTTTTGTCGTGTGGCTTATTAACTCCAGGCCGTCTGTGGGGGTGCGTGTGGGGTACGGGGATTTACCAAATGTACAGCCTTTCTTCTTTAATGATGCTTACCACAAAAATAATTTTAAAATGATCTGATCCATGTCAGAGGGCACCTCCAGTGTCATAAGAGCGGCTATCATCATCAGAGGAAAGTTATTTGTGAAATTACATCTAATCAAAGCATATTGGTATATTATTGATCATCTTCCCGTGTATCCTTCAGTTATCTCACCTATAATCATAATAAATCTAGTACTGGGTATGATACAAATAAAGGCTATGGATCCCAAGATAAGGAGAATGTAAAAGAAAGATGAAAGAAGATATAAATGTTTACATTAAACATTAATCGTACCACATAAACGTGCGCAAACACGTTGTTAGCCTCATCAAAAGTCATGATTCAGCCAAAATGACTAGAACAAAAGAATTCCCTCACGAATCCAATATAGGCAGATGTTTTAAGATTAAATTGGAGTGTGTGAAGCAGGCAAATATCATTGGGGAGAGATGGTCATACACATAACCCAGCCCTATGCCTTCATCTGTGGCAATCATCATTTCTGAATAGCATCCAGAAGTCTATAAGAAGCCAACAGAGTTTATGATATGGTGTTATATGGGTGTTACTAGCTAGGCTCATAGCTTCTGTCTCCATTGCAATTTAAACTACTACCTCCCAGTCAGGCAAGGAGGGTATGTTATACATCCTGTCAGTTAAAGAATTTTGACTGGTGAGGTTTAGGAAGAGAGCCTTCTCTGCCATTGTCCTATGGAACACACACACCCCACCAGAGACTCTTCTGGTCTTCTGGAAGACCATGAAGATCTGATTACTGCCAAATGAATGAGGATCTAAGAGTGGTATGCAACCTTGGGGGTGGTTGGTGGTTTGAAGGTGCTCCCTCTGCCTTTTTAACTCTGCTTTTAATTATGCTTTTAATTCTGTTTTTTAACTGTGCCTTTTTCTATAGTGTTAATGGCTTTTATCTATGGTGTAGGGGTGAAATACAACAGGTTCTGACTGGATTTCTGGAAAATGGGTAGCGGAAATTTTGAGTGGTTTGGAGAACCGGCAAATACCACCTCTGGCTGGCCCCAGAGTAGGGTGGGAATGGGGTGCCATGCCCACCAAGCCACACCATGCCCACTAAGCCACACCCACAGAACCGGTAGTAAAAAAATTTGGATTTCACCACTGCTATGGTAGTTGCCCAGAGTCACTCAGGGTATAAATTTGATAAATAAATAAATAAAATAAGAAAGTTTTGGACCAACCATAGCTGCGGGATGGTCTTCAAAGGGCAGCCTCATGTAGAACATGACAAGATACGAAATAATTAGTGATACATTATACTGGAAAAGAATATGGAGAAAAAGGGTAAAACAGGTGTGTATGTGTGTTTTGTCTTTTGAATGTTTTTTTTCTTAAAAATGGAAGTAGCTATTTGTGGTTTTATCATTTCCAGTTTTAAAACCACGTCTGCCAAGTCTCCTTAACAATGACTTCATCTCTCTCTGCCCAAAATAGGAAAGCCTTATTCTATGTTTATGAATCATTTCCAAATAAGATTTCACTGTAGGTTTTCATATATATATTCATTTTCATAAGACATCTGAAGATTTTGCATGAGTAGAGCCGTATGAGTGTTGATGGATAAATGCAATATTATCAAATACATATGACTGCATTTCGTCAGAGAATCTCAGCTCAGATATTTACTCTGTTCAGATTCTGAGGCAAGTCTTAGAGGCGGAGTATACCATCTTCTACAATGGGTCTCCAGCCTTGGCAACTTTAAGCCTGGTGGACTTCAACTCCCAGAATTCTGGGAGTTGAAGTCCGCCAGGCTTAAAATTGCTAAGGCTGGAGATCCATGTTCTACAAAGTTGGGATGCAATGCTGTGTGTGCAATAGAAGGAATTATTTAAAAGTGCCCCCCTTTGCCAAGGGACCTTTTGATCATGGCTTGAACAGCCATATTTCTGCATAGAAAAGGTGGAGAATTTTCACGGTTGCTAAGCTACCTCATGTCATGCCTTCTGCTGGAAGTAATTATGCAGACTTTCTCTAGGTAATCCAGAAAGCACTTGAATTCTTAGAAATATATAAACAGTCAAACTGGCTTAGAAGAATCAAAAGAGGAAAAACAGAACTCAAATCCAAGATCTCTCCTTCCTCTAGCTCCATTTCATCTGGGAAAGAATATTATAGTTACCTGGTTACCTCAGGATCCAATTGTTAGCCAGTGTCCATTCTATCCAGCTTGTCTTTTTCTACACTTGCAAACTGATTTGATTTACCTGGAAATGGTCAATACTATACTTGGAACTTTTAGATACGAATGTATTATACTTGGATCTTTTAGATATGTTCTATCCCCAAGCCTGGCCTGTTCCATGTTGCTGATTACTACTCTATGGGCAGATTGAAACTGCCCTCTTAGTTTAGGCTTAGCCGATCAGTAGTGTCTAAGGGAGGTATAACTGAGCCCAAAGATGGTACTTTATGGGCAAACCGGAAGAAGTGGAAGGTCTAATGATTCATATCTGGCTTGGTTTGGACTCCAGTTTGATGATTTGGAAAACAGTGTCATGTCTGACTTCAATGAGCCCTGTTGTCAACGTTCCTGCTGACAAACCCACCTGACTGTGGATCAGAAGATTGTAGGTTCGACTCCTGCCTGGCCACCAAAATTGCCTTTTGGCATTCCATAGTCCAGTTTAGCAGCTGTCTGGGCCGGGGTCCCCCCCCCTCCCCCAGTCTTCAATAGTTCTGTGATTGGTAAGACAATTTTTGCAATGGAGGGGATGAATTGGCCCAGGAAGCTTTGCAGCTGCTTACGGGTCCATGAAGCTTGCCACTCTAAAATGGCTTTCACTTTTCCCGGGTCCATCTCCACTTCCTCATGATGGGTGGAATAAGATGTGAGACCACTTCATAATCAGGATTTGTGGCATCCTAAGCAGCTTTTGAAGAACAACTCTAAAAAGGATGCAATTGGAGACAAGGATTTAACTGAAATTCAGCTCATTCCTGGGTCTTTTCTATGATCGTGCAAGATGTGCTTAATTATTGTCATGTTTATTCGCACTTAGAAGCAGTTAGCAAAAGCCACAGAAAACAGAAGAGCTCGTATATGAAGCAGTCCTTCCCACACTTCCCTTATAAGTCCTTCCCTTTCTTCTGGAGTTGGTAGATGCAGCGACGTATAAGATTTCAGCTCCTTCCAGCTTTCATTGAAGCTTTTCATGGTATTGCAACCACCACGCTGCCTTCAACAGATTAAAACAGCTACCTACTCATTAGAAAACAATGTAACCCATTTCGTAATGGTGCTGAAAGGACATATTCTGACACTAACTGGAAAATAACAACAGCAACTAGCTGTAATGGGTTATGGAGATGGGCTAGTACTGTAGATCTGGAGATCACTAGAAACTTGCTCTTGCTCCAGAAGGGGGAGATGAAAATAAAACTACACTCAGTAAGTCATTAAAAAGAGATTGGCACATTTCCCTCACTTTTTGTTTCCAGGCTCAATCATTTAACTAAATGAAGTGTGAAATAGTGCTGCCTAAATCATTAGGCAATGCCAAGGCCCTTCCCTCCAATATCTCCACAGGCTCGGTACTTTTTTATTCATGCCTGGCTCCCTAGCAAAATGATTCTGGAAGTGCTGATGCTCAGATGAAGTTGGCTGACCCTGAAGATCGTGGATTTTTTTCTAAGCTTTCTGTTTATTCCTTCCAAACCAGCAATTGCTATCAATATGTCATCAGCTATATATCTGGATGGGGATTATGACAGCCATTCAGTTGAGGTGTCCTAACCAAAGCCAGATTCCTCCACTGGACTACTCTTTTTCCTTCCCTTTTAGAGAAATTTTGATGTTTTTATCAAAGAGCGGGAAATAGATTTCAGAGGCGGAAAGCAATGTGACCAGGTTGTTGGAGGTGGGTGGCTCCTGTATGTTCAAACTGATTTTTCCACCACATTGTAGAATAAGGGTGTCAAACTCGATTTCATTTAGGGCCGCATCAGGGTTGTGTTTGACCTCTGGGGGCTGGGGTGGGCATGGCCAGGGTGGGCATGGCCAGCTCGATGTCACTTGTGTTAGGAGGGGGTTGTGGCAGCCCGAGTGCTCTGCCAGCAAAAATGGGCTCCTGAGCTCCGTTTCTGGCTGTGATAGCCTCCTGCAACCTTCTGCCAGTGAAAACAGAGCTCCGTTTTCACTGGCAGGCCAGTCCGTCACTGTTTCCAGGGTGGCCCTGTGGGCCAGACCTAAGCACCCTGCAGATCAGATCTGGCCCGCGGGCCTTGAGTTTGACACCCCTGTTGTAGAAGGATGTAATTTCAACCATTTCTAAGAGAACATAATAATGATAGTGGTTGTCACCTTAACACTGGTCATTAAGCACTAGTCCCAAAGGTGTTTTTTTAAGAGACGGTGAGTTCTAGTCATGAAAGCCATCTGTGTAATCTTGGGCCAATCATTTTCTGTTAGCCCAACATACCTCACAGAGTTGTTGTGGCAGGGAACACAGGAGGAAGAAGGATTAGGGACATTCACCACTTTGAGCTATATATAAAAATAATAAAGGTGGTAAATAAATATGTAATATGACCTCACTCCTCGCTTTAATTTTTAAAAAAAAGTTGTGAAGAGTACTCAGTTCTATCTTTATACAGATTCAGGAGAAAGAATTAAGGAAAGCTGCCACCACTCTCCCTCACCAACGTATGCCTGAGGCAATTTTATCATTCTCCCTAAAAGCTGGACTGAAGAAGCTTCTTGGAATAAGAAGCTAAACATCTTCAAAGAAAAACCAGAAAGTCCAGTTATCTCCTGGTTTCTAGCCTGGTGTCTTAACCACTAGATCAAAGTGGCTTTTTTTTTTATCCTTAAACTAGCTTGGTGGCTCACGTATGGAAAAAGCCACATTTTCTGAATAGCCAATTCTGCTATCTCATCTCTATGACAGTCAGGATTGTGTACTGGTTAAGGCATTGGACGTGATCCAGTTTCGACTCCACCATCAACTATCAGGGCTCCTGGGAAATGTGAGGCTGATTGCTCTCACCTCAGAGGGTAATGGTGGTGAGAAAAGTCTATCATCGTGATGTCTCCCTTGGACATCACGTCCTCCAGATACCTCCTCAGATGTCAGCTCGGGGGAGGATGGGCCCATTCCTAGCACATCTGGAGCTGAGTTGATTGATGGCTCTGAACAGCCATCCAGAAGGGATTTGGAGGAGGCTTCAGCTGGGGAAAATTTGCAGTAGCAGATGGCCAGCGAAGAGTAGGAGGAACTGCCTTCTGCTCCTCCTCCGAGAACACGTAGGGCAGAGAAAAAGCAGCAGCAGAGAAGGTCAGCCAGACTACTCGAGAGGAGAGGGCCCTGCCCATCTTGATCGGCTGCACCAGAAGCTGGCTATTTATCACAGAAGACAGGTGGAGGCATTACTGAGAACAATGTGTTTGTTTTCTAGTTGTTTTTTTGATCATTGTGATTCCTGTTTCACTCTAGATTGACACCATGTTTGGGATTTTGCTTTGGAGACTCTGAACTTTACTTGCCCCATGAGCTCTCTTATGTGTAGATTTAAGTTTTGCCTAGTGGATTTAAGTTTGACTGGTGGAGTTATTTTGTTTGAGCAATTTCAGTTGCTTTGTGGACTATTGGGCCCTTGCTCTGTGGACTCTCCTTGAACTGCTCGTGGCTGGACTTGATTGAGACAGTTTTGGGTTTTGGGTGAAGGGAATTGTTCAGGAATATTAATAAACTCACTAAACCACAGTTACATGTGTGAGTGAGCGGGAAGGGCATCACAATCACGCACATTTCAACTGCCAGTCCAGCCAGTATCTGACACAAAGGACACAAAGTCATCTCAGGCAGCAAATATCTCAGGCCAGACCAGTGTACATCATACATGTGGCATGAAGCACATATGATCTTGGTATATTATTATTTAAATAATAAAGTAGCAGAAGGGAAATGGGCCTCTCATCTCAAACGAATTAAAGTGGTGATTTTGCCACACTGCTCTCCTTTTCTTTATAACAGATAGTGCTAAACGGAAAGCAACCTTTTATAAATAAAGGCCGTACTATTATTATTTTATGTATTGATATCCTGCCTTTATTGTTTTTATGAATAACTCAAGGCAGGGAACGTACCTGGTACTTCTTCCTCTTCCTATTTCCCCCACAAATATGCCCAACTCTGTGATATAAACAGAGTGGTTTGTACTACAAGAACATAGATCAAATTGCTAATTGGTTTCACATGCCACGGACACCAGCCTTTAATGTTCAGCTTCATTAAGCAGCAAACAGTGGCATTTGTTTTCTTCCTAATGATCCTCCGTATCTTCAAGAACACGGAAGCCAATCAAAGCACCCATTGGGGAGAAAAAATGGTTATTAGCCAATCCGTAAAGCACAGATGCTGCAGAACAACTCATTTCCCTCCACCACCATTGACATTTCTTATGCCATTGTCATTCGTTGACATATCTATGAACTGATCTCTGCTGACATGGTGTAGCAATGTCATCCCTAAGACTGTAGGGTACTTTCCCATCTTGCAGCGTGTACTTACAAAGCAGAAAGTTACAGAAAGACCTTGGCAACAGGTCCGTGTGTTGATTCCTGGTGCTGTCTGGACTATTTTCTGTAGTGTTCTTGGCAATGTTTGTGGAAGTGGTTTGCATTTGCCTCCTTCCCAGGACTGAGAGAGAGTGACTGGCTCATACCTATGGTGGGACTAGAACTCATAGTCTGTTGGTTTCTAGCCTGGTACTTTAACCACAACCCCAAACCATCTCTGTCTCTGGAGATCTCTAGAGACCTTCTGAATCCCACCAGCTGAATACCACCTATACCAGAGTTTGTTTGTTTGTTTGTTTGTTTGTTTGTTTATCAACAAGTACAAGGAAACAAGTAACAATATGGACATGGACACATGAAAAAAAATTGGCACAAATAAAAGGAAATAAATAGGCAAAACATAGCCATAAACACATAGAATGATTACATATAAATGGGGACGGTAGGACGGGGACGGTAGGCACGCTGGTGCGCTTATGCACACCCCCTTAGGGACCTCTTAAAAAACATGAAAGGTCCACGGTAGACAGTTTAAGGTAAAAGGTTTGGGGTTTAGAGAGACTAACAACAGGATCAGGTAAAGTGTTCCAGACATTAACTACTCTATTGCAGAAGTCATACTTCCTACAATCAAGATTAGAGCGAATTACATTGAGTTTGAATCTGTTGATAGCCCTTGTGATATTGTGGTTGAAATTAAAGTACTCATTTATGGTAGGACGTTTTGGTAAATAATTTTATGAACTAAGCTTAGGTCGGAACATAAGACGGCGTAGTTCGAGGCTATTGAAGCCTAAAATTTCAAGCCTGGTGGGATAGGGAATTTTATTTTGAGTAGAGGATTTGAGTAGTCTTCTAGTAAAATATCTCTGAAGACATCTCTATATCTGAAGTACAGCGAGGGTTCCAGGCAGGTGAGCAGTATTCAAGTATAGATCTGGCAAAAGTTTTATATGCCCTAGTTTAAAATATAGCATTACCAGAGAGAAAACTTCGTAAAATAAAAGTTTCTCATCTTTAGCAACTTTTAAGATATATGGGCTTCAACTCCCAGAATTCCCCAGCCATCATTCACCATATCTTAAAGTTGCCAAGATTGTGAAACACAGAGCTATATAACTCTGCTGCTTCCAATGCGCTAGGAATAGAATCCTCAGAATTGCACGTATTAGGAACACAATAATCTTCATTGTGCACAATAATGTTTTGTGAAGGATGCAAGAACTTGTTCATTTCCAACTCTTTCCGTTGAAATGTACCCAAGGGAATGATTTGGGCATATTTATGACTGATGAATCCACTACCTACTTCAGTAAAACAATTGTGTCTCTTGTCGGGCACAAAGAATGTGAGATGGCGGCTGCTATCTCTGGATATCTGACAGCTGCTTATTTGGCTACAAAACGAGCAGATGGTTTTCAGAGCTGCCATATTCTTTAATGTCCGTAGCAGGCTACGGGCTAAACACCGTCATGTATGCATTGGAGAATGGATCACGATAATCAGAATTAGCTGTGAGTAGTATCTTCCTAAGGAACACAAAAGGTGTCCTACTACCTAAAAATGAGTCACAAGCTGAGAAAAATAAAAGGGAGACTTAGGCCAAAGAGACGCCAGAGTCAGATAAAATGCAATCTGACAACCAATTAAACGTATATTACATATAAAAGGAGTAATAAGATTCATGCATTACTCTACATAAATTGCAGCATAATTTATTTGCTGTTTATGGCTTAACTGTTGATTTATGAGGCAACATTATGTGGCTTATTTAATAAACCATGCCATAGTGCTATCTGTTCATCCTACAACCAAGTTTCTTTAAATGTAATCAAGTTGGTTTCAAATATTAGTTTTTTTGCACATGGAATTTGAAATTAGTTTTGATTTTGTGGCAACTTTTTATTTATATTTATAAAAATTATCTTTTTTACTGACAATATAGTTCAGACTTTTTGGTTTCCTTAGACCTGTCGTTATGAATGAGGAGCATAAACTAAGCAGTTACGTCATGACTGTCCGCAGTGATGCAGTGAGATGACCGATGAGTGGACACTCCTGCTCAGCAAATGAGTTAATCCCTATATTTTAAAACTTTCTGAAGAGTTGGCCTTCCCCAGGCAGCACCCTCCCAGGCCATTCCTCTAATAGAGCCTTTGGTTGCTTCCTTCAGATACAGAAGTTGCATCCGAAGGACAGCACAATGGATAGATCTCTGATGGTCCCTAGACATCTTCTCAGTTCAACTCCATTCCACCAGCTCTGCAGAGCAGAGGGGGATTTCAAGTCTGCTGTTGAAGTCTCCTGAATCTCAGTAGATGAGTATACTCACTTGGAGCATGTGGAAGCATCTGTTCAGTCAGAATAACAGAGTTGGAAGGCACCTTGTAAGAATCAAGATCATGTGAAGTGTTAATACCACTTTATAATGCCTTGATAAGGCCACACTTGGAATACTGGATCCAGTTTTGGACGCTACAATGTAAAAAAGATGTTGAGACTCTAGAAAGAGTGCGGAGAAGAGCAATAAAGATGATTAGGGGACTTGAGGCTAAAACATATAAAGAACGGTTGCTGGAACTGGGTATGTCTAGTCTGATGAAAAGAAGGACTGGAACATGATAGCATGTTCCAGTATCTCAGGGGCTGCCACAAAGAAGAGGTAGTCTAGCTATGCTCCAAAGAACCTGAGGGCAGGACAAGAAGCAATGGGTGGAAACTAGGAGAGAAGCAACCTAGAACTAAGGAGAAATTTTCTGACAGTTAGAACAATTAATCAGTGGAACAACTTGCCTCCAGAAGTTGTAAATGCTCCATCCAACACTGGAAGTTTTTAAGAAAAGATTGGATAATCATTTGTCTGAAATGTTATGGGGTTTCCTGCCTAAGCAGGGAGCTGGACTAGAAGACCTCCAAGGTCCCTTCCAACTAAACTATTCTATTCTATTCTATTCTATTCTATTCTATTCTATTCTATTCTATTCTATTCTATTCTATTCTATTCTATTCTATTCTTTTTTTCTTTTTCTTTTTTTTGCAAAAAAATTTTTTTTCCCCCAACATAACACATAAAATACATCTCTTTCGAGAGGGAAGTCTCGATCTGGTCATTAATAGGTACAATCGCTTACATTTTGAAAAAGCTCCATTCACAATTTTCCATTATATCTATTAATATAGAAAAAATTTTAGTCATAAAATTCTAATATCTTAATCAGAACCATTCTACTATATCATCACCAATTTAATTTCCAGGTACCTATTTAATTCATTATTATGCTCATTTATAAATTCAATTATCTCTGGTTCTTTTCCAAGCTCTCTTCATTACATCTTTTAACATCAATATTAAAACATTAAAAAAAAATATTCTAATCTCTTAGTCTAATTATTTACCTTACAATTTTTAACCACACATCTTAATTTCAATTTAGATACAGCTCTATTTTTTATTCCAATTAATAAATGAAAATTCAGTCCATATTTCTTGATCTCTTGACCCCTTCATCAGATCTTTAAACTTTAAAGCTTTACCAATTTACCTTTAATTTTACGTATTTCATATTCTCAGATTTATCTCAAAATCCATATCCTCCTTCTTATCTCCTCCTATTATTGGCTGGTTTCCCGCATATACCTTCAGCTTTTGTTTGGCTGATTTCCAGCATAGTCACCTCCATACCTCCACCCCTTGATGGCTAGTTTCCAACGTATTGTATTTTGGCTGATTTCCAGCATAGTCATCTCCATACCTCCACCCCTTGTTGGCTAGTTTCCAACGTATTACATTTTGGCTGATTTCCAGCATAGTCATCTCCATACCTCCACCCCTTGATGGCTAGTTTCCAACATATTGTATTTTGGCTGATTTCCAGCATAGTCATCTCCATACCTCCACCCCTTGATGGCTAGTTTCCAACGTATTACATTTTGGCTGATTTCCAGCATAGTCATCTCCATACCTCCACCCCTTGTTGGCTAGTTTCCAACGTATTGTATTTTGGCTGATTTCCAGCATAGTCACCTCCATACCTCCAACCCTTGATGGCTAGTTTCCAACGTATTGTATTTTGGCTGATTTCCAGCATAGTCATCTCCATACCTCCACCCCTTGTTGGCTAGTTTCCAACGTATTGTATTTTGGCTGATTTCCAGCATAGTCACCTCCATACCTCCACCCCTTGATGGCTAGTTTCCAACGTATTACATTTTGGCTGATTTCCAGCATAGTCACCTCCATACCTCCACCCCTTGATGGCTAGTTTCCAACGTATTACATTTTGGCTGATTTCCAGCATAGTCACCTCCAAACCTCCCATTATTATTTGGCTGATTTCCAGCATGTTTTGTTTTGGCTGATTTTCAGCATATTCTCCTCCGAGTCTCCTTCTCTTATTTGGCTGGTGTTACCAGCATATTTTCCTCCACGCCTACATCTGTTGTTTTAGCTATTTCATTTTAACTAATTCACATATTACATAAATTGCTTTTTCAATATCACAATTTGACTCAGTATAAATTTTAACAGATATCTTCTCATATATTTTCTCCTGGGTTATAAATTCCCTTTAAGGTCATCTACTTCATGTTTATTTTACATCTCAAAAATTCATTTAAGCATTTAGAGCATTTAGAAAAATCATATTCTCTTCAATCATTTATAGTCTTATTTCATAACCAACATATATGTTAATGTAATCCAATTTAAAAGGAATGGAAGTAAGAGGTGGAAAACAAAAGGAAAGGAAAACAAAAACAAAGAAGGAGAAAAGAGGGAAAGCAGAAATAGAGAAGTAAAGAAGAAAGTATCAAAAAGAGAAAGAAAATCAGAAATATAGCAAAGGGAAACAAAAAAAGATATAATACCTCATATCAATATTCTGACTTCAAATATACATTAAGCTTTACATTTCCATTTTAGTCAAGCTATATTATTTTTCTTATCTTGCAACCTACTATAAATCTCTTTCCAATCTGTCCAAAATTATTCTTTTTCAATTTCAATATTGTCAATGTTGAAAATTTTATAGTTTAATTCTTTTATATCATTCCATATATAATATCATCATCTCTTCTTTTAGTGCCACACCTTTTTTTCTTTTCTTGCTGCGCTTGTTAATTCAGTTATAATGGTTTCATTTTGTTTCTTTTTTCTTTCCATCAATAAAGCTTCCAATAAACAGATTGAATATCCCCCAAAATCAAAGCTCCTTATTTGTTGCCAGAGTAATCCAGTTAAAATAACAAGACACTTAGTTTCTCTTCCGAGCTGCTAGCAAGCAGTTACACTTTCACTTCTTCACAGTCTCCATTTTGTGTATTGCAAAGTTATCCGCTTGTCTTTTCCCTTTGTTTTAAAAAGTCCTGTTTATCGCCTCTTTCCTTTTTCTCTCTTTCAAGAATAATCCATTCTCATTTAAAAAAGAAAAGTTTTCAAAGTTTATAACTTTCCAAAAAAGCAATCATTCCAAATTAGCAATAAAGTCCAAAATCCTTTGGTGGGTCTTTCCCTTTTAAAAAAATATTTTGCAAATCTTCTTGCCCCAATACATCGTAGCCGCTGATTAAGGCTGGGGCACACTTATCAATATCCACAGTTTAAATGCTGTTTCCGCCTGGGTTTGGTCTTGCTTACCCGGCTTCCGAACACCTCACTCTCACTTTCCATTCTTCCTCCAGCACAATGCTTTCTCTGGTTGGCCCAGGTTTCGAGGCAGTCGCCATGACTGCCGCTCCCCCGCCGTCGGCTCAGAGGGCTTCCTCCAGCCCTGAGGAACTTGCCCGTTCCTCTTGGCCATCCAAGGGGTCCCTCTCTCTTCCCCTGTCCCAGGAGGACAGGGTAGGTCCACAGACCTGCTGGCAGCAGTTCACCAGTCGGGGTTTTCGCAGGGCTCATAAGAGCCCCGCCATTTCCCCGACTGAATCGCCCAGTGCCAACCGGAAGTTTCTATTCTATTTTATTCATCTAGTCCAACCGCCTGCTTAAGCAGGAGACCCTATACCATTTCTGACAGATGGCAGTCCAGTCTCTTCTTGAAAGCCTCCAGTGATAAAGCTCCCACAACTACTAAAGGCAAGCGGTTCCAGTGGTTGATGGTTCCGTCAGAAAATTTCTCCTTATTTCTAGGTTGAATCTCTCATTGATCAATTTCCATCCTTGGGTGCTTTGGAAAATAGGTTTCCCCCTCCTCTTAGTGACAGCCTCTCAGATATTGGAATACTGTTATCATGTCTCCCCTGATCCTTCTCTTCACTGGATTAGCCATGTCCAGTTCCTGCAACCGTTCTTCATATGTTTAGTCTCCAGGCCCCTAATCTTGGTTGCTCTTCTCTGCACTCTTTCTAGAGTCTCAACATCTTTTTTTATAGTGTGGTGATCAAAACTGGATGCAGTATTCAGGTGCAGCCTTACTAAGGCTTTATAGAACAGTACCAGTATATCACATGATCCTGATTCTATCCCTCTGTTAATGCAACCTAGGATTGCATTGGATTTTTTGGCTGCTGCCACACACTGCTGGCTGCTGGAAAGATACAAGGAAATTGTAATTAAACAAAGAGAGTATTAGAAAAGTTTTTAGTTTAGGTTGTAGGGGTCAATAAGATCTTGGAATGTCCCAGCAGCTACAATTAAGCCAGATTTCTTTTATCAAGAAAAACTTTGTTTATTTAAAATCATTAAACTATTTACATTTTAAATCACAGAACATTGTATCTTGGTCTTTATTTATTTCTGAGGTAAATGTGCCTAGAGCATAATCCCTTCTCCTGTGTGTCTCCCCTCTTTATCTCCCAAGTGTCTCCTCAGTGTGTGTGGCTAAAGGGGGTTATATTTATAGGGTGGCTAAGCCACTCCCCTTTCAGTCCCTTAGACAAAATGGAGGGAAAGTATAAACAAAAACCATCCTTCCAGTATAGACAGTGTGGTTCAGTGGCACTGTTTCAGATAATTATCTGACAGGCAGCTACAGTATATAGCTGTAAGCAGAGGTGGGATTCAAGTAATTTGACAACCGGTTCTCTGCCCTAATGATTTCTTCCAATAACCAGTTTGCCAAACTGCTCAGAAAGTTAACAACCGGTTGTCCCGAAGTGGTGCGAACTGGCTGAATCCCACTACTGGCTGTAAGCATCATGGGTTATGTGTTTCTCGAAGTGTCATCAATCCATAACAAAAAGGCAAATAAATGTGAATGATGTTAAGAAATCACAGCCTAATTACGCACATTATCATGGCAGAGAAACAGAGAGGCAATGTTCATCAAATAAATAATTCATTATAAATTATTTCTCCACTCCAAGCATTATTAGCATGATATACATTGATGAAGTCCTGATTTAGCTGCTTTTCTGAGAGATTATAATAATGTCAATTTCCATTATTTATGTCGTTGTTTCTCACACAAAGTCCAATTCGTGCCTTGTATAATGTCTTACAGGTGCAGTTACCCACCATTAATGATATTTGGCAAAGGCAAAAAGTCGAAATGGCAAAGAGCAGCTGCGCAACTCAGTCAAGTTGTTTGACTGCCTATTAAATTATCTCCCCATTTTAGATGCCTCTTTGGTCTGGCTGGTTCTTTTTTTTATTATTCCGATTTTTATTGTTTGGTCCAAGTATAAAATATAAAGGAAAATAGAAGTAGGAAGTTACGAGAAGGAAAAAGAAAGGGGGAAAGAAAATATGGGGTAAAAGGGAGGGGGAAGTATCACTGGATTATTTCATATTCTTTAACCTTAAAGGGAAAAATACTTTTTTTCCCCTCTATTTTAGAACACAACTTTTTAAAAAGAAACATTTCTAAAATCAAAAAGTTTTAATACATCCTTTTTTAAAACTTCCTCTTAACATACAAACTTTAAAGTGCACTTTCAATTAGACCAATGAAGTTCCAACTAACTCTAATTAACTTGTTAAATTTAAATCACTCCCTCCAAGTTACCCTCATAAAATAAAATTTTTCTTCTGGTATACATCATTTTTAAAACTCTAAACTTTTCTTTAAGCCAATACATCTTTTTATTTAACTTTCTCTTAACACAGATACTTTCAGATACACTTTCAGCAACATTTTACAAGCTTTAAGAATTGCTTAAGCATTACATATCAAGGAAAAAAAATGCATTTTCAGACCCACTTTACATTAAAACTTTCTTTCAATTATAAATGTCAGACCGATAAAAATCCATCCTAATGCCAATTGGCTCATTAAGTTTAAATCACTTCTTCCAGCTTTTCTTCATGAAATAAAATCTTTTTCTTCTCTGGAATGTTTATCAAATACTTACAAACTTCTCTTTTTCTCAAGGATTTCTCAATCTTGTTTTGTGTCCATGAAGAAAAAGTCCTATACTTGTCCTTTTGAAAGTTGCAGGTTTTCTTGGAACTCTTCTTTCAATTGTGTTGGGATTTAAACCACCGTAATAAAGATTGGTGTCAGGTTTATATGCCAAAATTGCAGTTGACTACTCTACATTGTTAGCTACTTGTGAAATTGCCTTTGTGGTTTGGTAACTTTCCATACATATTTGCCTCTCTGAAGTAGTTTGAGTAGTTTTCTTTTTTAACATCTTTGGAGCATAACTGGTCTAATAAACTGTTGAATTTTATTTAAGGGTTTTTCAAATATATCACTAATAGTTTGCTCCTCCATCTTCTTAACTTCCTCTTTTGTCAAAGAGTAGTTTTTTTGTAAGTCACTAAAGAATTGCTGGCCAATCAGGAATCATAAAAATCAGAGAGTTGTAGCCAGCAAAGTAGACCAACCTACAAATGACTAAAAATAATAAACTAGAACCACTTCTTTCTACTTCTCCATCGATTTTTGCTTAAAGAAAGATAGTCCCCACTTCCTTATTTTAGCTTGCCTTTTAACAGCCTTCTTCCTTGTTGTTTAACAATGAAAAAAATCCCCAAAATGGTGCAGATCTTCACAAAGGAGTAACAGACTATGGCTAAAGAGAGACTCTCTTAATTTAATAAAAATTAATAGTCTTTAAAAGTGATTAAGAAATCAAAGGATGTCCATTTGAAAAATAAATTCCAAAATGGTGACTTCTTCAACAAGGAACTGGTTTCAGGCCCTGCTCCCCCAGCTCTCGGCATGCAGGATGCTTCGAAGCAGAGCTCCTGAAGCTACTTGCAGACTCTTGCTGTATGGAGAATCCTGTCGGATGATTCTAGGATTCTTCCTAACTCTGGAGAGTCATATAAACTAAAGCAGGTCTGTCAATGTGGTGGCCTGTGGGCCGCATATGGCCTGCAGAGGCCACAGCCATCCTGGCTCCGCAAAGGCAAAAAGGTTGTGATACGTCCAGTGATGGAATGCTGCCAGTTTTACAACCAGTTTTGTGAGCACACACTTTGCATGTGCATGTGTCTCAGACACTTGCGTGCAGCGCTGAAAATGGAGCATTTAGAAGCTCAGCTGCGTACCTTCCAAGTTAGCAACTTTAAATAGAACAGTGAGGGGGGGAATCAGCTCTGCCGCGTGATTGAGATGAGGTAAAAGCAGGAAATAAAGGACAGGATAGTGCGGATGCGGGTAGGTGGGGCCAACTGATCGTCGGAGCTACCGGTTTGTCTGAACCAATCCAAACTGGCTGAATACCACCTCTGGATACATCACAATCCAGCCTACAATGTGATTGAGTTTGACACCCCTGAACCAGGGGTGAAATCCAGTAGGTTTTGACAGGTTCTGGAGAACCGGTAGCGGAAATTTTGAGTAGTTCGGAGAATTGGCAAATACCACCTCTGGCTGGCCCCAGAGTGATGTGGGAATGGAGATTTTGCAGTATCCTTCCCCTGTCATGCCCACAAACCATGCCCATGGTTTGAACCTGCCCTGAACTAAAGGAATGCCAGTTCCTTCTCTTGGTAAATTGAAAAAGCAAAAGCCAGGGGAAACCCTTCAGGGATATTTCCCTGGGCATGTCGTTCAATTGCCCATCTTCACTGGAAGATCAGGTCTGACTGATTCTGAATGTTCGGCCAAGTGTGATAGACTACTCATTAAACCCTAGAACTGGCTCCGGAATCACACATGATGATTTTCACATTTGGTCCACATTTTCATTTGTGGTTGTTTCTGAACCACAGTAAAATCCATGGGAAAACCATATTGCCAGTGAAAATGAATCTAGGGTTAGGGTTAGGTCTACTAGAAGTCATGACCAAAAACTAATACTAAGGATAGAGTCTTAGAGGTTTTCTAAAAAAAGGAACCATTACAGCTTTTTGTTTGGAATTGCTTGTCAACCACAGTAAAATCCATGGGAAAATCCATTTCCCAATGAAAATGAATTTAGGGTTAGGGTTAAGAGTCATGACCGAAAAGTTTTTCTGTTTGTTATTCTTAACCATTTTCTAAGGATAGAGGCGTTGACAGCTTTTCATTCGGTGTTCCTTCTGGACCACAGTAAAATACATTGGAAAATCCCATTGATGATCAAAATAAATTAGGGTTAGGGTTATGGTTATGGTTATGTCTATTTTCAGTCATGGCCAAAAACTAATGCTAGGAATAGATTCTTACCGTGTTTCCCTGAAAATAAGATGCTATCTTATATTTTTTTTGAACCCCGAAATAAATTTTCGGGGATGTCTTATTATTTTGGGGCACGCGGAGCAAGGCAGGGCTCCTCTTGCCATTTTACCTGATTTCCAGCTCTGTCTCCCTAACCCTAACCAGAGGAAATGGCAGGGACCGCCTGCGCATGTGTTTAAATATTTTCAGGGAGGGCTTATTTTCAGGAGGGGGGCTTATTTTGGCACATGCGCTCAAAAGCCCGATTGGTCTCATTATCAGGGGATGTCTTATTTTCGGGGAAACAGGGTTTAAGGTCTTTTAAGTAAAGCACCATTGACAGCTTTTCGTTCGGAGTTTGTGGATCACAGTAAAATACAAGGCAATATCCCATTGCTAATGAAAAATCATTTATTTATTTTATTTATTTTTAAATTTGTATACCACCCTTCTCCCTGAGGACTCAGGGCAGTGAACAGCCAAGTAAAAGCATAAACTACAAACATTAAAATACAATTAAAAAGAGATATATAAAGTTGGCCCCATGATTAAAAACAATAACAAACAATTAAAAACATTTTAAAAAGTGTTAGGCCAGCCCAGCTTGCTGGAAAAAGAAGGTTTTAAGGGCACGGCGGAAGGCACCGAGGTCTTGGATTCTCCTTATCTCTGGGGGCAGCTGATTATCAGAGGGTAGGTGTCCCCACAGTGAAGGCCCTCCCCCTGGGCCCTAAAATGAATCTAGGGTGATGGTTAGGCTTAGGCTTAGGTCTACTTGGGGTCATGGCTGAAAAATTTGGTTAGGGATATATTCTTAGACATTTTCTAAGGATAGAGACCTTGAAAGTTGTTCATTCGTAGTTCTTGGTGAACCATAATAAAATACATTGTAAAATCCCATTGCCAATGAAAATTAATCTAGGGTATACTTTCAGCTCTCCTGATCACACAACAGAACAATATTGTCAACTTACCAGTTGCTGATTTACAGGCCATAGTAATTGTTTTATCATTGATATCCATTCTGTAGCTAAGGCTTTTTCCCGTTTCAGTGAATGGAGCAATTGACCATTAGGAGAAAGCCATTTGAAGCACTGGAGTACGAAAGTACTTCACAAAATATATTGAACTAAAAACTTCTTTATGTGGTGACCTTCTTGTTCCTTCCCTTCTCCACACTTCCAATTATCAACATTCCTTTTTAGTGTCTGGATTTTTTTTTTTTTTTTTACTTAAAATGTGGGTTGATTTTTCTGGTATTTAATACCAGCCTAGTTCAATTATTTCTCAGCTTTATTACCACAAAGTAAACTGAAGTCTTGCAGGGAACATAATGAATTCACACTCAATTCAAACAAATCCAATTTAACATAATATTTTAAGAACGGCCTTATTTTAGAATATTTATAATGCACATGCTGAACATTCTTATTGTGTTCCACAAAAGCAAAAGGGAAAAGTCTTTTCCCAGCAGCTCAATCTTACATTTCAAATGAGAAATTGGGTTCAGCTCTACTACTTTGCATACCATTATCACTCTAGCACAATAGTGCTTGAACCCTTAAGCTTCAGTGTCTAAGGATTTTTCAACTAAATGGATGGATGAATGGATGTGAGACGCTATGTGAAACTTTTGTACAGTTTGAATTTATAATTGTTGATATGTTGGGGATAAGAAATCTACAGTAGTGGCCAAAATTGTAGAAACCTTTTGGGAAAAGTATATTTTCTAAAACTAGCCAATAACACCACTTTTTTTTTTTTTTTGCAGTAGTACCATAAAATTATATATCAATAGAAAGATAATTTAATCAAGAATGTAATGCAATAACTTTTATGACAGATTTGCTATTAGAATAGCAGTTACAGTATAAAGAAGAAAAGTGAAACACATAGAAAAAACGAGACATACAAAAATTATCACCATGTCAGTTAATACTTAGTTGGGTAACCTTTAGCATGAACTATGGCCTTACAACTCTTCCCATGGAGTGAGCCAAGTCTTTTAGTTCTGCAGTTATTATAATGTGAAACCAAGATTGAAGGATTGCTTCTATTAACTGGGTTTTATTGTTGGTTGCTTGTGACTAACAAGTTTCTTTAGTCAGCACCATAGATTTTCAATTGGGTTAAGGTCTGGGCTATTCCCAGGCCATTCCAGCAGTGGAATAGAATTATCTTGAAACTCCAAAAAAAAAAAAAAGTGGTGTTATTAGCTATCAAACCTCAAAAATACACCTTTCCCAAAATTTTGCCCATTACTGTATCTAGGGGTCAGAAACAAAGGACTGACAGATGCCATACTGTCCATCATAGCTCTTAAATGCTACCTTCCCATCTTCATGTAGCATAACAATTTAAGCAAAATTTAAGTGGTTGAAGTCATTCCAAGATTTATGAATTTTGGGAGATTTTTGAATGAAAGCACCAAAGCTCATGTAATGGCAATGTATTTGTCAGGATATTTCAGGTTTCTTTCTTAAGATCTTCTGAGGTTTTAATGTTTATGCAAGGGATTCTGGAGAATTTTGGAAGGCTTAGTATAAACATATTCATATCTGTCTGAAAATAGCTATATTTGCTCAACGTATGATTTAAAAAGCCTCACACATGATCATCAACATGTAGTATGTCTTTGCATTCATGGAGTAAAGTATTCTGATATAATGTGAATTAAATTATTCTCAGGAAGAAGACTATAGATACTGATTTAGGGTCCACCAACCCAAAAAAATAGAATGTTTTCTTTCTCTGGTTTTAGAAGTTTTTGAAAAGTTTTTTCCATCTTGATTTCACAACATGCAAATCTGGGGGCTAAAGAGCCTGCCTCTTTTAGATTTTATTTTAGGGACGTATTATTTTAATATTCTCCTTTGTTGTGCTATGAAATGCAAGAAGGTTTACATGGGCTGTTTTCTATGGGCTATTAGTGCCAGATAAAAAGATTGTGACCTCCAGGGAATTTGTACTAATGACAAGATGTGGTTCGTTTAGTATGAGTGACCTTCAAGTAAGTATGGAGAGAATTGAATGATTTACTGCCCAACATACAGTATCACTGATAAGTACTTCTGTATGTATCTCAGTATCTTATTTCTAACAACGACATGCTCTGAGTTTGGCACAGGAAGTACATCTAAATATAAACCATTTTAGAATGTCATATTTTCAGTTGTTCACCTTTACCATAAGAAAGTTAAAAAGCCTGCAGAATTGTAAGAAGTATCTAGTAAACTATCATTTAATAGATCTATCTATTGAGATCTAATTATATGATTGCCAACCATAACATCGTAAAATATAGAATGTGTGGGGTGGGTGGAAGGGTTGGTGTGTGTTTACCTGCCTGCCTGCCTTTGTGTCTGTGTGTATGAAGGCTTATCATCAGTGGTGGGATTCAAGTAATTTAACAACCCGTTCTCTGCCCTAATGATTTCTTCCAACAACCAGTTTGCCAAACTGCTCAGAAAGATAACAACTGGTTCTCCCGAAGTGGTGCAAACTGGCTGAATCCCACCACTGCTTATCATCATCCCTTTTGTGCACCCTTTCTATTTCATTCTAATCAAGAATCCAGAGATATTGCACGAGAAGAGTCCTCCACTCCTCTGCTCACAATAGAATACCTTATGCCACCAGACTTGAAATTCTGGGCTTAGAAAACTTAGAACTACACCGCCTATGGTATGACCTAAGCGTAGCTCATAAAATTATCTGCTACAGTGTCCTACCTGTCAATGATTACTTCAGCTTCAAACAGAACAATACACGAGCATACAATAGATACAAGCTTAAAGTGAACTGCTCCAAACTCGATTGAAGAAAATATGACTTCAGCAACAGAGTGGTCAATGCCTGGAATGCGCTATCTAACTCTGTGGTTTCATCCCAAACCCCCCAAAATTTTAACCTAAGTCTGTCTACTGTTGACCTCACCCCATTCCTAAGTGGTCTGTAAGGGCCATGCATAAGCGCACCAACGTGCCTACCCTACCGTCCCTGTCCTAATGTCCTTTTTTATTCGTATCCATTTCATGTATTCATAATCATGCTTATACTTTTATCTGTTATCTTATATATGCTTGACAAATGAGTAAAATGAATAAATAAATAAAATATATTAATATTATATATACTTGTCCCTTGTAGATGGCCCTTTAAGCTTTACAGGTAAATATACACGATTTTTCCAGCGTAGGTATCACTTCTGTATAAAACAAAAGCAAATACACTTTTCCAAAATGTTTCAGAGGGGAAACAGAACAACAGATATAGGAGTGATCCTGGCATCAGTTCATGCTATGAGAACATGAATGCCAGAGAGATGTGGAGTTTGAGGGTGTCACTACGGGGAGGACACACATGTTGTCGCCTCTAGGAGAATGCAAAATTGTGACTCTCTGTGTTATTTATACTGCCATGAGGACATCAAACGTGTTAAGCTCCCAATGCTGAAACGAATGGCATTTTTTACAGTGAGTCTTGTTTATTCCAAATCTGTTCATGATGGTGATTTTGCTTGCTTACCTATTAGTAGATAAATGGGGCTTAGCAAAAGTAGCATGCATGTGCTTTATAACTTAGAATCCTTATGTCTCTCCCAATGTCTGGAATGCAACGCCTGTTGGATTTTATTAAAGAGGAACAGAGAGACATGTAGAAGCAGGCTAAAGCCAAGATGGGAATACAAAACTGTAAATCAAAGTTGACTAGAACCAGATAAAAGGACCTGCGTTTGGCAAACAGATGGATGATTAGGAATTCTGCTGCATGGCATACATTTTTACTTGCGTTCACTGCTACTTGTAAATAATATCATGGGTTTACTCTCATGCAAACAGAATGAAATTATGTTGTGCTCCCTTAAAAGGAGTAAGTAAATGGAGGCATTTATAAAAAAATATGTTTGAATATCTTTGGATTTTCTGTAAAGGGGTATTTTCTCTCCCTGCAAAAACCTTGCCCTTGTAATCTGTGAGTGTCACTTGCAACGTGTGCTCTGTGGATAAATGTCACATCAAGTTACATGAACATAATATAGGATTGTTTGGAAATTTCTAAAGTCTGTCCTCCATCCAGGATAGGAGATGTATAAATTAATGTAGTGTGATTAGTCAATTCTCATGTTTAAAAATACATTTTAACCTTGTAGACTTAGAAGACTTTCTACTGGAAAAATCGTAAGTTGGATTTTCTACTATATATTATATCTGAATGGATTTCCTTCAAATGAGTGATTATCTGGCTGCAAATCCCCCCCCCATCAATTGCTAATTAGTGGGAATATAATATTGTCAAAATGAGCAAAAACGCTACAGAATTAAGATCTGATGTAAGAACAGGGGTGAAATCCAGCAGGTTCTGGAGAACCGGTAACGGAAATTTTGAGCAGTTTGGAGAACCGGCAAATACCACCTCTGGCTGGCCGCAGAGTGAGGTGGGAATGAAGATTTTGCAATAACCTTCCCCCAGGAGTGGGGAGGGAATGGGGATTTTGCAGTATCCTTCCCCTGGAGTGGGGTGGAAATGGAGATTTTGCTGTATCCTTCCCCTGCCACACCCACCAAGCCATGACCACCAAGCCATAACCTTCCCCCAGGAGTGGGGAGGGAATGGGGATTTTGCAGTATCCTTCCCCTGGAGTGGGGTGGAAATGGAGATTTTGCTATATCCTTCCCCTGCCACACCCACCAAGCCATGACCACCAAGCTACACCCACAGAACCAGTAGTAAAAAAAATTGGATTTCACCATTGCGTAAGAGACAACTAGAAATCAAATCTAATCCTATTTTCTCCTATACTGTATTGTATTGACCTAGAAAAGAAAAAACCCACCCTTCCGTTTCCAATTCTCAGAGATTACCTTGAGAAACTCCCGCCATTTTCTTGCGAAATTTTTCAGAAGTGGTTTGCCATTGTCTCCTTCCTAAGGCTGAGAAATCACTGTGTCCCTTCCTAGACAAGTTGCAATCTGATTTTTGCTTCTTCAAATCTTTATGGCTAAATTGTTGGTTTTTCTTGTCACCAGCGTCTCTGTACACTGTTGTTTATATAAGCATTTACATTCAATGTTTAGCCCTGTTGAGTGTTGTGTGGATAGACATGTAAGGCCACAATAACTATCATCAATTTGAACGTCCATCTTGTTTATTGCTCTGAAATTAGATTGAAGGTGGGATAAGATCAAAGAAGCAGTCACATCCAGATATTAGAGTAGAAACAGGAGACAAAGTGATGGGAAAGAAGGAATGAAGAATTTAGTCTTATGTTACAAAGGACCATTTTCTCAAATGTTGGAATTTGAGAATCCTGACACTGATATGAACCTTCTAGTTTCTCTGATCCCCATCCCAATATTCTGTGGTTTATTTGCTGAGAAAAGAAGAAGGCATTATTGGAAATAAGCAAATGAGCAGGAGATATAAATACTTTGAAAAGTACTCTTGGCCAGGGGCTGTCTCAGTCTTAAGCTTTTTCCATCAACTCTAAGCAAGGTTTCTATCTCTTTCCTTCCTTCCTTCCTTCCTTCCTCCCTCCCTCCCTTCCTTCCTTCCTTCCCTCCCTCCCTCCCTCCCTTCCTTCCTTCCTTCCTTTCCTTGACCAATCATTTCTCCCCCTTCTTCATATCTGTTTGGTTTCCTGTCCCCTTTCTCTTCCTTTTCCATTCCTACTGTACCTATCCTGTTCCCTTACTCCATCATCATTGTATTTTCTTTTTTATTGCTATTTCCCTGAAGCAGGGAGAGTAATGTGTTTGGGAATATTTGCACATTCCGTGTGTGCATAAGAGAGATTGATTGATATAAACAGAGGAGAGATCAATTAGTTTACAGGCAATTAATCATCAGTAATTATAAGGCTGTTCATGCTTCAGAAATGAAGTGGTGAAAGTGCTTCAAACCATGGCACAAGCACGGCACCTCTCTGCTATTCATTAAAGCAACTTGAAATTTTTCAGCTTTCCAAGAGGTGAAAAGCCTGAAAAACAAATCCTGTTGCTTTAAGAGTTGCATTAATCTTAATGAATGGATTCTTTAAATCGTAAACTAGATTCTGGATGTACGAACATTCCTAGTAATTATAAATTCTGCTAATATTTACTTTCTGTCTAAGCCCTGTCCTAATTTGGACAACGGTTTTTGACAGATAGCTGTGGACATATTCATGTCTGCATATATGTTTGCCACATGCACAAATGGAGAGTCTTAATGTAATGTATGTGGAAATGACAGGAGAGCTACAGACTAAACTACCATCATGCCAAGATATCTCAGCCTACAGTAGAAAAAGGGAAATGGAAAATGTTTCAGGAGGACTTTCCCTAATGTTCTGGAAAGTAAAAATAAAGGAGGGGACAAATGCATTCAAGACTGGCAAGATTCTGTTACTGTAACCTTACAATATAAGTAGCCTTACTACTCATGGTTTGTGCTTCTTGGCTGGACTACTTTAAAGAGGTGATACTTGATATATGTCATTTATTGCTTTAATCGTTTTTTTTTTAAGTCAGCAAATATCAATTTCCTATCAGCAAAATAATAGTCATCCAAACCAGAATATTTTATTATTTAATTTGTTTGCTATCCATCTCACCGCGAAGTGACTCTGGGCTGCTTACAATGTTAAAAACATTAAACACACCCACCCATATATATACACATACCAATCAGTGGTGAAATCCATTTTTTTTTTACTACTGGTTGGTGGGCGTGGCTTGGTGGGCTTGGTGTGGCTTGGTGGGCGTGGCAGGGGAAGGATACTGCAAAATCCCCATTCCCTCCCAACTCCTGGGGGAAAGATATTGCAAAATCTCCATTCCCACCCCACTCCTGGGGCCAGCCAAAGGTGATATTTGCCGGTTTTCCGAACTGCTCAAAATTTCTGTTACCGGTTCTCCAGAAACTGTCAGAACCTGCTGCATTTCACCCCTGATACCGATACACATATACATACACACAACACAGAGCAAAAAATATAAATTATGATCAAAAGATGGGAGGGGAGGCAGCAGGATACGCAGGGAAAGAGGTGTATTCTGCTATTGATCCATCAACCATCTCCAGTGTGATACTCCACCATTGGAGCCCCAAGCCAACTGGCAGACCTCCTCTCTCCAGGGAGAAGGAGGGCTTACCCATCGACTCCAGCCAGCCCTATCTTGCCAGCAGATAGAGTCACTCCTTCATCATTCCCTCAGCCACCATCACCGTTAAGAGATTTCTAATTTCAGCCAAAGTTCCGTAGCAACCAATGCCTGATTGTCTGTTGGGTTTTGCCATCAGCCATTGAGCACAAGGACCGCAGGGAGGCAGGGAAAGAGGGCAGAGTTCCCTTCTGCCATTAAATCTGTGGGTTTCTGGGAAATGTAGTTGGCAGGTACAGTGGCATTGACGTGGCCACAACTTTGCCAAATTTTATTCCACCAGATTCATGGGTTCGGTCATTCTGTGAGTTAATCCATTAAAAATACCTTGGTTTAAAAATTCATGACCTACATGATGCACAGTTTTGCCAGTTAAAAGCGAAGAGACACAAGAGTCTTTATATGCACATAGACGCGCGCACACTGTCATGGTTCTGAGTAATGTTCCCAACCAATTCAAGACTCTGAGGTCTTGGCTTCCTCAAAAATCCTGTTTATTGGGTACATCATATTGGCACAGTCAGAGGTGAAACCAACACTGAATAATTCCCGTGTCTTTGGTATAATTAAAGAATAGATACTATCCACCCCCCTTGTTTCACGGGTCACGTTAGCCAACCAAGCTGAATGAAATGAACTTCTCAGCACTCGCTCCTGCCATTGCTAGGGCATCCTGATATGGCCTTGATTCTCAGGAGCCTTATCGTTGTTATGTCTGGCACATTGGAGGAAAACATTGAAACAAAGCAAGGAAAACATGGCTTTAGCTAGAGTCATTTCGAGAGTTCACACACACGCACATTAGACACATATACTCAACCATTTAACAACTCACACTTTAAATTTGTGTACCAAATAATTCACACAAAGAGTGATTTAAGAGGCGGCAAATGGAGACATTTTGGAAACTCTTGAAAAAAATCTTGTGGGTGGTTCACACTCTTTGTGACAACTAGGCTAACTTTTAGAATAACCACCTAAGTCTTGCATACCAGGCTTGTGGTATACACATACCAATATCAACCTGTGCTTATTAACCATATTTCAGTAATAATACTTGACCTAGGGCTGGATGGAAGAGTAATGGGAAACAGAAAGGGACAACTACATAAAAGAATAGATGGAAGGTTGAGAGTTAATACAGGATTTTATTTTACCTTAATATTGCTCTCCCAAAAGAAGAGAAATTACATCTAGGACTGGTAGATTCATTGCATTCTGGTGGCAAGCGAGAGCAGAAACAAATAGATCTAGTCTGATTAAAAAATACCCCTAGTCGTATATCATGAGCTACAGTTCAGAATCAAAGAGGAGTGTTTTTCAAAGTTTCACAGGAGAAATATTTCCCAAAGAATAAACATATATTAGCTCAGATCTGCAGCTGTGGTCTCCCACCCACCCACTTCTTCTCTGTAGCAATGACATTATTCAGACCAAAGGAAGCAAACTAGGTAATTTATTTGCTAAGACAGGGAGACAGCGTTGGGTGGGGGGAGGCTACAAGAAAACCTCTGCTGTTTTGGTAATCTGAGAAATGGATTCAGAAGGGATAACAGTTTAAAACAAACCAGGTCTGTAGTTCAGAATTAGTTGCATTAGCAAGTTCTTTGGAACTTGCCCCAAAATGACAGTGAGCCAAAAAGAAACAAGCCAGTAGCTCCTATTCAGTCCTTCTTGACATCCCCAGAAATAAATATGCATAGAAAAATACATTTGCTGAATTATTACTTCAAGGATGTATTCCTACTTCAAGAGCTTGTGTTTATGACACGCTGGGATTGGGCCAGCAAGGGTTGGTTGTAGGAATTCCAAAAACAGTGATCAAATGACCCAACAAATCCTGAGGAGATTAAATTGTAAATAGCCTTTGTTATTGTTGTTAATTATGAGGTCATGTCCAACCCATTGCGACCCCATGGACAATATTCCTCCAGGCTTTCCTGTCCCCTACCATCCACTGGAGTCCATTTAAGTTCATGCCTACTGCTTCAGTAACTCCATCCAGCCACCTCATTCTCTGTCGTCCCTTTCTTCTTTGCCCTCAATCTTTCCTAAATAAATAAAATAAATATTTATTTATTTTATTTTAAATATATTTATTTATTTTATATTAAATATATTTATTTATTTATGTAAATAAATAAATTTACAGGGACCGCCTTCTGCCGCCGATAGCCTCCCACCGGCCAGTTCGCTCCCACAGAGAGGGACTCCTCAGAGTGCCGTCAGCCAGGCAATGTCGGCTGGCGACCCCCAAGGAGAGGGCCTTCTCTGTGGCAGCACCTGCCCTCTGGAACGACCTGCCCCCGGAGATACATAGGATACCAGATTTCCGTGCTTTTCACCGTGCCCTCAAAACTTTTCTATTTCATCAAGCTGGGCTGGCGTAACCCCCCCCACCCTTTAGATATTTTTAATTGTAAATGGATTTTAGTCGGGAGGTTTTAAATTTTGGGCCAAAATTTGTTTAATTCTTTTAAAATTTAAAATTTTGTATTGGGATGTTTTTTATTCTCGGCTGTGCACTGCCCTGAGTCCAGCAGGAGAAGGATGTTATAAAAATTTAATAAAATAAAATAAATAAATAAATAAATAAATAGCCTTACACAGAGTTAAAGTAACCCACATCAATCAACTATATTATGAGAAGCAGTGACTGTGAGATTAAGCAACTCTCAATTCAAGTGTTTAATCCAACTTTCATCCAGTTTTTTTAGATAAAATCCTAAAGAGACCCTGCAAAAATTGAGTTTCTCTAAGCAACTCATCATTATAATATAGGTAGTCCTCAACTTATAACCACAATTGAGCCCAAAATTTCTGTTGTTAAATGAGACATTTAGGTTAAGTGAATTTTGCCTCAATTTACGACCTTTCTTGCCACAGTTATTAAGTGAATCACTGCAGTTGATTAGTAGTAACCCAGTTGTTAAATGAATTTGGCTTCCCCATTGATTTTGCTTGTCAGAAGGTCGCAAAAAGTGATCACATGAACTTGGGACACAGCAATGGTCATAAATATGAACCAGATGCCAAGTGTTTGAATTTTGATCACGTGACCCTGGGAATGCTGCAGAAGTCATAACTGTAAAAAATGGTCATAAATCACTTTTTTCAGTGTCATTGTAACTTTGAAAGGTCACTAAACCACCTGTTGTAAGTCAAGGACTACCTCTATTCCAGTTTTCACTTCTCCCCTATGGCCACATGGAGTGCAGATAAATGAACATTAAGTGGCCATGAGATAGGTAAACCAACCCTCCCAACAAGAAATTTGCAGGAAGGTCAATTCCAATTCCATCTCATTTTTTTCTGTTTCTCCATATACCCCAAGGATGGGTTTCACTTACTTTTATCACTGGTTCGCTGTGTGCACGCTCGCTTCGCGCATGCACATGTTGTCTGCAAATGCGCCCAGCCTTCTGTGCAGGTCCTATTGGTTCGCCCGAACTGGCTGAATACCATCACTGATATACCCCACTCCCCATTTCTCTGACTTGTGGGGAAATAGAAGAGAGAAGTGGGGCAGAAGCAACTTCTTTCCAGCGTCTTTCAAGGCAGCTGGGAGGACTGCAAACATGGTACCTGATGAACACTCCCTGATCCAATGCTGCTGCTAGACCAGGACTGTCAAACTCACGGCCCGTAGGCCGGATCCTGTCCACTTTAGTGGAGCGCTATTCCAGCGTAGCAAGTCTTTTATGGATTAAAAATAAATCAATTCAACAACTACCTATCTTCATGGGCAAAGTATCCTACTATATGAGACACATTGATGTTTTCCTGATTGCTGGATTTTTTTTTTTAAAAAAAGGCCACCTTTCCTACTTGTCTATTCCTACTTAACAGATAAGTGTCCTTCTTTTATATAAGCACTTCTTCCCAATATAATCTGTATTTGAACGGTGTTACTACCATTTGTACCCAATGCTAAACATGCTTTTTGGCCATGTTTATGGGTGTTTTTTTTTTTTCCAATTAAAGGTGAATGTTAGCAAGTTAGCAAATGTAGAGAAAAGTAAAGTCCTACAGTTTACAGTTGTCCTGCAGGCAAGAAAAACCAAAAGTACACATATAGACTGGGTGAAACCAGTCTTAATAGCAGTAACCGTGAGAGGGATCTTGCGAACCGGTAGTAAAGGTAAAGTAGAACCCAGCCCTGGACCAGGGGAGACATGATAGTAGTCTTCCAATATTTGAGGGGCTGCCACAGAGAGGAGGGAGGTCAAGCTATTTTCCAAAGCACCTGAAGGCCAGACAAGGAATAATGGATGGAAACTGAAGGAGGAGAGATTCAACCTGGAAATAAGGAGGAATTTTCTGACAATGAGAACAATCAACCAATGGAACAGCTTGCCTTCGGAAGTTGCGGGAGCTTCATCACTGGAAGCTTTCAAGAGGAGACTCGACTGCCATCTGTCTGAAACGGTGTAGGTAGGATCTCTCTTGCTTGGGTTGAGGGTTGGACTAGATGACCTACAAGGTCCCTTCCAAATCTGTTAATCTGTATCTGTAAATTCCATTGGATGCTCTTAGTAATTAGTCCATTGGGAACGAGATCTCCAAATTTGGATCCGTTATTGTTTTTATATCCCTAGCTTTTGCTATATACACTATCCCTGTGCTGGTTGTGAAAGGTACTTCTTGTATGTGAGCTTCATGAAATACAAACTGATCACTTTTTAACAAAGCTGTGCAGGTCTGTGGGCAGGCTGCAGCCCTCAAGGTGCCTCCTGAGGTTTTATCATGACGATGATAGTAATCCATCATCACTGGCTCTTTTTAGTGCCTTGGGAATGTCTGCTTCAACACATAGTAGAAAATTGCTCCAGGTTGTTGTTGCTCCTTGCAGAGAAGCCATGTATTTTCAAGGTGCACTCTCAGACCCAGCCATCACTTCCTTCCATCTTGATCTTTAATCCCAGTGAATCCACACCTGCCTCAAACACATTCTGAGATATTCCAAGGAGCCAAGCAAGATTTCAGCATCCGAGGATCCATTTGTAGCAGGAATGGCAGGGGAAAAAAAGTAACACAAGCGGTATTAATGTGATTAGTGACTGAAATATGCTAACCATGAATGACATTTTCTAATATTTATGGCAGGAATATTTCTGGAAAGGACATTAGTGGGAGGAACAACTTTTACTGTGCAGCAGTGGTGACAATTACGATAATATTGATGGTTATGATTATGAGGAGGAGTAAATGATGATGATCCTATTTGCTAGCAGTTAGTGGCAGCTGCAATCTAATTCTAACCAAGAAGAAACAAGGATAGGTTTTACTCCACCAAATGTTCCCAATATCCCAATTTTCTTCCAAATTCTCCCCATTTGTTTGCATGTTATTCTCAGTCAAGTACAAATGCTGCCTTCACCCTTAACTGCCCGTTTAACTGCCTGTTCAGTTTAAGCTTTTTAAAAAAAAAAAAAATTCCCAGTGCATTTTGAAACTAAATGGTGTTTGCAATTGCAAAATCTAGCTCCATACGGCCAGCTCGTATCTGGATATCTCAGTTGCCATAACAGAGAAGTTTCTTTTGGCTAACATGACTACATGCTTCGAGTAATAAAATCCCCTGGAGAGCAAGTGATAATATCTCTGGAGCTATCTGAGAACTTCCTCTACTTTGCCACGTCCCCCATTTCATGTCCTTATTTTATTCTTGACCTAAGCTATAGATCTAAGTAGAAATTCTACCTATGGACTTAGGTTGCAAATTCGTTTGGGAGAAAATGTTGCTGAACATGGTATCACTACTTTTGAAATAAAGGAGCCTAGGATTGCATTATGAATGGTAATGTTCTTGTTTGTCTGGTTTATTCTCCATATATAATATGGGTTTTTTTTCCTGAAATTGAAAGTAAAGTACTCTAGTTTCATGATCTACAACTTCTGGTTCTTTTCTTGTTCATAAAAATGTCTCTTTTACATTAAAAAAAAAAATAGAGCAGGACCCCAGGTGTGCAGCTTGTCTTTAAATAAAAGCTTCTGGATTTTATGACCAGCCTGATTCGGTTAGAAGTGCCTCTCAATGGACAGGTCATCTATCCAAGAATTGTCTGTAGAGAGCATGACCTTAGAATGATCATCCTGTTGCTATAAGGCCAATTCCTTAAATCAGTTTCCTTCTTACAAAGGAAGTTGTAAGTGCTTTGGTAGTCATGAATTGGATCCCAGACACAGAAGCTACAAAAACCAAAATTCCTCAAAATTTCTCTCTCTGCCTGCCTGTCTCTGTCTGTCTGTGTGTATGTGTGTGTGTGTGTCTCCCTCTCCCAGTCTCTGTCTCTGTCTCTTTCTCTCTGTCTCTCTCTCCCTCTCCCTCTCCCCGTCTCCATCTCCCTCCTCTCTCTCTGTCTCTCTCTCCCTGTCCCTCTCCCTTTCCCTGTCTCCATCTCCCTCCCTCTCTCTGTCTCTCTCTCTCTCTCTCTCTCTGTATTAACATACCAAAGCAAAACAAATTGGGGTGTTTCATGATAGTTGAGCTAAATCAGCCAAAGGCCTTTCTCTCATTCCTTCATGGTAAATAGCCAAGGTGTGACAGTCAATCCATAAAATGAGGTAAAATCAACAAACCCTTGACTGATAGTTGCCAGGCATTTCTAGGCTAAATTAATTAACTGCCAGTAAAGTAAAGCTCCCCACTTCTGGGGATTTTGGTGGTTGCTATTATGTGTGTAGTCTAGTGCATTGGTGTCAAACTCATGGCGGCGTCATGTGATGTATCGAGCCTTTTCCTCCCTTTGCTAAACCAGGCATGGCCAGCGCATGCTGCATCCGGCCTGCTGAGAGCCAATTGCGACACATGCTGCATTGTCCTAGCCATTCAAGAGGGAGAACTCTCAGTACTTCACACTTGAAACAGTCTAGTACAGTGATGGCTAACCTTTTTGCCATCGCGTGGCAAAAGCGGGGGTAATGGGAGGGGGATTCCATGCACGCGTGCCCACACCCATAATTCAAAGCGCCCCATCCCCCCGCATGCACGCATGACCCCCCCCGCTCTCCCCCTGCTTTTGGCACGCAATGGCACGGTGGGCCCGGTAGGCCCATTTTTTGCCCTCCCCAGGCTCCAGAGCCCTTCTAGGAGCCTTGGGAAGGTGAAAACAGCCTTTCTCACACCCCGGAGGCCCTCCGGAGGCCTGGAAACAGCCCGTTTCCTGACTTCCAGTGGGCCCAGAAGACCGAAAATCAGCTGGCCAGCACGCACATGTGTGCTGGACTGAGGTAGAGCAACGCTCGCGTGCCCACAGATATGGCTCCGTGTGCCGCCTGTGGCACCCGTGCCATAGGTTCGCCATCACGGGTCTAGTAGTTATGCAAACCAAATTTTTTATTTCTTTATCAGATTTTTATTCCACCTTTATTATTTTATAAGTATCTCAAGGAGGCAAGTTTACCAGTGGTGGGATTCAATTTTTTTTTACTACCAGTTCTGTGAGCGTGGCTTGGTGGGCGTGGCATGGCATGGCTTGGCTTGGTGGGTGTGGCTTGGTGGGCGTGGCAGGGGAAGGATACTGTAAAATCTCCATTCCCATCCCGCTCCAGGGAAGGTTACTGCAAAATCCCCATTTCCTCCCAATCACCTGGGACTTTGGAGGCAGAGACTAGATGGGGGCGGGGCCAGTCAGAGGTGGTATTTACTGGTTCTCTGAACTACTCAAAATTTCCACTACTGGTTCTCCAGAACTGGTCTGAATACCACCTCTGAAACTTACCCAATACTCCTTCCTCCTCCTGTTTTCCCCTTAACAACCACCATGTGAGATGGGTTGGGCTAAGAGAGAGTGATTGGCCCTAAGTTACCCACCTGCCTTTCATGCCTATAGCAGGACTAGAACCCACATCTCCATAGTTTCTAGCTCAGCACCTTAACCAATATATACATCAAACTTGTGTAAAAGGTTATTATGGAATAGGTGCATATGTGTATATGTGTGTGTGTGTGTGTGTGAACACGTGTATG
Source organism: Pantherophis guttatus (assembly GCF_059756535.1). Taxonomy (NCBI): domain Eukaryota; kingdom Metazoa; phylum Chordata; class Lepidosauria; order Squamata; family Colubridae; genus Pantherophis; species Pantherophis guttatus. The sequence continues at coordinate 151,331,617 of NC_142063.1, forward strand.
TGTGCATATAGATTATATGTATATGCGTATCTCACCAGCTCAAGGTTGACTCAGCCTTCCATCCTTCTGAGGTCCATAAAATGAGGACCCAGATTGTTGGGGGCAATAGGCGGACTCCGTAAAACCGCCTAGAGAGGGCTGTAAAGCACTGTGAAGCGGTATATAAATTCTTCTTCTCCTTCTCCTTCTCCTTCTCCTTCTCCTTCTCTTCTTCTTCTTCTTCTTCTTCTTCTCCTTCTCTTCTTCTTCTTCTTCGTCCTCCTCCTCCTCCTCCTCCTCCTCTTCTTCTTCTTCTTCTTCTTCTTCTTCTTCTTCGTCTTCTTCTTCTTTTTCTTCCTCCTCCTCCTCCTTCTCCTCCTCCTCCTCCTCCTCCTCCTCTTCTTCTTCTTCTTCTTCTTCTTCTTCTTCTTCTTCTTCTTCTTCTTCTTCTTCTTCTTCTTCTTCTCCTTCCCCCTCCTCCCCCTCCTCCTCCTCCTCATCGCATATTCCCGCAAGTGCAGGGTCCACTTTTAGGATCATTGAGTGCCACTTTGCATGGTCAGCTGCATCTCCAGGGCGCAGGCTTGCATATCTTTGTTGATGGTGTCTTGCCATCTCTGTTTTGGGTGCCCGCAAGGTCACCAGCCATTGACTTCTAATTGGTAGGCAGTCTAAGTGCTATCTGAATCTGAATCTGTATATGTATATGTATATGTATATGTATATGTATATGTATATGTATATGTATATGTAATGGTGTCAAATGTTATAAAGAAGCTTCTTGGATGAGAAGCAAAACATCTTGAAGGAAAAACAAAGGAAGTCCAGTTTCCTCTTGAAAAAGCACCTTTGGGTCCCCTCAACAGAGTTTTGCTTGTTCTCCAAGATAAGCAAATCTTTCCCTATGTGGGTCTTAAAAAATAAATTTCCTGTCCTTTCTCTTTCTTTTTCAGACCACAGCTCTCTGTTCTACTTGTCTTCCTTCTTTTCCTTCCTACTTACAGTTTTGTATTCTCTCAAAAGATTTTCTTCCTAATTTTCTACCTTCTTTTCCATATTAAGAAGCTTGCCTTAGTTAATTACCGTTGTTTTCCTTCCCAGCTTCTGAGGTTTAATTTTTTCCAACACTCACCAGGACTAAAATCTATTTTCAATGCAAGGCCTCATTCTGGTAAGGAATTAATGAGGTATCAATTCTCATTAAATCTCTAATTTAAGGATCATGTAGAGACAAAATTAAAACCACTTCATTTCCCAGACTTGACTAATAACAAGTCTGTGATACTGATTCAGTTATATATTTTCAAATGTACAGTATACTCATAATTAATTCGATGAAAAGGGACAGCAGAGCAGAAGTTCAAGCTGGATATAAATAATATGTCAAAAGACAGTGGGATTTTTGAATTCAAGAGTGGGGGAAAAATAGAAATGGGGGAGAAAGGAAGAAATGGTTTTCAAGGGACAGATTATATTCTGCAACCTTTATATACACCAATATTGTTACAGGAAGTCCTCGACTTACAACAGTTCATTTAATGACCGTTCAAAGTTACAATGGCACTGAAAAATATGATCTATGACCATTTTTCACAGTTACGACCTTTCTAGCATCCCCGTGGTCATGTGATCAAAATTCAGATAAAGTAGCAGGTAACAGTAACAGAGTTGGAAGTTCATCTAGTCCAATCCCCTGCTCACACAGGAGACCTGTCCTAGGGTATCGAACCGCCGAACTGCCGACCTTTCTGCTCGACAAGCTCAGAGTCTTAGCCACTGAGCCACCTAGTCAGGCTTGTAGTAGATGCTTGGTAAATGGTTCATATTTATGACCATTGCTGTGTCCCAAGGTCACGGAAGGTTTTATGACCTTCTGACAAGCAAAGTCAGTGGGAAAGCCAGATTCACTTAAAAACCGGGTTACTAATTTATCAGCTGCAGTGATTCGCTTAACAACTGTGGTAAGAAAGGTCATAACATGGGTCAAAACTCACTTAACAAACGTCTCACTTAACAATGGAAATTTTGGGCTCAGTTGTGATGGTAAGTTGAGGACTACCTCTATAGCATGTTCCTGTTTTAACCGTGTTAGAGTGGTGTCCAAATTATGAAAAGAGTGTGGCCTCTTGTACAATTACTCCTTACTTTCTTCTTCGCTTATCATATTTGGGAGGCACATCATGTTCTTTCGCTTATAATATTTGAAGGGCACATCATGTCTAAAACTAAGAGATCTCTCACCCAATTTCTAAGCAAGTCTTATCCAGCTTAGCTTCCAAACCCAGACAGAGTTGGACAGATGGACACTATCTGCTAAGACAATAGAAGCATTTTCTCACTAGGTGGTTTGGGGGTACTCCGTCTTACCTCAAGTCACATCACATAAAACTTTGCAGATTACTGCCCTCAGGGAGAAAACAGTGCTTGTATATAAGCATCAATTAAACAAGCCTTTAGAAAGCTAGGATAGCAGAATGACTTGCAGTCACTATGAAGAAATATGAGGTTCTCCAGATGTTGGTGAACTACAATTTCCAGCATCTTTCATATTAGGAATGTTGGATAAGGCAACCAGAACTGAGGTGTGACAACATCTGGAAGGCCACATTCCCCATCCCTAACTTACAGTGTTATTCTACCATGTTTCCGTAAACATAAATCCCATTTTTTTTAATAGGACATATTTTCAAATGAGTGCATGAAGTTCAAATAATTATTACAGTTTGGATTACGGATCAGATATAGTTTCAGAATGCTGACTTCAGAAATGAACTTGCAAAATGATCTTCAGTAAGTCACCCCTACCTATTTTAATAGCACCAACCTGTTTCACAAGATCATTGTAAAGAATGTTCCCAGACTGGGGGTTAATGTGTTTCTGGAACCCCTGTCAAGTCTTTAATGTTGTTGTCTGGTTGCTTATGTCTTTAACTGTGTTTTAAAATGATGTCATAAAAACATTGTAAGCTATCCAAAATCTTTTCAGAATCAAGTGGTCCTCAAAATCAAGTCAATGAATAAATTATGGAGGGATTATGTATTGTGGTAATTTACCAATTAGGATCAAGACTGACTCGCACTTTCACCTATATTCTGCTTCGCTCGCAGCTTGACAAAGAAAAGGGGTAGCGGTGGTGGAATGGAATGCAAGAGTGCAGGATGTCATCCAAGCATCATCGGTTCCCGTGAGACATTGCTCCCCCTTCAAGGACACCCCAAACAGATATCCCAGCGTGGCCAGTCGGTTCCCATAACAAAATGAACAGAAGTGATTGGTGGACGTAATGGACTGTGGGTGGCCTGTGTGGAAAGGGGGAATGAACTATACATGCTTTTGCGCGGGAAGCCCAGAGCTGGTTTCACTTCTTCTGTGCCAATGTGGATTTATTCAGTAAAGTGTCAAGGTTCCGATTGACGAACCCAACTGAGCAAGCACGGTTGAGATGATCCAATCTCTTTATGCACAACTTTATGGAGTACATCACTTCAGCACAGACAAAGACAAAACCAGCTCTAACTAATTCCCGCGCAATCCCATATAATTAAAGTATAGCATTTTCCCTCCCCCTATTAGTGCAGGTCACATTGTCCAATTGAATGACATTGAATTGTTATGAGAAAATGTTTCTGAGGATTTTAGCCACCTGCTGTAGTGTCCTTGGTTCTCACGGTTTGCCTTCTCGATGTCTGGAGCCTACATCCCCTTTTCCTCCCCCCCTAGTTCGTTGGCAAGGTGAGAAACGATAATAGTTGTGACAGCATAAGCGGGCTTCGAACTTGACATAAAGTTTATACTCTTGGTAAAATAATGTCCCAGGAGTTTATTTTTCTGGATTCGACAACTGAACAGTTGTCAATTAGATTGAGAGTCTTAGAAGGATGAAAGGCTGGAGGATAATGCCCCATTCCTATACAACTCAACATGGCTCAGTTTGGCTCATAAATCTGATCTTGACCAGTGGCTTTCAGAAACATGGCATAGCTGAATCAGATTCTTATTGCACACTAGAATAAAGCCATAGAAAATAATCAATTGCTTTGGGTCAAAGCGACTGGATCGTCCCCTCTTTATACACCTACCAGTTCAAAACCATGACTTTTTCTTTCTGCTATATTTCAACAGATTTTTTAAAATGTACTTCATTGTCCTGAAACTGAGCAATTGTTGATTGTTGTTATATTTTAACATTTCTGCCCTAGTTTGGGGAATTATGATCCAAGTATCTAAAAATTCAGTCCCCATCTTTCCCCAACTTGCATCATCTCACATTTTACAGTGTTAAAATCTAACAGGTAAACGTGTGGAATTTATCAAGGAAGTCATCCTTCCAGGAGACTCAAAACTGTGTTACCCGATAGGCTCTCTAGTAGACATAAATAGCAGAGACAGGACAGGAAGTTCCAGGCAGTAATTGATTAATGAGCCTCCATGAATGGCCTTTAGGAAATCTCTTTGCACCATATTCAATGACTGATGCTATATATAAATAGCTTCTAAACTGCAGGAGAAACATTCATTATTTAAAACAGTTGCTATTTTTATCCTGCAACTATCCCATTTCAGCTGGGACAGCTGCAATTTCAAAGACTTCTCCAGGGTGGGAATCAAATTCAAAATTTAGTTATTACGGGTTTCTTTTTTTTTTAAAAAAAAAAGAAAAATCCAATGATGTTTCTTTCCTCTGCTTTTTTGTACACTGTCCATCTCTCTAGGAATAGTCACCACAGAGTAAGGGGTTTATTATGACTGTAAGTAACTCAATGCAACCTTTGTATTTTTCACTAGATGATGAAACCAAAGGAAAAAAATTGTGACATACATATGATTAGAACTTCCTATCGAGTTCCAAGGATTAAGGAAAACCCCTCTTTCTTCTAAAATTGTCCCCTTTCCGAGCTTTCTTCCTCAAGCCTCAATGTTAAAACTAATTGGACATCTTATTGACTTGCTGAAGCTACTGAAGACATTTATGCTAGTAAGAAATGGAGACAGAAGGACTTTATTTTATTTTTTTTGAAAAACGTTTATTAACACTTAAAAACCAAAAATACAAGTTAAAATACCTCTATAACAAAAATACATCCGTAATAATTATACAATTTAGCGTCTTTCTGACAGTACTTAATTCTTAACTTTCTTCATCTATTCCCACATATTCCTACTTAATTGACATATTTAATCACATTTTATATCTTATTTTGTTCTATACATTTCTTATTTTTAATTTCTATCCATTGATACCAATTATCCCAAGTTAAGTAATATTCCGAGTCTCCCTTATTATTTAATTCTAAAGTAAGTTTGTCCATTTCTGCACATTCAAAAATTTCCCGGATTATTGCACAGTCTGTTGGAATAGTGGACATTTTCCAGGTTTGCGCAAGTACGATTCTAGCTGCTATAGTTATATGAATAATTAAATATTTTATCCTTTTAGGATAATTTTCTTAAATAATCCCCAGAAGAAACCTGGACAGAAGGACTTTAAACAGAGGAACAATTGAGAGAGAGATCTCTGCAACCACTTTCTTAAACGGCAAATAATATTGAAAACTGAAAATAAGCATTACTCAGAGGGTAATTTTTGTTTTGTTTTCTAATTCACTGAGAGAGGAGAAAAGCAAGTTTTGTTTTTGTTGATGGAAGCGTTTGGCTCAATCCTTTGGCTCATTAATCAGTTTCTCAATTAACTACATGCCTGGAGGTAATCTATTCCTGAACTCCAAGCACAAAGGGAGGCAGAAATGCACAGTCGTTCAGTGATCAGTATTCTCCTGCTCAGATTTTCAGAACCCAGATGTCATCCTGAAATGTCTGAGTTGTTTCAGTGTCAGTTTTCTTGGTGGGTAGCGATAAAGAAGATGGAGGGGAGTAAAGATGACCGGAAGGAATGGGAGCAAAAGTGATGGATAAAATGGGTGGAGGAGAGGAAATGAGATAGCAATAGCACTTAGACTTATATACCACTTCACAGTGCTTTACAGCTCTCTCTAAGCAGTTTACAGAGTCAGCTTCTTGCCCCCAACAATCTGGGTCCTCATTTTACCCACCTCGGAAGGATGGAAGGCTGAGTCAACCTTGAGCCTGAGTCAGATTTGATTTGTCAAATTGTAGGCAGCCGGCAGTCAGCAGAAGTGGCCGAAGTGGCCTGCAGTACTGCACTCTAACTACTGCGCCACTGTGGCTCAGATATTTTTTATTGTAATTTGTTGCCATTGGAAGTGGAACTTTAATTTTTATTTTAATACAATATAGATGTATTGCACGCTAACCTTCTTTGTCGTGCCAAATGCACAGAGAGAAGGAGATTGAAGTTCTTTAAGTGATGATGGGAAAGTCTATAGCAGTGTTGGTAAACCTTTTCAGCATTGAGTGCTGAAACGGAAGCATTTGCACATGCGCAGGGGAGTACCGGAATCGGATGAGCAGCTCCCTAGCATGCACACACGGGAATGCCGGAAACCCGAAGAGCAGTTCCCCAGCGCGCATACGCGCCAGAAACCGGAAGAGCAGGTGACCGGCATGCATGTGCACGGCGATCACCTGGTCTTCTGGTTTCTGGCACGCATGCGCGTGTGAAGGTCAGCTGGCCAGCGTGCATTCATGTGGCGGAAACCGGAAGCTCAGCACGCCAGGGAGCTGCGATTCCAGTTTCCAGTGCTGCCATGTGTGTGAAAACCAGTTGGCTGGCACGCATGTGCATGCCGGAACCCAGAAGAGCAATGGGCAACGGCTGGCATGCGCAGAGAGATGGCTCTGAGTGCCACTTCTGGCACGCGTGCCATAGGTTCACCATCACTGATCTATAGCTTATGCTTAAGAGATGCACTATGATTGCTTAATTGCAATTTCATTGACTGATTTTCTCATTTATGAAATGTGACACATCTACCTCTAAATCAGTATTCCTCGAACTTGGCAACTTTAAGATGTGTGTGGACATCTTAGAGTTCTGGGAGCCGAAGTTCATATATCTTGAAGTTGCCAAGTTTGAGAAACACTGTTCTGAATCTTTGACTTCCGCTGTACCTTATATCTTGATTGGTTGCATTGGTCAGTCAATGGACTCTTCCGCTTGACTCCAGCTGTTTGTGTGTGGTGCCAAGTTAGGCTTGCTTTGGCCTCTGACCATTCTATTGGGGCTGCCACATTGTGTCTCAACTCTTAGTCACCAATGCTTTATTCTGTAAAATGCTTAGTGTATCAAGTGCAAGAGCACTTTTAGAAAAAACATTAAAAATGTATTAATCACATTTAGCTTTCCTTCTTTTCTTGCTTTGTAGAGGCTCAGCTGCTCTAGATTTAAGCCCATCACTATATTAAATTGATGCATTATAGTTTGCATCTCTGATGCTATCCTTCTGTCTGCATTCATTATCCATATTGGCTTCAGGCCTGGAAGATTTTGTTTTTCTCTTGTTTCATTTTCTCTTTCAGTATCATTTAATATGGGGAATTATTTCTCCAAAGTGCCCATGTTATATATTGATATCCGCTTTTTTAAAAGAATATAGTGGCTTCTGATTAAGCTATTGTTCCTAAGTATAGGGTTTATTTTTTCCCCATCTCCAAAGGGTTTTCCAGATCCATGGATGTGATCATTACAGCATTTTGTTAAGGCTCATGACTGATAAATAACTCAAGCTTTTCTTCACTATGATTCAATATGATACAATCTTATGATTTATGAGTGTAACTAATTTAAGATCTATGACTTACCACTTTGTTGTTTGTACGTACACTCAGAGCTCGTGCAGAGACAAATTCCTTGTGTGTCCAATCACACTTGGCCAGGAAAAAACTATTCTATTCTATTCTATTCTATTCTATTCTATTCTATTCTATTCTATTCTATTCTATTCTATTCTATTCCACTCTACTCTATTCTACTCCACTCCACTCCACTCCACTCCACTCCATTCCATTCCATTCCATTCCATTCCATTCTATATTTATTTGATGAATCTTAGATAGTTCCTTCTTTCCACAATTCAAATTATGTAGCTAGACAATTATTTTCTAAGGCAACATTTTGGGGTGGGAGGGAAATCAGAGAAATGGGCATGCTAACAGGATATCCTTCTATCATTATTCTTCATTATAAATTCCTGGCTGTGCTAAGTAGGTGGCAGCATCTAACTGACTTCAACAGATCTTGAATAGATAAGTAGGGTCCAACTTGGTTGATATTAGGGTGGGAAACCATAAGAATATCCTTATTTGTAAGTTAGATTGGAAAATTGTTAAAGGGCCATCCAGGATTGTCTGTAGAGATTCTCAGTCATCCATGTCAGAGTTGTCCCAAATACACTTTTTTTTCCAGGAGGCAACTGGGCTTTCTTGTTTTTTCTTTGAAGATGTTTCACTTCTCATTCAAGAAGCTTCTTCAGCTCCAACAGGACAGTGGGGAACAGAATATAAATCCTTCCATTCCTCATTATCCTGTCAAAGCTGAAGAAGCTTCTTGGATGAGAAGCGAAACGTCTTCAAAGAAAAAACAAGAAAGTCCAGTTGCCTTCTGAAAAAGAAAAAAAGGGGGGTGGGAAGCACCTTTGGGCCACCCAGGAAGTAAGCAAGAGCAAACCACTTTGCAATGTTGTCCAGAAAACTTTATGGACATATCTATGAAGTGCCATCATAGAATAGAATAGAATAACAGAGTTGGAAGGGACCGTGGAGGTCTTCTAGTCCAACCCCCTGCTTAGGCAGGAAACCCTACACCACTTCAGACAAATGGTTATCCAACATCTTCTTAAAAACTTCTAGTGTTGGAGCATTCACAACTTCTGGAGGCAAGTTGTTACACTGATTAATTGTTCTAACTGTCAGAAAATTTCTCCTTAGTTCTAAGTTGCTTCTCTCCTTGATTAGTTCCCACCCATTGCTTCTTGTCCGTGCCCTCAGGTGCTTTGGAGAATAGCTGGACTCCCTCTTCTTTGTGGCAACCCCTGAGATATTAGAACACTGCTATCATGTCTCCCCTAGTCCTTCTCTTCATTAAACTAGATATACCCAGTTCCTGCAACCGTTCTTCATATGTTTTAGCCTCCAGTCCCCTAATCGTCTTTGTTGCTCTTCTCTGCACTCTTTCTAGAAGCTCAACATCTTTTTTACATCGTGGCGACCAAAACTGAATGCAATATTCCAACTGTGGCCTTACCAAGGCATTATAAAGTGGTATTAACACTTCAGTAGGGAGTCAAGTTTGACTTGGAGACTGAGTTGCTAATAGGCTGTAATTCAGCTTTTGACAGAAATATATAATAGTTGTGCACAGAGGCAAGGATTAGAATTCAAACCACCCCTACTTACATGAAAAAGACCTTCATTCAATCCAGGTGAGTGATTACTGCTGCCATCAACCATGTCACCCTCTTTTCTTTGCAGACTTTCTCATCCAGCATCAGGACTGGCACAAACAACACAGACTGCTGAATGCAAATGGGGACTGCCGATGGGAGACCCCACTTCTTTCTGTAACTGCATCAACTGCCCCATAATAAATCGCAGTATCTGATCTTTAATTCATCCCGTGGGGTTGGTTTACAACTCAGCCCATGATTTGGAATTGCTGCATTTATCCACTGATTGTTTATGTGCCATCGAGTTGGTGTTGCCTCTTAGCAACCACTGAGGTAGATTCTTGTCCAAGTCCATCTGTCCCTAACCACGTCTCCCAAGAGTGCAATAGCACTTAGACTTATATACTGCTTCACAGTGCTTTACAGCCCTCTCTGAGCAGTTTACAGAGTCAGCATATTGCCCCCAACAATCTGGGTCCTCATTTTACCAACCTCGGAAGGATGGAAGGCTGAGTCAACCTTCAGCCTGGTGAGATTTGAACTGCCAAATTGCAGGCAGCCGGCAGTCAGCAGAAGTAGCCTGCAGTACTGCATTCTAACCACTGCACCACTGTGGCTCATATGGTGGTCCCATTGCCACTGTAACTAAGTCCATATCCTTGACTGCTGGGCATCCGCTTCTTTCCTTTCTTTTCATGTTGCCCAATATTAGAGCCTTCTTCAGGTCTTTGCATATGTCCAAAGAAGAATAATTTGAGCTGGGTCATTGTGCCTTGTGTGAGCGGGTTTATTTATACTTCAAAGTTTTTTTCAGGAGAGAGACAGATTGGGAACTATTGTATTATACAGAACATGTTTGAAAAGTGCAGCTTTTTAAAGAAAATAAAGAAACCATCTGTTTACTGAGACATTTATCACTAATCTGAAATGCTGTAGGGCTTATTGGTTTGATTTATGAATGTGTCACACTGCTTGATCAAAAAGCTCAAAAGTAGTTCCTAAAAATATAAATATTCTGAACAAAAGTGAAGGTTGTTTTCAATACTTCAAATTGCTGCGCTATTTAAATTTACTTGATCTTTTAGTGCAATTTTTTTTTATAAAAAAAACCCTTTTCTTCTTCAGGGATGATAATTAAAATTGCTGCCAACTTGTTCTATTGCTTATCAAATATTGTCCCCTCCTCCATAATCTTTTGCCTTGGCTTTGCCGTGATTGAGTTCTAGAAGAAAAATCTAATCTTTTCTCTATCCAGCACTAAATTCAATGGGGCTCAGACATTGATAGCAATAACAATAACACATACACTTATATACTGCTTTTATAGTGCTTTAGTTCGTAGTGCTTTACAGCCTTCTCTAAGGCAGCATATTGCCTCCAACAATCTGGTTCCTCATTTTACTGACCTGGGAAGGATGGAAAGCTGAGTTATCCTTGAGCTGGTCAGGATCGAACTCCTGGCAGTCGGCAGAATTACAATAGCCTGCAATACTGCATTCTAACCACAGCTCTTGATTGTTCCTCTGTGGTCAAGGCTGTGTTCACACAACACATTGTGTGGTTTCCATTATAATGCACTATTATTTCCATTGTGCAGACCATCAAAACAAAAGCTACCACTTGCCCCAGGCTACTTAGCTAAAACTTGAAACTTCTCAAGTTCACACCTACCTTCTGTCAATCAAACCATCTTCTCAGTCTTAGAATTGGTTTATTTTCTTCATCTTGTTCCATCAATTAGGTGAGTCTTATATCCTGAGTTCAGGTCTTACTCTACCACCAAATAATTCATCATATTTTTACCTTAAAGATCAGCAGGAGGGCTTTTTCTGAGTGTAGTCCTCATGAAAGCTTCTAAGCAACCATGATATTTTCCATATTTTCTATATTTTCAAGCTTGAAAATCTTTATAGCAGGGGTGAAATCCAGCAGGTTTTGACAGGTTCTAGAGAACTGGTAACGGAAATTTTGAGTAGTTCGGAGAACTGACCTTGGTAGTACAGTGGTCTAAAGCACCCTGTTATTAAGAACAGCTGCCTGCAATTACTGCAGGTTCGAATCTCGCCAAGGCTCAAGGTTGACTCAGCCTTCCATCCTTTCTAAGGTAGGTAAATTGAGGACCCAGTTGTGGGGGCAATAAGCTGACATTGTATAAATATACAAAAGAATGAAGGTTATTGCTTAGCGCATCGTAAGCCGCCCTGAGTCTCCGGAGAAGGGCGGCATATAAATCAAATTAAAAAAAAAAAACTGGTAGCGGAAATTTTGAGTAGTTCAGAGAACCAGCAAATACCAGCTCTGGTTGGTCCCAGAGTGGGGTGGGAATGGGGATTTTGCAGTATCCTTCCCCTGCCATGCCCACCAAGCCACACCCACCAAGCCACTCCATGCCCACCAAGCCACGCCCACAGAACCGGTAGTAAAAAAATTTTGATTTCACCACTGCTTTATAGACAAGTGATGGACAAAGTGGCAGGTACAGAGATGACACTGCCTGAATAGTCATATCTTCAGAACTTAATCTGTGCTTTCAAGGGGTGAGGGATAAAATGTTTCTTAAAGAATTCCTCTTGCCTAGGAAAAGATTCAGTTTTCCTGAGTAATTTGGGACCATCACACATGTACCCTTGCATTGGGGTTCTTTTGCCTTCACAGTATGGTTTCATTCTGTTGCATCCTGCCTCCTAGATAGTGTTGCAGGCCATTGACTCTTGCGCAACTCATGACCACAAGGGGGCAGTCTTGTATAGGGAGGGAGTTAAAGATTTGTTCTGCGTCCCTCTTTGTCTATCATTCTGCTGGCAATTTCTCTAATAGACAAATTAGAAAATAGAGAAAGAGCGGAAATCAGGAATTGCTAATGTTAGGTCACTTCCTTCTGCAGTTTGAAAACTAGTTCTCGGACTGACCTTCTCAGATCCTGTAGCTAGCTTGGTGCTAGGCTTTGCCTCTCTCTATCCTGGATTTCCTATCAGTAAATCTCCTTTTTGTTATAGCATTAAAACCCGCTTTGCTAATCATTGCTCAGATCAGATTCCCACTCTGACCAGTGGTGGGCTGCTGCCAGTTTGGACCGGTTCAGACGAACCGGTTGTTGCGACCTGTAGGTGGGCTGCCTACCCGCCCAGGCGCAATCCCATCCTATACCTGTGTTTTTTGATGCCGCACGCATGCACGGACTGCATGCCTGAGTGAATTGCCATTTTTTTAATGCTGTACGCATGTGCGGACAGCGCACGTGAGTGAATTGCCATGTTTTTTGACACATGCACGGATGGCACACACGCACATTTCCGGTGCTGGGTGAACCGGTTGTTACAGTATGTGACGCCCACCTCTGACTCTGACTTAGAATGCTCACACCCCACATGCATGCGCATATGCATTTCATATTCCAATGGATAGACCAACTGCATCGCCCTCCCTCTCTTTCATTTGTGTATTTTTCTCATTGTCCAATTGCCAAAAGTATTTATGCTTTTGGACAGTGATGGAAACGATTGACAAAAAAATAACGCGTCCACCTACCTCACAGTTTCAGCAACAGCTAATTGTCCACGTTCCAAGTTAAATTATAAACATGGAACAAATTCACCACTAAGGAAATAAATAATAAGATTTAAGAGCCGTGGTGGCACGGTGATTAGAATGCAGTATTGCAGGCTAATTTTGCTGACTGCCAGCAGTTCGGCAGTTCAAATCTCACCAGGCTCAAGGTTGACTCAGCCTTCCATCCTTCTGAGGTGGGTAAAATGAGGAGCCAGATTGTTGGGGGAAATAGGCTGACTCTGTAAACCACTTAGAGAGGGCTGTAAAGCACTGTGAAGCAATATATAAGTCTGAGTGTTATTGCTATTGCTAAGATCCAAAACTTTGCCTCTGTTTTCCAAGAGAGTTAAATTATGAATTACTTAAACTTCCAGGCTGTGAACCGGTACCGCTCCACGGCCTATTGGGAGCCAGGTTGCACAAGCAGCAGGCAAGCGCATGAAGTTTTATTTGCGCCATGTAGGGAATTAGATTGCATGAAACCATCCCCTTCCCTCTCCCCCACCGCCACCAGTTTGTGGATCCAAAAAGGTTGGGGACCGCTTACTTAAAGGAAATAAATACTCTTCTCAAGAGGTACTTCTATTCTGAAGGAGAAGATCAGCAATTGGCACATGTGTGACTCTTGGTTATGGAACTGTTCCCACTGTTGATCATATAAAGTACAAAATAAACTCTGTTGCTTTTCTCTCTGTGCCTTGAATTCTCTTCTGTGTGTTTTTCACTCCCTCCCTAGATGCTAAACAATACAGCAGATGGTAGCATCTCTATACAGAATATGAATATATATATACAGAGAGAGAGAGAGAGAGAGAGAGAGAGAGAGAGAGAGAGAGAGAGAGAGAGAGAGAGAGAGAGAGAGAGAGAGAGAGAGAGAGAGAGAGAGAGAGAGAGACCGAATCCACAAATGAGAACATATTTTGTTTATAACAAAAACACAAAAAGTTGGAAATGGTGTTTCAGACACAGGGGGAAGGGGGAAATTATTGTAGCAGGTTTACGTGACTTCTCTTCAAGCACTGAGGATATTAACATAAGATGCAGAGCTTTGCACACCAGCACAGTATGTCTTGCTGTAGGCGTGTATTCAGATAAAATACTTTTCCCATCTATGTACACACAGGCGGACGTCTTTATACTATAAGGAATCTTCCAAATCATCTGAGCTTCATTTGAAACATTTGATGACAGCACTTTGAGTGAGGCTGGAATTAGACGGGAAGCGCGGTGTTGAAATGAGTTGCAATGTTCCATTATCCAGACTTTTTTTGTCTTTCCTGTTGATGGTTGTTACGTCTGGAGTGTTATGTGGCAGGTGCTTCTCTGCTTGAATTCTAAAGTCCCAGAACACTTCAATTTCTCCTTTTCCTATTACTTTGTGTGTTTTGTGCTCCCACCAGTTCTTGATTGCAGGCAACTGATATTTCCTGCAGTTCTTCTAATGCACCATTGTTGCTACTTTGTCATGCTGTTGTCAGTAGTCAGTCTATGCAGCAGCTGACTAAGTGGTCCACCGTTTCTTCTGTTTCTTTACAGAAGCAGCATTTGTTTTCTGTTGCTATGTTTTCGATTCTGGCTTTGTACAGCCAGAATTAGTCCCTCTGGCTCTTTCTTCAACTTTTCTCCTCTTACTGTAGCTAGCTATTGCCAAGTCTTGTTGTTATCTGCTTTGACTGCCAGTGTTTAGTGTACTGTAATACTTTGCCTTGCTCTTTTCTGTGTTCATTATAGGCCAGTTTGGGGGTTTGGGGGGTGGGTTGGTACTCAGTAAGCTTTCAGGGTGCACTAGCTTCAATGCATCTTCTTCACTTGTTGTTCTTCAGAAAGTCTTCCAATGCCCTTTTTCCCCCCTTCAACTGTTTAGTTATACTTGCAACATTCCATACTCACAATGCTCCTTGGTAAATAGAGTCCATCAAGGTTGATGCATGGATAAAGGGTCATTATTTCTCTGATCTTCTTATCCAGGGCTTCTAGTTCAACTTGAGTCCAGTCCACTATTCCATCTGTATATCTAACACACGGATTTGCTCATGTGTTAATTGCATTATTGGTATTTCCACCACTGAATTTAAACTTCCAGATGTTCAATCTTCTGATACATTTATGGATTTCATTTGGCTTGATTTGTGTGCCACCCATCTCATCTAGAGGTGACTCTGGGTGGTTTACAAACATTCGCTCCTAACTTTTGTCTTGATTTCATTGTGCTTGATGTTGTCAGCCTGAAGGATGCCCAGATATTTTTAGTGATCTTCTTCATCCAGGCTCTTAATATTATTTCCAGAAGGCATTTTGATTCCTTCGGTTTTCACAAATGTTCTCCTGTTGAAGGCAATGTGGCTCATTTGACCAGTCAAATTCCATTGCAATACCTTGACTGTATATTTGGAAAGTGTTGAGCAGCAATTCTGTTTCGGATGGTGTTTTTCCATACAGCTTTAGATCATCTATGTAAAGGGAGTGGGATAGACTGGCAGATGTTTTTGATGTTTGATAGCCACGTTCTGACTTGTTCAGTATTGTTGATAGAGTAACCAATGCAATAACAACAGTAGTGGTGACTGTGTGTCTCCTGGAGAGATTCTTCTCTTGAAATTAACCTCTCCTGGTTTATTACATACACCAGCAGCCATGTCCACCATTCTGCATTGTTCTTCACACAAAGCTTCTACTGGCTCCTGTTATTTCTAGGCATCTGATTATCCAGTCATGTGGCAGGATGCATTCTTATAATCAAGTCCTTCCTTCATCATCATCATCCTCCTCCTTTTTCCAACACAATAAAACCCAGAACTTTATAAATCTATAAACCATAAAACCAAGACAAAACCTAGCACCTCAATAATCCCCTTGGCATGCTCCACAACCAAATCCAGACACCCTCACTCTATCCCAGTAAAAAGTCAGGTTCCCAAAGGCTATGGAACCTGCTGGATCACAGAATGTGGGTTTCCATAAGTCAGGGGCAGCCACAAAAAAAGGCAAACTTCCAGGGTCCCATTAGATGGCAAGTTTTCAGGGATGGAACCTGGAGCTTGCTCATCTTATCAGATCTGATAGGACAGGCACATGCTCTAAGGCAAGAGTGTCAAACTCATGGTCCATGGGATGGATGCTTCACGCGCTGGCCACACCCACACCCAGTTTAGCGAAGGGGGGGGAAGTCACAATACATCACATGACAACGCCATGACAACGCAAGTTTTACATCCCTGCTCTAAGAGAAAGGCGGTTCCACAAATCTATAATATATAATAAACACTGAATGAAGCACTGTCAGAAGCTTTCATACACGACTATCTTAATCCTGGTGAAATGGCTGAGGTTCATGGATCCAGTGGTGGGTTGCTACCAGTTCGCCCCACTCCGCCCACCCATCCAGACATCTCTGCGCATGCGCAGAAGTGTCACGTGCGTGCATGAGTGTGTGTGTGCCCACAAGCAAACCGGTAGTGACAGGATTTGTATCTCACTACTGCATGGTTCCCCCACCCCAAGCAACAGCTTAATCCTAATTTTTTTCCACCAGCTATTATGCCACCATCTGATTTTGTTTGCTCCCATTATTGGCATCATGGAAATGAATATTTAGAAGAACAGGTTCAAGGAAAGCCCAACTGGGTCAAATTGGGAAAACAGTCTCCAACTGAAGAAATGCTAGAAAGGAAGGGAGGACCCAAACAAGCCAAAGAAAGGTGAGGTTTTTCTGCAGATGTGAAGAAAACATCAGTGGAGTAAATGTCTCTGTGGAGCAGAACCAGGTTCAAAATAATGATATCTAAACTACTTGAAAAGATATAGTTTGTTGCCCTCAAAATTTAGTCAATTATTTTACAAAAGATTCTCTGGCCTCAAGTCAGCCAAGAAGCAAAAATAACTCTCTTTATATTTGGCTGATTCCCCAACCCCACCCCCATTGTTACACAATTTTGTTTTTGCTTTGTTTTTGTCAATTGTCTAGCTGTTTTTATTACTTTCCTGCCAGTCTCACAGAAGCTCAGAAATGCTTAGAGAACTAATATTTCTAAAGCTGCTGTTATTTCCCCCAAGGAAAGCGCTACTAAAGGATTAAAAAAGAGAGAAAGAGAGAAATGCAAATTGCTTTTCCAGGTCTGTTCTCTTCTCTTGCTCCTCTTTTGTAAAGGAAGAACTTTTTTTAAAACCACCACCACTCCAAGCAATGGTGCCACAACTTCCTGCTCATTTAGAGCAGAGGTGGGTTTTAGCAGGTTCTGACCAGTTCTGGAGAACCGGTAGCGGAAATTTTGAGTAGTTCAGAGAACCGGTAGTAAAAAAATTCTGACTGGCCCCGCCCCCATCTATTCTCTGCCTCCCAAGTCCCAGCTGACTGGGAGGAAATGGGGATTTTGCAGTAACCTTCCCCTGGATTGGGGAGGGAATGGAGATTTTACAATATCCTTCCCATGCCACGCCCACCAAGCCACACCCACAGAACCGGTAGTAAAAAATTTTGAAACCCACCACTGATTTAGAGGATATATTTTGATTGATCCCTATCCTTTTTTTAAAAAAAAATGCCGTTTGCAGTAAAGAAATAATTCTCGGACTAAAAAGAACCTTATTAAAGTACGAACATGAAGACACTGTAGTACAAAAAGTGGCAGAAGATTGTTGTGCTGATAATTTAAGAACCTGGGAAAAAAATGAAAAGGTCTTTGCACAATTTCTGTAACCTGGTTTCTAACATGCCACATACGCTACTCCTCTCCCAGGAGTTTGGTACAACTATTTAGTTTTAAACTATAAACTATTTAGGGTTTAAGAAAAGTGCTTTTTATTTTGGATATGCCCTAAGTGCCCATCCATTTCTTCTATGCCCAGCCAATTTTTCAGCAAATTTAAGAACACTATAGTTTACCTACATGTAATGAGAAGGAAATGATTTCATTCATCTCTAGGTATGGAAAGTCTGCAGTCAAGGATGCTTTAGATCTGTGTTTTTCAAACTTGGTAACTTTGTGTGGGTTTCAACTCCCAGAATTCCTCAGGAGGTATGGAATTGTAATCTTAAATAGCAATAGCACTTACACTTATATACCGCTTCTTAGCACTTATATACAGTGCTTTTACAGCCCTCTCTAAGTGGTTTACAGAGTCAGCCTATTGCCCCCAACAATCTGAGTCCTCATTTTACCCACCTCGGAAGGATGGAAGGCTGAGTCAACCTTGAGCCGATGAGACTTGAATTGCCAAACTGCTGGCAGCCGGCAGTTAGCCGAAGTAGCGTCCAGTACTGCATTCTAGAAACTGACGTTGAGAAATATTGCATTAGATTAAGCTTGTAATGTGAAGTCAACTGACTTGTTAACCCTTGCTAACTACCCAAGTTATCACTGTTGAAATAAAAAATTCAAAGGTGATTAAATTGCCTATTAGTTTAGTGCATTTGTATCCTACCTTTTCTGAGAGCTCAGCAGGGTAAGGATGAGGGTCTCCCCAAATTTTATCCTGCTTGCTCTGTCAGGCAGGTTTGAGCTGAAAGACTCAATGACTAACCCAATATGGTTACTGAGGATGAGAAACTTAGGTCATATTTATATGTAACTTCCAAAGACATGGGAGTAATACAGAGGTGGGTTTCAGCAGGTTCTGACCAGTTCTGGAGAACCGGTAGTAGAAATTTTGAGTAGTTCAGAGAACCGGTAGTAAAAATCCTGACTGGCCCCACCCCCATCTATTCTCTGCCTCCCAAGTCCCAGCTGATTGGGAGGAAATGGGGATTTTGCAGTATCCTTCCCCTGCCACACCCACCAAGCCACACTCACAGAACCGGTAGTAAAAAAATTTGAAACCCACCACTGGAGTAATAATATGCATTTTGAAAAAGCTCATTAGTTAACAATGTATTCATTATGATGACTGAAAACTTTAGTCGTCTACCGTTTGTGTAGGCTGCTTTGTTCTAAATCAATATGTTTATTCTTATTGCAATTTTCTTGCCTTTTTCTTCCTGATAAGCACAAGTACTGTATTTGATAGTTTCATGCAGCAAGTTTTAGTCTTCAGTCTCTCCAAGGTGAATTGTCAATGAGTAAGTGAGGATATAACTTACCTTGGCAAACCATGCACAGCTCTGACTCAGTATAAGGGACTGTCCTAGGAAAAGCAAGCCATCACCGATTTGAAATACATTTCTAGTGTAGCTTGCTTTCAACCATGTTCCTTGTTACCCTGCTTTGTTGAAAACATTTCCAGCATTTAGGCAAGATGCTTGTATCTACATCATTATGGACAGAACTATATCTAGAGAGCAGAGGTGGGTTTCCACATAATTTTACCACCGGTTCGCCGTGCACTGAAAATGTGTGTGCATGCCTTCCGTCCTTGCATGCAGCCTTCCGCACATGTGGTTTGCTCACGCGTGTGGCTTGCATGCATGCACATGATTTAGAAAATGTGGTTAAATAGGACGGCATAGCACCGGGGGGGGGGCTGGCCCACCCGCAGGTCGCCACTAGCGGTTCACCAGAACCAGTCCGAACTGGCTAAATACCATCTCTGCTAGAGATATAGAAAATGTCCTAATCATAGTTTCCTGGTTACCTTACCCAGGAAATATGCAAGGAGGAGGAGGAAGTATAATGAGCAGATGGAAGAGAGAAACGATCTTGCAGGTGCCCCAAAACACACAAGCAAAGGTGATCACAGCAGAAACATCTTCGTGAGATTCACAATCTGCTTAAAGGTGCAGATTCAGCAGCTGGTTGGACGACCGTATTTTGCATCCATTGCTACCTTCCAGGAAATTTTGTGTTCCCCAAACTACAAGAAAAGAAATTTTTGCCAGAGTAGCTCTCTGATGTTTGTAAAAGATCAAAGAAGAGAGAGTTTTTTTTTTTTTTACAAAACACCAAATTAAATAATCTGATCAGCTGTACACTCATGACCTGAATGGCCTGTACAGACAAAGCCCCCCCCCAAAAAAAACCCGAACCTCCAGCTGTGCGCCTCCGAGCCTTAACTCTTCTCTAATTTATATGTAATGATTTTTCTTCTTCTTCCAGATAATATATTTGTCACTGTTATGTTTAGGGGTTTAAATCTATGTGTTTATAAACAAGAACTAAGAAATAGCATAGTTCCCCTACTGTTGTCCATGGAAGGTTGGAAGCATTAATATTCTTTCTTTTTAAAAAAGTTTTTTACTTTTTTTTTTATAAAAATGTCAAATCAATGCGTGAACAGTGTGGAACCTGGGCGCCATACATTCCAATACAAATGAAACTGATCAGATTAAAAGTTATTATTACATTCAATCAACTTGTGTATTTTGTAATAACAATACGCATCTATATTAGGTTAGAGTCTATCATTATTCAATTATTCCACCTATTTCTCATTATTACTTTCATTTTATCAAATAAAAATGTATACATTAATATTCCCTTTATTTCTGTCACTTATTCTAGCCTTTAATCATGTCACTCTTTATTAAGAAGTTTTTTCTTTTTTTCCTGTCTAACTTTTAATCATGTCATCTGCCTAAAAAAAGAGGAAGAAAAAGAATAGAGGGAGAGAGAGGGAAAAGCAACTCAGAGCAGCAACAAAAAAGAGGAATCATCCATCCATCATCCCTTGCCCGCTTATACTTTAATTGCTATGCTTTAAAAGAAAGAGAGGAAAAAGGAAAAGCAAATCAGAACAACAATAAAGAAGAAAATCATCTACCCATCGTCTCTTGCCCACTTCAATACTTCGATTGCTATGCTTTTTTTTTTACTTGCCTCCCACATTCCTCTCTTAAGTCTCCATCTTTATCTATTTCTTGGATGTCCAGTCTAAGAGTTCCTCCCACCTCTACCCTCTTCAACTGCCTAGTTCCTAAAGTTTCTACCGAGGCCCCTGCCTCCATTTCAAACATATGTTCAGGGAGGCTGTTTTCACCTTCCCCAGGCTCTGGAGGTTTTCCTCTAGCCTCTGGGAGGGCGAAAACTGCCTCCCCCGGGTTCCGGAGGCCCTCCGGAGCTTTCCGGAACTTCTG
This sequence comes from Pantherophis guttatus, assembly GCF_059756535.1. NCBI lineage: Eukaryota > Metazoa > Chordata > Lepidosauria > Squamata > Colubridae > Pantherophis > Pantherophis guttatus. The sequence continues at coordinate 151,352,453 of NC_142063.1, forward strand.
GGAGGCTCATTTTTTCCACTCCACGAGTCTCCATGTGGGCCCTGCACTTACCTCGCATCCAAAACGGGCTGTGTGGAGACCCCTGGGAGGGGCAGGGTGAGGTGGGCGGGGCCAGCCAGGGGTGGGATTTGGAGGTTCTCCGAACCAGCCATAACATTAGCTATAGGTTCTCCTGAACCCGGGCAAACCCGTAGCAGCCTGGAAACTTAACCTCACTCACAGTAGCCAATTGCTCTCTAACTTAGCTTTTACTTGATTTGTATTGCCATTCCCTCCCTTGTTGATTGTTCTGTATAGATCCATGCAGTGGTGAAATCCAAATTTTTTTACTACCGGTTCTGTGGGTGTGGCTTGGTGGGCGTGGCTTGGTGGCCATGGCAGGAGAAGGATACTGCAAAATCCCCATTCCCACCCCACTCTGGGGCCAGCCAGAGGTGGCATTTGCCGGTTCTCCGAACTACTCAAAATTTCCGCTACCAGTTCTCCAGAACCTGTCAGAATCTGCTGGATTTCACCCCTGGATCCACATGAATACCACCCCACCTAGAGAAAAGACCGAAGCAGAGAAGTAGTGGAAGGCTTTTGCCATCTCCCCAAGTAACTAATGCCTTTCTTTTTCTACCGACATCACCAAAAAGAGAAGGGGGGAAACCCTCTTTACGTGGCTTTTAGCATATTGTACCATGTCCTTTTGAGCGTTTCTAATTTCCTTTCTACAGATATTAACCACTTGCTGGTACATCTCCTTGGTGACCGTTTTCATCTTCCATTTCTTATACGAGAGTTTTGAAACTCTTGACTCAATCAAAAGCAGCCTGTGCACAGCGGTTGTCCTCATTTTATTCCTCTCTGGAAAAGGGGTTCAATTATAATGGAAGTATTCCCCCCCCTAATCTCAACCTCCTCTCTGCCTTTGATCATGGGTTTACACTTTGGGACTGTGAAAGCCACAGGCAGCATCTCAAAAGAACTTGCAGTAGAAAATTACCCCTGAAAAAGATGGCTATAAAAAGGACAGGACCTGTTCCCTAACATCCACAATCACTGTGTTTGCATAAAGAAAATAAATACCAGAGATAATCGAGTAGACTTAAAATGTAGTGTCATAATAAACGTAATTTAATTTATTTCTAGATCATGGGTGCTTAAGATCTGGCCTGCGGGGCCACCCTGGAAACAGTGAAGGACCGGCCCATGATGCCTCTGCCAGCAAAAATGGAGCTTGGGAGGGCTGTGTGCAGCCCTCCTGAGCTCTGTTTTCGCTGGCAGAGGGTTGCAAGAGGCCGTCGCAGCCAAAAACGGAGCTCAGGAGCCCGTTTTCACTGGCAGAGCACTCAGGCCACCACAGGCATCCCCGACACGAGTGACATTGAGATGGCCACGCCCACCCCGGTCCCCAAAGGCAAATACAACCCCGATGCACCCCTCAATGAGTTTGACACCCCTGTTCTAGATAAACGTGGATACCTATCCTACTCATTTCCTGAAAAAAAAGTCTTTGCCCTGGACTTGCTAAGTTTCTTATAAATTGCAATCATTCCTCAGGAATGATGTTACTTAACTCCTTTACCTGGCCTCTAATATGCAGCTTCTCTCTTTGTTTTAAAAGGCAGCAGAAACTAGCAGAAAGAGAACAATTTGGATAGTCTCCTTGTTTTTGCTACATAATCCTCAGCCATGTCTGAGTCAGGCCAAACACTAATTGCGCATTCGAACCTGTTGGGCTTGAAGTATGGAAGGGGCTACCCAGCCACAAAGCACCTATAAAAGACCAACAGTCATCCCCGACTGTAATGGCAGTGTTAAATGGACAAATTATAATCCCATCCTAGATTAAAGCAGGGCCCCTAATTCCTGTAGATTTCACCGCATATAGATTTTTTTTTAAGTATATTTAAGTATATTTAAAACAATTCTAATTCAGAGTAGAATTTGGTGACTAAGAATGTTAATTAAAATTAAAATTAATTAAAATTAATTAAAAATGACTCAGCTGGATGGTTAAGCAAAACTGACAATTGCTCTCAATGTAGACATTTTCTCAGAACAGAAGGCCAAAAGCAGGGCAGGTTCTAACAGGTTCTGGAGAACCGGTTATTAAAAGCGGAAATTTTGAGTAGTTCAGAGAACTGGGAAATACCACCTCTGGCTGGTCCCAGAGTGGGGTGGAAATGGAGATTTTGCAATATCCTTCCCCCAGGAGTGGGGAGGGAATGGGGATTTTGCAGTATCCTTCCCCTGGAGTGGGGTGGGAATGGAGATTTTGCAATATCCTTCCCCCAGGAGTGGGGAGGGAATGGGGATTTTGCAGTATCCTTCCCCTGGAGTGGGGTGGGAATGGAGATTTTGCAGTATCCTTCCCCTGCCACACCCAACAAGCCACGCCCACAGAACTGGTAGGGAAAATTTTTGGATTTCACCAAAAGTGAAATTCAGATGTGTTCAGCAGGACAATTACGCAGCAAGGACTCTGAAGACTTAGCTTCACACATGCAAAAGTTCTGGCATCTCCCACTTTGAACAACTCAAGGAACCAAATGCATTCCTCTCTCTTTTTCTAAAACTCACTGACATGTTGCAATCCTTGAAAAGGTAGAAGATCTTTTTGGAATCCTAGAGGGGATGACCGTCCATGGCTCTAGGCCAGTATTTAATGTGCCTACCTTGCATTCAATGGGTCTAGGATTCAATCACTGATCTGCTTTCAAGGAGGGCTAAAAAAGATTATTTCTTAAAATCCCAGCTTCTGGTGTCCTTTCAGAATACAGTTTATACTCTTTTTTTTTTTTTTTTTTTGCAGTTTTGAATTGCTATGAGCAAGTGAGTTTATGGTCAGACCTAATTTTATTCCCATTTGGCCTTGCATCACCTATCTAAGACCAGAGTTGAAATTAGGAATTCATTGGAAGATTATGGGGAGAGGTGTATAAGAATGAGGAGTAAAAAGTTTCCTTGGCTAAAAAAAATATCAAAGGTCTCTTAGCATCTTGACCCTTTCTTTAGCTTTTATTACATTTTAATTCAAGTTCGATAGACTTTCATCTTTCTTGGAATTTTCTGATCAATGTGCATAACTCCACAATGTGGAACTTGTAGGAAGCAGTGCATTTCTTGTTTGTGTGTCCGTTTGGTAGTATTTGAGTTTGTTCTTGGACTGAATCTTTTTACATGATCACACAAATGGGGACTTCCCAGCTTGTAAGCTTCCATGCAAAGATTAAGATGAATGTGGGCTTCAAGATAAGAATGCTTAAGTGCAGCGAGCAAAGCGCCCAATTAGAATAGAATAGAATAGAATAGAATAGAATAGAATAGAATAGAATAGAATAGAATAGAATAGAATAGAATAGAATAGAATAGAATAGAATAGAATAGAATTCTTTATTGGCCAAGTGTGATTGGACACACAAGGAATTTATTTTGGTGCATACGCTCTCGGTGTACATAAAAGAAAAGATACATTCGTCAAGAATCATAAGGTACAACTCTTAATGATAGTCATAGGGAAACAGTCAATATAAATGTTAAGGATACCAGCAACAAGGTTACAGTCATACAGTCATAAGTGGGAGGAGATGGGTGATAGGAACATGAGAAGATTAATAGTAATGCAGACTTAGTAACTAGTTTGACAGTGTTGAGGGAATTATTTGTTTAGCAGAATGATGGCGTTCAGAAAAAAACTGTTCTTGTGTCTAGTTGTTCTGGTATGCAGTGCTCTATAGCAGTGTTTCCCAAACTTGGGAACTTTAAGAAGTGTGGACTTCAACTCCCAGAATTCCCCATCCAGCATGGCTGGCTGTGGGATTTTGGGAGTTGAAGTCCATACATCTTGAAGTTCCCAAGTTTGGGAAACACTGCTCTATAGCGTCGTTTTGAGGGTAGGAGTTGAAACAGTCTATGTCCAGGATGCGAGGTGTCTGTAAATATTTTCACAGACCTTTTTTTTGACTCGTGCAGTGTGCAGGTCCTCAATGGAAGGCAGGCTGGTAGTAATTGTTTTTTCTACAGTTCTAATTATCCTCTGAAGTCTGTGTCTGTCTTGTTGGGTTGCAGAACCAAACCAGACAGTTTAGAGGTGCAGATGAGAGACTCAATCATTCCTCTGTAGAACTGTATCAGCAGCTCCTTGGGCAGTTTGAGCTTTCTGAGTTGGCGCCGAAAGAACATTTTTTAGGTCAATCATTATTGAAATGACAACACATCATCTGACATCTTGATATGGGGATGGGGAGAAGGTAGAAACTTCAGGAAAAAAGATAGAGAATACCAAATTCAGATTAATTCAAACAAATGCCTGATTCAGTTTTGGCTACTTCTTTTTTTCTTAGCCAAGTGCCCCAAAGACCACTGGTTGATTTAAGAATTGAACTTTATATTTCTGAAAAGATCTGACCAGCAATGTCACCAAATGCCACTTTTAAACCTGATGGTAACATGATAAATATGATAATACAATAAAACCTGATTTTTTGCAAAAAAAATCTCAAACATTTCAGCTAAAACTTTATCCTGTTATAATGTGATGCACACATCATTTAACACAATCCATATTTTTCTCTGGATTTTTAAAAAATCATCTTGCTTGATTTAGAATTCCTGGAATCTCAAAAGTTTGCAATCATTTTATGTTCCTCTGTTTTGGTTGATCTAATAAAGATATTGATTGCAACAATAAGCAAATTGATGGATAATCGTGCATTGCATTATTATGAATTTTTTCCACGTCCTCAAATTCAACATTGCTGATTTTGCTTGTGTATCAAGCACTCATGTAGCTCCCTCCATCTTTAAATGTGAAAGCTTTCCACCTCAAATTCACTCAAAGCATTCCAAAAGTGTGTAGCTTTGTGCTAGCCAGTTCCAAGATTCACAGCTTGTGGTTAATGCTAGATGAACTGTGGTCCTAACAAGGTCACTGAATTGACCTTGGAGGATCTGGGAAAAAAATCTAAGTAAGATTAGACCTGCTGGGTTGGAAAACCACCAAGCAATCCTAAAATTATGGCCACACAGCAAAAATGAAGGGGGAAAAATCATATAAAAAGGCAATGGTAAAGCATTTCTATGTTGTTATGACATTAAAGGCATGCCATTTCCAGGGAATCACCAGCTGGACTTGAAGGAGTCATACAGCTCTTCTCATGCTCTGTGTCCTCTCCAAGCATATAGTGGAGAAAGCAGGTTCAAAACTCAAATCTTCTCCTGGATCACTACATTGGTCATTTTCCTGCTGCTATAACTAGTGATGTTCAATAGGGACAAGGAAATATATTTGGTAACAATAAAATCTACAATTTACTACTTAATGGAGAGGCCTCAACTGGTAGCTGCCATGTTCTCCAGATAGATCCTCAGATATGCCTAAAGCAGAGGTGTCAAACTCAAGGCCAGATTCGACCCATGGGGTCCTTAGATCTGGCTCGCGGGGCGCCCTGGAAACAACAAAGGACCGGCTCACGGTGCCTCTGCCAGCAAAAATGGAGCTTGGGAAGGCCATGCACCCTCCCCACGGATCCATTTTCTCTGGCAGAGGGTTGCAGGAGGCCGTCATGGCCAAAAATGGGGCCTGGGGCTATGTGCAGCCCCTCCCAGACTCCATTTTTGCTGGCAGAGGGCTAGCAAAAACAAAACAAAACAAGAAACGTTTCCCCTTTTGCATTTGAGCATGCAAAAAGGGACAGGAAAGGGGAAAGGGAAAGAGGAAAGACAAAGAAAAAGATGGGAAGATGGGAAGAGAGCAAGGAAGGAAAAATAAGGAAAGAGTGGAAGAAAGAAGAAAGGAGAATGAAGAGGGAAGGAAAAAGAAGAGGAGGGAGGGAGGAAGGAAGGAGATTATAATGAGAGGAGGGAGGGTCTAAGAGCACTTGGCCACCACAGGTGCCCCAAACACGAGTGATGTCAAGCTGGCCACACCTACCCCGGACCCCCAAGGTCAAACACAACCCTGATGCTGCTCTCAATGAAATTGAGTTTGACACCCCTGGCCTAAAGCTTTCCAGTTAAACTCCTGATTTGTCCCACAAGAATTAAAAGGAGACACATTGATCTGTGATCTTCAGAATTCTCCCAAGTACGTTTGTTCTTTTAATGCCAACATTTGGAAGGATTTATCTCTAGTTTATATGTCATGATCCGGTTTAATAAGTGCATCCCTCCCTATTCCCCATACAGTTTGGGTAATATTTCAGCTACCCTGATATTAGTTTCAGGATTTCTCAGGTCGTTCCTTTATTGAAAACCTGGCTGCAGCAAAGACCTCTGTATCATAAAGGCCATAATCATCCCTTCGGAAAATCAAAGCCCCCCAGCCTGCCACATCCATTCTCATCTTTAGGAACATCAAAGACATTAGACCTGCAGCGGAGAGAAACCCCATGTCTGAAAGGCTGACTTATTACTGTGAGATAATTGAAGTGACTAGTGGCAAATATTGTCAACAGAGTTATTGGGAAGACGAGTGTTTGTTAATGGGCGTTGAAAGAGTTCTTGCCTGAAAAGAAAAGAGCTCAGAGAATGCAGAAGTGGCCTTTTGTGTTTGCTGCTCCAAGTTTTTTATTATATTTAACAGAGATAAGAAGGGGGGCGAGCTCACCGAAGAAAACAAATCTCAGTGGCTATGGTAACTGAAGGTGAAATGTGTAATTTGCATCACTGTGTAAGCCCTCTGGGAGGCAATTTACATTGTTAGCGCTGTAACCAATTGGGATTGACGTAATCATGGATGACCTAACATACAACACCGAATCCGGGGAAATTCTAAGAATACTTCAAGGAGGCTGGGAGAAGGGGAAAGGAAAAACTTGATGCTTCTGGGACAGCATATATTAAATATACAATTTTATATAATAAAGGTGAAGAAATGGCAAAGTACATATTTTGTATGCAGAAGATCTCTGGTTCCTCTCTTGGCCTTCTCCAGGAAAGCCTGAGAAAGACTCCCACTCAAAACTCTGAAGAACCAGCACTAACCAGCACATAACATATAAAGTGCTTCTCTCTATTATTCTTGCTGTGCCTCCTTTCCTGCTTGAGATTTTTGCTCAAAGATAGTTTCATTAAAAGGCTATATCTACAGTATGTTTTCTGCTGCAGATCTCAATGGCAAAGCAATTAAAATGAACAGGGAGCAGGCAGGCATTCAGATCAGTGGTGGGTTTCAAAAAATTTTTACTACCGGTTCTGTGGGTGTGGCTTGGTGGGCGTGGCTTGGTAGGCATGGCAGGGGAAGGATACTGTAAAATCTCCATTCCCACCCCACTTCAGGGGAAGGATACTGTAAAATCTCCATTCCCTCCTCAATCCAGGGGAAAGTTACTGCAAAATCCCCTTTTCCTCCTGATCAGCTGGGACTTGGGAGGCAGAGAAGAGATGGGGGCATGGCCAGTCAGAATTTTTACTACCGGCTCTCTGAACTACTCAAAATTTCTGCTACTGTTCTCCCACCAAAGGTGGTCCCTAATTTTCTACTTGCATTTTTTACGTGCTTTCGAACTGCTAGGTTGGCAGAAGCTGTGACAAGTAACGGGAGCTCACCCCATTACACAGCACTAGGGATTCGAACCGCTGAACTGCCGACCTTTCAAGCTCAGCTTCTTAGCCACTGAGCCACCGAGTTCCTAATATAGTCAGCTTACATGGGCCCAAAGAATGTGAATTTCTGCTGGCTGATCTTTACCCCAAGTGAGCAACTGGTCTTTGCTTTGTTCAGGATTGGTTGATGGTTTCTTCTTCCAGTCCATGATCCTCTTAGTAACTGTTTCCAAATTCATAATTCAATTGCACCCGTTTCTCTTTCTCACTCTTTAAAAGCACCCAGTTTTCACAGTCATTCTTTACTACTGAAAGGATCATTCTGATATCTGTTGGCATTGGACCCCTCATGCACTAATCTAAATTTGTCATAGCTTTTTCTACCGGTAATTTCCTCTTACACTTCTCCAGTACATTGTTTATCTTTAGTGTTGATAAAAACAATGCATATTTTCCCTCTGTCAATTGTATTTATGCGCAGTTGGACATTACTTTTGTCTAGTTCATATTTAACATTAGCCTGTTTTGTCATAGTCTAAGAGCCTTGATAGTACAGTGGTTTAGTGCACCCTGTCATTAACACAGCTGCCTGCAATTTCTGCTGGTTCGAATCTCTCCAAGGCTCAAGGTTGACTCAGCCTTCCATCCTTTCTAAGGTAGGTGAAATGAGGACCCAGTTTGTGGGGGCAATAAGATGACTTTGTATAAAATATACAAAAGAATGAAGGCTATTGCTTAACGCATTGTAAGCCGCCCTGAGTCTCCAGAGAAGGGCGGCATATAAATCAAATAAAAAAAAAAGTCTATTTTTTAGTTTTATAACAACTAAATCTTCTTCACAGTAGCTAACAAAGTGGTATTGTCTGTATATCTCGAATTATTAAAGAGTTGATAGCCAGTTTTGATTTCCAGATGACATTTTTTTCCCACTCTTGCGATTCCTAAAATGTACGTGGCATGTATATTTTTATTATATTTTTCTTCCTGAATAAGTCAAAAAAGAAAAATTGCATAAACTAGTTTAATTACCCCTTAGATTTTTACATCTTTTAAACTTATGCTGAAGGCTTGTATACAAATTCCTTAATGTAATGGTGATGACGGTGGTGGAGTCTAAGCAATTTCACAGATTTCTGTCAGCAACCCTAATTCTCAATAACAGCATTGGAAACAACAGTTACGTCATCATGGCGTGTGTGTCTGTGTGAATTTTCCCCAATCCGATTAAAGCAGGATTGGGGAACCTGTATTTTTCCAGAACTGGTTATTGAACTAGTGCTAAGGTTCCTAAGACTGGCCATGCTGGCTGGTTGGTAACTAAAAGCAAAAGCTACCAAAAGTTGTAATTCAATAGCAGCTGAACAGTTAAAGCATTGTAACTTAAAATAAGTAGCTAAAAGTCTATGGCGATTCTCAGTCATTTAGGTCATGGTTGTCACAAAGATGCTTTTTCAGGAGACAACTGGACTTTCTTGGTTTTTCTTCTTCAGCTTCTTGGATGAGAAGCAAAATGTCTTCAAAGAAAAAACAAGAAAGTCCAGTTGCCTCCTGAAAAAGCACTTTTGGGACTTAAAAGAAGTATCCCAAGAGCCACGGTAGCACAGTGGTTAGAGTGCAGTACTGCAGGCTACTTCTGCTGACTGCTGGTTGACTGCAATTTGGCAAATCAAATCTCACCAGGTTCAAGGTTGACTCAGCCTTCCATCCTTCCGAGATGGGTAAAATGAGGGCCCAAATTGTTGGGGGCAATATGCTGACTCTGTAAACCGCTTAGAGAGGGGTGTGAAGTATTGTGAAGTCTAAGTGCTATTGCTAATAATCATTCCTCTGATTTCATTAAATGATCAACATGACTAAGTTCCATTGGATTTTGACAATATAAATTAGAAAATCAGCATTTGTAAAATCATATTTTTTAAAAAAAACAACTAAAAATCATCTTAACGGCAACACAGTTTTTCTTATAACACTTAGCATTTCCTTGTTTTGTTTTCTTACCGAGTGATCCTATTTTCAACAAATACCTTTGTGAATAAAGAACGAAGCTGGACTTTAAGACATGACATATGTGTAGGTCAGTGGTGGGTTTCAAAATTTATTACTACTGGTTCTGTGGGTGTGGCTTGGTGGGCGTGGCTTGGTAGGCATGGCAGGGGAAGGATACTGTAAAATCTCCATTCCCTCCCGATCAGCCGGGACTTGGGAGGCCGAGAATAGATGGGGGCAGGGCCAGTCAGAATTTTTACTACCAATTCTCCGAACTACTCAAAATTTCCGCTACCGGGTCTCCAGAACTGGTCAGAACCCACCCACTGAAACCCACCTCTGGTGTAGGTCTGTTTCTGTACAAAGAGTGTTTGAACAATTACCGCACAGCTCTTTGTAGTAAAGCACCTCTTGTTTCATCTTTGCAGCCTCAACTACAAAGAACAGCTTTTTGGTCTGGAAACCTCCCATGGCAATTGTCATTTGTGTTTTACTAGAAATGTGAATATTTGAATGTTTTCTGTGGCTGGTTCATATGAAATAGAACCCACGAAGATTATTGATCCTCTGAGATGCTGCTGGGTTGCAACATGAATCTCTGAAGGCAAATGAGCTTTTTAACTGTACAACCTCTGTGCAGTTTGACAGCGTTCCCTGGCATGAACCGTTCTGTCTTGGAATTTCAGAGACATCTGGAAGAAACCAACTTTATGACAGACTAGGGATATTTTTTAGGAAAGAAAGATAAACCTTACCATCCCATGTACACTAAGGATGGCAGATGAGATGAATTTCTTCTTTACAATAGTCCTTGTTTAGCAACTGCCTCAGACAGCAGCTGTTCATGGTTACAACAGTAATGAAGAAGCAACTTTGTGACCAATGCCCAGTTACAACCTTTGCAGCAATGATGATGATGATGATATTCATTCAGTTGTGTCCGATTCTTGGCCAATCTCTCAGACATACAGTATGTTTCCCATTGCATTCAGTTAGTAGGTATTGTCCTGTGCCTGACCCCTTTATTTCTCTCCCCGTCTCCAGCAGAGTAGAGGGATTGCCTAAACAAGCTAAGTCCTCCTGAAATGCTTTTCTCTGTAGTGCAGGGGTGTCAAACTCAAGGCTCGGGGGCCAGATCCGGCCCGCAGGGTGCTTAGATCTGGTCTGCGTGGCCACCCTGGAAACAGCAAAGGACCAGCCCACAGTGCCTCTGCCAGGGAAAATGGAGCTCCCAAGCTCCATTTTTGCTGGCAGAAGCCAAAAACAGAGCTCGGGATGGCTGTTTTTACTGGCAGAGGGTTGCAGGTAGTCATCACAGCCGAAAACGGAGCTCGGGAGCCTGTTTTTGCTGACAGAGTGTCACCACAGGGCCCCCTGACACGAGTGATGTCGAGCTGGCCATGCCCACCCTGGCCATGCCCCCCCGCCTCCCCCAAGGTCAAATACAAGCCTGATCAAGTTTGACACCCCTGCTGTAGCGCATCCCTAAACAGTGCTAACTGCAAGTTAACAAAACTCAGCTCTGGGACTTTAATTAGATGATTAGAATGTGCTGCCAGCTTTTAGCCAAAATTGACTAAAATTAAAAAAACACCCTAATCAGTTTAGGCAGTCAGTCTAGGGCACTTCCTTCAATGTCTATTCTCCAGGGAGTGCCTGCTTACTCTCTTGCAATCCCTTTCTCTCCACTGAATGTAAATACACCACTAGTATGAACATTCCAAAGGGGGGGGGGGAAAGGCCTATAACAGGGGTGTCAAACTCACGTCGTCACGGAGTCATCATGTGACAACTTTTTTCCCCTTCACTAAACTGGGCATGGGCATGGTCAGCCCATGATGCATCTGGGCTGCGGGCTGCAAGTTTGACCCCTCTGGCCTATAAGGTTTCCCTTTTACTCAGATTCTTCATGAGTTGAAATATGTAAACCTTCCCTGCCATTTGGACTCATCCAGCTGTTTGGGGTTGCATCTTCTGAGCTGTAAAAGTAATGGAAAGCTGAAGTAAAATCCTAGGTACAGTTGTGATAATGTGATTTTTCACTTTGCAATCATTTATTGACTGAAGTGCCGGTCCCAATTGCAGTCACTAACAAGGACTACCTGTTTAGGGATTGCTGCTAAACATTTAATCATGCCCTTATTGATCTTACCAGCACTGTGCATCGTCTCACCAAGCCAAAAACAATACAGGCTAAAATAATAATTTCATCATTTTAAAACAATTGACAGAATGTAGACAATAATAGAAAAACCACTTAATCACGGCAATTAAACCAAAAGGAAGCAGCCATTTATAACCAGCATTCAGATAAAGAGAGACTCCACCTCTGTCACCACCTGCTCTCATCATCTTAAATGCTGACCTTTAGATAACAAAATCAATTGCGTAACCCTAAATATTACTACATTTTGTTATATGTGTGTAAAGCTCTGTCCTGCTAATTGCTTATGTAGTCTTGAAATCATGGTCTTTTTGGTCTATAAGCATAATGAATTCTACATTCCATTCTCATTTCATAAATTTTATAATCTCTAAAATTTACCACTGTTGAATATTCTCTAATTGCAATAGGAAAAAGTATTTTTTTATTATTATTAGAATTCGTTAATATATGCTTATTTATTTATCCAGACTTGCAAAGTCTGGCCAAACTTCTCTCTTTTTAAACTTAAGATCATCAGATCTTAACATATTATTTTTTGTAGAGTGATAGTAAGTACTTTATTATAGACTCAGAATACATGCAAATAAAAGCATCTATAATTATAAGTGATATTTATATAAATATAAATTCTTTGTATTAAATTGTTTTCTTGACTTTTATAGTATGTAGTACTGTATATGTTTTCCTCTAAGCTTCTTAGAGTTGTCTGAGAAATTACAACAGAGAAGTACCTTAAATAATTAACAGTGCAATCTTATTCCCAGACCGTGGAGTTCAACTACAGTTACTGTCAGATTAATGGATATAAAACTGCTCTTAAATATCTATTAGGTCCAACAATTCCATACTCTCTCATTCCTTTTATAAGATGGTTGTTCATGTCACTCAATTCATGCTAGGACTTTGCCCCAAACCAAACCAACTTGAATATCATTTTTGGGATGGATATTTTATGGTTTCCTGAAGGAGGAATGATTTGGAGCTGTTTACTGTCATTCGGACAAGCATTGGAGACCAATACTATATTTTTTTTCTTAAAGTAATTAAGCAAACTGCATTTCTTACATTCATATCACTTTGTTATGTTCCGCACAAAATGGGATGGTTATAATTTAGCATTTGTAGGTAGTCTATTCGAATATCAGAATAAAACAGCACCATCAATAAGCCTTTTTTCATTTATGTTTTTCAGAAATAACACCTCACCCCAAGACATGGAAGCTATCATTAAACACATCCCTCTTAAAAACTTTTCATGGATTTCTATGAACAAGTGCCATGCTGTTATTGTGTCAAATTTTTAAGATCTGAAAAATAACATGCTGCCTCTGTCAGACCAAGTGAAGCAAGTGGCAAGAAGACAATTGGTTCATTCTGTTGATTAGAAGAGCTTCAGGAACAATGCCTTCAAAAGTCTCGTGTTTATATGTCTTGACAGTTGTATGTTGGGCAAGTGCTTTGTGGTACTTAAGCATAACACGTCCCACTTCCTCCTACACCTCATCTTACACTGTTCACAAAACTTATGACAGCATCTCAATGGCTCGAAAAAATGTTTCCTTTGGGAACATAAGGACTCGACCAATAAACCCACATTCATTTGATTTTCTCATAAATGAGCCAGAGAAGTGTGAGAAGAATGCTCCCTTTTTGGTTATTCTAATCAGCACAACACACAAAGAGTTCGATGCTCGACAAGCCATCCGGGAGACATGGGGAGATGAGAACAACTTCAAAGGTATTAAGATTTCCACTCTTTTTCTTCTGGGGAAAAACACAGACTCTGTGTTAAACCAGATGGTTGAGCAAGAAAGTCAAATTTTTCACGACATCATTGTGGAAGATTTCATTGACTCGTATCATAACCTGACCCTGAAAACATTAATGGGAATGAAGTGGGTGGCCACATTTTGTTCGAAAGCCAAGTATATCATGAAAACAGACAGCGACATTTTTGTAAATATGGACAACCTCATTTACAAGTTGCTCAAACCGAACACCAAACCAAGACGAAGGTACTTTACTGGTTACGTCATCAACGGAGGCCCCATCAGGGATGTTCGGAGCAAATGGTACATGCCTAGGGACTTGTATCCTGACAGCAACTATCCGCCATTTTGCTCAGGCACAGGCTATATATTTTCTGCCGATGTAGCAGAGATGATTTACAAAACTTCCCTCCATACTAGACTCCTTCATCTTGAGGATGTGTATGTGGGACTCTGTCTGCGGAAGCTTGGCATTCATCCTTTCCAAAACAGTGGCTTCAATCACTGGAAGATGGCCTACAGCCTGTGCAGATACCGGCGTGTTATTACGGTACATCAGATATCCCCTGAGGAAATGCACAGGATTTGGAATGATATGTCCAGCAAGAAGCATCTCAGATGTTAGGACTTTTTGAGATGTAAATACTTTGGTTCTTGTTATACGAATAGAGAGCAAACAGACAATGGGGTGTTCACTTTTAGGAGGAAAAACCTTAATAATATTTTGGGTTTGGCTGGTCTCCCCAGCTATAACTTCTGGTTTACGAACTGCAGGTCCTAACATAATGGTGTTATCCGCATCAGTCCAAACAAACAAAAGAGGCATTTGTCTTGTCTAGTCTATCAAGCGTATGCATAAGAAGATGAGTGTAACAAGCATAACATAAAAATTCATTCCCATTAGAAAGTCAGAAAGGAACCTTTCTCTAAGGCAATGGTGGGTCATTGGTTCTGAGGAAAACTCATCCTCACTGAAATTAATTTTAAAAAATGCAAACTGAAATGGTGCCATGATAGACCTCTATTCCAAATTAGATGCCACTTTCTCCTCAAAGTCTAGTTAGCACTTAGAACTTAGACTTATATACCGCTTCATAGTGCTTTTACAGCCCCCTCTAAGCGGTTTACAGAGTCAGCATATTGCCCCCAACAATCTGGGTCCTCATTTTACCCACCTCGGAGGGATGGAAGGCTGAGAGTCAACCTTGAGCCGGTGAGATTTGAACTGCTGAACTGCAGCTAGCAGTCAGCTGAAGTAGCCTGCAGTACTGCACTCTGACCACTGTGCCACCTCGGCTCTTATAGTTGTCAGTATAAAGTTTTTGCTATGACAGGATTCAGAATGAATCTTTGTAGATTTCTGTCCATGCATCACTCCTTCCAATGAACCAACCGTTTTCCCCTAAATTCAGATATGAGTAGCAGCTGAAGTAATAAATGGACCATAGCTAAAAGTAATTTGTTTTAAAAGTTACTGTTTTATATATAGAAACATTTCAGTATTTGAACACAAGCCTTTTGGATCCCTGTCTCCTCATTTAAAAATTCTACTTCCACTTAGCAAAAGTAGGCCCTATTGGATCTCCTTCGATTAACTATAAACTATAAACAGTATGGACAAACCAACAACTTCTGAAAGAAGTGCCAGAGACCAAAGGAGATGTCTAATTTTCCCCAGTAAGATTAGAGAGAGATTGACTTCAGAATAGGAAACCTGAGGTTGGATCCTTCTTAAACTGTCATTGTAAATAACATCCAAAACCAGCTGATCTGGGATCAAAACTCTTGGAAATCTTAGACAAGTTTTTTAAAGGAGTTGGTCCATGAAGTGTAGCAAGAGAACAATAGAACCTATATTCTTTACCACTATTCCATCCTGTGGAAGAGGGAATTTAAAAATACGTTGATGCAAACATCTTTCTCTCTTTCCTACTGTTTTTCAAAGCATGGAGATCACATACCCTTCACAGTTGGGTAGGCTAACCATTCCAAATTAGATTGCTCTGTCCCAATTTAAAATATTCTCCAGAATGTAGTAATATATAATTTTCTTCATTGTAACAACCTTGCCAAATGCCAGATCTGCTCCTTGCCATCTATAAATGAAGGTGTCAAAAGGTATTGGTAATAATGTCAATTTAGTGATGAAGGGATGTTTGAAACCTCACATGTGTTTAAAGGGGGAAATTGCTAAATGCTGTCATTACTTCCCTTTTAACAATTGAAGTACTTGCTTTTAATGTTGTTTACTAATTGAAAATCAACGGTGCCACTTTATTTGCAGGAATAGTGTTAAACAATCAGTAGAAATACTGCATAACTAAGGAAGGAATTAACATTACTGTGATGTAACCAAATGCTAATAAACAATATGTATAATTATGGATTGGAAGATAAGAAAGTTCACAGCCAAAATTCTGAATGGAACACTGTTAAAAACATAATTTATTGCAACGTCTATGGAGATTCTCAGTCATCCAGGTCCTGGTTGTCCCAAAGGTGCTTTTTTTCAAGAGGCAACTGGACTTTCTGCTTTTTCTTTGAAGATGTTTCACTTCTCGTCCAAAAAGCTTCTTCAGCTCTGACTGGATGGACCAGAAAGTCCATTTATCTCTTGGAAAAAAGTATCTTTGGGACAGTTTATTGCAACACTTGGCTTTTTAAGGAGCTCAGGCGTATTTTTAATTATAATGAATGCCCACTGGAATTATAGATCTGTATGCTGTAAAGAAGAGTGGGGGAGGGAACGAAAAGCTCCACAAGTTAAATAGGAATTTATTTATTTCTCGTTTGTGCCCTTCCAAATGGCGTTATCAATAGTAACATTTGAAGTCAACAAGCATCACAATTTGACAGACATGCTGGTATTTTATTCATTTAAAATACAAAACTCCATTTGGCATTATGGACAGGGGTGATGCGTAGTATTTTAAAAGCCAAAAGATACCATGTTTATGGAACCCAAGTTCAGTTTGGTGGTTGACTTATTCTCCAAAGCACTAGAGGGGCAGGACAAGAAGTGATATGTGGTAGAAGTTTGTTACAGAGTGATCCAACCTAGAAGTAAGGAGAAATGTTCTGACAGTGAGAGCAATAACTCAGCTGGCCTCCTGGGGTTGCAGGTGTTCCATCCCTGGAGGTTTTCAAAAACAGAGTGGACAACCATTTGACCGGGATAGTATAAGGCTCCTGCCTTGATTAGACCAGGGGTGAAATTTATTTATTTATTTATTTATTGGTTCGATTTATATGCCGCCCTTCTTCGGAGACTCAGGGGGGCTTACAATGCGTTAAGCAATAGCCTTCATACTTTTGTATATACCTGCTTAGTAGGGCTTTCGCCCCCCACACCCCAAGCGGTGTTCTTTTTTATACAAAGTCAGCTGGTTCGGACCAGATCGGGCAATCTGGTAGCGATTGTGGCAGATGGTTCGGAGAACCTGTAAGCAATGGCGGTGTGTGGCTCCGCCCACCCACCTGGGTGTTGTTACTTCCTGCTTTTAAAAGGTAAAAAAAGGCTCTGTCGATCATGCACCACAGCTGTGATCGTCAGAGCCTCTTTTTTTACCCTTTAAAAGCATTTTTTACAACCTATTCACCTGAATACTTTACTTTAAAAAAGTAAAAAAAAAAGTTGGCCACGCCCACCCAGTCACATTAACCCCACCACCACCAAGCCACGCCCACAGAACCAGTAGTAACAAATTTTACATTTCACCGCTGGTTTGGACTAGAAGATATCTGAAGTCTCCCTTCCAACCCTGTGATTCTATGTTGTGTGTTCAATGGACCATTTTCTAAAAAGTACATGTTTAAACATCCTATTGATAGAATTTCATCAGCAAGACCTTCAATTCAACCTATTATCATTGGACCATCTCTGGAATCTTTCCAGCATCTAAAACTACATTTCATTCCTAAGAATTTTTAAAATATTTATAATTTAATAACACTTTTGCTTTTCTTTTGGGGGGGGTAATCAGAATTAAAAGATATTTTGGAACGAATGAATCGGTGATAAATGCTTCCTGCTTTGCTGTGCATATATTAGAGCTGTGCAAATCAGCTAATTCATTTGATGTGAATTTGCAACTTGATCTTAGGAATCAATTTGACCTGGTTCAGATTTGCAATGGGATTGACACAATCAATGCATTTTAATAATCTGGATGCTTGAGTACATATACATCCTTCCACTGAATTCTGAACTGTTGAATCTGTTCAGCAAAATTAATCGAAAGGATGTTTTGACTGAATTGTCTTCATAATTCAGCTTCATACATTTCTAGCATATGCAATAGCTTTGTTTGGATAGAACAGTATCCAGTACCATGCTTCCACGCCCCCTCACTTTATGCCATTGTCATGAAGCTAAGAATGAACTGAAATAGTATAGTGGATCTTTACTGCAACACTTCATATATTCTTCTCATGGGGAATTTCAGCAGTAGGATGTCCTTTGGCTCTCCTCTGCATGAATCCTATCATGCGATCATTACACTGGCCCTGGATTGCTTTAGAGTGGATTTGGGAAGATGGGATGAATAAGAAAAGAGGAAATTCTTCTCTAAGGTTATATTATTCCACCAACAGGAAATGTTGGTTGCTAACTTAGATGCATTTTTTTTCCAGAAGTAGCATCTGACATTGGGCTGATATCCAATAGATGGCCATTGCTTAGATAACCTTTGAACGTTTCCTTCTTTGGCCATCCAAATTATTGATGGCAACTCAGACTGTGCCAATTCAACTTGTTTCAAAGGGAAGGAAACAGAACATTATGCAAACTCTTTGAATCCTCTCTACTTGTAGTTACTTCTTTCCCTTCCCATATAACTAATGTGGTGATTTTAATCAGAATGAATAAGAGGACTAGTTCCTTGAGATGAGTAGAAAGCTGCAGTGACTGAATGCATCCTGAACCAAAGACCTCTTTTAGGCACCCTTCATTGGACTTTTGTTGGACATCTTACTCCACTAGACTGCTAGCATCTTTTTGAACATGCTTACAGTATGATTGGATTAAATCATAATTCATAAATACTGGAGATACGTCTAAGAACACCTTAATTAATACCTACTAAGTTCCCAACCCTCCTTGACGTATACACATGTCTAGGAATACTTTAGAGACCAGCACAAGCCTATACACTCCCATGTTTTGTTCCAACATATGCTTAGTTGTCTAGGATGGGGTGGGCAAAGCTAAGGTAAATGGATACGGTCAATTGAGGAGAAGACAGGAGGCAGAACACCTTTTAGGAAGTAAGGGCTTCATGTCAATGTTTAGCATGGCAACTATTCTGTGAAAAGGGAAGCCATCCCCTGCTGAAGCAACCATTTTGTGAGAAAGACCGCAGACAGTCTCAGGAATTCACTAACTCAAAAACATTGTCTATCCTGAGTCCTGAATGTCTTTTTATTGTGTTCAGCAATTGCAGTGATCAAAGAAGTGTATGAAATTCCCTGCATAGACCATATATGCTATTATTTAATTACTATGGCCATGTGCAGCAACTACATAATTCAGCCAGCCAAAGGAGATGGATGTTGCTTGATAGAAACTCCTCTTTAAGCAGAAAGGCAACTGCTTAATCCCTTTTATCTTATCCATTGAGCAAGGCTGTCACTCACTAAATTGCTAATCCATACTGTTAGATAATTAATTTGTTTCAGGAACAATCATTATTTATTATTTATTTTATTTATTTATTAGTCATATTTCTATGCCGCCCACTCTCTGAGGACTCTGGGCGACTTACACCAAAGACAGTATACTAAATAGCATATTGCCCCCAACAATCTGCGTCCTCATTTTACCCACCTCGGAAGGATGGAAGGCTGAGTCAACCTTGAGCCGGTGAGATTTGATCCGCTGATCTGCTGAACTAGCAGTCAGTTGAAGTAGCTGCAGTACTGCACTCTAACCACTGTGCCACCTCGGCTCACTGCTTAACATAGTTTTCATATAGTCCTTGCAAAGGAAGTCACTTCTAAGTATTCTAAGTAAAGAAATAAATCAAGTCCCAGGCAGTCACCTATCAGAAGGCATATAATACAGCCACAACCAAGATCTCAAGGGCCTAAAAGTTCTTCAGAATAACAGAGTTGGAAAGGACCTTGGAAGTCTTCTAATCCAACTTCCCATTCAGGAAACCCCCTGCTCAGGAAACCTGCTGTCCCACTGCTCAGGAAACCCTATATCATTTCAGACAAATGGTTGTCCAAACTCTTCTTAAAAACTTCCAGTGTTGGAGCATTCACAACTTCTGGGAGGCAAGTTGTTCCACTGATTAATTGTTCTAACTGCCAGGAAATTTCTCCTTAGTTCTAGGTTGCTTCTCTCCTTGATTAGTTTCCACCTGTTGCTTCTTGCCCTGCCCTCAGGTGCTTTGGAGAATAGCTTGACTCCCTTTTCTTTGTGGCAGCCCCTGAGATATTGGAACACTGCTATCATGTCACCCTGTGGCCTCCTTTAGTTATAAAGAAGGATCAATTGCACTTATAGGTCAAAAGGCCTAGAAACAGAAGAGCAGAATTCAAGCCACAAAGAAGCTCTAAACTGCACTGGGCACATATTAACATGTATTAAAATGTTTAAAGTATTATTTAACTTGTTCTTCTTGTCTCAAATAGTTGGCCTGTCCAGTGTCTCCTGTTTTTCTTAATTGTCCTTTATTAAAGCCACATTCGAAAGGAAATGTGCACCACTGCTTAGATAAGAGAACGCTGACAATGTAAGCTGAGAATTTAAAGACACTGTTAACTTTTTCTGTCATGTCAAATCTTGAGCTCTCCAAATGGTTTGCTGATCATTTTCCTCTTGTAGACCTTCTTTTTGTGATATGAAGGAAAAACAAAGTAGCAGTGACACTTTACAATAAGTCGGTATTTGTGAGGGGGGGGGGAATGGTCAGTCTTCTTTGGCCATCCTTGTTGGTTATAAAGAAATTGCCGTCACGAGTTTGAAGAACATGAGGCTGAGAAAGTCTGATCTACAGATGCTACTGTAGATGTCCACTGTATTTCCACGTAACACTTTTCTACCACTGTACTCCACTCTCTCAATAGTCCTACTATCATATCACTTCATTGTGTGAGGGATCAAGATGGATTATGTGTTAATTTCACATTTTACGGAAAGTTCTTGGGCAGCAGGATGGCATGACACTGACAGGAGAGGCATGTGCAGAAATGAGAGGTTGGGCTGGAAATTCACCCTCTGAAAAAGAGGCAAATATCACCCCCTTCCTGCAATTTGCTCATATCATAATCAAAATCCCAAGTGGGCCTAAATGAAACCACCAAAGTGCAAGAGGGATAGGCCCAAGGGTGGAGCTTCATTTAAAACACACACACACACATACACACACACAAACACACAAAAAACAGTAGTAGGGCAATCAAAAAATCAGCAAGGATTCAGCAGGCTTCATAGTCATAAGGTATTAAATGCATAAAAAGGATAAGCAAAAAGGGAACAATGGAAAGCATCACTTGGAGACAATGTATGGCTGGAACCCTGACCCAAAGCCTGACCCCTGATAGAGCCTTTCCCATGTAGGTTTCTTTGCATGCAGGATCCTAAACCACAGATTGTCATGCCTTAACTGGTTTGTTAGCTTTCCTTAGCACAAGAGGTAGCTGCACACTCAGAGAGGTGAGTTCAGCACAGCATTGAGTCATAGTCTGCAGTATTGTGAGATACAATCACTCCCAAGTAGTTTTAAGACTAACATCTGCAAACCATGGGCTCTAATAATGGCAACACCGCCTATGGAGCAACACTGCCTATGGAAAACAACCCCTTTAGCAACAAACATCGACCAAAGCCCGGAAATGTTTACATCTTCTCCAGATGTCCATTAACGCTTAGGATTGTCTCTTTCTATTTTTTCTGTTCTTTGACAGATTTGTAAATATTCATCTTTTAAAAATGCTGTATATATTTTAAGTCAGCTTCTTCTCTATCCCACTGCATGTGTGTGTGTGTGTGTGTGTGTGTGTGTGTGTGTGTAGAACCAACTTGCAATGTAACATTTGGTTATGCATGGAGCTGCATCAAAATTTCTGTCAGTGTTCAAGATCCTTAAGCATGAGAGCCCTGATTTTTTTTTTTTAATGTACATGATGTTTAAAAGTGATTTTAAAAAAACACAAATCTGTTTCTCAATTCTTTTGAGCAAACAAGAAAAAAGATGGAATCAGCAAAGGGAACCACTGGGACGTTATAACTAAAGACAAGCTTCTTTCGTTCTGGAGGGAGGGACCTCCAGAATTGCTAACTTCAACTCCCAGCAGCCTCAGACAATGGCAAGGGATGCTGGAAAACGTAGTACAATATCTGAAGCTCCTAAGATCTCCCTGCCCCACTAGTCTTGGCAGCATTTGGTCAAAGATTGTTCAGAACCAAAAAATGATCTTTGTTTTTTACGTCTATTTTAAGTTCTTTAACATTATTTTTATAAAACATATGGTTTGTTCATAACAGGAAATTATTGGAACAAAATGCTTTTCATCACAGTAATCCCAGTCTAAATTTAAAAATCCTCTTTGATTTCTATTTTTGAAATGTAAGTGGACAAAGAAGACATTGCCAGTAACTTTCAGAAGCCTTATCTTCTGGAGAACTATTTTATTATAGATATTCCTAGTGGGTGACTTTGGAGGATTCCAGAGTCATTGAGATTCAATCAATAAATTGATCCTTTATTGGGATTAAAACAGATCTATGTACAGAACGCTGATTTGCAATGAAACGTCTAATAAACTAAAGAAACATGACATTATCTGAAGTGAAAATGTACTATTATATACAAATGGCTGTATTTATGTATTTACTTATCAAAATTGTATATATTGTTTTATCTAATGTAATTGTCAAAAAGTGCTTCTTCTAGTTGAAAAATGTTACCTTGGAGTTATAGAGATGCCAGCCAAGTTGCTGATCAAGTTGAATATTTCCCTATGGAAATGGAAAATGTCTCAGACAGGTTCCATTTTGTCACTCCTTACGGAAAAATAAAATGGTTTCTGATAGCACGAAGCTCAACTATAGTTACGTTGGAAGAGGATGGAGTGTTATTTTGCTGATCGTTTTTAAAAACTGGGGAAATAAATTAAAGAACAGCATTTGTGTATATAGTCATCATTGGTTAAAAAAAACTTTCTCAGACATTATCTGCATTTCTTGCATTGACTATGTTCCGAAATTCTGAACTGCAACCACGCATTTGTAAGCAAATTAGATCATATGGGATTTATTTAGCAGAAGCATATGTTCAGTTACTTCTGGCTTAGTGTTTAATATAATAGAATATTAACTTGGCAGTTCTTTTATTATTAACTTGTCAGATCTCTTAAACCAAATAATACATTGACAAATGAGGAAGAATTCAGGGGACAGCTGTGACTATGACACATCAGCATGCAAGAGACAGGAAATAGTTGAGAATTTAAACTACATGAAAGATGGATAATCTATAACCCAAACTCCTTTCCTTTCAGGAACCTTCAGAGCCCTCCAGAAATATAGTACCAAAACTCAATGACAAGCTGCCAATATTGATTAAATGTTCTTTAATATTTTTGTAAAACCCTAAATCTCCATTAGGCTCTACCCATGTATTTTAATTTTTGTTAAAAGCCCTAATCCCACAAAATGAAGAGGGAGGAGAAAGGGGCAGAAATTCCAGTCCTAATAGCTCCAGTGAGGTCACCACACCACTGGCAAAACTCTTGCTTCTTTTAGAGGCCAATACAAAAACAAAGGCTGCATGGTTCTGGTCTATACTAGTTCTGTTCAAGAGCCATGATGAATGCTTTTGGCTGGCAGCAAGAGGGGAAGGAAAGAAGGAAGGAGGGAAGGAAGGAAGGAGGGAAGGAAGGAAGGAAGGAAGGAAATCCAACATAAGAGAAAAAACTCATAAAGATATGCTAAACTTTTATTTAGAGGAAGCTATAGAATTTCATTGAATGAATTTTCAGCAGGTGACTGAGAAAACATATCCAAGTGAATATATATTCCTCATGAAGTTAGTCAAGACAGATTCATTTCCCAGTATGATCATCGGCAGCTGCTGCAGAATTTATCTGTCGTTCAGCTGTCAAGATAATTTTGCTACCTAGACCTCTTTCTCCAACTATTTTATTTTGACCAACATGGAGGAAAAAGGAAAAAAGGAAGACCTAAATAATGTTGTTTTTCTAGGTAAAGTACCAGTTTTCTGTTATTAAGTGTCAGAGTAAGATTTTAAGGTGTGCATGTTTCTTTCCTCCACACCTCCTATGCTTTTGATAAGAATTATGTGATATCTGTGAGTTTGGCAGACTAATCATGCCAGCAGTCCAAATCTAACATTTATAAAGATCACTTACACATTTTTATGCATGGTTTCATAGATTAGCTAATGTATCCCAGCACTTTTGCCAGGCTGGAACATCACAGTGCCATAAAGGAGAAGAGACAATTCCATTCCAAATACCATGTCCATTGGGGCTGGGCCATTGGATGCCAAACACACATCAACTTTAACCCCCCCCCATAGTGCTCCCCAAAAAAGTATGCACCTGAGCTCCCAGAATTCTTCAGTCAGAATGACTAACATCTGGATGACATCAATTTTCAGTGAGACTGAGGCAAAGGATGATTACCTATCATTTGAATAGGTAGAACATCTAATTCTTTTTCTTTTCTGATGTCATCGTTGCATCCCATACAATTTTCAAAGAAAACAATGCCAGCTGACATTGAGTAAGTAAGTTTTGGCGCCAAATATTAACACATGTAAGTAGATTACTTCCTGTTGAGCAACAAATGTTCTGCGGAGCATCCAATATTAAAATATTTTTTTGCATTACACCTCTCAGTTCCTCTTGACAATTATTCAAACCATCTATCTCACACAAACCAAATTCATTCCTCAGAAGGAATTCTGGGCATCCAATAAAACCCGTCATCCCAAAATATAAACAATCCAAGGTTTCTTTGGTCAGCATATTTTGAATACTTTTCTTCTTTTGTCTTTCAGAAATGAAATAAGAAAGCGTTTTCTGTTTTACTTGCGAAATACACTCACAGTTGGTAGGTTTTTATTAGCAGTGAGAAAAAAATGTTATTGCTGTAGCTTTAAACAACTTCATTTACCACCTTCCTACTTTACCAGAGGGCTGTTTTACAATATTTGCAATAAACAATTTGCAGGCATGGCCTTATTTTTCTTTTGGAACTGGCCTTATCTGAATTAGTATATAGTGTTTATTTAAAGGGTTCAAATAATCTAGAAAGTTATGCCCCCACCACCACCACCACACACACACACACAGAATGAGGTTCCTCCTGAAATCTAGGTGCCTCCTACTCAAGTGGTATTTCAGAGGGTCTTGAAGACTTGACTTTTTGCTCAGAGCTTTGACAAGGTTGGCAGGAGCTGGGGTGTGTGGATGGAAGCTCACCCCATTGCATGGCGCTCGGTTCTCGAACTTGGGGCTATTGGCTTTCCAGCTAACAAGCCCAGCATCTTAATCACTGAGCCACTAGCTAAACAGGTACCAATTCGGTGGGAAGATTACAGTGCTCCATGACATCATGCTAGGCACATGACCACTGAAATGTTATCGGACAGCGCTGACTTGAAATAGAGATAAGCACCGCCCCCTGTAATCTGCAAACTAGCGGAATAAAATCTGCAGAGACTCCTTTACCTTTAAAGCAGGGGTATCAAACTCAATTACATTGAGGGCCGCATTAAGGTTTTGTATGACCTTGGAGGGGCAGGGGTGGGCATGGCCATGGTGGGCGTGGCCAGCTCAACAACACTTGTGTCGGGGGCACCCATGGTGGCCAAGTGCTAAGGCAGAACTTCCCTGAGACCCTCCCTCCCTCTCATTATAATCTCCTTCCTTCCTTCCTTCCTTCCTTCCTTCCTTCCTTTTCTTTGTTTTCCTTCCCTCTTCCTTCTCCTTTTTTCTTCCTTCCTCTCCTTTTTCCTTCCTTGCTCTCTTCCCATCTTCCCTTCTTTTTCTTTGTCTTTCCTCTTCCCCTTTCTCCTTTCCTGTTCCTTCTTGCATGTTCAAATGCAAAAGGGGAAACATTTCTCCTTTTGTTTTGTTTTTAGTTTGTTTTGCTAGCCTTCTGCCAGCGAAAATGGAGCTATGGGGGGGGGCGCACAGCCCCCCTGAGCTCCATTTTTGCTGGCAGAGGCACCGTGGGCCGGTCCCTTCCTGTTTCTAGGCCAGCCAGAGGGCTAGATGTAAGCACTCCACGGGCCGGATTAGAGCCCGCAGCCTTGAGTTTGACACCCCTGCTTTAAAGGAAGGGTGACTTCTGATACTTTGGGCCTAGATTTTGTTTTTGCCTGGATTTTGCAATCTTTTGTTCCTTGTTCCGCAGTTAATTAATTAAAGTTTATAACCTTAGCTTGAGTCCCATACTAATGAACTGACACACAGTTTCAAAACCTTTTTCTTAACTACACAATGGAACAAGAGATTGAATGCATTTGGTATCGTGCAGAATGAAGACTTGAAAAATCAAAGCAGAGCTGAGGTCCTGCTGGCAACCAACCTATTTCAGATGAAGCCAATGACACTTTTAGGTGCTTTAGAAGCAATTTTGCTTTTATGTGACCAATTATTTCAGTTTTCCCTCCCCCAAATTGCCAAAGAATGACTGCAACTGTTACCTAAGGTTTAATTAATGTACAGTTTAAAGCAGGTTGGCTATTAGTATTAGCAGGGTGGGTTTTTCAGAGTTTGATTATCTTAATTACAAGTACTCTATTTTCTCATTTAGTTAATTGTCATGGATCTCTGAACATATCTACAGTGCTGTGCAAAAGGCAATAAAAGCACTGAAACGAGGCTACAGAGAACAATGTGCCTGAAAACAGATATATGCAAAAAGAAACTTTACCTAAAAGAATTGTTTCATTTCTTACTGTTAGTTTCTCACTATTAAATAAATAGCTGCCTCTAACAATTATATTAGCTGCAGAGTAATGTCTTGTATAGAGTTTTTAGAAAATCTATTTACATGCCTTTGAAAAAAAATTCAGTATTTCTGTCTTACGCTAAGTAACAATTGTGCATTTTGTAAAAAAGAAACATGCATCAGAACTTCTGCTTTGGGAATGTTTTCTCCAAATGTTTAATTCAGCAACCAAAGGCAACAATGAATGACTTGCACCATTATATAAAACTACAGCATAGATACTTGATTTATTAACATGCTGGACTTAAAAATTAATGGAAAATATGAGGCCAGAAATTCTGTATCTGCCTTCTTGTATAAAAGAAGATAATTGTAGAAAATGCAACTTTTCCTTGTCCTTTTAGCTTTGTAAAATTGATCAAGATTCCATCTTCTTTTATCCCATTTTTAAGAGGGTTATTGTGTGATGTGTTGATGTCGCCGAGGTGGGGAGGTGGGGGGCTATTATATTACTTTATTACTTTATTATTTGATTATTTTCTTCTATTAGTTTTATTTTTTACATATGATGTTTTTATATTTGTGTAAGCCACCTTGAGTTAACATGTGCGAATAGGCGGCAATATAAATTTTCTAAATAAATAAATATCCACTTCCATACTTGCAAAGATATAAACACAATCCCTCATTTCCTGATCAAATCTTCAGTGCCACATATCTTCAGCAAACAAAGGCTAGAAAGACATTAAATACAGGAAGAGAGGGAAAATAGAAAACTCATGGTTCAGAATGTCATCCAGGTCATAGTTGTCTCAAAGGCACTTTTTTTCTTCAAAAGGCAACTGAACTGTTTTTCCTTGAGGAAAAAGAAGAAATTCAGAACTGATGAACCTTCTTGGATGAGAAGCAAAAAGTTTTCTTCTTCCTCTAGGAAAAAAAAACAGTCCAGTTGCCTTTTGAAGGGGAAAAAAGGTGTTGTTTTTTTTCAAAGCACCTTTGAGTCATATTAAAATGAATGAGTCACATTGAAAATATTAAATTAGAAATTTCTAATTAAAAATAATCCATACCAATATTTAGCCCACGGTGATATCTATACCTTCAAGCTTTACTTTACTTTACTTTAGCAATATGTACCACAGTGGTATCACCTAAGGAACCCATAGCTCCGTGATAGTGAACCTATGGCACATGTGCCAGAGGTGGCATGCAGAGCCCTCTCTGTGGGCACGCGCGCCATCGCCAGCTGCTTTTTTTGTTTCTGGCATGCACATGCGCACTGGCCACCTGGTCTTTGCATGCGCTGGAGCGTCGGAAACCCAAAGACCAGCTGGCCGGAGCGCATGTGCGCACTGGTCACCTATCTTTGGGTTTCCGATGCACCAGCACATGCTCTGACTGCTCGCGTTCCAGTTTGGGCACTTGGTGCCGAAAAGGTTCACCATCACTGCCATAGCTGGACCACAAATCTCCAGATGACAAATAAATGGCTACAGAGTGTGGAGTTTCCTATGGTCAATGTGTTCAATCAATTTCTATGAAAAGATATAAAGTCAAGAAGCATTACTCTAGTCCAGCAGTGTCAAACTGGTGGCCCATGGATGGGATGCGTCATGCGCAGGCAATGCCCATCCCACCTCCGCAAATGGGAAAAACGTTGTGAAACATCATGTGATGACAACATGATGCAGCGAGTTTGACAGTTTGACAAGAAGAACTACTAGATTAATATGATAGATGCATATCCTAGTACAGAAGTGCTGTGTCTGCTCAATGGGTCATGTGAAAATAACTCTTAGTGGTCAATTAGTTGTTCTTCTTGTGACATATTTTTAATTTTACATGACTGTCCTCTGAAAAACAGGCTACTTAAAAGAAGAGAAACTCCCTTGCAAAAAAGATAGTTATACGTTCAGAAAATTACCTTGTTAAGAATAAGGCAGTACTAGAATCCTTCAGGTTTCATTAAACATTTAATGTCATGGGTTCCTCTAACGATCAGAAGTATAAATTGGGTGAAAATGGGACCTTTTTTTGATAGACAGTATTAAACAATAAAGTCACAAATTTTCATCAAAAGGTAGAAGCTGTTGTATGTTCTGGGGTGCGTATGTGTGTGTGAGACACAGTTTCCATCCTAGTGGTCAGGGAAAAGGAAGGAGGGAATATAACATCCAATTAGCCCTTGGCAGCTTTAACAAAGGATGTTAGTACACAAGCATCACAAACATTATTTCCTAGCATTCTGATGAGCTGCTGATTCATTTTAGAGCACGTACACTCATTATTTTAGGTGGTGTAAGCAAAATCAGCCAGAGTGTTCCCACGCTTAATTCAAAGGTTGCCTTGGTCCAAACGCATCACTAAAATCCTCATCCGATCACATTTTCTATCATTCTGCCTGGAAGGAAAAAGAAAAGCGCTACTTTTCATGCAAAATGGTAAGACTATGAAGCTACACTTCTTAAAATTCTTTCTTCTATTTGACTGATAAAACCAACCCCTCTTTACTTGATCTTCTACCCTTCTGGTTGGAATTATAATAGTTGAAATCCAACATAACTAGAGGGCACTGGGTTAGGGAAGGCTGTGACTTAATAAAGCCTTCCTTCAACATATTCTTATACTTCACTTGGTAGTTCTCAGATCATGTTTTTACATTTTCCAAACTTAATGGCATAAGATGAAAGATGAATACAATAGCAATAGCACCTAGACTTATATATTGCTTCACAGTGCTTTACTGTGCTCTCTAAGTGGTTTACAGAGTCAGCCTATTGCCCCCAACAATCTGGGTCCTCATTTTACTGACCTCAGAAGGATGAAAGGCTGAGTCAACCTTGTTGCTTTTATAATGTGTTTTTATAATGTGCTTAAAATTTTGCTATGTATTTGTATATATGCATATATATTCTCTCTCTCTCTCTCTCTCTCTCTCTCTCTCTCTCTCTCTCTCTCTCTCTCTCTCTCTCTCTCTGTGTGTGTGTGTGTGTGTGTGTGTGTAATCAGATAGCCAATTTCTCTATTTCTTTAAGTTTAGCTGTATGCTGAAAATAAATTGGTGGTCCTTTTCACAGCTATGTTGAAAATGCTTCTTTAAAAGTCTACAACGCTTAACAAAAACAGTCAGCTTGAATGGATGCCAAAATAGGAGGGAAGTTGATTAAAATGGCCATTAAAATGCTATTGTTTACCCACCTTGTTGTTTTGATTCAGCATTTCCACAGTCGAAGATAAAAATAACAGTTCAAAATAAGAAGGATATACTGCAAGCTATTTAAACAGCATAATTTATATGTAAATAGACACATCCTCGAAACGGTGTATAGCCACACACTGAATACCTGCAGTCTGTGTTTTAATTTGTACCGCAATTTAGCTGTTGCTTCCAACAGATGGGAGAGTCATGCAACACTTTCAACTCATTTAATTACTTATGTAAAATATTGGCTTCTGTTAATTAAGTTCAATAAATTACATAATGGTTCAGAGATTCTACTAAGAGACTTTTTGAAAGATGATACAACCAATCTTAATTTGATGACTGCAAGCAGAAACCACATTCAAAACTTTTTTGGAAGCGTAAAGGGAGCACTGTTCTGGTTTTTTTAAAGTAAACGCAAGACACACAATAAAATTGCACTGGCTACATGTCAGCGTAATCCACATGCATCAGCTTAACCAAAAACAATTAAAAGATGGTCAACACCGGAAGCTCTTGCATGGTGAACATAGATTACTATTTAGCAAATAGTTTTAGGACTCAAATGATGTACCAGTTCAGGTTCTTCGTTCTGGAAAACACAGCAAACTATGAAGTAGAAGGCAAATGCTTAAGACTTATAAATTAGGACTTTGCAAAACTATGCTGTTCATTTGGGTGAGCAAAACTAAAAATTGGCTCATGATCAAGAAAAGCACGTTGAATCACTAAGTAGTTTTACGACTTCCAATCTCAATTCAGATATAAAATGTGGCAGGTGAAGGTGAACAGGGCCAACTTTTAGGGATGCTTGAACGTGGCTTCTCGCCCAGAACTGAGGGCAAGAAAACTTAAGACAATGCCTTCTGACTTAAATCAGGCAATCTGAGCATTTTTATCAAGAGAATGAAATTGAGTAGTCAAGAATTGCATAAAGTTACATCTCTCTGTCCAAAATATTGCTCCTCTTCCATGCTCATACCTTATTTATATACCCTGGAAATTCTACCAAGGGTTTCTATTGTTGTAAAATCTGAAATGATGGACAAATTTTCCTCTGTAATTCACTGTAATACTGTAGGGTTTTATTATTCAGTTTCAGAAGATTGGGTTTAGCTGATGGGATCCCCCCCCCCTCCATTACTGCGATCAGAAATGTATTTTTCTAAAGCTGTTTGAAGCTGTTTTGACTCTGGTGTCTCGCAGTAATAGAAAATTCCAAATGGAGGTGGGGTGGAGAACAGAAGAAATTTTCTTTAGCAATAGGTGGTAGGGCTTTTTATTCACTGAGGAATTGGCAACGTACAAACATGTTTTGGTTTAAATGTTCCTAATCAAATACAGATGTTTAAGTTAGTAAAATTATTTAATTAACTGAGTTCTTATATTAATACCGTTACCTAAGATGAAGTATATTTAATAGATTTGTATCTATTTTTTAATCTCCATACATTAGCAAGAATCAAACTTGTGGCTAACAACAATCTTGTCCAATCATTTGAGTAATAATAGTAATAATTCAAAGGATTTGTCCCTCTGAGCTCTCTCATTGACAAAGTTAGAAGACTCATTCCATTGTTGGTGTCACAGAGAAGTTGTTCCCTTCACCCTTCAGCCCCTTCCAATGTTACCTCAAAAACTGTTCTAGAATCTTCTGAGATCCTTCAGAGATGCTTTCAGGGAGCCACGAAGCAGTAGGGTGAAGGAGAAGAGAATGTCCTGCTTAATGAACAAGCATCATATATAATCACGATCCTGAATGTTGTATGTAAAGATAGAATTAACTTCTTTGGGGAACAAGAGTTGAACCAATAATAAAATCAATACAGGTAGTCCTCAACATTATGAGCACAATTGAGCCCAAAATTTATGTTGCTAAGTGAGAAATTTGTTAAGTGAGTTTTACCCCATTTTACGACTTTTCTTGCCACATTTGTTAAACAAATCACTGCAGTTGTTAGTAACACAGAGTTAAACCTACCGTTTTAGCCAGGCTTTAATTATTGAATATTATTAAGAGGGAGATTGGGAAACATTTTATTGCTCAAGGGATTGTTTTGACAAGTTATAAAAGAGAAAAAAGGAACCACGTTGAATTTTTTAAAAAGCCATGACAAAGAATTGAAGAATTCAGCAGCATCAAGGCCTGTATTAATGACTGTGTGTCACTTTCAAATGTAGGGTTATGCTTAAATAAGGTTTTGGCATCTCTTTTTTAATTCTTTATGATCTGCTATACTTCTAGAGTATTTATCTGGATAAATCATGTGTTGTAGCTGACATCTAAGCAAATATTTGTACTTAACAATTCTCAAGCAGCTATTTGTTTACTCCAAACTTCTATACAATCAATAAGCTACCATAATTCATTGACTGGATCTTATGCATAATATTAGAGTTTAAAATTAAAATGTCCTTGAGTTATTAACTCACAGATTATTTCTAAAGCAACTTATTCGAAGGGAGAAGAGTTTATTCCACTGGGGAACGTTAGGCTCCAGAAGACCTGCAAAACAGGATAATCAGAGGAATAATATATTTATTGTCTTAGTGATCCTTCCCTTTTTGAATGACAGGAACCAGACTAAAAGCAGTCAATAGGGCTGGACGTCAAAAAGGATGTGGGAGAAATCCTTGAGTCTTTGCAAAACCACAGTCCACTTTTCATTAAAACAGCCCCTGATTTTTCAGGCTTCTGCCTAAGGCTGAACAATGTTGTGGTTGTGCAGTCTGAATAAAGAGGGGCTGTTTTCACTGATATCATAAGACGAGTAAAGCTATGCTTGCATGCATGTGGGATCCTAGTTTGATTCTTCCACATGTTTTTTGAAATACAGGTACCGGTAGTCCTCAACTTACGATGACAACTGAGCTCAGAATTTCCGTTGCTAAGCAAGATAGTTGTTAAGTGAATTTTGCCCCATTTTATGACCATTCTTGCCACCGTTGTTTAGTGAATCAATACAGTTGTTACGTTAGTGACATGGCAGTTAAGTGAATCTGGCTTCCCTATTGACTTTGCTTGTCAGAAGGTTGCAAAAGGGGATCACGTGATTGCAATTATCATAATAAATACATGCCAGTTCCCAAGCGTCCCAATCACATGACCAAGGGGATGCTGCAATAGTTGTTAAGTGTGAAAAACAGTCACTTTTTTCAGGGCCTTGTAACTTCAAACAATCAAACAAACAATCATCAACCCTAACCAGAGAGAAGCAACCTAGAATTAAGGAGAAACTTTTTAAGAATGAGGACAATTAACGAGTGGAACAGCTTGCCTTCAGAAATCGTGGGCGCTCCATCACTGGAGGTTTTTAAGAAAAATACAGCCACTTATCAGAAATAGTATAAGTTCTCCTGCTTGAGCAGGGGGGTGGACTAGAAGACCTCCAAGGTCCCTTCCAGGTTTATTCTACTCTACTCTACTCTGTGAATGGTTTTAAGTCAAGAACTTCCTGCATTAACATCCTTAATGCCACACCAATCTGAAAACAAAGAAGTCACTACAGGCTTAGGAAGTGGAGAGAGGGGAGAAGGAATTAGAAATAAAGAATTTGAACTTTATTAGGTGCCACATTCCCTTACGAAGACTCTTTTTGTCTTAAAAAAAAAAACAGAAGCGTCATAATAATTAGCAGGTTGGATGGATTGGGAAGCTGGGTTAAATTCATTCCTTAATTATACTGGTCACAGTATAATTTGAGTCAACCACTCACTCTCCATTTTATTTACTTCTGGGTGTATTGAGAAGATACCCGGAATAGAATGGCAACTGGAATGGGACAAGGATGCACTGTCCTGAGATTCTGAAAGACAAGAAATACACAGGCAGGAACCCAAAGGCTGTGCCATCTTCCCACCTGCAGGAAAATTAGATCAACAAAGATGGTTATGATTTGGGGGATTGAGATTCCAAGGGAAGTGGGAGCTAGTTGATTGTCTACAATGAAATGGAAAACCTGATGCCAAATCCTCAGGACTGGGGAGCAGTATTTAAAGAGTATTTGTCACTACCATAAAAGGATAGAACAATGACCATGCTTTCTTGGAAAAAATAAAAAGGTAAATATGAAAAGGGGGCAAATGTGAAAGTGGATCATAAGATGTTAAAAATTGTTTATGCTTATAACTTTGCTGTACAGAGGAAAATTCCAGAGCAAAACCAGGAAAATACGTAATCAAATTACCGTATTTTTTGGAGTATAAGATGCACCAAAAAAGTGGATGGAAAAGTCTGTGCGTCTTATACAGCGAATATTGCGGTGGGGGAGGGGCTTGGTGTGGCACTGATCAGCTGTTTTAGAATGGGCTGCAGCGGCGAACAAGCCATGGCAAATGGGTTGCGGCAGTGGCAAACAGGCCGTGCTGAATGGGCTACGGCAAATGGGCTGCAGCGTCACCGAATGGGCCACGCCAAACAGGCTGCAGTGAATGGGCCGTGGTGAATGAGCCGCTGCGAATGGGCAGTGGCAGTGAATGGGATGCACCGAATGGGTGGCAGCGAATGGGCAGTGGTGAATGGGCTGCTGTGGCGAATGGACTGCGGCGAATGGGCCAGATGAATACCAGGTGGATTCTGGGAGGCAGAGACAGATTTTTTTTCTTGTTTTCCTCCTCAAAAGCTAGGTGCATCTTATAGTCCAGAGGGTCTTATAGGCCGAGAAATTAGTCTAAAGGACTAGTTCCTGAAATAAAGGGTTGTCTTTTATAATAAAGGATGTACAGTCCCTGTAAAGGATAGACAATGGTCTAATACAGCAGCCCCCAACCCTTTGGGCACCAGGGACTGGTTCCGTGGAGAGTGGTTTTCCCACAGATCGGAAGGGGCGTGGTTTTGTGTGCTGCCTGCATTCCACGAATGGGGCTTTGCTTGTTTGCATGACTTGGTTTCTGGCATGCCTTGGACCAGTGCTGATCTATGGACTGGGGATTGGGGACCGCTGGTCTAACACAATGGGCACAATCTGTATGACTCCAAGCATACAGCATCCATCTGTCACAGTACAGCATTAACCAGTTGATGAGGAGAGTAAATATAC
Organism: Pantherophis guttatus; assembly: GCF_059756535.1. Taxonomy (NCBI): domain Eukaryota; kingdom Metazoa; phylum Chordata; class Lepidosauria; order Squamata; family Colubridae; genus Pantherophis; species Pantherophis guttatus. The sequence goes on from NC_142063.1 coordinate 151,387,080, forward strand.
AAAATAATTGAGTCAGGTACCTAATCCAGTAGGAGACCTTCCATCCATGCTCCCATGTCAGTAAACCACACAGGTTTACTGTGTGGATTGGACATCCCGACCCTCATCTCCTAAAACTAATTTATTCCAGTACACAGTGCAAAGTGTTGTTTATATAGTCAGATACAAATACAAATAGTAGCAGCCCAAGACAGAAGAAGGAAACAAACACACCTAACAGTGTGTTGTATGAAGTCGTTGTGAATGGGAATCATACTCAATCTCATAGTCTCATTATATCTTATCACTTTAATTGTATGCAAATCTATTTAGACTGATGGAGTAATACCTGAAGTTCAAGATGTAAAGAGTCATACCATTACCTCCTGGAGGATGGGTGAGGTTTTATGATTGCTGTCTTAACAAGATCTTAAAAACTGATTATCTTTCTCATTGGAAATTACAATTAGAAACAACACATTCCATTAAAAATGGCAAATTAAGTTATGGGAGTGTGCAACAACGCTAAAATGAAATTTATATCTGAAAAACAAACCTGATACAGAATTTAACACTATTCTACATCGAACATAACATTTGTCAATTTTTTTTAGATTTGTTACAAATTCTTGCACTTTATTTTGGTTTATAATTTATGATTTGAGGTATACTGATTATGTTGTTAATTATTGCATAATAACCTGATTAAGACTTTATTGACATACAGTTTCAAATTGATGCAAGTTATTCCAACAGGAACATATTTTAAATTCTTTTTTTCCAATTTTATGGTGTCCTTTTAATCTATTTTCTGCTCCTTTTATTTGTACCTACAAAAAGGATAAGTTCAGAAGAAAAAGTAGAAAAGAACAAGAAAAAAACTGGTAGTGATTATTGGGCATTATACACATTTATCTAGAAACAAAGTAGGACCATCGTGGCTTGAGTGGCTGGGACGCCAGGCAGGAGGTTAGCAAGCCCGCATTCGAGACCCGAGAGCTGACGTGGAGCGGGGTTGAGCTCTTGTCCTTTACTCCAGCTCCTCACGTGGTAAGAGGCTGTGCCTGCGCACCACTGAGGTCAGCAGCTCGGCAGTTCGATTCCCGTGAGCAAATAAACTGCAAAGGAACAAGAAAGGAGCCTCCCCTGATTTCCTACCAGCATTCAGGCGTCCCACAGGTAAACAATAACACCGCCCAAAAAAATTCCTTTCACAGAGGCAGTCAGCCGCCTCAGTGATCCCTGGCTAACACCTGCCATATGCTAAATAAATAAACTCCAACTCCTGCCAGGGAAATGAAAAGGACGTCCCCAGGATATTGGTGATATCACCAGTTAATCCTTTCAACCCAGAAGTGCTTTGGTGTTTCTGACACGACTACAAAAGCAACAAACTTTGCAATTCGGGGGATCCTATCCAACCAGTGGTGGGTTGCCCCCGGTTCGGACTGGTTCTATAGAACCGGTAGTAAAACTGGTGGGAGGCTCCGCCCACTGACCCTGACATCATCAGAAGCATGTGCGCGATACCGTTGCAAACCAGTAGTAAAGGTAAGTAGAACCCACCTCTGTATCCAACTATGTATTAGATTGCATCCTGAACAGAAATACAGCACTGGGACAAAGTACCCACCCTGAACCAGGAAACCTTCACTCACCTGAGAACAGGAAACCTTCACCCACCTGAACCAGGAAACCAGGAAACCTTCACTCACCTGAGACCTGTCAGAACAAAAAAGGTGATGCTGGCTAGAGAGTTGAAGCCCTTGCATCTGAAGAACATCCAGGTTGGAAAAGGTTGATTTGTTTGTCCAGATTTCCATGCTGGACATTCCCGAATTGCCTTTGATGCTAGATATCAAGATACTTACAAATATCACAAAGGAGGAAGGGAAGGAAGAACCTCATCCATCACTACCATGTTCACTGTGCTGTATTATCTTTTGGGCTGTTCTTAAGAGGAATGTTTCTTCCATTTTAAGAACTAAATAAAACTTCTAGGTAAACATCTTAGTTACTTGTATCTCAACCAAAAACGGTAAAGACAGAATTGAGTCACAAAAGCATGAAAAATCCTGGGAGTATTTGAATGTTTCTCAGATGTGGGAAATTTTACTTTTGAAAGGGAATCTATACTGGTTGTTTGTGTCTCCACAGGAGCTAGTAAATTAAATGTTGGGGAATTCTAATAAAATAGAAAGACTCTAATGAGAAAATTTAATTGGTCATTATGGGAATAAGGTACGAGAAAAAAGAATGGCTGGGATTAAAGTTAGACAAGTCTCAACTCTCATGGATAAACAGTTAAATATCACCAAGTGAGTATAGATGATCTGCAATTTAAAGCAAGAGGGAAATGAAAATGAGAAATTATTGCTGAGATGCATGAAGTGTCAGTGATAGAAAGATATATTATATATAGGATGAACAATTGAAAATACCCTGGAGACCCAAATGGAACAATTGCTAAAAGCAAGGAAATAAAATTTAATTTACTTGTTTATTGCATTTTCACACCACATAATTTAATAGTTCGTGACAGAGCCCAAAATGTGGCAATTCGAGCTGCATATGGAACAGCAACTGTGTTCAAATATTATCTCCTTTGAAATGAAGCCGAGATATACAGATTGCTTAAGAAACAAGGATTCGACTTTATTATTCCTAGGAGGGAAGGGTCAGAGTTAAGGTATGGGAATTCATACATCTTGGCTTCATTTGGTAAACCTTTTTGAAGATCTGTCTTGGTCCTTTAAAATTTTTACAAAAACCACCCTCACACAGCTGAAAAGTATGGGGACCTGCAGGAGGCTACCATCTCACAAGAAAGGTATTGAAAACAGAGGCAAATGTCCTCAATTGGTTATAAATATCTCTATCACGTACACAAACGCATAGAAAGAGCGAGGGAAGGCATTTTCTTCCTAAGTAAAAAGACAAGCATTATATACCGGCCTTTTAAAGGCCTCGACATAGTATATCATTGTGACTATAATTCAGGAGGAATCTGATAGCCCCTTTTCCTATTAACACATTTAAAGTCATTTATTAAAAGGCAAAAACTTTCATAGCCACACCTCACAGCGCCAATTGCTGTGAGGTGAATTACTGATCAAAACAATGTAAGATTTAAATTAGGGTAAGTTCTACTAGTCTTGATGTCCTCATCCAGTGGTGTCACACTCAAGGCTGGTGAACTGGATCCGGCCCGCGGGGTGCTTAGATCTGGCCCGCAGGGCCACCCTGGAAACAGCAAAGGACCGACCCACAGTGCCTCTGTCAGTGAAAACTGAGCTCCGTTTTCACTGGCAGAGCGCTCGGGCCACCACAGGCTGACCTGACACGAGTGACGTCAAGCTGACCATGGCCCCCCAGCCCCCCCCCCCGAGGTCAAACATAACCCTGATGTGGCCCTCAATGAAATCAAGTTTGACACCCCTGCCCTAATCGCTATACTAAACTGGCTCACAAACTGGCAAATAAAATATAAAATACAAGGATGGGTACTCCCATATTTTTCTGTTGAATGAAGTGATTAATGAATTTGTACAGTGTGCTGTTGAGTGAGTAGATGCAAATATTAAAATCAAGATTCACCATGAAACTGACCATTATGGAACAGTTTTCCCAGCATTAACCATTTTTCAGGGATTGTATGCTCAATGAACACTGAAAATAATGAGAAAATCAACATATTTTGTAGATACATTTCTCATCCGGTGCAGATTCCATCCTTATAAATATATTAATTTCTCATCCAGTGCAGATTCCTTCCATATTAATATATTAATTTTTAGGACAGATGAAATTTTAGGACTGATGAATAATATATTAATTTTTAGGACTTTATGTCCAAAAAGCCCAAAGTCCTAATAAAACATTTAAGCAATGCAGGGGTAAGTTTGATCTTTACTGCATAGTAAGACGCTCCCCCATAACTTCTCACACAATGGCATGGTTTTATTAACATCTGCCACTAAGATTACAGACTTCAAATGTGAATATCCTACTAAGTCTCAAACCTTTGGGGACAGATTTATCAACTGAATGGCACAGACGTAATTACTGAACAGCTTCTAAATGGAATAAAATCTTAATGGCATAGAATTAACCCCAGGATATAAAGTGGTGGTAGTATTGATGAAAGTAAAAGCTTTTTTGAGTAATTTTTTTTTTTGGCATTTTGCAAAAATACATTGCTATGGCCTTTGGTAGTATCATCATTTAGACTTGTTATACAGCGTTAGCCATGAAGTTTTCCAATGTTTCCTGCTCATGGATAAGTATCACAATTTGCTGAGATCGTTTACGGACGGGAATAGCCAGCAAGAGGCAAAAACCCCTCCCCACAGATAACATAATCTTAGGAAAGTTTAACTTCAACAATAATTCAAAAGCCGTCCTTGACTTACTACCACAATTGAGCCCAAAATTTCTGTTGCTAAGGGAGACATTTGTTAAGTGAGTTTTGTCCCATTTTACGACCTTTCTTGCCACATTGGTTAAGTGAAACACTGCAGCTATTAAGTTAGCAGCACGGTTGTTAAGCAAAGAGCCTTGGTGGCGCAGCAGACTAAAGCACTGTTAAGTAACACCAGCTGCCTGCAATTACTGCGAGTTCAAATGTCACCAGGCTCAAGGTTGACTCAGCCTTCCATCCTTCCGAGATAGGTAAAATGAGGACCCAGATTGTGGAGGCAATAAGCTGACTTAGTATAAAAAAGAACACCACTTGGGGTGGGGGGGCAAAGCCCTACTAAGCAGGTATATACAAAAGTATGAAGGTTATTGCTTAACGCATTGTAAGCTGCCCTGAGTCTCCGGAAAAGGGCAGCATATAAATCGAACCAATAAATAAATAAAATAAATAAATCTGGCTTCCCCATTGACTTTGCTTGTCAGAAGGTCGCAAAAAGGGATCACATGACCGCAGGACACTGCAACCGTCATAAGTACGAGTTACTTGCCAAGCATCTGAATTCCAAATCACGATAAGTCACTTTTTTCAGTGCTGTTGTAACTTTGAATGGTCACTAAATGAACTGTTGTAAACTGAGGACTCCCTATATTTTTAAGTAAGTACTTTTGTAGGAATGCAATCTACATGTTTTTTTTTTTCAAAGAGAGCATCTATTTTCCTAAATTGAGCCAATAATTTGGCTAAACAACCATCCTGTTTGCCAGTTATATAATAAGCTTTCCAATAGCTTTCCTCCTCCTCTTCCTTCATATGCCTGGAACAAAAATGCAACAGTGTCCTGAAAGTTCCTTCCATCCATAAAACTCCCTTATAGAGGGGGGGAAAAGAAGGATGTCGGGGAGGAAAAGATTCAAATAAAATTCCCAATTTCCACAAAGTCATGATCCTGATGAAAACTTGTAGGGTTTCATCCTGAAGTGGTGGAATTCAATTTTTTTTTACTACCGGTTCTGTGGCTTGGTGGGCATGGCTTGGTGGGCGTGGCAGGGGAAGGATACTGCAAAATCCCCATTCCCTCCCCATTCCAGGGAGAATGATATTGCAAAATCTCCATTCCCACCCCGCTCTGGGGCCAGCCAGAGGTGATATTTGCTGGTTCTCCGAACTAATCAAAATTTCTTCTACCGGTTCTCCAGAACCTGCTAAATAGCACCTCTGTTTGCTGGCAAAATCAGTGCTGGGCTCTTTCATCATGGCTCTTTTCAGTTATTTACTGTAGGCAGAGATGGGGAAGTTATTGCCCCTTTATGACTTGTGGACTTCAATTCCCAGAATTCCTGAGCCAGCATGGAATTTGGAAGTTGAAGTCCACAAGTCATAAAAGGCCCGTGATTCCCCACCCTGTTGAATCACCAGCCTATTTGCCTATTATTTGTGGTGGAAAACTTCTGCGCACTAGAGCGAAGTTGTCACACTCCCATTCCTAACATCAACAAGAAGAAAAACAGTACAACATCCTGCGGTTGCGACTGCTTCTCTATCTCCAAAAATAAAATAGGAACTCAGAAAAAGGCCATATTTATTCTTCTTCCATGAGCTCCCTTCACGACTCCTTGAAAACCAGCATCTCTCTTCAAAGGAATTTTAGTTCATCCTCGAAGAGATACAGTAGTTGATTTCCAGCAGGATCTGACATGCTTGTAAGGAAGGATCCACCCTCAAGAGTGAGTAGCCTTCAGTTCCTCAGCCTGTACGGCAGAGGTGGGTTTCAGCAGGTTCTGACCAGTTCTGGAGAACCGGTAGTGGAAATTTTGAATAGTTCAGAGAACCGGTAGTAAAAATTCTGACTGCCCCCCCGCCCCCATCTATTCTCTGCCTCCCAAGTCCCAGCTGATAGGGAGGAAATGGGGATTTTGCAGTAACCTTCCCCTGGATTGGGGTGGGAATGGACATTTTACAGTATCCTTCCCCTACCATACCCACCAAGCAATGCCACACCCACCAAGCCACACCCACAGAACTGGTAGTAAAAAATTTTGAAACCCACCACTGCTGTACGGCTAGGAAGAAATGGAAACTAGGGAACAAGAGGAAGGAATTATTAAAGACTTGGATTTCATATGGGTGGGACAGTGAAATTAGAGACGAACGGAGATCTGCATAAAGCTGACTGCTATTTCTAGCCTTATCTGAACAGTTTAACAAGAGTTATGTGTGCCCTATTTATTATTGGCAGCATTAACACATCCAGATAGGAATCAGAGAACCCGCACTATGTGGGTGTAACATAGATCTTCTAGCTTAAACAAATAAAAAAAAATTAAATTTTTTGCCATTGCGATTACAGTGTTAGGAAACCAACACTTGACTAGAGATTGTCCTTGCCTTATAGCCATTTGTTCAGCAACCATTCAAAGTTACAATGGCATTGGAAAAAAACGACTCGCACTTATAACCACTGCAGCATTCCCCACAGTCACATGATCAAAATTTGAGCCCTTGGCAACTGGCACGGAGTCATGACGGTCACAGCATGGCAAGGTCATATGAGATCACCATTTGCAATTGGCCCAGCCAGTTTCCGACAAGCAAAGTCAGTGTGGGAAGCTGGATTCACATTAGGACCATGTGATTCACTTACGAACCATGACAAAAAAAGGTCACCATAAAATTGGGTGAAAACGTCACCACTGCCTTGCTTAGCAACAGAGGTTCTGATCCCGGTTGTAGTCGTACATCAAGGACTACGTGTATTAAAGCTGAACATATCGATTAAAAAGCAATGTGTTGGCAATGCCATCTTTGGGACAAGCATGCCAAATTGCTGTACCCAGTGTGAGATCTCTTTAAGTTTTCAGAAACACAAGCAGTCATTCCAGACTCCTTGGCTCATTAATTTCTCCCAGCTCCCTCGCAGTGTTTTGCAAATGACAATTCATGATTTATCGTTTGTTTTTATTAATCTTTAAAAGAAGGGCTCTCCTTAAAATTGTGATTTCACCCACTTCGTTATGTCTTGATTATCTTTCCACATTTCATTTGGAAGTAGCCAAAGCTGGATAGATCTCATCTACTTACTCGAATGCCTTTGGCTTCGTAGACATTTTATTTTATAGCAACACAATGATCAAAAAAACAAATCCCCCAAATTTGAACTGAAAAGATATAGAGAACTAAAAGCTGTGGGAACCATGTAGCTGTAGGCACAGTAAATAAGCTTAATTTAAAAAAAAAAAATAGCTTTCATAAATCACTGAAACAACAGGGAGCCCCAAAGTGTTAGGAAGGGAGCACCATCAACCCTAAACAGCTTGTGCACATTTGGACTCTCTTACCCCTCAGATATAGATATAAGCTAAGTTGTGTAATAAATCTTGATCTTAATATAAACAAGAGTGAAGCCAACGAGTGAATTCTCTTTGGAGCTCAACAGATTGCCTAACTGTAAAGAAAAGGCAATGAAAAGTCATTGATTCTAAAAAAGTATGAGAGAGAAAACAGGTGGATAGGCAGAGGGATTAAATATGACATAGGAACATAATTGCCTCGTAACTCTGTAATCTTCCTATAATCAGCTATAACGGCCCTCTGACATCCGACTGAGAAATAAAGAGCAGGGCCTGTTTTCAGAGGTCAGCTCATGCCAAAGCAACAACAACGACAACAAAAGCAGAAAGATGACAAAGATGTGGGCAGTTTAGCCAACTTTTGCTTGGGGGCATGTTTTCTAAATGGACCTGTCGAACATCTCATTTGCATGATGATCCAGCAGTGCCCCCGGTCTCCCATAACAATGGAAGCTGTCCATTAACTTGGTTTCATTCTGCAGGTCTGATTGCTTTGGCTATGCAGATAAGCCTGACAAGTGGCAATCCAGCAATCATAAACAGCAGACATAAAACTACAGTGTTTTGTTGTTATTTTTAATGTCCCTTGTAAGGTTGAGTTTATCTGCAATGGCAAAATGAGTCAGATCGTGTTGCAGAACTCAGCTATTCAATCTAGATATCTAATCATTTCGGCTGTGGTACAAAAGAAGGACAAGCTAAAAAAGAACAACAAAAGAGATTTTCTAACACTAAAAAAAAAAAGCATTTGTGAGGGTTTTTTTTTTTTTTCTTGCTTATGTGGACAAATCCTACAGTTCATTAGCGGAGAATTAAAGATGCATAAAAAGCAAAAGTTAGTTTTATGGGCACAAAACCAAAGGCTCATGTAGTCCAGTATGCTGTTCCTACAAGATGTCTTTCGGAAGCCCATGAGCAGGATATGAGGTTAATCAAACTGACATTCCCCAAGACCTGGTATCCAGAAACAAGTGACCTCATTAAAGTTTGGTGAGTGTGTTTTCCCCGGCAATGGAACTTGAATGCTTATCTTCTATTTTTCAGCCTTTTACTCAGTGCACTGAGCTGATAGAGGGTGCTGCCAAATGACTTTGAGAACTTATATGTATAACGTTAAGAAGTGCTGATTTTGTTCACAGAATGAACCTTTGTGATTAACTGGCACCAGCTATTTCAGGAAGTAAAAAAGAAATTTAGCGAATAGATCAACACACACGATTATGGGGCATTGAAGTTTCTTGGCAATAAAAATTTCCATTCCACTGAAGTCAAAACTGATGTGTACTAACTCAAAAGGAATGCAATCCTTATAACTTCTCATATCGTGCAAATGAAAAATAGAGTAATCAATCTCTGAGGTAGAACTGGAAGCAAAAAGCAGAGCTTGCGGCAAAGCAATGTCTAGGACAGGGGTGTCAAACTCAAAGCCCAGGGCCCGGATCCGGCCCTCGGGGTGCTTAGATCTGTGCTGCGGGGCCGCCCTGGAAATAGCGAAGGACCAGCCCATGGTGCCTCTGCCAGAGAAAACAGAGCTTGGGAGAGCTGCGTGCGGCACTCCTAAACTCTGTTTTTGCTGACAGAGGACTGCAGGAAGCTGTCACAGCCGAAAACGGAGTTCGGGAACCCATTTTCTCTGGCAGAGCACTTGGGCTACCACGGATGCCGACATGAGTGATGACACCACCCTGGCCATGCCCACCCCAGTACCCCAAGGTCAAACACAACCCTGATGCAGTCCTCAATGAAATCAAGTTTGACATCCCTGGTCTAGAATGAGATAAATCAACTTTTTAGTGTAGGATCCAGTCTGGGTCGGTCACCAGGACCAGAGGTTTAGTCTTCTGACTTTCCGACTCGTGCTGAAGCCGCTCCTCAGGGAACTTCTACCTCATTGGAATGTGGGCACATATATTTGCCTTCACATTCACATTCAATGTAAGGGTTTGAGAGCCACATATTGCTCTTGTGTATGAGAAAGTTCTGGACGTTTCCTTTTTAATGATGATATTTAAATTACAAAATTAAATTACATTAAATTCCATTTGCAGTTTGAAGCAGTAAGAATTTATGCTGTGAATTTTTTAGCGAACATGATCAGAGATTATTTGAGGGCCAGAGAAGAGGGGAGACTAGGGGATTGCTGTTACGCACGCATAGTCTACAAAGAGTGTAGACAATATCAACAGAATGAAGACCAGTGAAGTGTGGCACGCACAGGTGTTAAGAGAGCACAAATGCTTCCTTCACGAATGCACACCACCAGAACAATAATTTTGCAAGTATTCCAGTGCCACCTGCTAAAGGAATCAAAGTGAGAACAAAAAACCTGCTCCCACTACCCAAAGCATAATGCAAACTATTGTATTGGAAACTTATTTAGCTTGAAAATTGTTTAAAAATGCCTAAAAATAGGTAAACACTTTTAGAGGGTCACAAATGGAAGAACAATCTGCCTATGGGGCTAGAGAAAAAAAAGAAATGTATTTTATCTCTACTACCTGTCTTCTACCCCATTGCAAATAAATAACTTAGTAGCTTGGTGTATATAAATCAAACATTAAAACATCCACAGTCCATTGAAAACCAGCCACAATCATAACAGTAATAGCATTAAAAAAAACCTCCAGTCAAAACCCAGAGTAAACAAAAAGATAAACATAAAGGTAACAAATAAGGAATATATGGAAAAGAATAAGACAGCACCCAATATAAACTAAAACAAAGCCTTCCAAAATAATTAAATATACACATTTTTCCTTAAAAACCAGCAAGGAAGACGCAATTTGATCTCCAAGATGTTCTTGGCCAAGGCTTCTACTTGTTTAGAAGAGCATATATTTCCTTAGAATTTGAATGTTTGGGCTGGATGGTTTACAAAGATGATGAAACAGCACAGGTAATTCTTGTATTCATAAAGGTGTGTGTGTATGTGTGCGTGACACAGAAGTAACCTTCATGCCAATTTGAAAGGATGATTGATTCTGAACAGAATTCAGACAGCTTTTCTTTTTTCTTTTCTTTCAGAAACAAGGAAGAAGTATAAAAATGTTGACTTTAGACTGAGAAGTCATGGACTGTCTCTAGAGATTGTGAGTCATCCAAGGTCATGGCAGTCTAGATGCTTTTTCCAAAAGGTAACTGGACTTTGTTTTTTGTTTGAAGCTTCTTGGATAAAAAGCAAAAACATTTTCAAACAAAAAAAAAACAAGAAAGCCCAGTTGCCTTTTGGAAAAAAGCACTTTTGTGGATTCAAAAATTCCACTCCTTCTAAACTCACTGGGTTTTAGCTGCTCAGCCTTGCATGAGGGGGCAGCTGTAAAAACCAAATGCGCGAATAAAAAAGTGTAGAGACTAGTATTCCCTCTTAACCTAACGTGCAGAATTTTGGGACCCTAGAAGTGAAGGCAGGATATACACTGTAATAAACTGAACTATTTCTGGAGTAGGAAGGTTGAGGAATAGATAATGATCATTACATAAGAGACAGAAAAACCACCTCTTAATGTTGCTAAATCTATTTTCAACAGCCAATTAGTAGTAGTAAGGAATGATAGGAACTGTAGTTTAATGAGATTTATTTGTTTGTTTGTTTGTTTGTTTGTCATTTCTATGCCGCCCACTCTTCAAGGACTCTGGGCGGCTTACACCAAAGACAGTATACTAAATAGCATATTGCCCCCAACAATCTGGGTCCTCATTTTACCCACCTCGGAAGGATGGAAGGCTGAGTCAACCTTGAGCCGGTGAGATTTGATCCGCTGATCTGCTGAACTAGCAGTCAGCTGAAGTAGGTGCAGTACTGCACTCTAACCACTGCGCCACTCTCGGATCTGCAGATCTCACCACCTCTATTCCAAGTTAGCTTCCTGCATCCACTTATTTGCACAGACTGAATTTGAGGAACAACAAGACAATGTTATGTGACATCAGATACTGAATCAACAGCTTATAAGTTGCCTAAAACACACAGTTGATTTCTGATGCTAAGAATTTCACAGAGTGAGAATTTGGGGAGTTTCAGGTCCCGGCAGAGTAAGAGAACATCAGGAGCAGCTGAGTACAACGATCAGTTCTACACAATCTTTTTCAGCACACAAAACATTTCAAAGCTTGATATATCCCCTCAAGAAAACGCCCAAATCCTGGCAGGAAAACTGCAGCCAAAGAAAGGCTAATCTATTCACAGCAGCACAAAAGTTTGACTTTTTCCCTTTTAACCTTTATCTGTGTTTTGATTAATTGCTCATTCCAAACAGCTGGGCCAAATTTTATACTAATTGCGTAGCAGGCTCATTAGCCCCATCTTGAACAAGAGAGATACATCCCTGTAATTATTCAACTGAACAACTGTCTGTGTTTTGGGTCTGATGATCACCCAAGTGATTTAATCGATATTCTACTTCACATTCAGATGTGCAATCTGGCATTTAGGAGGCTATTTTGGAACGCCACCTAGCATTTTCTGACAAGCCAGGCAGTCAATTCCTGTCACAATCAATGGATCAACACTCCTTGATCTGAAAAAAGCAGAGCTTGCACTTGCTAGAAAACACCAGGAAGAAAAAAAATGGTTTCCCCCCCTCTTTTTTTCTGCACCTTAGCATTGCTGTACAGGGTCCTATCAACTTCATGCCAAGTCCCAGTATGTGCTTTCTGCTTCCAAACTTACAACCAGCCCAAAATATCATCTGAAATTTGGCACAAAAAGCAAGCTCCATTTCACCTCGAGAAGGTAGAAGCAAAAGAGAAATGCGCCGTCTAAATGATCTCACACAGAAACCACACATTGCTGGAATTTGTTGGAATGAGAATCCTCTACACCTTGGACCACAAAACACATGAAAACCTCTAGTATCAGGCCAATTGCCTCTCCTTGGATTCACAGGATAAATGTGGTCTCCGACCATGAAAAGATTACTAGTCCTTTACCAGGATTTTTGTTTGCCTCAAAAATACATTCTAATCCATCCACAATGGTTTGCAAGTTTCAATAGCTGGGTTAAGCCAAAAGTAAATCCAATCTCATTATGATTTGGAAGAATGCCTAAAACCCTGCAAAATGTACTCAGTGCAATTTGGAAACAAAAAACACCCACACCCACCCACAACTGCAAAATGCAAGCCTGAATGTTAGGAATAGTAAGTTTCTGTGTTCTGAGAAATGGAAAGTCATTTCTATTATCTTTCTCTTGTTTTGCTCTGAATTTCTATTTATTCCTATAGATATGTATTCGTAGATGAGAGAAGTAAAGTGTGAGCCGTTGGTTCTAAGGCCAGAGAAGACTATTATGTAAATAGTTTCCAACTGCTCATCTTCCTCATCAGGCAGTCTGTGACTTCGAGGGAAAGGTAGGGAAAATAAAAGACTATATTGGTTTGAACCACTCTGGGGAAATGGGAAGCTCTTGCATCCTTTCACTGGCAATGGGCAATCAACTACAAATAGTCCTCATTTAACAATTGCTTCATTTAGCAACCGTTCACCGTTACCATGGTGATAAAGAAGTAACTTTACAACCAATCCTTACATTCACAGCTGTAAAGCAAAGGAAAGCTGAAGTACTGTAAGGTCATAAGCACAGTCAGTTTCATTTAGTGGCTGCCAGTCCCAATTATGGTCATAAACAAGGACTACCTGTATTTCATTCAGCTTCTTCAGTGTTTGCAAGATGGATTCTTACTTAACAAATTTGTGTCTAAGGAAGCTACGCGACTTCTCTTTTCATATATACTGTCCAGGTATAGTTTTTTTTCTGAAAGGTGTTAGTCTAGGCCAGGGGTGAAATCTAAAATTTGTTACTACAAGTTCTGTGGGTGTGGCGTGGTGGTGGTGGGGTAATGTGACTGGGTAGACGTTTAAATCTTGATTATTTTTAGACGTGGCCAACTTTTATTTTTTATTTTTTTTACTTTTATTATTATTTTTATATTATTTTTATTATTATTTTTAGACGTGGCCAACTTTTTTTTTTTTTACTTTTAAAAACATTTTTTCTACAACCTTAAGAGGTTGCAGGAAAAAATGCTTTTAGAAGCCTCTGACGATCAGGCAACTCAGCTGGGATCGTCAGAGGCTTTTAAAAGCATTTTTTTTCTACCTCTTTGGCCAAAAAGGTTGTAGAAAAAATGCTTTTAAAAGCCTCTGACGATCCCAGCTGAGCCGCACAATCATCAGAGGCTTTTTTTTTTTTAACTTTTAAAAGCATTTTTCTGGCCAAAGAGGTTGTAGAAAAAATGCTTTAAAAGTAAAAAAAAACAGCCTCTGATGAGCGCGCGGCTCAGCTGGGTATGGGGGGGGCGCGCAGGAAGTTTTGCTACCGGTTCTCCGAACCACCCGCCGCCATTGCTACTGGATCAGGCGATCCGGTCCGAACCAGCAGCATTTCACCCCTGGTCTGAAGCCAGAGGTTTCAAGACAAACCAGTGGCACCACAAAAGCAATTTCTTCCTTATTAAGATGAATAAGCCTAATCTTCAGGCATAAGTGTCCTCCATGCTAGATGTTGTTGTTCTGTATAGTCCATAGGTGTGGGTTCACTCCTGCTAAATGATTGGACATGGAACGTTTAGGGTAGAGCAGGAGTGTCAAACTCACGGCATCATGCTTTCATCACATGACGTATTGTGACTTTCCCTTTGCTAAAATGGGGATGGACATGGCCACCATGTGATGCATCTGGCCTGCGGGCCACGAGTTTGACACTCCTGGCATAGAGGATACCTTCACCTGAAGGAATGCAACTGGTTGTGTAGTACCACAGACTGGATAATGGCTAATTCAACATCCATGTTGTATCTGGGACACTTCTGATAAACTCCCAGCTCCCCTCCCCCCCAATTAAGCCAAGTGAAATCATAAAGTTTGTGAGTTTTGATCAGACAGCTTAATAGTGTGTTTCCTCTCCCAATAAATGGGCTCCGGACAGAGGCTCATTCACCAAATAAAGTCCGTACTAAATAGCAGCAATTGTGTTATTTTCATGGGTCTCTTAAGACAGATACAATAAATTAAGAGGGCATTTAATGGCAAACATGCCAGAAGAGGGGAAACCAGAATCAAAAGCTCCTTCTTTCTCATCGGCTTGAATCAAAATTGTTGAAGGAAATATAAAAAATTTGGCAAGCACCCATTTAAATCTTGATTATTTTTAGACCTAGGAATTTTGGCTATTCCCCCCCCCCCCAATATCTGGATATCATGGCAAACAATTTCATGAGTAATATTTTATTCAACCTATGCAGGTAAACCAGAGGTGGGTTTCAGCAGGTTCTGACTAGTTCTGGAGAACCGGTAGCGGAAATTTTGAGTAGTTCGGAGAACCGGTAGTAAAAATTCTGACTGGCCCCACCCCCATCTATTCTCTGCCTCCCGAGTCCCAGCTGATTGGGAGGAAATGGGGATTTTGCAGTAACCTTCCCCTGGAGCGGAGAGGGAATGGAGATTTTTATGTACTTATTGTTTATTTATTTATTGGTTCGATTTATATGCCGCCCTTTTCCGGAGACTCAGGGCGGCTTACAATGCATTAAACAAAAGCCTTCATACTTTTGTATATACCTGCTTAGTAGGGCTTTTGCCCCGCCCCCCAAGCAGTGTTCTTTTTTATACAAAGTCAGCTTATTGCCCCCACAAACAGGGTCCTCATTTTACCTACCTCGGAAGGATGAAAGGCTGAGTCAACCTTGAGCCTGGTGAGATTTGAACTCACAGTAATTGCAGGCAGCTGGCAGTTAAGTGCTACTTAACAGCACTTTAGTCCGCTGCACCACCAAGGCTCTTTTTACAGTATTCTTCCCCTGCCATGCCCACCAAGCCATGCCACGCCCACCAAGCCACACCCACAGAACCGGTAATAAAAAATTTTGAAACCCACCACTGAGGTAAACCTTTGAAATTATTCATGCCCCTCCATGCCATCATTAATACACGGCTGAGCATTAGCTACCACAATTTAATTTCAAAGGCAGTGTTGCCTTTCCACTTGATATATTTTTTCTCTCTTGGGGTATTAGCATGGCCTCGACTGTCAACAGTAGCTATATAAAGGAGTTCAGGTATCTACTACTGTTCCTGGAGAATTACTGTGCAAAGACCCTGATTTAGAGAACCGTGAGCAGACGGAGAGAAATGTATTAATGCTGCCAGTGGGGACTCACAAACTAGCAGACGTCTTTCTGTAGGGTTCCAATAAGACAAATGTGGCAATGATACAAAAGTCTCGCACACTAATTCTATCCAGCTAACAAGATAGTAAGAGGGGGGAAAAATGTTCAAAGACCTGGCAAAGGAATCTGCCCCAAAATTGGGAGAATTTCAGTGAGAATTTCAAGTTTGTAGCCGGTGGTTTTTATCAGTCCACAGAGAAAGAAAACCAACTTTTCCTGTTGAAAAGGAGTTTTTGCCCTCTGCACTCCTAATTTTTTTCCTAATGCCACAACAGTCAGACTTTCTGTGTTTAATCTGCAAAGTTAAGAGCGGTAAGAGTTTCTAACTCATGCCTTTGAGTATTTCATGTATTTTAAAAACCCAATTGTGAAATTGTCACACAATAAGCAGCGGCAGCAATGATGAGGTTTTGAGAAAGGCTCAGAGGGAATGTGTCTTAAGAGCTCTTTCAGTGAAGTATTACAAAGAAATCTCCTGTACCCCAGGAAACAATGAACTAAGAAGGGCACTAATCCAAATCAAAAGACATCTGACCCAATCTCCAAACTTTGGATGGGCTGGAATGGAGGAAAGAGGTCTTTGAAGTAACTTAACCCCAAACGGTTTCAAAGCTGTTGGGTTAAAATGAGCACAGTAGGCCTGGCAACAATTAAACCATCTACCCCAGCACCACTGGGGAAGGGGGGGCAGTGGTGGGATTCATTTTTTTTACTACCGGTTCTGTGGGCGTGGCTTGGTGGGTGTGGCGGGGAAAGGAAACTGCAAAATCCCCATTCCCTCCCCACCCCACTAACCTGCTTTCCAGCTCCGTTCTCCTGTGCAGGGCAACAAAAGAAGACCCAGCCGATCACCTGGGAGGCAGCGAATAGATCGATTGGGTGCCCCAGCCTTATAGGCTAGGCCTCCCTGAAGCCCCCTGGGAGCCAAAACGGGATACGTGGGGACTCCTGGAAGGGACGGGGTGGGCGGGGCCAACCACAGGTTGTATTTGCCGGTTCTCTGAACAACTCAAAATTTCCGCTACCGGTTCACTAGAACCAGTCCGAACTGGCTGAATACCACCTGGGGGGGGGTCCACATCTGCACCAGTATATTTTTCATATAATTGTCAAAGGCGCAGCAGTACATGTATGTCATCCTAATGATAACCAGTTCATAAGTAAGATATAACATGGTCCATTTCAATTTGGCTTAGCGCAGGGGTCAGCATCCTGCCGCTCCGGAGCCACATGTGGCTCTTTGGGCCCTCTGCTGTGGCTCCGTCAGATGATCCCACCACTGGCTGGCCCCGCCCCTCACCCTCCCCTCCCCGTTATTCCTCAACTGGCCTGAGAAAGTAGGGGTGATGGCGGGGGATGGGAAAAGCAGCCAGGGTAGAGACATAGAGAGATACAGAGAGGGAGAGGGGGGGAGAGAGGGAGGGAGGGGAGAGACAGTCAAAAGGATTTTGCGGTTCCTGGTGTTTTTTAACAACTGGTTCTCTGCCCTAATGACCGGCTAGGTAGGCGTGGCTAGGGAGAGGGTCATGTGACTGGTGGAAGTGACATCGAGTTGGCCACACCCACCCAGGTTTTGTGGGTCCCAGTGTTTTCTCTTCTGTGGGAAATTGGTCCAAATGGCTCTTTGAGTATTTAAGGTTGCAGACCCCTGGCTTAGCATGTTAAGTGAAGCTATTCATAAGCCATACATACTGGTTTATTCTTAAATCACTCATGCCAGAGTCACTTCCTGTTTGCATTACTGCAACACACTCTACATGGGGCTGCCCTTGAAGACCATCCAGGAGTTGCGATTGGTCCAGAATGCAGTAGCACGTGCAGTTTTGGGTATCTTGCAGTTCACCTGATTTAACACCACGGCTGCGTGCACTTGCTTTGAATAACTACATTAACAGAAATTGTAACTGAATTTGTGGATGGAGACCCTTCCACCAAACTCAGCCACTGGAGATTATTTTGATAGGTTCCTATAATTTCCTTGGCAATATAGAACAGAAGCACTTTATTGTTTTTTCTTTTTCCAGGACTGTTTTTTCAACTTTCCAAAGTAACCTGCAGCTCTGGGATTTCATGGTGGTCTCCTATCCAAATACTAATCAGATTTAAATTCCGTACAGTTTTTTCAAGATCAGTCAAGATTGGCTTGAAATGCCACTTTCTGTGACACACAATGAACAAAAAGAATGACAAAAAGGGTAAAGAAACTGACCTTTGTGTTTCAATCCACGGATGGCTAGTAGTTAAGACATGAGAAAATAAGGAGAGAATAATTTAAAGTAAATCTAGATTCATCATGAAAGAAAAGTCAGCAATCTATTTGTGCAATACACCTTTATTTTCCTTTACCTCTGCAGTCAGTCTTTAAGTAATCATTGTGTAAACAACAGAATGGAATGAAATTACATTGAATTGTATGCCAATGGTCTAGAACACCTCAAACATTAATGACAAGGTATTATAAATAACTTTTAAATAACACATTTGCCATTTTCCCCTTAGGTTAGAGAGCTGCCGTTTACCTAAACTTAGCAAGGAATTGGTTTTATGTGGGACATCCAGTAAGTCCACGCCTTTGAAAATGTATCAGACTGAAATCTCATTCCAAAATCACTAACTCCAAAATATCTATGCCACAGATTAAGTTTATGACTACTTTGGTCAGAAATGTTTAAATATTGTGTAACACCTTCTTCTTGTTTCATTTTCTTGATTTTCGTTCACCACTTAAATCATTGCACAAAGCCCTTTCTTATTATTTGCACTCCACCTGGATGTTCTGCAGAATTTCAAGTAAAGCTCAGATTCTTTTCAAGTTTTATTATTATGAAACAATTCCTATCTCTTAATAACAAACCAAATCCATGACGGGTAAAACAAAGGCATTTTAGCTTAATGGCAACTGTTTACACGGTTCAGCTTATAGATTCCCCCAACAAAGTAGGCCATAATTTATTTGTCTTTTGAGTCTCTGCTATAATAATTCATTCTCATGACTCAGAAAATTGAAGCACGGTGTGTGACTAAAAATGAGATGAGCTTGGTTTAGCATAGGTTCAGGCACAATCTTAGAACGTTAATATTTGCAAGGCACCTCCCACGCCACTGACAATCCAATGAGGGATGCTTAAAGGAACACGCAAACCAAACAAAACCCAAAACTAATGCCTACATCAGTTCAAAACTAGGGATTGTGACAAATACTTCAAAGAGAAATCTCTACTTCCCTTTAAATAAACATAATTTAACTGCAACTAGCACATAAATCATGAAAAGAGGGGGGGGGAGTCCAATTTCATACAGCTAGGAGATATATATTGCATAAATAAAAGGGGAGGGGGGAATTCACAGTTGGTTTTAAATCAGGAATTCAAGTTTGGCTAATAAACCCTATCGTTTATAATCACGTTCATTCTACATAACAACCAACGAATCAGAATTGTCCACTAAATAATGACTGTTTTGTTTGAATTAAAGAAGAAATAGCTCTGGCAGCAGATTCCTTTTGTAACCAATGGATGCAGCCACTTGAGTGCATTTCCGATCCGTCTGTTCTCTTGTCAGGGAAATCCATCCCAACTGCTGAAGCAGCACTGAGTGGCTTCTGGAATGTTAGCAAGGAGTGGTGGAGCGGTGGGCTTTCGCTTGTTCCAACCTGGTGAGGTGCTACTGGATGAAGCGGAACTCCGTGTGTGGTGCTTGAAAAATTTCCTTCACAATGTAAAGCTGGCCTCTTCGCAATCACACCCTTTTGCTGGGGGAGGAGGGGTTTCAGGTGCTTTGGCATCAGCTGACGCTTAACTGAGCAAACCCAATCAATTTTACCTCGTCGGGGATTTCCGTACCGTCACAACCAGAAGCCTGAAAAACACAATGCCAAAGGAACAGGGTTAGAGGTGCTTAAAGGAGGCTGGGAGAGATTCTTGAGAGAGAAAGTCAACCTTCCTTCCTCCCTTCCCCTTCCTTCTTTCCTCCCTTCCTTTTTACAAATAATTCAAGGCAGTGAGCGTTTCCAACACACTTTCATCCTCATATTTTCCCAACAATAACAATCCTGCAAGGTGAATTGGGCTGAGAGAGATTGACTGTCCCAAAGTCACCCAACTGGCTTTCATGCCTAAGGCCTGGCTTGAATTCATGGGTCTCTTGCTAAGCCTGGCGCTTTAAAATTACAGTAGTGGCCAAAATTGTGGGAACCTTTGGGAAAAGTGTATTTTTGAGGTTTGATAGCTAATAACACCACTTTATTTTTGAGTTTCAAGATAACCATATTCCATTGCTGGAATAGCCTGGGAATAGCCCAGACATTAACCCAATTGAAAATCTATGGTGCCGACTAAAGAAACTTGTTAGTCAGAAGTGACCCAGCAAAAAAACCCAGTTAATAGAAGCAATCATTCAATCAATCTTGGTTTCACATTATAACAGCTGCAGAACTAAAAGACTTGGTTCACTCCATGTAAGACTGTAATTCATGCTAAAGGTTACCCAACTAAGTTTTAACTGATGTGATAATTTTTGTATATCTCATTTTTTCTATGGTGATAATTTTTGTATATCTCATTTTTTTCTATGTGTTTCACTTTTCTTCTTTATACTGTAACTGCTATTCTAATAGCAAATCCTTCATAGACATTATTGCATTACATTCTTGATTAAATTATCTTTCCATTGATAAAAATTTTTTATGTTACTACTCCCCCAAAAATGGTGGTATTAGCTAGTTTTAGAAAATACACTTTTCCCAAAAGGTTTCCACAATTTTGGCCACTACTGTATATTTTATGTATGCAGGTGAAATATTCAGTCAAGAAGCCTTGAGTGAACATGGCAGTTAAGAAGATTTAATCTGCTATCTTTTCAACTCTTTTCCTCTCTTCCTGCACCATTCTTTGACATCACCATTGCAAAAGTGAGGTTTAGGTACACTTTGTGATAGAAGCAATGCAGCTTTTAATATAAATGAATAGTCCTTTGGCTGTTATCTAAGAGGGTGATTCAAATGCTATATGCAGGTTTGGTAGTACTGTATTAAATTTACTGCTATTGTCTATGTGTTTTAAATGTCTAGACAATTCATGAAAATTTATACTGTATGTGATTATTCAGAGTGAGGTAACAGAATTCAGTGAAACTAACTCCCAAATAAACCAGTAACTTTAACTTCAAATATCTTGAACTGGCCTGGACCAATTTGCTACTGAATACAATGGGGTCAGTATAGCTGATTATTGTTAACTAAAGTTCTCATAAATTTATTGACACAGAATTTTCAATCAATGTTACTAATTACACCAACAGTCTAAACATGTACACTTTCTATTTAAAGCAGGCTAGATTTCAAAAAGTAGTCTTCAGATTGTCCAGCATAACCACAGATCGATACCATTATGAAGAAGGCAAATTTGCTATGGATGCCATTAATCATGCATTGTCAAATGTTTTAGTGAGTGAGTGTCAATAATTATGCTCTTAAACATTACTGTAAAAAATACTTACACTACAGGCAACAAAGGGGGTTTTGTGCACTGAACTTGCCTCCTAGAGCCTTTTCAATAAAATTACGATACAAATAATAATACAACCCAACATTCATCAAGTTGTGCATCCATAGATCAATTTTGCTGAAGCGGTCACAAGTTATGTTGTTACGTCTACACAGTTTTGTCATATTTTGTAGGAAGAAGCTGAGGCATCACTTTATGCGGAAACTATTTTAGAGAAAGTTGTCAATGAAGAAGCTATACATTTTGCCACTGATCGCAGCAGATGCTTTTACTGCTGGAGAGCCTGAATTGATATCTTTTATTTCCAAAATTGTTAAGACGGGCAGCTCATTTGTGTTGAACATTCTCTGGTTAACTGGTGGATTTCAAATTACTCAACAATAGTTGAGTTTGGGAAAGCTCATTCTTCTATTGTTAGTGGGGATTACTAGCAATAATGTACACTGCTGATTGCAAGAACTGTGTGTATGTGTGAGGTTTTGTTGCTAAGTATAAATCAGATTTCACCTGCAGAACCCAAAACACTGTACAGGCAGCCCTCAAGTTACAAAAGCAACTGGGACCACAATTGCTATTACAGTTGTAAAGGGTGATGTCACATGACCATATTGCTTAGTGCTGGCAATCCCGGCAGTCCCAGTTGCCACCATAATCCCAAAAGATGTGAGTCATTTTGCATAGTGCAGGTTGAGGAAGGGCTGGCGGAGACTGCAGGTGGGAGCCATTTACCAGAGCAACATGCAGTCTCCCTGCTGGCTTGCCCATTTGGCTTTGCTTATCAGAAGATGATTGGGAAGGTTGCATATGATGATTGCCTAACTACAGCTCCCTGTGACAGCATAAATCGTGAGCTGGGCACTCAAGTGCTTGGATCACAATCACATGAACATGGGGGTGTTGTTGTGGCCAGAACTTTGGGGACCATTTATATGTCCATTTTTTTCAGCACTGCCATAACTTTGAAGGGTTGCTGGACAAATGGAAGTCAGCTGATAACTATCTGTAACAGGGGTTCCCAAACCCGGTCCATGGACCGCAGCATGCCGCGGTCCACAGAAACAAATGAAGCCCCATCCGCAGGATGCAGGCAGCACACGAAACCACGTCCCCTTCGGTCTGCGAAAAAATCTCTCTCCATGGAACCAGTCCCTGGTGGCCAAAAAGTTGGGGGCTGCTGATCTACAATATAAGGAGAACAATTTGCTACCGTTGACCAATTGCAAAGATCACCCCGAGTCTGATACAGTACTTATAAGCCACTTCAGCTACTGAAAAATCAGTTCTTCAGACTTAAACAGGATTGTAATGATGGCTTAACAGAACTGTTTCTAGATCATGACTTGGAGGGGGAGCTGCTGAGGAACCTGAATGTGTTATATGTTATTATTCTGACACAGTGATTACACTGTTTCCTAGTCCAATTATAAAACTGACATTCCACTTAGTCATAATTACTGCTGGTTGATCTCTTTGATGGCACCTCTTTTGAACTATTCGGCAACTGTTCACAACACAGACACATAAGGAGTCCGTGCAGATTTTACTCCGCACATCACTGCCGACTATAGGGGCAGTGCACATCTCCATTGCAAGGGCAGTTGAGCCAGCGCTGTCCAAAGACATTTCCGCGATTATGTAGCCAACATGAAGTCACAGAGCGCACAGACATATCTACACATTAATCCTTTACTGTACAGGTAGACTTTGGCTAATACCATTTGTTTAGGAACCAACTGAAGCTACAACGGCACTGAAAGAATTGGCTCGCAACTAGTCCTCATACTTACAACCATTGCAATATCTCCATGGTCATGTGATCAAAATTTGGGAACTTGGAAACTGCAGGTATTTATAACAATTGCAGCATCCGGGAGTCATTTGAGACCTCCCCAACCACCTTCTGACAAGCAAAGTCTGTGGGGGGAAGCCAGGAATGGTGACCCTCTTTCTCTTGAATCATCACAAAACACACCACTCTTTTCTTTAAATGGGAAGCCTAATATAAATGTTTTAAACAAATAAAAATGAAACGAGGGCTTCCTTCAACAATGAGGAATAATAGTAGGCAAGAGAAGTTCGTTCAATCAGGACGTTTTGATTTCATATGGGAATATCTGACTATCCATGAGCACTTTTCAACCCGTCTCTCCATTTCTACAAGGAGCATTTTATCGTGAGATAAATGGCTATGGGAAGAGGGGAAAAATTATTCAAAAAGTGTTGTATTTTATCTGAGGGTCCAAGCCAACATGTTACCTTCAGAAGGAACCCATGATTTCATTTGCAAATTATTAAGCATGGGAGTGATGCAGATCAAATAGGTGAATTGGGCTCCATGAAAAAAGCAAAAGCGAGGGGAAGCATGATGGGTGAACAAACAAACAAACTATAGCTGAGGGCAGCTAAACATCCTATAGCACGGCTATTGTTATTGTCTTCTGGACTTCAGGAAATACATCATGATTTCTACAATTCCCAAACAGTAAGCTATTTACCCAGAAAAATGCAAACTTCACGCCAGATGCCCAAGCTTAGTTTTACTGTCTTCTTAAGAAATAAATTATTGTAGGTTCAGGGATTCAACTAACACAAATCAGAAAGTCTTACCGCTGTCAGCCAATACATGGGAGGCACCAGGAGATACAAGGACACAAGATATATGTCAGGGTTTGTCAGCTCACTAGAGATTGATAGAGGAGTGCTGGCTTTTCTTTTCCTTTCTGATAAATTATGATTTCCAGCGAGTGAAATAAAAAAAAGCTACAAAGGCTGTTTTCTGCTTTCTAATTTCATTTTGCATAGATTAATAAAATGCTTGAAAGGTCAGCTCTCAGTTAAAAAAAAAAAGAGAGACTAATAAAGGCCAGAAATAAAGAAAGTACCTTGCTCAAAAAGATCAGTAATTTTTTCCTATTTACTTACATTATTTTACCTCCAACGGTATTTCTACTTACCAGTTTAAAGGTTAATGTTTTCAAGGCTCTGGGGTCATCTACTATTTTTTGTAAATTAGCAGCAACTGGGGAAAACAAAGCATGAAAAGCATGGAGTACACACCAAGTTACAAGGTATTTAGTTAATAAATACAAGGCATTTACGTACGAAGAGCAGAATGAGGCATTTGGTATGAAACATTTATAAAAGGAAGCCTGAAGTCAAGGTTAACATAATTTTTTCCTCCCTAGAATAAAAAAAAATAATGTAATTTTTCAGGAGTACCTTCATCAGGGTTACTCCTTGTTGGGCTTCATAAAGAGAAAGTTGAGAAATAGCATGTCTGTGTCGTGCCTTTAATTTTACATTTATATTCACTTTGAATGAGCATGACAACCCAATAGCTGATGTTACTATGCATAATCTATTGCTAAATCTATTATTTATTGCTTTCATGAATAGGCTAGGAATGGAAAACCAAGCCACAAAATCAGCATCCTTTGTACACACATAAAAGTCGAGAATATTGAATATGGCCTAATTTTCATTGTTAAGTACTGGAAGTGGAAGAACTACTGCTGCTGCTACCAGCATCATTTCCAGAATGGGGAATCTTTAGGCACACCAAAAGTGCCTAAATGTAAAATAAGATCCTTCAGTTCTATTCTGCCCTTCCTGTTTTCAAGTATTGAGTTCATTGGAGGATTCAGGGCAAGATCAGAGTCTTGAGGACAAATGATACCTCCTTCAAATCCAGTTCCTTGTAGTGATTTCAAGGATACATCAATGTAGGTTTTATAGGCAACTGAAGAAGGTACAGGTTTACCGGTAATCTTCGATTTACAACCACAATAGGGATTGAAATTTGTTAAGCGACGCAGCTAAGTGATTCATGCCCTTTATGTATGACCTTTATGGTTGCAGCAGTGATGAAATGTAAAATTTGTTACTACCGGTTCTGTGGGCATGGCTTGGTGGAGGGGGGGGTGTAATGTGACTGGGAGGGCGTGGCCAACTTTTTTTTTTTTTTACTTTTAAAAGTATTTTTTCTACAACCTTAAGAGGTTGCAGAAAAAAATGCTTTTAAAAGTCTCTGACGATCAGGCAACTCAGCTGGGATCGTCAGAGGCTTTTAAAAGCATTTTTTCCTACAACCTCTTTAGCCAATCCCAGCTGAGCCACACAATCATCAGAGGCTTATTTTTTAACTTTTAAAATCATTTTTTCGGCCGAAGAGGTTATAGAAAAAATGTTTTTAAAAGTAAAAAAAAAAGGCCTTTGATGATCGCATGGCTCAGCTGGGCATGGGGGGGGCAGGGATTTTTGCTACCGGTTCTCCGAACCACCCGCTGCAATCACTACCGGATCAGGCGATCCGGTCCAAACCGGGAGCATTTCACCCCTGGGTTGCAGCCACTTAAGTCAACTGCACAGTCATTAACTGAATCCAGCATCCCCCACTTATTTTGCTTGTCAGAAACCGGCTGGGAAGTCTGTAAATGGTTATCACCTGACACCATTTGATGCTGCAGCCATTGTAAATACGTGCTAGTTGCAAGACGTCCAAATTTTGATCGCATCAGACCAGGACTGTCTCAGCTGATACCAGGACTGATTGTTTCACAAATGGTCACTAAACAAATGGTTGCAAGTCGAGGATTACCCGTAATGGCAAAAGTATCAATAACATTTGCCATTACCTTCTGGAATTACTTCTGATGTCTCAGTTTAACCAACAGCCAAGGGATGTCCATGTAAAAAAACAGGTCCGACCCTGCTTAGTTTACAAGCTCCTTGCCATTAGTCACATATGTATTGAATCTGTCCTTGGAAGTATAATTGGTCAGAGGATAGCCAATGAACTGAAACCATATAATAACCACTGGTGCACGGCTGGTTCTCAAAATGAATACAATGGGGTGGAATTGTCCTTCTCCTAAAGCAGTGTTTCCCAAACTTGGCTATTTTAAGATGCATGGACTTCAATTCCCAGAATTCCCCAACCAGTATGCCTGGTTGAGGAATTCTGGGAGTTGAAGTCCATACATTTTCAAAGGGTCAAGTTTGGGAAACACTGTCCTAAAGGAAAAAAACACAATCCAAGGATATTCCTGGGTCTAGTTTTATCATCAAAAGCCCAAGTGGCTTTGGTGTCAAAAAATGCTAATACAGGTAGTCCTCGACTTACAACAGTTCATTTAGTCACTGTTCGAAGTTACAACGGCACTAAAAATAATGTTTATGACCATTTTTCACACTTACGACTATTACAGCATCCCCATGGTCACACGCTCAAAATTCAGATGCTTAGCAACTGACTCATATATGTATGATGCAGGGGTGGGTTCTAAATTTTTTTACTACCGGTTCTGTGGGCGTGGCTTATTTTGTGGGCGTGGTTTGATGGTCATGTGACAATTCTTTAGGATTTAGCAGAGGTACTGCTCTACCAGGCTTTTAACTGCTTGCAGAGCTGTACCGGTCTATCCATTTGTTTTTGGAGACACCGGTCTACCCATTTGTTTTTGGAGGCACCGGTCTACCACCACACTGCCTTTTAATACTGATCAGCTGTAGGGCGGCCCTTTGAAGCCCCGCAGCAAGAGTTTAAACAGTTTTTTTCCTTCTAGCCGATCAGCTCTGGGACTCGGGAGGCAGCGAATAGATTGGGGGCGGGGCCAAATAAAAGGTAAGAATAATGTGGAGGGGGGGGGCGGGAGGGCCTAGCTCCCGAACAAAAAGAACCAGTTCAGTGATGTCATATCGTCACTGCTACCGGCTCGGTAGAACCGGGCTGAACTGGGAGGAACCCATCACTGGTATGATGGTTGAAGTGTATGGGGGTCCTGTGATCACCTTTTGCAATCTTCTGATGGGGAAGTCAGATTCACTGAACAACCGTGCTACTAATTTAACAACTGCAGTGATTCACTTAACAAATATGGCAAGCAAAGTCATCAAACGGGGCAAAACTCACTTAATAAATTTCTCACATAGTAGCATAAATGTTAGGTTCCACTGTGGTCGTTAAGTTGAGGACTACCTGTATATAATACAGTTATATATATAAATCACATAATAATGTTAAACATTTAGCTTTTGGTCTGGTAGGGTTGCCCAGGGCTTTAAGGATTTCCTGTAATTAGGAACCACGGGACGTTAAAGAACAGGAGGGAAAGTTATGTATAAAGACATCAACTAGATGTCTATTTCAAGAGACAAGGTAGGGAAAATAAATACACAAATAAAATAAAATAAAATAAAACATGGCAGGTATTGATAGTTCTTCAAATAGTCTCTTGTCTTTGAATTACGAAGACCTTTGCTAATTAGGAAGAAGCTGAATGTTGACTCTTAGCAATGTTTCAACTCTCAAACTTAGCAATGTTTACATTTAAGAAAGGAGAGTCACAGAATAAAACCACTGTGGCTTTTTCAAAAGAAACTATATTGTTTTTCTATCCTTCAGCAAATCCACGCTTTAGGGCAAACTCCTGCAGGTGATCTTTCTGAGCTACTGAGAAATAATAATGTTACATAGTGTGCCATTTCAGTTAACTTTTGTTTTTCTTTTTACTATACTTTGCATGAAACTAACAATCAGCCTTTCATTCACTCTTGCCAGAAATCTATTTCATGCATATTTTAACACCTCTTGCTCTCTGTATACATATTCAGAAAGAAAAATCAAATATAACTTTCATAAGCAAATGTGGCACCGGAGAATATTCCTTCACTAAAATATACAATTATTTTACAATGGAGATTTCACATTTAGCCTATCAGGAAGAACTATAATATCCAGCAAGCTAAGTACAGTAGCTCTGATTAGTTAGGCCCGTGATGGCGAACCTATGGCACCGGTGCCAGAGGTGGCACGCGGAGCCATATTGGTGGGCACGTGAGTGTTGCCCTAGCTCAGCTCCAGCGCGTATGTGCGCACCGGCCAACTGATTTTCAGGCCTTCCAGTCCCACCAGAAGTCGGGAAACTGGCTGTTTCCGGCCTCCGGGGGGAATGGGGAAGGCTGTTTTTGCCCTCCCCAAGTTCCTAGAAAGCCTCTGAAGCCTGGGGAGGGGGAAAAACGGGCCTACGGGGGCCCACCGGGCCATCGCGTGCCAAAAGCAGGAGGAAGTGGGGGGGTCACGTGCGCATGCGCGGGAGGGAGGGGCGCACTGAATTATGGATGTGGGCACACGCACACGCGACACCCCCCCGTTCCCCCCACTTTTGGCACGCGATGGCAAAAAGGTTAGCCATCACTGAGTTAGGCCCTTCTTAGCTGTTCTGCTGGAATGTTAAATTTAGGGGTCCAATGGCACAAGACTTTTACTTTTCAGGACAATAAAGGTTAAGTGGGGGGGGGCATTTGAATCATTCGCTTTGTCTACTGAAGATTCTAGCTCAGAGGTGTCAAACTCACGTTGCCATGGTGGCGTCACGTGACATATCGGGACCTTTTCCCCCATTGCTAAACCGGGCGTGGTCAGCGCGTGACGCATCCGGCCCACGGAACGGGAGTTTGACAGCCCTGTTCTAGCTGACCCCTTAGCATTTGCAGGAAGAGCAGAGTGGGCAAATAACAAAGCTTGTGTGATTATGTCATCAGGTAAATGAGATGACTGATATCTGCATCAGATGATCAAACGCTCACATATCTTCAGAGCATTTACATAATGACATCAGAACATGTTATGTATTGTGTTGTAGAGGCATCATTGCAGTTTACTGCCAAAATCACTTAGTTATAGCTGGAACACTTAACTTTGCTAAGTGTAGTTTTTTTTCCCCCTAGCAAGGCCTCTCTTGGCTGCATCTCCAGCTCAGCCTCCTCTTATAGTATATGTTTAGCATTACATACATTGGCCACCGAAAAAAGCCCATCTCTTCATACTCAATCTTCAGTGAACTAAAATGCCGTTTTGACAGGGAATAAAAGCTAAAACTAAAAGGGATTTTATAGATTTCTTGATTCACATTAACAAGTGTAACTACTGAAAGTTATGCTTTCTTATCAGCCTAACACAGGGGTGTCAAACTCGATTTCATTGAGGGCCGCATCAGGGTTGTGTTTGACCTCGGGGGGGGGCTGGGGGGTTGGGCCAGGGGGTGTGGTCAGCTCAGTGTTACTCATGTTGGGTACTGTGGTGGCCCAGGCAGAAGTTGGGGGATCCTTCCTTCCTTCTTTTTCCTTCCCTCTTCATTCTCCTTTCTTCTTCCTTCCCCTCTTTCCTTTTTTTCTTTCCTTGCTCTCTTCCCATCTTTCCTTCTTTTTATTTGTCTTTCCTCTTTCCTTTTTCCTTTCCTGTCCCCCCGGGCCCAGTTTTTGGCCGTGATGGCTTCCTGCAGAACTCTGCAAGGAAAAACGGGGCCCAGGGGGGCTGCGCGCAGTCCCCCCCCCCCCCGGTTCCATTTTCACTGGCAGAGTGCTGCAAGAGGCCGTCGTGGCCCTGCGGGCCAGATCTAAGCACCCCATGGGCCTTGAATTTGACACCCCTGGCCTAACACATCTGGGAGATGGCTGTAGAAGACATTGGAAGAATTTTCTCATCTTCCATAAGAGATTAAGACTTAACATTCAAACAAGTTTTGGATGTCTCTTAATCAGCCCTAGGCCCTGAATGAAAATATTTGACAAGAATCTCATTCAGAGTTTGTCCTTTGAGCCCAATTACATTCACAACCCCAAAGGAAGGATCACAAGAAGGAATACAACTATCCCAACATGCCTGGATGTGGGCATAGCTGTCTCTAATGTGAGCTGCTATTCAAGAAGTGGTTACTTTGGTTTTAAGGCACAACAGAACTTTAAGACCCAAGCAGCAAGCTGGTGCTCCTCCAGGTTTATTGAATTTGCTTATCATTGGCCATGTTGGCAAGGGTAAAAAATGAATGCAGATGTCTCTCCAGCATCATAAACATGTTGCGTGTGCGCATGCGTGCATGTAAGTGTGTCTGTAAGAAGAGAGGATTACCTTTTACTTTTACTCTTACAAAAATCATCTGATCTGGAGCAATTTATTTATGGCTAATGCAAGCAATGTTTTCTAAATGAATGAATGAGGTAAATTCATGGATGACCCTGCTTTAGGAAATGGGCCATAAATCTTATTTTTATTAGAGGCATCAGGCTAAGTGCTGATTTATGGTTCGACATAAGCCAAGAGACTCTTATTCTGAAAAGGGTATCTAAATTTAAATTAAAGTGGAAATGACAGACATAACTAGAACTGATGAATTCAAGCAAAGTTACTTGCGCTTTGTACCACATGTAAGATTTATCTTTTGAACAAGAAGTAAAAAGTCATTAAAAAATTCAAGTTTCTCTATTTTACAGATACGCTGACTTGAAATTATTATTTGGATTTTTAAACCTATGTTGAGCCTCATATCAAATTTTTTTAAACACCACTTGAAGCCTCCTTTAAATCAACACCACACAGAAAGTGTGCTTACCCCACACATACAATAAGACTTTCTATCTCTGCATGTTGTTGGAAGTTTTCAGGTTTACTCGATATAGTTATTAATATACAATATAAAGATATATTAAGTCAGAGAAAAATATTGCCCTGTTCATCTGTGTTTTCCAATTTTCTATTATTTATAGCTCATGAAGAAAATAAATAGAATCTCAGATCTCAAAGCACTTTCACTAAATTCAATTTTTGTATTTTTCTCACATCAACAACAGGTCAATTTTCTGCACATTTCACCTGAAAAATGACATGTAATTCACAGGATTCTTTGAAATGCAAACAGAGGGAAAGAATGTATGCTACATTTTCCTTCCTGGAAAAAAAAAGGTTCAATTTATCCTTGCCATTTCAAATTACAGAACAATATTGATTTGAAGGATGGCAGGAAGAACTGTTTATAAATGAGGAGGTATACACTATAAGAAATGGCAAAATTTATTCTGTTTGATAGAAATATACATATACATACATACATATACATATATATATATATATATGTATGTATGTATGTATGTATGTATGTATGTATATGTATGTATGTATATATGTATATATACACACTGTAAGAAATGGCAAAATTTCTTCTGTTTGATAGAAATAAATAAATATATGTATGTGTATATATGTATATATGTGTGTATGTATATATGTATGTATGTATGTATGTATATATATAAAATAAAACAGAAGCCCTGAAAGAAGAAAGTTTGGCAGGTTTAAATATCTGGTATTTTATTGAAAGAGATGGCACTGATTCTTCATCATTCTGGAAGGTGACAGAGCTCAACCACAAAACAAGTTTTTGCTGCAACTTGCATCTCTCATGGGATAATATGAAATATTATATGTCTCCCTTGTTCATAATTTCTAAAAATATTATGTATACACATAGATAATAAAAAAGAAAAATGTGTGAAGCTCCACAAATGACACTGTTAAGTCTATTTCACTGAATGAATCTACAGATCAGTGTTTCTTAAATCTCAGTAACTTTAGGAAGCTTGGATTTCAATTCCCAGAATTCCCCAGCCAGCATGCTGGCTGGGGAATTCTGGGGGTTGAAGTCCACATATCTTAAAGTTGCTGAGTTTGAGAAACAGTGCCATAGATCTTTGGCATTTTCTGGCAGATCTTTCCCATCAAAGTCCTAAACAATTTCCAGTATCTATGTAAAGACAAATGCAGAACAATGTCGACAATATTAAGTGGAATTAAAGTAAATTCAAGATTCTATTGTCCTATTGTCCTCCTGATTTAAACTCAAATTGAGGATTTTACTTAATTCTTCTTCATCCTGAGATTGTAAAATGAGAGCTTGAGTTACAGAAGAAAGAAATCACAAATTTTGAACATACTTTCAACTTTTCCCATTTGATTGGTACCAAGCTGGGAAAGACCACTTTAATAATTTAAGATCCCAAGTAGCTGCTGATGTAGAAAATAGTTACCCATCATCTATGAAGATCCTATAGAATTTAAATCCTTTGTCTGATTTTCTGAGGTTTACTGAAGTTATTAAGGCTGGCAAAGAACAATTACACAATAGTCACAATCCAAAGGGACATGACAGAAGGAATAGAAAGGACAGAAAAACAGAGGCACTAATATAAGATTTTTAGAACATAAAGATCAAAGTGAAGAAAGAACACCTGAATTAAACTAAAGTGAAGCATTTGTCTAAATCATATCAGGAAATATACATTGTCAATTGAAGAAAGAATGTTGGGGGGGGGAGGGAGGGGTTCCATAAAAAATCCAAGCACGGATGTTATTATGAATGGGCCTGTATGCATTTAATGTTCTGAGTTTTGGGTATAACGTAATCTCAGAATGAAACATAATTTACCTATAACTACATCGTGGCCATCAACCAAGCCTGCAGAGAACAGTTCTTGAGATACACCATCTGCCGTGTCTGTAAAATGTGAAATGAATAGGCATTAGTCCTAATAAAAGTGAGAAAAAAATGAAAAATAACAATAAGCCAAGGCAATTTGTATAAGAAGTATATTTACTCTATGAACATCCATTGCCAACATGTGCTTAAATCAAAACTATTTTCATTAAAAACAACTTGCATTCCATTACTTACTACTCTGCAGTTTCAACATGATAGGACCCCACTGATACATTCTTCACAAAGCCTATAAAGGCCTATTGCTTAAGTACCGAAGTTCTCTCATAATACATAATTGGATATCTTTATTCAAAGAGATATGGAAATGTAAGAATGTTGTTAAACAAGCATGGTTGCCTGACATAACATTTTTATTCCCTTTCCCCAATTTAAAGGGAGTAATTCCATTCACACAAAACATCTAAAGCTAAATGTTATTGTAACCTGGAAGCCTCCTACTGGATCTACACCATGGGTGTCAAACTCGCCGCGTCATGTTGCTGTCACGTGATGTTTCGCGACATTTTCCCCCTTCACGGAGCTAGGATGGGCGTGGTTTGTGTGTGATACATCCGGCTGGCAGGCCGCCAATTTGACACCCCTGGTCTACACAAAAGGTTTCAATTGAAGAACAGCACTAGCATTTCCTCATCAGAAAAAAACTGACTATAGCTGCATATTAATATAGAAAGCTGCTGTACCTTTTGTAAGTATTGTTCATAGTCTATTCTAGCCTTCCTAAGCTATGTTGTTCCAACAGTCTCAACTAGATATATTCTTGTATTACCCCGCTTTCTGATATTTTCAGTGAGGAAACATTTTATGCTACAATCAAAATGCATATGTTAGGAGAACTATATCTAGCCATTGTATCTTCAACTGTGTATATTGCAGATGTCAGACAGAGACCCAATACTGTTGTTTTATTTACATATGCATTGAGGTTGCTTTTAAAGCATGGTCAGCTGTGCAACGATAAAAATAAAAGGATTTCCAAAGGACAGGTCAATTAAAACATGGCTGTCTTGAATACCCGCAGCTTTTAAAAAATTATCTACAAAGCTTAAACCTGAACAAGCTTTAGTTAAAGCAGAAAGGGGCAGCCTGTAGCTTGGGAGAAGCTGTTCCTACAGCATCTAGCATTCTTCACTATTATCCATGCAGTCAGTATTTTTCCTCCCTCTGGATTTCTGTTATGCCCATTACAGGTAGTCCTCAACTTATGACCACAGGTGGGATCAGAATTTCCACTGCTAAGCAAGATGGTTGCTAAGTGAGTCATATTGGATTTTACAACTCTTTTTTTTTTTGGCCACAATTGTTAAGTCAATTGCATGATCCTTAAGTGAAAGTGACTTCCTGCATCGACTCTGCTTATCGGAAGCCAGCTGGGAAGATTGCAAATGGCGATCACATGATTGTGGAGATGCTGTGATAGTTATAAGTGCGAGGACCAGTTCGAAGTCACTTTTTTTTCAGTGCCATTGTAATTTTGAACAGTCACTAAAGGAATGGTTGTATGTCAAGGACCACCTGTACAGGTTATCAGCAAAGGCAATTACAAATACTTCTTTAGGACATTCAGCTATAGGAGACGCAGTAGAAGAACCTGGGGGCGGAGTTAAAAGAAGGATCGGCCTAGAATCCCTACATAGCCACAAGCAGACTAAATCCAACCCCACCCCACTTGAATTCTGTTAACTGTGCTGACCAGTTAGTTGAGTAGATTCCTGTCACCAGAGATTTTTAGCAATAAATCAGTTTAATTGGGCCTTCACTTGTGGACTTGGTTTTTTGTGCCTGACAATAGATGAGCTGCTGCTATTTGAAGTATGCTACAAAGATTAAAGTATTCAACAGCTATGTTTTCCTTGTTGTTGCTAGGGGACACATTATAGTATCTCCTAGAGGAATATGGGAGATGGTATTAAAAGCATCATTATCAAGCCTTTGACATATTTTATATTCTGCCTATGGTTAATTTTTACATCAGGACCACTTACTGGCATACCATAACATTTTATTTAGTATAAAACTTTTAGATCAGCTATCAGCAGGAAGGCAGTAATGGACTTTACTTCATTAGATTAAAATCAAGCAAAAGTACCAGATAGTTCTTTGCCTATATAACATCCT
Source organism: Pantherophis guttatus (assembly GCF_059756535.1). Taxonomy (NCBI): domain Eukaryota; kingdom Metazoa; phylum Chordata; class Lepidosauria; order Squamata; family Colubridae; genus Pantherophis; species Pantherophis guttatus. Next base: position 151,421,941 of record NC_142063.1, read on the forward strand.
CTGAATTCAACCATTCAATCCATAACTATGCCACTAAAAACATGCACACTTGGCACTAGATTTGTTTTGGTGAACTAGGATAGTCTAAAACATTTGGTTGATACATTTCATAGAGCTAATTTATACTAAGCCGATAAAACAGAAATCAATTTCTGAAATTCCATTTGGAGTCATAAAAACATAATTTCAATTAAAAGTCTTACCTCTGCCTGGAGTAAACTCAAATCGTATGTCATTAAGTTCCTTTCTGGAATTCCTGGAGGGAGGGAAAAAGGAGAGGGATGAAGCCATGGTAAACACATCAAAATGTAATGAAGTGCTCCTTCTGTATTCTAAATGTATTCTAGCTTCATAAGTAAGTTGCTGTTAATATTCAGGCAGTATTTTACAGTTTTTATAGTCTCGACTATCCCCAAGTGTATTGCAAGTATATCAATATAAGAGAAAGTACTGGGAATAAAAGTTTTTTTAACAAAAAAAAAAGCTAAAATGCATTTTAGAGATAAAAAGTTGATGATAATTTACTTTTATGAAGGAAACTATCTAATTAAAATGGAGTTGCAAATTTGTTTTGTGCCTTGGAAAGCAACTATATAGCACAGCTGATTTTGATGAAGAGTTCTTTCGTGGTCTTGCTCATTGATCAGATCTTCTTCAATTGGACTATCCTTCTTTCTCAGCCCAACAATTTCACTTCTGTTGATATATTTAGAACCCCATCCAACCAATCCTCCATTGCACTCCTAAATTATGGCACGTCAGTCATTATATCTGAATCTAAAATGTTATATTTCCTTCCTAGCATCAGATATTATTTTGAAGTTTTATTTACTTTTCGATAACGATGAAAAAAGATTAAGATTAAAAGGCTAACAAAAGCTACAAGATCAACCATGAATGTTTTGAAAGCTTCAGAGTTTCTTACTTGCATGTAGAAGGTAAAATATCAGAAATGTTATGTGGGGGAGAGAGAAGTGGGTGCAAATCATGATTAGTCTGTTCTGGGCAGTCTATAAACCAGGGTTTTCCAACCTTGGAAATTTCCAGGAGTGTGAAATTCAGTTCCCAGAATTCTAAAGCCAGCATGACCACTGACAGCACTGTTCCAATATTTGAGGGGCTGCCATAAAGAAGAAGGGGTCAACCTATTCTTCAAAGCACCTGAAGGCAGGACAAGCAGTAATGGATGGAAAGTTAATTAATAAAGGAGAGAACCAACCTAGAACTAAGGAGAGATTTCCTGACAGTTAGATGGAACGACCCGCCTACAGATGTTGTAGATGTTCTAACACTGGAGGTTTTTAAGAAGAGATTGGACAACCATCTGTCTGAAATGGTGTAGGGCAGTGATGGCTAACCTTTTTGCCGTTGCGTGCCAAAAACGGGGGAGTGCGGCGGGGGGGTCGCACACATGTGTGCCCACACCCATAATTCAATTCCCCCATGCCATGCCCCCGCACATGCGACCCCCCCACACTCCCCACACTTTTGGCATGCAATGGCAAAAAGGTTACTGGTGGGCCTGGTAGGCCCGTTTTTCGCCTTCCCCAGGCTCCAGAGGCTTTCTTGGAGCCTGCGGAGGGCAAAAATGGCCTTCCCCACCTCCTGGAGGCCCTCTGGAGGCCGGAAAGGGCCCGTTTCCTGACTTCCGGTGGGCCCAGAAGGGCTGAAAATCAGCTGGCTGGTGCGCGCATGCGCGCTGCAGCTGAGCTGGGCAATGCTTGCGTGCCCACAGATATGGCTCTGCGTGCCACCTGTGGCATGTGTGCCATAGGTTCGCCATCACGGGTGTAGGATTTCCTGATTAAGCAGGGGATTGGACTAGAAAACCTCCAAAATACCTTTAACTCTTTTAATTTTGTTTTTGATGAGAATTCTTGGGGCTGAAGTCCACATTCCTAGAAATTCCCAAGGTTGGGAAATATTGCTACAAACAAAGTGCATCAGATATTGTTTTGAAGTTTTATTTACTTTTCGATAACATTACTAAATTGAAAAAAGATTAAGATTAAAGATTTGCACAGCGGCCAGCTGCTTTTCCGGGTTCCGTTGTGTGCATGCGCGCTGGACAGCTGCTCTCTTCCGGGTTCTGGTACGTGCATGTGCACCAGCCAGCTGGTCTTTACTCGAGTGCGCGATGGAACCAGGAAGAGCAATTGGCAACAGCGCGCGTGCCCACCGAGAGGGCTCTGTGTGCCACCACCACATGTGCCATAGATTCGCCATCACGGTTATAGGGCTTCCTTTCAATGGAAAATCTGAAAGATTCAAGTTCTCGGGAACCCACAGCACTGGAAGTAAAACTGCCAAATTGTCCTCTGCTGAAAAATGGATGATGCCCCCAGTCACACATATATATCCTACAGGATTCTTTCAATCAACAGTCTGTTTTCATCACAGTATCTGCAGTGGGCATTTTGGTAGAAAAAGGAAAAAAAGAATAACAATAGTTTTATAGCAATCTTCTGTGTAAGAAAGATGTTCAAAAAAATCTAGACAGGTCCTGATGATTCCTTCAAGTAGTATATATTTCCCGGTGTCCCAAAAATCAGCATCTTTGATGGCCATATATGTCCCAAAAATCAGCATCTTTGATGGCTCTTTATTATGATCTATTTTGCCAGTGATGCGCAGCTCAACATCAATGCATGATGAAGCATGACTGGCCAGCTTTCCACATATTATACATTACTTCCATGTTTTGACTGTTCTGTCCTGATTACGTTACTTTGTGTATAGTTTGACATGCAGCTAAACCCTCCTATCCTTTAATAAACCAGACCGTAAATGTAAATCTTGATACTTTATTAAAGAACAGGATAAGGTAAAACAGTAATGCCGTGTATGGGATATAGACTTTATCTTCAGAAGGACTAAGCTGGATTCTTCTAGATCAGGGGTGTCAAACATGATTTCATTGAGGGCCACATCAGGATTGTGTTTGACCTCAGGGGGCCAGGGTGGGTGTGGCCAGCTCAACGTTACTCATGTCAGGGGGGACCTATGGTGGCCAAGTGCTAAGGCAGGAGTTCCCTCAGACCCTACCTCCCTCTCATTATAACCTCCGTCCCTCCCTCTTCTTTTTCCTTCACTCTTCCCTCTTCATTCTCCTTTCTTCTTCCTTCCCCTCTTTTCTTCTTCTTCCTTCCTTGCTCTCTTCCCATCTTCTTCTTTGTCTTTCCTCTTTCTTTTCTCCTTTCCTATCCCTTTTTGGATGCTCAAATGTAAAAGGGGAAACATTTCTCCTTTTGTTTTGTTTTTAGTTTGTTTTGTTAGCCCTCTGCCAGCAAAAATGGGGCCGGGGGACCCGTGCGCCCCCCCCCCGCGAGCTCTGTTTTTGCTGGTAGAAGACTGTAGCAGGCCATCGCGGCCAAAAACAGAGCCTGAGAGGGCCACGCACGGCCCTCCCGAGCTCCATTCTCACTGGCAGAAGCACCGGGGGTTGGTCCTTCACTATTTCCATGGCAGCCCACAGGTCAGATCTAAACACCCCATGGGCCAGATTGGGCCTGCAGGCCTTGAGTTTGACACCCTGTTCTAGATGTTTCTGTTACCTGAAAACAGAGTCTGGCTTCTTAGGATGCACGTTTTTTTCCAGAATTGAGGGATGGTGGGAGGATAGATGCCCTCTGGGTCAAACATCATCAAATCAATTTCCAAACAATGAAAGATTTGTCCCCGGCCACTAGATGGGGCTCAACACACACCAGGGAACAACAGCAGTATATACACAAATTATATGCTGGAGGCATGTCATTGACAATGCAGTCAATTTTCATCTCTACTTTAGTCTTAGCTGACAATTTGCCCCAGTTAATCCAATGTATTTCCTTGCCTCAGGTCAAAGGTGGATGGAGAAAGGAAAGAAAAGCAAACAACTATCTCACTTTTGGAAACAGGAAGCGGGCAAAGATCAAATGCAAACATAATTGCCCAAGCATACTAGCGAATGGCTCAATCTGCTTGAAAAGCTAATAGCAGTGAAATGTGTTTTGCGGTCCATTATTCTTTTGTTCCTCAGCATGGAATCTGTAAGCAGTCTCATATTTCAGTGAATCAGGCCATAAAGTCTCACTGTGCGAAAACTACATCCAACAGCCAGGCACAGTCAGCCATGACTCAGAACTATTATCACTTCCTAAACACTTATTAAGAAAATGTCACACTGTCACAAATGCAGAATCATGTGAGAACAACCAAAATGGATCAGCAAGGCCACAGGCAGAAATTTTGCAAAATAAAATAAAATAAAATCTAAAAACGGTATCCAGCTGCTCGGGATACCTGGCCCAATTCAAAAGGAAAATTTACTTCCTTGTTATTTTACACTATTGCCCAATTAAATGGATATTACGCAGCAAAACAATCGCGCAAAACTGTTCTAATCATTATGCGTGCAATGATCAAGCCCATCTGCTTTCTTCAATCATTTAAAGTATTAAGCAAATTTGCACTCAGCACAGGAACACCTAGCTGGAAACTGGAGTTTCTCTCATTTGGAAAGGTAATACCAGACCTGGGGAAAGAGTGAGCAATCTACCACCTCCTCTCCTCTCCTCTCCTCTCCTCTCCTCTCCTCTCCTCTCCTCTCCTCTCCTCACCCCATCCCACCCCACTTGCCTGCATCCATTCAACCAAACTTGCAGCTAAATCTATTTCTGAAAGATCTTGTTTCCATGAGACTTAACAGCTGCAGGGCCCTCAGAAGAGAACTGAAATTTTGACCTTCTGATGGAGTCTATGGGCCATAGTTCTACAGAAAATCAGTAATGACTACTACTCCATCCCTCCTGGTGAACCAGGAGGGATGGAGGCTGGTTGTAATGTTCCCTCCTTATATCCTCTGGTGGAGAATACTTTGTTCTATATACATGTGGTCATGTCAAAGTGAATGTATCTGTCATTGTCAACACAATACCCTAACTTGCCCTTAGAGTCAAGACAGAAATTTATCCCTTCCTCTGTGGAGACCCATTATCCCTGCTTCTTAAGTAAATAGGTTGACCTTTCTTTCCATCTCAGTGAGGATACAATAAGGTAATAATGTAAATGCAATTGAAGATACCACATTTTCTTCAACCAATGAAATTGTCTATCAGCATTTAGCCAGACAAAGAACTTATTGTCTTAGTAAGCGGAGTCTCTTCAGACCTTGCTTCTTCTAGTTCTAGAACGAATCCATATGATATATAAAAATAAAACTACACATACTGAAAAATCCTCCCTGCCTCTCTGTCTATCTATTTGAACGTAAGGAACAATTAAGGGGTTTAAATATTAATTAAATTAAAATGCATGAAATAATTAATAATTTAATTTATTAAAATAAATTAAATGCTAAGGATTTTAATTAAAATAGCAAAATCTATTACTAACTAAGAAAAGGGAATAGAAGAATGGAAGGTGCAAAGGAGAAGAAAAATGCAGAAAATAGAAAAGAAGGTAAGAATATAGTAAAGGCAAAGAAAAGAAATACATAATGATGTGACTTCCAACCTTCATCGCAATCATAAATGGTATTTCCATAACTCTTCACCCCCTCTTAGCAATTTCCAAATACAATTGGAAAGTGAAGTTAGTGAAGTTAGTGCCCTTTAAAAGGCGGCCAACTGTGCTTGTGGGCAAGATGCCTATTTTTGTCATCTCCCAGTGCTCAAAACTCACCAGGGACTGCTATCTTGGAATATCCACATGAAGAACAACTATTCAATGTGCATGTGGACATGTCTTCTCCTTGTCCAGAGAAGTTCCAAAGAGCCGGTCTATTCATTGACCCTTCAATCTTTAGCTATGGTCCTCAACTCCCGTTTTTCACAGAGTTGTCTTCAGTCCACCATTTCTTCTTCTGGAAGTCTACTAAATATAAACACTGAAGAATCCTCTTAAAGCTCATTTATATAGTGTTTAAATTCTCCTCTGGGCAGAATCTTAGACTATCTAGCATACAACCTTTTCAGAGAAGCAAAAACTGATTATCATTCAAAATTAAGCACATATTTTTGCTGAGAAATGATGAACATTTTAGTTGGGTCCCAAAATAGAGTATTTTCCCCCTATCCAACATCCCTCTATCCAATAAATGTAACATCAGCAATAAGCATTTCTCTACTTCAGAATTTCTCAACCTGATCAACGATAAGATGTGTAGATTTCAACTCCCAGAATTTCCTGGACAGCATGCCAGTCAGAACCATCAACCAGGTGACAGTTGTCACTGTTGCATCAGGGAGCATCATCCAGCCTTCAGCCACCACTGCCAGCAAAATGCTCTCTTTTGAGACCATCACTACCAAGAAATCCAGCACCAGCACCCAGCACCATGTCACTGCCAAAAAACAGCAAAGAGTGAGCCTCATGAAGCTCAACCCCAACGCCACCAGTGATGATCATTTAAAGAAGCAAACAACATGCATGTCTCTGTCCCATGGATCTAGGACAACTCGGTACATTTCCGCACATGATCAAAATTTAGGTATTTGGCAACCAGAATGTATTTACAATGGTTGCAGCATCCCGTGGCCATGTAACTGCCATTTGCAACCTTCCCAGTTGACCAAGAGGTTCTCTTAACTCTGGTGATTCACTTAATAACCACAGCAAAAGGACATTAAAATTGGGTGCAATTCACTTAATGACAGTTTGCTTAGCGACAGACGTCCTGATTCTAATCATGATCATAAATTGAGAACTACCTGTATTACTTTATCCTGATATCAAAGGACAATAACTTGCCACCAAAATCTCTGGATAGGTTAGAGCCTACAATTATTTCAGGAGAAAAAAGGCCCCAGGCAAATCTTCACTAAAGGACCTCCTGTTATAACTATAAAAAGCCAATGGATGGATTATTTCAGGCTGCAATTTGCTAATACTGGTAGTTTCTTCTCATCACGTGGTTGCTGTAGGGCAGTCTTTTCTTTGCCTATTAGTATTATAAACTCAAACCAGAGACAGAGATTTTCCATGTTATGAAAGTGCAGAAGTGTCATGAATATAGTAAAAATGGTCTTTTCCATTCAAAAGAATATTTCATCTCCCTCCCTTAACAAGAAAGTAGTTTTTATTTAATGCAGACTGCACATAAAATTAATTTACATTTGATTTTCCAATTCCAAGACAATTTGCTATATGGAACTATAATAAAACAGGGGATGGATGCATTCAGATATTACCAGATATTGTGCATGACAGAACTATTAACTCATAAGCTCTCCTTTGGAAGGTAATTCTCAAAGCAGAATATCCCAGTAATTAAACTTCATGTACTGAAGCATATTTTGGATTACGTGGTTTATCTTTTCAAATTAGAGTACTGAACGAAGTTATCCACACGCCCCTTCCAGTGTTGGTAAAATGAGAAATATTCTCCAACATGAATGTTGCAATGTCACAGAAAATTGAAATTCAAGAATACATGTTGAGTTACAGAAAATAAATTGTGCCTCAAGCAGCAAATAAAAGCATTTTTAAATATTAATATATTATATTACAGCTAGACCCATCATTCTATTTCAGCTATTTTATTTTTTTTTGAAATGCACATAAGAGAAAAAGTAAAAAGAGAATGTGTTTTTAAAATTATGCTTGCTGAATATTGGACAAAGTTATAATTTATTCTTTCTCAGAGGACAAGAAGACAAGAAGACCTTTTAAAGGTTGTTCTTACAAACCTTTCTTTTCACTATCTTCATACATTTTCTTTTGTTTTTTAAACTTATCAGCTCTCTCTTATCAGCTCCATCCAACCGCAACTGCCTTGGTGTTTTTCTTCTTCTTCTCATCTCACTTTCTCTTTCTTCATAATTTGATTTGAGATTTGATCCTCATTCATTCTCTCTAAATGACCAAGCCTTGCTTGTATTGGTCACTCATGCTTGGTTTTCCATCTACATTCATTCAACACTTTTTCTTTCTTGACCATCTTTCCCTTTACCACAGACCAGGGTGGATAAAAATCAATGATTTTTTTTAAAAAATCAAAAAAATCAGAATTTTTTTATTTAAATCAGATTTTTTTGATTTTTATCGAATTTATTTTAATAAAAAACTTTTGGGGTAAAAATCTATCGTAAGATAGTTTTCTATTTAAGATACATAAATAATTTAGTTTATTCAGCATGAAATGGAGCTTAGTTATGTAGCATGAGGCTGTATATTCTGCAACACTGGGACTATCGGTGAGTCAACAGTGGGTCAAAGGAGTAGCAGAGATGACAGTTGCTCTTTAAAAATTATGATTTAAATCGAGTTGATTTAAATCAAGCCTTTTTACTAGTGATTTAAATCATGATTTAAATTGTGATTTAAATCAACTCGATTTAAATCAAAACCACCCTGCCACAGACACTTTTCAATTTACTTTTCTATTTCTCTTTGTATACACAACTCTCAATTTTGTATCACAAAGAAGGAAGAAGCATACTCTTATGCACAGTCATGTTTGCGTCTCCTGACAAGTACTCCTCCTTTGCAACCTCAGTTAAGGTGCTGGGCTTCTAGACTAGAAGGTCAGCAGTTGGAGATCCAAGCAGCTACCACATGACGGGGTGACCTTCCGTTCCTGCCGCAGCTCCTGCCAACTTAGCAGTTTGAAAGTGTGCAAAAGTGAGTACATAAATAGGTACCACATTGGTGGGAAGATAACAGCATTCTGTACACTTCGGCATACAATTATGCTGACCACATGACCATGGAAACATCTTCATGCAACGTTGGCTCCCTTGGCTAAGAAACAGAGATGACCACCAACCCCTAGAGACGGATATAACTAGACAGGGGAAAATGTTTACCTTTAGCTTTACTAGTCACCATCTTTTTTTACCAGCATTTGCCTATCTTCAAATTTCTCTGTTTTCCCATCCTTAGTCAACATTCTACCATAGCCATAAATTCATCTACTTGCTCTAGTTTTTTTGACATTTATGTATAACTTCCAATCACTATTTTTCCCCCCCTGTAGAACACAATTACCATATTTTTCGGACTATAAGACGCACCTAGGTTTAGAGGAGGAAAACAAGAAAAAAAAAAGCACGCCTCTTCTCGGTGCGCTGCGGGAGAATAAATTTTTTGCCTCCGCAGGTCCCGTTTTTGCTCTCCCTGGCCTGTTTTTGGCCTGCAGAGTGCTTCTGGATGCCGGGGAGGGCAAAAACAGGATGCACGGAGGGTTCAGGAGACCAAAACCAGGCCCATATTTGCTCTGTAAGATACACAGACATTTCCACCCACTTTTTTGGGGGGAAAGTGCATTTTATAATCCGAAAAATACGGCACTTTGGTTTTTGATATGTTAATGTGCAGGTTTATACACCTTGCATTGTATAATCTATCAAGCATTCCTTGCAAATCGTTCACTTTTTCACCCAACAATACATCATCTGCATTCAAAAGCATACATATAATGATAGTCTTCAATCAACACACCTCTAGTATCTCCATAAGCATTCCTTATATATGGATCCCTAAGCACATTAAATCACCAAGGACATCACACATCCTCCTCTTACTCTGCCCAATGCTGAAACTCTTGCTAAATGCTCCATTTATTCTCACACGTTTATCTTACCTTATTGCATTCAGCAACTAACCTTCAACTCCATAATCATGCAAAACAGTCCATAATTCAAGCCTCTTCACTTTAATATATGCTTTTTGTGAATCAACCTACATACAAAAAACTCTCTTCCCGACACATATTTCTTAATGAGCTATTGCAGTGGTTCTCAACCTGTGGTCTGCAGACCTCTCCCCTGGGGAGGGACAATGTTGTCATAGGGAGTCTGCAAAGGTTTGAAGAAATGTTATGATTTAAATTTTGAGCTACATCTTGGGGGTCCGTGACCAAAAAAGATATTTAAAGGAGGTCCGTGGTGAAGAAAATGTTGAGAATCACTGAGTTACTGAAAAGTGAAAATCTGGTGTGCAAAGTTACAATGTGCTTTATGTTTTTTGTTCATTGTCACCGGTTCTGTTGTTTCTGTCAGAATTCTGCCAAACACCTTTCAGGTGTACTTAACAAATTAAAATCCATAGTTTGGTACTTTTGCCATCTTTCCTCTTTAGGTAGGGAAATAATAATGGCAGTCTTCCAATCTTCAGGCACATACATAGTCTTCAAAGACAAGTTTGACAAATTATAAGACCAGTGTTTAAGCAAAATATATCCATTATCTTATGATGAGCCATGGTGACGCAGTGGTTAGAGTGCAGTACTACAGGCTACTTCTGCTGCCTGCCGGCTGCCTGCAATTTGGCAGTTCAAATCTCAAGAGGCTCAAGGTTGACTCAGCCTTCCATCCTTCCAAGGTGGGTAAAATGAGGACCCAGATTGTTGGGCGCAATATACTGACTTTGTAAACCGCTAAGAGATGGCTGTAAATCACTGTAAAGCAGTATATAAGTCTAAGTGCTATTGCTATTTCTCCAGCTACGCTGCCTACACCTGCAACCTTACCATTTTCTCACAGCATCATGACATTATTTTTTATTTTTTTCTTGCACACTAACCTTTATAACATTTTTTTTCAATCTTCAACATGTTACAATATTCCCGTACAAATGTCTAAAATATTCCTTCCAGCAGACCCTCAATTCATTTTCATCTCAAATAATTTCATCCCATTTATTTTAATTCCTTTCATCTGCTGGAGGCTCCTTAAAGAATTCTCGGAAAAAATATCATTAAATCAGCAATTCTGAAAACTGCATGAAACTACTTTATACTTTTCTCTTGGGCACAGGCTCCCATCCTCCTTCTGAAGAAGAGGGAAGAGGAATGGATAAAATGCTAATCTTATAAACCAAATACCAGGAAGTAGGATCCACTTATCTTAATGAGACTACCTCTGAGTATATAGACATAGATGTGATGTAAACCATTTTAATCGATGCACTAAATTAATATTGGCACTTCTCTGTATAGTGAAGAAGTTATTTATGAAATAAACTTCTGACAAGGATTGCAGCAAAGTGCAATTCAATTAAACAAACGCTACTTTATTTATAGGAGAGTTACAATGATATTCGGCCCAGCGGTCTCAACACTCACCCAAAAAAGAGATCAATATTTATCGCATCATAAAAAAGTACATCAGTGAACCAACATCTTCCAAGACATAGCAATTATCAGTCTGATCACTTCAGAATCCGCTTGAGCCATTCGGAGGGGGGATAAAACTTTTAAAAATAATGATTTTTAAATAAGTATCTGTAATAATGGGGGGACTAGGAACAGAAGCAGTTACTATAATTTTTCAATCTGGCCCAAAGCGGTATTGGTGATTGAAAACATGACTTTCTATGTATCCTAGAATTGCCCATCTAGGAATGCAATATCCCAATGGAGCCCACATACGTACAATCTATTATATTAGTCGCACTGTATAGCTACTTAGCAAATTTTTAGCATAAAATAGGGCAAGGACACTGTATTTTAACAGTATACTACATTCAGTGTTTTAGCAGGTAATAGCATCTGGACAATCTTTCTCAGCTAGGAAGCTAAATAGTTTGAGCCTGCTTAGTATATGGATAGGAGACCACCATGAAATCCCAGGTTTGTAGGCTAGCCGGGGAATCCAGAAAAAATATCTTGGAAGGTATCAATGGGAAATTACTTCTCTGTTGTTGACGACAAAAAAAACCCTGCATAGATGTGTTTGAAGTCAACCAACAATCACGCCTTGGGCCTGGCTCAGAGACTTTACCACGGTATATTAAGTTTATTATTTCTTTCCCTGCAGAACCTATTTAGGTTGTCTATCCCCAGCCTATCCAGAGGTGGACAGACTTGGCCGCATAGTCTTCAGTATATAGGAGCAAAGACGGAAGCACCAGGAAACGCGGCAGAGCAAGCTCGTGCGCATGCTTGAAAGAGCTGCCAGCCAGCAGTCTAGTGTAAGGAATAGCGGCCGAAAGTTGTGAGGATTAAACAAAAGATGAGTCCAGTCCGTTCCAATTTCAAAAGGCCAAGTTAAGCGATGTTGAGAGAGAGCACTCTATAGACACGACCGTCCTGGCAGATCAAGTCAAAAAACTGGAGCCAAGCAGGAAGGGGCGGAGCTTAGACTTCCAGTAGACTCAGTCCTATTGGACAACAGCCGATGTCTCACCCACTCCTGACTGCCGTGACAGCCAATAGGAGAATAAAGTGGCACAACTTGGGTAAATACGTTTTAAAGAGTAATAAATAATGATACATAATATTGTTTGACATTATTTCTGATAACTTCACTGCATCAGGAGAAGTGAGGCAGATAGTTATAAGCCTTCCAGTTGTAAGGCCTTGCTTTTGAGATGGGAAACCATTCCAGTTTATAACTGTTTCTTGCTAAGCAATTTTTTCCCCCAGAAGTCTCTACAATTTTATTTTTAGCTTGATTGTAAAAGCTTGATATACATTGAAATAGGGAATTCATATATAGATGATCCTTGATTTACAACAGTTGGGACTGGAATTTTAGTTATAAGTCATTGCGGTAGTAAGTTGAGGTACTCACATGACCGGGCCTAAGTTCTGACCATTTTTACAATGATTATTACGTAAAATCACATGGTTGTAAAACCCATTCTGCTAAATGAATGTTCTTTGCTGGAAATTGCAAAAAAAAATCCCATCAGAAATTGTGATCATGTGATGGTGGGACACTACAACTAGTCATAAATATTAGTTATCAAATGCCAGAAATGTAGTCATTTGATTAGGGAGCGATGTTGGTGTGACATTTTACAATGGCCGAAGTGCTTTACTGAGGCCAAAGTAACTTCAAACAGTCCTTAAAGGACCAGATGTAAGTCAAGAAATACTTGTTTTCTATTTTTCAGTCCTGGTTATTTTTATTTTATTTTGTTCTTCTTCAAAATGTTTCTAGAAAGTTCTACTGCTTTAATTAAGTAAACTGAAGAACATTGTGCCTATTAATAAATAATTTAAACTGAAAGTAAGTAAAGGTAAAAATAAAACAATGAAATTAACAACAACAACAACAAAATCCTAGCTCTTAGTAATAATTCAGAAACAGGAAAAATCAAATAACCTATCTCAAAAATGAAAAATCAATTGACTGATTTTCAACAATGAATAACTGAATAAGTGTAACCTGTTAAGATTTGAATTATTATTTTTTTCAATGAAAAGGCAAGGAAGAGAGCATTCAGGTTATCTGGTTAATATTTTTGGAATTGTTTTATTCATAAAGTAAATGTCCAGATTTTCTTTCACTCCTATTAAACCCCCAGAACTCTGTCCTTACGGAAAAGTCCTTGAAAACTATCTACCAGAGTGCTTGCAAGGATGAGCCACTATCTCTACATTTGGTCATCCAGCATGTTCCTTGAATTCCTAGAAAGCAAACTTTTTTCTGGTAAGATATCAGAGGATAAAGAGGTAAACCATGAGAAAGACCCAGCTTGAAAACCTGCAAGCTGATCTAGGCAGCTGCATTCCCTACATGTCTTCTTTCTTTTCAAAGGATCATTTCCATTGCACATAAATGAGAGTGACTGTGTCTAAAATTACTACTAATTTGTTGGTTTGGATATTACACGGAGAGGGGGTGGGAATGGAAATTTAAAAAGATAATTTGATCATAGCATCTATCTGCTTCAACTTGGATGACTTGGGCACAACCTTACTTCAGGATAAGCCTTTGCATTCATTAACGGGGTCCTACAGGACTTTAGTCCTTGGGACTAAATCTCTGAATTCAAAACGATATAAAGCTAGGCAAAACCCCTGAAGATCAGGCTATATACAGCTGTGGATTTAATTTATCCCAATACTGAAAACAGTGGTAAGGAAATGCAAATGTATTCTACTGTAATCTTTTGTCATACAAATTTAAAGCATTTGCGGTTGGCAGTGCCTGAAAAATCCTCCAAACTTGCAAGAATACAGATGGGCTTGGGACAAAAGGCATGGAGACACATCTCACTGAAAACACTGCCTTTACAGAATTTGAACATGTTCAGTCACCATTTAATCCGTCCCGTCCTCTAGCCGAGAGTTGTTTCAGAACAGAAGTCCTTGAAGAAACACATAATGTGACATGTTTTATGATTCGCTTTTTTCCACTTCCAGGAACAGTCTCTTGTCTAGTTGCAGTTTAACAAAGGAATGGATTCGTTGTTCTCGTAACTTGCAACTACGGCCTCACCACAAGCAGAAAGGAACACAGCAGTTGCTGAACGCTATCAAATTAGACACAAAGCCACAGACTTTCCCTACGGATTAGTTCTAAATTTTCTGTGTGGAAACAGCATCTACCATTTGAATTGTTATTATGCAAGGACTCTCAAGTAACAGCAGTTGGGGAAAGGCGGCATCATCTCCACAGACAGAATCACCAATTAAATGAAAACTTCTATTTGCAGTAGCTATGAATCTCTTCTTGTTAACCATCTCGCACAGTTGGAAGCTTTTCTTGTAAGAGCCACGACTGAATCTGTCAACAATGACAGCCGCAACACCTCCGATCTGAGGCAAATTTCTCCTGTATAAAGATTTTTCTAATGTGAAGATACAGGTTTATAACTTTTAGATCTGGTGGAGGAAATGGGGATGAAAAGGAGAGGTGTATATTTTAATTTAAATGCACAGATAAAAATGTTTCTCATCTCCCTCAGAAACAAAAATGGCGAATCCTTTTGCCTTCTCCTGCACAGCATGAAATGACGTCTCTGCGGTTGCCACCAAAGTGATCATCAGCCTCCAATATCTTCTATTATTACTGCTGCTCGATATAGATGCCTGCTTGCTTTAGCTAGGCAATTGGGATGGCCTTCACCCCAGGTGACCCAGCTGGGAATATGTAGTGTTGGTATACACTCCCATTATTCTTTGCTCATCCATCCCAGGAACACCCCCACACACCACAATGAGGCAATGTAACAAGATTTGAGAGGGCACAGGGGCTTAGGGCATGGAAATTTACCATATGCACAATCCTCTTAATTCAAGATGTTTTGCACATCCCTACTTATCCTTGTAAAGCTAAGCAAAAGTCTAGCATTACATGCTAACACAACACAACACAACCGTATGTCAGTGATGACTAACCTTTTTGTTGTTGTGTGCCGATAACGCACGTGCGTGCTGGCACCCATAATGCAATGCATGCGTGACACACACCCCTGCTCCTGTGCGCATGCGCCCACAACCCCGCACTCCCCCGTGCATGACCCCTGCGCTCACGTGCCCAAGAGAGCGGCACGTACCACCTGTGGCACATGTGCCATAGGTTCACCATTACAGCTCTATGTCATAGATCAGTGATATTTCTACTAACTAGACTAACATTACCAACACTCTTTTCCTATAAAATACATTACTTTATACACCAACTGACTACAGCCACAGTGGCACAGGGGTTAGAATGCAGTATTGCAGGATACTTCTGCTGACTGCCAGCTGACTGCAATTTGGCAGTTCAAATCTCACCAGGCTCAAGGTTGACTCAGCCTTCCAATCCTTCCGAGGTCAGTAAAATGAGGACTCAGATTGTTGGGGGCAATATGCTGATTCTGTAAACCACTTAGAGAGGGTTGTAAAACACTGTGAAGCAGTATATAAGTCTAAGGGCTATTGCTATTGCAATTTAGCTGGAACAAAGACATAAATTAAGTCCTGAATTCCCCTTTCCGCAGAAGCACATTTGATCCAGAGAAGGCTTCCATCTTGGAAATGTATTTTCTTGATTTCCCCTCCTAGTCACAGACCCCTGTATCACCTTTTATGTTGTTCTAGAGATTCTCCAAATCTTAGAAAATGATCTGAGAAAGGGGACAATAGTAACTGCATCAGGAACATTGACCTTCTACCAATGGAAGATTCTCCATGAAATTAGTGTTCTACTTAAATGTTAGAATCCAAGGTGTATTAAACAGATTCTGGGTTTATCGGTGGTTACAAAGCTTAAAATTATAGGTTGATGATCACTCTCTGATCTAATACTGACCAATAATCTGACCAATCTATCATGCTTGCTCCCCACCCGCAAGTAAATGTGACTCACCAGAATGATGTACCATTTAAATTAGTATATTTAACTTATTACAAACACTGGCTAAACAAGAATTCACACAGTTGATTTTGTGATCTTTAGATTGCCTGTCATATAATCCACTTGTCCATTTTTGGCAAATAAACAAGGAAACTTAGCTACCAGTACTTTACTATTAAGGTAAGTTTGGTGCTTAATTTGCCCAGCATCACAAAATGTATATAAGGGAATTTTAAAAGCAGAATGTATATAAATTGTTACAATTCCATTCAAATATGTTTAATTTGGGGTCCTGTTTTAACTGGTGGAAGATGAATAAATTATTAAACCAAAATACTTTTAATTTTAACTGGATAATAAATATTATTCATATTGCCCTACTAAGGTTGTTTCTGCCTTTAAAACACTTCATACAAGGGTTGTTAACTCTACATTGTTAACGCCCTTGTTTGGAAATTCTAGTACAAAGCAAAGCCCCGAAAATAAAAATGATCGTCCATCCATGTTTCTTCTAATAGAATAATATCAAAATTACTTCAATACTGATTCAATAAAACATCATACTTATTAAATCAACCAGCTATATTCCAGGAAATTATTTTCAGAACTGAATGCTTAGGACTATATTCTGAAAATAGTCAATCTTCAATGTCAATGTGATCTAATGCTTCCATGACTTGATGAGTTTTGAGTGGTCTTGGGGATCTTTGTAAAGACCAGTGGATTGTCTGAATTACTACCTAGTTCACTGCTATCCAGGTATCTCATTTGTTGCCAATTTGAAACAGACTCAATATTAGCTTTACTCTGAAATCTTTTTGCTTCTTTTCTTGTGCCATTTGCTTACATGCTTGAATTGCTTGGTTGATTATTTTCCTTGATGGTTTGACTAGCTAGTCTTCATGTTTGTAGGGCTGATGTACAATTGGCTAAATTTTGTAAAAATGAAATGCTATGAGGGATTTTTTTATAAATAGAATCCTTGAGACTGACTATATTATCTGCTGTTTCTGCAGTTTTGAATGTAACAATTGCTCTTGCTTTAAAACAGTTAAAAATAAGTAGTCAACCCTACTAATCAAATTTATAGCGACGGATGGAATTAAACATTGGATCAATAGAACAAAATGCATTTTCTGTTCCAACTGAGGAAACATCCTTTAGGTTTTGGATAGCCTTGGTGGCGCAGCGGACTAAAGTGCTATTAAGTAGCACTTAGCTGCCAGCTGCCTGCAATTACTGCGAGTTCAAATCTCACCAGGCTCAAGGTTGACTCAGTCTTCCATCCTTCCAAGGTAGGGAAAATGAGGATCCAGATTGTGGGGGCAATAAGATGACTTTGTATAAAAAAGAACACCGCTTAGGGGTGGCCAAAAGCCCTACTAAGCAGGTATATACAAAAGTATGAAGGCTATTGCTTAACGCATTGTAAAGCCGCCCTGAGCCTCCAGAGAAGGGCAGCATATAAATCAAACCAATAAATAAATAAATAAATTTATGAAGGCCAATTTATTAAGCTGAGGTTTAGGATTCCCTGGGTATATTAAACAACTTAGTAATGATGTTCTTATGTTTACGGCAGTTTGAAAAACCTCTCTAAGAAAACTGCAGAGTTAATCATATCTTCTGGTGCTGAAGGGTATAAAGGCTGTTTTGCATCCATAGTTATTAGAGTTTAACAAGTAGCAAAGTCCACATTCTGGATAGAGGGGACTAATTTGAAAGAGAGGTCAAAGAAACCATCTACATCAGGGGTGTTCAACTCACATCATCACGGCAATGTAATGTTGCTTTTCCCCCCTTCGCTAAACTGGGCATGGGCGTAGCTAGCGCGTGACACATCCAGCCCACGAGCCGCAAATTTGACAGCCCTGATCTACATTAAATGAACAGCCCTCCTCTCTCAACAGAGTGGGAGGGATATAACAATCACTATCTCCTGTTTCCGGTCCTTTCAGCAGTTCCAAAAAGATTCCACACCCATCTGCACTATTCAGGTGAAAGTCCAGTTGCCACTTGAAAAAAAAAAACACCTTTGGGGCCTCGGTTGTGAGTTCTTTAGTCCAGCTTCATATGTTAAAGATTGCAAACCGAGTTATACAGTGAGAACTGTTATATATAGAAATTTGTAACTCTATCTCTTAATTTAAATTAGCATATACTGCAAAGCAACCGTTAATAATTCTCAAAATCTTTATAGACTTTAATCAATACTTCCTGCTGGTATCTTAATATTTGTTGTAGTAAAGATGTTATCTTCTAAGGTCAGGAATTGACTGCCTTTGCTTTTTTCTACCTAAAATAGTCTTTAATCACTTCGTTTGATGTAAAATTGGCCAGAAGTATAAAAAAAAAAAAGTATTTTCCAGCTGGGCTGTCAGGAGGTTCAGCTTGTTTACATCCTAATGAGAAAGATTACAGTGGCAACAGCCAGAATTTAAACTATGACTATAAAAACAAGGCTCTTTAATAACAAATCAATGAGTTAGGGTATTAGGTCTATTATCTAATATTTATTAAATATTTTACTAATTAAACTGTTTTATCTAATGCCAAGTCTAGATTATATTTGCATCTTGCTATTGGGCCCTTTGGACATGAATAAAAAATTGACCAATTTTGATTCTGGGGTGGGAATGAGACTTGCATGTTACTTTTTAAAACCAATGAGAACAAAAAGGGACCCCTTATGAGGGCTCTAGAGAGCCTGCTTGTGGTGGTGCTTAAAATACAGGCTACAAATTAGGTGACAATGAATTCTACTCCCATCTTAGACATGAAGCCAACTGGGTGTCTTTGGGTCAGTCTGTCTTTCTCAGTCCTAGAATGAGAACAATGGCAAACCACTTCTGAAAATAGCTATCCTCCATGACTGATAGTAGTGGATTGCTTGTAGAAATTACAATGCCTTACTCAATTGTGCTAAGATTCCATAATGCTGGTTTGGACATCAAGTTCTACTAGTTTTAGAAATGTTGAAGTGTCATTTTTATCAGGTCACCCCAATTTGCTATAATGAGAAACATCAGAGTATACTACTTCCTTAAGTGATTCCCAGATTTGTTATCAACCTGTAACATCTATTAAGATGATGATGGTTACTCAATACAGAACTCCTTGACTAGTCTGATACAATTATATTAAAGTTTTAGATGCTCAGAAAAGTTTTTCTTTTCTGTAGAATGGAAGGAAAGGAAATAAAAAATTAAGTCTTTTACCATTCTTTCAACATTTATTTCAAGGCCACTATCACGAGTTCACTGTTTCAGTGGACAGTGATTTGCTGATAAGAGCATCACAAAAGTCTTTATTTCTTTTTAACCTAACATTATTTTGTTCTGATTTAGGCTCTATTGTGTTCAGGAAACCTTGATAAAAATGAAGCACTTTACCTGAGAAAAAAAGAGGGGGAATCTTTGTGGAGAATGCCCTGAAAATAACTCCTTAGATATTTGTTTTGCAAGTTTAATGAAATCCGAAAGAAGCAGAATAGATACATGAAATACATTTCTAACATAAGAATGATTACTTATCACTCTAAAAAAAAAATTGTTTTGTTTCTATGACAGAGAAGTACAATGTATATTATTGCAAGGCTAGGCTGCTGTCAAAAATTGGATTTGAATTTGAATAATAATGTCTTGGCTTAATAAATGTTAGGATTAAGATTCTTTGAAAGTAAGAGCAAATCTGGGAAACGGTAATTATTATCAATGGGTAAAATTAGAAGAGGGGGAGAATATTTTTTCTCTATCCATAGATAATTTTCCATAATTTTATATACCTCTATCATGCTTCTCCTCATTTTATGGTTGCCGAAAGCCGATAGCAACGTGATGGCACTTAATCATTCATGTTCTCCACCATCACCTCCATAAACATTATCCTGCTGGATCATGTGCTAAATAATCCCATTATCCTGGATCATACTGGACAGATTCAAGAAATTCACAAGCAGGACTTACAGTGGACAACTTTCTTATTCTTTGCTCCTCAGTAAATAACATTTCAGACACATTGACTCTGGGAATTGATACAGGTAAACCACAGGTAAAATTAAGACACAATGCCAGGATACATATAAAATGGTAGCACTTTTCTCAGGGCAGAAGGGATGATAGAAGTAAAGGCGATACTGAAATTATTACTGTTATTTCCCACTGTTCTTAGACTCCACTTGTGTTTGTGGCAAGTATATTTTATTACTGAGATTTTAACAAGAATCACTGAAACCAAATGCCCGATTCTTTGGCCAGCAAGACAGACTATGCAATTTCAACACTGACTAGAATTATTTCTTGTTAACATACAGGAAACTAGCACAAATAAAAGCCTTTTCTTTGAGCTCTGGATATAAATTTCACTGGAGAAGAATTATTACTCATATTTGCCTCTAGAAGAAGAATACACACAAGCCCACAATAGCAGCGAACAGAATTCTATAGTAAAACTAAGTCAGTTTCCAGCACTGCTTAGAATTTTACTATAGAGCCTTGATGGCGAACCTATGGCACGCGTGCCACAGGTGGCACACGGAGCCATATCTGTGGGCACACAAGCTCCAGTGCGCTGATTTTCATGAAATCAGAGCTCCTGGCCAGCTGATTTTTGGGCCTTCTGGGCACACCGGAAGTCAGGAAATGGGCCGTTTCCGGCCTCTGAAGGGCCTCCAGGAGGGGGGGGGAGGCCGTTTCCGCCCTCCGCAGGCTCCTAGAAAGCCTCTGGAGCCTGGGGATGGCAAAAACCGGCCCACCGGGCCATCACATGCCAAAAGCGGGGGGAGTGTAGGGAGATCACACGTCCATGCCTGGAGGGCAGCAGGGGCGGAGTGCATTGAATTATGGTTGTGGGCGTGCACGCACACACCCCCGCACTCCCCCTGCTTTTGGCACACCACGGCAAAAAGGTTAGCCATCACTGCTATAGAGGAAGACTCTCTCAGTAATCCTAATGCATAAATTTTTCGGCTATTCTTAAAATACTAAGTTTGTGTTACTTATACTTTCCTTTTTTGAATCTCACTTTTCTAAACGTATTCAATACAACCTTGATATTTGACTACCTAAATTAAAGTGCTTCAACCATAACCACATACCAATTTATGTACTCATTTTTATTTAAAATTTTCATCTTTCTTTTCTTTAGGAACTCATCCACTTCATCCAGCCATGACTCTTCTCTTCCCTTTTCTTCTTATGTTTGTTATGAGATTTGATCCCTATTAGTTCTTTCTCTGTGTCCAAACCAATCAACATATTCTTTTTTTACTAATTACTGATGTTTTACATTCAAGTCCATGCTCATTTAGTACCTATTTATTATCTGTTTTCTTCTTCTTTTACCACACAGACACATACTTCTTACGCATTCCATTTAACTTACATTTCTCCTGATACACCCAACATCCCCTTTCCTATAACCAAAGGGACAGAAGCGTACTCTTATCAAAACCAATGTTGCAGCCCTTAAGCTGGAAGGGGCTTTTTTTGCCTTCTAGTCTTCTAACTTAGAGTAGATGCCTGACAAAAAGGAAGAGTAAAACAAAAACAAAAAATTCAATCCATTTTATCTTTTCGTACGTGCATATTTTTCTCTCATGATTATCAAATGAAAAAGTTCCAAGTGTATTTTGTGGTGAAACACACAGAGCTTTGGCTGTTACAAGAGGCATAACCCATTCTTCCTTTCACCAACTACATAAGGAATGCAAAATAAAACCCACATAAAAGAAAAGCCTTCGTCTTAGCATTTTCTGATAGGTTTGACCCATAGACCTTATATAGGACTACACTGCAAACGAACAATGGAGAAATATGTAAATATTTTTTTAAAATGAGAGGCAATGGCCAGTTCTTCCCCCCCCAAAAAAATATTTGCAGATCCCTCGCATCCTGGACATAAACTGTTTCAACTCCTACCCTCAAAACGACGGTATAGAGCACTGCACACCAGAACAACTAGACACAAGAACAGTTTTTTCCCAAACACCATCACTCTGCTAAACAAATAATTCTGTCAACGCTGTCAAACTATTTACTAAGTCTGCATTACTATTAATCTTCTAATTGTTCCCATCACCCATCTCCTCCCACTTATGACCGTATGACTGTAACTTTGTTGCTTGTATCTTTACAATTTATATTGATATCGTTTCCTGATTGCTTATTTGTACCCTATGACTATCATTAAGTGTTGTACCTTATGATTCTTGATGAGCGTATCTTTTCTTTTATGTATACTGAGAGCATATGCACCAAGACAAATTCCTTGTGTGTCCAATTACACTTGGCCAATAATTCTATTCTATTCTATTCTATTCTATTCTATTCTATTCTATTCTATTCTATTCTATTCTATTCTATTCTATTCTATTCTATTCTATTCTTCTCTTCTCTTGTATTCTATTCTGCCAATACTACTGCATAGGTCCAACCACACATCACTTCCCAGGCAACCAGGAGGGGCATAGAACTAATAATGGCATAGAACAGATGGTTAGGTTATCATTCCTCAGAGAAACTGGGAGAAATACCACTTCTTTACAATAATAAAGATACAAATCAGCTTTGAAGAGGTTTTAATTTTCCAAGTTACTTTAGGTAGATTAGAAGAAAAGAGAAACTAAACTAGGAATACACAAAAAATATTCTAAACCTAAGAAAATTAATTAGCTGTCCATAAAACCTGGTTAGAAATCACTCATTTTCTTAAAATGGAAATCAACCTCAGTCTCCTTCCAAACAACTATGACATCTGATAGCCGTATTTGCATCGTTTTAAAAATGGTAAAGTGCTTGAAAAATATATCAGTTATTTTTCTCATAACCTCTTCTCACTGTTGACCAAACCTGCCCAATAAAAGTTTTCAACAAGCAATTTGTAATGTAACAATGGTTATTTCTGTTACTGGTTGACTGCTATAGAGTAAAAGAAGCTCCTTAAAATCTCTATGATCCTGAAATGGAAGGAAAGAGGGAGGAAAAAAAACTCCAAAATATTTAATGAAGAATGCTTTTAGTCTAAAGATCTTTCCATTGTCTGTATTTTGTTCTTCCATTTTTAATTTTTTAAAGCAATTAAAAGAGAGCAATTAGTTGTGAGAACACCATTCATGTTGGTTATACTGGGAGGCTGACCATCCATGTTAACATTTCTCTTGTTAATATTACGAGAATTTAATGAATAGAATCATGCATGAACAGATTTGACTAGGCCAAAAAAAAGGAAATGAAGATAAAGAGAGCTTATTCCTCTTACCTTAGTCGTAAAACAAGATTCACAGCACATGGAACAGAGCTATATTCATTTGTAATAGCAGAACGTGCCTTAATGAAAAAGAAGGAGGGAATACATCTTTTTAAATTGCCATATTAAAAACTGGGATGGGTTCAATTCTTTAAGGTAATAATTATCCAGTTTAACTTAGAGGTCATCACTAATCTGAAATTGCAAGTCAGATATTAAAACTGGCACAGATTACAGTAAGGTGGCAAAGGGAAAAACCAATATAAGTCTATTCCCCTGATTAATCTGATAAATGTATGGTATTAAAAACAAAAGCCCTTAGAATTTTAAACACTTTCCCAGCTTAATACGTTGGGGTACTACTAACAAATTTCTTGTTTATTTAACAGAGCAGTACATTTTATGAGAATCCCAGCAGTGATTATTGTTTGCAACTTTATTGCATAAAATAAAAGATTAAATAGCTGGAAAGTAGCCATAGCCTTTAGTGACAATTAAAACATTCACATTTGATATAAACAGAATTTAGTGACGCTGTTCACACATGACTTTCAGCAGTAATGTGTTTACACTACATCTTCCCTTCAAATCATCATGGGAACAGTCAACTTTGCCTGACTACTAAGTAAACAGCTTCCTCAACCAGTAGCTGGGCAATAGCTCAACTCAATGCTATTCCAAAGGTGCTTTTTCAACAGGCAACTGGACTTTGTTTTCCCTTGAAGATGTTTCACTTCTCATCCAAGAAGCTTCTTCAGTTCTGTCAGAATTGACAGAACCGAAGTAGCTTCTAGGATGAAAAGCGAAATGTCCTCATGGGAAAACAAAGTCCAGTTGCCTTTTGAAAAAGCACCTTTGGGATAACCATGACTAGGATGACTGAGAATCTCCATAGACATTATCACTGTTGGTTTTGTACATCACACTAAATCATCAAGTCTGGCACTTCTCTGGACTGAGCTGGTGTGCAATTTGGGGATCC
Organism: Pantherophis guttatus; assembly: GCF_059756535.1. NCBI lineage: Eukaryota > Metazoa > Chordata > Lepidosauria > Squamata > Colubridae > Pantherophis > Pantherophis guttatus. The sequence goes on from NC_142063.1 coordinate 151,446,166, forward strand.
CTCCTGGATTCACAGCTCCTGCTGAAGGAGCAAATCGCAGCCATAGCTAAGGAGGCCTTTACACAGATTCATCTAACAAGCCAACTGCCACCTTTCCTGGACCAGGAAGCCTTGCTCACAGTCACTCGTGCTGTCACCTACGAATCAGAGGTGCAAGGCCTCCACATGGGGCTACCCTTGAAGACCTTCTGGAAGCTTCCACTGTTCTAGAATGTGTCATTGCACACCTTGATGGGTGTTCTTAGGTTTACCCATATAAACCTAAGAACACCCTTTTTAGGTTTACCTCTATTATGGAAACTGCCCTGGCTTCCAGTTTTCTTACAGTTGCAATTTAAGATGCTGGTTATCACCTTTAAAGCCTTATATGAGACAGGACCAGGTTATCTATGGGACTGCCTTTCCTTAAGGATGCCTACCTGTCCTACCAGAATAGGTAGGGTGGGCATGCTTCCAGTCCCTTCACTTAAAACATTGCCGCCTTACGGGAGCTAGGAAATGTGCTTCTTCTGTGGCAGCCACAGTCCTATGGAAGATTCTGACCCATGAAGCTTGGCAGGCCTCTACCTTCCTAGATTTTCAAAAAGCACTGAAGACTCGGCGTTTCCTCCAAGCTCTGGGAAAGGATGAGGTCAAAAGGAAGTGTGAATTGCCCTTGGTGGTTTTTTTTTTTTAATGTTTATAGATTAAATACTTTATTATGTTGTTTTAATTCTTGATTGGGAGCTGCCCAGAGTTTGGTATAATGGGCAGCTAGATAAATGTTTAATGCAATACAATGCAAAATACAAATATGCAATGCATATATGTATTTTTAGCTTAGCCTATGGCGTGGATTTAACCATTACGACTGGTTAATGGTCAATGATTCATGGCTGAGCATTGTATAAACCAGAACACTGTGGCTTGTTGAACTAGCCATGAGGAAAGAAACACATAATTTGAGAACCCAGGCAATCTTTAAATCAGTTTGTGGCCTAGTGAATCTGTAATTAGTGAGAAACTGGGATTACAAGGAAGCTATTACAAGGCTACTTCAGTCAAAGTCTGTATCTAATAGATCAGAGGTGGGCAACTATGGCCCTTTTATGACTTGTGGACTTCAATTCCCATAATTCCTGAGCTAACATGGCTGGCTCAGGAATTCTGGGAGTTGAAGTCCACAAGTCATAAAAGGGCCATAGTTGCCCACCCCTGTACTAGATGACACAATTTGAGTGCAAAGGAACTCAGGGGTTCCCACTAGTGGACTGTGAGGCGTTTGTAACAGGGCCGCAGAAACGGCCAACGAGCGCACACACACACATGCTCACTTACATGAGCAGCAGGCGAGCGTGCATGCATGTGCTCCATTTTAGTGAGTGGCAGGTGTGTGTGCACACCGCTCGCACAAATGGAGCTGCGCACACGTGCACATGCTTACCAGCCACTTGTGCGGAACCAACCGTTCTCTCTCTCCCGCTGGTCCGCAAAGCCGGAAATGTTGGGGAACTTTGAATTAACCAACAAATCTATGCATAATATCTAATGTTAATAGTAACAATACCTGAGAACCTTTTATAGACAGGTTCTGTATTTGGTCAGGGATATTGCTGGAATACACGGATATCTGTTAAGAAGAGTTTAAATCTTTAGAAGATGACACAAAACATGTTACTTAATACATCCACAATGCAAAATAGTAAAAACCAGGAATAAAAAAAAATAGCAAGCAGGATTTCAAACAAGATTTGATGCTGTAGTTCCATTAAATAAAGCCTGTTAATCCTGCATAATAAATTTGTGAGAACAGAAGTCTTATGTGTCACCAAAATTCTGTCTGCCCTCAAACCCTCCTCTGCAGATTAAGCTAGCACAGAAAGAACAAAAGGGGAAGGAAACATTAAATCTTTATTCATTTATCATTGTACTTCAAATTGACTCAAGAGCACAAATTCTCTGGACAAAGTACTAAATTACAAAGAACATTAATAAATTCTGAATAGCTAAAAAACCAACTGCTAAATATTAGCTTTATAATTCAAGTTTAACAACAGACTATAGACTTACACATATGGAGTTATTTAAAAGTGGCATACAAAAACTAATGCATGCAATCTTATTAAAAACTAACACTGTCACATTATGCATCAATGAATTGTGCCTCAGATTCTAGTTATTAGGGAAAAGCAGTATGCGTTTTTAAAAACTGAAATCTACATTTCGTTGAAAATATTAAAAAGACACTGAACTTCAAATGGTAAAATATTACTGAAAATTACCATTCATTTTCATGTAAATACAGAGACAAATTCAATACAACACACACTCCTACACACAAAGAGAAAGAAATTAACTATTTACCTCTGCATCTTCTTCTTTTACTCTTCGTGACTAAAAGGCAAGCATCATAATTAATTAGTTACCAGCGGAGTATCAAAATAATGAATGTTTACTTGAGCTGCCATGTGGTTTCCCAAAAATTACCTTCTCTTGGGAAAAAGCGGCCTTGCCTTCTTCACTCTTCTCATCCATTTCATCGTCACTCCATTCCCAGTCTCCATCCTCTGTCTTATGGAGATGGCCACTAGAACCTGGTACTCTCCTAACCTAACAAAAGGACAAAGACAACATTGAAAAGAGGCATGAAAGTGTGATGATTAAGTCAGTGGCCTAGGATTGGAAAGGCTAGTTTCAAAATCTCACTTAACTATGGAGCTCACTGGATGACCTGTGGCCAGCCAAGCAATCCTTGTAGGGACATTGTGACAATGGACTAAGGATTTCTTTCTTCATCTGAGCTGTCTTTGTTGTTGCTTTGATAACCCCATGAAGAGTCAGCTACTTATGTTTATGTTTTAATATTTACAGTATATTGGATTGCTTTTATCCCCAAAGATCTAAGAGACTTAGATAATTATTTAAGTCAGAATAAAGACTACTGTATTTTTCAGAGTATAAGACGCACCTTTTTCCCCCATAAAAGAGGGTGAAAATCTGGGTGTGAATTATACTCTGAATGTAGCCCCGCCCAGCTTCTCAAACGAAGGTTTCAGAGGCTGAAAAAAGCATCAGAAATGAAGCGTCAGAAAAAAAGCCCCCAAACAGAGCTTCAGAGGCTTTTTTTCTGAAGTTCTGTTTCGGAGGCTTTCAGAGACAGGAAAAAATTTTTTTTTTCTGAAATGGAGTTTGGCAGAAATGGCAGAAAAAAAAGCAAAAAAAAAAAAAAAAGCAAGGCACAGAGCTCACAACCAAGGAACCTGTTGCTAAAAGTCACCTCTGGAAATAGCTGATTGGGGGTATTCCGGAAGGCCGATCCACCTGCCAATCAGCTTTTTTCTTATTTTCCTCCCCAAAAGCTAAGGTGCATCTTATACTCCAATGCGTCTTATACTCCGAAAAATATGGTATGTGCTAAAGTGTAATTTCACTCCATTTTCTCCATCCGATGCCTTAATTTAAAAAGTAAGCTACACAAAATGATCAGACTTTACTTATCAGCAATTCAAAGGAAACCTACTTATTAAACTGATTACAAGAGTAGCAAATGCCAAAGTGAAAATAACTGATTACCTGAATGTGGGAGAGGAGGCTCCCACCACACAGTATTAGTTTGTATTTTATATTATCTACTGTATTTTTCGGACTATAAGACGCACAAAGATTTCAAAGAGGAAAACAAGAAAAAAATAGTTTTTGGCCTCCGCACATTCGGTTTTTGCCTTACCTGGCCCCCAGGAGCACGCTGCAGGCCTCCCAAACCCTCTGTGTCCCATTTTTGCGAAAAACAGAACGTGCAGAGGGTTTGGGAGGCCTGCAGCGTGCTCCTGGGGGTTGGGGAGGGCAAAAATGTGACACGTTGGGGGGGGGTTTGTCCTACTTTTGGCAAACCCCCATGTCCCAAATCCCCATGTCGCGTTTTTGCCCTCCTCAGTCCCCAGGAGCACGCTGCAGGCCTCCCAAACCCGCTGTACATCCTGTTTTTGCGAAAAACAGGCCCATTTTCATGAAAAATGGGGCGGTTTTTGGCCTCCCAAACCTCTCACACGTTTTTGCCCTCCCCAGCCCCCAGGAGCACTCTGCAGACCTCCCAAACCGTATGCGCATCCTGTTTTTTCAAATAAAATGGGCTTGCTTTTGGCAAAAACGGGACGCACAGGGCAAGGTTTCGGGAGGCCAAAAATTGCTGTATTCGGTATATAAGACGCACCAACATTTCCACCTTCTTTTTAGGGGGGAAAAAGTGTGTCTTATACTCTGAAAAGTATGGTAATGAGGATTTTGCCTTCAAATGAGGATCACCAATGGCCACAATTTTCAAAGTATTCTCTTATTCAATTTACTTTCATTAAGCTACAACACCGAAAGATGAGAAAGAAAGAGGAGTGCCAAGGAATATTTTCTCTGCCTTTGAAGGAAGGGCCTTACTAAGACAAAACCTTCAATACTTGTTTTTCTAACACAGGCTAATGGTGTTAAGATTACAGAGTTGTTAGGAACCAGGCTAATGTGGCTTTTTAATGACACCACTTTGTGAATGTGCGAGTAAGGTGGCTCAAGGTTTTCAATTGTCAAACTGCTGGATATCACAGAAGAACTAGTGGAGGCCAGTAACACAACCCAAGTCTCTAAATCAGTGACTAATGTTGATGGGTCTACAATCACAAAAATAGGGAAGATGCATTTTCTGAAATGACACCTTTACCCCAACTACTTTTTCCTACTTAGACTTAAGTACACACTTACAAACTCTTATTTTGTCTCTGCTGTCTTTCACAGCCAGCAGAAGCAAGCAAGGGCTAAATATGTACTTATAAGAACAGAAAACAGTTCACTGCCAGTGAAAGAATAATGGCCATTGGGGAAAAAGAGAAGAAAACTCCCACACAACTCTATAATGCTACTGGGTCTCAGCCTCTGTCTTGAGGGGAAAATTCTGGGGAAAAAAAAACAATGTAAGAAAATAAAGAATGTTTTAAAGCCTTCTAGTCTTAAGTTCCATTCCATCTCTCAGAAAAGGTGGGAATGGGGTCTTGTGTGAATTCAAATTATCTCGGAAACCAGGCTTCCCCCAGTTCCAGACAGGCCCTTCCTCTGCAGGCAGGCAGGGATCAAGTTTAATCTATGAGGCATTTTCCACAACTCAAAGGGTGCCTGCTGGTTCCAGGTATTCAAAACAAAAACGGAAACCAAAAGGTTGCAAGCTATTCAGTTAGCGAGAGAGATGGCAGTGAAGCTAATTTGCACCCTTGTTTGCACCCTGACTAGATTGTTCCTTTAGATACTCTTAAGAGTGTCTAGGAAATCTTTCTCTAAGGTTTAAATGTTTCAGTCTACTCAAGTTGTTAAAATTCATCCTCAGCAGATTTATACTATGGGAAAATTCATCAGGAAAACAACATACTGTTAAGACTGTGTCCTGTGCCTGACTGCCTCACTCGTATTTTTTAGATTCCTCCCCTCCCTGTCCCCTTTGCAGAATTTCCGAGGGCATAAATTGCTTGGACAAGCTATCTCTTCTTAAACTAATCTTTGCTTTGCTGCACAGATTGCACTTCCTTGAAAGGTGCTAACCACAAGTTAACTCAGCTCTGCAACCTTGATTAGTTAATTAACGCCCAGGACCAGTTTGTGCTATCGGGAATTGGCAAAATCCTAATTAGTCCCACACTAAAAGCTTCCTATTGTATCCTAAGTGGGGAGCAGGTTACGCTTGCTGAGAACAAAATGTTCTTTTTAAGGTACAGATAGTCCTTGACTTATAACCACAACTGAACCCAAAATTTCTGTTGCTAAGTGAGACATTTGTTAAGTGAATTTTGTCCCATTTTTACGAACCCTTGCTACAGTTGTGAAGTGAATCTGGCTTCCCCATTGACTTTGCACGTCAGAAGGTTGCAAAAGGTGATCACGTGACCCTGGAACACTGTGACTGCCATAAATATGAGTCAGTTGCCAGCATCTGAATTTTGATCACATGACCACGGGGATGCTGTAATGATTCTAAGTGTGAAAAATGGCTATACGTCACTTTTTTAGTGCCGTTGTTAAGTTCGAACGGTCACCAAATGAACTGCTGTAAATCAAGGACTACTGTATATTTTCCATTGTGTACTTACCGTATTTTTTGGACTATAAGATGCACTTTTTTGTCTCCCAAAAGGAGGCGAAAATGTTTGTGCAAGACCGAATATTGCCGAAGCCCCGCCCACCCACTGGCCGTTTTTTTTTTTGCCTCCACACACCCTGTTTTCAGGCTTTTTTTGGCCCATTTTCAGGCCTTTTTTTTTTGGCCCTTTTTCGAGGCTTTTTGGGGCAGTTTTGAGGCTTTTTTCAGCCCGTTTTTTTAAGGAAAAAACCGGCCAAAAAAAGCCTCAAAAACAGGCTGGAAAAAGCCCCCAAAATGGGCTGCAAAAAGCCTCGAAAACGGTCTCCACAAGCCTCAAAAACAGGCCCAAAAAAGCCCTAAAACAGGCCAAAAAAAGCATTGAAAATGGGCTGAAAAAAGCATCAAAAACAGGGTGAAAAAAGCCTCCAAAATGGGCCAAATAAAGCCTTGAAAACAGCCCCCCCAAAGCCTCAAAAATGGGCCAAAAAACCTCCAAAAATTGGCTGCAAAAAGTCTTGAAAATGGGCTAAAAAGCCTCTAAAATGGGCCGCAAAAAGCCTTGAAAACGGCCCCCCAAAAGCCTCAAAAATGGGCCAAAAAAGCTCCAAAAATGAGCTGCAAAAAGTCTCAAAAATGGGCTGAAAAAAGCCTTGAGAATCAGCCAAAAAAAGACTGGAAAAGGGCTGGAAAAAGGCCCAAAAAAGGTAGGTCAAAAACTTTTTTTGTTGTTTTCCTCTTCTAAATTTAGATGTGTCTTATAGTCAGGTGTATCTTATAGTCTGAATAATATGGTACTTACTCTCTTGTAATCCCTTTCTCTCCAATGACTATAAATACAAACACTGATTTTCCCTTGCTAATTATCCCAGAAATGAGAATTCCAAAGGGTGGAGAAATAGGGAAAAGGACTACAAGATTTGCCCGTTTTTCCCAGCTCCCTTTTAGTCAAGTTCCAAAACACGGAACTTCTCCACTGTTAGGGCTCATCCAACTGATTGGGTTTATATCCTTTTGACGCTGTGATGTATTTAAGGACAATTTCTTAATAAAACTTTTAAAAGATGTATTAAAAGTCCAGGCATATCTTTTGGCGTTCTCCTTCTGTGGTATCTGTCCTGCAAATTCTAAATTAAGTGTTAATGAAAACACACTGCGAGACCTCATGGATGCTATTTTTTTAAAAAAACATATAGAGTTTATATGTGCAATTATGCAGTTAATGTATTTTCTTATGCCTTGCACATAATCTCTCCTTTTTTAAAAAAAAAAACCCAGAAAATTCAGCCTGAAGTATTTCTAGCTGCCCTTATAATCACATAGATATTACAACTTCTAGGCAGAAAGAAAATTGCAAGCTGATTCTCTGTTTGCCTCCCTATTTCCACATGCTGTATGCATTTGCATCTCAAGTAGATTTATTATAAGTTATGGAAGGCAGAAAAATATCAAGAGTGTAAGAAAATGATAAAACCTATTCATCAATGTTTTGACCTTTCCAGTCCAATCTGCACTTTATGAGGAGCTGCATATAAACATATAACACAAATTATTCACGTTTAAAAAGATATCCAGGCAATATACTGCAGACTGAACAAATGGATGGAGATCATGAAATTTAACACAATGTAATCTTCATTTGGCCTTAAAAGTCAATACGCCCCTTCACCACTTTCTTTTTAATTTTCTGTGTTATTATCCAGGTCCCTTTATTTTTAAAAAATAAAATAAAATAGAGAGACACCATCTTTCTTGGCAGAGCTTCTCAGAACTGGTAAGTAAAATTGCTCCTTAGTAAGAAGAGAATACATTAACTCATATCATCCCCAAAGACCTATTAATAAACTTGAGGCAGACACAAGAAATAACCTGTGGTAGTGATATTGTAGGAGAAGAAGTGGCAGAACCTAGGGGTGGAGTTAAAAGAGGAATCAGTCTAGAATCCCTACATAGTCACAAGTGGACGAAGACAAACTTCTCTTCAATTCCATTAACTCTTATCTAATTTCTAGCAGGCGCTAATAGTTGAATCCTGTGCATAGGCTTTTTAGTAATAAATCAGTTTAATTGGATCTTCATGTAGGGACCTGGTTTTTTGCACTTGACAAATATTAGTTCCAGAATGGTAAGAAGCATTCATGAAAAGAGCTATCCAAAACATGGCCAGTGGAAACAACTCCCTTAGCCTTCAGAAGTATGATCTATATCAGAGCTGTCAAACTCCAGGCCCATGGGCTGGATGCATCAAGCGCTTGCCACGCCCACACACAGTTTAGCGAAGGGAGGGGGAAAGTCCTGATATGTCACATGACGCTGTCGTGACGCCGTGATTTTGATACCCCGGATCTAGATGAACTATGGTTTGAGGTAAAATTCATCCTTTAAAAATAAGTCTCAGCGACCTAACAAAAAATTAAGTGCTTGCATGAACACTTGATGGCCTCAGGGGAGCCTACCGGCATGCATAACCTAGACCCAAACACTATGCTAAGCCATATAATGGCTTGCTTGGTTTTGACTTAGCCACCAGTTTGTAAACCATAATTCACAATTTAATGTTATAGGTAAACTACGACTGGCTGGGGAATTCTGGGATTTGAAGTCCATGAGTCTGTCAAGTTGGGCACTCCTGCTGTAAACTGTTGATCACACTCTATGCTACAATAAAATGCTTCACCACACCACAGTAAGATTAAGTTGGCCTCTTTGCTCCCAGAGTTTATCATGTTAAGGTTTGAAACTGCAGTGACATGGCTGCTTTGTTGTTTTAATCCAAAAAGCTTGAGACATGGTAAATGTCCCCAGCAGGCCTGGACCTTTCATCATTTCCTGAGAGAAAGATTCATTACCCTTGTGTTTATTCTTCCTTCCCCAAAATGAAACCAATCTTTATTCCAGAATGAACCTTCTATACATACAAAGGGGAAGCATGTACCTCATCTTCAAAACTTATCTGCTCTCAATGCCCCACATACACCTTCGCAGAGGTGAGGTTTAGCCTAACTCAAACAAATGGGATCAAAAGTTCTTTTCCTGGACTCAGTTGGTTTGGAAACAGATAAATGGTGCACATGCCAGCCATTCTCTCTAAATTCATTTGATTACTTAATTCAATTTATTTCTTTTAATCTATGCTTCTCTTATTGCTTAAGGGTTACAAAACCTACCTTTGTGGGCAGTGTAATCTATAGTGTAAAATCATGAGGTATTAACAACTCTGAAATTAGTACCAGATATTTCTGCTTACATAAACACAATTGCATTTTTAGAAATTAATTTTAGCAAAAGAACTGAGAAGGACAGTCAGTTTCCCTCCTCCCATGGATATAACCCTGGCAGAATTAAAGAAAACAACAACAATAACAGCATGTTTAATTGAGAGACTTGAACAATGAAAGTTCAAATTTCTTCTTCAAAGATTGATATGGTGACGTGAATATTGCCTACTGCAAACCCTTTATACCAGACTGTCAACCCACATATCCATTAGAAAGGGATGCTTGGCTGCATATATAGGGTATGAGACCTGAGGCCCACCTCCCTAGCTGAAGATAGGAAATGCATGGTGGTTTTATAATAGAGAGCCAAACTCAGACGTTTTTGGAAAGAAACTAGACAAGCAATGGGGCCTAGCCTCTGATAAACAGTTAGAATACTCTGAGAAGCTGGAGGGGGTCTAGTTTTGGGGTTTTATTTTTTTTAAAAAGGATCTTGCTTCAAGAAGATTTTTGAAATAGTTAACAGGTGAAGATAGGAATTTATACTAAGAATTTGATTTTGATCTCCCATCTTTTATTTTCTGTACAACTTATGAACTTGAGTATTCAGCTGCATTCTTTATTCTAATGCGTCCTTGAGGGAGGGGTCCTTCCCACAACCATTGAAGGAAGCGGTCGTAAGGCCCCTCCTCAAGAAGCCTTCCCTGAATTCAGCAGAATTAAAGAACTTTCGTCCAGTCTCCAACCTACCCTTTGTGGGAAAGGTTGTAGAGAAAGTGGTGGCACTTCAGCTCCTGCGATAATTGGATGAAATGGATTATCTGGACCCTTTTCAGTCTGGCTTCAGTCCTGGCTACAACATGGAAACTGCTCTGGTCACACTGATGGATGATCTCTGGCGAGCCCGAGATGGGGGGTCATTCCTCCATCTTGGTGCTACTTGACCTCTCAGCGGCTTTCAATACCATTGCCCATGGTATCCTTCTGGGACGACTAAGGGAGTTGGGAGTGGGAGGCACCGTGTTACGGTGGTTCTCCTCCTATCTCTCTGGTCGGTCACGGTAGGTGTTGGTAGGAGGAAAGAGGTCGACCCCTAGGCCCCTTGTTTGTGGGGTGCCTCAGGGCTCGGTCCTCTCTCCCTTACTATTTAACATCTACATGAAGCTGCTGGGTGAGATCATCCAGCAGTACGGGGTGAGATATCAGCAATACGCTGATGATACCCAGCTGTATATCTCTACCCCGCGTCAATTCAGTGATACAGTGGATGTGATGTAACGGTGCCTGGAGGCTATGAGGGTCTGGATGGGAGTCAACAGGCTCAGACATAACCCAGACAAGACTGAGTGGCTGTGGGTATTGCTTCCTAAAGACTATGTTGATTGTCCATCCTTGTTTCTTGGGGGGGGGAGAAATTGTCCCCCTGAGAACGGGCTTGCAATTTGGGTGTCCTCCTAGACTCACAACTAAGATTAGAGCAACATCTGACAGCTGTGGCTAGGGGGACCTTTGCACAGATTCACCTGGTGCACCAATTGCAACCCTACTTGGTTCGGAGGCTCTCCTCACAGTCACTCATGCCCTTGTCACCTCATGGTTAGATTATTGCAACGCGCTCTACATGGGACTACCCTTGAAAAGTGTTCGGAGACTACAGTTGGTCCAGAATGCAGCCGCGCGAGCTATCGTGGGTGCACCTAGATACACCCACATTACACCAATTCTCCGCGAGCTGCACTGGCTCCCTATTGGTCTCTGGGCACAATTCAAGGTGTTGGTTATTACCTTTAAAGCCCTACATGGCTCAGGGCCAGGTTATCTTCGAGACCGCCTTCTACCACATAGCTCCCAGTGACCGGTAAGATCCCACAGAGTTGGTCTCCTCCGGGTCCCGTCAGCTAAACAATGCGGGGGAGGGCCTTCTCTGTGGCTGCCCCAGCTCTCTGGAACCAGTTACCTCCTGAGGTCCAGACCACCCTCACCTTATTGGCCTTCCGAAAAGCGGTGAAGATCTGGCTTTTCCGGCAGGCCTGGGGCCGTTGATCTCGCTGTTGCGATCTTGTGAGATCTGGCCATGAATGGTGTGAATTTGTTTTAATGTTTTAATTTTTAAATGTTTTTATAATGGTTTTTTAAATGCTTTGTAAGCCGCCCTGAGTCTCCGGAGAAAGGCGGCATATAAATTGAACTAATAATAATAATAACAACTTCTGGCTGTGTACAAATACTTTTTTAAAAATATGTAATAATTATTTGATACCTCTCCAGATACTTCCTGTAGACTGTGCCCCCAAAATAAATTTTTTTAAACAAATCAGCGCCATCTTGTGGTTTATTTGGAGCATTTCTTTTCCATTTTCTGCTTTTGTAAGAAGCAGACCAAGATCTAAATAGTTCTGTTAATCTATCTCCTTCAATATCAAACATTAGCATTTTAATATTTAAAGATTAAATGAATGCTTTATATTTTCTTTTTTTCTTATTCATGTTTTACTATTTGGAAAGAAGGGAAACTGGCGTATTTTTCCCAGTGAGAGAGAATGGGATGAACTCTTTCGCAGCCAGAAAATGGCATTATAGATATGATTATACTTTAGGCATTCTGCCCTTTTAATTGTCATAAAATCAAAACAAGATATCAAAGCCCCATGCTAACTGAGGTACGCTCCCCCCCACCCCCCGGAGATGGACTAGAAGGTGAAGATTCGGAAGGCTTCTGAGAGAGGAGCTGGACCCCCAATACTCCACTTGTTGTATAAGAGAACTTTGGGACTCCATGAAGGATTTTTATTAAGTGAAGGCATAAAGCATTTAACATGTATGTGTATATGTATGTGTATACATGTACAAACAGAAAAATAGTTTGGTGTAAATAGTTAAAAGATGTTGGACTAGAAGGCAGGAGGCTCTGTATTCTAGTTCTCTCTTAGGCATGGAAGCTGGTTGGGCAACTTTGGACCTTTCCAAAGTTGGATTTTTTTGATTTAGACTGGGAAATTGAGAAACATCTACCTATCAAACCTCACTGGACCACCATAGTCTATCACCATCCGTAGCTTTTGATGAGAAGACCTACCTTCCTCCTGCAGTGGATATTCCCACAGAGAGAGACACACACACACACAAAGTACTGTACATCTTACTAAACATAAAAGACTAATGTACAAATACCCTCATTTACTGACCACAGTTGGATCCAGCCACTCTGTCACTAAGCAATGCAGTCATAAAGTGAAAAAAATCACGCGACAGTGGCTGTTGTCATTAAATGAACCGCCATGAATAGTTAAGTGTGATGTGACATGACCATGACTTGGGATTTCCTGCTGGTTTTCCCACTGACCTGCTTATTGGAATCCGGCAATGAAGGTTGCAAATGGCAATCAAATGGCCATGGGACACTGTGACTGTCATAAATGCTCATCGTTTGCCAAGAGCCTTGGTAGTACAGTGGTCTAAAGCACCCTGTTATTAAGACCAGCTGCCTGCAATTACTGCAGGTTCGAATCTCGCCAGGCTCAAGGTTGACTCAGCCTTCCATCCTTTCTAAGGTAGGTAAATTGAGGACCCAGTTGTGGGGGCAATAAGCTGACTTTGTATAAATATACAAAAGGATGAAGGCTATTGCTTAGCGCATTGTAAGCCGCCCTGAGTCTCCGGAGAAGGGCGGCATATAAATCAAATTAAAAAAAAAAAAGTGCCTGAATCACAAACAAGTTACCATAGATAAGCTGCAACAGTTGCAAGTTCAAGGATTGATCGCAAGTCTCCCTTTTCAGTGCTGGCATAACTTTGAGTGGTTGTTGAACGAGTGGTCATTAAGCAAGGATTAGTTCTAATTAATTTTGCAAGGAAACACATAACAAATCTTGAAAACCCATGCAAGGTAATACTTGGCCTTCATTTGGATAGGAAAGTATCAGAAAATCCCAAGGCAGAGAAGTAGTACAAGAAGTTGAAGAAACTTTCCTTGAGAAGATAATGGCAAACCCTACACCAACTCAATACTGTTCCATGCTGTGGTCAAAAAAACTCAACGTCAACTCAAGGGAGACTTTATTCTGTTAATTCCCAATCATAATCTAATACCCTAACCACTATGCATTAGGAAACACAGGCTTACTTTTGCTACACTTTCTCTTCCTTTGTTCAAAGGAAATCTACTATCAGAGATGGGCTAAACTAAGTCATGTCATGCGCTAGTTAATATTATTGTGGCCAAGGAGTAAAGAAAGCAGACTTCTAATTTTGTTTCTTTTATTTCCGTGAAACAAAAGGGTTGCTTGAAAGGACAAATGATTTGTAAATAAATCAGGGAAATAATAAGAATGTTCAATTTTAGAAAGACAAATTAACATATTACGGTAAGAAAAGAGACAGGTCATATATTATACACACATATAGCTCATTCACAAGAATACACAGGTGAAAGAAATGGAGCAAGAGTGGCCAACAATTAACTACCCAAACCAAAAACTCTGTGTTTGTGTATGTGTGCAGGATCAACAAGCACCTGCCAGGGTACCACAGTTGTGGAAAAAGACAAGATGAATGTCAGCTGTAACAGAGAATGCAGGACAAAGTAGAGGATGAAATAAACAGTGGTGGAAAAAGCCAAAAAGGCAAGGTGACCACAAGAAAACCCAATTTTGCTGGAGGCAGATATGTTTTTGTGAGATTTGTCCCCCGCAATTATTCTGGTTACAAGTCAAGAAGCTGCTAGAAGATGGAGAAATGTTCATGAATTTATACGGGGAGGATATTTTTGCTAACGTGACTGGAACCAATTGAGAATAGCAGTACCAATAAAGATAATTCCATCTGAGTGTAAAAAAAATTTTAAGAGCGGGGGAAAAACACTATGATATGATAATAAACTACAGTAAAAGCAACGGCAACTATGAATGATGAAATAAACTCATTCAGACTTAAACCACTAAAATTCAGTTTAAAGTATTTGCAAATTGATGTCATTATTGCACTACAAGCAAATCATCAAATATTCATTTGTTCAGTTATAATTGAATTACCATAAAAGATGTTTATAAAAATGAATATTATCCCATTTAATTAAGACAATTAGGAACATTTATGGGGAAAGAAGAAAAACGGTTTAAAAGAGGTCCTTTCACCAAAGATTTTTTAATGTAGCTGCTTATTAGCTACAAAAGAATACAGGAAGAGAGTTCTTTAATGCATACATTTACTGCATTTTATTGCACGTAGCAATCTTGATTTCAGACATGAATCTGAGATTTTTGCTTTACTCTGTAAATGAGGAAAGAATAATGATATGGAAAAAATACTGTATATTATAGAGATTCCTCTGTATCTTGCTCATCATTTAATGAGATAACATTGAGTAAATGGATCCCCATGCATAACTCTCCTGCACTCAGAATCCACTTCTGATATAATGTATGCTGAACTATCACATCTTTGGGAAAAAAATCATCACAATATTCTCTGTATTCTCTTTCTATCTGTTAAAGACCTCTAAAAGGAGGAATAGAAAACAAATTACTAGCAATAGCAAAACTAAGAAAAAGGAAAACAAGTTCCCTAAAACATAACTCAACAATCAAAAACACCCAATAATGTATAATCAATAGTAAAAAAAAAAAAAAAAGCCAAAAAAATTGCAACCATTTTCCATTGTCCTTTCAAACTAGAAATATAGAGGTGGGAACCATCAATATATAGAAATATACGCAGTGGTGAAATCCAAATTTTTTACTACCTGTTCTGTGGGCGTGACTTGGTGGGCGTGGCGTGGCTTGGTGGGTGTGACAGGGGAAGGATACTGCAAAATCTCCACTCCCACCTTACTCCAAGGGGAAGGATAGTGCAAAATCACCATTCCCTCCCCACTCCTGGGGGAAAGATACTGCAAAATCCTGATTCCCTCCCCACTCCTGGGGGAAGGATATTGCAAAATCTCCATTCCCTCCCTACTCTGGGGCCAGCCAGAGGTGGTATTTGCCAGTTCTCCAAACCGCTCAAAATTTTCACTACCGGTTCTCCAGATCCTGCTGGATTTCACCACTGAGTATACTCCATACTTCCAGACAATCTCTCCTCAAATCTGGGACACAGATATTGGAAACTCAGCCAGAGTGTAGAGAAAATAAACAGTGATTTCTCTATTTCTCTCTCATCCTTTTCCCCACTTCCCCAACAACAACAACAGCAGCAACTTCCACAAAAAGTTGAACAGTATTTCTCAAGCACCAATTTCTGACATCATTTTCCTGCAATGACCACGGGGGGGTGGGGGGGAAATTGGTTTCATAGTTTCACTTTCCATGCTGGCCAGGTAATTCAGAAAAATGTCTTAGTCATTCTATTACTGAGAGGTATGTCAGAGTAAAAGGTACACAGACCTGGTCATTTATTATGAATGGTTCATTTAGTGACTGTTCAAATTTACAACAGCACGGAAAAAAGTGACTTACGGTCATTTTTCATTACGACATTTCCAGCATCCCCATGGTCATGTGATCCAAAATTCAGATGCTTGACAACTGGTTCATACTCACTTGCTGTGTCCTGAGGTCATTGGATCCCCTTTTGCAACCTTCTGACAAGCAAAGTCAATTAGGAAGCCGGATTCCCTTAACAATTGGGTTACTAATTTAATCAACTGCAGTGATTCACTTAACAACTGAGGCAAGAAAGGTCGTAAAATGGGGCAAAACTCACTCAACAAATGTCTCGCTGAACAACGGAAATTCTGGGACTCAAGTGTGATCATAAGTCAAGGATTGCCTATATTGAGGATTCAACACAGAACTCTACTAGCCCACTTAACAGACCACTAAAATGGAAGCTTTTCCCAAAGAGCCTTGGTACTACAGTGGTTTAAAGCACCCTGTTATTAACACAGCTGCCTGCAATTTACTGCTGGTTCGAATCTCTCCAAGGCTCAAGGTTGACTCAGCCTTCCATCCTTTCTAAGGTAGGTAAATTGAGGACCCAGTTTGTGGGGGCAATAAGCTGACTTTGTATAAATATACAAAAGGATGAAGGCTATTGCTTAACGCACTGTAAGCCGCCCTGAGTCTCCGGAGAAGGGCGGCATATAAATCAAATTAAAAAAAAAAAAAAAAACACCATAGACTCTATTAGAACTAATAAAAGACTAGAAGTCCTTCAGGAAACAAGAAGCACGATCCATTCTTCTGTGGATCATGAAATGTTGCCGACTTGAACAGTTTGTCCTGTTCAGAGGGCATGAATGAAAAACATGAATAATTCACATTCTACTTTTCTACTTTACATAAGAAGCTGCGAGTGTAGAATATGCTAGTTTCATCTGTTATTCTCAGTTTAAGGAATTTAACAGTAACAGCAACCAACGGTAGTTTTTGTGGCACAATACTAAACTGCAATTACCCAATTTTGGCACCCAACATTAAGGCTACTTTTTTAGATGCAGTAACTAATATGATATGCTTGACTGCTTTGAGCAAGTTATGCATAGGATAACAATGATTAGCTAGCAGGATACAGCAAATAAAGTTGTTCTGTTTATCCTACTAGATAGCACTTAGCAATACCACTTTACAGCCCTCCCTAAACAGATTACAGAGTCAGCCTATTGCCCCCAACCATCTGGCTCCTAATTTTACCCATCTTGGAAAGATGGAAAGCTAAGTCAACCTTGAGCCTGGTGAGACTCAAACTGTGTCAGGGTAATGATGATTTAAAGCTGACCAGCCCCTTTAAGACTGAGGATGAGTCAGCAGGGTTACTGCCCTTTAAGAAGCTATATAAGGGAGGCCATTAGAGGGTGTCTCTCTCCTTGTGTATCATTCTTCTCGTCACGTATATCTGCATTGTAGTTCTCTGTGTAGAGCTGAAGATTGATTGTTTGCCTGGCTTTGCTTAGCACATGTATGTATGTATGTATGTGTATGTATGTATATAGGAGCCTTGGTGGCTCAGCAGACTAAAGTGCTGTTAAGTAGCACCAGCTGCCTGCAATTACTGCAAGTTCAAATCTCACCAGGCTCAAGGTTGACTCAGCCTTCCATCCTTTCAAGGTAGGTAAAATGAGGACCCGGATTGTGGGGGCAATAAGCTGACTTTGTATAAAAAAGAACACCGCTTGGGGGCGGGGGCAAAGCCCTACTAAGCAGGTACATACAAAAGTATGAAGGCTATTGCTTAATGCATTGTAAGCCACCCTGAGTCTCCGGAGAAGGGCGGCATATAAATCGAATCAATCAATCAATCAATCAATCAATCAATCAATCAATCAATCAATCAATTTGTAGATAAACCAGTTTGTAATGACACAATCTTTGTGTCCTGTATTTTCCTCCTTGGTTGTCTCAAAATAGTAGTCATGCTGTAAACACTATGCCAAACTGCAGGCAGCCAGCAGGCAGCAGAAGTAACCTGCAATACTGCATTCTAACCACCTGCGCCACCGTGGTTGTTACTACTAGATGCCCTTAACTAATTTGTCCTGCCTTCAAGCACTTATGACTCCAAAGGCTTACTATATTTGCAAGATAAACCAACATAGGAGACTGGATAAATAAAGGAAACCTTATAGGGAATTGAGTTTTTCATTTTTGCCCAACCACAAGAACTTAAAGGCTGAAAAAAGAAGCCTAAAAGAGTTCAAAGTGGGCTTAGAAATGATGTCTTTAAACTTTTCCCTCTAGTGGCAACCATAATTAAGTCTCTGTTTGAGTGTCCCCTCCAATCTATGCTAAACGTACAAAAATGACATCATGTGTTTCAGATGCTTACAGCAAATGCACAAGATAGGGAAAGGAAAGAAGCAATGTACAACCAGTTTATAAATTCCTAATTCCTAACTTTAGTTTATGTCAGATCTATATCTATTTATTATAAAAATAACTATTCAGTATTTTTAAATTGGCACGTCTAATATAAATGTTTACCCCAAACTACTTCAGTTTGGTTTACGGAGGAAAATCACTGGGCATAATTAAAAAACAATGTGTTATTCTGCCAAGTGAAATAATATTTCACAACCCATGTGCACAACTCCAGAGGAGTAAACTCCTAGTCCATAAGTCAAGCTCTGAAACAGTCTTTCCCTAAAATGGTACCTTCCACACACGGATGGAGATTATGGAAGTTGGTGTCACACATCTGGCTGGCACTTTGTTGGGAAAAAAGCTGTCCTGAATATACACTACAAAGAGAACCATATTAAACCCAATATATCAAGGACAAATCACAGAATTCATTTTGAAAACAATTTTCAGACTATTATTACCAAATGTACTACTGCCCTCTGCTGTATATTTTAAGAATAAATATAAAAAACAATTCACTGTAACAACTGCTTCTCTCAGGCTACTGATAAAGCAGTTATTTACAATTTTTAAAAAAGAAATAATTATGTGCAATTAGTAATTAATAAGCAAATGCACAATACACAATGATTTTCAGATCTGTCCTTCAAGTGTATTGACACATACTAATGTTAAGCCAGATTCTTGAATCAATCAAACAAAAAAATGTTAAAAGTTACACAAGTGGTAGCTTGCTTTGCCAAGTTCAGTTGAAATATTCAGAAAGAATTTGGGCCTTTTTTTATCTCCATGAAAAAATAAAGCCCATGTTTAAATATCTTTCAAACAGAAACCTGTAGGCTTGCAAGCACATAATACCTACTCAATCGGGCTCTATGTTTATTTACAAATATCAAGACACCCATAAACACCTTACAATTGAAAAAGGAAAAAGTTGAGCAATACACAATGTTTGAGTTCTGCAAAGCATTCAATGGTAGCATTTTGCAAAGCAACCTAGATGAGTAAAACGTGTTTCCATGAAATTCTAAAGCAGAACCCTCGGAAAGACAAGACTTCCAATGAAAGCAAATCAGCACAGATACACACATATGTGCACACACACATACACACAAAGAGAGAGCCAGAATTGGTTTCCAAAAATAGCCTTTTAAGATTTCTGAAGGACAAGCTTGCTTTAAGATGTTTGCACTTTACAAAGGGCCTCTTCTGAATAAGTTATATATCACAATACCATCATTTTTTCCTGGTAACAGAAAGCAAAAGGGGAACTTTTTTCCTCTAATTTTCAAAGTGAATGTTTTATGCTAAAAGATACTTTTAACGTATCAGCTTTGCTGATATGAAGTAGAATTGAAAACCCTAACCAACCCAATTAAAACCCAGAATTTTGCTATGTTTATGGAACAGCTCTGCTTGTGACATCTCCAATTTCAAAAATGGCCTACTAGCTGGCATTTAGATGGAAAAGAAAAGTACTGGTATGTTTTGGCTTTCAAATACAGGCTACTTGTACTAAAAAAAAAATAGGATTAAGCAGATTTGTTGTTTATCTATAGATGATCAACTCTCTGCCAACTACAACCAAAGTTAGGACTCTTAACAAGAATGTACCTATTGACTTATTTGAAAAAATAACAGGCAATCCACTCCATCTAGTGGCTGTCCCTGAACAAGCTGAATTCCTATCAGTACATTTTTCTGTACTAAAAGAACAACAAGACTGAGTGGTAATTTGCTATGTAAATGCTAAGGACATTTTAGATCTACTTGAAGAGCTATCAAAACAATTCAAATCAGTTTGCAATATGTCCATCCCCAATGTCACAGGCCTAGCAAAGGAAGTCATTTCAACCTAGATTTATTATTTATGGCCTTTGTTAAAAAGATATGCCCATAAATGATCTATATACTCCTTAAAGGTTAAAAAAATGTTATGGACTTCACCGGATCACTTGGGGGAGGGGAGGGGGGCGCTGAGGCGTTGTTCTGTCAGAAATATCAGAATCCAGGGTAACTTAATTTTTTTCTGTATCCGTTTTTTGCCAAAGAAACACAAATGACTTAAAACAGAAGGGTGCTAAGAGGGGAATTCTGGGAGTTGTAGTCTTGTGACAGCTGAAGAGCTAATTTAAGGTAAAATCTCCCTCTTCCCGTCTCTCTATGAAAGAATGTAGACCTGCCCTTGAGGAGGAGGAAAGGCGCAAACAACCATTAAGGGAAAACAATTGTCAAAACACAGTCCTGAGGAAGTGTAAAATGTGATAAAGAAATTTAAAATAGCCCTGCCTTGATTTTGTTTGATATATAAGGGAGTAGAGTAAAACTGATACACTTCCAAGATTTTGTTATTGTAATCTGTAACAATAAAAAAAAATTCTGGAATCCCTGAGGCTTTTGTTTCTTGACCTTGCCTCCCCTCAAAGAGTTGGCACATTCTCTCACACACATACCTACACAGTGCAACATAATAGAAAAGGAAATAGGGAGTAGCTGCAATCAATGCTATGTAACATGCCTGTTTTGCTAGTCTTTACTAATTGTTCAAATACTTGTACAACAATTTTCCTTATCCCATATGATTTCCACTTTGACTGAAGCTGACAAGATTAAACTACCCAGGTTGGAGAAGGTTAAACAAGACATTATCACACAGCAAAGAGATGTCAATATTGTTTAGTTGGGGATCTACTTACAGATTGAGGTTCAATTAAATCTTCCCTTCTTTTGATTAGAATTCAAGAGAAGAATCATCTCTGGGCCACTGTACTATTATTCTTACCATGAATGTGATGTTTTCCTTGATTGCAAATGCCACAACAGCTTTATACGAAAGGAAAAATTAAAGCCCCAAAGTCCCAGAAGAAAATCTCAGCCTCCTAAACCTTAAAGTGGATCTAAAAGAATAGCTACATTTATTTCATTACACTATTTGTATATCAACTTTTTATTCCACTGAATATACTCAAAGGAGCTAACAATAATTAAACTATGAAAAAGGTTAATAATCACTGCTAAAATGAGGTTGGGCAGTAATAAAGACAATCTTCTAGAAAACCCATCCTCATCTACATTGCTTTTTCTCTCCCCACCAAACATACAAATACACTATTGTTACTATACCACTATGTACAATAACTATGCCGATACAGTATAATAAAATTGCCAATCTCTGTTACCCACAAGGCCTCAGTTCTGCTAACTTAGCATAGCAGTTCTGTGTCTGTACAGCAGGAATGGGAAACCTGTAATTCACCAGATGTTCCCATAGTAAATCATAAGGAATAATGGGAGCTGTGATTCAGCAATATTTAGTCACAAGTTCTCTATGCATTCAAGCATGGTAGCTGTCCAAATGCTGAACCTGGAGCTCAAGAAGAATTATCATAAGAAAGTAGCTGCCACCCATTGTCTTCCCTTTAACAGCATTATACAGGTAGTCCTCGATTTACAGCAGTTCATTTAATGACAGTTTGAATTTACAAGAGCACTGACAAAAGTGACTTATGACCGTTTTTAATGGTTTTAACGTTTTAACACTTATGACCATTGCAGCATCCCCTGTGGTCATGTGATCAAAATTCAAACATTTGGCAACTGACACATATTTATGACTGTTGCAGTGTCCTGGGGTCATGTGATCACCTTTTGGGACCTTCTGACAAGGAAAGTCAATGGGGAAACCAGATTCACTTAACAACCGTGTTTCCAATTTAACTGTTGTGGTTCACTTAAAAACTGTGGCAAGAAAAGTTGTAAAATGGGGCAAAATTCACTTAACATATGTCTCGCTTAACAACAGGAATTTTGGGCTCAATTGTAGTCGTAAGTCGAGGACTATCTATAGTTATGGGCAGTGATCATCAGTAATATAACTGTGACTGTATTATGCATTAATTTCCAAAAAAGGAAAAAAACACAGTTAAAAGCAATTACAAGGAACCTTACCTTTTTTGCCCTCTGTCCTATATCGGGTGTTTTTGTAAGTAGTTTTTCAATCAAGTATTCTCTAGTCTGTAAAGATCAAGATTGTTATAATTAAGTCTAGCCCCAAGAAGCAGAAGCATTCATACTGATCTCAAATCAGGGTTTACTTGCTGAATTAAATATTTTACCTTTGCTTTTTGGAAGAATTTGCACTTTAAAAGTTCTGCTGCAGTAGGCCTAAAAGATAGATTAAAAAAGGCAATTTAGAATATCATTCAAGCATTGTGTTGATGGACCAGGACTACTACATGTTATTTAGAAAATTCACCATTCAACATCCGGTGAAAAGTATTAAGAATGTATACTTGATTTCAATATCCTATGTTTTTCTTTTTTAAAAAAAGATAAATTACACTTTATATATAAGATCAAAATGATGAAAATGCCAGATTTAAAAACATGGATTTACTAATATTGCTATCCATATTAAAAAGTTGTTTAAATAATTTCTTGCAACCTATGTCAACTGTTCCCAGAAGCCCTGGTGGTGCGGTGGTTAAAATGCAGTATTGCAGGCAAACTCTGCCCACAGCCTGGAGTTCGATCTTGATGGTGCTCAAGATTGACTCAGCCTTCCATCCTTCCAAGGTAGGTAAAATGAGGACCCAGATTACATTGTAAACTGCCCAGAGAGTGCTGTAAAGTTCCATGGGGCCGTATATAAGCTTAAATGCCATTGCTATTGCAATGTCGACTCATTCCTTTGAGAAGAATTCATATTTTCTCATAAATATAAATCCAATGTACTGTTTTATGTGGGAAGATTGTTTTAAAAAGAAAATAAATGAAGCATCTCCCAACCTATTTACAGACAGTAAAAATCTCAGTTTAATAAACATTTAATAAATTTCAGATGCAATTGATAAAATTTCCATTCAACTGTCACTTTAAAACGGGCAATCAGTTGTATCAAAAGTAGCCAAGATGAGGCAGCTTGATTTACATTTAAGATATTTATTTATTTATTTCATTTTTATCCCACCTATATTGTTTTTATAAAGAATTGAAGGTGGCAAATATACTTAATTCTCTTTCCTCCTATTTTTCCTACAACAACCACTCTGTGAGGGTTGACACATTTGCATAAGTTGCATAAATATATCATTATACTAATAATTTAAATCACCATGAATGTCATACCTTTGGATTTAATGGACATTCAGAAGAAACACCACCTCTTTTTGAATTAGTTCATTAATCAAAGGGTTATACTACTGAAATTTAGTTGTAATGATATTCTGTTAGCAACAGAATCAATATCCCTAATAAATCCATTAAATCCATAAATCCAAATAAATTGTCCCTCCTATTCGGTTTCCTACTCCAGCTATGCTATAGAGACCTAGGAAACTTCTTCCCTGGAAATTGGAGAGGCAGGTTTACTGCTATAAATGGTGAAAGAAAAAACCCAGATTTAGAATAAGTTTGTTTATGCAGTTTCAGAATTAGCCCAACTTTGGATGTAAAGAAGATGCTTATCCCACTTTGAGAATTATTACGTTCTTATTCTGTCTAGAAATCACCTGTATCAAATAGGTAATTTGTCTATTAGCATAACAACAATTTCAGTTCTGAAAATAGCATCAGAAATGGTGTAGACCAACACATTGGCTCATTATTACTAAACGACAGTATGAAATATCTAATACAAGCATGATATAGGAGCAGAAATCCTCAATTATCAGCATCTCTCTTGAGCTCTTTAAGACTTCAACATAGCTATCCAGGAGCAGGTGGAAGAAGTGGACTAACTCTAATACATAGGTAACTGAAAAAATGTCTGTAAATCCTAAAAAATAATAAAATCTTTTTTCAAGCATTAATAAGCACCAATAAATTCTATATAACCCTCCATGTTTCTTGGCGAAAGTAGGATCAAACTTCTTATCCAAGAACTATTTTCAATCCAACTTCATTTTTAACATAAAGGATTTAAAACCTCTCTTCCCAGAGCAAGAATAGATTGCTGATTCTGAAAAAAAAATCAGCTTAATTTTGATCAGCCTTGAACAGACTTCAGCAATTCCACCATCTAGTGGCTAGAAACATTCTCAGCAACCACATAAGGATGGAATTATTTATACTGCTAACAAGATAATGCTGATTTCTTCTTAATTGGGGGATGTGGATGGGAGAGAGAGAGAGAAAGGATTGGGAAGATAAAGCATTATCTAGGACTCTGATGCCGTTAATAGTCTGAAAGAAACCATTTCACACCATACAATAAGTAATGGTCTTTCTGATACTTAAAATAAAACTGGAAATCACCTTACGTGGTCATGTTAGCAGAATAATGAATACAATGCTTTTGAATTTAAAATAAAGAATAGCAGATTTGTCAACATTAACAAGCTCTAATAAATAAATAAAATGGTTAGAATTATAGTGTTTATCGTTTCCCCCCCCCCCAATGCTATTTTTTTAATCCTATGCTGCAATAAGGAGCCATTGGTGCAGTTGACATCTTAACAAACACAAAAACTTAAGCATTTCAGGCTGAAGTACAGAGAACATTTTATCTCTAGCCAAGTGGTAGACCTCTGCTTAATGCTCGTGCCCCAGGGATGTAGAGTTAATGAGACACAGCGAAAGGCAAATGGTTTAGAAATAAGTTTACAAAGGAACTCCAGAGTCGAACAAAAGAAAATCAGTTTCCCCAAAAATGTGCATATAGGTTATACACTTAAAACATATATAGCACAAAAGGAAATCTAAATTATTCAGTTCTGCCAGAGAACCCTTACTAAAAACGGTATATGTCTTGTTTATTATTATTTTTTATTTGACATTCAACAATGTATGTCAAAAACAAAGTTATTTCAGCATAGCTAGTAAACCAACAAAACAGCTTTTCTGTCTTTAAATATATTATTCCAGAGACACAGTGATGTCCAATGAAGCCGAGTTCAGAAATAAACTGCCCCAAATAAAAGAGGCAAATTTTACAGCTCCATCCTCCATATTCTTTTCCTATAGCATAGATTGTGGTAAAATATCTTTTCCCATTTTCCATACTCTTTATCATTTACCTATTCCAGACCCCTTTGGCAATCTGATGTGATGTGTACATTGGTTTCTGGGGTGCTGTTATTCAGCACCTGGTGGCAACTGAAAAAAGGATGGGATGCTATCTCCATTGTTAGCGTCATCATTACCTCTACCTAAAACGGTAAGAAAATTAAGTATTTTGAAAATAGGGAACGAATGATTTTTGAAGAGAGTCAACATGTGAGATAGACTTTTCTTAATCATCTCCCCAAGAACGAAATACTGTATTACAGAATGTTCTAGAATTACGGAAACCCTCTGGGTCAAAAGTATTTCTCTAATAATGAACTCATTACTCCCTCCTTTAAACACAGGGAAAACACGAGGAGTTATTGATCACTTCACTTCAGACTCTGAGTTGGAGCGAGTGATAAACTCATTGTGTGATGTTCTGCTTCTTCTAAATCACAGGTGTCAAACTTGAGTCACGTTGCCGTCAAGTTGCTGTCACATGACATATTGTGACATTTTCCCCCCTTCGCGGAGCTGGGATGGACGTGGCCTGTGTGTAACCCATCCAGCCAATTTGACACTCCTAAATTATTGTTGGCTTTTTCTGAACTTTTGATCATTTCTTGTCTTTTTATTGTATTTTTACTGCGTATTATATGAGCTTCCCAAAGTCATAACACACTGAAGCAATCTATACATTTCATAAATAAAATAAATATAAAATAAGTATGTCCAATTATGTCACTCCGAAAAAGCAAGGGTCAAGCAATCGGATGGACGTCTTGATGTCTCTACACTTAAATAGAAAAGAATCTATATTTTATTATTTAAAATATTTGTTATTTAAAACTATATCCTCATTTAAATGCTTCGCCTCACTTTCTTACATCTCTCTCCTTTTTAAAAACACCATACCTTTTAGAAGGGTCTTTTTGAAGACACAAGGAAATTAGTTTTCTAAAGGACTTGCCATATTTCTTGGTCATTTCTTTGTCTTCTACTCCTGTTTCCAGGATTGGAGGATCGTTCTGCAAGGTCAACATTAATACCTATTTTTTTTTTAAAAAAAGAAGAAATTAGGATAGTAGTCTTGGCCAAATTAACCATGATTTAAATAATGCTAAATTACAATATTATGTAAAGAAAGCTAGACAATAATTTCAACGCGTACATAATAAAGTAGAAACACAAATAAATACTCTTGACTCTAAACTACCATACCACTTTACAGAATATATACCAATCCATTTGAAACTAGGCATGAAGGCCTAAATATACCGTGTTTTTCGGAGTATAAAATGCACCAGATTATAAAACGCATCTACCTTTTTGGGGGAGGAAAACAAGAAAAAAAAATCTGCCTCTGCCTCCCAGCAATTTGACTCCTTGCAGCAAACAGCCCGTTTCAATTTCAGCTTCAGCACAGCCTGATTAGCACAAGCAGCTAATTGTCAGTTGGATCGGCCTCCTAAAGATCAGCTGTTTCAGGTTGCAGGGATTGCCATAGCCCAGCGGGGCTTCAAAGAGCTAGCTGCAAAGAGGTAAATTCCTGGAGCAAATTTTTTTCCCCCTCGCTATGCTGAAAAAGCAAAATTGAAAGTAAAGAAGGGTCTTTGGTGCAACGTGACAAAATGAGGCAGAGAGATTTCTTTTTCTTTTTCCTCACCAAAAAAGGTAGGTGCAAAACTGCAAACAATGGGAAATTTAGGGCAAAAGAGGAGGTTCAAGATTTTAAAACACAAAAGAAAAAAAGCTCTATTTAATAGGGAATTGTAATAATTGAGATACTATTAATTGTATATTGTGATGAAAGCAGAAATGGTTAAGTTGTGGTTTGGAGGAATATATGGGGGAAATTATTTGGTTTATTATTATTGGTAAATATAATTAATTGATTTGTAAGAAATTGGATTGCATGGAAATAATTGGAATATTCATGTTCATACTGATTAATATACAAAAAATATAGTTATAACTAATTGTTTTATATTAAAATGCTGAATTTGTATTAAACAACTGTATTACATAATTAACCAATGTGAGGATGGATATAAAAATAAATGACAATGCGAAGGGGTATAATATAGAATAGAAGGGAAAAATTGAATTTGATTAAGATTAGAGATGAGGAAGAAGGGTAATATTGGTTTTTTAAAAAAATAGATGAGGAATAAATATGGTAAAAAGGAAATATAGAAATTGTAAATTAAATTGAAATGACTAAACAATGTGTTGGAAGAAATATCCTTCTGGGTTCTGCTCCAAGTGGGGAAAAAGACACTGGAAACATGGAGACTGCTTGGAAAGATGGTTTAATGGTGGACAGGATCACATGGCTTGAGTTCCTGAACAGAAAAGGGGCAGATACAGTAAATCCTCGGGTTTTTATGCTCTCTCTGGCTTTGCATTTCTTGGGGCCCCGAAAGAGTATCCTGATTGGTTGTCAGACTCCCAGGGGGTGGGGGTCTTAGTTAGCCTTGCTGGCTGATGGTCACATGTGTTTCCCAGGTCACATGCTTCCCAGGTCACGTGTGGTGAGTTTCGGTTGCTAGATGGGGCCCATTGTGTTAGTTTCTGTTTCTATTGTGTTGCAAATGTCCTTTGACAAAGGATTGACTTTCTGCCTCTGGCCCATTAACAAAGGTGGGGGCAGGAAGGTGGGAGCTGCTTTGTCTGTAAAATATGCTTCTCCATTTCTCATCCAGGGAAATATAATATTCTGCCTTTTTAATATTTCCCAAAATATTTCATTCTTCTAGGAAAGGGGTGGGTGCTAACCTCCTACAACTGTTTAAATTTGTGAACCGGCCAAATACTCTGTTCAAAGAAAATACATTGTATGTTTGTATATGTGTTTCTAATTATTGCTATTTATTGCTATTTGTTCTCTTTTATTCTTTAAAGTTTAACAATTCATTCTTTATCTTAATACCTTTATATTTGTTTGGGGTTGGCTTTCTTCCCTTTCATCTTTTTTATTGTACAGCAATCTTTCTCCTCAAACCTACCACCTCTGTCTTTTCTTTCCTTCTTACTTTCTCTTCCCCCTCTTCTTCTTCTCCCTACTTCCTCTTTCTTTCTCCTTCTCCTCCTCTCTTCCTCCCTCTCTTACCCTCACTCCTACTCTAATTTCCCTTCCCTTGCTTCATCCCTCTCTATTGTTGTATCCTTTTATGCATATGGACTACTCAGAGGGCTGAAAAAGTTATTTTTGACTGGTCCTTGCACTTTTGACCAGTCCTCGAACTTACGACTGTCCTCACAATACGTTTTTGCCCTATCTTATCACCATGGTGAAAAGAAGCAGTTGTGAAATGACTGACATGGTTATTAAGAATGGTACAATGGGCATAAATGATGACCAGTCGTAACTGCGAAGACTGGTCAAAAGTGTGAGGACCTGTCAGAAATCACATTTTTCAGCCCTCTGGGTAGTCCTTTTGTGCACAGGGATTACTGAGAGGGCTGAAAAAGTTATTTTTGACTGGTCCTCGCACTTTTGATCAGTCCTCGAACTTACGACTGTCCTCACATTTTACGTTTTTTGCCCTATCTTATATCATGCTGAAGAGAAGCAGTTGTGAAATGAGTGACATGGTTGTTAAGAATGCTGCACAGGCATAAATGTGAGGATGGTCATAAGTGTGAGGACCAGTCAAAAGTCCGAGGACCTGTCAGAAATGACTTTTTTCAGCCCTCTGAGAAGTCCCTATACACCCTAAACTGTATTAAAGGGTCGCGGCATTAGAAAGGTTGAGAACCACTGCCATAGCCTATTGCCGCCTCCGCATGTCCCATTTTCTGGGGGGCCAGTGGGTGGGCGGGGTTACATTCGGAGTATAAGACGCACCCAAATTTTCACCCTCTTTTATGGAGGGGGGGGAAGTGTGTCTTACACTCTGAAAAATACGGTAAATGACAATTTCAGAAATTAAAAATAACCCTGAAGATTTGGGGAGTGGGACCGGTGGGACTAGAAAGTCTCAATTTTCAAGTGGCCACCTGAATATGGATTATGGCACTAATCAACATCTTTCATTCCAGTCTACCTCAGGTGTTCTGAAGAAAAAACAAGAAGAGATATTCACCATCCAGAGATCCTTGATAGGACAAGTATTAAGTAAGAAATAACAATTTTGGAACCTTTAATATCATGGAGTAGGAAAGATCTACAGGTAATCCTCGATTTATGACTAGTGGAAGTTATGATGGAGCCCCTAAAAGCTACTTATGAACCAGTTTCCAAAATTACAACATCTGCTTTCCCCAGTCATGTGACTTCATTTGGGGGCACTCAACAACCAGACCATATTTACAGCCATTGCCAGCATCCCGAGGCCAAATGTTGCAACATTCATACACATACATAAACTAAGCACTCTTGTGCTGACTTGGACCAAAGAACTATAGGTATGTAGTACCCAGAAATACAGGTAGTATTTCTTGACTTATGACCACGACGGAGCCCAAAATTTATGTCGCTAAGTGAGACAGTTGTTAAGTTGGCTTTGTCCCATTTTACCACCTTTCTTGCCACAGTTGTTAAGTGAATCAGTGCAGTTGCCAAATTAGTAACCCTGCTGTTAAGTGAATCTGACTTCCCCATTGACTTTGCTTGTCAAAAGGTCACAAAAAATGATCACATGACCCCGGGACATTGCAATCCTTATGGATATAAACAAGTTGCCAAGTTTCTGAATTTTGATAGGGGATACTGCAATGGCTCTGTGAAGAACGGACATTTTCAGTGCCGTTGTAACTTCAAATGGTCACTAAACATACTGTTTTAAGTTGAAAACTACCTGTACCATCATTTTTAAATCACAAAGGGAGGCAACAACCACACCTGGCTAAAGAAAACCCTGTCTAAAAAGATCACTGGAGATGGAGACAAAAGTAGACAAAAAAAATGGAGAGGTGAGATGGCAGGGAATCAACCTCTTTCAGCCCCTGACAGCTTATATCTGAGAGCATTAATTCTAGTTATTAATAAATTAATAACTAGAATCCTAAGCCATGTCCCAGCTACTACGAGGTCAGCATACACTTCTGATGCAGATCTCACTTGTACAAGCTCTAGACCCAAACTTGAAAAGTTAGTTACGCAACTTTAGATTTCATGCTTATTTTCCAGCTAGGCTTACTTTCATTGGAGGGTATTTGTGGTAAGGTGCTGCTCCTGTGGCTAATTCAATGGCTGTTATTCCAAAGCTCCAGATGTCAGCCTTGAAGTCATAGCCTCTCACCTATCAAAGGGAAATATAAAACAGAAAAGTTAATTTAGCAATGGTATAGTAAATCAGTATATGACATAATAGGGTGGCACGGTGGCGCGACTGTTAAGATGTTGGGCTTGTCTGGCAGCCTCAGTTCAAGACCCAAGTGCCACGTCATGGGGTGAGCTCCTGTCCTCGCCTCAGCTCCTGCCAACCTAAAAGTTCAAAAGCATGCAAATATAAGTAGATAAATAGGTACCACTTCAGTGGAAAGGGAACAGCGCTCCGTGATGTCATGCTGGCCACATGACCACGGAAATGTTTTCAGATAGTGCTGGCTCAATGGTCTTGAAACGGAGATAAACACTGCCCCCTAGAGTCAGCAACAACTAGCGGTGTCAACCCTGAAGCGAACCGGGCTGAGGCCATCTTTGAGGCTTCATGGTTGCCGCAAGGCAGAGGGAAAGAAAGAGAGGGGAAAAAATTGGATAGCTCGGCTTTTGCTGTCAAAATAAAAAGTTTTCTTGTGGGAACCAAGGGCATTCCAACAAGTGGCTGGGAAGAGGAGGAGTGGAGTAACCAGGCAACCAGGTATTGGACAATGTGATTAATGACGGGGGAAGGGGGAACTTTCACTTTTTAATTAGGTGAAAACCGTAGCAACTTTCATATTGGCACCAGTTGTGCCAATATGATATATCCAATAAATTGTTCTTTGAGGAATCTACCTGCCTTGGAGTTCTGCTTTCAGTGGGTGCCTTATTCGGAATGCTGACAAACAGAGTAAAATCCACAGGGACTCCTTTACCTTTTATTTATATCACATAATAAACATCTGGGTCTTATACCTGTTCCATGACTTCAGGAGCCATCCAACACGGAGTGCCAACAAAGGTCTTTCTTACTTTGTTACGGGTTACATCACCTCCTGTGGCTAAAAATGCACTAACTCCAAAGTCTAGGAAGAGAAAACACAGACATTCTTTTAGCATTCAATCAACTCTGATTCTAAATGTGAAGCTCCTATTTAAAAGCATGCAGCTTCAGTATGAGACTCCTATTTACCGTATTTTTTGGAGTATAAGATGGACCTTTTTCCCCCAAGAAAGAGGGTGAAAATCTTGGTACGTCTTATACTCTGAATGTAGCCCCGCCCAACTTCTCAAATGGAGGTTTCAGAGGCTGAAAAAAGCATCAGAAACAAAGCTTCAGAAAAGAAGTCCCCAAACAGAGCTTCAGAGGCTTTTTTTCTGAAGCTCTGTTTCGGAAGCTTTCAGAGGCAGGAAAAAAAGCAAAAAAAAAAAAAAGCAAGGCACAGAGCTCACAACCAAGGAACCTGTTGCTAAAAGTCACCTCTGGGAACAGCTGATTGGGGGTATTCTGGGAGGCCGATCTACCTACTAATCAGCTTTTTTTTTTTATTTTCCTCCCCAAAAATTAAGGTGCGTCTTATACTCCGGTGCATCTTATACGCCGAAAAACACGGTAAATGAAGCAGTTAATTTAATGTTTACTCGATAGCTAAAATGTTATGTAGGTTTTAGAAATGAGACATCTCTCTTCCATCTATGAATCATGTCTGTAAACATTTTTAGTCTCCTTCATAGCACCATAAAATCCATACAGAGACTAAACAAGGAACCTGTTTGTTTCACGCTACCGGTTCAGGTCAACATTCCCCTACACTCAGTTCAGAATGTAAAGATGCTATTATTAGATCCGCATCAAAATTCCAGCAGGGTAGGAGCAAAAAAAAAAAAAAAAAAAAGGGCAGCCTGACATCTATTTCTGCTTCAAATGTCTTATGAAGACATAAGATCAGAGGGAAAATGTGAACAGCCATGCAAAGCTTCGGGGGAAAAGAAACCCGATTAAAGGGTCAAATGTTGCAAGGGAAGTGTAGCAACAGTGTCTGCGCAAATCAAGAAATAGCTACGGATCACATCTTACAATGAGATTCTGGCCTAGATGGAATATGTTATAGTAGCGAACTAGGTGGCTTTAGGAATGGAAGGAAATGAGTCACAGGCAAGAAATGGGAGCAAGAAGTAGATTCCTACTATCAGGCAAAAAATGTCAATGGCAAGACGTTCTTATGACACAGGGAACATATGTGCACACGCTTGTATGCAGGACTCCCTATACCCAGATGTGGGTTTCAGCAGGTTCTGACCAGTTCTGGAGAACTGGTAGCAGAAATTTTGAGTAGTTAGGAGAACCGGTAGTAAAAATTCTGACTGGCCCCTCCCCACATCTATTCTCTGCCTCCCAAGTCCCAGCTGATCGGGAGGAAATGGGGATTTGGCAGTATCCTTCCCCTGCCACGCTCACCAAGCCACGCCCACCAAGCCACACCCACAGAACCGGTAGTAAAAAATTTTGAAACCCACCACTGCCTATACCTATCAATGTGCATGTGTGGAGGAGGGCAGCACCATATTCGAATCATCAGCAGTGACCCCATCCTTATTCTTTTTGTAAACACATCTCGATTCTAAAGGTATGGATTGCTGGTTGCCTATCATTGCTAGAAGATTGTTTAGGAAGACTTGCCTCCCAGAAGAATGTAGACAGCGCTATGCATAGTTCACACACGAATATTGCCACTTCTGAGATCAAGTCATGTGCTTATATAAAAGCAGGCATTCACTAGACGACAAAATACCAAATGCAGTATAAATCAGTTACATGTAGAGATGAACTCCTAATAGGCGCAGTGGTTAAAGTGCAGTACTCAGGCTACTTGTGCTGGTTGCCTGCAATTTGACAGTTCAAATCTCACCAGGCTTAAGGTTGACTCAACCTTCCATCCTTCCGAGGTCAGTAAAATGAGGACCCAGATTGTTGGGGGCAGTATGTTGAGTCTGTAAACCACTTAGAGAGGGCTGTAAAGCACTGTGAAGCGGTATATACATCTAAATGTCACTGCTATTCAGGCTGCAGATGTACAATCAAACTTATTGTTTATTACCTATTATTTCTTTTCACTATACTTTTTGAAAGTGCAGTAAAGGCTATTTCAAGATATGTGGTGCTAATTTGTGCTTCAGATTCACATTATATTCCTCTTTCTGGGATTACCTAATGCTTTGTACCTGACATTACCTCTGAAGTAGGCTGGACCTTTCACTTAGTCCAAACTAGAGGTGAAAGCTTACCAACTGGTAACGATGGGGACAGGATGTTATGACCACAAGATACCATTGTCTTGACTAACTGTGTGGGTTCAAGCCCAAGTCTTGGTGTTTTATTAACCCCTGAATGTTTTGGTGTCCGAGAATGATTTCTTTGGCTATCTTTGGAGATGCAGTCCTTCTCTAATGAAGTGGGACGATGATCTTGCATTTTTGTCCTATTTGTGAACTACTTGAAAACAACAGGCTGGGCTCAACATATTCATCTAACAGGGTTCTTATATTCTTCTTTAAATAATTTAACTAAGTACAGAACATCTGCACCCATCTTGAAATCATAGAGCACTCTTATGTTCAGACAAATTTTTTAAAAAAGCATCCCAAAATACACAATTAAAATTACTTATTTTAAACAGGGTGATAGTTGTAACAAATAGAATTTTACAACTCTTTGCTGTGAGCCAATACATATGAATTATGCATATCAATATGCATTCTGGTCTTAAACTTGCAAGGAAGGAATGAAGTCATTTTTCTTAGCAAGTTTTTTTCCCCCCAAAACCACAGGAACTATTTGAAGCTAGTAATGCTTATATAATATTCAGAAACAATCACTTCTTAATAACTGAACGCGCTACATCAAAGCAAAGAGGGGATTTCTCCTTTCCATTCTATATTAATGTGCAATTTAATTCTCTTTAGTTCCAACACTTTGGACGACACAACAAAAGTCATAAATCTAAGTGCTAGTCTACATTTATTACAGCAATTATTTCTAGGTTGCAATGTTACCATTCATAAGTTAAAATATCACTAGCAATTACACATCCAAAAAAAAAAAAAAAGAAAAGAAAGAAAGAAAAAAAAGAAAAACTCTTTTTCAGTAATAATTTGGAACTATAATGCTAAAGGATAGACTAATTTATACCTAGTCTTTCTCCAACTCTTAGCTGCTGGGTTGACTTCAAAGTACTATTTCAGGTTTTTAACATGAGTACTCAAACAGTATCACCCATTATTGCCAGCATTCTCAGGCTGTCTAATGCCCTTACAATCTGTTACAAGATGTGTCCCTGAAACAATTAAAACTGCTTTCCCATTGCTTTAACCTATTCATTCCTGCCCTCTTAACAGCATTTTAAAGGTTGTGAAAATGTAGCACCCAGCTACAGCCACTAAAAAGTAAACGCACAATCACTCACCTACATTACGAAATGATACAATCCCAACTGTTCATATTTAACAATATTAAACCCATTAGATCATGGGTGTTAAACTCGTGGCGTCACGCTGCCATCATATGACATATCGTGACTTTTTTCCCTTCGCGGAGCTGAGAGGGGCGTGGCATGTGATGCATCTGGCCTGTGGGCTGCATTAAATAGTGATGTAAATTATTTTTTGTGGAAAAAAATCTTCTTTTTTAACAAACAAAGGATAATTAGAAGAGTGACCGTTTTAAAATTTCTGCAAATATTTTCAATATGTGGCAATATTTTTGATTTCACCATTCCCTGAGAGGGTCTTGAGGGATCTCCAGGGATCCTCACACCACAGTTTAAAGAAAAACTGAGCTACAGTGAAAATATGCAAAGATAGAAAGATGAGCGACAATGTTTTCAGGAAACACAACACACTTTCACTGAATGCAGCATCTTTATCAGGGCCTGCTTCTGTTCGGTCACCTCCAATGAAATCTCTCTGTTATACAATCATTTCAACTGTCTAAACTCTTTGTAACTTGGAACAAAACTATAGCGATGTATATACTCACATTCTGTTTTGAAAAGCAAGGCTCTCATTAAATAACACAGTTAAAGGTTTAACGAAAATGATTTGTCAGGAACACACTGAGCATTGGATCCAAGGTAATTTTGAAAGAGAAGAATGAAGATAGCTTAATAGCTCTGTTTATAAATATCTTTCCTTAAACTGTCAATCACAGTTCTGGTGGAAACGTTATCATTACTAATTCAACACTGGTCAAATGGTATTTTTATTTGAGCTTTATTTTCCAATAGAAAATGAATTGCCAGAATTTGCAGTTGTTACAGGATACATGCACAGCATGCTGCAAACCTAAGTAATAAGACACTGTACATGCCTTGATGGGCAAAGCAATAAAAATATTCTCAATATATTAGCAGGGTTTCTTTTGTACTTTTTTCTACCTCCAACCAAAATAATGGTTCTTTTTGGATCTTTATATCATGGCTTGTGTCTAGGCCAGTTTGCTTAGTGATTAAGGTACCAGGCTAGAAACAGGGAGATGGTGAGTTCTAGACCTGACTTAGGCACAAACCAGCTGGATGACCTTGGGCCAGTCCTTCTCTCTCAGCCCTAGGAAGATTGACGATGGCAAACAACTTATGGAAATCCTTGCCAAGAAAACTGCAGGGAGCTGTCCAGGCAGTCATCAGGAGTCAACATTGCCTCAAAGGCTAAATTAGCTCATTGAAGCCAAAGTTTGCATTGTCACCAGCGCCGCCATATTGATTGTCACAAACCATTTTATTTTTATTTAATTACATTGCCTCATGTCCATTCTTTCCAGCAATGTGTATATGCCAGCCAAGCTAACATCCAATGAACTCAAATCCTATTACACATGGTTGTACTATAATCAATCTGTTAATATTGAAGAGGCAGAAAGATTTAATTTGTTCAACTACAACACATTTATTTATTTATTTATTACATTTTTATCTTGCCCATCTCATTGACATAGCAACTCCAGGGAGCTTATAATATAATAAAAATTCTAAAAGATAATATGAGGCAATTAAAATGAGGAGAGTTAAATAGGAAAGCTAGAAACCAAGACGATGGATGACCTGGGGATGGGGATCTTCTCTCCCCCAATGTAACATTTCCCTGTCAGGGCCCCAGCCCAGTCAGAAGAGCCAGTTTTTTTAGTCTCCTCCAGAAGGCCAGCAATGTGGAGGCATATCTCATTTCCAGTGGGAAAATATTCCAGAAGGCGGGAGTCACAGCAGACTGGACCCTGCCAGCCGAAAGCCTTTTAGTAGGCCTCTTCCACTGGAACAAGAGGGGCAGGCTAGTCCCATTGGGAGAGTCAACACCTCAGAAACCCATGCCATAAAGCAGAGTTCCCCAACCTTTCCAGCTTTGTGGACCAGCTGGGTGGTGGTGGTTCAATGCAAGAGGTGGGAAAGCACATGTGGTTCAATGCGAGAGGCGGGAAAGTGCTGCTCACACAAATGGAGCATGGGCACCCATGTTTGCTTGCTGCTCAGTCAAGTGGGGATGCGATCCTCACCTGACTCTTTTACGACCCAGTTCTGAAGGGCTTGAGGCCTAATAGTGGGCTGTGGCCCAGGGACCCCTGCTGCAAAGGGATTCAAAGGTAATGACCAACACCTTGAATTGAACCCTACAATGTGCTATTGCTGAGCACATTGTAAGCCGCCCTGAGTCTTCGGAGAAGGGCAGCATATAAATCAAATTAAAAAAAAAACAAACCCAGAAGCAAACTTGCTACTAGTTTATCTCACATAACAGTGATATCATATATATATACCACTCAAGGGTCTACAGAATTGTCTGTGCCACTACATTCTGTATAGTTGTAGCTTCCAAATATTCTTCAAGAGTAGCCCTAAATAAAACACATTGCAGCAATCCAACCAAGAGATGGCCAGAGCATGACTGACTGCACAAAGGGCCTCGTGAGCCAGAAAAGGGCACAACAGGTGCACACCACGA
Organism: Pantherophis guttatus; assembly: GCF_059756535.1. Taxonomy (NCBI): domain Eukaryota; kingdom Metazoa; phylum Chordata; class Lepidosauria; order Squamata; family Colubridae; genus Pantherophis; species Pantherophis guttatus. Next base: position 151,483,330 of record NC_142063.1, read on the forward strand.
AGTTACACAAAGGCCCCCTTAGCTATGACCGCTACAACCGCTCTTTTGAGACTAGGAGAACCTGCGGATTGTACACAGAATGTGTCTGCGTGTCTCCAACATTAAATAAAGCCATCCTTTTGGAAACTATCCAGATTTCTACTTCACCTGAACCTTGCCATAGTTACCAACTTCACAAAAAGCCAAAATGTTAAATGAACTTTATGGTTCAGTGCCTAGGTTGACTGAAATATTAAAAATATGGTTTCCAGTTTCCTCTGAAATGGGAAATTAAGATTAATTAAAAGCTTTCCCTTACAAGTCAGAAATGCAGACAAAATCCTCATATTCATATTACAGTTGAAACAAAAGTATTTACAGTACAAACTAAGAGAATGAATGAAAATACTATAAGCATTTGAGGTCAGTCAACTCTGTGAGGAAAAATAAAGACGATAGAACCATTTTAGCTTATTTTTTTTAAAAAAGGAATCACTCCTTGATTACGGCAGCATACAAATATGAGAAATAAATACAACTTTGGTTTGGTACATATTAAGCTGCCATGTGTTTGTACTGTTTTGCTTTAACAAATTGTGAGTGTTTACCCATTATGGTTTATCATTATTTCTTAATCATAACAGGCCACTGTGGCTTGTTTAACCAAGAATCCTGAACTGAATTGTGACAAAATGTTATGGTGAACTAGGCAGCCATCAAGCTGATGGCATAGGTCAACAACTACAAGCTTCAGGTCATTAAGATTGTAATTAGTGTCTTAGTATCAGGCAAATTCTGTGATGGTTTCAAGTCAGGAATTGCAATGCTGGTACACTGACTTTTATTGTTCCAGAATTAAAACTCAGCAACTTGCCAAAGTCTTTAATACTTTATCGCTTTTATAAAGCAACGTTAGGCTATGCATTCTATGCATTGCATTATTTAAACAAACCACAGAATTAAGACTATTGAAATTTAAATTCTTTGCCAAGGTGCCAAGTCTGTACCTTCTTTTTTGCTAAGAAAAAAGGGTTTCATAGACTTTGAGATACTGTGACTCTTTAAAATACTCAAATGAATTTGTGTGACATCTTCATGTGTTAAACTATTGCCTTCACTGGCTGAAATAAACAGACCACTCACTTTCAATAATTGATTTCTAGTCTATACACCAAATAAAACAATGAGATCCATAGAGCTTTATAAAATAAAATAAAAATATTTCATGGGAAACAAGTCAAAAGAAACCCAGTAAAATGAGTAGGATTCACATCATAATACAGAAGATTCTCAAAGTGAATATAACAATAAAACCAGAAACTTTTCTTTTGGGTTAAATGGAAAAAGACTTGGGGAAGAAATGTGGAACTTTGATGTTATACAGTGTATGTTGACAGCAGCAAGATTATTTTATGCACAAAAATGAAAGGACACTTTGATTCTCACAATGGATGAATGGTTGTAACAGTTGATGGAGATAGCAGAGATGGCTAAATTGACTGCTCTGATTAAAGAAAAAGCACAATTACTTTTGTTTCTGCTTGGAAACCGCTTCTGGACTTTATGCTTGAGGTGGAAAAAAATGACTTTGATTTTGGGTTTTCCCAATTAGATAGGTTTGTTGTTATAGAAATGGCTAGTTCATACTATGAAGGTAAAAAGGTAAAGATGAAGGGAAAAAGTTGAGTATTTTACTGCACCAAAGAGTGTTGGAAGTCAATGTCTTGTCTTTCTTTTCCCCCCTTTCCCTACACTTTTTCCTCTCTTCTCCCTCCCCTCTTTTCCTACTATTTTCTTTCGTATTTTTGTATTTTACGTTATAAACTAATTTTAAAAAAAGAAATCCTGTATAATTTAAAAACACATTTTAAGGTAAGCAGATTATATATTATATTGCATTGTATCGTGTTGTGTTGTGTTGTATTATATTATGCAATTTATGTTGCATAAGCTTAAAATTGGGGTTTTGTTTTTGAAGACAGTCATTTTCATTCATGGAATTTCCTGGCCTTAAATTAACTTCCCTTAAAACATTGCTGAGTGCAGCATGTACCATTGCTTTAAGCTGCTTTATTTTTCTCTCTCCTAGCATAGATGCACTTTGTGATTTGCAGCTCTCATCCGTTCTCCCTTCTCCGCTGTTGCATTTCCCTCTGCAGAATGAATGTCAGATCTAATTAAGTGGTAAGGCTCTTGTGCTTTTTATATGATTTTTTTTTTAATGCCTCCAAGTCAGTGTTGACTCCTTGAGACTGCCTGGACTAGTCCCTGAAGTTTTCTTAGCAAGATTTTCAGAAGTGATTTATCACTGTCTTCGTCTTCCTGCAGTTGATTAACTGAGCCAAGTAACTTATCCAACTTTGTGCCTAAGGTGGGACTAGAACTCCCAGCCTCTCAGTTTCCAAACTGATACCTTAACCACTACCACAAACCGGCTCTTCCTTGTGCATGATTACTCTGCCAAAAAATACATGTGGGTTCCATCCAGGGCTCTGGAACCTCATGTTGTTTTGCATTCGGCATATATCAAAAGAGGTAAGCCTGCTCAGAAACCAGGACGAGAAAGGCACAATTCTTAATCTGTTGTCCCGCAACCCGTAAGTGAAGAAATGGAATTCTAGAACACAGATCAGCAGCCACATACAGTGTTTCCTCGAAAATAAGACCCTGCCTTTTATTTTTTTGAACCCTGAAATAAGTGCTTGGCCTTATTGCCATGCACTCAAAAGCCTGATTGGGCTTATTATCAAGGAATGTCTTATTTTGGGGGAAACAGGGTAATTCAGAATAGCCCTTCTTCAAGTAATTTATCAAAGGAGAAAAAGTTGAACTGCCCACAGGGTGGATTTAATTTAAATCATGATTTAAATCACTAGTAAAAAGGCTTGATTATATTAGTTATATTATAACTCAATATAAATTGTAATTTTTAAAGAGCGACTGTCCTGCAGCAGCTCCTCCTCTGACCCACTGCTGACTCGCCAACAGTCCCAGTGTTGCAGAATATACAGCCTCATGCTACATAACTAAGCTCCATTCCATGCTGAATAAACTAAATTATTAATGTATCTTAAATAGAAAACTATCTTTAGATAGATTTTTACTACAAAAGCATTTTATTAAAATAAATATGATAAAAATAAAAAAAAATCAGATTTAAATAAAAAAAAATCTGTTTAAATTTTTTTTAAAAAATTCATCGATTTTTATCCACCCTGAGTGCCAATGCTTTCCCTATGAACCAGATGATTTTCCATGTCATCAAAGCCATGTTGGAAATGACACACAATGCTGACTCACTGCCAGAAAAATCAAAGTCGCTGACAAAACAGATTCTTCCTCCTCTTCTACACAGCATACACAACTTCCAATCTGCTCCAGCACCGTAAGTGGGGAAGTATACCGGAAATAAGGTGGAATCCTATTGTCTGAGATTGAGCCCATAGTATGGTAGGTTTTGCACGTCAAAAACCAGACACAGTTTTTTCCCCTCGTGGTGCCATCACTTTGCTGAAAACCTAATTCCCTCAGCACTATCTTATGTCTAGTATATTTACCCATGTAGTATGGCTATATTACTATTATCCTTCTCATCTTTTCTACTATCTTCTCTGATTGGTCTTGTTATTATGATTATGGGCGTGGCCAACTTTTTTACTTTTTTTTTTTACTTTTAAAAGCATTTTTTCTACAACCTTAAGAGGTTGTAGAAAAAAATGCTTTTAAAAGCCTCTGACGATCCCAGCTGAGCCGCGCGATCATCAGAGGCTTTTTTTTTTTTTTTTAACTTTTAAAAGCATTTTTTCAGCCGAAGAGGTTGCAGGAAAAAATGCTTTTAAAAGTAAAAAAAAAAAAAAAAAAAAAAACCGCCTCTGATGATCATGCGGCTCAGCTGGGCATGGGGGGGCATGCCACTTGCCCCCTTCGCTATCGGATCAAGCGATCCGGTCCAAACCGGGAGCATTTCACCCCTGCTTGGTGGGTGTGGCATGGCTTGGTGGGCTCGGCAGGGGAAGGATACTGTAAAATCTCCATTCCCTCCCCACCTCAGGGGAATAATACTGTAAAATCTCCATTCCCTCCCCAATCCAGGGGAAGGTTACTGCAAAATCCCCATTTCCTCCTGATCAGCTGGGACTTGAGAGGCAGAGAATAGATGGGGGCAAGGCCAGCCAGAATGTTTACTACCGGTTCTCCGAACTATTCAAAATTTCTGCTACCAGTTCTCCAGAACTGGTCAGAACCTGCTGAAATCTACCTCTGCAACATAGCATGCTGAAGCCCCCCTAATAAATATGGGGCTGGAGGTGAAATATCAACTGAAGTCTTGGCAGCTCACACTATTGGCTGCCAATCTACTTTGATTTTGTACTAGCTGTCCTCTAGAAATTTCTGACTTGCCAGGTGAGAAAAATAAAAGCTATAGTTCAAAATTATGGAGCACAACAGACTGGGAACAACTGTGTTGTTTCTTGAAAAGCTGACTGATACATTCCATTAAGAAAAAAAATCTCCTCAGGAAAACTGAATGCTTAGCCTATAGTTGATTATCAAACACCCTTAAACTTAACCAATTCTAACCATTTAAAACATTAATGAGATCTCTTGGAATATCTCAAATTTCCCATCACACATTTTTAAAATTTAACAATAATGGAATATCTCTTGGAATATCTCAAATTTCCCATCACACATTTTTAAATTTTAACAATAATGATGATTACCTGCTATCTGTACAGAGCCATCCTCACCCAGAAGAATATTACCAGCTTTTAAATCTCTAGAAAAAGGAATAAACAAAAAAAGCATTTAAATTCAGATGTGATGCGAGAGGAGGAGGAGGAGGAAGAAGAGGGAGGGGAGGCTTGCTGTGGAACAATACCACTGAATGGAATTAAAAACTTTCTGGTTGTACAATCTCAGATAATTTCATTTTAAAGATGACAAACTGAGGGGAAAATATGTTCTTACAACTTACAAAAAAGCTCATCATTTCGTTCTTATGCAAACCGGAAAATCTCTGTTGCGCTTCAGACCACGCCGCTTATCTCATGGAAAACTACTCTATTATATTCACCCAGGAAATCAAGGGTTGCAGCTGGCTTTGTATCGATCAATTAATTAATCAATCAATCCCCATTTGCTACTGTGCATGAGGGAAAGAAATGGAGTAAAAATAATTGTCAAGACAAGAAACTTCCACCCTTTGCAGTTTCAAAGAGAAAGCAGCAATTTTTCTGCCATCTCCTCATCAAAACAATAGATCAAAAAGAGATTAGGTTTGATCATCCCCTTTGAAAGGCTAATAATAATTGCTAACATGGGTGAGATGATTTTGCGAATGGAGAAAGCATTATCAACTAAATGGTTAATTTAAGATTAGGATTTCATATCTCCTCATGTTGTGTTGCACAACTATAGTATAGAAGAATTTATGGGATGTGTCCCCTCCCAATCAAGGTCAGATCAGAGCCCTTTGGCTTATCAGACCCTAGCCTTCTAGCCTTGAATTTACTGGTTGATTTAATCAATTTATATAGCCATCCCAAGTTAATAGAATTAATAATGAAACTTTGCATTCTCGACTCACACACAATGAAGCAACATGCTAGTACCTGTGGATTTGTCCATTTCTGTGTAGATAATCTAAGCCTTCCAAAACTTCCTTCAGAATTGTGGCTATTATTGATTCCTCAAGCACACCACTCTTGTGCTCTCCTCTGCTCACCACATATTTTATTATATCCAGCATTGAGCCTAGAGAGAACGAGAGAGAGAAAGAGAGAAATTACAAAAGAAAATTAGAACACCAATCTCTTCATCCTGTATTCCAAGATCCATTATACATATTTAAGTTGCTCTAGATTTCAACCTAAATTTTCTGAGACCGAAAGAACAAATCTAGAAACCAGAGGTCTCCAAACTTGGCAACTTTAAGACTTGTGGATTTCCAATTCCCAGACTGGTTGAGGAATTCTGGGAGTTGGAAGTCTACAAGTCTTAAAGTTGCACACATTTAAAATACACGGACACATCAACAAGACTGAGTACATGGAAAGCATAGAGAACTGGATCATAAAATCATAGGTTCAAAATGTGCAACAAAATTATAGGAAGTATAAGAAACCTGTAATTAAATTGACTAATTGCTTCAGCAGCCCACTGCTGCTGAACAACTTCCATGTGAGTTTTTTTAGAGGTAACTGCATTTAAGAATATCTGACAGGAAACATAACTGTCAGGTCACAAGCAACATGTACATTTTCCTCACCCAAAAACTTGAAAGAAATTAGAATCAATAGGAAGAGGCCATGTAGACTACCAAATCTAATCCTCTGCTTAGTACAGAAATTTAAATTAAATTATTCTTGGTAGTTGATTGCCCAGGATCCACGTGAACATATTCAATGAAAGTGGGAGCACCATAAAGTTTGTTCTAACATTTTGTCAGAATTTGCCTTCCTGCAACTTGTTCTGCTTTTGGAGAGGATTTTTTTTTAAAAAAAAAAACACCTTTTTTTACATGACATCCCTTCAGGTACTTGAAAAATGTTATCACATCCTCATTTTTTTCTTCTCAAGTTAAGCATCCCACTGCCAGTGTCTCTTCTCATAAGATTTAGTTGCATTTCTGATGATCATTTTTCTTGTGCTTTTTCGCATGTATTTTATTTCCCTCAATGATTATGAATTGGAAGCTACTGATGCAGCTTAATATGGCAAATGCCTTTTTGTAGCTACATCACATTGCTGACTCATATTCAGCTTGCAATGAACCACATTCCAACTTTTTTTTCACTTTTACTATTACCAAGCTAGCATCTCCCGTAACAGGGCATTTGTTATCTATTTCCTAAGTGGAGATCTTACTATTCATAATCTTTATATTTCACTCTATTATTTGTCAGCCTTTTTATCAATTGAATTTCATTTCTATGATTTTAACCTACCAAAGTTGCTTTGAATTTCACATTAATTAACCCCTAGTTTTGAATCATCTGCAACTCTGAGAAGCGATCAATAAAAAAAAAATGCTGAAGCATACCAGACTCGGGACAGTCATGAGTCAGATTCAGCAGTCTCAAGCAAAACTGATACACCTTGGCTCTCGGGTTCTTCTCACTTTCCACCAATTTCTGCACTATGACTTGGCTTGTGTTTCCATCACCATCTCACCACCCCCTCTAGCCAGCCCCAGCCTCTGGATTCTAGAAGACAGAGAAGTTTCAACAACTCTCCCTCAAAATTGTCTTCTCTTTTCTTTCTCAGGAAGTTGTCATGGGTTGTGCATGCATGCACATATGACACTCTGGGTGTCAACCCTGAAGCTGGCCTGACTGAGGCCATTTTGAGACTTCAGTGCTAAACACACTGGAGAAGAGGGATGGGGGGTGGGGAGAATACAGATAGTTGGGGTGTTGTAGTCAAAACAAAATACTTTCTCTTGGGAACCAAGGACATTCCTGCAGGTGCTCGGAAGGAGGGGACTGGAGTCACCTAGCAACTGGACAGTATCCTGTTTGGACCATGTGACTGGTTGTTTTGAGAAAGTGACAAACGTTTACTTTGAATTAGGTGAAAACTGCAGGAATAATCAAGTCAGTTTTCACCAGCCTGTGCCAATGTGACATATCCAATAAACCTATTCTTTGAGGAAATTGCTTGCCTCAGAGTTTTGTTTGCTATGGGTATGTTACTTGGAACCCTGACACTAGGGCTTTCCTCCCTGTAGAATCAGCTGACCTGCATCAGTTTTCCTCTTTTTCCACAGGTGGGTCACATAGGTAGGTAGGTCAAACTATGATTCAACCAACGTCAAAATCCTTTGCTCCCCAGAAGAAGCATTTTCCATGAATGCTGGGCCAAATCATGGTCAAGCAGTATAGCTATCTGGCCACAGTCCCAGCTGGCACACTTCCATAGTTCTTTCCAACCTCTAATCTTGATGACTAGAAGCATTCCTACTTCTAGCCCGCCTACCTACCCCACACACATAAATTATCTCAGCTTCCACCTGTAGATCATCATCAGTAGCAACTTGTGCACTACTGAAGTATCCACCCCATGTCTCTCTTGATCACCAAAAGTTAGCCATTCATAGTCATGGCAACTATCCTCTTAGTAAGGATAACCTCTTCTCTGTTCAATTCAACTATTGTTGAATCTGGCATTTTGGCCCAGGGACATGAGGATTCACAGAGTTATTGTGGGTTCCAGCTTGGGATGAAATTTATATTTTAAAACATCTCCCACTTTCCTACAGCAAAAGTATCACCGTCAATAAACCTCTCAAGTGTTGAATTTTATATCCTGCATTTATCTATTGAGGACACTATCTTCTCCCATTCTTAGTATTCAAGAGTTTTGTGCTTCCTTAGTTATTTAGACCCAAGTGAAGTTCATGATGAAATAATGAAATAATCCTTTACTGCAGGGGTTCCCAACCGGGGGTGCGAGACAATATTCCAGGGGGTGCAAAAACTTGGATTTAGAAGATTCAAAATTATAGTGTATATGTATAATTATATGCATATAATTGTTTATTTTTTAAAGGGGTGCGAGAATATATCAGAAGCATTCTAAGGGAGTGGGTATAGAAAAGGTTGGGAACCCCTGCTCTACTGGATCAACATTATCTCTGCTCTATGTGCCTTTTTGCAGTTTTACTTCCACCTCAAAAGCAGCAGAGTTTTCCTCCTTGGGAACTTTCTACCTTGCAAGCAGCGTGTTTTTCCTGAAACTTTTGCTGCCCCATCTGCATTGTCCAGTAGTCTCCATCTTGTCTACCAGCCAGCATGTCCTTGGTCAATTCTTGACCCTCTTTTGGGACTTTTCTCTGGGGTCAACATCCTGATCTGTGTCTTCCTCTGCAAGGCCTGCCTTCTGTGTTATTTTGCCTCAATTTAGGAGTATGTATCTTCTCTACTGCCTTAGCTGGACCCTAATGCTCCCCTTTCTCTACTAATTTACTCAAGAGGAGGAATGTGGCCAACCTCCTGCCTTCTCTTCAGAATATTATCTGCAAAACTTGACACTGTTGAAATTGCCAAAATACAGAGTGTTGTTCACAGCTGACAAAAGGGCTGACAAAAAGCATTTTCCTTATTATTATTTTTAAATTAAGCCCTAGAATGTGTCACAAGTAATTTCTTCAGAAATTTTCACACCTACAAAATGTTCCTCTGGCCAGAAAGCTGGGATGAAAAAAAATCAATTAAAATCCTCAGGTTTATCTGCCACCAATTAAAGATCAATTCAGGTAGTCCTCATTTAATCACCACAAATGAGAGTGGCAACTCCATCACTGTGGATTTAAGTGAAACATCATGTAAGCGTGCCAGACGCTCCTAGGTCTGGAGGTGACTGATGAGGAAGAGAAGGAACAGCTGGGTCCAATATCTGACACGCGGATGCACAGAAGGCAGAGGAAAGCAGTGGAAATCTGTGGGTCTATCCTTGGAAAGGAAAAGCCCCCGCTGCTAGCGAAGCCCCACCCTAGCTCTGGGAATAAAAGGCAGGGGGCAGAGATGAATAGATGTGGCAGACAACTACTCATCTCCTGGCCGGCCGGACTTGTTAGCCTGTGGTGAGAGAGAAACTTTTTTGCAGGGGCTGCTGGCGCTCCTAATAAAGGAATCATTGATTTAAATACAAAGGGTTTGTCGTGTTTGGGGAGCTGGGTCAGAACAACACTCAGCTGACTTTGTGCCCAAGGCGGAACTAGAACTCACGGTCTCCTAGTTTCTAGCCTGATGCCTATTACCAAACTGGCTCTCCTACAGATATTAACTAGTTGTAAATAAAATGACCCATCTAACGCTTTATTTGAAAAACACTGATTGATTAGAAAAGATCATTCCAACACAGGACTGCATTTTCATATTTTCAGTATGACGACTCACCTCCACTTAGTAGTTTCATAACCAACCAAAGCTCATCCTTGACGACAAAAGATGTATAATACGTAACTACATTAGGATGGCTGCATTGACTCATGGCTTGGATTTCTTTCTGTTAAGAAGGCAAAATATGACATAGTAGTCTTGCAAGGAAAAATGTAAGGTTATCGTAGCTATTTGCCGTCAGGAAATAAATACAGTGGATGAGATTAGGAAATGTATGTTCATCATTTAAGAACACTGTGCTTGGAAATTTCAGAGAAAAATAATGCAACTAAAATGAATGTCTCTCAAAGGAAAGCCCTTCTGAGATGCTGAGTTGCAATTTCCATCATCTCTGGCAGTTTGATGAGTTAATTACAATTCCAATTTATTTTTTAAGAAAAATGCAGCTTTTTTTTCTGCTCAAGTCAAATAAAACGTTTTGATCATCCAAAATATGATTTGTTAATAATGCTTGAGTCACTTTAATATACCAACAAATTCTAAATATTTCAGAAATTATATTTGTTATATCTAAATAATAACACACTAGAATGAATAGATAGATAGATAGATAGACAGACAGACAGACAGACAGACAGACAGACAGACAGACAGACAGACAGACAGATATGAGGAGTCCTTGGTGTTTTGAGCTTGGTTGTTTCCTTGCAGATGTTTCATTACCCAAACTAGGTGCTAATCTAGCACTGATGATGCTATCTAGTTTGGGTAATGAAACTTCTGCAAGAAAACAACCAAGCTCCACGCACCAAGGACCCCTCATTTCAACCTTGAACTACAAATATTCTCTCTTATTGGTATATTATAGATAAAAATACAATTTGGAACATCTGCATTTTTAAATATCACAATGATTTTCTTCTTGCCTTAATGGACTATTTCATCTCTTTGTTTAGTAAGATTAAAATTTCTTTGACATTGTATTTATCCAATGCAAAATAAGAAAAAATATCATTAGGATAAACGCAGCAGTAATGGCTTGAGTGATGATTTTGTAAGTCATATTTCATTCAACCAAAGTCCCTTCATCTTTAAGATCAATGTGTGAACATAAGCTTTCAACACAGCACAGCCTGGTGTGTCCTTGTAAGATCTTCCCACAGTTCTGAAGCAGATTTTTACAAATGTCTCTTCTGAACACAAAAGAGAAAACCCAGTGTGATGCAAGTGATATTAAATGAATCACTGCAGTGTTAATAATAGAGTTGTTAAGTGAATCTGACTTCCCCGCTGACGTTGCTTGTCAGAAGGTCCCAAACACTAATCACATGTCCCCAGGACACTGCAACTGTCATAAATATGAGTCAGTTGCCAAGTGTTTGAATTTTGATCATGTGACCTTGGGGATGTTGCAATAGTGGTTAAGTGTGAAAAAACAATGATCATTTTTTTCCAGGGCCGTTCTAACTTCAAATGATCCACTAAGTGAACTGTTGTAATTTGAGGACTACCTGTATAAGTTACTATCTTCAGCAGTGTTGTAACTTTGAACAGTTGCTAAATGAATGATCATAAATTGAAGCCTACCTGTACCATAGCTACAATAAAATGTAGATATAATCGACCATAAAAATCCACATTGCTTATTCACAGCAGTTTACTATAATTAATGTTCCCAGTTCAGGTAGAACAATCATATGCAAGTACTGTTTATAATATACTGAAGAACTCTTAAAAGGTTGATCAATCAGTTTGTTTATTGTTCGTTCGTTCATTCATTCATTCATTCATTCATTCATTATGCTCATTCTACCTACAAGCAATTCATCCATACTGGTCTGGCATTTTTCCAAGTTGATTCTTTTTATTGCTACGCGTTCCTGCCTGGGTTTGCAGAGCGCTGCTTGGACTACGGCGGTAGCACCACTGCCTGAAAGAGAAAAAAGAAAAAATGGATTAAGTTTTGCACAGCTATTTCCAACCTGTCTTCTTTAAAAGAACAACCTGGGGCTTCTCAGGAGCACATCTCTACTAAGACCAGCCTAAGAAAGAGTTTATCAGTCACCCTTCACACTGTACTCCAAATCATACCTACAAGGAACATTGTTATTTATGTATGTGCCCAATGGGCTCTTGCCCCATTCCAAAGAATTAAATGCAACTCCAGGTTTTCCCCAAAACATTAATGCAAATTAAAGAGAAAGCAAAAAATGTTGAATACTGTACCTAGGAAACCATTTTATTAATTATATTGACTTACTGAATTAAACAGAAACAACCCCAAATTTAGCTTTTAACATACCTCCGATAAACCCTAACCCTAACTTGTTGAACAACAACCCAAGGCATTGCCATGTAGGCCAAGGCAGCTTCCAAATTCAAGAGTATATGTCCTTTCTAAGTTGTATAGTAACTGACTCCTTGAGGGCCATTTCTGATTGCACACTAAGTTCCCGGTTATTTTGGAATATTATGGTCAACTTCTGCCATGCACCTTCCTTATTAGACCAGACTGCTTCTGAAGAATTTCTTTATTGCTATAAATGGTTATGCTATCTGAAACATCATTTATTTCTCAATATTATTTAACACATATTTATAAACTGCAGAAATACTGTAGGCTGTGATCTCCCTGTGGAGGTCAAGATATGCACTTGTGGAGAATTCATAAAATAGGAGCATTAAGGCTATAAGAGGTATGGCATAGGTATTTTGTTAGTCACTGGGTGTGTGTGTGTGTGTGTGTGTGCAAAAATTAGGGCAGTATATTTCCCCAGCATGATTTTGATTTTGAAAGCCTCAAAAAAAGAAATCAGGGATGTGAGAAGCAGCACACAGCCATGAGATGACCAGGTCTGACAAAGAACAAAGGTGAAGCTTAATACTACTCAATATGGATGATTTACCTGCTTTGGACTTTGGAATAATTTAAAACATATGAAAAGATTTCACTGCAAACACTAGAATTGTGTGTAACTATGTTTTACTGAAAGCTTGGCTGTTATTTTTAATGCATTTGTGTATGCCTACAGTACTTCTATTTGGAATAGGTATAGTCGTATTTCTTTCCAAGCATTATTTCCAAGGATAGTTGCCACCCAAAATAATGAAAACATTAAATGGGAAGCAGCCATGTTGAAAATCAGAGCAGTTTACATCATTGTGGTTATTTACAAGGATGGTTCTGGGCTGGACAGACAACCTTAGGAAATAAAAATGGCAAAACACTGCAGTATATTTGGAAAACGTCCACCCACATAGAAATAAAGGATAAAGGCAAGATGTAGTAGATGCCATTCTTAGGGGCTGAAAGGAAGCAACCATACAGATTAGATTACAGATTAACAGAATTAGAAGGGACCTTGTAGGTCATCTAATGGCAGTCCAATCTCTTGTAGGACTGACAAATGGCAGTCCAATCTCTTCTTGAAAGCCTCCAGTGATGGAAGTTCCCATAACTTCCAAAGGCAAGCTGTTCTGTTGGTTTATTGTTCTCACTGTCAGAAAATTTCTCCTTATTTCTGGGTTGAATCTCTCCTTGATCAGTTTCCATCCATTATCCCTTGTCTGGCCTTCAGGTGCCTTGGAAAATAGCGTGGTCCCTTCCTCTCTGTGGCAGCCCCTCAAATATTGGAACACTGCTATCATGTCATGTCTCCCCTGGTCCTTCCCCTTCACTAATAACCTAAATTATTAGCTTCTGATAACTTGTTTTTGTTTTGTGATTAACAATGCCTATCATGATGACCATTTTATAAAAGCATGTGCAATGTGCTTCAACATTTCAAAAATGCCTAGCAGCCGCCCCCCCAAAGGTTATCTACCCGTGTTTGTATATTTCCAAAACAGGCAGTCAAACAACAGAGATAGAAAACGATTTTTTGCAAGTAAGCTAGTAATATAATGGCTCATTCATCCTTAGAATTTGAAATATTCTAAGAAATTTGACCTCATTATTGTTCCCACCCACTGAGAAGAAAAATGGATTTATGGTAGAACACTGAAAGGATATGGAAGAATAATTCAGTCCAATCATTTCATATTCAAAAGGTTTCATTATTAAACATTTATTCCTTTTGTCGTTTGCTATACTTTACTGGAAAATTGAATTAGCCTAAGCAAGAGGACTCTTTTTTTTTTTTTTTTTTACTTTATCTGATTTCTGTCCCTGACAGAACTGCTCAGTGAATAAAGGAGACCTTGTAGGAAAATAACTTTAGATTTGAAGTCCATTTGAGGTCATAGTTAAGCTAATGGTTCTTTTGTTTATCTGAAGGGCTGGTGAGAACATGGGTTCCTGGAAAGTTGCAAGTACTTTCAAGGAGAAAATAGAGCAACTGTGGATTGATATTTTCCCCAAATTCAGGAAAAAATATCAAGAAGCCATAATTTGCAGAACACTCTCTCCAATAAAGCTTGTCTTAGAAACCAACACTCCATATAGCAAATTGCGTAGTGTAAAAGCACACAGAAATATTTTGAAAGCACCTGACCATCTCATCTCTAGTTCTGATGAACCCATGCTTTAAAATGACAAACAACACTTAGCATTCCTACACAAAAAACAATTCCATGAACAGAAACACTTGTGTGAAATGCTACAACTGATCTTCTCAGACAATGGCTTCTGCTCTGCTTATCCATCTTGGAAGTCCTAAACACAACATGCACATAAAAAGCCTTTTGTTAACAAGCTTTACAATGAAAACTCAGTTGTGTGCTTGGAGCAAAACAATGGGGCCCTCTTGGTTCCAATCAATCAACAGAACTGACATAACCTCATGACTGGAAACTATTGTCCGTGTTTTAATTGATGTTTGCTAATTTAGAAATAGGATGTTCTGTATGCAATATGCATCCTGCCATGGTTCAAAGACAAAGATTGAAGCTTATAATATCTACTCAATTAAGATTGCTAATAAACATACGCTAAGCCAATATCTCAACATGGGGACAAGTGCTTTGACACACTAATTAATTGTACCATTTTTCTCCCCAATAATTACTTTTAAAAAATTAAATGAAAACAGATGACGGTACTTGGAAACACTCGTTGCTGCTCTCCTTCCATGGATTTATGAAGTATAAAATAATTACCAACCAATTTTGTGTATTATTTTTTTTATGCATTTATACATTTTTTTAATCTGTTGTGTTTTTCAAGATGGATGATTTTAATGTTTTCAATGTTTTAATGTTGTTAGCCCTCCCAGAGTCATTGGATACAAGATGGGTGTCAAATAAATTTCATAAATACGTAAGTAAGTAAATAAGCAAATAAATAAATACAATTGATATTATTTGTCTGATACAGGGCACTCAAGAAGGGTAATAACAAAAATAGAATATAAACATTCAAAATTGTATATAGCACTTAACATTACTATTAAAACTAACTTGCATTGCAAAACGTGGTTGAAGGATGTTTTGATTCCTTTCCTGAAACTAGAAACGGTAACTGAATCCAATATATATGTATATATTATTTGAAGACAACATGGCAACTATTAGATCCCAATCCTAATCTTTTCCTGGTAGAAGACCTACTGGTAAAATCCTAGACAAGAAGTGGGACACTTCAGCATAAATGGATTAAGAACACATTTCAGATGAAAGTTGTCAAGAAGTTCAAGCAAGACTCACAAGGAAAACTGGTCCATCCTAGCATGTGGACATGAAAAATATCAGAACCTGAACTATAATATCAGAACAATCTTGCTGCAATTTTTTTTCATTATAGAACGAACATAGAAGCTGAGTACATAGTTTGATGCAAACTCAAGACAATTATGTCTTCTTCAACAAATCTAAATTAAGGCTAGTTTGATGCATTGCATGATATGTAAAAAGGCCCAAAACAAAGAAAAATTGTTTCAAAGCTATGTGTCCAATCCTTAATGAAAGTGTACCATCCAAATTAAATTAGCTTGGTATTGGTTAGGCCATAAACTTCTAGAATCAACTTTGAATAAATTGATGATAATGCATATTATAATGAGCTAATCTGTGATGGTACTTGTATTTGAGACTTTCTTCCCTAAGATTTCTTCTTCCACTCTATGGTATTTCACTCCCACTTATACATAAGTCTTTGGTTTTATTGTTGATTAATTTGACTCTGTTCTTGCTTTTTGTCGCTTTTTTTAGTCTGGCATTTTGTGTTTTAATTATGGATTGCTATTTTTATGTAAATTTTCACATTGTGTAGGTACTCTCAGCTACATGCATTTTTAAGTAAATACATGTTTAAAATAGCAATGGAGAAATAACTGTTCAAACAAAATAAAATGCTAATGTTTGATTCAACAGTTTGAATCACAGCACATTTAGAAAATTGTACATATGTGACTATTTGATCAAGAAATGGGCAACTGGATCAGGAGTCCAAATAGATCTTAAAATTAATTGTTTTATATTGAGAACTCCAGTATTCCCATCTAGCTATTCCCCCAGCATTCACTAAAACAAAGAAAAAAAGATACTCAGGATTCAAATTGTTAACAAGGTATATGTCTTGTTGCAAAGGAAAAAGCAAGCTAGAAAGCATTATTGTGCCAACATTTATCACAAACATTTTTCTGTCCTTTTATAAGGGGATTCTGGCTTTCTATTTACCTGGGCAACTTTAGAAGAGCAATCAAGCTTATTTGCTAATATATAACAGCAATAATCATTTAGAAGAATTTAAAACTAAAATTCTAAAAACAGGGCATTATGTTCTTAAAGCCAAACTGGATGTTAGGAGACGAATTTTTGAATTTGTTTGGAAATACAGTAAAGGAAAGGGTACTTGGTGAGAAGCTAAAAATCAAATATCTCTTGCGAAAAATAACAATAGGTCTTTTTGTTTATTTATTCATTTGTATCCCATCTTTATTATTTTTTACAACTAACTCAAGCTGACAAACATATTTAACACATCTTCCTCCTCCTATTTTCCCCACATCAACAACCCTGTGAGGTGGGGAGTTGAAGAGCAAGAGGGAATTTGGAGCCTACGGAAAGTTAGCATATTCTAGTTTATGTTTGTTAAATGCTATACCCTGTATTTGCTCTGGGAAGTCCGGGGTGGGGGGAAGGGGGGTTGGAGGGAGAAGGGGGATGAGGGATGGAGGGGCGGGTGGAGGAGGGAAGGGGGGGAGGGATGGGGAAAAAAATCGTTGTAATACTTGATAAAACTTTTTTAATAAAAAGAAAAAATAAAGAACAAATAAAGAACAAACAACCCTGTGAGGTGGGTTGGGCTGAGAGAGTGTGACTGGCCATCACCCAGCTGGCTTTCAAAGCTAAGGCAGGATGTGAATTTGCAGTCTTCCGCTTTTTAGCCTGGCGCCTTAATCACTTGACTAGACCAAACTGGCTCTTTAATAATACTAATTAATAAAATTATTACATTATTAAACTCTAATAACTGTTTCACATTATTGGGGCCATCTGACCAATCCAATAGGACTGGTTCTGAATCTGAGGTCCGCCGACCCCGGGAGGGGGGTGTGGCACGGCATTTCAACACAGAGAGTCCATGAAGGTTTGAAGAAATGTTATGAGGCAAATCTTGAGTAAAGTAAAGAAAAGGTTGAGAACCACTGCTATATGGGATGGAAAGTATTAGTGCATCCATTTTTGCCAGCCATGTTAAATATTTTTGGCAAAATAATTTTTATTCTTAATCTTTGTCGAGTGCTATTTTCTTATTCTAATCTGGAATAGTAATCAAATATCTACAAAAATTCTAATAATATGATAACCTCTGCATACTCGTGCAAAAATGCTACTCTCATGCATATGTGAACAAAGGTACGGTTTAGTGTTTTTCAAATCTGGCAATTCCAAAGTTGCAAGATGTATGCAACTCCCAGGATTCCTGTACGGGGAATTCTTGGCAGGAATGCTGGTAGGAATTCTGGGAGTTGAAGCCCACAGATTTTAAAGTTGCCTAGTATGAAAAATACTGCTATAGATCATTATCTCAATTAGGAGCTTGTTGCTCGAGACTCTACAATAATTACAGAATCCCATAGCTTTTTTGTTTTTGCTAATTTGGTCATTAATTTAATGCCAGACATCAAGTGTTAAATCTGAATTTATAACCCAAGCTAATAATGCAAAGCAATGACCAAATTATCCTCTTCCCAGCTTCTTCTTACAAGATGAGATGTCCACTCAGGCCTCATTATTATCAAGTGCTACAATTCCTCTTCAATATATACTCCACTTGTATGCATTCCATAATAACTAACAGCACTGATAATTGTTCAAATTTCCCCCAAAATAAGACCCAACCGGAAAATAAGTCATAGCATGATTTTCCAGGATGCTTGTAATATAAGCCCTATGCCCAAAATAAGCCCCAGTTAAGATTATCAGCCAGATGGGTGCATTTAGTATGTATTTCCCCAAAAAATAAGACCTAACCAGAAAATAAGCCCAACTGCATCTTTTGGAGCAAAAATTAATATAAGACCCGGTATTATTTTTGGGGAAACACGGTAGTAATTTTGCCTATGAAAAAGTGTTAAGAAATGAATACAATATGAAACTCCTAAAATCAAAGTAAGAGCTAGAAAAGTAAGAAAATGATCTACTAGAATTGCCCCCAAACTAGTGAGATCTGGAAAAGAGCACCCAAGATCAGTACATTATAATATCCAGAATTAGACGTGCGTATGAAACAATGACCGCTATAGGAGAGTTCTTAGAAAATCTTTTCTCAAACTTCCCATCAGATATTGTGTAAAGTGTACAAAAGGAAGTTCTGAGGAGGCTGAAACATTTTGAAACAAAGTGCTTTGGACTGATGCAACAAAAAAATGAATTATTTAGCCCCAACCACACAAGACACATTTGAAGGAAAAAAGACTGAAAAAATTTGAGAGAGAGAGAAAAAAACAGCTTGCCAACCATTAAATACAGGAGTAACTTTTATGCTTCTTGATTGTGTGGCAGTTTTGGAGCATATAATATTCTAACCAGATATTCTAGATTAGAAGCTGATGTCCCACAGAAAGTAAGGAAACTAAAGCTGAAAAGAGACTGGATATGTTAGCAAGAAAAGAATCTGTACTCTCAATCAACCAAGATTGGCTTGGGATATTTACAGGAATAAAAGGTAGAGGTTTTAGAATGGTCTTCAGTCTCGGACTTTAGTATTACTGAACATCTGAAGGATAACTCACACATGTGAATTCACATGTGAATTCTGAACATCTGTAGGATAATTCACACATTACTGAAGTGGATGCAAGGAGACCTAAGAATATTTTTTTTAAGCTAGAAGAGTTTTGCAAGGGGGAGTGGGGAAAGTTGCAAAAGCAATAGTAGAAAAACTCTTGGTTGGCTACAACTAACATTTGGAAGTTATTGTTTCTGCAAAATAAGGTATTATGCCTTCTAGACCAAAAGGATGTCCTAATACAGGTAGGCCTTGAATTACAACCCTAATTGGGACCGTAATTTCTGTCCCTAAGCACAGCGGTCATTAAGCAAAACATCATGTGACTGCACAGCTTAACAATGGCAGCCCCAGTTGCGTTCTTTAGGACGACTGTGGATTGTTAGGCAAGGAACTCACATGCATTCAACTCAGAGGTGGGATTCACTTACCTTCCCTACCGGTTCGCAAATGTGAGCACGTACGCTTGCGCTGGCTTTGCTTGCATGCGCCACCTTGAATGCACCCTGGGCCTTCCGTGCATGCTCTTTGCTTGCACGCGCACCTTCCATGCATGCGCACAGCCTCAAAAATGTGGCAAAAATAGGACACCATTACGTCCGGGTGGGTGGGCAGAGCCTACCACAGTCGCCACTACCGGTTCCCACCACTGATGCAACTTGCAAACTCCTGCCAGCTTCCCCAATGACTTGCTTGGAAAGATCACGAATGGCAAATGGAGATAGGAGGTGGGAGGATTTGAGGCAGGGACAGTTCGTGCACAATAGAATGTGACTGCAAGACATCACAATGATCATAAATGTGGGTTGGTCACCAAGCACTCAAATTTTAATATGCCTGCAGGGATACTGTCATGGCTGGATGGTCAGAAGTACTTTTTTTTTTCCAGCATCGTCATAAATTTGAACGGTTGCTGAACAATGGTCATAACCGGAGGACAACCTATATATGTATCTGCCATATACACACACTCTTATTCTGAATCAGAAACAACTGCCAATAAATGACATGAATGCAATCAAATAACATTTGAAGAATTGATGTACTGGGTAGAGGTTGTGTCAAGCCTCTGCTCACAAATGTACAGTTTAACCAGGAAGGTCCAAATGCTTAAACTTTTGCTTTCAACTGTATTAAAACTTCATCTTGTTGGATAGAAGAATCACAGTTCAGCAGTAAAATACAAGCCTAGCATGTAAAACCTAATTTCTAACATCAACAGGAAAAATAAAATATCAAGTAGCAGGTTATAGGAAAACCTAACTTTAATATACTTAAAGATTGCTGCTATCAGAATAGTTAGAGGAAAATTACTGCAGTTCAGTAGAAAGACTACTTTAGACTACAATTCCCATCATCTTCAATCAGCATGATCAATGGTTTTGTGGTTAGATGCTGACCTCTGGAGTTTGTAATGTTAATAAGATAAACCATGTGACCTAGATTGAGTCAGTTTCCTGACTTCAAAAGGATCAAGGCAGGGATATCCAAATGGTATATTGTATGGAACATGAAACTGGATCTCATATAAAGTTTGGAAAGAGCCTCGTATCCTGATACCAGCAACTAGCCTTCCCTCCTGTGAAATAAGTCCATCAAATGTTCCCCACTTCCAGATGATCAATGTCTTCAAGTTACCCAGCAGATCCAGCAAGCAAGAGTGGCTATCAATCCTGACAAACAATTCGTTTTTATATCCATACCATAGGTGGGTTTCAGCAGGTTCTGACCAGTTCTGGAGAACCGGTAGCGGAAATTTTGAGTACTTCGAAGAACCGGTAGTAAAAATTCTGACTGGCCCCGCCTCCATCTATTCTCTGCCTCCGAAGTCCCAGCTGATTGGGAGGAAATGGAGATTTTACAGTATTATTCCCCTGGAGTGGGGTGGGAATGGAGATTTTACAGTATCCTTCCCCTGCCACGCCCACCAAGCCACACCCACAGAACCGATAGTAAAAAATTTGACACCCACCATTGATCCATACCATGCAAACCATCAATACAATACAGGTAATCCCTGTATTAGCAACCGCAATTGGGACTGGCAATTTAGTCATTAAGCAAAGTAGTTGCTATGTGAAACCACCACTAGGTGTACAATCTTACTTCAGCTTTCCTTTGTTTTACAGACCTGTGAAGGTCACAAATTCAAGGATTGCTTGTAAATTTACTTTTTCCTCATTGTTGAAATTGCAAATAGTCACTAAATGAGGCAGTCATTAAATGCAGAGCTGTTATTATCCCAATAACCCAGCCTCTATTACCTCATTTTTTTTTCTAATCTGCATATTATATTTGCAAGGAAAATAATTCATTCTGAAGGTGAGAGAATGAAAAGACCGCAGCCAAAGTTTCGAATTCAATGTTCCAGAAAATTTAAATGCACATACAGACCAAAGTGTATCACAGTAGAATTCAAATGAGTAAGTTTATTCATGCAAAATATATATATATATCCTATTTTGTGCATTATTACTTCTCATGCACAATTCTGAGCCAGGGTGCCACTGTGCTATGGTGGTGCAGTGGTTAGAGTGCAGTACTACAGGCTACTTCTGCTGACTGCCAGCTGCCTGCAATTTGGCAGAACGAATCTCACCAGGCTCAAGGTTGACTCAGCCCTTCCATCCTTCCGAGGTGGGTAAAATGAGGACCCAGATTGTTGGGGGCAATATGCTGACTCTGTAAACTGCTTAGAGAGGGTTGTAAAAGCACTATGAAGCAGTATATAAGTCTAAGTGCTATTGCTATTCTGCAGCATATATATAGTTATCCTTCACATTTTTATGCATGTGCATATTCCTAACATGTGGTTGGACACACGATGTACATGATTTCTTAACATTTGACCAATTTTCTGGCAGAGGAGTTGCAAACTAATTTTGGTGAACAGAGTATGGTATTTTAGATTATGTGGAAATACTGTCTACCTGAGGAAGCTTGTTCCTCCTTGAAAACCAATACTTTTAGCAGGCCAGCAAAAAAAACAAAAAACCAAGCACACACACATGCACACACAACACTTCCCCCCCACACACACACACATCCCTCTCGAAGTGTAATCCTTGCTAGTAATTTTGTTTCAAAACCACTTCAACAGGAACAGAAACAGGATATGCTACCCTCAACTTTGTTACTAGCAAAAGTAAAAAGAAAAAAAAAGAAAGAAAAGAAAACGGATGATGACAAGGAAGTACAGCATGGATTTTTAAGTCAACCTCTCAGCTGTGTTCATGCTTTTGCAGAACCCAGCCAATTCCTGCAGTAGCTTTTCGTATCCCTTTCCAACTAAGTGAAAGAAGTATTGACGGGGAACATATGATCCATTGGCAAAGATAATAGCGTTCTTCCTGCTCAGTCCCAAAGGCATTTACAGAGCCAATCTTCCAGATGTAAAAGGATACAACTGTTCTCCCTGAAAGAGCTGCTTCTCACTGACTTGCATTCGTCAATTACCTTCCCTCAGCAGAGAGCAGGAGGCCCTCTTAATATTAACAGATTAGAGTTACCTTTAGAATCAGCTGCAATAGAAACAGTTCTGAGGATCGCAGCCTGAATAATGTCCGGCAACTACAGTAGTGGCCACAATTGTGGAAATCTTTTGGGAAACATGTATTTTTGAGGTTTGATGGCTAATAACACCACATTTTTTTTGGGAGTTTCAAGATAATTATATTCCACTGCTGGAATGGCCTGGGAATAGCCCAGACCTTAACCCAATTGGAAATCTATGGAGCCGACTAAAGAAACTTGTTAGACAGAAGCAACCCAGCAATAAAACTCAGTTAATGGAAGCAATCCTTCAATCTTGGTTTCACATTATAACAGCTGCAGAACTAAAGGACTTGCTTCACTCCATGGGAAGACGCTGTAAGGCCGTAATTCATGCTAAAGATTACCCAACTAAGTATTAACTGACATGTGATAATTTTTGTATATCTCATTTTTTCTACGTGTTTCACTTTTCTTCTTTATACTGTAACTGCTATTCTAATAGCAAATCCTTCATAAAAGTTATTGGATTACATTCTTGATTAAATTATCTTTCCATTGATATATAATTTTATGGTACTACTCCCCAAAAAAGTGGTGTTAGGTTTCTACAATTTTGGCTTATAACTGTACTGTAAATCATTTTTCTTCCTTGGGAAAACACTTCATCCCCCCCTGGGAGAAAACAGTCAATGAAAGATAAGACTTCAAAGGTCTGGACAATTTTTTTTTTTAATTTTATTTTAATGCAAGCATATATAGTTGTATATCTGTACGGAGCTCTTGTCAAGCAGGTGATCAAACTTTAATCTCAAGTCTGCATTTCAGCTAAATGGCAGGTTCTAAAGCTGTAGATCTCACCTGGCTGAACAATATAGAAAACCAGGCTATTTTTTTTCCTCTCCAGAGAAGAGAAAAACTAAATTTATTAAGAGGCAGAAAATGCATTTGTAAAGTTACCTCTCTTGGCAGGTAAGAATGAAAAAGCAATAGATAGATTACAACCTGTGGTATTAAAATTTGATGCTGGTAACATAATGTATGTAAGCATCTAGTGCATTGCTGGAAATCAAATGTTTTCTCTCTCCCCACACCCCACCTCAGCCTAACAGATCTAGGAATTCGCTATTTTGTTGCTTGGTCTCTCAAAGAAACACACAAGCAATGACCCAGGGGAACTGAAAAAAATTGTGGGGGGGAGGGGGGGCTATGATAATGTGCATGTACTAAGTAGAGACAAAATGGCTGTAACTCAAAATTCATTCATGAATTAAATATTCATTTAAATATTTATTCCTTAGCAGTTGCAATCTTTCTAGAATGGGCTGGAAGAGTATTACACACTAATTGGCAAAAAATGCTGCTTAGCAATTAAGGAAATGAGGGATTAAACATTTCAATTTATGCAGTCTGAGCCATGATGTCACTCAAGCGGCCTTAAGGGAAGCCATGTCTCAGCCCTCATGTTCTAAAGCCAGGATAATAAAACAACTGGTCTCCTTTTGCATGTTTACTATTAGCTTTATCTGATCAAGCACAAGATAAATGATTCTTCCTCGTCATGCCACCCCCTCAATGACCTTGTGTTGTAGAAAAATCTGTATTATAATGGTTGGATTGTAACAATCCAACCAAATTGGTTGTGGCTTATGGTTCAGCTTCATATGAACTCGGCCATTATAAACTGGAGAAGGGAAGGGAGCTTTGCTTGTTCAGATTAAACTGCTTTTTATTTTTAATGCAATCATCTATGACAGGGGTGTCAAACACAAGGCCCGCAGGCCACATCCAGCCCAAGGGGCCATCCTGGAAAGTGTTAGAGGCTGGCCCGCGTCGCTTCGGCCCGGTCTACCCAATGCAAAGAGGAAACATGCCAGCAGTTTTGGGCGTGGCGTCAAGCTGGCCCCGCCCACCTATTGGCCCCGCCCACCCCCACCCTGAGGTCAACCACAGCCCTGATGCGACCCTCAATGAAATTGAGTTTGACACCCCTGACCTATAATAATCCAGGACACTTTATCACTGAAGGGAAACTTTAATGTTGGTTTCCTTCCATCATCATTCAGCATTCTCTACCATACTACCTTAACACTCGTGGTTCTTTTGCAGATGAGAATGCATATCTGTCTCTATCTATGCGTATCTGAAATGTAGAAAGAATGTGAGAGAAAAGTCTGAACGTTTAAAATATTATTATGCGCATTAAGCAAAGTATATCTACAATTCCACCTTTAGTTCCTCACAAAAGCTTTAAGGTTCCATTTACTGCTTGTCAGTATTTCCAGAACTGCTAACCTGGGCTATTTTGAGAGAAGTAACACTTCTAGAACAACCAAATATTACATTTCCTTCCACCTTTTAGCAGCCTAGCTAATCAAAGTAAATCAAGAGAATGTTTTTTTCAAATACTTCATAAGTAAACGTTATTTTTTCAGCATTGCAACAATTCACGGTAAAAGGAAGGACATAAGAAAGCAGTTTATGAGTGGGAAGAAAGATGCTGGTGTCAAGAGCGAAAAATAAAACCATCATCTAAAAAAAATGCTTACCAATAACTTAATAACTTAGTGCACAGCAGTGGAGATTCAAACATATATATAGAAGTCTCAAAAGAAGAATCAAAGCAAGGATCACACTTCATCAGCTCATTTCTCAGTTTACTCCTTTCCAAGGTTATTCTAGAAAATGTCAAGAGGAATATGGCCGGATCACACCCAAGAAGGTAAACTGTTGTTCTAGCCAGGGTTTTTCCTACGTAAATCAAGATGTTTGTATTGCCATAGTTAAGTGACATCCCAAATCACTTAACTATGGCAATACAAACATCTTGATTTACGTAGGAAAAACCCTGGCTAGAACAGTAATGCACATATAGACCTACGAAAAAAGAACAATATATATATATATATATATATATATATATATATATATATATATATATATATATATATATATATATATATATATATATATATATATATTTGAATATGCTTGTTTTGATGACATGGTTACATATATTTTTTGGACATCTGTTTTCAAACAAATCTTATTGTTCTTATGGTATCCGAGTCAATACAAGAGAGTGAGGTGTTACGTTTTTACGTTTTCTTTATACATAGGTATTTTTAACTAATTGTTAAGTACGTGGAGTAGGCAACCACATAGATTTCTATAACAAATGAATAAAGATTTCTAATTCTTCCTAACAACATCTCAGAAGAAATTGCAACAGCCAAAACCCATTTGAGAAGCTAAGCACTTACTCTGTGTTTGACAAAGCATATGGCTCAATATCTCTGTCTCTTTTTCTTTAGGGGCATTGGAAAAATTATGGAGAAAAAACATGTCTGGGTTGATTTTGCATTCCAAATGGTGGTGAAAGTCAAACCAAAGAAATAAATAGCTAAGAACAGGTTCAACACATTTCACTTAAAACGGACGTTGCTTACCTGAACGTCCCTTCTCGACGCGCAGCTGGAGAATCCAAAGCTTCGGGTTGTTCAGTAGTTGATAGCCTACACTGAGTGTGTTCCTTTAAGAGATTTCTCTTCAGACACGCCCACTTGCTCAACAGAGTCCCAGTTTTGTTCACGAAGTAAGGAGCAGTAGAGCGTCAGGAAGGAATGTCCAGCAGCCAAGTTGGGTGGGTTGGATTCTCCAGCTGCGCGTCGAGAAGGGACGTTCAGGTAAGCAACGTCCGTTCTCCAACGCGCAGCTTGGAGAATCCAAAGCTTCGGGATTTACCCAAGCAAGTTCAGACAGGGAGGGAACCCGGCTGCTGTACGTCGTCTGAAGAGTTGCATACAGCTTGGAGCACCCGGCGGCCGAAGGATGCCTCCGCCGAGGCAAAGGAATCCACCTTGTAGTGCCTGATGAAGGGGTTCAAGGATGACCAGGTAGCCGCCCTGCATATGTCGGAAATGGAGGCATTAGTGGCCCAGGCGGCCGTAGTGGCGGCGCTCCTGGTGGAGTGTGGAAGAATTCTCTGCGGAACCGGTCTGTTCCGAGCCGAATAAGCCCTAGAGATGCAGGATTTAATCCATCTCCCAATTGTCGTGGAAGAAACCTTCCGGCCCATGGAAGCGGGCAGAAAAGAGATGAAGAGCGATTCAGATTTCCTGAAATGCTCAGTCCGTTTAATATACCGGCGCAGGGCTCGCCGGACATCTAGCAGGTGCCAGTCTGCTTCTCGAGGATGTCGAGGATCGGGGCAGAAGTCCGGTAGGATTAATTCCTGGCTTCGATGGAATGAGGAATTTATCTTAGGCAGAAATGACGGGTCAAGTCTCAGTACCACGCGATTGGTGTGAAAGATACAGAGATCGCTTCTCACCGATAGGGCCGCAAGTTCGGAAATTCGGCGAGCCGACGTGATCGCGACCAGAAACGCTACCTTTAGTGACAGAAAACGGAGGCTGATGGAGGCGAGAGGCTCAAATGGAGGATGCATGAGGGCCTGAAGGACCAGAGTCAAATCCCAGGTCGGGTAGCGATGTATAACAGGTGGGCGCAGATTGGTCGCGCCTCGAAGAAAGTCCCGAATCGTAGGATCCTGCGAGAGAGGCAGCGTTGCAGAACCCGAGAGGACCGTACTGAGAGCAGCAACCTGTCGACGAAGAGTGTTAGGCGCAAGGTGCTTGTCCATGCCTTCCTGAAGGAATCCCAACACTTCAGGAACGGAAGCAGACGTTGGATCCAGGTGGGATTTAGCACACCAGGAACAAAAGGAATTCCAAGTTGCATTGTAAATGCGGCACGTAGACGGTCGCCTGGATGCCTGAATCGTGGGGATCGCATTGCTAGGAACGTTGACTCTCCTTAGCAAGATCCTTTCAAGCGCCAGGCGGTCAACTGCAACCACTGCGGATCTGGGTGCAGGATGACCCCCTGGCTGAGGACGACTCTGTCCCCCGGAATCCTCCACGGCCGTGCCACTGACAGGTCCATCAGATCTGCAAACCAGGACCTCCGAGGCCAGTGGGGTGCGACCAGAACGACGTCTGCCTCGTCTGATATTATCCTGCGGATCAGACGAGGAAGGAGCGGTAGAGGGGGAAAGGCATAGAGGAGACCCCTGGGCCAGGGAGAGGCGAGGGCGTCGACTCCCTCCGCCTGAGGACACTGGTACCGGGTGAAGAACCTGGGGAGGTGAGCGTTGTCGCGGCTGGCAAATAGGTCGACTAGAGGCATGCCGAATCTGCGGACGATCTCGGCGAACAGATCTGGGTGAAGTCGCCACTCGGCGTGGTCCAAGTGTTGTCTGCTTAGCCAGTCCGCTGTGATGTTTGTGGTCCCGGCAATGTGCTCCGCCACAAGGGATAGGACGTGCGCTTCCGCCCAGATCAGCAGTAGGGTCGTTTCCTCCATCAATGGACCCGAGCGAGTCCCCCCTTGGCGGTTCACGTGCGCCTTTGCGGTTACATTGTCCGTGCGTATCAGGACATTGTGCCCCGACACGATCTGCTGGAACCGTTGGAGGGAGAGACGGATCGCACGGAGTTCCAACCAGTTGATCCCGTTGCGACTCTCCTCTGCTGACCACGTTCCCTGGGCAACGAGGGACAGAAGATGACCTCCCCATCCCGTCAGGCTGGCGTCCGTTGTCACCACCAGGCGCTGTAGATTCTGGAAGTAGCTGCCCTGATGAAGGCTCTGGGAGGACCACCAGAGGAGAGACCTTGAGACCTCTGGCGGGAGGGATACTTGTGCGGAGGAGTTGCTTCTCCTGGCTCTCTGAAAGGGGAGGAGGAACCATTGGAGCTGGCGGGAATGGAATCTCGCCCAAGGGACTACAGACAGGCAGGAAATCATTTTGCCGAGCAGACGGGACAGGAGCAGCAAGGTAACCTTCCGAGAGGAGAGGACCTGGGATGTTAATGACTGGAGACTGGAACACCGGTCCGTTGACAGGAACACCTGACCCCTTACAGAATCTATTAATGTCCCGAGATGGAGAATGCGGGTAGTGGGCTGCAATTGGCTTTTCGGGATGTTGAGAGAAAAGCCATGATGACGAAGGCAGCGACACACCACTGCTAGGTCTCGGGATGCTCGGGCCGGAGAAGGGGAGAGCACTAGGATATCGTCCAAGTAGCAGTGGAGGCGGACCGGATGTTGACGTAGATGGGCCGCCACTGCTGCCAGGAGCTTTGTAAAGGTCCTTGGGGCGGAGGAGAGGCCGAAGGGCATTGCTCTGTATTGGTAATGCCTGTTGTTGTAGGCAAAGCGTAGGAAACGACGATGGGACAGTCGTATGGGTACGTGGAGGTACGCTTCTTTCAAATCTATAGAGGTCATCCAGTCCGATGGTCGAATGGAAGCCAGAATTGATCGGAGGGACTCCATTTTGAACTGATGATATACTATAAATTCGTTCAGCCTCTTGAGATCTAGGATGCCCCTGTGACCCCCGGATGATTTGGGGACCAGGAAGAAAATTGAATAGAAGCCGGTCCCGCGATGATGGTGGGGAACCGGTTCGATGGCTTGGATTTGAAGCAGGTGATGGATTTCTGCCTCCATTAGCTGGCGCTTGTCCAGGTTGGGAGAAATAGGGCATTGGACAAAGTGTGAGGGAGGTCTGGATCGGAACTCCAGGGTAAGGCCAAGACGGATTGTCTGGAGCACCCAGGCATCCGACGTCGAGATCTCCCACTGGGGAAGAAAATGAGTCAGACGGCCGCCAATGGGAAGATGGATGTAGTCACTTCCCTCTACGAAAAGTACGGGATCCCGTACCTCGGAATGGCCGTTTGGGTGCTGGGGCCTTTCGACCCCGGTCTCTGAAGGAGGATCTATCGAGGGAACGGTCGAATCCCTGAGAATAGGGCCTTGAGGAGAAGGACCCCGAAGGGCCGGAGTCGTTCCGAAAGGGCTGCCTGGTGAAGTAAGACGATGGTCTGCGATCTGCCCTCTTATACGAGGATGGCATCACCTTCCGTTTATCCTTGTCCTCGACAAGGATGGGGTCTAAGGCCTCTCCAAAAAGACGGGAACCCTTATATGGAGTTGAAGCGAGGCGCCACCTAGACTTGGCATCAGCTCTCCAATTTTTAAGCCATAATAGACGGCGAGATGTGACGGACGACACCAGGGCGCGCGAAGCGAACTTCGCGGCATTGAGCGAAGCGTCTGCCGTATATTCAGTAGCCGCCACCAGTTTGTTGACGTCTTGGCGGAGGCGTGAATCCGCCGGGGGAAGGCGCTCGTGAAGTTGGCGGAGCCAGATTAAGCAGGCACGGCTGAAGAAGGAAGCTGAGGTGGCCGCCCTAACCGCCCAGGCGGCCGCGTTGTGAGTACGTCGGAAGTTAAACTCAGCTTTCCGGTCTTCTGAGCGCAAACCGTCGGCGACGTCGTTGGAGATTACAGAGGAAGCCGTCAGATTGGCCACTGGCGCGTCTACAGTCGGTAACTGAAGGAGATCTTGTAGACTAGGTGCCGAACAATAAAGCTTTTTGTCTAGCCCCGAAGGAGCGGGCAAAGAGGAGGGCGTGGTCCAGGATCGTTGGACCACCTCAGAAAAAAGCTGTGGACATGGAATAAAGTCCGCTTGCGCCTTAGGCGCCGTAAACAAGGCCTCATGTTGTTGCGAGGTACCAGGCTGATCAACTTGAGAGACTGGGTCAGCCATATTTGTGGCCAACTTGGCCTTGCGCAAGAGCGATTTGAATAACGAGGGTCTAAATAGCCCAGAGAAAGCTGGCTTTTCGGGTGGCATATCTGCATCATCAGACAAGTCCATGTCTGACGGTTCGCACTCTCCCTCCTCCGAAGACGACTCCTCGCGGTGATCATGGTCCAGATACGGATCGGACTCATGCGTCATAGCCTGATACTGGATAGGGTTCTGTTGAGAGACCCGGGCCAGAAGAGGAGGAGGAGGAAATTGTGGCTGAGGCCAAGCTCCATATGGAGGCGCATGCTGAGAAGTT
The DNA here is from genome assembly GCF_059756535.1 of Pantherophis guttatus. Classification (NCBI taxonomy): domain Eukaryota; kingdom Metazoa; phylum Chordata; class Lepidosauria; order Squamata; family Colubridae; genus Pantherophis; species Pantherophis guttatus. The sequence continues at coordinate 151,513,749 of NC_142063.1, forward strand.
GCTGCCAGAGTCCTGGTAACTGTGTCAGAGATGATCTGTTGAATATCATACTGAAAAGGTGGATGGGATGTCTCCATGTCGCGCAAACCCGCAGCAGTAGGGGTAAAGGTTGCCTCCGGTTGTGGCCGCCGAGGGAGAGAGGCAGTGCGCGAGAGGTCCACCGGTTCCGTGTAGTATGTCGATAACGCTTCAGGGACAGCCCCCGTGCTAGGCGTGTGAGACAAAGGTCGCGGAGGAAGCTGAGGATCCTGATGGACGGGCTGGGCAGTAGCCTCGACTACGGGCGAGAGTGGAACCGGTAAGTGAGTGAGAGCTGCCTGCCTTGACTGGCTGCGCGCTTTTTCAAACTGACGCTCCAGGGCCTTGTGTCTCCTGGAGGCGTCCTTGTCAGCAGCTGATGAGTGTTTTGTCTTTTTTGAACATGGAGCAGCCGACGAAGACGGATGTGCAGCTCGTTTCCGGGACCTCGTACGCTGCTTGGCCCGTACGTGGAGGCGCTCGGGAGAGCTGTTGTTGTCCTCCAGATCCGAGGAGAGAGCACGTTCTGCCATGTTGGAACCTTCGCTTCCTGTTCTCTCTCTTTCCCGTTCGTTGTTTTTTTTTTTTTTTTTTTTTTTATTTATTTATTATTATTATATTATTATTATTATTAATTAATTTTTTTTTTTTTTTTTTTTTACAGGAAGGCAGGTGAAGGAGAGGGCTGCAGGTAAGTCCAGGAGCAGAGGAGGAGGCGGAGAGATGTTGGAAACAGAAAAACTTTTTAAGGAAAAAAACTAGCCTATTGCTTCAGAGGCAGGCTAGTTAAGGCACTCAATGCAGCAGAATATGAGGTTTTGCCTGCAGGGACCAACTGCGCAGGCGTGGAGGCTGTTGCCGGGTAGAAACTGACAGCTGATGAACTCAATGTATTAGAAAAGGAGGATTGCCTCTAGGGAGCCACTGCGCATGCGTGGAGGCTGTTGCCGGGCAGAGATTGACAGCCGTTGGAGACTTTGCTCTTGGCAAAGAAAAGGCGCCGAAAAAAACAGGGCAGCAGGCCTAGGATGACAGTGGAGGGTAGGAGGGCTGTTTTTTCCCCCTTTCCCGATTGACCACGAGCAGGCGGTGAATCCGGCGAGGCAGGAGAACAAAGGGACGTCAGTAAACCAAGGAGCGCGAGCTGCCGCTGAGCGCAGCTCCCAGCGCTGAGGCGGCTAAAATTGGCGCGCACTTTGAAAACTGTTCAAGCGCCGCCGCCTTGAGCTCCGAGCAGGGTAGAATGCAGGAGGGGCAATCGGAGGCTCAGAAGCGCTTCCCCAGCTGCTCGATTGAAGGAGAGCGCTTCGTCAAATAAAGTGGCTGACGAGGGGCGCTCCGGCGCCGGAGAGACTTCGGCGATGATAACGGCCGTGGGGGGAGGCTGAATCTCGATCCCTGTTAGGGCGGCGGCGTGCGATCACTCAGAAGTGATCCAGACGCCAGGAACCACCAAATTTAGGCAGAGGGAGAGAGAGAGAGACGCCGCTGGGCGCAGGGCATCAATCTCGAGCCGCTAATTTAGATGGCAGTCCGGTCAGTCAGAGCGTAATGTGGGAAGCCTACCACACACGCACGCGGCTGTCAAAGGGCAGGCAAGGGAACCAGGCTTCAATTCGAGCAGAAGTCACTGGCAGCGTGCCTGAATCCGCAGGAAGACTCACCCCCAGCAATTACAACGTTGAAGAATCCAAAGCTTTAGGAATAGTTCCTAGTTATTAACCAGAGAAATTTTCAGACAGTGTCACAGGCTCAACTGAGTGAACTAAACTGGGACTCTGTTGAGCAAGTGGGCGTGTCTGAAGAGAAATCTCTTAAAGGAACACACTCAGTGTAGGCTATCAACTACTGAACAACCCGAAGCTTTGGATTCTCCAAGCTGCGCGTTGGAGAACAAGACGGTGAAGTTACAAGTCACAGTCATAGCCAGTTAAAATGTTTTATTCTTGGTGAGTTCTGAAAATATGTTGTCTATGCATACTTTTTAAGTCTTATAAAGCAAAAACCACAGGGTGCTATGTGCTATGGGGCCTTCAGTGATATTTCAGTGGTATTTTTAATTGGTTGCCTTAGGCATTTTAGGGATGAGAAGCATACAAACATTTTAAAAATAAAATTCCAATCAAATTGGGTATAATTGGAATGGATTATGGCTATTAATATGCATTGCAAATATGATGCCAAAATTAATACATTAACAAAGTTTATTGCCTCATTTATAGTCAGGCAAAGTTTATTGCCTGACTATATACACAATGAATGCAATATACTGAGTTAACATATATTTGTAATATTTATAAGCATTCTGATAGTAACTTTGCTGTAGCCCTTGGAATTGCTGAAGAGAAAATAACTTAGACTTTATAATGCTACAGTGATAGACACAATCTTATTTCTGAATTGATATTGATTTGCACTAGAGTTGTCCAAACATTCTGAATTGGAAATGTTTTCAGTTAAAAGCAGCTGTGTACACAGTGGTGGGATTCAATTTTTTTAACAACCAGTTCTGTGGGCGTGGCTTAGTTGGGGGTGTGGCTTGGTGGTCATGTTACTGGATGGGCGTGGCTAGCTGGTCATGTGACCGGGTGGGCGTGGCTATGTGCATAGGGACTACTCAGAGGGCTGAAAAAAGTCATTTCTGACTGGTCTTCACAGTTTTGACCGGTCCTCGCACTTAGGACCTTCCTCACATTTATGCCCATTGTAGCATTCTTAACAACCGTGTCAGTCATTTCACCACTACTTCTCTTCACCACGGTGACAAGATAGGGCATAAAACGTAAAATGTGAGGACAGTTATAAGTTCAAGGACTGGTCAAAAGTGCGAGGACCGGTCAAAAATAACTTTTTCAGCCTTCTGACTAGTCCATATGCACATAGGGACTATTCAGAGGGCTGAAAAAAGTCATTTCTGACTGGTCTTCACAGTTTTGACCGGTCCTCGCACTTAGGACCTTCCTCACATTTATGCCCATTGTAGCATTCTTAACAACCGTGTCACTCATTTCACAACTGCTTCTCTTCACCATGGTGACAAACGTAAAATGTGAGGACAGTCATAAGTTCGATGAGTGGTCAAAAGTGCGAGGACCAGTCAAAAATAACTTTTTCAGCCCTCTGAGTAATCCATATGCACAAAAGGATACAGCAATAGAGAGGGATGAAGGAAGGAGAAGAGAGATGGAAGAAAGAAGGAGAGAGAGGGAAGGAAGAGAAGGAAGGAAGGGAAGGGAAATTAGAGTAGGAGCGAGGGTAAGAGAGGGAGGAAGAGAGGGGGAGAAGGAGAAAGGAAGAGGAAGTAGGGAGGAGAAGAAGCGAGGGGGAAAGAAAGTAAGAAGGAAAGAAGAGAGAGAAGTGGTAGGTTTGAGGAGAAAGATTGCTGTACAGTAAAAAAGATGAAATGGAAGAAAGGCAACCCCAAACAAATATTAAGATATTAAGATAAAGAATGAATTGTTAAACTTTAAAGAATAAAAGAGAACAAATATGAATAAATAGCAATAATTAGAAACACACATACAAACGTACAATGTATTTTCTTTGAACAGAGTATTTGGCCATTTCACAAATTTAAACAGTGTTTAGTCATTTCAATTAAATTTACAATTTCTATATTTCATTTTTGCCATATTTATTCCTTATCTATTTTTTTAAAAAACCAATATTACCCTTCATCCTCATCTCTAATCTTAATCAAATTCAATTTTTCCCTTCTGTTCTATATTATACCCCTTCCCATTGTCATCTATTTTTATATCCATCCTCACATTGGTTAATTATGTAATATTACAGTTGTTTAATATAAATTCAACATTTTAATATAAATCAATTAGTTATATAACTATCTTTTTTGTATATTAATCAATATGAACATGAATATTCCAATTATTTCCATGCAATCCAATTTCTTACAAATCAATTAATTATATTTACCAATAATAATAAACCAAATAATTTCCCCCCTATATTCCTCCAAACCACAACTTAACCATTTCTGCTTTCAACACAATATACAATTAATAGTATCTCAATTATTACAATTCCCTAGTTAAATAGAGCTTTTTTTCTTTTGTGTTTTAAAATCTTGAACTCTCCTCTTTTTCCCCTGAATTTCCCATTGTTTGCACCTAACTTTTTTGGTGAGGAAAAAGAAAAGAAATCTGCCTGCCTAATTTTCCAACGTTGCAGCAATAGCAAAGCCAACAGCCTGCTTTACTTTCAGTTTCGCTTTTCAGCATAGCTAGGGGAAAAAATCTTCTCCAGCACTCTTTGCAAGCAAGCAGCAGAGCCCTGAGCAAAACAGCTGAGAGCAAATCAGCTGAGAATCGGGAGGCCCATCTAATCAAGAGGCTAATTAGCCTATGCTGAAGCTCCGGGGGCCAATAAAATTACAAAAAAACACCGAACCGTTTGTTAAATTGCTCACTCGCCCGCCCCTCGCCCACCACTATTTATTGGCAATAAATAGTGTGCGGAGGGGCGGGGCAAGGGGCGGGGCGAGCCAGCAATTTAACAAATGGTTCGACCGAACCGCCTAGAACCAGCAGAATCCCATCACTGTGTATACACCTCTGGAACAGTGTATTTCCACTAAAGTTAAAGCTCCCCTTTCTCCAGTTACAGAACCAGGTCAGAATGGCCCTCAATACAGGGTTGCTCTTTTAGGGCGGGTCAACTTTTTCAACTTTCAATTTCCAAACATTAGGGGTGCTCAAAAGTTGTAACATGCCTTGGAGATTGTAAAGATATTTTGGTTACTTTAAAATAATTTAGATGTGCTTAGTAAGTAACTACATAAATATCATAACTTTTTAACATTTTGTTTCCTTCGTGCTATATTCACAGAGCTAATTCTGGCTTGTTATTTTCTTTAATGTGGCACTTATGGATGCCTCAGTGCCTCAATATGGCACTTTGTACCATACTGAGTCAGATGACTCCAGCTGTTCTAGATTATAGCTCCCATAATTCCCTACTGGATGTTTTAAAAATCAGAAAAGGCCTCAGGCTAGGAAAGTTGCTTTAAAACAATTAATAGTCCTAGGTTGAAAAATGATAAATAGTTCTCTGCAGGGCATAGATAATCCAATATTGATACAATCTGAAGTCTAGTACCTGCCAGTTTGGGTTCAAACATCATGAGAAACTTCAATGTGGTCTGGTCTGGTTTTGGTTTAACATGTAGTAGAAACACCGTGGTTGAGTCAACAAGCCATGAGGTGATGCAATGTATGAATCAGGTCATTATTTGGCACTATATATGGTTTGTTCTACCAGGACTACAATTACAATCTTCTACCTGCAATCAACTTTGCAACTGTACTAAATACCATTAAAAAAAATTAAAAGGCTCTTCTCAAAGATGACAAATTCTAAGTTTGTCCTCTGCTACAGTGTCTGTCCAGATCCAAAGATGGGAATTAGACAGATGAATATCATGCACTTTTAAACTGAAGCTATTAATCAGAAGTGAGAGGCGACATATGACAGAGTTCACCAACCTTTCTGGTTTTACAGACTGGCTGGGAGTGGGGGAGGGGATGGTTCCATATGAGTGCCCAGAAAGCGCGCACATGCAGCTCCATTTGCCTGAGCAGCGTGCACGCATGCTGGCCATCGTACAAATGGAGTGTATGCACATGCTTGCCCACTGCTTCCACAAGTGGGGATGCAAGCATACACAATCGCTTCCCACTTCTGTGGCCAGGTTCTGAATGGCTAACGGCCCAGTAGTGGGTCACAGCCTTGCCATATGGAACTGAAACTAACACTATTTAAAGTTACATTTCCATGCTGCTCAAGTCAAATTTGACTCGTTTTACTTTTGCTTTTCTTTTTCTCAAACCCAAAGTCATTAGCATTACCCAGTTAAGGTACGAAGATTTGAATCTTGAAAGGCAACCAGCACTGAATGTTCAGATTCCATTATATTCTCACCTCCCAAAGCGCATAAAGCTGATTTGTCAAACAGTATCTGTGCTTATAAAGAAAAAAGAAAGAAAAATCCTAAATGACTTTTATCAATTTGGGACATATAGAGCTACCATTTGTTTCAAACGCATCATGGCCATCTTGTCCATTCCAGTGCTATTCCTTCCAATTCCATCTTTCAGTTCAGTACTTCCAATTTAATCAAACGGAAAAAATGAAAAAGGTCTGTTAGAAAAATAAAAAGGCCCATTAGAGAGTCGATGTTTCTTGCTATCATGCAGGCTATTACTTAAAGGCCTTAATTTTTAGCAGAGAAGCTGGAGAAATTTTTTTGATTAGAACTGCATAAGTGCCCTCTCTAAATAATCCAATTCAGTATTAGCAATTCAATAGAACTAGTCCAGAATACAGCTTTCAGTTTTAAAGCAACACAATTTGCAAAAGAAGAAACAATAGAAAATAAATTCTCTCAGCCCAACCAAGAGCCAAGTATATATAAGAAAAGGGGGGGGGGAGGGAGGGGGGGGAGGGAGAGGGAGAGGGAGAGAGAGAGAGAGAGAGAACAGAACCTAACCTTTGTTCCAGATTCTGGCATAAAAATCTTGGGAGAATTCATTCATTATGCAAATCCATGATTATTGGGGGGGCAACATAGGAACACATCCTTTATATAGATAAAGGCCTAACAAGATATGTCCATTTGGCTTGTTCAGTCCACCCCCATCAAAAGAGAGCACGGCTTAATGTGATGTAAGTACAAGCAATTCTTTTTTAATGACCACAGCTAGGACTGGCAACTCATTCCCATTTGGTCATTTAGTGGGTCACCATGGGTCGTTAAGCAAGACCGTGACTTGTGCTGGCTTCTCCATTGACTCTGCTTGTCAGAGGCCAGTGGTGAAGCATGCAAATGGCATTCAGTGTGACCTCAGGACACTGCACCAGCTGGTTGCATAGTTCCTGACAATACAGGTGCTGTGTGGGTTGTGAATGCAAGGACTGTTCGCAAAATTACTTTTTCAGCATCACTGTAATTTCAAATAAGGCAGTTGTTAAGTGAGATCTAGCGGTGTGTGTAACTTGATGCTCTGTTGCCAAAGCAAATTCTTATCTGTTACCCCAAAGTATCAAGAAAAATTGATCAGCTGACATTTTTGGATTTTAAGTAAAATGGTAAAATTAAATTTAATTTAAGAGCCTTGGTGGCTCAGCAGACTAAAGTGCTATTAAGTAGCACCAGCTGCCTGCAATTACTGCAAGTTCAAATCTCACCAGGCTCAAGGTTGATTCAGCCTTCCATCCTTTCGAGGTAGGTAAAATGAGGACCCAGATTGTGAGGGCAATAAGCTGACGTTATATAAAAAAAGAACACCGCTTAGAGGGGGCCGAAAGCCCTACTAAGCAGGTATATACAAAAGTATGAAAGCTATTGCTTAACGCATTGTAAGCCGCCCCGAGTCTCCGAAAAAGGGCGGCATATAAATTGAACCAATAAATAAATAAATAAATAAATAAATAAATAAATAAATAAATAAATAAATAAATAAATAAATAAATAAATAAATAAATAAATAAATAAATACCATATTATAGTTGTGGGTTAAAGGCAGGTTATTTCAATGGGGGGGGGAATCACTTTAGACCAGGGGTCTCCAACCTTCGCAACTTTATGACTTGTGGATTTCAACTCCCAGAATTCTGGGAATTGAAGTCCACAAGTCTTAAAGTTCCAAGGTTGGAGAGCCCAACTTTAAGCAATATATATCACTTAAACAGCTCCATAAACAGCATGTTGCTATTGCAAATAAATCGGTCTTCAGATGCCTGTTTGCCTTTCCTGGCATAGCTATTATAAAATAGTATAAGCTGGAAATATTTTGGGATGTAGCAAAAGTAAATTACTTTATGACTCTAGCTGCTGTGTCATTTAACAATTGACTATTTCCTGTCCTGAAAAATAATGGTGATTTCCACCCCCACCCACCCCCGAAATAAGATATATAATGTATTATATACCTTAGGTATATAATACATAGCAGATAAATATAAGCTATAACTTTATTATTATTCATCCTAGTGTTTTTCTGCAAATAGAGTCTGCTTTTGGATCAACCAATGCCATTTCATGAGATCAAACTGTCAACTCTGAAGCGAACTGGCTGGGGCCATTTTGGAGGCTTTAGGGTTGCCACAATGCGAAGAAAGATAGGGAGGGGGAACATAGTTACATGGGGATTTTTGTAGCCAAAAGAAAATAGTTTCCTGTGGGAACTAAGGACATTCCAACAGGTGGCTGGAGGAAGGAGGGGTGAAGTAACCAGGCAACCGGCCAGCACCTTGATTGGACAATGTGACTGATTGTTTGTGGGAAAGGGGAAACTTTCACTTCTGATCAGGTAAAAACTGTGGGAACTTTCAGAGTCAGTTTTCACCAGTTTGTGGCAGTATGGTATCTCCAATAAAACTGTTCTTTGAGGAACCTGTCTGCCTCAGAGTTCTGTTTCTATGGGGCTATTACTTCGAACTCTGACACAAACACAGCAACTGGGTCAAACTAGGTAATGTTCATGTCTGCGTTAATTGTGTCCTGCCATCTTTTCTTTGGTCTTCTACGTGGGTGTTTGCCATCGATGTTACTATGCAGACAACTGTGTGGGATGCTGCTTGTAAAACATAGACATACATACCAACCCCATACATAAGCTATTATACTACTAAAATCCCCTCAAAAGTTAATCTAAGGTTTCAAATAAATGTATCTGACCATCTTTCATGGCTAATGAAAATGTTGATCTTCAGATCTTATTCCCCTTCAAGAATTCTTTGCAAGATAAGATTCAGCTCTCAAAGCCTGGTCCTCCTTTATCTTTGTTGATCTTCCTTCACCCAGGAATGGGTGGTCTTCAGTGGTCTTCCTTCCATCCCGGCGTTTTTTCACCAGCTAAAATTGCCTAAATCACATTTGGTTAGCAGCCATATTTTGTTATCACTCACCAAACTCCTTTCGGGTCCACTCTTTAACCTGATTCAACTTTCCATCTCCTTGTACGAGACAGTCTGCATCTGTCTGAAAACCTATCTGTTTCTTTCCCAGGTATTTTCCCAGACTATGCTTAGTGCTTTCAGCCATAATTTGTAAGGCTATGCATCATGACATAGCAGGCAGGCAGTGCTGACTTACTCAATTCAATCACATGGGAAATGAGTACATGCACTGCCTAGCCGATACTGCCGCAAATCATTAAATAACTAAAATTTGAAAAAGTATAGGAAAAGTGTCTTACTTTACCGAAGTAAACCTTAATCATAAGTGGCAGAGAGGGTATCAGTAGCAAAATAACTGCCTTCCCCAATCTGAATTGCACTATTTAGTTTTTTCAGACAAAACTACCTGGCACCAAAATAAGCCACTGGCTTTTATATAGCTCAATGGGATTTATTCTGACTGCCAAATTTCACCTAATTTATTTTCAGCTACCAATGGAACAATTTTTCCACTATATTATTTCCAATTTACCTGGTTGCTTTCAGGTGATTAAGCCAGAAATCACTGAATAATTAGTATGAACCTGTGATTCCAAAACTTGTGGAAACAAGTACTGTAGCTATAAAAGCAAGCAATGCATATAATAGACGAATTACAAGGGAGAGATAAAGATCATATTTCTGGAGGGAAGATGTACATAGTTCCATCAAGACATGAACATTTCATAGACCATGTCTAATCGGAAAATAAAAAGTCCTGACTATCTCCTGAGAAGCAGTATGCCATAGTAAGAATACAATACTTCGGTACAAGATATCCACCATCATGTGTGAGTGTTAAATCCAGGCTCGGTAAATGGAAGCTTTCGGTTAGAAAAAAAAATATTTTCCAACAACAGTTTCTATAAGCAAGAGGCAGCACCATGGAGACACAGGAGCATCTACCGTACAAGGGATCCAACTACTGATCCAAAATACAACCCGACACCCTATGTATAGCTGCTGCTAGTTCCTTCTCTTATTGTCACCTTCCACTAAAACAACTGCAGTGGGAAGGGCCAGCTTTTATTTATCTGCTTCTGATTCTATCACCAGCATCCCAGAGGTCCTTGAAAATCAGCCCACTATATCATTAACTGCCTCACTTTGCTGAGTCATTGTCTTCCTCCACTTCCAGCAAAATAAAGCCACTGCTATCTCATACAATGAGATGCCTTTACACGGAGGTATCGACTTATCGGAGTCCAAATTACCAGGCTCTGCCAAGCTAAACAGCAGCCAAAACTATCTTGCACTTCACAACCTAAATATAATTAATGTGGCCCAATTGTTATTATTTTTTTTAACATGAACACTCCCCCCCCAAAAAAGCAGAAAAACAGATTGGAATCACCAAGACAAATTCCTTGTATGTTTAATTCTGTAAAATTTTCTATCGCTAATTATGTATTTATTAATCAGCGGTGTGCATCTGACTAACAAAACATCTGATCTACCTGTCCCAAAGATGCTTTTTTTCAAGAGGCAACTGGACTTTCAGATTTTTCTTTGAAAATGTTTCACTTCTCATCCAAGAAACATCTTTAGCTCTCGTCAAATTTCTTGGGTGAAAAGCAAAATGTCTTCAAAGAAAAACCAGAGTCCAGTTCCTCTTGAAAAAAACACCTTTGGGACAACCATGACCTGGATGACTGAGAATCTCCATAGACACTCTGAGCTTAGTTGTTTGCTTGCAGATGTTTTATTACCAAACTAGGTAACACCATCAGTGCTCATCAATGTAAGGTTTCTAAACAAAGTCTTAATATTTAAAAATTTTGGACTGCCTTATTTTTAAAAACAAACATTTGTTCAAAGGCAATATACAAGTATCATAAATATATTTTGTGAACTATATAAATTTAGAGATTGAAAACTTAACATGTCAAAAAGTTAATTATTACTAAGTTTCTTTCATTTTAAAAAACATACCTTTGTGAATGATTTAAACAAGAAACAAGAGTGAAATTTAAAAACTGGATCTAAAGGTTTTTTTAAGGATTAACTGAACTTTATGCATCCTTAACTGAATGTTCTATGATTATCTATTAAGTAGGAAATATTCTTTCTGGTTAAGCTTGAGGATATGGAACATTCTTTTTTTGTAGAAGTGAAAGCTATTGTGCATTTACTATTTAATCATGGATTACATCAATGATTATTTTCCTGTTGCTTAATATTTGTTAAGTCTTTGCTCCAACAGGAAGTGTACAGTACACATGAAATGGAAGTGGAATATTTGCCATGCTCCAAGGAGATATTGCAACATGCTATTTTCGGGCCTGATTTGTTGCCTAACAAGTGCACTGCCTCGGTGAGCAAAGTATTTACATTTTAGTTTTCAGAGCCATTTGGAACCTGCTGTGTAAGTCTGTGTTGCCATCTCTTAGCATTCTAAAAATGTTCTATCTTGATACCCTGAAATAAGATTGATCTTAAACTCACTTTCAGGAACATACATACATACATACATACATACATACATACATACACAAACAAACATCAGATGAGAAAAAATGTAAAATTAAAAAACCTTGACATCTCTTCATCTCTTGCATATGCCTATAATTCTAGCTATGCAAAGCCATAATGTGGTTTATTAACCACAGATTATGGATTACCATTGTTGTGCATTTAACTGTGGTTTATCTGATAAGCCATCATTTCAATAAAACAAATGTGATTTATTTAACACAAGAACTGTGGTTTATATATTCATTCAATACCTAACTATTAACATAACATGTTATCAAGTCAAAATGTACTAAATCAAATAAGCGGTCAGGATAAGAAAGCATTTTCCTTGTCAAGTCTTGTTTTGAAACATTACTTTTAGTTATGTGTCAAGTGAAGTTAGCCAAGAACTTTGAACACTCAAGAGACTTTCTTCCATCATGTAGTACAGGTAAATCCTCAACTTACGCCCACAACTGAGCCCAAAATTTATGTTGTTAAGTGAGAAATTTGTTAAGTGAGTTTTGCCACATTTTAATAACTTTTCTTGCCACATTTGTTAAGTGAATCACTGAAGTTGTTAAATTAGTAACATGGCTGTTAAGTGAGTCTGGCTTCCCCACTGACTTTGCTTGTCAGATGGTCGCAAAAAGGCATTCACGTGACCCCATAAATATGAACAAGCTGTCAAGCATCCACATGTCAATCATGCAACCCTGGGGATGCTGCAATGGTCGTAAGTGTGAAAAATGGTCATAAATCACATTTTCCATGCCATCGTAACTTTGAACTAAATGAACTGTTGTAAGAAGTCAAGGATGACCTGTATTGTGAGAAGAAACAATCACATCGCTCCCGTTCCCATTTTCACACACGTAGAAGACATTTTATCCTGTAATAAGCAACACTAATCTAAGTTGAGTCTTCCCTTATATATTCAAGGGATGAGTCAGACGATTGGATCATCTGAAAAAGAGCTACTCACCCGGGCAGGCCTAGGTATTCTTGACTCATCCCAGAATGAAAGGCAAAGCAACAGCCTTAACAATTGCAGGTTTCTCTCTCGTTCATTGTTCCACAAAGAAATTTGATGACCGGCTTGTGACTCAGGACAGTCAGCAGTGTTGCAGCTGAAGCATTAATCTTTCCTTGTTTGTATAGATGGGACTGTTTATCTTAGGTTTTCTAAACTTGGATAGCAACTTCTGGCAACTCAATTACCAGAACAAAGCATTCAGCTACTGTACTGTATTCCTCTTAACCCTTATTCACCTTTTCAAACTTCCCTATTCAAAATAAAGAACTGCCAACATATTATCATCTTTGGTGGACTTGTCCGGCCGCAAAAAAGTTTTGGGCTAAAATCAAGAAATGGCTGGAAAAAATAACAGATGAACCTATTGATGGGAAACCAGAGACATTTTTATTAGGAATATTCACTAGAAAATATACTAAAGAAATAAAATACTTGATTTTACATATTATAACGGCCACACGAATATCATATGCACAAAATTGGAAAAGAAAAAACACACCAACAGAGGAAGAATTGAATTAAAAAATCCTAGAATGTGCCGAGATGGACAAATTAACAAAAGAACTTAAAGAAAAGGAAGATGCAGAATATTATGTAATATGGAACAAATGGTATAACTGGCTGGAGACCAGAAATAGTGAACAATAAGGACAGGGGAGAAGCTATAAATGTAAAATGTTAATAGGACAATGTATAAAATGAATATTATGATTGTTAGGAATTATAGTGTAAATAAGAGAGAAAGGGACAAGAAGAAAATAAATAGTATAAAGGGAATTGGGGGAAAATGTAAATATTAGAAGATGACCACTACAAAACAGTTGTAAAAAGGGAATATTATGTGTTGTGTTTTGTGTTTGTTATATTGTGTTGTATTATAAATAAAAACAATATTAAAAAGAATAATAAAGAACTGCCCCACCCCCGCCACACACACACAAATATCTTTTACAATTAAAAACTGGAAAGCATCCCAACAGAGCTGAATTACATAGCCTGCAATATTTGGGAATATATTTTATGACTGATTTTGGAGCAATTTACAGAGTGCATTGTACTCTGAGTTGGTAGAGGTCACATTTACCTCAGAGCACAGCCTACCTAAAGGAGATTTCATAGCTTTTATTCAGTCACATCATAATTCAATAATTAGTTTCAGGCATCAAGCAAAGCCAGTGTTTACTGATTACACCAACACTAAGTTCATGCAAAACCTCAAGCAAAGCCCAAGAATCTGATTAAGGCTTACCACAATGTTTAGAATCATATACTTGGTGTGTAACTGTCCTAGACTATATATTTAACAGCTAATATAGCCTACCATTCATTCCAGCTTTTAAGTCTACATTTTTATACCCAAAATATTTTATGTTGTACAGAAAGCCAGCTCTAACATTTAGTGGGAACATGAGACTCCAGATGTTTTTGACTTTAATTTGCATGCCCTGTATGGGGAAAGATGAAAGTCAAAGTCAAAAGTATATAGAGAATATTAGATTACCCATCCCAGCCACAAGTTCATTGCTGGTCCTTCGAAACTTTGATTTTTTTTTTTAATGAGTTAGGGTTTCACAGAGCTCTTATTGTTTTTGCTATTGCAAAACCTAGGATTCCTTTCCAAATTTGGATCTCTGTTATCATCATGCTGCCCTACTTCTCAACAGGGTTTTTCCACTTTGGGGTTAGTTTTTTTAAAAAAAACTCATTACCGGGAAGAACAATAATAGTATTCTAAAACTTGATGTGTAGATAATCTGATACATTTTGGAGATTATGTCACAGAGGTTTGCTAATTTTTTTATGATTGCTAAAAACTATCTGGACTAATCCCTGTAATTTTCTTAGCAAGGTTTTTCAGAAGTGGTTTGCCTTTTTCTCCTTCCCAGGACTGAGAGAGATTGGTCAAAGTCCCTCAGTTTGCTTCAGGCCTAGAACTCATGGTCTCCATATCTCAGTCTGGAGCCTTAACCACTAGACTAAACTGACTGTCCCTCTACAGCAGCAGTGTCAAACTCGTGTTGTCACGGCAGCGTCACATAATATATCATGACATTTTTCCCCCTTTGCTAAACTGGGCGTGGGCAGAGCATGACGCATCTGGCCCACGGGCCACGAGTTTGACAGCCCTGCTCTACAGCAATAGATACAAATTAATTACCTATTAAAAACTGGTATACAGAGTGCAAATGAAGTACTGTATAACTAAAACAGGTTTAGCAAATATGAAGTAGGATATTAAATACTAACTACATTTATATTGCATTATCACTCCTTTTTAGGAGCCTAATTTAACAGCCTAATTTGGGCTTACCTATATGCAGTTATTTGATCTAAAGGTAAACAGGAACCTTATTGTTTCAAAATACTGAAATACGTCTTTTATTTTAAAAAATATGTTAGATGTGACTCTTCCTATCACTCAGAGAATACCAACCCTGCCTCTAACTTAATCACCCTTCCAGGCTGACTGCCAGTAGAAATTTCCCCTATTTCTTTTCTTGGCATTATTTGTGGAATTTGAAAACACAAGGCAGCAAAGGACTACCTTTTTGAATTTAGAACTTTTCCTTTTCCTTTGTTCCCTGCGATCAATAATTGAAAAACAAAAAGCTTCTGCCCTAATTAATAGGTATGTCTGAAATCCCAGATGACCAGAGGGGAGTACAGCTGAGGAAAACTACTCCCTTATTTGCCAAAGGAGAAACCACATTAGTCTTCTTCAGCAAATACTGAATCTTATAGCACATTAAAGATTAACAAGCTTATTATCAAAAACCTAAGAAGCAATAAATATGTTAGTCTTTAAGGGACTCTGTCAGAAAGAGACATACTGAAAGAACACAAATAATCCTTAAAAAGTTTAACTTGGCTAATAAATCACTTCAATCCAGAACCTATTCTTCTCCCTTCACCCCAGGCCAACATTTTTTTAAAAAATTAAAATATTTGTGAGGACTGAATTTTGCAGCAAAGCAACATCAGATTTGTTCATAGTGCAATAGAATCCAAAAGAAAACATAAAAAGTGCTTATTTAAGCTCAGAAGTAGTTTTCAGAAACGAAAGAAAAAGGATTTCCTTGAAAATGATGGAATAAATAAACCTTATTGAGTTTCACTTCCAAAACATAACCTACAAAAACATTTCATGATAGACTGTAAAACTCCCAGGCAGGCCCGAGACACAATACTGTATTTGTCATTTTAGACATTTTAACCGTAAACTGAAATTGTTTAAACTAGCATCTTATCCAAATATGAAAATTTTCTTCTTAATACTGCATTGTCCTATTCCTTTGTTATAGGTATTTTCTAGAAATTGGCCCAAAACATAGTGTAGGTTCCCTTCACCAGAACAAAACAAAAAAAAAATCTAACAGGAGACGTGGGTAATTATCAATCCAACAGCAATGCAATTTCTGATGTACCAGCAGCACCTGAGTCAGCACTGAATGCTATCCATTATAACCATCAACAGGACCCAGATCTCAATGCAAGGTCAAAAAAAGAGAGTGTAGTATTACTCAAGGAACCCATTCACCCTTTATATGTTGATCTGAAATCAGCCTATGGCTGAAAAAGTACAGAAACATTTTTCCTATGATCTTGTTATATACAAGTTAGATTGTAGTTTTCAGAAATAACTTCAAAACCCTCATTTTTTTAGTAAGAAACTAAAATTCTAAAACTGCTATTAGTTAAAGGAAAAGCAAAGTTTACTTTCAAAAACTAAGGGTATCAAGCAATTGAAATCACTATTATTTAACTACTTTGTGCCAACAGTTTGCAGATTTATAGCAGAGTGAGCCTAAAACCCTGGAAAAGTTTATACAGTATCAGTTAAAAGGCAGTGTCAGAGAACAGCTGTTCTACTTTTCTCTCAATGAATTTGGGATAAGAAAGAGAGGAGAAAAAAAGCAGAAATAATAGTAGGAACCTGCAGGAGGGCTCTCCTACAAATTCACATATACGACAGAAAAACTGCACAATGAAAGCCTTGTTTGGAAGTGACTTCCAGCAGGATATTTCAAGTTGTACATATGGCTTTACCCATATGTACCCCAAACTTAACCTGTCTGCCCCATTCTGAGATTTCCTCATTTTAAAGATAAATGATTTGTGCAAAAACAAGTCTTCCTTTTAGATAAATAATATATTTACATATTCCGAGAAGTAGATACAAACTACAATCTAGAGCACAGTAGAAATTATTTACTATTATACCTTGTAGCCTGGGGTTTGGATGTGGTTTTTTTTTTAAAGCTACATTTAAGGTCAGACATTTTAATGAACACAAGAAATGAATTCAAATGCTGCTACAAATTCTAGAAAACAATTCTTAGAAATGAAAATGCTCAAGAAAACAGAGAAAAAAGGAAAGTCATACTAAAGATTTTCAATATAAAGCTAAAAATCTTAAACATTCTATTCACCTTATCTCTTTGTACCAGGAAAAAAAAACAGGGAACAGAAAATAGCCTGCCGAGAAAGAAATTCCTATTAAAAATATTTAAGATTCTAAAGCTGTTCTTGAGCACTGTATTCTGTAATTATTTAACTTCATTTCTATCAGGGTGGATAAAAATCGATATTTTTTAAAAAAAAATTTAAAAAATCAGATTTTTTTTATTTATTTAAATGGGATTTTTTTTTATTTTATCAAATTTATTTTAATAAAATGTTTTTGGAGTAAAAAAATCTATCTAAAGGTAGTTTTCTATTTAAGATACGTTAATAATTTAGTTTATTCATCATGAAATGGAGCTTAGTTATGTAGTTATGTAATATTGCAGAATATTGTATATTCTGCAATATTGGGACTGTTGGTGAGTCAACAGCGGGTCAGAGGAGGAGCCACTGCGGGACAGAGATGACAGTTGCTCTTTAAAAATTCTGACTTAAATCGAGTTGATTTAAATCAAGCCTTTTTACTAGTGATTTAAATGATCCACCCTGATTTCTGAATTGTCTTGAGTAACTTTGTATAGGATCAGACGATTTGATGTAAGGTAACTAGCAATATATCTTCTTTCACCCTTATTCCACATCTTCATGTTAACCTATGTAACAAGGCCTCAAAGTCAATGCCACAGTGTAGAATGAATCACCTTCTGGAACACCACAATATAGAGAAGTACCTCACCCATTTCTACAAAGCAGAGAAACTATACCGCTCAGTTTGACAAATATGGCCTCTCATTTAGCATGGGCAAACATTACTTTTCTCGAAGTGAGGAAAATAGTTGAGAAAAGAGGACCCACCCTGATACTTCAGTCTTTCAGTGCTATAATCAAAGCATAGCGTGTTGCTTCTGCAGCACAAAATGCCTCAATAAATGCACTTGTCAGTCTTCTGGGGTACGGAAAATCAGGAAACCAACTCCACAAAAAGTTTAGAACTATATATATATTTTTGAGATAGGCTATAATTGCAGTCTTGCATGCCTCATGGTGCTTTAGCCACGGTGGCACAGTGGTTAGAGTGCAGTACTGCAGGCTACTTCTGCTGATCACCGGCTGCCAGCAGTTTGGCAGATGGAATCTCAACAGGCTCAAGGTTGACTCAGCCTTCCATCCTTCTTCCAAGGTCAGTAAAATGAGGACTCAGATTGTTGGGGGTAATAGTGTGACTTTGTAAAACTGCTTAGAGAGGGCTGTAAAGCACTGTGAAGCGGTATATAAGTCTAAGTGTTATTGCTATTTACCTCCCCTTATCCTTAGAGCCCAATTTTTCCTGAGCCACATCTGAATACTGCAGGATCTTGTTTTCCCAGGACTTAAGGAAAATTTCAGCTCTGTTTGCTTATATAATTGTTCTTGCTTATTTCTCTCAAGGTCATCTCTATGATTCTCTGCATTATGGTTTGGCCTACCTGCAATGTCCAATTACCTAGTATTAAGCCCCAGAAATGGAGCAGGACAACAGATGGTATTTGGTATTCTGTTCACCTGGAGGTGACCTGAAAGTTAAAAAAAGGTGTTTTGCTGTCACAGAGAGACAAACTGCTCAGTTTTAGATTGATGGTTGCTATAAAACTCCATAAAGTGGAGGGTTCTTTAAAGATGGGCCAATCTAGGCAGGTGGTAAATCCTAACAGTTTCTCAAATGCATTTGGGGAGTTTCCTGCTTCATCTGTCAGTGATGAAGGCTTGGCCATATAACAGAACGTGGATGGCTGACACTATTGCTTTTAAGTGCTCTCTTCCAATGTGCAGAACTGTGTCAGCAGCTTGGTTAATCAGTAACGGAGGGAACTAAGATAGGTCAGGAACAGAAATGGAGGAATTTTCAGGACAAATTTGTTTCAAAGAAGTCCTGGTTTAAGGCCCAACTGCAGTCCTAAGTGATGACAATAAGGGTTCACTTCTCTATTTCCACTGCACCTAAGAACAGATCAGCAATGGTCTTAGCTGTGCAGCACCTCCTCCATGAAATTGTTCAGCTTGTACATCTCAAGGGTGTGGACAAGGGTCATCTCTTTCATTGACATTTGTCACTCTTGACTAATTAAATCAGCTAGGCCAAGGCTAATCCCATGATTATGGGAAGCGATTAGTATCTCCTTAAATGAGGAATGTGTTCTCATTTGTTTAAAGGAAGTGGTTGTGCAATGTTATTGAAAAAGATTTCCCTAAACTAGAAAGATCTTTCTAATCAGAGGCCAGGCTCCAATTCCTAGATAAAAGTAATTGAGAAGGAGTTGGCTTCACAGCTCGAGATGCAGTTGGGTGAAATGAATTATACTGCCCTATCTCAATTGGGGTTTTGCCTAAGATAGAATACTGACACTGCTTTGGTCTCCCTGGTGATGACTAGCTTCAGAAATTAGATGAGAGAATGAAGCCTTGCCAGTTTTCCTGAATGTTTCAGTGGTTTCCAGTACTATTGATTGTAGTATTTTGGAGGTCATGTGGCAGGGTTGGGTCTCAGGTTGTTCTGTCGTGGGTTTGATAACAAGAAGGTGATGCTGAGGATTAAAGTTTGACACCCTAAATCAGGGACCTATGGTGTCTCGTAGTAGACCATCCTGTCCCCTATGCCAGTGGTCCCCAATCTTTGTGGCTTGGCGGCCTAGTTGAGAGGTAGAATGGAACTGGACCACATGAGCGCACACAGTCCTTGCATGAGTAGCGGGCTGGCGTACATGCACGCAGCTTAACTTGCGTGAGTGGCGGGCCAATGTGCATGCGTGCCCGCCGGACTGCCGCTCACAGAACTCGAGCTGCATGTATAGGCTCCAGCAAGCCACTCACACGGCCCAATTCCGAATAGGCCACAGCCCCGTAGTGGGTCACGGCCTGTGACCCCTGTCCTATGCTGTTCAACGTTTACATGAACCTGCTAAGAGGGATGGGTTGGAGTTTTGGAAGGAGGCATCATCAATACAGATATCAAATATGCTGATGATATCTTATATTTTTATCCTGACCATCTAATTCCAATAAAACAATCACTACAGACTACTTCTGAATACTGTTTAAACCCAATGATGGGCTGGATGAGAAAGAATAAGGTGAGATTATATCCCAACAAGATGGAGAAACAGATAGTAAGGAGAAAGTCGGGCTCCGGGACTGAAGTGAAGTTGGCTTTAGACAGGACAGCATTCCCCAGAAACAGCACGTTCACAATTTGAGAGTATCCAAGTCCCAGTTATCACTAGATTTGCAAGTGAAGGCTGTGGTAAGGAGCATTTACCCAACCATGGCTAATGTGCCAACTAGGACCCTTCTGTGACGCTAGATTTAGCAATTATCATCCCTACCTTCTTCTCTTGGCTGCTGCTCTATGCTTTGCTCGGTGTACTTGAACAGCGCCTCCTAAGTGCAGTTAGTACAAAATGGAGCAACTAGATTGATGACTAGAACAAATATGACCACTAGGGGGATGATAAGAGAACTGATTTTTTAAAAAATATGCACTACAGATAGTCTTCGACCTACAACAGTTCATTTAGTGACCGTTCAAAGTTACAACGGCACTGAAAAAAGTGGATTTATGACTATTTTTCACACTTACAATCGTAGCATTCCCATGGTCATGTGGTTTACATTTGAATGCTTGACAACTGGTTCATGTTTATGACAGTTGCAGGGTCATCTGATTACCTTTGCAACCTTTTGACAGGGAAAGTCAATGGGGAAGCCAAATTCACTTAACAACTGTTACTAACTTAGAAACCGCAATGATTCACTTAACAAATGTGGCAAGAAAAGTCGTAAAACGGGGCAAAACTCACTTAACAAATTTCTCACTTAGCAACGTAAATGTTGGGCTCTATTGCAGTTGTAAGTCGAAGACTACCTGTACTTGTCAATTATTTACCAGGCACAACTTAAGGTTCACCTTTAAACCCCTAAACTATTTAGAATTTAATTATCTGAAGAATTGCATTTCCTGATATGAACCCATCTAGTTACTTATCGTATTTTTCGGACTAAAAGATGCACTTTTTTGTCTCCCAAAAGGGGGTGAAAATGTCTGTGTGTCTCATAGATTTAATATTGCAGAAGCCCCACCCACCCCCGGCCGTTTTTTTGCCTCCACACACCCCATTTTTGAGGCTTTTTTTGGCCCGTTTTTGAGGCTTTTTTGGCCAATTTTTTTGGAAAAAAACGGCCTGAAAAAAGCCTAAAAATGGGCTGAAAAAAGCCTCGAAAACAGGCCAAAAAAAGCCTCAAAAACAGGCCAAAAAAAGCCTTGAAAATGGGCCAGAAAAGGCTGGAAAAGGCCTGAAAATGGGGCGCTGAGGTCAAAACTTTTTTTTGTTTATTTCCTCTTCTAAATTTAGGTGTGTCTTATAGCCAGGTGTGACTTATAGTACGAAAAATACGGTAGATCAGCAAAAATGGTCCTTTTGATCCTCCTTACTGCCAGACATTTAGTCCTGTAATACACGAGGAAGACCTTCTACTCGCCTTCTGAGTTGTGTAGTATTTTCTCCAAAGAAGTGACTTTGGTCCTCATTCTCCCGTTTTAGGGAAATGGTGAAATTTTCTGTTTAACTAACCCTTTTGGTTGTCGGTTGAACCGAGTCCTGTTTTAACAGCTACTATTTTAAATCTGTCTCAATTTTGACAGATTTTTATTCTTCAGATCATTTAATATTTTTTTTATTTCTATATATCATCTTGATTCTGGAGAGAAAGTGGCAGGGTATACGTTTAATATATACAATAAATATAAACAGCATCCCAAAGATACATTTTTAATGATCTGATAATGGTACAACCTTGAACTTCCAAAAAAGGTTTGATAGCAATACTGCAATTTATTCCCATTAATATCACAGGCACTCAGTGGGATACTTTTTTACTCAATGGGAGTTATATGATTCCTATCTAGGGATCTCCTTTTAATACCAGATGACTATAGCAGAATTAGCAAGCTATCCTTCTGCAGCAAGGCTGCATCAATTTAGGAATGATATGGATGGAAAATCCCAACAGAAGATCTCCCTAGCTAATTACAGTAGGATACAATTGTTGATGAAATTCTGTTAAACGAATTCCACTGAGATTAAAAGAGAACATTGTAAGGTAACAGGAGCCATCTTGGACAACTTTCAATTTCAGTAAAACATGTAAAAAAGGTGATAAATGACAATCTCACATTTTGTCTCCCTCAAGAGCACCCAAAACTTCAGACTGGAAGATAGTAACTCAATAAAAACCTTCTTTTGCTATTCTCATGCATGTCTTGTTTACATATTTCATTAGCGCCTATGTGCCTATCAACTCTAGTTCAAAGATTGTCTCCAAAAACATATGTCCTCAATGCATACATTTATACAAGAAGTTATTCTCTCATCTCCGGGAAAGGCCTTTTATGTAAACTTCCTTCCCAACATTAAAGATATATCTCCACAAACTTCCTAAGTATGTATCTTATCGGAAGGTTTCTAAAGCATCTGTCCCCTGAATATTAAGATGCACATTATCTCATTAGACTAATTACATATTGGCATTAATCATGAGATAGAAATCAAGCCATATTAATTCTATATACTGGGACACCAACTACCGTAGTCAAGTCAGGGCAAAGATCCAGAGAACGAAAGAGGGAAATTTAACCTCACAGATGCCTTATCAACCTGTTACCTTGTTTCTCAATAAATGACCATGTAGGTTTTCAAGTCGGTTCTTCTAGAACAATTTGGATGCCTATAAACAGGAGAGTGCTTTCATAAGGGAAGAAAGCAATAGTGTGGAAAAGTATTGGTTCTGCCACTCCCTCTCCAGATATTTGAAGCATCGAAGTGCTGAATTGGTTGCTATTAATGCCAATAAGAGGGTTATGTTATCATTCTGCAGCAGGAATTGCTGGTGATAGGATTCTATTTATATAAGAGAAAAGCAGAGTGTTCTTACTAACTGATGATGCATTTTCCCATTTCACAGAATTTTATGTTGGATCCAGGGGTGAAATGCTCCTGGTTTGGACCGGATCGCCCGATCCGGTAGCGATGACGGCGAGTGGTTCAGAGAACCAGTAGCAAAAATCCCATGCCCCCCCCCATGCCTAGCTGAGCCACACAATCATCAGAGGCTTTTTTTTTTACTTTTAAAAGCATTTTTTCTACAACCTCTTCCGATGAAAAAAATGCTTTTAAAAGCAAAAAAAAAAAGCCTCTGATGATCGCGCGGCTCAACTGGGATTATCAGAGGCTTTTCAAAGCATTTTTTTCTGCAACCTCTTAGACGAAGAGGTGGTAAACTGAGTTCCCTGATCGGCAGAGAGGCTTTTCAAAGCATCAGAAAAAATGCTTTGAAAAGTCTTTAAAAAAAAAAGTTGGCCACGCCCACCCAGTCACATTACCTCCCTCACCAAGCCATGCCCACAGAACCGGTAGTAACAAATTTTACATTTCACCCCTGGTTGGGTCCTATACTAAACAAATGAAGGAAAATAAACACGTCCCAGAATAATGTTGCAGGATGCAATCTGGGTTGGTCATTGGGACCAGAGGTTTCTTCTGGTCCCAATGACCAGAAATCTTCTTCCGAAATCTTCTGAGCTTTCAGATTCGCGCTGGAGCCCATCCTCTGGGATCTTCTCTCCAATGGAAGGTATGATTTAGGCCAGCATTGGCTAACCTTTTTGCCATCACGAGGGGGGGGGTTCGTACGGGGGGAGGTCACATGCATGCCCACACCCATAATTTTATGTGCCCCACCCCCGCACATGCACGCACAACCCCCCCCCCTCACTCTGGCACACGATGGCCCAGTTGGCCCGTTTTCCTCTCTCCCCAGGCTCCAGAGCTTTTCTAGGAGTCTGGGGAGGGCGAAAACAGCCTTCCCCACCCCACACTCTGGAGGCCCTCCAGAGGCTTCCAGTCCCACTGGAAGTTGGTCCATTTGCCAACTTCCGGTAGGAATGGAAGGCCTTTTTTTTGCTCTCCCCAGACTCCAGAGCCTTTCTAGGAACCTGGGGAGGGCAAAAATGGCCTCCCCCCCCCCCCCCCGGAGGCTGCAAATGGGCTGTTTCCGGCCTCCGGAGGGCCTCCAGGGGGGTGGGGAAGGCCGTTTTCACCCTTCTCAGACTCCTAGAAAGGCTCTGGAGCCTGGGGAGAAAGAAAAACGGGCCTCCCCCCCCCGAGGCCCTCTGGAGGCAGGAAACAGCCTGTTTCCCTACATCTGGTGGGCCCAAAAGGCCCGAAAATCAGTGTGCGTGCTGGAGCTGAGCTTGTGTGCCCACCGATATGACTACACGTGCCACCTGTGTCACGCATGCCGTAAATTCGCCATCACTGCTTTAGGCTATTCTACGCATAGTGTTTATGTGGTGCCTGGTTGTGTGTGGCTTTTACAGCCAACAACAAGTCGGCTATCAACACCCCAATCAACAAATAAAACACCACATGCAGCCAGGCACCACATAAATACTATGCATAGAATAGCCCAAAGCACATATTCCATTAAAGAGAAGTTCCCCAAGGATGGACTCCAGCACAAGTCTGAAAGCTCAGAAGACTCCCAGTGACCAGCCTAGATTGGATCCTGCAGGGGTGTCAAACACAAGGCCTGCAGGGCCACCCTGGAAAATGTAAGGGGCCAGCCAGCATCACTTCGGCCCAGTCTACCCAATGCGAAGAGGAAACATGCCAGCAGTTTGGGGAATGGCGCCAAGCTGGCCACACCCACCCAGGTGTGTATGGCCACATCTGGCCTACCCTGTTGGCCATACCCAGTGAATGCCATTAAGCTGGCCACACCCTCCCACTTGGTCACACCCACCCAGTTGACCCCGCCCCTCCCGAGGTCAACCACAGCCCTGATGCAGCCCTCAATGAAATTGAGTTTGACATCCTTGCTATACTAAATACTTTAGACTAGAAAGCTCTATATGAATCTGCCTAGTCCATGTGAATGTATAGGAAGACTTCAAACCCTATAAGAAATCAGGAGGACATGGACTCAAAAGCCAGGAATTGGGTGACCATATACATTATCTAAATAAATAAATAAAAGCAATTCTTCTCTGCTATGGCTTATATTATACCACTATGGAAATCCTTGCCTGCAAAGGCTGCTTCGTCCAGCTCTCTATAGATCTTCCACAAAGCTCCATTGATCTACCAGATTGTTGTCTGACAACGGATTTTTTTCCCCCCTAGCTGCTTGATAGTACTGCTTTATTGTATGGCAACTGACTACCATTTTATTCTTGTTTGGGCTGGATTCTATTTTTGAGTCATTTACATTTTAATCCTATGTTGGGAATGCCCAGAAATCTGGAAACTGAGCAATATATGAATATCTATAAATAAATCACCAGAACTTCAAGCCAGCAGTCAATGGATATAATAGCTAAGAATTCTGGAATTTGCAGCATCACGCATCTGGAGGAGTGAAGAAAGCTGCTTTAACTGTTGCTATGCTATGGTTTAGTTTATTGCATTCAAATCTTATCAATCAATTCAAATAGTCTCAAAGTTATCTAATATCGGTAGGTTCACATACACCATTTGTTTGTTTGTTTGTTTGTTTATTTATTTATTTATTTATTTATTTATTCATTCATTCATTCATTCATTCATTCATTCATTCATTCTTTTTGTCTCATTTCTATGCCGCCCAACTCCCAAGGGACCATGCCATGCTGCTGTTTCTCTGATGTAGCTCTCAGAATGATATCTGAATAGTTATTTAAGTGACTACAGTTAAAACAAAACAGGGCTTACCATGATATATAAATCCAGCCAGAGATATTTGCTTACATTGACAGTGAATGTTGGGAATCTTTCTTACCTAGCATTTTATATAAAATAAATAAATGTACAAGATACTTTTGGGGAGGAAGCACAAAGTCCCAACTGAAGCATGGCAGACAGAGAATAGAAGAAATGTTTGTTCCATCTGCGCTAATTTTAGGAATCTTGGTTAAGAGAGGGCAACAGTGTTTGCCCTAGAGCAGAAGAGACGGCCCACAGATAGCCTACTGTCTCTCCAGAACGCTGCATGCCTTTTCAAGTGTAGATTGGCAGGAGAGAAGCTCAAAAACTCCACAGTGAGCTAAGAAGGCCCTCGTTCAACTCACACCACAACTTTTCATTAGGCAGGCTCAATTGTGGCCCAGCACCATCTATCAAATCAGAATGATGCATACTATCGACAAGATTGTATAAGGATCACCATGAGAACATCACAACTTTTTCACAAATCCCCCCCAAGTGCTATATAAATATTTGGCATTATTGTGCTTCCTTATTATTCAACAACAGAGCTCTGCCCAGGCTTGGAAGCAGAGTACACAAAAGAAGGGTGTTCCCCTTCTTCTTGTCACAGATAGGCTGCTCTCTCTCCAAAGCCAGGGCAATCTGGCTCCCATTTCCTTTGACAATTTAATTACTGAGGATACCATTTGCCAGCTACTGATGCAGCCGTCAGGAAGAGGAAGCTAGCCACATTATCCAATTGCTGCAATCTCAACCCCTATGTAAGCTCGCTCTGACAACAAACAAAACAAAGAGCAAAATGCAGGCTTTGCGAAAATAGTTTAAAGTATTAACTGTTCTGCAAGTGGGCATTTCAGACAGTTACGTTCAAAGATTGGGTACATTTGATTCATATGCTATGCACGTCTATCGCACCCAACTCCAAGTGATTTTCTTCACGGGAATCTGTTGATGGCATGCAATGACACAATCAGGCTTGTCCAGGCCTTACTGATTCATAATGCTTTTCATATACAGGTAGTCCTCGACGTACGACCACAATTGAGCCCAAAGTTTCTGTCGCTAAGTGAGACAATTGAGTGAGTTTTGCCCCATCTTACAACCTTTCTTGCCACAGTTGCTAACTCGGTCACTGCAAGTTGTTAAGTTAGAAACAGGGTTATTAAGTGAACCAGGCTTCCCCATTGACTTTGCTTGTCGGGAGGTCACAAAAGAGAACATCGTATAACCCCAGGACACTGCAACCGTCATAAATATGAGTCAGTTGCCGGGCATCTGAATTCTGATCATGTGACCATGGGAGTGCTGCTACGGTTGTTAAGTGTGAAAAAAACGGTCATAAATCTCTTTTTTCAATGCCGCTGTAACCTCGGTCACTAAACGAACTGTTGCAAGCCAAGGACTAGCCATACTTCATCCAAACTCTTTCAGTAAGCTGCAGGAAAGAGACAACCACAAGGGGAAAAGCTTGTCCCCACCTAAACAAAAGGGAAAAAAGAAAGAAATCTCAACAATATTTAACTTGTACTATTAAGCAAGATAAGGACAAAAAGTCAACAAGAGGAATTTCATTGTTCCTGACACTTTTCACATCCTAGCCTGACAAGCTTCACAGAATCAAAGAATCAGTGATAGAAGGCATCTAAACCCAACCCCCTGCTTAAAATGCAAAATCCACTACTGCAATTTTGATAATGAGCATCCGGCCTCCATTTGAAGTTCTCTAGCACAGAAGAACTCACTAAGGTTATAGAGCAGCCTGGTCCACCAGCTAAGAGGTCATATAGTCAGAAAATGTGTTCTGAAGTCTCGACTGAACTTTCTTCTTTGTAGTTTTGACCCGTGGGTTCTGCTTGTGCCCTCTGAGGCCATTGAGAAGAAAGTCTATCTCCTCTTTTTGGATGATCACCCTGCAAATATTTGGAAACTACTATATATCCATCCTCAACTATATTTTCAATAGGCTAACCGTATCATGGCTGCTGACAGGGTTTGGTTTTTTTTATTTTTAGATTCATTCAGGGAGTATAGAGAATCAGGACCAGAACAAAATACACCCAATCCAAATTTAGAAAAAGGAGTCAACAGCTATTGTACAACTTCAATTAATCTTCACATTGGTGTGGAGGTGCAATAAAGAACTAACAGGAAAAGATTACGAAATGCTGGCTCTGCTTCTTATCCGGGGAGGAGAGGAACCTTGAAAAGCTATACCAGATTCAAATAGCGTAACTTCTGAGTTTAAAGTATATTTGATTCAAAACATAAATCCAAAAGGTCTGGTTTCTGTCATAACAGAGATTTATATAAATTCAGCCACCGAACATGCAAGGTACCATCATGCAATTTACTTGGGAGTCAAGGGCATTCTTACTTTGATAACAAAATGTATGGTTACCTGTCCATTCCCCTGCCAGCCCAATATTCCACTCTGGCCTTTTCAGCAGCCAATTTTTTTCTCTAAACTGGCAGGAGGGGGTTGTAGCAAACCTACAATTGCTACACTTCTAACTCTCTGCCCCTCAGTGGCTTAAGCTTTCAAAACAGCAACACCCTTTGAGGAATGCCATACTGTAGGATTTACAAACCGATATGCAACACTGAAATAGGAAAACGTTTTGCAAGGGTTGGCAAAACTTAATTTACTTTTTTCTAAGACATTTCGTGGAACCTGATATTAAAAAGCAGTGACTTTTATGGGCAGTGCCAGCCCATTGCAAATGTTCACAAGACATGTAAACAATTTAAATTAAGGTAACAATATGCAATGCCCCTCACTACGATTGCAGGAAGCGATTATTTCACCCATTGAGCTAAAACATTCTGTAGACTGGTTTTGGCTTAGTGCAGAATTTGAATCCAATCTGGTGATTTATTTAACAAGTTACAATTACATAAACTATGGCTTTGTGCAAAATGTGTGAAGCCAGTGATAGTAGCACATATAGGATACTAACGCCATAATGCAGGATTTGCAACTAATAAATTTAAGTCAAAACTAAACACCTTATAGTTAATGAAATGTATGAATCCAATTAGCTATCTTCTGCTTCTGGGATATTTTCAGTACTTTCTGCATTTTATGGTTAATAGGAGGGTGCTATAATATGGTTTGTTTTAGTAAAAAATGCAGCTAGTAAACCATTGCTTAATGCAGTATGGCTCATCTGAACAGTAATTATGTTCAATAATAATTAAGATAATCCAGAACAATTACATGAACTCAAACTCTCTTTACCATATGTTTATGAGATTATTGATCTTGTCCTTTTGTGTCCAAGACATTCCCATCAATTTTAAAGCAGGAATTATTATCATCACCCACCTCCTGGAAAATTCAGAACATCTTTGTATAATTTCTTAAACTGAATATCCTAAGTACAACCTGGGACATATACCTTTGTCATCCCCTGAATGTGCAAATACAAAGTTAAGAAAATCAAATACCTAGTAGATCGCCAGTAATAATAGGACGAACACTTCCTAACAGATTCAACTATCTTGATGACAATGAACTGTTTTGGGGGTTGTGCTCCCATGCAAAAAGTGCCCCCAATCTGTGGTGAGAAGGCACTCTGGATAGTCTGTGGGTCAGCCACCAGGAAGGAGGCAGCAACTATATCACAAATTGCTTTAGAGAACTGTATGCAGTTTACCCGGCCCTGTTTCAAACAGAGAATTAAAGTTGAACCTAATTTGAAATTATATACAGATCAGCAGTTAAAGGTGGCTTTTCTTTGTAAGAAACTAGGGGCAAAAATGTCAGACTCTCACGGTCAAACATTATCATAGCCTTCATCTTAGCACCTTATTTTGGAATAAACCAAGTTGAATTCATGGTTCTTACTCCGAAATATACATTTGTACTGGTTGTCCTGCATTGTTCTGTTGTTTTCTTAATACATGTCAAATATTGATCCTTAATATTATTACAGCTCACTAGTTGAGGACACACTGAGGGGGTAGGGGGGTTCAAAAAACATATGGACAGTAGGCCATTTTGGATTATTCTCAATTGCTCAAAAATCTCTTTTGCTACAGACATGTCAATTACTATAGCAACCGATTAATATGCATATTTGTGCAGTAGATCTAAATTAGAAAAATTGGATCTCTATCAGTCTGAATATAAATTTATATCTCCATCTAAATATACCATGCAATTAATTTAGATTTGAGATTTATAGATGAATAGAATTCTCTGACATGAACATAGGATATAATAAGGATTTTAGAAGGGTTAATGCAAGTAGTGCTATTTCAATATATAGGTTTATTATAGGCCACATTTGGGCTACAAAAATCTTGCACAGCTTTATTTGCGTGCATAAAGAGGGTGTCTTGATTTTAGTAGATCTATTAGTACTTTTAGTAGATCTAAACTAGTACTTAAATAAGTACTTAAATACTTCAATAGGATCAACTTGTAAACAAAAATGCTGATGACTGAATTGAAAGATAAAAGGTCACTCAATACATTTAGGTAATTTGAGAGCCAGTTTGGAATAGTGGTAAAAATGTTGGCCTAAAAAACAGAAGACTCTGAATTCTAGGCCTCGCTTCGTCATGGAAGCCGCTGTGTAACTTTGGGCCAGTCACTGTGTCTCAAACCAACCCACCTCGTGGGATTTTTGTTGTGGGGAAATATGAATAAATGTTCCCCCCTTGAGTTATATATTTAAAAGGCTAGATAAAAATCTAATAGCACATGTATAAATGGCATGAAGGTTTTTTTTTTTTATCAGTTTCTGTCCGTTTCCTCACAAAAGCTTACAAATTCCAATCAATGTCAAATAATGGATGGCAGACCTTCTAGTTGCTTCCTTCCAGAAAAGTATTTTTGGAAGTCTAAATAGTCAGCACAAGGTACAATTTACCTAATTAGCCTGCAACACAGACATACATCTCATCTCCTCCTACTGAAGTTTCATTTTTTTCCCCAAACAAAAATTGTACAAATCACAGATATTTGCATATCAGAATGTGAAATCTGGTTGGTTACTGTGACTTTTATTATCCCTGTAATGTTCTTTCTTGATGACTGATCTTACCATTCTCATTTCTGAATGTTTTGAGAGCATCTATTAAATAGAATAATGCAATCTATAGATCCAAGGGTAAGCCATTCAGATTACTGAAGCTGAGTAATTTCAGTGAGCCACAGAGAGTGCAACCTCATTCTTTAAGGAAGTAGACAGGACAAGCCATTCTGCCTTTATTTTCTTCAGCTGTGGACAATTCACAAGCATGCTTGCAGAATGTCAAACTCCAGAGTTGGAAACTTGCTAGACTTCTGCCAGATCAGAAAAACAGGATAGTTTAGATAACTTAAACAGCACCTTTCAAATATTTTGTACTACCCGTAAGACAAAGGCGGCCTATGAATGATAGACGGTAGAGAAAATAAAATTGATTAAAAGGAGGGGGGAGATTTCTAACTTAACCATTTTTAGCTCGGCAGAACATAGATGAGCTGCATCTTCCCCAAGCGGAGCACACAGATTCAGAATGTCTGAATCTTTTCAAACATTTGGGTCAGAGCAGCATATGGAAAACCCATTAGGGTTTTTTTTTATTGTTGTTATTATTTCCTTTTCAGTGTTCCAGCAGTTGGTGAAACTGCAAGATGAACTGGAGAACAACTGCAAGATGAACTGGAAGCCAGAGTATCCAATAATGATTGAAGAGTACAGCTTGAAAAATAATAAAATTCCTGGATTGCTGTTAGGTGTTTTTTTTTCCCCCTCTGCTGATTTTTGGCCTCGTTATCCATAACCTAGCAGGAAAATCAACTAAAGGCCAATAGAGCATCCACCTCATTCCCCTCCCCCAGCTGGGCTCTGTTCTCTCAGAAACAGAAGAGAAGCAAGAAACAAATGCAGCACTTGGACTAACATTGCTTCTCTGTAGAAAACTACCATAGTATCTCTATGTGAGCCTAGCAGAGGAATGATTGGGCACAATTAAAACTACAAGCTCAGAATGGCAATTGGGATGTGTCTCCAGACACACCAAAAAGCCCCTCTTTAAAAAAACCACACACACACTAATATCAAATGAAACCCAAGAGGGGTAAATGCCAGAAAGGAAAAGATGTGGGGGGAAAAGGAGTCACCCCAGAAGCCATTCCTCGACTGCACCAGCCACGAGATCATCCTACAAGTCATCTAAAAAACGGCAATGTGGGTTTGTTTGTTTGTTTGATTTTTGGAGACCCTTACATCGGGCGAGACTCTCTCTGCAGCTGGAGAAAACAGATGTTAATAGGAAGAAAAAGGAAAAACAAAAAAGAGAGAGAAGAGTGGGAGAGGTCAGCGACTAGTTTACACGTTTCGCCATTTGGGCGTAATTACAGCAGCAAGAGAGGGAGGGAGGGAAGGAAGGAAGGAAGGAAGGAGGGGGGAAAAGTTAGAATCTTCCGATCTTCTCTTCTAGAAAGCGGAGAAGAAGTGCCATGGCAACTTCGAGGCGATCTACCCTCAGGACAGCGAGAGCCAAAATACTACTTGCGAAGAAACCCAAGGGAGCGAAGAAAGCAAGGAGCCAGGGAGGACGCGGGGCTGGGGGGAGAGAGGGAGGGAGACAGAGAGAGAAGCTTGGATGCCCCCGCCCCAGGCGTCGCTGCCTCGCACCCCCACCCCTCCCTTCAGGCGAAGAGCCGGCCCTGAGCGTTCTAGAACGCGACCGCCCCTCCTCCCCCCCCCACCCCCCAAACAGATGGAACGTTGCAACAGAGGAAGGTGCGAGGCGAGGAGGAAATCAAGTTTGTAGCTGCAGCAGATACTGCAGTGGCGGGGCGCATCCGCCGCAATGAGAAGCCGCCGGGCTTCGGTGACACAAAAAACGCCGGTAGGCCCCAAAGCCGGCTGACGAAGCATTTGCTCCTCTCTCCCCACCACTGAGTCAGCCATCCCTCTTTTTCTCCCCCCACCCCACCCCCAGTGATAGAAGCCGCTCCCTTCTGTGCCAACTGACCGATCACCTCCTGCAGTTCATAGGCGTCCCGGCAAATGGGCCAGCCGGCGGCTTGAGGTGCGGGAGTAGGAGCCGGGGGCGGTGCAGCCGGCGCCGGCTGAGGTTGCTGGACGTGAACGGGCGACTCGCTCTGCTCCGCCATGATGCTGCTGGAGCTCGCTCACCAGCGGCGACCTTCTTCAAACTTCCAGCCAGCAGCACCTTTAACCCTCATCTGCAGCTCGCTCCCTCCCTCCCTCTCTCCCATCCTTCCTGCCAGCCAGCCAGCCAGCCACACGGCGAGGGAGGGAGCGCACCGAGGGGGCGGAGGCTTGAAGCTGCACGCCGGAGAAGCAGAAGTTGCCAAGCGGAATGAGAATTAGCAGCTGATCGACATGACGATCCGAAAGCCTGATTACAAGAGCGAAATCACGCCAAGGAGGGCGGCCAACGAGCGCGCTCTGCAAGCTTGATTAACGGCGGCAGAGAAAATTCTTGCACCGGATCCTCCGTAACGTATTTTAGTGGAAGGAAAGCCCGGTGAATGCAGTAGGATTTTACTCTGAAGCCAGCGGTGCAACTTGATTTTGTAGTCCGCCCCCTAGAACATTTGCACGGTTTACTTCCGAGTCAACACTGATAAGATGGATCTGAGAGAGAAGGCATCGGGTATATCTTTTTTGGAAGAAGGAGGGCAACATGCGCTCCAAAAGTTAAACGAATCTTTTCCTGCCGTTAGGAATAATACGCAATACGGTATTGCTAACTTTCATTCAGGCTCAATAGCTGGAGCTAAAGCGCCGAGGGGTATTGCTAACTTTCTTAAAGGACGCCAAAGTCTGGGTTTGCAAAACTCCAGACGGTCGCTAGAGGGCAGAGAGGAGAAATGTTTTTTCTGCTACTATCGAGTCGTCCTTCGAAAGCTTTGTAGCCCGTATCTGGTAACCGGAACCAAGTCGGGCAAGAGATGTGTTTGCAGCGTTTGTGATGTAATTAGATATTGAGAAAGGAGCAGCAAATGGCCCTACGGTACTTCAAGCATTAAAAGTTTTCAATTTATCCCAGAAGTTCTCTGCCGGACGGAGTGTTTTATGAATAGTTTTTTTTTTTAATTCGTGATTTTAAAAAAAAGTACATTGTATGCAAGAAATTTTGTAGAAACTGTTTTTATAACAGCAAAAGTCTTACTTGCAAAGTGGCTGACCAAAACTCGTTTTATTTTAAGTTTCTTTCTTTTTTTTTTTTTTGCAAGGTATCGCATTCCCTTACGGAGAAACTCAAGAAAAACTAAACATTGTGAAGAACTGAACTGTACTGTACAGCCTCTTGGCTAATTAGAAATGATTTCTAGACTTCCAGTGAAAAATATCTGGAAGTTATTAGGTTGCTTAGCCCTGTTCTAGAACACTATAGCATTCCACTTTCTTGAAACAGATACCTGAAAGAAAGCACTATAGTTTCTTTTTATCGTCAACTATTTTAGCTTTTAAAATGGCTGGCTTGAACTAAATTCATTAATATTACCGTAAAAGAAAAGCATTTTTCCCCTAAATTCCCAAGGACACAGTTCATCTGAAGATCAGGGTTATCTTCCTCTAGGTCCGTGATGGTAAACACATGGCACGCATGCCGGAAGTAGCACCAAGAGCTATCTCTCTGGGTTGCTATTCCAGGTTCTGGCATGCTAGCCAGCTGGCCTTCACGTGCGTGGGCGCGCCAGATACCAGAAGAGTAGCTGCCCAGTGCGCATGCGCACATCAGGAAGATGATCTTCCAGTTTCTGGTGCATGCATGTGCACTGGCCAGATGGTCTTTGCTCGCGCATGTGCAGCAGAAACCACACAGCTGGTCAGTGTGCATGCGTGTGCCAGAAACCGGAAGATGTGCACCGGGCGGCTGTTGTTCTGGTCTTCGGCACAAGCACGTCCCTCCCCCCCCCCCGTTTCGGCCCTCAGTGCTGAAAAGATTCGCCAACATTTTGGCCTTTAGTGAGCTTTGATCTTTTTACTCTTGTTTAATCCCTGGACTACCTCTCAATGCTTTGCTTATATTATTCACATCCCAACCTGGTGCTATTTTCCAGGTTTGTTGGACTTCAGAGAGGCTTTGGGCATGGAAATTCAATATATTTAGGGTTGAACGGTTGGAGAAGTGGAAAACATAGCAAAATGTCCTGTAATGCAGCAAACATTATGACAAGTTTATGAGTCGTCATGTCATGGTCCAGACGTGTTTCCGAACATACGCAAGTAACAGTTCTTCACTGTTAACATAATGATCACATAATTTTTCTAGATGAAAGTATACGTGTCCTATACACTTGAATCTTAGCAGTTTTAAACCCGTGACTTCCACACATTGGTGTACTATCAAGAGTCGCTTGACAGTGAGATGGGTGGCATATAAATTTAATAATAATAAACAGCTGTTCTAGCAGCACAGCTAGCAGCAAGATGCACTGGGAGTTGCTATTTAGTGATAACTTAATTTCTGGGTGAAGAATGGAGGTGAAGCCAGAGTTATCTCAATAGCTCTTTATTTATTTCTGCCTGAAAGGCAATTTAAAAAATTCCCTAGCTGACATAGTTCCTTTTATAGTGAACTAATCAGCCAACAACCAATCAGGAGAGAGCATTTCCCCATTCCAACATAACCAGGATAAAACCTTCATTAGCAATTCTCTCCAATACATAACAATAACAATTTTAAACTGTTTGGGGGGGAGGGGAAACACCTATTTTTTGTGATACGCTTATAGAACAAAGTAGTAAACTATTGATAGAAGCGAAATACCCATAACTGATGACCATCCTCTTCAGACTAGCTTTATTCATAAAAATTCTTCAAGTAATAATCCAGACAATTTGGGGTTTATAGTGATTCTTGCAATCTATTTTCTGGCCCACCTGATTCTTTTTTCTTGTAATAAACAAAATTGAAAACAAAACTGATGTGCTACTGAGCAAAGCTACAGCATCTAATATCAGATTTGCCTGCAGAAAAACTTCTAAGTGGTAGAGATCAACTTAAGGATGTTTTCATATTCTGATGAATGACTATTTTGTCATTAGCCATACCCAGCAGGGTAGCCATTTTTTAGGGCAGCCATTTTGTGAGAGTACCTATCTACCTCAAAATTTCATCCCCAACCCAAAGCATTTTCTGCCTCTGTAGGAACTTGGTGTAGGTTGTACATGTGTTCTTGTAATCCAGTTACATACTAAAAGAGCCCAGTAATAGTATATTCCAGATACGTGCTGTTTCCAGGAGTACAGGAAAAGCTTGTCTGTGCATGTGGGTTACCCTGGAGATTACATGAGTACTTAACTGCATAGTTTAGGCATAGATATGCATGGCTGGATTTAGCTAAATGGGAGATGGGAGGTGTCACGATGGACAAGAGCAAGAAGTTCACCCTCAACTTCATACTGGATTCTAAGAACGCTTTCCTCGTAGATCTTATTTTTGAAACAAAGTTCTACAGTGCAATCCTAAACATATTTTTTTTATAAATAATGCCATACCAAAAATCTGGCCAACATATTTATAGACAAATAGTACAGAAAAGATTTAATTCAGCTGTTCTGATTTTTTTTTCTTTTTTAAAAAAAAGATTTTGATCAAAAAAAGTAAAAGCTTTACAGAGGAGAATTTTATTTAATAACAGATTCTCTGTCTCGTTATTGCTGTGGCCTTAACTTAAACAATGAAACAGTGTAATCTTATGCTTAACGTCAACTTGCCTATTTACTTTTTCATATTACCCTGGCAGGTATGATTTATTCTCATGAAGGAACTAGCTTTCTGTTTAAACAGGATGTTCTCTCTTTTGTGTTGCGCTATGCTGTTTTATAAGGTGACATAGTTAGTGGTATGAATGTATAAATATATTTTCTGTTTCCCCCCTCGGATGCTAATATACATTCTCCATTCTGTAGTGCTTGGAAACCATAGTTTTAATAACCTAAAACTAGTTGGGATATAATCTTTGTTTCCCTTTTCCAGTTACAGGAGCATGCAGTGATGACTGTCAAAAGTTAGACTTCCCTGTTGAACAAAATTCTCATCAGCTGTAATTTCTTAAGTCTAAATAATAGCTGTATAGTATACCTTCCCAGCAATTACTGTGTTAATATTATCATCAATAAGGAACAATTTTAAAAATCCTCATTTCACCTAAACTTTGAAAGCTGGAAGAATGTTTTGTTCTAAGATTTAAATCTCTCTTTGGTTCAGATGTTGGCAGTCCACCTTAATTAAGTTCTACTTTCATTCATTCGTTTATTTAAAAATGAAACCTAAGTCAGGTTTGGAAAGATGTTTAACTTTGCTTATTACTTGACAGGGTAAATCTTCTTTGAAGGTTATGTCAAAATAACTCTGGACACTGCCTAGGGATCATGAGACTCCGGAGCAACACAAAGACACAGAAGAGAACAAATGATAATAGAATCTTTGTTCCTAATAAAAGAGACAAAGTGCAAGGAAAACTAGGTGCTAACAGTGTGGACAGCTTTAAGCATGGGGGGAGGAAGTCAAGTCTAAGCAGAAATTCTTCGAACATACTACATTTTTTATATACTTTTCATAAGAGGAAGTAGAAGCGCACCAATATTGAAGGTTTTGATAATTTTTCTTTTCTTGGTACTTTAGTTTCTATGTAGATGCACTGCAGCTGCATGTAGTCCAACAGCACCAGATTTGTTTGAGTTTTTTAAAAAATCTGATTTACAAATTGAACTTCTGTAATTCACATTTTATTTTTTAAGTGTATCTTATTTAAGGAACCACCCTTGGCTAGATTCACACAACACGCAAGGCCATAAATTATCATTTACAAACTGTTGATTGGATTTACACATCATATTTAGCCCAAACCAAATAAATCACAGGATGGTTTATAGCACAGAGAGCAAAACCTACCAATGATATAAGCCAAATCTGAATAACTTAAAAGTATACAGTGAAATGAATAAAATGACATAGCTTTTTTGGGGGGAAGGGAAACTTTCCTGTTCCATCTGTTAGGATTCCTGATATTATCTTCCACACTGAAACCTGCAAAAAAAAAAATTATATATATAAAATTATAATTTATAAAATTTATTTTGTTTTATCCACAGGAGTAAAATACAAAATAGAAAACAAAAAAATACAACACTAACAACAATTTTATACACAAATTTGTGTACGAAAAAAATGACCCAAATGTCAAATAAATCTGACATTAAATATAATCCATCCCAGCTGGATGCTGAAAAGAAAATTTTTAAAAAACTGATGGATTCTTCTCCCCTTACATAACAGGTTACAAATATTTATAAACTTTCCCATCCCTGCTTAATAGAAATACTATATTAAATAAACAAATATTCCATATGGGGAAGTCTTTAACAAGCAAATCCGCCGAACATCTAATCATTGTATGTATGTGAAAAATAGGAAGAAAAAAAACAGTCAACAGGTTAGCCCAAATGTTACACTAACCTTCAAATCCCTCTGTTAAACATCTGTTATTGTATTTAACATGTAGATAATCCACAAACAGCTTCCAGTCTCTTATAAAGTTACCCAGAACTCTGCAGGTTTATTCTGAGAAAATATATCCAGAATTGTGTTTTTAAGTCTGAACGTACTAGTCTGCTCTACCTTATTTACGTAATCTATATCTCTTCTTTATTGGCAAGGAAGGAAGAGATTCTGATGCAATATTATGAGAAATTTGTACTAATAAAACATGCCCTATATTTTGTCAGGCAACTGTAATTTCCCCAACTTTATTTGCTATAGTCAAGTATTAAGATTTTGTGCTGCTTGGCTTATATTCAAATAAGTAAGCTTTATAAGTTTTTCAAATGATATATCTTCTTCAGATTCAACCACTGCAAAAAGAAAGGGAGTCTATTTGATTGCTTTTCATTTGATCGCTTATATATTAATCTCCTTTTATAAATTAATGGAGCAAAATAGCGAGCAATTAAAGAATGATATGTGAACGGCTATTAGGAGAAAAGAGAATGCATTTTATGTTCAAATCTCAGCCACCGTGCACTGAGCATCCTATAACAAATGGATTCTGTCTGGAAATGGAAAAAAAAGAGGGGGGGGATATTACTGTATGCAATTAGAGCTAGAAAGTCTTTACTTGGAGCGGAGATGGCACAGTGGTTAGAATGCAGTATTGCAGGCTAATGCAGCTCACTGCCAGGAGTTCGATCGTCACCGGCTCCATCTTTCCGAGGTCAGTAAAATGGGTCCGTAAACCACTTCAAGAGTGCTGTAAAGCACTATGAAGCAATATATAAGTGTAGGTGCTATTGCTACTACAAAGTAACATCTCAGCAAGCTGCATCTAGGCCATGTTTCTGGAATAACTTGCATTAATATATTTTTTCCAAGTTTCAGGAATATTTGATATCGTTATCTTCTGTCCATTTGCAAGAACTGTCTTATTTATTTCAGCTGGAAAAACAACACTGGTTTCGTTTGACAGTGAAGGAGGCATTCTTGCAGGT
Organism: Pantherophis guttatus; assembly: GCF_059756535.1. Taxonomy (NCBI): domain Eukaryota; kingdom Metazoa; phylum Chordata; class Lepidosauria; order Squamata; family Colubridae; genus Pantherophis; species Pantherophis guttatus. The sequence goes on from NC_142063.1 coordinate 151,552,862, forward strand.
CCATTTTTGAAGGAGGCATCCTTGCCAATGGTCCATTTTTGAAGATAGGGGCAGTAGATGTCCAGTTGCATTAGAGGTTCCAAATCAGAGGGATGGAAAACAATTGTTCCTCGGACTAATTTCAAATGATTTTAAAAGCTTTTGGGGAAAGATCAATGCAGATCTCTAGTAAAAATTCTCAGGTTCTTCTGTGCATCATATTTTAATAGAAAGAAGCAGATATTGGAAAAGTATCAGAAACACTGAGATCTCTACAATTTTTAGTTTGAGCAATGTCAAAAAGGAAAAGCCCTTGCATCAAGATGGGGAACCACAATAAGACTTGTTCTGGTTAAAATAGGAATGCATACTCCCCCACAAAGAATAGGTAAAGGTTCCCCTGCAGATGCGTGCTAGTCATTTCGGCTCTAGGGGCGGTGCTCATCTCTGTTTCTAAGCTGAAGAGCCAGCGCAGTTTGAAGATATCTCCGTGTTCATGTGACCAGCATGACTAAATGCTGAAGGCACACAGAGCGCTGTTACCTTCCCACCAAAGTGGTCCCTATTTTTCTACTTGGATTTTTTACGTGCTTTTGAACTGCTAGGTTGGCAGAAGCTGGGACAAGTAACAGGAGCTCACTCCGTTACGTGGCGCTAGGGATTCAAACTGCTAGGGATTCAAACCACAAAGAATAATCCACCCTATATTGATCACCTGAGCTGTGAGGACCTAAAAGTGTAGAAGAAAAGGAGCAGATAGACTTGAAAACAGTAAAGACACTAGAAATAAGATAACCTGGCCTTGGGTATCCACCAAACAATCAGCAGATATCAGGATTGTCCTATGATATATATGGACATAGGAACCTCCAGTGAAGAAGCAAGTGAAAAAAGGAAACAAAAAAACTCAACCAAGCCAAAGGAAGTGTCTAATTCTGAATCTTCCTACCAGAGCAGAAATGGGATGGACAAACGGAATTAGAATCTCCTCAAATGGACATTTCTTCTCAAGGAGACTAAGACATACTGCTATTGGTCCTTCCTCTGAAGGTGAAAATTGATCCATATCTTTCACATGGTACTTTTGACCTGTTTTGTAAGGGACATCTGCAGAATCCTTCACCATAATAATTAAGTAAGCTAGCCACATGTATTTATTTGATCTTTATAGGCACCCATGTCATCAAGTCAGTCTGGGAAAAATACATCATAAAACATAAAAACAAATTAAAAACAACACAAAATATATATGGTCACCAAGTAGAACTATTTCCATGGATGCTTAATATAGGTAGTCCTCAACTTACAGCTATAATTGCAACTGGAATCTCAATTGTTGAGCAGAAAAGCAAGATGTCACATGACTTCTTTGCTCAATGACCACAATTCTGGCACTCCTACTTGCAGTTGTTAAGCAATCTTGAAGGTCGTTAAGAAGATGGAGCCCCAGGTAAGTTGAGCAGGATGCCTCAGGAATGCAGGCAACCCAGGGAAGCTATATTCAGGAGCTAAAAATACTCCCTGCTGCAATTCAAACAGGATTTTCAGCCCTTGAATGAAGAGACAACAATGCATGTCCTGCACCAGGCCTCACATATATGCCTGAGGCAATGTCTTGTGATGCCTAGAAATGCTTTACAGGACATAAAGCACCCTTTCTGATGCCATTGTACCATTTTTAAACAAACATAAGTAGAGGACCACCTGTTCAGCCAAGAAATGGGGTCCTTAACACACTCAGATCCCCAGGCCCGAGCACACAATCAAATTTTCACCATCTTAAGAAAGGCCAACAGTGTGAGTATTGTTCTGATCTCTGAAGGAACACTGTTCTGGAGGGAGTAATTATGGTAGAGAAAACACATCTCCAGGTTCATACTAGCCAACTTTCCTTGGCTGAAAGGACCCATAATATTCCCAACCTCTTAGAGGGGTTCCTTAGGTCAGAGTTCACCAACCCTTCTGGGTTGGCAGCAGTGGTGGGATTCAATTTTTTTAACAACTGGTTCTGTGGGCATGGCTTAGTTGGGGGTGTGGCTTGGTGGTCATGTGACTGGATGGGTGTGGCTATGTACATAGGGACTACTCGGAGGGCTGAAAAAAGTCATTTCTGACTGGTCCTCGCACTTATGACCATCCTCACATTTATGCCCGTTGCAGCATTCTTAACCGTGTCAGTCATTTCACCACTACTTCTCTTCACCACAGTGACAAGCTAGGGGATAAAACGTAAAATGTGAGGACAGTTGTAAGTTCAAGGACTGGTCAAAAGTGCGAGGACCGGTCAAAAATAACTTTTTCAGCCTTCTGACTAGTCCATATGCACATAGGGACTATTCAGAGGGCTGAAAAAAGTCATTTCTGATTGGTCCTCACATTTTTGACCGGTCCTCGCACTTATGACCTTCCTCACATTTATGCCTATTGCGGCATTCTTAACAACTGTGTCAGTCATTTCACCACTACTTGTCTTCACCACGGTGACAAGATAGGGCGCAAAACGTAAAATGTGAGGACAGTCGTAAGTTTGAGGACTGGTCAAAAGTGCGAGGACCAGTCAAAAATAACTTTTTCAGCCTTCTGACTAGTCCATATGCACATAGGGACTATTCAGAGGGCTGAAAAAAGTCATTTCTGATTGGTCCTCACATTTTTGACCGGTCCTCGCACTTATGACCTTCCTCACATTTATGCCTATTGCGGCATTCTTAACAACTGTGTCAGTCATTTCACCACTACTTGTCTTCACCACGGTGACAAGATAGGGCGCAAAACGTAAAATGTGAGGACAGTCGTAAGTTTGAGGACTGGTCAAAAGTGCGAGGACCAGTCAAAAATAACTTTTTCAGCCTTCTGACTAGTCCATATGCACATAGGGACTATTCAGAGGGCTGAAAAAAGTCATTTCTGATTGGTCCTCACATTTTTGACCGGTCCTCGCACTTATGACCTTCCTCACATTTATGCCTATTGCGGCATTCTTAACAACTGTGTCAGTCATTTCACCACTACTTGTCTTCACCACGGTGACAAGATAGGGCGCAAAACGTAAAATGTGAGGACAGTCGTAAGTTTGAGGACTGGTCAAAAGTGCGAGGACCAGTCAAAAATAACTTTTTCAGCCCTCTGAGTAGTCCATATGCACAAAAGGACTACCCAGAGGGCTGAAAAAAGTGATTTCTGACAGGTCTTCGCACTTTTGACCGGTCCTCACCTTTATGACTGGTCATCATTTATGCCCATTGTAGCATTCTTAACAACCGTGTCACTCATTTCACAACTGCTTCTCTTCACCATGGTGACAAGATAGGGCGAAAAACGTAAAATGTGAGGACAGTCATAAGTTCAAGGACTGGTCAAAAGTGTGAGGACCAGTCAAAAATAACTTTTTCAGCCCTCTGAGTAATCCATATGCACAAAAGGATACAGCAATAGAGAGGGATGAAGGAAAGAGAAGAGAGATGGAAGAAAGAAGGAGATAGAGGGAAGGAAGAGAAGGGAGGAAGGAAGGGAAATTAGAGTAGGAGTGAGGGTAAGAGAGAGAGGAAGAGAGGACGAGAAGGAGAAAGGAAGAGGAAGTAGGGAGGAGAAGAAGCGGGGGGGGGAAGAAAGTAAGAAGGAAAGAAAAGAGAGGTGGTAGGTTTGAGGAGAAAGATTGCTGTACAGTAAAAAAGATGAAATGGAAGAATGGCAACCCCAAACAAATATAAAGATATTAAGATAAAGAATGAATTGATAAACTTTAAAGAATAAAAGAGAACAAATATGAATAAATAGCAATAATTAGAAACACACATACAAACATACAATGTATTTTCTTTGAACAGAGTATTTGGCCGGTTCACAAATTTAAACAGTGTTTAGTCATTTCAATTAAATTTACAATTTCTATATTTCCTGTTTGCCATATTTATTCCTTATCTATTTTTAAAAAAAAACAACAATATTACCCTTCATCCTCATCTCTAATCTTAATCAAATTCAATTTTTCCCTTCTATATTATACTCCTTCCCATTGTCATCTATTTTTATATCCATCCTCACATTGGTTAATTATGTAATATTACAGTTGTTTAATATAAATTCAACATTTTAATATAAATCAATTAGTTATATAACTATCTTTTTTGTATATTAATCAATATGAACATGAATATTCCAATTATTTCCATGCAATCCAATTTCTTACAAATCAATTAATTATATTTACTACTAATAATAAACCAAATAATTTCCCCCATATATTCCTCCAAACCACAACTTAAACCATTTCTGCTTTCAACACAATATGCAATTAATAGTATCTCAATTATTACAATTCCCTAGTTAAATAGAGCTTTTATTCTTTTGTGTTTTAAAATCTTAAACGCTCCTCTTTTTCCCTAAATTTCCTATTGTTTGCACCTACCTTTTTTGGTGAGGAAAAAGAAAAGAAATCTGCCTGCCTAATTTTCCAACGTTGCAGCAACAGCAAAGCCAACAGCCTGCTTTACTTTCAGTTTCACTTTTCAGGATAGCTAGGGGAAAAAAAATCTTCTCCAGCACTCTTTGCAAGCAAGCAGCAGAGCCCTGAGCAAAACAGCTGAGAACAAATCAGCTGAGAGTCGGGAGGCCGATCTAATCAAGGGGCTAATTAGCCTATGCTGAAGCTCCGTGGGCCAATAAAATTACAAAAAAACACCAAACCATTTGTTAAATTGCTGGCTCGCCCGCCCCTCGCCCACCACTATTTATTGGCAGTAAATAGTGGTGCGGAGAGGCGGGGCAAGGGGCGGGGCAAGACAGCAATTTAACAAACGGTTTTGCCGAACCGCCCAGAACCGGCAGAATCCCACCACTGGTTGGCAGCCCAGAGGGGGAAAGCGGCAGGCACGTTTACATATGCACGTACAAATGGGGCTGTGAGTGGCCGCATGATGCTAGTGGCGACTCTAGCACCTGTGCAATGCTTATGTGTGTGAGGTGTGCACACATACTGGCGAGTCATTCACGCAGCCTGGTGCCCAACAGGCCATAGCCCAGTTGTGGGCCGCAGCCCATAGGTTGGGGACCCCTGCCTTAGGTAACCCAGCCATAAGCCATGAAGAATTTTAAAGATAGCCAACACTGTGAATTGCACCCCAAAGCAAATTGACAGCCAATGCAGCTCATACAGCAGTAGTGTTACGTGTGTCCAATATTCAACACCCTTTACTACCCATACCATTGCATTCTTCCTCAGTTGAAGTTTCTAAATGCTCAAGATCAGCCCAATGTAAAATGTGTTTTAGTAATCCAGACAAGAGGGCATGATTGATTATGAACAAAGCTTCTCTGCTCCAGAAATGGACACAACTGATGCATAACTCTAAGGGGTACAAAACTCTTCTTTTACCTATTCCTCTAGCAGGAACTGTAAATCCAAGATAAGCCCCAGATTGTGCATTGGGTCCATCTGGGGAAGTGGCACCCCATCCCGGACTAGCAGGAGAAAAACCTTGTCACTAGAAAACCCAAATATCCAAATATCTCTGTCTGTTGAATCATTGTACCCTTTACAGCCTCCAGGCACTGGGTTAGGACATCCATGGCATTGCTCAGGCAGCCCAAGGTGAAAATTTAAGCTGGTCATATCAGTATGTTGGTGATACCTTACCTAAACCATCAGATCACCTCACCTAGCAGCTTCATATAGATATTAAATAGGAGAGCTGACAAGAACTGAGCCCCAAGGTAGGGGCTGCGGACTGGATCTCTTCCTCCCCATCAACACCAACTGGAAGCAACCCTGGAAGAAAGAGGAGAACTAGCAAGACCCAATGCCACCCACCTCCAACTCCCGAAGCCACTCCCGTACCTAGCCAAATGGTTCATGTGACTATAAATTGATACTATCAATAAAGGTAGTCCTTTATTGCAATTGAGCCTGACATTTCTGTTGCTAAGTGAGACAGTGATTAAGTGAATTTTGCCTCATTTTATGATCTTTCTTGGCACAATTGTTAAGTGAACCATTGCAGTCGTTAAGTTAATAACACTGTTGTTAAGTTCTTCTGGCTTCCACATAGACTTGGCTTGTCAGAAAGTCAAAAAAGGTGATCACATGCAACCATCATACATATGAATCAGTTGCCAGACAGCTAAATTTTGATGATGTGACCATGGGGATACTGCTATGGTTGTGTGAAAAAAAGGCATGTTACTTTTTTCAGTGCTATTGTAACTTTGAATAGTTCACTAAATCAACTGTTGTAAGTCAAGGACGTGGCAAATCCTGTCTAAATTTGAAATCATTATGTCATATTGAGCAGATTTTAACAACATACTTTGTAACATCACTTTCACATCCTTTCCATTCTGACTTATTTTCCCTGTAGGTTTCTCTTAGACCAACAGTCCCCAACCTTTCCAGTTTGGTGACCCAGCCCGCAAAGAGGGTGGGAGACGCGTGTGAGTGGCTGGCGCATGCTTACCTGCAAAGCTCCATTTATGAGAGCAGCACACATGCGTGCCCTCTGCTTGCACGAATGGAGGGCGCTTGAGTGGAGGGCGCTTGTGCTCACACAAGAAGTTCTACTCATATGAGCGGAGGGCACTCGTGCGAAGCTCCATTCACGCGAATGGAACTTTGTGCATGAGTGCCTTCTGCTCACACCAGTGGAGTTTTGCATGTGTGCACACACTTACCCACCACTTGCATGAGTAGAGCATCACACGTGCATGCTTGCCCATTTCTCCCGCAGCCCAGTTTCGAACAGGCCGCAGCCCAGTATTGGAGACCCACTGTCTTAGACCATAAACAGGCAGGGCAAGCAAAATGTGAAAGGTGCCTGCTGGTCCACTCTTAATAATGGTCATACAACACATTTAAATTCATAGTTGGAAAAAAAAAACAATCCCACTGATTGACAAAGAAGACATGTTAGCTGTTTTATTAAAATAATTAAGATTTTATATAAATAAATGCAAGTGACAAGGAGAAAATTCTTAAAATGTCACAATAGGAGGATTTTTTTAAAAAAAAGGTATTTTCTGATTTGTTGGTTGTTCTTCCATTAATAAAGTGCACAAAAGCATCTCGTGGATTTGAGTCTAGAAGACAAATATTTATCTGATTGAAGGTGACTTACAAGGTAGACATCTTAATTCCTGGGTCTGAACTAGCATGGCTCCCAAAGCCCTCTAGTGGCTATCAACAAAACATAATTTTTCAATGATCTTAAAACTTTTTCATTCTCTTTTATGCATAGTGAATATTGTAAATCTATTTTTTTTTCTATTTTAAGCATTCTGCATCATTCTCCTGGGAGAAATATCTTCTATGTAGAAACATCATAAGAGAGGTAGGCATATGAGAGACATTTTATTTTATACAAATCAATTCTGTTTAAAGGACCAACATTTTACTTAACAATTCTTTAATAATTCACTAGGCCTACATAACCCTCAGCAGTAACTTTTCCCCCCTTTGGACTGTGTTAAGGCAGCTGTTCTCTGAAGCATGTTAAGTCAGTAAGCCAGCAGTTTAATACCAACATTTAATGTAACAATTCTTCTTTGAAAAAGTAAATCTGACTGAATAAAACAAGATTTGCTTCAGGATGGTATGCAGAGTCAGACTGAAACTGGAAGTCTGAAACAGAAGACTTTATTTCTACAGGCATAAAGAAGAGATGTCAAGACTTTAAAATCAATCAAGTATACAATTTTACTGAAAATAAAGTTGGAGAATGCTTATTCAGTGTATTTGTTTCCAGACAGATCAACTAGTGTAATTAAATAAGCTGTAATCAGTCGTGCTCCAGAAGTTTGACACATACACCATAAATCAGAGAAGACAGTTGTATTGATTTAGAGTGCTGCTAGCATTGCTCAGCCAGTTTTAAATGACATTTCCTTTTTCCACAAATTACGTAGTTGTGTGGGGAGCCTCAAAAAATCAGTTTCTTTCAAATAATTCATGCCAAGTCGACATTATTATTCATGGAGGGTATTATATTAGGTGCCCTGAAGACTAAAGTCCTTTATTTTATCCTTTCAGATTTTATCATCACTCAATTCAGTTTGCCTTGCACAGAATTGGAGCAAGGGAAGCATCAATGTTATGGTTAAATTCCAAGATTTCTCAGGTTTGAGAAATCATTGGGACCATAAATTGGCCGACATCCTTCCCTTCAAAGTATATTGTCATAATATTGCTGTATTTACCATATTCATTAAGCAAATTATGTGCAAAGTGACCTGAACCCCACTGTGCATTCTATATTCTGATTTTGATTTGCAACTTAGTGATTTTTTTTTTCCTGGAGTCTGAGCAAAAGATCATGGTATTACCATCTGACAGTTGCATGGAATGCGGTGCTAGTTGTCTATCAAGAGGATAAAAGCAGCTTTAGGTAAGATCTTGTGAAGATCACAAGAATAAGATTTAGCTGCTCCAATGACTAGAGAAACAGTCTTCATCATAAATAGTTTGAGCCTGGAGGGAGAAGGTTCATGAAGTATTTTTCCCAATCCTACTCTTATTTTATACAGTAGAAAATCAATAATTTGGTTTAGGCCCTCAGCCCTAATGAGTTTTGTTCAGATTTTGCATCTGAATCTACACAGAAAGAAGTGTATGATCATTATTTTGATTGCCTGACAGATTTATGCAAGGTTAATTTAATCATGGTTTTACAGAGTCCAGTTTTCTCAATTTAGCACAATACAATGAACCATGAGCTAACCATGTGATTAAAATGTGGATAGATAGTGATTCATTGAATATTTTCCCATGACTCAGCTAGCCCAGTATAACTTGATCCCCGATAATCAAGTGATTCATTTATTTGATGTCAGTCTAAGAAAGTGATGGCTATAGTTAGCTCAGGGACAGTCCTTTTGACAGCGTCTCATCCATTTGGGTGCCAGCTTCACCTTCCTGTCCTTTTTTTTAAAACATTAAATGAAAATTAATGACGGCCTGATTGAGACAGAAGCCACCACAGCTATGCAGGTGAACAGATCATATTCCCTCAATGCCATAGAGTTTAAAAACCAAACATGACAAAGGAACTCCAACAGCTCTATTTGTATAGGACAGTTCTAGACTCTTGTTTTTGCATCTGGTGGCCCCTAATTAATCTATTCTGTGTTGGAGAGAGATTGGCCAAGCTAGGAGGAGGAGTCAGATGGGGAATTAGTCTGGAATCCTACATGAACACAAGAGGGCGAAGTCTGACCTCCCCTTCCAGTGCTGTTAAACCTTATCTAGACTTACTCAGGTGCAAACCATCAGTCTGAAAAGATTCTGGTGTAAAGATTTGAGCAATAAATTTGAGCCAATTGAATTCTTCATGTGTGGATCTGGTTGTTTGTGCCTCACATTCTGGGAAGGTTGCAGGACCCATTGACAGAGTTTGAGACTTGCGTGACCTGTTAGATCCAATGACCCAATTAAGGACGTTGCATTAACCTGGCCTGTTTGTATTTTACCTTTTGATAGTCCCATGTTGTACCAACCTAATCACTTACACTGGAATACACATACAGGTAGTCTTCAACTTACAATCACAATTGAGCCCAAATTTTTATTGCTAATAGTTGTTAAATGAGTTAACATTTTTATGAGCTTTATCACAGTTGTGAAATTAGTTAAATGAATCTGGCTTGTCTATGACAAAAGGTTGTGATCACATGACCCTGAGATACTACAGCCTCATAAATATGAGCCAATTGCCAAGCATTTGAATTCTGATCATGTGATCATCAGGATGCTGCAACAGTTTTAAGTGTGAAAAATGGTCATAACTCACTTTTTTTTCAGTGCTGTTGTAACTTTGAACAGTCATGAAATGAAAAGTTGTAAATCAATGTGTCAGGGTTCCAAGTAACAGCCCCAATGAAAGAAGACTCCAAGGCTAGAAATTCCTCAAAGTTCCATTTTATTAGAGATGTCATATTGGCACATCTGGAAAAACCCGAATCTGAAAGCTTCCAGGTTTTCCCCACCCAAAGGAAAGTTCAAGTCCCTGCCCAGCACCCACATGTCTATCACATGGCCCAATCAATGCACCGTCCCAACTGGAGATGCCTCCCAGTCACACCACTCCAGGTGCAAGGCAGAATGTCCTTGACTCCCAGAGAAAAGAATGTTATTATGGCTAGATATCTTCCCAACTCCATACAATCCCCCCTCCCAGTTTCCCACAGCACTAAATGTGGCAGGCTTGAAGATTCAAAGTAAAAGATGGCTTCTAGGCCTGACACAAGGACTACCTGTATGAGGACTTGACTCATGCACTCAGAAGCCACGATGGCCAACATATTGTCAATATATTAATATTCTACTAAAGTGTGGAGGGAACTACCATTCAAGCTATTTATAACCAAATGATGTTTTTCTTCACATCTTTGACTTTGTCACAGAACCATTATTTCATCTTCACAGCTGTCCATGGGAAGGCAAAAAATGTGTCACAACATTCCAGCAAATTCTAACGTACTTGTTTTTAACATAGCATTAAGTGCATGATTTGTCATTTTGCTATCATTATGCTTAGGAAGGAACACTTATACAAGGACCGAAAAGTTGATACTTTATGGATTTATTTATGGATGACGATATGTAACTTTTGGTTATATGGGAGATTCCATTCTATACCCTATAATGGGCATCTCTGCATTTGCGGAGCGGCAGAGGTAGAAGACCTGGTTTACATCCTATTTTATTGTTGTCTGTATAAGAGGGTGAGAGACAGGTACCTCGGTCTATATACTAAACGAATGATTCATTGGGAACCCCATATCAAAACAATTTACCTTATGTGCAGCCAGAATCTGAAAATAACATTTAACACAGCACAGTACTTGAGCAAAATGGTTCGGTTGAGATTGGCAAATGTGGGACTGATTGGGGTAGATTATAGGGGTGACACTGAAATATAATTTTATCATATTTTATTTATCCATATATTAAATGATTGCATTTTATTCCAATCTCATTTAAAATTGTATTTCATTCCAATTCCATTTTAAATTGTTTTTGTCAGATTTTAGTAATAATTTGTCTTTGGAACTCTGCACTTTGATCTGGCCCAAGGGCTAATCAATAAAGTAAACTAATTTAACTTTAGAGAGGGTAAAGTTACTAAATTTGTTACAGTTGTTGTGAAGTCATTTTCTCTCTTAACTGTACTTTTATTCAAAATTCCTAATAAATATCCTAATAAAACGTATATATTAAAAAAGGGAATGGATGCTAATATTTATCTTTAAGGTCACACGTAGAAGATTATTTTTGCAAATTATCCTGCTACCCGCATCAGTCTGTGTTCTTCATTAAATATAGATTTTGTGTACTGCCTGTCTTTTGCAGACACAATTCTAAGTTATTGAAAAAATACAACTTTGGAACCAGGACATGCATTTATTATCCTCACAGCATCTTTCTTTTAGTCATAGGTTTGCCATTAAAGTTAGTACAGTTTGCCCTGCCTGATCTTTATTTAACCACTCTTGCAGAGCAAGTAATATCTTCCTGAACTGCTGTTCTCTCAGCACAGCACATCCCCAAAAGTGCTAGCGCAACTTAACAAGTTCAGCTGTGACTTTAATTATCTGGCTCACAGCTGCTGCCAGTAACTGACAAGAGTTTAATTATTTTCATATTTTTGCCTTGGAAGTTGCTTGGGGCTCAGTGCCAGAAGTGTAGTGGGTAAAAGAGTTGGTGCTAGTACATTCCTTTCTATGTGTATTTCCCATTGCATGCCTCTCACTGTGTGCCTGTTTACTCTCTTGTAATCCCTTTCTCCCAATGAATGGAAATCCAAACATTAATTCTCTTCTTGCTAATTATTCCAGCAGTAGGATAAGCATTCCAAAACTGGAAAAAAAAAGGAAAGCTTGTAATCAGAGTTGTGGTCATATCATTCTCAACTTAGAAACTATGTAACTTAATAAGTTACTTGGGTCTCTCAAACTTCACGTTAAACTTTTAATGAAGTTCCCAGATAGATTCAGTTTAAAAGATTAGATACTGTAAGTGTATTATCTATTTGGTAATTGTACATTTGACAAGCAGGTGGCCATGAACAGTAGAGTTAGAGAATCTAAAATGTGCTCTGCTTCTATTCTTTGATCTATTACACTATTGGTATTTATGATATACCCTCAGTATATTTTTCTCGTAAGCATCATATTTTGTGCTTCATCAGCTTACAAGGTCTTCCATAATTACTGTTAGTCATTCCACTTCTCAGTAAAAAAAAGCAGCAATTTGATACTAAGTTCAAAGAATATGCTGTTGAACTGTAGTTGGTTTATTACAGAGGTGGGATTCACTTACCTTCCCTACTGGTTTGCAAATGTGAGTGCACGTGCAGTAGTCGTGCATTACATCTGGGCGGGTGGGCAGGGCCTCCCGTAGTCGCCGCTACCAGTTTATGCAATCCGGACAGAACTGGCTGAATCCCACCACTGGTTTATTAACATTGTGTGAACCTGGCTAGTATAATTTATAAACCAAAGTTAATGGTTTAATTTGTAAGACAAGGTTTAGGTGAGCAAGACAATTAAAATTTGTAAATTATGACTTAGTATACTGTAGGAATAATTATCTAAATGCAGTACTTATAGTATAATATTGCTTACCTGTCTTTCTCTCTGCTTGCTTCTCCCTTTTTCTGATTTTTAATATGAATCTGCTATAGCCATTGTCAATTATATTTTATATCATATATAATTCCTTGTTTTCTACATGCAGCAAATAACATATTATAAGTCTTTCTCCTGCCTTATCTTTAATTAATTTAGGTGAACCACTATAAATCCTAGTTTTGTGCAAAACATCTGAAAGACATACTCAACATGAACAAAACTACTTTCTTTAAAGCATTAATGCAGCTGCATCCTTTGCAAGATTTATATCACTGTTCTGAAAGCAGGGTCTACAGGATTAAAAAATAGAAGAAAATTAAAACATATATAAAGAAATAATAAAATGAGGTCTCCTTGTTAGCATCAAGGTTCAAACTTAAAATGATCATCTTCTTCCAAACTTTTAGATGTTATCTACTGCAGATTGATGTTATCATTTTTCTTTTATCAAGTGGATTTATCATGTTTATTCTTTTATTGAAGTTGTACATTTTATCATTTTGCTTTCAATTATCATAAACTGCATGGCGTCATTCGATTGAGAGGGTGTGTGTGTGTGTGTGTGTATGTGTGTGTACAGGTAGTCCTCAATTTACGACCACAACTGAACCCAAAATTTATGTTGCTAAATAAGAAATTAGTTAAGTGAGCTTTGTCCCATTCTAAGACTTTTCTTGCCACATTTGTTAAGTGAATCACTGCAGTTGTTAAATTAGTAACACAGTTAAGTGAACCAATGGCTTCCCCATTGATTTGGCTTGTCAGAAGGTCGCAAAAGGAGGTCACATAATCCCAGGGCACTGTAACCAGTGGTGAAATGTAAAATTTGTTACTAACGGTTCTGTGGGCGTGGCTTGATGGAGAGAGGTTAATGTGACTGGGTGGGCGTGGCCAACTTTTTTTTTTACTTTTAAAACTATTTTTTCTGCAACCTCTTCAGCTGAAGAGGTTGTAGAAAAAATGTTTTTAAAAGCCTCTGACGATCCCAGCTGAGCCACGCAATCATCAGAGGCTTATTTTTTACTTTTAAAAGCATTTTTTCGGCTGAAGAAGCTGTAGAAAAAATGCTTTTAAAAATAAAAAAAAAAAGCCTCTGATGATTGCGTGGCTCAGCTGGGCATGGGGGCAGGGGGGGGTGCAGGGATTTTTGCTACTGGTTCTCCAAATCACCCGCCGCCATCGCTACCGGATCAAGCAATCCGGTCTGAACCGGGAGCATTTCACCTCTGACTGTAACTATCATAGATGTGAGTTAGTTGTCAAGCATCTGAATGTAAATCACATGACCATGGGGTTGCTGCAATAATCATAAGTGTGAAAAATGGTCATAAGTTACTTTTTTCAGTGCCGTTGAACTAAGCGAACTGTTATAATTCGAGGACTACCTGTATTAGGGAAAGAAAAAGCAGGGCTGGAAATACATATTTTGAAAATAATTATCAGTAGGTGGCAGCACCTGGCCAATTCCATCTGAGCCGGAAAGCTAAGCAGGTCAGGACAGTAAGTGCTTGGTTGAGTTATCATTATGATATATTGGGATTGTGGCCTAAACTGGAATGTAAAAAATCTCCTGGAAATAGGTAGTGGCACTACTAGTGCCCTAAAATTGTATGGTTATTATGTTGAATCAAGCTCAAATGTAAATAGAGAAGTAAAGAAGAAAAGAAGGCTACAAAATTTGATAGGTTGTCTGAAATTTCTCTTACACCCTTTGTTTTTTTTAAAAAAGATACATCACTTCTATCAAAATTCCATTGCTGCACCCAGCAATATGGATCTGTCCTTCCAATGTTGTATAATAATTTATTTAACCACTCCATAACTCAACACTGCAAGACTGTAGGAGATATTACTGAATCATCCAAGTACAAATTCAGAACAATGCTGTAAGATTTAAAGACTAATAAGTAAATCGGTTACTAGAAACAGCTCTTGTAAAGCAAAATAGTTTGAGAGTCTAACTCCATTTACTCTATGCTTCATACATCCCTAAACCTTTTCAGGAGCTGGCCCAGAGTGTGGAGGAAACAGGACAGTGAATGAGTTTAAGCATGAGTTGAACCATACGTCACAATAGAAGCCATGGTGGCACAGTTGTTAGAATGCAGAATTGCAGGCTAACTCTTTCCACAGCCAGGAGTTTGATCCTGACCGGCTCAAGGTTGACTCAGCCTTACATCCTTCTGAGGTGGATAAAATGAGGTCCCAGATTGCTGGAGGGGTGGGCAATATGCTGACTCTGTAAACCGCTGAGATTGCACTCTAAAATGCTATTGCCATATGATGGTGCATATCCTTTCCTGACTTTGTCCATCTGGAAATCAGTCCATGCCAAGAATCTTACATTTAATAGCATTTCAGCCTGGTTTTCAGCCTGTAGTTGATCAAAAGATCTCCATCTTTCTTCCTTATTGTTTTTTCAACATGCCCTCGTCTTCTGTAAACATTTATGAAAAGTCAAATCAATAACTTTTATAAAGTTATTCCACTTGTTTTGTTGTAATACAGTAAAGTGCTTAGATTAGAATCCTTAATTGTGAGAGAGAAGTTATTTCTCAATTGCTGTGCCTATGAATGGTTTTTGGAATGGACAAGTGGGTGAGCCAATCAGAAGGCAGCTGATGGGTTTGAATCTCCAGGGCTTTTATGTTCCCTCTCCTAACTGTCACAGTTGACAGTATAAAAGGAGATTCTTGACAGAAAACCGTTGGCAGTCCAGAAAGCAGTTCAGAAGGCAATTGGCAGTTTGGAGAGTTCTATTCAGCTTTTCTGTTAGAAAACTGTGGGCAGTTTGGAAGTCAGTTAGAAGGGCAGTTCTGATGCAGTTCTGATGGTTTACAAGACTATTTCTTCTGAGGAAGAATAGACAGAACTAACATTGCTTAGTGTGATTACATATATAAATATATATCTATATATCTATATCTATCTATATCTATCTATCTATCTATCTATCTATCTATCTATCTATATGACAGGATATTTATCTTTATGTAAATAAAAATATTTATTATTAACTGCTTCAAAGGGTCATTTGTTAAAGTAGATCTTAATAGAGATAAAGGTTTACGGTACATTGATTTATTTCCTTCACAACATTAATTCAATGCTCAATTCATCTATATGAAGCCACTGGGTGAGATCATTCGTGGCTTTGGGGTGAGATATCATCAATATGCTGATGATACCCAATTATACATCTCCACCCCAGACCACCCCAGAGATGCCCTTTCCGTGATGTCCCGTTGCCTGGAGGAGGTACGGGCTTGGATAGGCAGAAACAGACTCAAACTCAATCCCTCTAAGACTGAGTAGCTGTGGATGCACCCGTTGATAGGGCTCGCAACTTGGGTGTCCTCCTGGATGCTCGGCTATCCCTAAAAGACCATCTAACGGCCGTGACCAGCGGGGCCTTTGCACAGGTTCGCCTGGTGCGCCAGTTGCACCCTTTCCTGGACCGAGATGACCTTCGCACAGTCACTCATGCCCTGGTTACTTCCTGCTTGGATTACTGCAATTCCCTCTACATGGGCCTGCCCGAGATGCACCCGGAGACTCCAGCTGATCCAGAATGCAGCTGCACAGGTTGTTATGGGAGCCCCTCGTTACTCCCATATAACACCCCTCCTGCGTGAGCTGCACTGGTTACCAGTGGTTCTCCGGGTCCGCTTCAAGGTGCTAGTCCTCACCTATAAGGCCCTTCATGACTTAGGTCCGGGATATTTGCATGACCTTCTCCTGCCTGCCTCTCACCATCCTGTTCGCTCACATAGGGCCGCTCTCCTCAGGGTTCCGACGGCGAGCCAATGTCACCTTGCTGTGCCCAAGGGTAGGGCATTCTCTGTGGGTGCTCCCACCCTCTGGAATGAAATACCTACTGAGCTCCGGACGGCTCCTGATCTCCGCTCCTTCCGTCGGGACTTGAAGACTTGGCTTTTCAAACAAATAGGCTGAGACTGATTCCGGGCTTTATTATTTACTACTAATTAATTATTTGGATTAAATTATGATTTTATTGTACTTGTTTCTTAACTTGTGTTCGCCGCCCTGAGTCCTTTGGGAGACTGGCAGCATATAAATACATGTAATAAATAAATAATAAATAAATGTACACAAGCCGTATTATAAGCTGATAGAACAGATAAATTAAGTGCTTTTGTAATCACTGAATATAACTTTTATATCTCTGATTACATAAACATATCATTTAGTGGTGGGTTTCTATTGGTTCGCACCAGTTCAGGTGAACTGGTAGCGGTAATTTGGCCTGGGTCACCGAACGGGTAGCAACCCCTGGATGGCCATGCCCCCAAACCTGTAGCCTGGTTGCCACTCGCTTGCCCCGCCTGCCTGACTGCCGGGAAGCATCTGGCAAAAAGGCAGAGACTGGGAGGTTCTTGCAGTCGCATTGAAAAAGAAAAAGCCTTCCACTGGTTGCAGGCCACCAAAAACTACCAGAGGTGGCTGAAAAAGCCACTTCCATCACATCCCATTGCCTGTTGAGTCACTCTAAGTGTGACGGAGCAGGCAATGGGATGCGCGTGTGCAGCCAGCACAAAGAACAGGGCGGCGATGGCAGTGGCTTTTTCGGTCACCTCCAATAGGCTTTTTCTTTTTCGAGAAGACTCCTAGCCGCCGCCTCTTTGCCAGCCACTTCCCAGCAGCGGCAGCTGGCTGGAGGCCGCTGAAAACTGCCTTTGAGACTCCAAACCAGCTGCCGCAGAAGGTAAGCAGCTTGAAGAAAGAGGCGGTGGGGGGGAGGAAGCAGGCCTAGGGCCGGGGCTACTGAAGGAGAGGAAATAACTAGTGAAGGGATGGCGGGGCGGCATGCAGGAGGAGGCCTTTGATAGATTAGGCCAGGCCTGGGCAGAAAATAAGTAGATAGGTAGAAATTTTTTTAAAAATCCTACCTTTTTTTGTGGGCATGGCTAGGTGGGGGGGATCCTGTGACTGAGTGGCGGTGGCCGTGAGTGATGTGAAGTTGGCCACACCCACTCAGTCACATGATCACCAAGCCACGCCCAAACAAGCCATACCCACAGAACCGGTAGTAAAAAATTTTGAAACCCACCACTGATATCATTACTGCCCCCACAAATATATCTAAGCAAGGATATGATCATTTCAAAAATATGATACTGTCACTACATTTTTGTATTTACCAGATGAGCTCTTATTTTTGAACTTTCAGACTTACCGTAGCTTGCCAAGTTCTTATCTCTAAGCTAACTGCGCATGTCCACATTCCTTCACTTTCTTTTGTCTCTTTGTTCTCCGGCCAGGAGAGGTGGCTGGGAAAGCTTTGCCAAGATGTAATTAATTAGCTAGTAAGATGTTTTATTTTCTTTATAACAAATAAATGAGGTTTTCTTAGAAAATACATCTTCGGGTTTATTTTCTTAAAGTATACTTCAAGGAAATGGTCACGATCCATTCTCTAATCAAGGTGCAATTACCCAAAAGCAGAATGGGATTAATTGCCACCCTGACAGACACATATGATGATATACAGTAAATTATTTTTAATAGGAATGCATTAGCAGAAAGATAATATATTTCACTATGTTCTTGCAAATTTATATTACTATTTTAAATATGCAATGGTTGAGCTTAGTCTATATTTGGCAAGCAACTGCTTGTTCACTGAATATATTCCCATTGGCCAAATAGGACAGAATTAGCTAAGCTCACACAATGCTAAGCCATAACGTGTGGTTGATAAACTACAATAGGTAAGTTTCTACAAATTGCCTAAATCCAATTTAAAGTAAGCCACAGCAGCCAATAACAGACATAAAGTCTGACTGATTGAAACAAGAGTAATACTATGTTCAGAGGTGGGATTCAGCCAGTTCAGACAGGTTCGGGCAAACTGGTTGTTAAAATTCTGCCCCATTCGGTGAACCAGCTAATCCCACCACTGGCTGGCCCCGCCTCCGCCCATTTTTCGGCCAATTTTTCGCCGGTTTTTCAGCCTTTTTCAGGTTGCTTTTTGGCCATTTTTCAGACCACAATGTAGCCCCCAAAATAGCCCCCAAAATGGCCTGAAAAACAGGCAAAAAACAGCAGAAAAACGGACCAAGTGGGCGGGGGAGGGGCCAGCCAGTGGTGGGATTAGTTTGAACTGGTCAGAATTGCTGAATCCCACCTCTGCCTTTGAGGTGAGTGGCCGGGAGGCGGGGCTGGGTGTGATGAGTGACGTTGAGTTGGACACACCCTCCCAGTCACATGACTACCCGGCCACGCCTACCCAGCCAGAGAACTGGTTGTTAAATTATTTAAATCTCACCACTGGCTATGCTATAATCTTGCCTGATTTTGCTTAGCATATACAGGTGAAACTCAAAAAATTAGAATATCGTGCAAAGGTTCATTTATTTCAGTAATGCAACTTAAAAGGTGAAACTAATATATGAGATAGACTCATTACATGCAAAGCGAGATAGTTCAAGCCTTGATTTGTCATAATTTTGATGATTATGGCTTACAGCTCATGAAAACCCCAAATTCACAATCTCAGAAAATTAGAATATTACATGAAATCAATAAAACAAGGATTGTACATAGAACAATATTGGACCTCTGAAAAGTATAAGCATGCATATGTACTCAGTACTTGGTTTGGGCCCCTTTTGCATCAATTACTGCCTCAATGCGGCATGGCATGGATGCTCTCAGCCTGTGGCACTGCTGAGATGTTATGGATGCTTCAATAGCAGCCTTCAGGTCTTCTGCATTGTTCGGTGTCATCTCTCTCATCTTTCTCTTGGCAATGCCCCATAGATTCTCTATGGGGTTCAGGTCAGGTGAGTTTGCTGCCCAATCAAGCACAGTAATCTCATGGTCATTGAACCAGGCTTTAGTACCTTTGGCAGTGTGGGCAGGTGCCAAGTCCTGCTGGAAAATGAAGTCAGCATCCCCATAAAGCTCATCTGCGGAAGGAAGCATGAAGTGCTCCAAAATCTCCTGGTAGATGGCTGCGTTGACCCTGGACTTAATGAAGCACAGTGGACCAACACCAGTAGATGACATGGCTCCCCAAATCAACACAGACTGTGAAAACTTTACACTGGACTTCAAGCATTTTGCAGTGTGTGCCTCTCCATTCTTCCTCCAGACTCTGGGTCCTTGGTTTCCAAATGAGATGCAAAAGTTGCTCTCATCAGAAAAGAGGACTTTGGACCACTGAGCAACAGATCAATTCTTTTTTTCTTTAGCCCAAGTAAGACGCTTCTGATGTTGTTTGTTGTTCAGGAGCGGCTTGACAAGAGGAATACGACATTTGAAGCCCATGTCCAGGATCCATCTGTGTGCAGTGGCTCTTGATGCACTGACTCCAGCCTCAGTCCACTCCTTGTGAAAGTCCCCAACACTTTTGAATGGCCTTTTCCTGACAATCCTCTCCAGGCTGCGGTCATCCCTGCTGCTTGTGCACCTTTTTCTTCCACACTTTTCCCTTCCACATAACTTTCTATTAATGTGCTTTGATACAGCACTTTGGGAACATCCAACTTCTTTTGCAATTACCTTTTGAGGCTTTCCCTCTTATGGAGGGTGTCAATGATGGTTTTCTGCACAACTGTCAGGTCAGCAGTCTTTCCCATGATTGTGATTCCTACTGAACCAGACTGAGAGACCATTTAAAGGCTCAGGAACCCTTTGCAGGTGTTATGGCTTAATTAGCTGATTAGAATGGGACACTTTGAGCCTAGAATATGGAACCTTTTCACAATATTCTAATTTTCTGAGATTGTGAATTTGGGATTTTCATGAGCTGTAAGCCATAATCATCAAAATTATGACAAATCAAGGCTTGAACTATCTCGCTTTGCAATGTAATGAGCCTATCTTATATATTAGTTTCACCTTTTAAGTTGCATTATTGAAATAAATGAACTTTTGCACGATATTCTAATTTTTCGAGTTTCACCTGTACAAACTCACATAAGTTTTAGTTTTATGTGCAAACCAGGCCAGAATGACATATTCAACAGATCAATTATAAACAACCAAGCTTGACATTATGTATGAACACAGGCTGTACATCAAGCTAATATAATAGTTCATAAAATGGACAGTAATACTCAGATATTCCAGCAGTGGGCAGACATCGCAAAGCATTCTTTTTTAAAAAAAATTGATTCATTTTACATTTTTGTTGGAAACTTCAATGAGTACCATATAGCTTCTGTATTTTGAATAGGAAAATGCTGGACTAAATGTCTCACCATCTACTTTCAGTTTTTTGTTTGAATATGAAGCACTGCTTAAAAAAATACCTTACAGAAGTATTTCATCTTAGAATAAAGAACTAATAGGTTAGAAAACGACTGGTTAGAAAGTATTTCTTTGCTAGTTTGCTTTTTATATCATCTAAATCAGGGGTGTCAAACTCGATTTCATTGAGGGCTGCAACAGGGTTGTGTTTGATCTGGGGGGGCATGGAGTGGGCGTGGCTAGGGGCGTGGCCAGCTTGACATAACTCGTGTCAGAGGTGCCTGTTGTGGCCTGAGTGCTCTGCCAGAGAAAACGGGCTCCCATGCTCCATTTTCACTGGCAGAGGCACCATGGGCAAGTCCTTCACTGTTTCCAGGGTGGCCCCATGGGCCACATCTAAGCACCCCATGGGCCTTGAGTTTGACACCCCTGATCTAAACTTAGAACTTGTACGTACTTGCTGGTAAGAAATCCACCCAACTACTATATTAGGAAAGATTTCAACAAAATTATGATGATCTACATTTACCCCAATTTAGGCCATATTGCAAATATAATAAATTCAAAATAAATATCTCTATGGAAGCATTGCTTCCCTAATATGTCATTTAGATCATTTATATTTCGCAAGATTTCTTAATTTTTCCTATGTGTTAGCAAACTAAAAAGCACAATAAATAAATACCTAAACATTCCACAGATTCCAGTTAGAGAGATTTGTATAAGTTATCTGGTTAATAATATAATACTGGTTTTAAGGATGACAACTACAGCAAGACCCAAAATGGAAAGGTTCAACTCTATCCACAATGGAGGAATGGGTGGTGGAAAAGATGAAACTTGTGGAGATGGCTGAATTAATTTCTCTGCTTAGAGGGGGGAAAAAACTAATATCTACATTTATGACTGACTGAAAACCCCTTATAGACTTTTTTGCATGAAAAGGAAAAGAATGCATTTATGATTTGTAATTTTGATGAGAAGAAAATGGGAGAATAGAAGAAAAGCGAGCTTTTTTATTATAAAGTAAGACATAACTTTGAAATTTAAGACATAACTTCAATTTATTGAAAAGGAAATTGGAAGCTTCTAATTTTTATTCTTTTTAAACTTTTGCTTGTTTTCTTTCTTCTTTTTTACAGTTTCTACTTTCTCATTCGTTTTTGTGTTCTTTGTAAAACTTTTAATAAACTGTTTATTTTTAAAAAGGAAAAATTTGTTTCCTTTCTCAATTATAACAGTGAAACCAAAACATGTATTTATCTACGTATTTCCCAAAGCAACTAACATGTTCACACAGAAAAGAATAAGGCAGCCAGTAAGGTCATTTTTAAAATCACCAAGATAAAACAGTAGAAAAATTGTATCAAAGAACATAGAACAGAGTTGGAAGGGCCCTTGCAGGTCCATTCCAACCCTCTGCTCAAGCAGGAGACCCTATACTAGGGCTGTCAAACTCGCAGCCCATGGGCTAGATGTATCATGTGCTGCCCACCCCTGGTTTAGCAAAGGGGGGAAAAGTCGCAATACATCATGTGACGACACCGTGACGACGCGAGTTTGACATCCCTGCCTTATACCAGGGGTGAAATCCAGCAGGTTCTGACAGGTTCTGGAGAACCAGTAGTGGAAATTTTGAGCAGTTCGGAGAATACCACCTCTGGCTGGATCCAGAGTGGGGTGGGAATAGAGATTTTGCAATATCCTTCCCTCGGAGTGGGGTGGGAATGGGGATTTTGTAGTATCCTTCCCCTGGAGTGGGGTGGGAATGGAGATTTTGCAATATCCTTCCCCTGCCATGCCTACCAAGCCACACCACGCCCACCAAGCGACACCCACAGAACTGATAAGTGAAAAAAATTGGATTTCACCACTGCCCTATACCATTTCAGACAGGTAGCTGTCCAGTCTCTTCTTAAAAGCCTCCAGTGATGGAGCACTCAAAACTTGAGATGACAGATTCACTTAACAATAATGTTACTAAGTTAACAGCTGCAATGATTCACTTAACAACTGTGGCAAGAAAGGTCGTAAAATGGGACAAAATTCACTTAACAAATGTTTCACAATTTTGGGCTCAATTGTGGTCATATGTCAAGGACTTCCTGTAACCACCACTTCAGATTTGTAGAAATCAGTCTTTATAAGCATGTTTTATGAATCCAGCCTCATCTCCTAGAAATCAGACAAACATGCAGAAATCAGTGTACATTCTGAAACACAACCAAAATGCCAGACTTTTCAAAATGCTTGAATATTTTGCAATTAAAATATATGGAGATTGAGACAACAGTGGGTTTTATCTAACTTCCCATGCAGCATTACAAAATTAGTCTGCAAATTAAATTCTATTCATAAAAAAACAATTCTTGAAAGCGCAACAAAAGAAAGATTTGAACTGCAATGAAAGAACAACAAAAGACCCTAACACGCAACTAACAGCCCTTCCAGAACACCACAAACCTCATGCAACACTTTCACAGAACTATATTAATGCTTTCAGTGCTATTCCCCTTAGGCTGTGGGGAATAAGGGAGAGGATCATCCAGCTGACCAATAGGAAGCAGAAAACAAAAATTACAGCAGCTTTCTGTCTCTCCGGTCTCACTACATTTGTTTTTATAGTAAGGGAAAACATGATTGGGTGAGGGCAAATGGCAAAGCGACTACTGGAATACTTCAAAATAACATGGTTTGGCAGACAGCAAAGTACTATGTATGGCACTTTAGTTCAAGAAAGGAGAGCCTAAATGCTAGGAAGCAGATAAAGATAAGAGTTCCCACAAACAGAAAGTAGCTACACTTCATAGTTCCAGAGAAAACACTGCAAAACCATTATTTTCAGCTGAACCAAAATTTAATTTAATTTAATTTAATTTAATTAATTAAATTTAGTTTAATTAATTAAATTTATATGCCGCCCCTCTCCGAAGACTCAGGGTGGCTCACAATACATTTCAAAAAATCATTATAAAAAAACATTGAAAAATTAAAAACATTAAAAACCTTAAAAACTCATTCACACCATTCATGGGCAGATCTTGCCAGATCACAAGAGCGAGATCAACGGCCCCAGGCCTGCCGGAAAAGCCAGGTCTTAAAAATTAATTAGCGTAGCCTGTGAAGGCCTCCAAAAGCTGCAGAATCATAAGAATACAGATCAGTGCAGCTCTTGTGCACGGAAAGATTTTAGTATCTACAGCCAAGAGAAATGATAATGGCAATGGGAGCTGCCACCAGCATGAATACTGGTCAGTGTGCATTCTTCCATTAAAAAGGACATCATGCCTCACATATGTTTCTCAAAATGAAATTACACTGTCATATTCAAGTGTATCCTTCTGAATTTCTCAGAGGCTTAAAGAGAGTTACTTTGTTGGAAACACAAGCAAGTCCAATTAGACTTGAACTGTTGTTTCTGGTGTTCTTAAACAGGGTGATTTAACACAACATTTGTATTCTTCTTTGATTCCATCTTTCCGGAGATCCTGAAAATAGATAGATAGATAGATAGATAGATAGATAGATAGATAGATAGATAGATATAGAGCAAAACTGTGAGATGTAAATGCCTTATTCCCTAATGTGTAAATAATGTATATATGGGATATCAGGGGTTAACTTATTCTTTGACTCTTAATGTATTCATAATTCACCACTCCCACTTTTGGCTCCACCCTTTGTATATATAAGGAGCCACCTTCACCATTTTCTTCGCTTCTATCTGTGAATATTCAGTGAATATAGAATGCCTATTATAATTAAAGAGAAATATATTTAAACCTCTAACTCTCATTATTATTATTGAGTCTGATCCTAAAAATATTGCAACAAACTGGTAGCAGAGGATGGTTAATTGACTCAATAAATACCTAAAAATGTCTAAGAAAGATAGGCCCAACACCAGGGCCTACAGCAAAGAAATAGACACTGAACAAGAAATAATCAACGAATCCACAAACGCGATTTCGAGAGAATCCGAAGAATACACCACTGAAGAAGAAGAATTAATAAATGAAAATGATGGCCAGGAGGAAATCGAAATAGAAAATAACGAACTCAGGTCAGAGATACTGAAGTTATTAAAAAGCCAGAAGAATGATAAAAGACTCATCGCGAACCTCCAAGAAATGCTGAAGAACAGCGGAGCAGCGAGAGAGAAAAACATCGCTAAAGAGAAACCCAAAGACCAAAAAACTGTGAGTGATATGACTACAGAGAAAGTCGTTATGAAAAAGAAAAAATGTGATCCCGCGCGAAATTTTGAATGGCAGCCATCTTGGTTTCAACAAGCCTCCAAAGAGAGCGAAGCAGAGCCAATCAAAATGCTCAGTTCAAAATTTCTGGCGCGAAAAACGTTATCAGACAACGAAAGTGAAAAGGAGGATTCAAACTCTTCGGAAGAGCCAGAATCAGAAAATGAAGACGACTTAACGAAATCCCAAGTAAAGTCAGCAATGAAGACGCTTTTTGCTGCATTTGGGCCAAAATTAAAAATTTCCAAAGCGCCAACGAAGAAGCAAGCGAACAAGCCGATACTTCAAGACCTGCACGCTCCCATCCTGACTTCGAGAACGACGACGCCCGAGCCCAGAGAGCCATGTCGATTCCGCCCTACACCGCAAACCGAAGCAAGTGCCAACGCACCCAAAAGAAAGAAAAGAACAGTCGCCGCCATCAGAACTCCTAAGACCGAGCCAGAGACCGACTCGTCTGAAGAGGAGCGGAGCGAGCGAGCTACAATGGAGAGAACCTTCCACGACGACATCAAAGAAGAAATGAACAACGCGCATGTGCGAAACTACGTAGACGGTCCGGAAAGACTTGAACTGGCCAGAGAACCGCGCAGACTCGTTGCGAGCATCCCCATGCCGTTTTGCAATTTCCTACACTTGCGAGACCACGGACTACCTCAGGTTGTAAGTAATGGACAAAATAATGTGGGTAACTTACCCAGTGACTTCCCAAAACTTAGGGTTGATGGCATTAATTTACAAGAATGGTATCAACAGCTTCAGGTTGTCTTTATGAAAGAAAATTTACTATTTTTTATCACTAGTCCCCCAAGAAGACCTTGGACTTTAAAAATAGATTGTTTACACCATAAGGCATTTTTCTTAATAATATCTAGCGTGTCTCCTGCAATGTATCATAGCATCAAACCAAATCTAAGTGTTTCAGAAATAATTCAATGCATGTTTAATTTGTTTCACAGCGATAGTGTAGCTACCACCACAAGAATGTCTAAGGACTTCTTTTCTTCCAGAGTAAAACCAGGGGTTTCCATAAGTGAGCATTTAATATCTTTAAACAAAATAAGAGCTGAGCTGCATTTGAGGGGGGAAGTGATTTCAGATCAAACAATGAAAAGTGTTATTATCAACTCACTTGATTCATCATGGGATAGTTTTATGTCACACTTAGACACCATCAATCTAGGATATTTATCAATAGAAAGTCTGTCTAACAAATTGATAGCAGAAGACAATTCAAGAAAAAATCGTTATAGCAATCACACAGAACACAAATCTTTTAGGAAGGTAGCTTTCCAAGAAAAATATAATGAAACTTTTAAATGCCACAATTGTGGGTCCAGGGAACACAATAGAAGAGATTGTCCCAAAATTTCAAAGGAAAGACATAGGTCAGAATATAGGAATAAATACAATTATAGACAGTCTTCCACAGATAGACATAAATATAGAAGCCCACCAAATTACAGAGAAAGTAGAGGGGGCAGAGAAAATTCAAAAGAGAGAAAATCTGGTTCACTGAATGGACTAAATAAACAAGACAGCACTAAAACGCAACAAAATGAGAACAATAATTGGCTTATTGATTCTGGGGCAACTAATCACACCACTAATAACAAAAATATATTGTCTTCATTTACAGAAGATAAGTTTGTAATAAAGGTAGCTAATCAAGAAAAAGTTCAAGTATTAGGCAGAGGGAATGTGACCTTGCCTGGTCTAGGAAAAATAGAGGGGGTATTGTTAATACCAGAAATACCTCATAACATACTAAGTGCCATAAAACTAAGCAGAGATTCTGACATCAATATAGTTTTCTCAAAGGGAAAAGCAACTTTAGAGAAGAATAAAACAAATGTAGGCACTGTGATGATTAAAGGAGGCCTACCCTATCTGATAACAAAAGAAAGATGGTTACATAACATTGATTCAAATATGGAAGATTGTATTGAGGCAGATGATGAAAATATTAGTAACAGTGACAATGATGAATGTAAAATATCTCATGATCACACAGATACACACAATGAGAAGAAACCAAAAATAGGTAAACCAATTCATGACGAGTGTGCTCATATCTTACATAGGAAGTTAGGACATGCAAGTTTTCCTGTAGTACAAAAAATGACTGAACACGCAGAAGGTGTCAAAATAAAAAATTGTGAAAATTATTTGGAATGCTCAGTATGTAAATCTACTAAATTAAAAACTAGTCCCAGGCCAAAAAAATCCACCAGATCAACTAACAAAATTTTTGACTTAGTACACATGGACTTAGTTGGCCCATTAACTCCATCAATCACTTATAGAAAACGTTACTTCCTAACAATAGTAGACGATTACAGTCGCTATGGTTTTGTTTACACATTAAAACACAAGGATGAAACCTTTCAAAAATTTAAGGAATTTTACAAACGCATAGAAACACAACATAATATCAGAATAAAACAAATTATGACAGATAGGGGATGTGAATTCATGTCTAAAGAATTCTCCCAATGGTTAAAGGATAGAGGAATGCTACATTACACGTCCAGTCCATTTTCTGCGTTCCAGAACGGGATTGCAGAGAGAAAGAATTCCACATTACAAACCATGATTAGGTGCACATTAGAGGATGCTGGTTTAGGCAAACAATTTTGGTCAGAAGCCCTACATTATTCAAATTACACTCAAAATAGAACCTGGTCCAGTATTGTGAATAAGACACCATATGAGGTGATGTATAATAGGAAACCAAAATTAACACACATGCACATATTTGGGGTCACTGCAGATGTACACATACCCAAACAGTTGAGAAGAAAGGGAGAAAACGTATCCAGAAGACTAAGATTTATGGGATATGAAACTGGCACCAAAGGGTACAGATTCATTGATAATAATAATAAATTTATAGTTTCCAGAACAGCTGTGTTCCATGAACAGGCCAACTGGTCTAAATTACATCTTAATGAAATATTTCCAAATAAATGCAAAGATACCAAATCTCGTGAGGAAGGGACAATAGAAAATCAAAATGTCAACAAAAATAAAAACAAGACCAAAACATGGACAAATAGTCAACACAAAATAAAGACAGACACATTAACAAAAAAGGAAGCAAGATATTTGCATGACTACCATAGCAAACCAGAAAGAGCTATTAGGAACAACAGAAATCAAATACCAAATAAATACAGAGATTACATAATGCATATGGATGGTGAACAAATAACACCTAATACATATGAGGAAGTATTAAAACTCCCTCGTGAAGAAAAGGAAAAATGGGAACTAGCTATGAAAAAAGAGATGGAAAGTTTGCAAGGATTAAATGTATTCACACCTGCGATTGCACCTAAAGATAAAACAATTATTGGTACCAGGTGGATTTATAAAATTAAGAACTTAGAAGGAGGCAATACCTTATACAAAGCTAGATTGGTTGCACAAGGTTATGCACAAAAATATCCGGAGGACTATACAGATACATACTCCCCCACAGTAAGAACAGAGAGTGTTAAAACAGCTCTAGTAGTAGCATCCGCACTCAATCTTGATGTATTTCAATATGACATACAGACTGCGTACCTACACGCAAAACTAGATAAGGAAATATATGTAAGAGCACCTCACAGTCAATACACTAATAAAAATGAAATTTGGCTATTGAACAAGAGTTTATACGGATTAAAGCAATCTGGCAAAAGATGGTACGATTGCTTGGTAAAAGTACTTAAGACCATGGATTTCAACGCTACCACTGCTGATAACTGTTTCTTTGTCAAAAAGAGTGATGATCACATTGAATTTGTATTGATTTATGTAGATGATATTTTATATATAGGAAAACACAAAGAGAGAAGAGAAATCTTTGTAAACAAGTTAAATGAACATTTCTCGTTGAAATCTCTAGGTAAAGTAAACAAATACCTTGGTGTGCAAATTAACAAAACTAGAAGGGGATTCAAACTTACTCAGAAAGATAAGATTATTGAACTTCTAAACAAATGCAATTTAAACAATGCCAAACCCTGTGACACTCCTATGCAAACTGATTTCCTTAGAAATACTGATGAATCTTCCCCTGAATTCAAAGATAATACATTTTATAGATCAGTCATAGGTTCACTTCTTTATATATCTAATTGGACCAGGCCAGATATTGCATTACCACTCAATTTATTATCAAGGCACGTTAGCAAACCAACAATGTATCACTGGGAAGCTGTCAAAAGAATTTTAAGATATCTGAAAAGTACATTAGACTTTTGCCTAGTATTAGAACCTAGTGATAATAAAGAACCAAGACTTACATGTTACGCAGATGCGGATTGGGCTGGAGATATATCATGCAGAAAAAGTACTTCTGGTTATATTTTTCTGTTAAATGACTGTCCAGTTTACTGGTACACTGGTAAACAAGAACTGGTAGCCACTTCAACCACAGAAGCGGAATATGTTTGTTTATCCAAAGCTGCAAATAACCTTGTATGGTTTAATGATTTAATTTCAGATGTTTGGAAAAAACCTGCTTTACCTTTTGTTATGCATGAAGACAATAAAGCGGCCATTGAAATATCTAGATCCGATGCCATTGGACAAAGATCAAGGCATATAGATATAAAATTTAAGCATGTGAGACAATTGTCTCAAGATGGATTTATCAAAGCAGTGCATTGTGATACCTCTGAACAATTAGCTGACATATTGACGAAGCCTTTACCTTCTAAACAGCACAAATATTTAACTTCCAAATTGTATGTCTTATATTGTCCTGAATCTGAATGTAATTGGTGTTGTATAGCGAACCGGCATTTAGAGGGGGATTTGTGAGATGTAAATGCCTTATTCCCTAATGTGTAAATAATGTATATATGGGATATCAGGGGTTAACTTATTCTTTGACTCTTAATGTATTCATAATTCACCACTCCCACTTTTGGCTCCACCCTTTGTATATATAAGGAGCCACCTTCACCATTTTCTTCGCTTCTATCTGTGAATATTCAGTGAATATAGAATGCCTATTATAATTAAAGAGAAATATATTTAAACCTCTAACTCTCATTATTATTATTGAGTCTGATCCTAAAAATATTGCAACAAAAACATCTTTTAGTTCTATAGTACCAAATGTATTCAGATGTCTATGATCATTTGTTATTACTTATAGCTTTTATGTATACTGAGAGCTTATGCACAGAAGAGAAATTCCTTTTGTGTCCAATCACACTTGGCCAATAAAGAAATCCTATCCTATCCTATCCTATCCTATCCTAAACTGAGGATGAAGAACCAACCATTTTGAAGAGTAGTGTAATGTAATATTATATTAATTCAGATTCCAAAATAGACTAGGTTTAAGTTTCAAGACAATGACTCTGTTCCTATACATGCTATACCCAAAAGGAAGAACAAAAAAGCTTATGAACTAATCTTACTCCTCTTTGAACCTTCATTGTGATTATTGGTCCAAGTTAAAAAATGTACCTAAAGCTCAGCATGCTATCCAATTGAAAATAACTCCAGTAAAGTATAGTGGAGAAGGTTCTGCACTAGGACCGAATGACTCTTCAACATGCTCCAAGGGGTTATAGCAGGAACAACTGGAAGAGTGACTTTTTATGCTGGGTCTTGAACTCCTAATTAGAATGAGGGAAACCCTGAATAGCTCCAGGAAGTAAATAAACAATATTTGGGTTGAAGAATAACCCACATTTGAAAATTAAACAAGTCTTTAAATTCCAGTTTCTGCAAATGAGGAACCAGGGCTGCTCCCGATTCAGATAACACCATGATCCTCAGGAAGTGTCTGCCCTTTTAATGAATCTTATAATAAAATAGCTTCAGGGGACACCATCATGAATTCTTTATAGGTGCTTAGTGTGTTGGGCGAACACAGCTGGTGAGTTATCATGCAATTAAACGCTCACCAAGACACACAAAGCATCTGCAGCAAACCAGGAACGGAGTCAAAATGATGGCACTGATGTCACACAGCAAACTCCCCTCTGTCCTGATCTCCCAGCATCTGCCACAAGTGCAACTCTTCTTGCCTCATGAAGGTTACAAAACATGTTTTACATCCTATTTGCTTCCCCGTTCAGGGACGCTTAAACTTATCCATAAGCCTTGTAGCTGAGCCAATGGGCCTCTCTTCCTACCCTTAGGGCTCCAGTTGATTAGAAGGCATTTAAAAGAAGTGTTTCTTCATTCAGCAAAACAAAACAAAACAAAACCACACAACTATTTTGGCAGCGTGCTTACTCTGCAATTTCGGGTTAAAAGTTTTCCCCGTGCAGAATGGGAATCAGAGCACACCCCACATGGACCCATCTGACTTTTGTTGCCCAAAGCTTCCGCTGCTGCGACCTAATTTTATTTTTATTTTTTTGAGGGAGGGGGAGGAGAAGGTAGGCTATCCTACAGCTCAACTTAGGCACAGACCTTGCACACCTGTTTATATTTTATGGGGTGGGGGGAGGAAAACCCACGCTCCATATTTTGCTCAAAGCAGATGGGCTCCTTGCCTTCCCTGATGTCCTATTATTTTTCTCCACAATGTGACATGATTCTAGGGATGGGTACACCGACCTCTTAAAAAGCCATGCCTAAATTCCCAATCGACAGGCAACGCTTTGTTGTTGTTTGGTTTCCTGCAAAGAGAGCTAGAAAGTTCGATTCGTTGCAAGCAACACAAATCATCCATCAGATCTCGACATCCCCCCTACATCCCCAGGTTAAAAAAAAAAATAACCCCCCCCCCCAACATCCAGCACCCCCAAGGAAGAAATCTGCCCGGCCCGGAATCCACCCTTCATTCCTTCCGCGATCGAACGGGGGGGGGAGAGAAAGGAAGGGGGGGCAGAAGCAGCTGCATCGGGGAGCGTTAGGACTCGCCTGCGTCCAGCTGGTTGACAATCCCGCCAGCCAATCAGGGGGCGCCTCCTTGAAGGACTTGTGACAGGCAGGGAGGCCCCTTTCGCTGAAGCTTGGCAAGCTGGCGAGGCTGGGCGGGCCCAGCTTGGCTGTGGCTGCTGCTGCTGCTGCCGCCGCTCAAGGGAGGGGTTTAGAATAGCATCCATAGCGCTGACCGGCCACATTCAAGGCACATCAAGCTCGCCCGGCACTCGCGCGCGCCTGAGCATCTTCGGCGGCGGAGGCGGCGGCAAGCGAGGAGGAAAGCAAAAAAAAAAAAAAAGAAAGAAAAGAAAAAAAAAGGTGGGGGTGGGAGTGGGAGAAGCTGAGCCAGACAAAGCAAAGATGGCAGGGATCCTGGCTTGGTTCTGGAACGAGAGGTTTTGGCTGCCCCACAATGTCACTTGGGCGGATCTGAAGAACACCGAAGAAGCCACCTTCCCTCAGGTGGAGGACCTCTACTTAGCCTTTCCCCTGGCCTTCTGCATCTTCATGATCCGCATGCTTTTCGAAAGGTGAGGTGGCATCGCCTTCCTTCGTCCCCGCGTCCGTCCGTTTTCCCCCCGCCCTATCTCACCTCAGCCTCCGGTGGGAAAAGTCCGCTCCTCCCGTGAACAACGGGCGTACCCGGCTGGCTGGGGTGTCGCGTTGGCCTCTTTGGGTTGGTTGGTGTGTGCCTGAAGCTATAGATATAGATACAGGGTTCTTTCCCTACCACCAATCTATATATCTATCTATATATCACCATATATATATCTATATATCAGTATCTATCTATATCTATCTATCTATCTATCTATCTATCTATCTATCTATCTATCTATCTATCTATCTATCTATCTATCTATCATCTCACTATATATATATCTATATATCAATAGCTATCTATCTATCTATCTATCCACACACATATACATATACATATATATATATATAATATATATACACATCCCTTATGGCACGTGCCCCCCCCCACCCCAATTTAGTCTGTTGAGTTAGGACTATGGGGTGGACAGATCAAACTTCCCTGGAAAAAAAGAGGAGAGGGGAGGGAGGAATGTGCTTTCCTTAACATTTGTTCTAGTCCAGGGTGTGATCATTGGATTTGTAAAGCAAAAATAATAATAATAATAATAATAATAATCCAACATCAACAACAAGAAAAGCATTTATTTTGGCTGGGGAGCATCTGAGTTCATTGTAGATCCGCTCTTCTGTAGTATCGGAGCAGGTGGTTTTGTGATGGGCAACATGCCCACATGATGGCATTCAAAGGCAAAATTTCATTGACAGGCATCAGCCAGTCTGCTGGTATCAAGAGTGGAAGAATGGGGATTTGTGTATGTGTGTGTGGTTTTACCCTGTGGAGAATGATATGCTTCGGAAAAAGCCAAACTCTTGTATCTTGTTAGCTGAGTCAACTTCTTTTGAACAGCCTCATAGCTTTGTGTTTCAGATAAATATAGCAGGATTCAGTGGAATGTACTGAAGATAGGCCCTCGGACTCCAAACACTGTTTTTTAATAGCAGGATTAGGAAGGAGAAACTATAAAGTGCATTGAAAGAAAAAAAAATGCTTTCTTTACGTAGCCATAGCCTTAAATGAGTTTTTAAAATAATTAGTTTAATTCCAAGCTAAAGCTACAGAATTTCAAGCAGGTAAAAACAAATAAGAGTCATGAGCCCTGGATCAGAATAGGTTTTAAATAACTTTTCAATATTGTTCAATTCTAAAAATAAATCTCTACTTTTTATGAGCAAGTGATTTGTACATTGTTATACCGTGTTTCCCCAAAAATAAGACCCTGTCTTATATTTTTTTGAACCCTGAAATAAGAGCTTAGCCTTATTACCATGCGCTCAAAAGCCCGATTGGGCTTATTATCAGGCAGTGTCTGATAATCAGGGGGAAACAGGGTAGTTAATAACCAAAAAGGATTAGGGTTGTGAATTTACTTGAAAGAGTAATATGTTCTTGTCACAAACTAGATTGCATTAATAATGAAGGTACAGTTCCTGTTCGTTTTTAGTCCTTAACTCAAAAAAAAAAAAAAAATCACCACAGGTAAAATGTCTGTTGATCAAATTAGCAATGTAATGCATCATAGTTCCTAAATCCTAATGTAAACTGGTAAAACATTGTAAATGTCACCCAATCCACAGAATGAAGATAGTATACAGTAAAAGGGGTTGTTTGTTGTTGGAAAATTGCTTAGATATTCTGCACAATTCTTTTCCCAATCCTTTAGAATTGATAATGTTTAGAATTTTACTTTTTTATTCCAGGTTTCCAGGTTATACAGTCAACCAAAATTGTTAAGATTTTCTTCGTCATTGATTTGTTTAATATCCTGACTGTGTATAATATATCAAAGCTCCTTAATCTGACATACTAGATCCGCGATGGCGAACCTATGGCACACATGCCAGAGGTGGCACACAGAGCCCTCTCTGTGGGCACATGTGCTGTCGCCAGCTGCTCTTCCGAGTTCTGTTGCGTACATGCGTGCCAGACAGCTGCTCTCTTTCTGGTTCCGTCGCGCACATACTTACATGAAACTAACCCACAAAATTGCTGTATTGGTAATTGCCATACCACAGCCTAGCACAGTGACGGCTAACCTTTTCAGCACCGAGTGCTGGAACCCAGAAGAGAGCAGCTGACTGATGTGCATTTGTGCGGCAGCCAACTCCTTTTCCGGGTTCAGTCACGCGCATGTGCACCAGCCAGCTGGTCCGATGTGCATGCGCACCAGTCAGCTGCTCTCTTCCGGGTTCCAGCGCTTGGTGCCCAAAAGGTTAGCCGTCACTATACTAGATGATAAAAGGATGAGGTTGATAACAGTATGAGGACCCTTTTTTCTTTATTACTTGATTTTTACCTTTAATCCCCTGACTCTTCGGCATGCTCACATTTTTGGTTCCGGGTGAACCGGTTGTTACAGTATGTGATGCCCACCTCTGGGGGTACTGTATAATTCCATTTCAGAAGAAACTGCATGTTCAGTAATTTTATGCACTTCATATGAATTGCTTTTTATAAAGAGATGGATACTCAGATTTTCAATGTTTGCATAAGGAGGACGGGAAATTCATGTGAAAATTACATGTGTTAGGTTTAGGGTTAAATGCTGAACTTTAATTAGCTCTGGATGAAAATTGTGTATTTTTAAATTAAATTAAATTTTAAATTAATATAGGAAACTGAACCAAACTTTATAAAGTTACGTTAGCCAATTCTGGTATATTTGGAGCATTAGATGCAGATGCCTGGATTCAGAGTTTTAATCATGATTTGTCAACTAAGCCACAATTTGGATGAATTCCCAATTTTAAGCCATAAACCATTGTTTACAAATCACAGTGGCTAGATTCACACACTGTGCTAAGCCAAAATCAAAATCAAATGTATAATGGCCTAGTATAATCTATAAACCTTGTTAGATTGTCCTGGGCCTCTTTGCTGTCTAATTTTTAAGGACAGAACAAAATGATGCTGCTTCCTCTCCAGAATTCTGATCATGTTAATCTTTTGTGATTGAAAATTTCTGGAAGGGGAAGGTACTACTTCAAATCCTTGGTTCATTAAAAAGAACATGCAGAGTTTTAAGCATGGAAGAATTGACTTTGAAATGAAATATTAACGGACAGATAAGGAAATGAAGAAGTAAAATAGATAAACTCAGACGGCAATGTTTGAATGCTTACTTGTTTAAATGGTTTAATGCTTAAGTGAGTTTTAAATAAAAATAAGAGGTGCTTATGGCATAATAGAGTGTTCTGCCCCAGCTCCGGATTTCTGAGGAAATTGACACACACCAATGGTCCTTATCAAATTTATTAAGTAGCAAGAATAAACAAGACCGGCAAAGGCTGGCACCCAGCCCAGAAAACAAGATATGATAAACCAAAATACTCTGATAATAAATGCGAGTTGTTTCCAGCAAGAAAGCACTAGCTGTGTGCGACTTAAATAGGCTAAGGGAGTGGCCAATTATCCTCAAGCCCTACTCTCGAATAGAACTTCTCCTCCTGAGTAGCCACTCCTGCCTTTTGGCAGCCCTGCGTGCTTGAGCATTGAGGAGAGGCTCCTCCACTTCGTCTCTCCACTTGAAGGAACCTCTGGAGGTTCTGAAGGCCCTGGTTGAGTCTCTGCCTCTGGCACCACATCCTCTTCAGCCTCCTGTCTGACGCGAGTGCTGGCTGCGCAAGCTGCTGGTGTGACACCACACCAGCCTCCTCTTCGTCGGGATCAGCCACGATCCACGCAGGCCGCTGGCGGGCCACAATATAGAGATAGAAAATAAAAAAAACAAAAGATAAATAAAATAGAACTTGGAAGGTAAGGTGACTAAAAGTGATATTTTTATAAAAGCATAATTGGATGTAACATGTTTTGTTTTAATTTGATAACAAAGTGGTGGAGGTTAATTATGATTAACTGTTAATGATCATAGATGATACAATAAGATACACAGATGGAAGTAACAACTGAGAATGATTTTAATATATGTTGGAAATGATTAGTATTAAGAAATAGATGGGGATTCACCCTGGAAAAGTATAGCTGGTAATAGTGGATTAATAGATAAACATATTGAAAAAGGAAATTTTAAAATAAACTAGCAGATTAATAGTGGGAGCTATGGAGGAGAATATGCTGAAAACTCAGCCAAAATAAGTAATGCTGGAAATCAGCCAATAATAGGTGGAGATTTGGAGGAGAATGCTGGAAATCAGCCATAATAAAGCATGCTGGAAATCAGTCAAAACAATGGAAAATGCTGGAAATCAGCCAAATAATAATTGGAGTTTTGGAGGAGAATGTGCTGGAAACTCAGCAAAATAAGTAATGCTGGAAATCAGCCAAATAATAGGTGGAGTAAGGGAGAAGAATGCTGGAAATCAGCCAAAATAAAGCATGCTGGAAATCAGCCCGAGTAAGAGAAAATGCTGGAAATCAGCCAAACAATAGGTGGAGTGATGGAGGAAAATGCTGAAATTAGCTGAAATAAACTATGCTGGAAATTAGCAAAATAATAATTGGAGGTATAGAAGAGAATACTCTGAAGAATAATTATTAATAAGGGGTGAAGAAGAAAATGTTGGGCGATAATTAAAATGAAATGGAAAAATTTGAGATGTCTGTGTAAAAGTTTAAGACTAAAAGATTGGATGAAATGGGTCTAGAAATCGAGAAAAATAGAAAGAAATTTTGATTAATAAATTGAAATAAAAATAGAGTTGTACACATTTGGAAATTAAGATTTGTGGTGATAAAATTGTAAGGTAAATATATAGATTAATAGATTAGATCGTTTTTGTGTTTAATGTTGATGTTAAAGGAGCAATGGAGAAAAATTTAGAAAGAGCGGTAATGAATTTTGATTTATAATTGAATTTATAATTGAATATAAAAATGAGCTTTGTTTTAGTAGGAAATTAAGATGTATGATGATATAATAGAAAGATTTAATTTAAGAAGCTGGAATTTATGTTAAAAATATTTGTCTTTATTTGTAAAATCAGCCTACCTATTTGTGACTGGACCAAGACTTCGTTCCTGGGAAAAATCTTTTTTATGTTTATGTTTGAAAAAATAAAAAAAAATTACAAAAAAAAAATCCTTGGTTCAGAGAGAAAGGCATGGTTTATTTTAGCAGGATTTATTTAATAAAGCCATAAACTACCATCTATAAACACAGTGGCTGGATTTGTACAGTATATTAAAGCAGAGCTCAACAAAACACATTATGACTTAGCATTATGTGTAAACCCAGTGACAATGTGGCTTGTGATCTGATGATCCAATACAAAAGGCTACTGCATTCTAAACTGTACCTGTTTCTTTCTCTATTGGCCTGTCTGTATCTCAAATGCCCTCTAACTTTAAAAACGAGAAGACAGGAAAATATAATGTGTATGCAAAGCATACACAAGCTGCATTCATGCAACAATTTTTGCTTAACCATTCTTTATTGAATAAATGAGAAAGTATGGATTTACACATTATGGATTTCTGTGCTTGTGAGAAGAAACATGAAATTGAGTATGCTTTTGTAGCAAACCATAGTTTAACATGTCCCAAACCATAAAATGATGGCTTCTGCATGCTACAGTTATTCTCCAGTCTGGATCTCAGTATTATTTGGGGCTCTAGCATGTGGTTTTGCAAAATTGTTGGTTGATTGATTTAAATAAAAAGGCAAATGTTGTTTTTCTCAAATAAGACAAAAACCTCCCATTGTATTAAATATCCCCCACTTTGTATATGTGACTGCATGAGGAAAGCTTCTATATCTGGATATCATAGGGTAGGCCCAGCAATATAAAACTGGTAAAAATAAATAACTGTAGTACAATACAATGCAGTGAAGTAAAGCGCAATAAAATGAAATAACTGGAATGAGATATTTTGGTTACAAAGTGAGTTTTTTGTAAATCAAAACTATGGCTTAAGGCTTTCATTCACAAATAGTAACAGATACAAGATGGCAGTGTACCCAAAGATTGGAGTTTATCTTTTTATATGTTCTGTAAACATAGCTCCTAGATGAAAATTAATCTTTCAATGCATTCCAGGAATCAGCTATAAATAATCCAAGGAATAAAATGGTGGTGAATTATGAAATAGGTATACTTCAACTATAGTAGTTTTTAAGAAAATGGTACTGGATTATGAAAATAGTAAACTTCAACTATAGTAGCTTTAATCTGTGATGGAAGAATACTTGGGGAATGATAAAATTCCAGCACAACTTTTATTACATTGTGTTTAATTGTGTATTTCTCAACAAATTGGTAATACTTTATTTGCTTTTAAAAGCAAACTATTATAGGCAACTATTTTAATGACTTTTTTTAAAAAAAGAGACCTGTAAAATATTTTAATTATATTATAAATAATTTATTTCATTTAAATCAATAAAATAGAAAAAAAACTGTGTCTGGAAAATGGTGATTTTTGAAAAATTGTTAAACTCTACTATTAGTAGCTTGTAATATATTGGATCAGTTTGACTGTTCCATTGATGATTTTCTCATTTGATTTATTAGTTGCAATAAATATATGATTTTTGTAAATAATTGCAAATTAAGTAATTGCAATAGTGTGATGTAAAATTAAAACTCTGATTGTTTGCAAGAAAGAAAATATTTTTTACATTTCTTTAATTTTTCAATCAAACAAAAATTATACATTTCTCTTTGTATCCGTAATTATTTCCACTCACTGATTTGTGTGGCTCCTACTCTTACATTGTTCAGGAAATTATTGAAAAACTTACTCTAACAGGCCTTGATTGTCCACCCCCTTTTTGGAGGGGGGGGGTTATTTTGTGTTGTTCCATTTTGTGCTGATCTATTTTGCTTTTATTTTGATATTTTGCTGTTCCAGTTGATTGTATTCTTGTATTCTTTTTATGACGGGTTTTTGTTGTTGTTGTTGTAAACCACCTACAGTTGTTTAGAAATTGGGTGGCCTATAAATTGAAGAAATAAATAAAAACAAAGAATAAAATATTTAAACATCTACAAATGTTATATCAATCTGCCATACAGTTTATTGAAAAAACCGTAATTGATTAGGTTCATAGATTGTGTTAGCCAAGGTTTATAAACCAGTGCCTTGGTTCCCACAAGATACCGATCAAAAATTAAACAAGCTCCATCATGGTTTAATGTGATGTGTGAATTCTACCACTGTGAAATACTTAGTTCGCTCTTTGTGTAAAATATGTTTTGCTCATATAAGCTTCCATCTTGGTATAAGCATACAACATGGGCATCAGAAAGAATGCAAATATGAGCCAGAGTGCTGAGATGTTATGCTTTTTCAAACTACTGACCAGTTTTTCTTCCTACTGAACTATGTGGAAACAAATAGCATAGCTAGACATAACTTTGAAGATGCTGCAAAGGACTACAGAATACTGGGCAGGAGGGTGAGGAATCTGGGGACGCTGGTGATGTTTTATTTTCCATTCCTTCATGTTGAAAGACTTGGATCTGGGAGAAAGAATGCTAGAAATGAACATTTGGCTATGGATGATCCTATTAGTCATTGGCCTTTGGCTATTGGCTAATCAGAATAGTTTGGATTTTTTTGATAATGGGACACATTTTTGATGAGGGACTTCTGTTAACAGGTCTGCTTCTCACTAAAACTGGAAAAAAATTGTTTGGAAGGGACCCTGAAAATCTATTTGTCTAGCTATTGGAAGAAGGGAACTAAAAATGTTCCAGCCCATTATTGCCCAGTAAGTCTTGCTAGCATAATCAATAAAATCTATACTAGACATCTCTGTTGGAAACGTATATGGGAGGCTGGGTAGAAGAAGAATCTCCATCCAGGCTGCTTAGAGTGGGTTGTTCTGGTTTGGATCAGGATGGATACTTAACTCATGAAAAATGTATCCTACCATTAAGTGAGCTCTTTTTGCAAGAACTTGTAGAACCTAAGCAAATCAATTTATGCCAGGTGCACTGTGACTTTTCTAAGCCAAGATGTTAGAACAGCTTCTAGAATGCAGCACAGTTAAATTCATTTTGAATCTGAAGTTCTAATACAATTTATTCTTACTGATAAATACTATTCTTCCTGGAAACATCAAATAGTAGATGGGTTTGCAAATTGGCATTTTTGTCTGAAACATTGCTGCCTAGGGAGAAGAATAGGCTATGGTAATTCTAAGTTAAAAAGTTCTTCATACACAATTACTGGGTTGTAGTTTAAAAATTGTTCCATAATGCCATACCTGCAAATTAAAAGAGTTTGATTGAAAGTGGAAGAGATTTACATTTGCTACAGTAGTTTTCAGTAAACAGCATTTGAGGTAAACCAACATCCTATCACGTACTTTCTCCAATCCCAGGGAATATTTTCACTGGAATTTATTTAAACACTTAAATTCTTTCTTTATGCCACTTTCAGGTTTTTTTGCAATAAAAACATGCTGCTAAATCAAGCGATGCATATCTAAGTATTCGAACCATCTGAAAAATATTTAAATAGAAATGCCTCTTTGGAATCATTTTATATGATTAGAGAGATGGATTTAAATGAACAGACTTACAGGGTTAATAATCAGCCTCATTATTATGAACTATTGCTCATGTGCATAATTCTCCTTTATCATCATCACCTAGTTTCTTACAGGTTTAGGTTCGGGCTTCTCCCCCTTCAGATGAAATTTGGTTTTTGTATTTTCATAATTCTAATATCAAAATCAATATATTTTCTTGACTGTAATTTGTGTCTGCTAGTGTAGAAGATGCACCAGTTACTATCCCAAGTTGTTATTCAGTAATGAGATCTACATAGGGGTAAACAGAAATAAAACAAGGTAAGCAGAGAGTATAGAGCCGTGATGGCGAACCTATGGCACGGGTGCCACAGGTGGCACACGGAGCCATATCTGTGGGCACGCAAGCGTTGCCCTACCTCAGTCCAGCACGCATGTGCTTGCTGGCCAGCTGATTTTTGGGCCTTCCGGGCCCACTGGAAGTTGGGAAACAAGCTGTTTCAGGGCCTCTGGAGGGCCTCGGGGGGGGGGAAGGCCGTTTTCGCCCTCTGGAGCCTGGGGAGGGCAAAAAATGGGCCTACCGGGCCCACTGTGCCATTGCGTGCCAAAAGCAGAGGGAGAGCAGGGCGGTCACGCACGCATGCGTGGGGGAACAGGGCACAATGAATTATGGGTGTGGGCATGCGCACGTGCAATCCCCCCCACTGCCCCCGCTTTTGGCATGCAACGGCAAAAAGGTTAGGCATCATTGGTATAGAGCAGTGATGGCTAACCTTTTTGCCATCGCGTGCCAGGAGACGGGGGGCGGGGGAGGGTCGCGCGCGCATGTGCCCACGCGCATGTGTGCGCAACCCCCTCCCCCCGCTCCTGGCACATGATGGCCTGGTAGGCCCGTTTTTCTTTCTTACCTGGTTCTAGATCCTCTCTGTGTATCTGGGAACGGCGAAAACAGCCTTTCCCACTCCCTTGGAGGCCCTACGGAGGCTGAAAAAGCCCATTTCCCAACTCCCGGTGGGACAGGAAGTGACATTTTTTTGCTGTCCCCAGCCTCCAGAACCTCTCTAGGAGTCTCTAGGAGCCTCTCTAGGAGTCTCTGGAGGCTGGGGACAGGAAAAAACGTCACTTCCTGTCCCACCGGGAGTGTGGAAATGGGCCCTTTGAGCCTCCATAGGGCCTCCAAGGAAGTGGGAAAGGCTGTTTTCGCCGTTCCCAGATACACAGAGAGGATCTGAGCCAGGTAAGGAAAAAAAAACGGGCCTTCCCCTCCCCCCCAGGTCCTCTAGAGGCAGGAAACAGCCTGTTTCCCTACTTCTGGTGGGCCCAGAAGGCCCGAAAATCAGCTGGCCAGCATGCGCATGCGCCCCAGAGCTGAGCTGGCGTGCCCACTAATATGGCTCTGCGTGCCACCTGTGAGACGCGTGCCATAGGTTCGCCATCACAGGTATAGAGGGTAAAAGCTTGAGAAGTGCTGGTCCAAACTATGCTCTAAATTTCTCAAATGTTAAACCAAGTCTCAATGTTGCTTAGCATAATTTGTAAATATGTTCAATAGCTATTGAAATTCAGATAGGTGAAATGCAGTAGGCATTCACCTTTTAGCATTTTGGAAGAAAGGACTTTCCTTTTTTCTTTTTTTTATAGCATTAAATGCTACATCAATTCTGGGATATAGCATTTAATGCTGCTCACTTCACCATATATTTGGGAATAATGAACTGAGATCACAGCAGTTGATCTCAGTATGCAGATATACTTATCAGATGCTGTGATCTGAGTTCATTATTCCACACAGTAGTACAGTACATTTAATATCTTGCCCCTTAAATGCTTCAGTTGCTTAAA
The DNA here is from genome assembly GCF_059756535.1 of Pantherophis guttatus. Classification (NCBI taxonomy): domain Eukaryota; kingdom Metazoa; phylum Chordata; class Lepidosauria; order Squamata; family Colubridae; genus Pantherophis; species Pantherophis guttatus. Next base: position 151,595,697 of record NC_142063.1, read on the forward strand.
TCATGTAATGCAAATGTAGCAGAAGCTCCAGTTTGTGGCGCTTTTTTGCCTTCGAACTGTTAATAAGCAAGCATGATTCATTTTTCTTGGCAAAATCGCTGTGTTTTTTTGTTAAATACTTTAATCATGGTTATTTTGACATACGTGTTGCTGAATTCAGTGGAACTCTCCCAAGTAAGTATTTAGTCTTGGATAACCTGAATGCACTTCATCAAAGATTTTCTTTTGATTACATCTGTGAAAATCCAGTTTTCATTATAATGTTTTAGTGTAATTACTCTTCCACAAAGACTAATTGCACATAAGAATTGTATAGAAGCAAGTTGCTTAACAAGCTCCATATGTTTGCTTTTATGTAAGAGGGAAGAGTTGCTAAATTGAGTCTAAAACAGATATAGTACTGCGGTTTGTTGAAACCAAAGCAATGGTGTTAAATACTGGATGTTCAACCAACAGAGATAGTGATCTAATGAATGTGTTCAGCTAGGACAGGGGTGGCCAATTGTGGCTCTTTTACAACCTGTGGACTTCAACTCCGAGAATTCAGAATTCTGGGAGTTGAAGTCCACAGGTTGTAAAAGGGCCACAATTGCCCACCCCTGAGCTAGGACATGGGTGTCAAATTGACGTATCGTGACGTTTTTTGCCTTTGTGGAGCCAGGGTGGGCGTGGCCTGCATGCAACGCATCTGGCCTGTGGGCCGCCAGTTTGACACCCCTGAGCTAGGACAAGGAATCCATGATACCCCTTGGATGATTCTGAGCCAATCTCTCACTCCCTTTCTTAGCCAAAATGATCTCACAGGTTTCTTCTTCAGAAAACAGAGGCTACAATTCATATGTATCACTGGGAGTTCATTTGAAGAAAATAAAAATATGAAACACCACCCCAGAATAGAATTAGAGGGGGAAAAACCAATCAGTTCCTTAGGTGCTGGCTGCAAAAAAAATGGGTGCACACAAATAGCCCCTCCCCCCAAGCTTTCATTGGTATTACCAGTTGCTACAATACTATATTAATGTGACAGAAGGGAGGGGATATAAAATACATATTTTGGGAGTATAAGTAATCCTCGACTTGCAACCCAATTGCTTAGTGACACTTCAAAGTTACAACAGATCCCTAGAGGTACTTTCAACTCGATTCAAAGTTACAACAGCAACATCACCCCCCATGGTCACATGACTTCAGGCACTTGGCAACTGGCCTGAATTTATGGCTATTTGCAGTATCCTGCTGTCATGTGACTGCATGTTATGACGGTTTTGCCCCAAATCAGCTTTTCCTGTTTTCAGTAAACGGGACAATGGGGTTCACCGAATAACCGCTGTGTTTGCTTAAAGATTGCCAGCTTTGTTTTATGACTGCTGCAAAAAAGGTCATAAAATTGGGCCAGTTGTGTGGGTGATTTGATTTATGACTGTCTCAACTTGAGAAGAGCAACAAAGATGATTAGGGGACTGGAGGCTAAAACATATAAGGAATGGTTGCTGGCATTGAGTATGTCTAGTCTGATGAAAAGAAGGACTAGGGGTGACATGATAGTAGTGTTCCAATATCTCGGGTTGCCACAAAGAAGAGGGAGTCAAACTATTCTGCGAAGCACCTGAGGGCAAGACAAGAAGCATTGGGTGGAAACTAATCAAGGAGAGAAGCAACTTAGAACTAAGGAGAAATTTCTTGACAATTAGAACAATTAATGAGTGGAACAACTTGCCTCCAGAGATTGTGAATGCTCCAACACTAGAAGTTTTTAAGAAGATGTTGGATAGCCATTTGTCTGAAATGGTATAGAGCAGTGATGGCTAACCTTTTTGCTGTCACGTGCCAAAAGTGGGGATCATGTGTGGGGGGGCCACACATGCATGTGCCCATATCCATAATTCAATGCACCCCACCCCCCCGCACATGACCCCCTCCCATGCTACCCCCACTTTTGACACATGATGGCATGGTGGGCCCGTTTTCCGCCCTCCCCAGGCTCCAGAGACTTTATTGGAGCCTGGGGAGGGTGAAAACAGCCTTCCCTCCCCCACCCGGGAGGCCCTCTGGAGGCTGGAAACAGCCCATTTCCCGACTTCAGGTGAGCCCGGAAGGCCCGAAAATTAGCTGGCCGGTGCGCATATGCAAGCTGGAGCTGAGTAGGACAACGCTTGTGTTCCCACAGATATGGCTCCTTGTGCCACCTGTGGCACCCGTGCCATAGGTTCGCCATCACGGGTATAGAGTTTCCTGCTTAAGCATGGGGTTGGACTAGAAGACCTCCAAGGTCCTTTCCAGCTCTGTTATTCTATTCTTATGATCATACTAGGCAGGCTTCATTATGGACGTAACTCAAGGACTACCTGCACTCATGTTAACTATATTTTAATTACAGTAAACTAAAATGTAAATGGAATGAAATAAAAGGATCCCCCTGTTGGTCTCTATGTATTTGGAAATATCAGGAAGCACCTTTCCTTCTTCCTGATTCAGAGTAGCAGGAAGCTATGGTACAAGCAGTCCTCAACTTAAGACCACAGTTGAGCCCAAAATTTCTGTTGTTAAGTGAGAGACATTTATTAAGTGAGTCTTGCCCCATTTTATGACCTTTCTTGCCTTGAACCAATATATAATTTATTGCCGGTTCAAGATGCAATCCCTTTTCTCCATTCTTAAATCAGTCAGACCAGGGGATTTCCTTTCCTCCATAGATTTAATGGAGGTTTACCTCCACGTACCTGCCCACCGACAATATCTTCATTTCTGCTTCCTTGGAAAACATTATCAATACAAAGCCTTCCCCTTTGGCCTCTCCTCGGCCCCTAGGGTGTTTATGAAGATTATGGCAGCCCTCATTGGTCATATTCGTTCTCACCTTATACGGATCCAATTTTATTTAGACGACATTCTAATCCTCTCACCATCCGTTTCTACGGCACATCATGACACCTCCACCGTTCTTAACATTCTCCAAAGTCACGGTTTTTCTATTAATTGGCCCAAAAGCCGTCTCTTCCCGTCCACCTGCATTCTACATTTGGGGGCTCTTATCGACACGGAATTATCCATAGTTTCCCTCTCCCCCAATCGTCAAGATAGCCTCCGGTCCCTAGTGAACCAATGTTTGTCAGCTGGTTCGGTGACGGTTCTTAAGCTATCCCGTCTATTGGGCAAGATGGTGTGAACATTTGGCATTATCCCGTGGTCTTGCTTACACAGCAGGGAATTACAGTGGCTCCTACTTCCTCACCAAAAGGACCAACACAGCATGTCACTCGCCTGACTGCAACTGCCGCAACCTGTGCTCCTGTCCCTATGGTGGTGGACCTCGGAAGCCATCTCCCAGGGCACCTGTTACAGAGAACCTCCTTGGCTCCAGCTCACCACCGATGCCAGCCTCACAGGATGGGGAGCCCACCTCCACCATCTCATAGCACAAGGTCAGTGGTCTTCTCGGGAGTGCCACCTCAATAGCAACCTGCTAGAGTTGAGGGCCATTCGCCTGGCCCTTGCCCACTTCGGGGAACTGGTAGAGGGAAAGGACATTCTGGTCCTCACAGACAATATCACTGCCAAAGCCCACATCAACAAGATGGGGGGCACTCACTCAAAATTCCTCATGACAGAGGCCCTTCAACTGGGTCTGTGGGTCAAGAAACACCTGGCCTCCATCAGGGCAGACCACATCTCGGGTGCGGCAAACATCCAGGTGGACGCCCTCAGCCGGAACCTTGTGGATCACGGGAAGTGGAGCATCTCTCCGGCTCTCTTTCGGGAGATAACGGCCAGATTCGGGACTCCCTTAGTGGATCTCTTTGCATCCCCAACCAACCATCGGGTCCCACGATACTTCACCAGGTACCCAGATCCCAGAGCAGAAGCCACAAATGCCCTCCGCAGGCGTTGGCCCCCCGGGCTACTTTACGCCTTTCCCCCTCTTCCAGTGATCCCCAGAGTAATCCAAAAACTGCTGGACAAGGGGGCAGAACTCATTCTTCTTGCCCCGCACTGGCCCAGGCAGCCGTGGTATGTGGACTTAATGTCCCTGTCTGTAGCACCACATTGGCTCATACTGGACTCTGAGATAGTCCTGACACAAGGGGCACTACATCATCCGGACCTCAAGTGGCTTCGCTTGACCGCTTGGCGGTTGACGGCTCATCTTGACTGCGGCCAGGTTACCGCCGGACATTATTTCCACCATTCAGGCTTCTCGCTGTCCTTCCACAAATCGTATTTATGAAGCTACTTGGCACTCCTTCTCTTTATGGTGCTCCAGGGCCGCTGTGTCGCCCACATTGGGCACCGTCGCTCACGTATTAACCTTCCTCCAGGATGGACTTGGAAAGGGCCTGGCACCAAACACCCTTCGCCGTCAGGTGGCGGCTATCGCATCGGTCCTGGCGTGTGGGTCCACCGACTCACTCTCCAGGCATCCCATCATCCGCAAATTTCTCTGAGGGGCTGCTAACCTGCACCATCCGGTTGTTCATCGCTTCCCCACCTGGAACCTCAACAAGGTCCTCAATGCCTTGACGGCGCCACCGTTTGAACCCCTTCGCCAGGTGTCTCCATCTACTGTTCTTTAAAGTATCATTCCTCGTTGCGATCACCTCAGCTCGTCGCATTTCAGAACTGGCGGCACTCACTATCCGTAGGGATCTCTGTATTCTTATAACGACAGGGTTGTACTCCGCCTTGACCCCACATTTCTCCCCAAGATGAACTCTACCTTCCACCGAGCTCAGGAGCTCGTTCTGCCAAATTTTTGCCCCCAACCGTCCCATTGATTGGAGCACTCCTGGCACACCTTGGACGCCCACCGAGCGCTGAAGATTTATATCTCCCGGACAGCTCCTATCCGCAAGACGGAGGCGCTCTTCAATGCCTTCCAACCTGCAGCCATCGGATCCTGCGCTGCGGGCCCCACCTTGGATCGGTGGCTCAGGGCCACAATCCCTATGGCCTACCGCCATGTGGATATTCCTGTGCCACGCCACATCATGGCTCACTCAACCAGGAGTGCTGCCACTTCTGCGGCTTGGTCTACCCAGGCTTCTCTGGAGGAGATCTGCAGAGCCGCCACATGGACCAGCCTTAGCCCATTCATATGACACTATAAGGTGGACTCCTTTGCATCGGCTGATGCAGCATTCGGAAGACGGGTTCTTCAGGCGGTTCATCACTCTTGACGGCTGATGGGCCCGGAGCTCTCCCTCCCTGGAGGACATGAAGCTTTGGTATGTTCCCAGCCTGACTGCCATTTCCGTCCTATCAGGAGAATGGATGTTGGTCTTACCTGATACGTCCATTTTCTGTCAGGAGGAAACGGCAGTCAGCCCCACCCTGCTGAGTTCGGCCCGGAAGGTTGGCAGGGGAGGGTGGCTTTTCTAATTCTCTATCATTTTAGGAAGACACATCACATCAGTCTGCGTCATCACCCTCGCCGAACAACTGGAGAAAGCCAAGAGGGCGGAGCTAATTAGATTGGCAGACTTGGTCCTATGCAATATAGATGGAGCATCTCCCTAGCCTGACTGCCATTTCCTCCTGACAGAGAAAGGATGTATCAGGTAAGACCAACATCCATTTTAATATTGTATTATTTAAAGTCCATCTAGATCTTCTTGTTCAATGAAGGCATATTTCAGAGGACTAATTATAGACTACACGAGAAAAGGAATGCAAAAAAAAAGGCTAACTTCGAAATTATTAACTGATGATTACAAAAGATTCGAAAAGGAACTCCAGAAACATCCACATAAGAAGGATATCAAAATCAAAATGGATACAATAAAGCATAAAATGGATTTATTGGAGAAAGAAGAATTAGCTCAAAAAATAAGAAGTGCCAAACAAAACTACTTCGAAAATGCGAATAAACCAGGCAGATGGTTAGCTTATAAATTGAAAAAGGAAAGAGAATCAAGGAAAATAACACACTTAGTCGATGCACAAGGGCAAAGTAAATTTGGAAATAAAGAGATGGGGAAGATAATACAAGAGTTTTACAGACAACTATATGAAAGAGAGACAATAGAGGAGGAAAAAGTGCTAAAGTATCTACAAGAAGCAAAACTACCTCGGATTGGTAAAGATGTGGAGGAGATGTTGGAAAGAAACATAACGATGATGGAGTTAACAGAAGTAATCAAGAAGCAAAAGAATGGGAAGGCGCCAGGGCCAGATGGTCTACCAGTTGAATACTACAGGACGCTACAAGAACCTTTGACCCTTCCACAATTGGAGGTGATGAATGAAGTGATGACTAAGAAGGCAATATTTAAATCATGGACTGAGGTATATATTACATTGATCCATAAAGAAGATACAGACCCACAACAAATCAAAAACTATAGGCCTATATCCTTGCTAAATTTGGATTACAAAATTTTTGCATCAGTATTGGCAGAAAGACTTAAGAGATATTTGAACAACTATATATATGCGGATCAAAATGGATTCCTACCAAAAAGACAAATTAGAGATAATATAAGAATAATTTTGGACACTTTAGAGTATTATGAAGCACATCCTGAAAAACAGATGGCTTTGGTATTTTTAGACGCACAAAAAGCTTTTGATAATGTTGATTGGCGATTTATGACACTCCAAATGGAAAAGATGGGCTTTGGTAGGAAATTTATACAGGCACTTGAAGCTATTTATTTTAAACAGACGGCAAAAGTAATGATAAATGGAGAATTGACTGATCCTATTGAAATAGAAAAAGGCACTAGACAAGGATGCCCGCTGTCTCCATTGTTGTTATAATGACTTTAGAAGTTTTAAATAGACGCATCAGAGAAAAAAAAGAGATAAAAAGCATCAAAATTCGAAAAGAAGAATATAGCCTTTGCAGATGATTTGGTTTTTATCATTGAAGAACCATTAATAACAATAAATAAATTGATAGAAACTGTTGGAGAATTTGGGAAAGTAGCTGGCTTGAAAATTAATAAAGATAAAATGAAGATAATGACTAGAAATATGTTGAAAAAGCAAAAAGAAGAACTGATGGACGTTTCAAAAATGCAGGTTACAAACAAAGTAAAATATTTGGGGATATATTTAATACCAAGGTGTAGTGCACTTAAAGAAAATAACTATAATAAGCTTAAACAACAGATAGGGCAAGACTTGGTGAAATGTGGTAATTTGCAGTTAACTTTGATTGGTAGGATCTCAACTATCAAGATGAATATTCTACCTAGAATTATGTACCTATTTCAAACAATTCCTATCAAGTTGGGTAAGGAATTTTTCATAGATTTAAATAAAATGATACTGAAATATATTTGGCAAGGAAAAAAGGCGAGAATAAAACTAAAATTGTTACAAGATGCTAAAGCTAGGGGTGGTTTTGGTTTCCCTAATTTTGAATTGTATTATCAAGCAGCAAGTTTAATGTGGATTAAAGAATGGATAACTTTGAGAAATACCAGATTATTGAATTTGGAGGGACATGATTTGTTGATGGGGTGGCATGCCTTTTTATGGTACAAAGGCACAAAAATACAAGGGTATTTTAGAAGACATCAGATACGTGAAGCTTTATGGTTGAACTAGGAGAAGGTCAAAAAACACCATTATATGAAGATTCCAATTTGGGTATCTACAATTGAAGCTTTTTCATATTCAGTAATATTTAAAAGGGAACAAATCATTAGGTATAGTGAATTATTGGATGAAAAGGGTGAACTTAAATTAAAGCAGGAATTAGAAGATCAGGGATATAAGATGGACTGGTTTTCATATATGCAAATATTTTCTAGATATCGATAAGATCTTAAGAAGGTTTGTATAATGTCTTGACTAATTTAGACAAGATCTTAATGAGCTCTGATGATCATATAATTAAAAAGTTGTATGGATATTTGTTAGAAGTAAAATGAAGAAGAACAAGTTAAAGAATCAATGATAGCATGGGGGGAAAATTTTGGTTATGGTATTGATTTAGAGAAATGGCAAAAATTGTGGTCACATAATTATAAAATGACTATGTCTACAGCATATAAGGAGAATTTGTATAAGATGTTTTACAGGTGGCATTTATCCCTGACGAGGATAGCCAGAATGTTCCAGAATAAATCGGAGAAGTGTTGGAAGTGTCATCAGACTCCAGGATCCTATTACCACATGTGGTGGACATGCGGAGATGCAAAGAGATATTGGACTAAGATACACACGTGGTTGGAAAAAATGACTAAGAGACATATTGATTTTAAACCAGAGATATTTTTATTAGGGATCTTACCAGAGACATACAATAAAGAATTGCAATATTTAATTGTGAACCTTTTAACAGCAGCTAGAATTATATTTGCAAAAAATTGGAAAGGAGAAAGGACACCTACTGATGAAGAAATTATTAAGAAAATGATGGACTGTGCTGAAATGAGTAAATTGACATTTAAAATAAGAGCAGGAAGATAATATTATTTGATATGGGATTTATTTTATCAATGGATGGACAATAAAAATGGAGATAAATATGAAATATGTGGATGCTGAGACAAATTAAGTGAATTTTCTTTCATTCTTTTTTTTTAATATGAAAATTACCTTGGGATGTATAGTGATATTTTGAAGAGAGGAAGGAGCACAAAAGGATGCAAACCCATCGATATACTGTTTGGAATGATGATGTTTTTATGTTTTATTTTTGTTTTAAAATAAAAAAATGTTTGGAAAAAAACAAAAACAAAAGGGGATCACATGACTTTGGGACACAACAACGGTCATAAGTATGGACCAGTTGCCAAGCATCTGAATTTTGATCACATGATCATGGGGATGCTGCAATGGTCCCTTTTTTCAGTGGCACTGTAACTTCGAATGGTCATTAAATGAAATGTTGTAAGTCGAGGACTACCTGTATTCCCCCCCACCCTTTACTCTGCATAGAATTAGAAATGGCAGGAAAGAGAAACCAATACTTGTTTTCTGTTGCAACTGATGAAACCCTCTCTTCCCATCCAGTAGTGGGATTTAAATCCCGGCACTACCGTTTCGCTATCGGTAGCATGCGGCACTTCTGCACATTCACAGAGCGATTTTGATGATGTCTGGGTGGGTGGGCAGAGCCTCCTGCCGCCGCCACTACCGGTTCGCCCAAACCGGGGCAAACTGGGAGCAACCCACACTGTTCCCACCCCCAAGGCAAAAATGTAGTATACACGTTAAGACATCAGACTAGGTACCAGGAGATTGATTACTAGCCCTGCCTTAGGTATAAAGCCATTTGAGGGACTTTTGGCCAGTCACTTTTTCTCTGCCCTATAAAAAAGGAAGTAGCAAAACACTTTTGAAAACATTTTCAAGAAAACTGAAAAGGAAGTGTCCAGGCAGTCACCAGGAGTCTAAACTGATTCGAAAACATACATTTTCTTTTCCATTCCAGCCTTTTCCTGAAACGCTGTGATGGGTCTCACAGTTGACTATCATTTAGGTGATAGGATTCCTGAAATTAGCAGTCAAACGTGCCACAAAATTAGCATAATTGTCCAAATCAGGGCCTGTTGTTTTTTCCGTCATTAGGTTCATACACATCCTACATGGATTCAGGCAGAGGAAAGAAAGCTGCACATTTGACACTGAGCAAGAAAGGCGAAGAATTTTCTAAAAGTACAGTTACAGTATGTTTGGTGAGGAAGTAGATCCTAGGCCTGAGATGGGTACAGTGGCAGCTGTTTCAACAGCAGCTGTGAGATCAGTCTGTGCTTCCATTGAAAAAGGACACATATGTGATGGTGTTTGATTTTAATTTTGTCCTGCCTGCTGGGCTGCTTCATTGTCTCTGTGAGCTGTTACATCCATATAGTTATTTGGTTCTGATACTGTAGCAAAACGTTAGATTTTAAGTTTTTTTAAAAAAAATAATAGTACTAAAGGTAAAGTTTTCTCTGTCCAGTCACATCTGACTCTAGGTAGCGGTGCTCATCTCTGTTTGTTGGCTGAGGGAGCCAACATTGTCCGAAGACATTTCCCGTGGTCATGTGGCCAGCATGGCTATATGCCAAAGGCGCACGGAATGCTGTTACCTTCCCACAGAAGTTATGCCTATGAATCTATTCACATTTGCCTGCTATCAAACTGGTAGGTGGGCAGGAACTGGGGCAGGAACGGGAGCTTACCCCATTGCGCGGTGCTCGGGTCTCAAACCATGGCTGTCAGCTTTACAGCTGCCAAGCTCAATATCTTTGGAAACCCACATTTAATCTCCTTGCTTCCTCCTATTTGCCTTCTGCTTTGGCTATTTTCATAACTTGGCTATTCTGATGGTTTAATCTGAGGGCCACTCGGGGTTTTTCTCAGGGTTCTTGTATGGTATGTGTTCAACTGCTGTTTCAATGATAGGTAGTTGAAATTTCTTGCCACAGTTGGTTGGGTACCTTCTCAGCAGTATCCAGTGGTTTAAACCTATTTCTCACCTCAGTTGCATACATGGAAGGGATTTTGGTGATATCAAATGTCTTTGGTGGTGCTGTCTTTTTGATATTGCATAATTTCACTCTGACCTTAGCCACAATTCATGATAATCGACACCTGGATATGTCTTGAAAGTGAGGACTGAACTGGACCAGCAATGGCTACACACGACATAGTTGATCTGATTACAATGCAGTTTATTTGGTGAGGTCCAAGAGTAAAAGCGACACTTGTGCTGTTTAAACCAGGTCCTCATGATTTGAAATTGAACTAAATAATTACCCACTTTATTCCTCTCCCCGAGTCCAAAGCTGCCAGAGATGCCTGTTTCTGCTTGGGTGGGTTTCTTGCTTGTGATAAATGCCAATCCCTTCATTTTTCTGGGTATCAGATCCTGATTAATAGACAGTGAATTCCTCTAGCTGGACATAACTTTTGGTTATCTAATGTAGTTCACTGATATCAAGGAGGTTGATTTTCAACCTGGTCATCTCCTGTTTCCTTATATCCAATTTACCCTGGCTCATTCCTTGGACATTCCACATTGGTATCTAATGTATCTTTGGGCAGTGCTGTGATGGAATGTACGACAAGAGGAGTGAGGGTGGTGGTGGTGATCTTGGCAATGGCACTTCCCAGGGAAGAGACAACACATTCCAGAGAGAGGCCCAAAACAAGAGGCTGTGCAGCCCTGAACTGGATGGGAGAAGGAGGAAAAGGTTCAAGGTAGACATACTGCCAGGATATATCTGTTAGGTTAGAAGGTTACAGCTTTAGTTTGGCAAGATTCTGTCTATTAGGTGTAAGCAAACTAGATTCAATTGGATTTCATTGTGTCATTTTTGGGCTTAAGCCTGACAAGTGAGACTCTTGGCTCTTAAACTGGGATTCTTGCTGGATTTGCTCCAGGCATGTCATTAATACCTTGAGTAGCTACTGCAAGCCCTTGCTCTTCTTCAGTAGTTTGTTGGGTGCCTTATGCCCTGGGGATCCTATCATTGGACACCATATAAAATGTATTTGAAAGCCTTTCCATAATTATTTTTTGGCAAGGTTTTTACAAAGTAAGTTTTCAGATCTTACTGTAATCCTCCCTATTTATTTGAGCTTCGGACAACATGCAAGTGCATGTCTGGGTTACTAGAAAGGAGATGTCATCTATTAATACTAGATATCTTTTTTTTTCTGGATCTGAAACATTATCTTGGTATACACATCATTGATTTTATTTATTGAAAATAAATCTTGAGCTGAAAAAGTGTATTTTTTAAAAAACAATTGTCAGGTTCTGATATACTCTGTAGAATTCCATGCTTAGGCAAATTATCTAATACAAATGGAACCAAATTACTTCACTGCAGTGTTTGAAAATAATGTTTTAAATTTGGGACCCTACCACCCCTGTTTCTGCGGCCAATATAAAATCCTCCTATACATTATAGATTTCTTATAGTTGGAGCAAAATTTTTCAGTTTTCTGCATAAAAAAATATTCTAACTGAAATTTCAGTGGATTTTTTTAAAAAAATATTCTTGGTAATTTTGTTTCCTGGGTGTTTTAAGGATTTTTATTCAGTTGGAATTCCTAGAATAGTAAGATATCTCTTCCTGGAAGCAAGATGCTAATTACCTGACCAATGGTCAGCAGAATTGATAGAGAGTAATCTAGTCAGTATATAGATTCACTTTCCCAAACCAGAACTTGGCAATAAATCTTATCCACACAGTAGAACTTCATCAGTCACGGTTTGAGAATCACGGTTCTAGACAAATTGCCCTTGGATTCCTAGCATTTGAAAGGCTTTTCCTTATTTGCTTTTTTTTAAAATGGAAATAGTTTGCTTGATATAAGTGGATCACTTGTAGGAACATATTGGAAGCATGTCTGTATTTAAGGTTTTTTGAAAAATGAACTCCCAAACAGTAACATTGAAGTAAAGATTTATTAAAATACTTGTCAAAATGAATGCAACTTCACATTCCTCTCTTTTTGCTATTAGTATTTGAATTTTAAAATCCTAATCGAAGAGCTTTTAATAGAAAGTCTTCCTACCCAAAAGGATATAGCGTTACTAAACCCTTTTGAGAGTGAAATCATAATGGTTCTAAAAACAAAGCCTGCAAGGACCGAGATCACAATGGTAGGACTTGGTTTTTAATAAAGTTGATACAATTTTTGGTCTACCTTATTAGGGAGTACAGGAAATCTCTTGTCTTCATTTTTATTGATAGGATGTATTTATCCTCTCAATCAATTAGGACTCTAGATGCGTGTTTATGTGTGTGTGTGTGTGTAGGATTGGCAGAACCTGGGGCGGAGTTAAAAGAGGAATAAGCCTTGAATCTCTATGTAGCCACAAGTGGGCCAAGTCCAAACCTGAACTGTTGTTGACTTTTATCTAATTCCTAGCAAGTGCTAACCATTAATTGAGAATATTCCTGTACATGGACATGAGTAATAATAAATCAATTAAATTAAACTTTTATTCTGAACTTGATCTTTCACGCCTGACTGTGTATGTGTTGGGTGTCCCTGCAAGTCAGTATTGACCCTTGGCAATTGCTTGGACAAATCCTTGCAAGATTTCAGACGTGATTTGTCCTTGCATGCTTCCTAGGGCTGAGAGAAATGACTGGCCCAAGATAATCAGCTGGTTTTGTGCCTAAGGTGGGACTAAAATTTACAGTCTCCCCAGTTTCTCACCCGATGCCTTTACCACTATCCCAAACTTGCTCTTGTACAACATCTAAAATGATCAAGCAAGGTCTTCCAGAAGAGTCAGGTTTTTACTAGCTTATGGAAGGTCATGCCAGTGGATGCCACCCTTGACTCTGTCTCTCTGGGAGTCTAATGGGAGCCTATAGGATATTCATCTCAAATATTTGCAAGCAAAATCAACCCCATGAATTCTTTCCCTGTTTCCTCCACAGAAAAATTATCAGCTGTCTCCCATCCCATCTTCCCAATAGTACTGCAACTCTCTGCTTACTCCTTCCCTTTGTGGCTTGATGGTGGCCCGGCTGTGGGGGGAGAGGGTGGGAAGAGGGGAACTGGGCCGTGTGAGCTGCATGCTGGTGTGCACATACATACACACGTATGCCAACCCATCACTCATGTGAGTCGAGCTGCACATGCATGCGTGCATGCCAGCCCGCCGCTCACATGGCCTGGTTGTGAATAGGCCATGGTCTGGTAGTGAGCTGCAGTCGAGGGGTTAGGGACCCCTGCTATAGATAAAACAAACCTGAACAGTTTTATAAAGATGATGTAATCTACAGATGAAAATAGATCAAGATGGGGTGGGGTTTTTTTGGTGAGTTCAATTTTCTTTTGAGCTGTATTTAACATTTCTTCCCTTAATACAGCGGTCCCCAACCTTTACGGATTGGCAGCCTGGCTGAGGGTGGGGAGAGGGAAACCAGGCCGTGTGAGCAGCGGGTTGTCATGCATGTGCACATGTGACTTGACTCACGCAAGTGGCAGGCCAGTACACCTCATGCATGTGCAGTTCAATTTATGTAAGTTGAGCTGCATGCACGCTGGCCCACTGCTCACAGGCGTCAAGCTGTGAGCATGTGTGTGCACCGGCCCGCCACTCACTTAGCCCAGTTGCAATTGGGCCATGACTCGATAGGGATTGGGGACCCCAATTGTAGAAGACATGGTTTTATATACAAGTTCTTAACGGTCCGTGCTTCTGTGGTTGGCCAAACCATCAGATTTTCTGTTGTTTAAGCCTTAAAAGAACCTCTGGCTTTCCGGGCAAGTCTTGAAAAACAGGTGTGATTATCTTGCAAGATTTACCTTTCCTGCGCCTTACCTACAAATCAATAAAACAGTATTAAAAAGATGTACAGCTGTCTTTGCCTGACCATTACCCCAAGTACAGAATTGTTTTTGTTTGATTTCATCATACACTTGGCTAATTAGCTGTCTTAATATTTTATCTGCCATCCTACTGGAGTCTGCTGGATCACCTAAGGCAGTGGTCCCCAACCCCCGGTCCGCGGACCGGTGCCGGGCCGTGGAGTACCTGGCACCGGGCCGCGCAGCGGCCGGGGGACATGAACGCTGCAGCGCAAAGGCTCCTGGGCCGTGCGCAATGGGCCGTGTGCAAAAGCTCCTGGGCCGTGCCCCCATCCCTGCGCGCGCTCAGCGGGCCGTGGCGATAAAAAGGTTGGGGACCACTGACCTAAGGGACACATTGACAAAGTAGAACTGTCTAGTGCCTAAATAATAGAAGATTTAGAAACAGTCAGATTTGTTAGGTTTAAAAGGAGTGTACTGGCATAGCATCCTTTATTCTCTACCTGTCTCTAATAGGAATAATGTGTTGGGATCTGAATTACAAAAATGATTTTTTCAAAGGCTGGTCTCAGGTGCACTTTTAGCCAATTGACTAAAATTGGCCAGATCCACTAGAGAAGTATTTGACCTAGTTCTGTCAATCTGCTTAGCAGTACAGGTTAGATTTCATGAAAAAGAATAGTTTTTATTTTTACTTTTAAAAGCAAATGTAGAACATGCACTCCTATTTTCATCTAGAAAAATGCTAGATGAATAAAAGAAAAGTCTTTTCTCTCTCTCTCTCTCTCTGTTATGTGTGTGTATGTAAAAATATGATGAGCAGTCATGAATTAAATCCATTATTAAAATTAATATGTTGTGTTAGATTATACGTACCCAGTTCTTCAATTTTCTCAGTAATCTGCGCAGCATAGAATTGTCATCAGTATATGTGTCTGCTGTGTTGGTGGTGTGTATTGTTGAATACCCTTGTGTATTGTTGAATTGCAATCGTGTGATGCAAAGATTAAATAAGATTGGACTTTTATTTATTAACACTATTTTAATTTTGTAATTGTATTTCATTCCAACCACCAAAGTAAAAACACAAGTGATAGCCCCTATGGTCATCATTCCAATGACAGTAGCTCCCCTAGAGAAATGCACTATTAGAAAGGATAGTGGAAAAGCCGCTTTCTAGGTCCTCATGAGTCAGAATCCTGCTGATGGAAGCCATTACACATAAAGCGGGATCTGCAAAAGCTTTCCTCCTTTAGACATACCGTGTTTTCCTGAAAATAAGACCCTGTCTTATATTTTTTGAACCCCGAAATAAGCACTTGGCCTTATTTTTAGGGAGGTCTTATTATTCTGGGGCGCGTGGAGCAAGTCGTGGCTCCTCTTGCTGTCTTACCTGATTTCCAGCTCTGTCTCCCTAACCCTAACCAGAGGAAATGGCGGGGACTGGCTGCACATGCATTTAAATATTTTCGGGGGGGGCTTATTATCTGGGGAGGGCTTATTTTCGGGGAAATACAGTAGATGCTTAACATATATATGATGCTGAGAAACAGACATTGTTTGCATAAAGTCACCAGGGACTGGGACTTAACTGAAGCGCTCACGATGGGTAGATCCATAAACAGAAATTGTGGACATTCTTGTGCACATAGAAGATTTTAAAAAACAATAGGCTGTAATTGGTACATTTCCAATTGGTCCTTTTCTGTTCATCCTGTAGATTCTGTAGGTATCCCTTCCAGCCAACGCTACTTCTCAGGCGCTTCTTACTTTATCTGGGTCATGAAGAACAGTTCTTGCTGTTACTGATCCCTGTTTATGTCGTATTTCTCAAATTCTGACTTGATTGTGGATAAAAGAACTGACCGCTTACCATATTTTTCGGAGTATAGGATGCACCTTTTTCCCCCCTAAAAGGGGGTGAACATTTAGATGCATCTTATACATTGAATGTAGCCCCGCTCACCCACTGGCCCCCACCCTTTGGCCTCTGCCTTGCAGCAGTTACCTCCTTGCAAGCAAACAGCAAGAAAAGCTCCTTTCAGCTTCAGTACAGCCTAATTAGCACAAGTTGATTTGATCGGCCTCCCGACTCTCACCTGATTTGCTCTCAGCTGTTTTGCGCAGGGCTCTGCTGCTTGCTGCAAAGAGGTAAATTGCTGGAACAGGTTTTTTGTTTCCTTGTGCTAATTAAGCTAAGATGAAACTGAAACTGAAAGTAAAACAGTCTGTTTGCTGTTTGCTGCAATGAGGCAAAATTGCTCAGAGGCAAAGGGAGATTTCTTTTTCGTCTTTTCCTCACCAAAAAAGGTAGGTGCGTCTTATACTCTGAAAAATACGGTACTTTACTAACATCTAGTTAGGCACTGAAGGGGGGGGTATTTCCCCTCCTTGAAATGTGTCCTCCCAGGTTTGTGTTAGATCCCATCCTTGTGGAAGGGAAAGATAAACGGAAGGTTCTGCCTCAGCTGAATAGGAGATATGATAGAAAACCTACTCCTTATTACCGTAGGCAGCCCTTTCGGAATACTGAGGCGGGATTCCCCGCCTCCCATTTCCATAGGCAATATTCCCACGGGGTGGACAGATCTCAGGACAGGTCAGGATTCCAAGATAGATCTAGGCAGCCACAGTCCAGGCAGCCTTACAGAGGTTCAGGGGGATGCCCCTACCGCCGTTCCAAATGACTCATGGACTCAAATCCCTATTGGCAGCAGGTTAAAGATATTTGCTGACCAGTGGAGGGATACCACCACGGACGCGTGGGCCTTACAAACAGTGACCCTTGGATTAACATTATAATTTTGTTCCAGACCTCCTTGTTGCTTCATTCAATGTCCTGTGCCCAGGGAGGCCACCAAGAAGGCCATGATGGAGGCCGAAATTCAGCACTTGCTGGACATCAAGGCCATAGAACCGGTACCAATTAGGCAAAGAGGTTTGGGGTTTTACTCCGTATTCTTTCTAGTTCCCAAGAGCTCGGGCGGCCAAAGGTCAATATTGAATTTAAAGGACCTCAATGTTCACATAAAATACAAGAGGTTCAAAATGCAATCCCTTCATTCGATCCTGGGTGGCCTCAGGCAAGACCTTTTGACATCGATAGATCTCAAGGAGGCTTACCTCCATTTGCCCATAAGGATATCCCACAGGAGGTTTCTCAGGTTTGCTTTCGCAGGCCGCCACTGGCAATACTGGGCCCTTCCCTTTGGCCTCTCCTCAGCACCACGCACCTTCACCAAATTACTGGACATGGTAGCGGCACGTCTGAGGGCTCATCCAATCCACCTACAATGTTATCTAGATGATGTTCTGATCCAGTCATCGTCTTTCAGGCAGGCAGAGCTGGATCTGCAACTCATGCTCCAGACTCTTCAGGATCACGGCTTCTCAGTAAACTGGGAGAAAAGCCATCTGATCCCGTCCACCAGGCTTGTCCATTTGGGGGTGGTGATCGATACTCAGTTGTCCCAGGTGTTCCTGTCTTAAGAGCGAAGGGACAGTATAAGAGAGATGGTAATGCAGATTCAGGCGTGAGACTCAGTACCCCTACTGCTTCTTTCCCAACCATTAGGGAAAATGATTTCTTGCTTAGCAATAGTTCCCTGGGCTTGTTTGCATATCAGAGCCTTACAGTGGCTCCTTCTCTCCAGTCAGAGGTCAGGGCGCAGGAACTCATTGTGCAGGATCAGGGTTCCTCCACAGGTGCTTCACTCCTTGGATTGGTGGAAGTCGAAGGCCATGGAGAAGGGTTGCCTGTTCTGGGATCCTCCCAGACTGGTCCTAACATCAGATGCCAGTCTCTTCGGCTGGGGGGCACAGCTGAAAGCCAATGTAACACAAGGGCGGTGGTCTCAACAAGATCTACGCAAAAATATCAATTGGCTGGAGCTGAGGGTGACCCATCTGGCGCGCCGACATTTTCAGACCAAGCTGTCGAATCAGCACGTTCTTCTGTTAATGGATAATGTCACGGCCAAGGCGCATGTCAAACGTCAAGGGGACACTTACTCCAAGCTCCTCGTGCGAGGCAAGGAAGTTGTGTGTCTGAGCAGAGAGGCACCTACTGTCCTTGCGGGCGGAACACATCACCAGGACGTCCAACTCAACAGCGGATTGGTTGAGCTGAATGACAATAGACCAGTCCGAATGGCGTCTTCACCCAGATACCTTCCACCTCATCACGATTCGTTTCAGGACCCTGACTCTGGACTTGTTCGCCACTCCTCAAAACACTCAACTGCCTCGGTTTTTTGCCAGGTTTTGGACTCCAGCAACCGAGGGGATCAACGCCCTGTGTTGCCCGTGGCCAACCGAACTACTGTATGCCTTTCCTCCCATCCCCTTACTCCAGAAGATGATTAGGAAAATCTTGGAGGAGGAGGCGGAAGTGTTGTTAGTAGCTCCGTATTGGCCGAGGCATCCATGGTTCGCCGACCTGATGTCACTATCGATAGCTTGCCCCTGGATATTACCACCGCACGAGGTCGCCCTCAGTCAGGGGGCCCTTCACCATCCAGACCCTCAGTGGCTCAAGTTGGCCATTTGGCACTTGAGTGGGAGACTCTCCGGAAGGAGCATTATTCCCCTGATGTAATCTCCACCATTCTGGCATCTAGAAAAGCGTCGACAGTCAGGATCTATGATGCCACCTGGGCGTCGTTTTGTCGCTGGTGCACTAGGGTCAAGCTGGTACCGACATCTGCGACCGTCCCTTAGGTCCTGGATTTCCTATAACGGGGCCTGAAAAAGAGACTGTCCACTAATACACTTCGCCGACAGGTTGCGGCTCTGGCGACCATTTTACTAGGTGAGGGGCCTGTACTGCTCTCCCATATCCAAAAGTCTGCAGTTTTTAAAAAGGAGCTGCCAACTTG
This sequence comes from Pantherophis guttatus, assembly GCF_059756535.1. NCBI lineage: Eukaryota > Metazoa > Chordata > Lepidosauria > Squamata > Colubridae > Pantherophis > Pantherophis guttatus. The sequence goes on from NC_142063.1 coordinate 151,614,794, forward strand.
TTACCGGCAACAATCCACAGTTACCCGACTTGGGACCTGTCATTGGTTTTGCAAGCGCTCACCTTACCTCCTTTCGAGCCCTTGCGGACCACTACACTTAGACTATTTACCTTTACAGTTGCCTTCTTAGTGGCGATTACTTCTGCACGTAGGATATCTGAGCTGGCGGTGATTTCAGTGCACCAGGACTTATGCATTTTTCACCTGGACCCTGTCATTCTCCGTTTGGACCCTACCTTTGTGCCAAAAATAAATTCCTGGTTCCACAGGGCACAGGAAGTTATTCTACCGGACTTTTGTCCCAATCCACAACATCCAAGAGAAAAGCGCTGGCATACATTGGATGTTCGCCGGGCTTTGAAAAGGTACATTAAGCGGACAGCACCTTTTAGGCGGACGGAGGCCTTATTCGTGTCATTCCAGCCCACTTCGATGGGAAAAAAGGTATCACCATCTACCATTGGACATTGGCTCAAGGCGTGTATTGCCTTAGCTTATGAACAACAAGCTTGTCCTGTGCCCCGTTGCATCATAGCGCACTCTACTCAAAGCGCGGCCACCACGGCGGCCTGGGCTACGCAGGCATCGATTTTGGAAATTTGCAGGGCCGCCATTTGGGCTTCCCCTTCTCCATTTGTGAGGAATTACAAGCTGGATCAGTACGCATCTGCAGAAGCAGCGTTTTGACGGTGTTGTTTTACAGAGAGTCCTGCCGGCCGAGGGGACTTTGGACCAATTTGTTTCCCTCCCAACAGTAATTTAGCTTGGGTATATCCCATGCTTGGACTCTCCAAGCAGCGCACAGGAGAATGAACGTTGGACTTACCTTGAACGTTCCTTCTATGTGTGCTGCAGGAGAGTCCAATCCCACCCTGGCTTGTGCTGGTCTGGGGTCCAGGAGTGGTCGTTTTTTGATTAGGACTGTGTCTTCTCTGTTTCCGGTTTCGTTGGAAAAACTGAGGCTCGGCCGGAAGAGGAAGGGGTGGCCAAAGAAATTCCAACTCAGTGATGACAATTACTGTCATCACACGTCAGTGATAACATTAACCAATGCTTGGACTCTCCTGCAGCGTACATAGAAGGAACATTCAAAGTAAGTCCAATGTTCATTCTGACAGTCAGCTGGCCCCGCCCACCTGCCCCGCCCTATCCTATCCTATATTTCCTTCTTTCTGGCTCAGCTGATTTCCGCGCCTCCGCTATTCTACTTACTGGGGCTGCCTTAGAAGGTAAGCATCTGAGCTTCAAACTGCTGTATTTTGAACGCTGCACGCAAGCACGTCAGGCATGCACGCTCAAAGAACCGGTTGTTAAACCGGTTGCATCCCACCACTGGCCAGAAAGCCTTGTCTAATTTCAAATAGTCATTATCTCAGTCAAAAACTTTACAGCTTTTATCAATAACCCAATCAATACAATTTTATCATTTGAGTTCTATAATTTCAATCTTTGGCAATAGTCAAAAATATATGTAGTCTTTAGTATTTATTTAATTACTAAGAGGCAGTTTTTTACCACATGCAGAAGCTACACCAATTCGAATTTGGCATCATTGTTCTTTGTCGCAATGATCTTGTGAAAACTGGGTTTAACTAATTGTCAGCTCAGCTCCTGTCCCTGCTCAAGAGGAAATTTGAAAACATACTGTTCTTGCAGGTTTTTCTTGAGCGTTAGGGTGGGACATTTTTCTATGGTTGGGAATTCCCATTTTTTCCGGACTGCTAGGAAATTTTTTCCCATTCCCCCTCCTTTTTTTTTTTTACTGGCAAGATCAAAGGAGCAGCTTTTTCACCCCTGCCCAAGTCAGCTGTTCAGAGATTTTTCTCCCTGCAAAAGGAAATAGGAGTGCTGGCTGGAGAATGGATATTTCCACTTTAATGGACAGATGTTCCAGCCTCAGAGTGGCAATAAGGATATCTGAATGACAGTATGTGCCACAGGATAAGAGGACCAAGGCTGATATGAACATGCCAAATATATTCAACAAAGGAGGACATGGTCATCATTCCTCCTCCTCTTATTCTGAGAAAAAACCCGCAAGAAACAGGATATTAAATTTGGATTCTTTAGAATACACTAATATAGTTAGGATCCAAAGCAAAACATTGCATATCCTCAGAATCTTGTCTCTAAGGAGCAAAAAAACAGGGCATTCCATTTTTTCCCAGAACATCCTTTCAATAACAAGCATATTTAATCCATGTTTACTTGTATCCATGTAAGGGCTGGATATTTTCAAAGTACTGTATATTAAGATTTCTCTCCTATTTCTTAGTAGTCCCATTTTGGCTTCATTTCTGTTGGCATCTTATCATTGGTTATTAGTGAAAGTGTTTGCTACAAGTACTACATGATAGTCTACAAATTGTTTGCATTTGTAAAGTGGTCATAATTATTCCCAGCAATGCCATCATAAAGGGATGTCTCTTAATTCAGTATTTCTGATGCCTCCTGCATCGGTTATAAAGCCAAACACTATTCTTTCTGAAAACATATGTTGGTCATTGAAAATTGGGGTGCGCTGTTGTATTTATATTAGAAAAAAAGAGAATGCAAATGACTTGGTGTAAATGTTTGCAAAGTAGTGATTGTTCGTAGTAATTTTTATTACTTCTCATGACTTTTGATACTTTTCAGGTAAAATTCCAAATAATTTGAACTCATTCTATAAACTCTGAACAATACAGTACTACTGAGTTATCTGAAGGATCACCTCTCCCTGATTATATCAACGCTGACCATTAGATCTGGCAGTGGGGACATGCTGGGAATAACATCTGCCAGGTCCTACATTTCCTAGGTGACAGACCTTCTATGCTGTGGCACTCGCTTTATGGAATATTCTCCCTCTGGATATTAGTCTAGTTCAGGGGTGGGCAAATGTGGCTCTTTTACAACCTGTGGACTTCAACTCCCAGAATTCCTGAGACAGCCAAGCTGGCTTAGGAATTCTAGGAGTTGAAGTCCACAGGTTGTAAAAGAGCCACATTTGCCCACCCCTGGTCTAGTTCCACTCATTTCAATGTCCTGGAGTTCTCTCATGACTTGGTTATGCCATCAGGCCTGGATGTGCCAGGAACCAGAAACTTGTGTAAATGGCTCTACTATTGAGGTTAATGTATTCACTCTCTCTTTTTGTTTTGGGCTTACATATAAAGTGCATCGTTAGTTTGTTCTGGGAGGCGCAGTGAGCACCAACAACAATGAGTACCAAACAAATTTTTCTCATAAGGAATAATGTGGTAAATTACAAGACAGTCAACACTGACAAGTTCTAGCTTGTGCGTTGAGTACCAAACAAATGATGAGTACCGGGACAAATGTTCACGTCAAAATGCATTGAATACCAAATTTGATGTGTTTCAAAGCAGTTGCGTACCAAAGCACCACTGTATGAATTTAGATTTAATTATCTGTCCTTTTAGATTTTGGAGACAAATGGAGATTGTCTTCTATATCATCCCAGTCCCCAAATCCTAGCTTTTGTTTCATTCATTCAGTCAAGTCTTAAAATGAATTTTGGTCTTTGTGAAGGTTGATGCAGAGTCGCGGTAGCTCAGGGGCTAAGACCCTGAGTTTGTTGATTGAAAGGTCAGCAGTTCAGCGCCACGTAAGGGGGTGTGGCCCCATTACTTGTCCCAGCTTCTGCCAACCTAGCAGTTCGAAAGCACGTAAAAAATGCAAGTAGAAAAATAGGGACCACCTTTGCTGGGAAGGTAACAGCATTCCGTGCGCCTTTGCTGCTTAGTCATATTGGCCACATGACCACAGAGACGTCTTTGGATAGCGCTGGCTCTTTGGCTTTGAAACGGAGATGAGCACCGCCCCCTAGAGTTGGGAACGACCTGCACCTATGTGTAAGGGGAACCTTTACCTTTAAAGGTAGATGCCATAGTTCTAGAGTTGTTCTAACATATTTAGGAGACCTTTTTGATCTGGTAGAAGAAAAACCTTTGAAGCTTTTCTGCATTTGGTGTTGACTTTAAAACTTTCCTTTCTCTTGCAGTCTGGTCAGCTTAGTAGAAGAAATGCTTTTGCAAACCATCAGACAAATGCAGACTAATACTTTATTGACAAATGCCTTGGTGGTATATCTACAAGGGAAAATTAGAATATTTTTGCTTCTTTTGTGTCTGTGAAAAAAAGAATGGCTTTTATTTCATGACAGGTGGGAAACTGGAAAACAGTGAATGTAAAGATTGACATATTTGAAGGAGAAAGAGTTGAAGCTGTTTGCTTTGTGTTCTGCAGCCTGAGCTACTGGCTACTTTAGAATAAGTAATAACTAGCTAATGGTACTGTCTGTAAGCATCAGACTTTCAAGCAGATGTTAAAGACAAAGTGAGGAAATGCAAGTTAGGTTTAGATTGTACTGGGAATTAATTGCAGATGAAATGGATAGTGTGTTTTGGAGTTGCACAAAAATGACTTCCTGACTATGTTTCCAAAGGATATCATATAATCTCTTCTCAGTGCTCCCTCCTCTCCTAGAAATACTCCATGCCAGCTTTTAAAAATTACCTTATTATGCCAGCTCCAAAATCACAGCTTTACTACTCTCTTCCACAATTCTAATGAAATGCTTCCAGCATCTATCCCCCCCCACCCAAATGGTTGACAAAAAATAAGTGGAAATTTGGTACAACAGCAGAGTGAATTATGTGGTCCGTTTGGCACTTCAAATCTTACATGCTTGCATTTCAAGTAGCTATGTTCAGATACATTGGAGTTGCCAATGTATATATAAAGTCTCATTTTAAAGTATACTACCCCAAGTTTCCCCAGCTATGTTTTGTTGCTAATTTTCTTCACACTTCTACAATTTTTGGAAACTTCCACTTCACACAGGGTCATTATTCTATATTGTATGGGGTTAGACGTTTTGCTGTATTGTACATTATTTTGTATGGAGCTCCATCCATGTTTTACTATCTTAATGGAGGGATAAAATGCTTTCTCATAGCAAAAACAGCAGTACCATGCTTTTTAGTTGCTGATAATTTATGTGGAAGTCATATTGGTGTCTTTCCCCATGAAGAAGAAATGGAAATTACTTGGAATATCAGTTATACCCATTTTTATGCTATAGTATTAAATATGTAAGAAGTCTGGTTTCCAGTCTACTGTAAATAAGCAAATATTTTCTGTCCACCTGTATTCTTTTGGAAATGCTAGACTTTAGAAATGAATTATTTTTGGATATTGCATCAGACAATAGCCAGCTGGCTGTGAGGTATTTATTTTTGAATTTGCAATACACATGTATTCTAAAAATCATGCTGTTTTAAGCTAGGGCCTTTAACTTCAAAAAGCAGTTATATTTTTGAACTAAGAATATAATGTGTCAGCTTTGGAAGCCATATTAGGCCGGAAGCTCCAATGCTGCCACCTTCTTATGTGTGGGAAAGTACGAGGGGGGATTTAGGAGAGGGGGTTAGTAGACATAATAGCATTCTTTCTGTCAGTCAAGATCAGGGTGATCCAGCATCTGGAGAAGGAGTGGTCAGGGGATGGATCGGGATGGAACGGATGTTGATTGGAGCGTGGGACCGACTGGGTGGAAAAGGGATGGTTTTGGGATCTTTGACTTTCTGAAGGAAAACCTGGGCTTTTCAGATTCGGGTTTCCCCAGATGTGCCAGTTTGCCTATTCTAGTAAAGAGGACTTTGGAAAATGCTTGCTTTCGCGTCTTTACTTGGAGTTGGGGTTTTTCTGGAACGCTGACAATATGAATGTTGAAGTTAAGTGAGTCTGTTGTTAAGTGAGACAGTTGTTAAATGAATTTGGCCCCATTTTACAACTTTCTTGGCACAATTGTTAAGTTAAGTGAATAACTTAACACACACACACACACACACACATACATACTTCAAGGATCTCCAGAAAGATGGAATCAGAGAAGAACTCTGACAGAAATCTGCCCTTTAGAGAGAAGGAGAGAACAGAACGTAGGCGATGGAAATAAATCATCATCTGTGAAAATAGTCAGGAAGAACAATGTGTTTTTTTACAAAATATCAAAAGGCATGTGAGAAAAAAATCTTTTTACGCTATGGTCTCTGTTTCACTACTGTTAAAGCTTCATGAAATCATAGTTTCATAGTTTTCAAATTATATAATTCAGGCAGATTCTTAGCATGCACAATTATAGTCCTGTCTTGTCTTGTTTCTTTCTATAATTAACAGGCTCCTGATGGCCATCACTGCCTGCCAAATGGCCAGAATTGCCAGAAATTATTTATTAAATGGTATATAAATTTAATAAGTAAACAACAAATAAATTTACCACCAAGGTGGAGAATCTATGATCCTCTTTTGCTAGATTATAGCCCCATTTTTCCTTCACTAATGGCCATAATTCATGGGAACAGTGAGTGTTAGAAGACCTGGAGTTCCACAGGTTTCAGACTTCAGATTTGCATCAATTGCTATGCATTACATATTTATTTTCTTTCCTGAAAATCAGGGTGGATTTGATTTAAATCAAGTCGATTTAAATCATGATTTAAATCACTAGTAAAAAGGCTTGATTTAAATCAACTCAATTTAAATCATAATTTTTAAAGAGCAACTGTCATCTCTGTCCCGCAGCGGCTCCTCCTCTGAGCCACTATTGACTCACTGACAGTCCCATTCACTTTAATGGGGCAGCTGGTGATGCGGTACTGATACATATACTGACATACACATACACACACACACACACACACACACACACACATATTCATACAACCACATACATACTTCAAGTATCTCCGGAAAGACTGAATCAGAGAAGAATACAAATGCTGTGTTAAATCACCCTGTTTAAGAACACCAGAAACAGCTGTTCAAGTCTAATTGGACTTGCTTGTGTTTCCAACAAAGTAACTCTCTTTAAGCTTCTGAGAAATCCAGAAGGACACTGTTGAATATGACAGTGTAATTTCATTTTGAGAAACATATGTGAGTCATGACGTCCTTTTTATTGGAAGAGTGCACTCTGATCAGTATTCATGCTGGTGGCAGCTCCCATTGCCATTATCATTTCTCTTGGCTGTAGATACTAAAATCTTTCCATGCACAAGAGCTGCACTGATCTGTATTCTTATGATTCTGCAGCTTCTGGAGGTCTTTACAAGCTGCGCTAATTAATTTTTGGTTCAGCTGAAAATAATGGTTTTGCAGTGTTTTCTCTGGAACCATGAAATGTAGCTATTTTCTATTTGTGGGAACTCTTATCTTTATCTGCTTCCTAGCATTTAGGCTCTCCTTTCTTGAACTAAAGTGCCATACATAGTACCTTGCTGGCATAGTACCAAACCATGTTATTTTGAAGTATTCCAGCAGTCGCTTTGCCATTTGCCCTCACCCAATCATGTTTTCCCTTACTATAAAAACAAATGTAGTTAGAACCGAGAGACAGAAAGCTGCTGGAATTTTTGTTTTCTGCTTCCTATTGGTCAGCTGGATGATCCTCTCCCTTATTCCCCACAGCCTAAGGGGAATAGCACTGAAAGCATTAATATAGTTCTGTGAAAGTGTTGCATGAGGTTTGTGGTGTTCTGGAAGGGCTGTTAATTGCCTGTTAGGGTCTTTTGTTGTTCTTTCATTGCAGTTCAAATCTTTCTTTTGTTGCATTTTCAAGAATTTTTTTTTTTATGAATGGAATTTAATTTGCAGACTAATTTTGTAATGCTGCATGGGAAGTTAGATAAAACCCACTGTTGTTTAAATCTCCATATATTTTAATTGAAAAATATTCAAGCATTTTGAAAAGTCTGGCATTTTGGTTGTGTTTCAGAATGTACACCTGATTTCTGCAGGTTTGTCTGATTTCTAGGAGATGAGGCTGGATTCATAAACCATGCTTGTAAAGACTGATTTCTACAAATCTGAAGTGGTGGTTACAGGAAGTCCTTGACGTATGACCACAATTGAGCCCAAAAATTATGTTGCTATGTGAAACATTTGTTAAGTGAATTTTGCCCCATTTTACGACCTTTCTTGCCACAGTTGTTAAGTGAATCATTGCAATTATTAAGTTAGTGACATTGTTGTTAAGTGAGTCTGGCTTGCCCATTGACTTTGTTTGCCAGAAGGTCGCAAAAGATGATCACAAGACCCCGGGACATTGCAACCGTCATAAATACGAACCAGCTGTCAAATATCTGAATGTAAATCACGTAACCATGGGGATGCTGCAATGGTCATAAGTCACTTTTTTCCATTGCCATTGTAACTTCTAAAGGTTACTAAATGAACTGTTGTAAGTTGAAGACTAACTGAACAAGAATGCAGCTCTTTCTTTTTTACATTTCAACAGGCTGTTTTGATAATTCAGAAGTATTTCATTTCAGAACATTTGAACTCTTTGAAATAATTAACACAGCCTGTTTTGTACATGAAAAAAAAATGATCTGAACTTAAACCAAAGCGTTTCAAATTTAAACTGTCATAAATATGAGTCAGTTGCCAAGCATCTGAATTTTGATCACGTGACCATGGAGATGTTGCAATGGTTGTAAGTGTGAAAAACTGTCATAAGTCTCTTTTTTCAGTGGCTATTGTAACTTTGAATGGTCACTAAATGAACTGTTTTAAGGTGGGGACTACCAATATTCCTGAAAATATTGACCTTTTTTTTTTTTTTAGATTTTAACAGCAGCTGTCAGTTTGGGCCTAAGGACATACAGACAGTTTCACTGAAATCTGAATTTGATCCATTTGCCTTTTTCCTCTCCCCTCCAGCTAATCTTTTAAGACCCTGTCTCATCTCATTCAGATCAATATAAAAACTTATTGCAAATAATTCAAATACTTAATTTGACCAACAATTTCATGCTGTATAAGGATGCATTGTATTATGATTTTCTTCTGTTGTGTGAAGTTTCTTGTTTTAACTTTTTTATTTAAGTTGTAGAGCCGGGGGTGGAGGAGAGATAACTTACCATGGGTCAGCAGATGGATTATCTTTTTATTCCAAATAACACATTTTTTTAAAAGAAATCTGATTTGTTTGGAATATCACTTACAAAACTCTGACAGAAATCTGCCCTTTAGAGAGAAAGAGAGAACAGAATGTAGGCAATGGGAATAAATCATCATCTGTGAAAATAGTCAGGAAGAACAATGTGTTTTTTTACAAAATATCAAAAGGCATGTGAGAAAAAATCTTTCTGTGCTATGGTCTCTGTTTCACTACTGTTTGAACTTCATGAAATCATAGTTTTCATAGTTTTCAAATTATATAATTCAGGCAGATTTTTAGCACAATTATAGTCTTGTCTTGTTTCTTTCTATAATTAACAGGCTCCTGATGGCCATCACTGCCTGCCAAATGGCCAGAATTGCCAGAAATTATTTATTAAATGGTATATAAATTTAATAAGTGAACAACAAATAAATTTGCCACCAAAGTGGAGAATCTATGATCCTCTTTTGCTAGATTATAGCCCCATTTTTCCTTCACTAATGGCCGTAATTCATGGGAACAGTGAGTGTTAGAAGACCTGGAGTTCCACAGGTTTCAGACTTCGGATTTGCATCAATTGCTATGTATTACACATTTATTTTCTTTCCTGAAAATCAGGGTAGATTTGATTTAAATCAAGTCGATTTAAATCTTGATTTAAATCACTAGTAAAAAGGCTTGATTTAAATCAACTCGATTTAAATCATAATTTTTAAAGAGCAACTGTCATCTCTGTCCCGCAGCGGCTCCTCCTCTGAGCCACTATTGACTCACTGACAGTCCCATTCACTTTAATGGGATGGCTGGTGATGCGGCACTGACACAACAAGATGAGGGACGTGGCAGGCGGCAGGTGAGTGAATGCCCGCTAACAGGCGCTGCCATGATGGATCTAGATCTGAAATGACAGGTGCTCTTTAATATTATATTTATAAACTGCTTAGAAGATTTTATTCTCATTTTTACTGCTCGACCTTCCTTCTCATACTTAGAGCCTGGTGGTACAGATGCATTTCTCTTCAAACAAACATACAGTTTGTAGTGTACATAGATTTGCAAAACAATGGGATAAAGAAATATTCCTGAACTTTGTTTTATGATTTATCTCATGGTTACTGTAAAATTGTATGAATGCATCAATGCAGTGCATGTTATCTCAGCTTGCAGAGCTTGGATTCATTGAATGAGTTCACGAAAAATGTAAATATAGCAGAATATACAGCCTCATGCTACATAACGAAGCTCTATTTCATGCTGAATAAACTAAATTATTAATGTATGTTAAATAGAAAACTAGATAGATTTTTACTCCAAAACTATTTTATTAAAATAAATGTGATAAAAATAATAAAAAAAATCCCATTAAAATTTTAAAAAATCCGATTTTTTAATTTTTATTTTAAAAAGCATCGATTTTTATCCACCCTGATGAAAATCATATGTTACACAACCCACCTTGCACCTTCTGCGCTTTAGTCCTTGGAAATTAGATTAAGTTTGCAAAACAGCTGAGGAATATCCAGATAACTTTTTGTTTGCCTGCGGAAAGATAGTCCTTGATTTATCACTACAATTGGGACTCAAATTTCCATTGCTAAGTAAGGTGGTTTTTTATTGAGGGATGCTCACTTTTACAACTTTGTTGGCCATGCTTGTTAAGTTGTTAAGTGAATCATTCAGTTGTGAAGTGAGTCTGGTTTCCCCCATTGACTTTGCTACTTGGAAACCAGCTGGGAAGGTTGCAAATAGTGATCACATGACCCTGGGGCACTGCAATTGTCGTAAATAAATGCTGGTTGCTAAACATCCACATTTTGATCGTCACTCTGGGGATGCTGCCACAGTTGGAAGTGTTAAGTTACTGGCTATAAATCACTTTTTAGTGCTGTTGTAATTTGGTGACTAAACAAATGGTTGTAAGGCAAGGACTCCTTTTCTCAGGGGATATAGGGACACTGATTCTCTACTAAGTTTGAAGTACTTTTCATTTGGTGCATCAGGCAAGCTCCTTTGATTTTCTTCTTTTTTAATTTCTTTTTTAATTCCCTTTCCACTTAACAAATATAGCCTCTTTCTTTTTTGCCTTCGTCTCTGTAATCCGATCCTTTTGATTGTCTCCTTTTTTCCTCATCAAAGAAATGAAACAATTCCCCTCTTTTGGGCTTTTGTGTTTTAATAGATTAGAACCCTGGGATAACAAAAGCTGAGTTTCTGTTACATCTTATAATTATCATGAGTAGAGTAGAGTAGAGTAGAGTAGAGTAGAGTAGAGTAGAGTAGAGTAGAGTAGAGTAGAGTAGAGTAGAGTAGAATAGAATAGAATAGAATAGAATAGAATAGAATAGAATAGAATAGAATAGAATAGAATAGAATAGAATCTTTATTGATTTAGTCATTTGACCATATCAAAATAGGAAACTAACACAAACATACAAATGGATGAAAAGAAAACAATAGGACATGTTTATAGTTAAGTCATTACCCTTATGGTTAATTCAAGCTGATCTAAATATTCTGCCCTCTTCAAAATGGCCTTTGAAATAAAGAGTGCAGTCTTGCTAGTGGACTGGCTCAGGACAAAAGTTGGGTAAGACAGGTTCTTGAGCCCTGTGGAACCACGTGTTGACCTTGGGCAGGAATGTCGAGTCCAGGCGTAAAATCACTCTGTCAGCATGGAAGACACACAGGTCCTCCCTGATTGACAGAGCTGCCAGCTCAGATATTTGCCTGGCGGAGGTGATAGCCATCAGGAACACCACCTTATATGACAGGAAGGGTAGACTAACCTCCCTCAGGGGCTCGAAAGGACTCCGGGTGAGGGCATTCAAGACCCTGTTCAAGCTCCACGTGCGAAAGGACAGTGGGGCTACCCAGCTTCCGCTAGCATCCTGCTGAAGTTCCTTTTCCATGAGCTGCAGAAATTCTTTGTCCTCTATTGACAAGGCTAAGTCATTGTCCTCTTTGCTGGTCTGGAATGAACTCCATGAAACTTCCATCCCTTATCATGGAGTCTAGTTGTTCCAAAGGAGCTGTAGAAAAAGCCAGATTTTCTCCATAACTCTTTGTTTTCTTGACTATCCATGGTATTCTTAGGAGTCTTTCCTGACAGCAAAGTTCAGAGGTGTCAATATCCTTCCATTCCTGCATCTTAAATACCACGCCTTGCACAATTCTGTTCTTAGTAGTATTGACACACCATGGCATTTGAATATCTTTTCCAAGGCCTTTGTGGCTGCTGTATCAAATGCTCACACTGTGGCGTATTTCTTGACTGCAAAAATTCTTTTATTCTTGATGGTTGATCCTAAAGGGCAGAAGCTGTCTTCCACTTCAATACCTTCATTGTCAATTCTAAGGCTGGTTGTTTTACCTGTTGTTATTAGTTTGGTCTTTTGTCTTTATATTTCACTTTAGTCCCATTTTTTTCACTGTGCTCTTTGATTTTTAATAGTAGGACTTGAAGATCGTTTGCATTTTCGGCTATCAGGATAATCACCATAGTACAAGTTATTGATCTCTTCTCTTCTCTTCTCTTCCCTTCCCTTCCCTTCCCTTCCCTTCCCTTCCCTTCCCTTCCCTTCCCTTCCCTTCCCTTCCCTTCGCACATCTTCTTCCAATCCAACTTCCATTAATATATAACTTTTAACTATATAACTATATAACTATCACTTGAAGACAGACTTCAAGTGCTTGATCAATTGATGATGTGCTTATTAAGAGATTTTGTGATCTTTTGCTCTGAAAATTCAGCAGTCTCTTGCTCAATTGTGCTGATAGAATTTCTTTGCTCCAAAGCAGCTCATTTGAGATCTGTAGTGGTGCACCCTAGGAAGTTAAAATGCTCTCATATTATTTGTCTTTATTTTTTTGCTCTGATGCCAAACTTCTATTTCTTATTTTGTACAGTCCTACACAGAATCCATAGGGGCTTTGCTGGTTGTTTACAATTGATTGTAATATTAATTGATAAAGTACTTGTTTTACTTGTTGTCACATGAATCTTGTATCTGCATAACTATCTTGTCTTGTCTTCCGCCACCCAGCCCCAATTTAAATCCTACATTAGTCACTCTATGCCATGGCTGTCAAACTCCCAGCCCGCGGGCATTTTAGGAAATGAGCTATAGCTCAGAAAAGCTTATGTCTTTCAATAAAATGTGTTAGGCTGAAAACATGCTACCCAAGTCTTTCTGATTTTTAGCAACCATAAGCTAACATAGCTCTCTTCCTACATTTGCTATTTGCAGGCATCTATTTGGCAAAATGTTCCTCTCAATAGGTTACTTTTAAAGCAGGTACAAGGCCAAGATCAGCTTTTAAAAACAATTAAACCTATTATTCATATGACACTAGATCAGTGTTGAAGACCAGCACGCTAGCAAAAGCCTTATGGAATGTGTTACCCCAGCAAATCATGAGACTGTTGCAGGACAATAAACTCTTGAAAGTTACATGGCACCAAAATTACATAGGGGAAGATATTGATAGCAGTCTCTGTACTGGGAAGCAAAACACCCACAGGCACAGGTTAAACGTACTGGTGTTAAACATAATCATTTGCAGACAATATAATTTCATCTTTTGAGTTGTGTGCAGCTGAAGAAGTAAATAGAATTGGCCTAATTTGTAAATATTTGTCATATGTACCTAATTAGTTTTTTTCTTTTTCTTCCCTATTTCTCTCTCCATTTTAGGTTTATAGCTAAGCCGTGTGCCTTAGGCTTAAAAGTCCAAGCCAATGGACCACAGAAGGCTCAGCCTAATGCCATTCTTGAAAAAGTCTTCACTGCTATCACAAAGGTACAATATGTTCCTTAAAATCCTTTTATTTGCTTTGGGCAAATGTAAAAGTTGTTCATAAAAGACAGTGTAATTAATTATTAGGAATAGCTGTCTCGCTAGCATGTTAATTTGATAGTTGAGTTGAGTAATGAGTAATAGAAATATCATGCTAATTTCTCCTGTGCGCTGCTTGGAGAGTCCAAGCATGGGTTAATTCAGTCTGACTTGAGTTGGAATTTCTTTGGCCATGCCTTCCTCTTCCGGCTGAGCCTCAGTTTTTCCAACTCAGTCTGACAGGAAAGACTTGTTTGAGTTGGCTCTTCAATTTAATTTAAATTAATAAGGAAATTGGCTATTTTTCAAAGAATAAATTGGCTAAATACAAAAAGAAAAAAGAGAGCCTCTTTGAAATCAGCTTGGGTGGCTGAAAGAAGGAGCATGAAGTGTGAGTTAGTGCTGTGCACTCTATGAGGCAGCGATAAGATCGCTGCGGCGCCGGCCATTGCCATGTGGAATTGGATTGCAGCGAGGATCGTCAGGCAGTCATCGTTAGACTCAGGGAGGTCCGAGGCTTCGGATTTCATCCCTTATTGCTGCTGGAGAGCTGCAGATCGTAGGGAGAGAGCGCGCTGACCGCACGGCCGATAGCCGCCATTTTGTTGGGGCATACAATGCAGCAAAATATGTACGTTTAAAGCAGCTGGGTAAAAATTGGAAGAGATCTGGAATCATTTTGGAAGCCTGAGCATCTTTTTATCACGCAAGTAAACCGTATTGCCGGTTTTAAAAAGTGTTTTGTGGCCTTTGGAGGCAGTATTGCAGGCCTTACGCCCCTTTAACTCCTGGGGTGCCCAGATTATTGCTGCTGCTGCCTAATATTATTTGCAAACAAACCATTTTGCTGGTTTGGCATAATAAGAGCCCTGAACTGCGCACTGAGTAAATTGTTTCAGTTTGTCTTGCAATTGTTTACTGAATCTAACATTCTGTGTTAGTCATAGCAAATAGCAGTGATTCTGAGGGGTCGTCACCATCTCAGCCTCAAGCTGAATGTTCTATTCTCAGTTATGCCATTGTGCAAACCATTACCCAGGGCATTGATGAGGCGCTGGCACAAAGGGGATTGTTGGCTCCCTTACATCCAGGGCCTTCAAAGCCAGATTCTGTGCATCAGCATGCACATAGGCAAAGGGACTATAGGGAAGAATTGTGTCATGATTCTCCATCACTTCACAGTGAGGCTTCGCTGGAAGGAGAGGAGGAATTAGGTGAATTTGAAATGTCTGGTGATGAGGGACTTGGACAGGATAAACCAGCATACACTGGCTTGTTCCGCCCTCATCTCTTTAAGACATTATTGCTTAAAGCTAAAATGACTGCTAATATGAGTCAGATGGACAGGTCTACTGCAGACCCTAAGGACTCTCAGGATCTTTGTGCCAGTCTCTTTACAGAACAGGTTTCTACTCAGGAAATTATTCCTTCTCCAAAATTTTTTGTAAAAGTAATTTGAAGACAATGGGAACATCCTGTCTCTATTCAAGCACCTAGTGGCATGGATAAAAAGATGTACACAGTGGAAAAGGAGCTTAAAGAGCTCCTCCAAATTCCCACAGTGGATTCTCCCTTGACTAATTTGGCTTCTACTGCCATTCTCCCTTCTGATAATGCGGAAGGGTTGAAGTCTGAGGATAGGAAGGCTGATTTGGCTGCACGCAAAACTCACCAGGCTGCAGCTTGGGCAATTAGATCTGCTACAGCAGCTTCATTCTTTTCCAGAACATCCCTCTTATGGTTAAAGCAGATGCAGGCCAGGATCTCCCCAGAAGACGTTTGCCTCCAACAAGTTCTCAGTAAGCTGATAGCCGCAACGGAATATACAGCCAATGCAACTATTAATGCTGCCAAATTTGCCTACATTGGCGTTTAACGTAGCATCCAGACCCTTGTTATAGTTACGCTAATGGCAGGCGGATACCAGGTCCAAGTGGTGCCTGGCCGCAGCCCCCTTTAAGGGAAATCAGCTATTTGGAGAAGTGTTAGATCCCATCCTTGTGGAAGGGAAAGATTAACAGAAGGTTCTGCCTCAGCTGAATAGGAGATATGATAGAAGACCTACTCCTTATTACCGTAGGCAGCCCTTTCGGAATACTGAGGCAGGATTCCCCGCCTCCCATTTCCATAGGCAATATTCCCACGGGGTGGACAGATATCAGGACAGGTCAGGATTCCGAGATAGATCTAGGCAGCCACAGCCACAGTCCAGGCGGCCTTACAGAGGTTCAGGGGGACGCCCCTACCGCCGTTCCAAATGACTCATGGACTCAAATCCCTATTGGTGGCAGGTTAAAGATGTTTGCCGACCAGTGGATGGATACCACCATGGACGCGTGGGCCTTACAAACAGTGACCCTTGGACTAACATTATAATTTTGTTCCAGACCTTCTCGTTGCTTCATTCAATGTCCTGTGCCCAAGGAGGCCACCAAGAAGGCCATGATGGAAGCCGAAATTCAGCACTTGCTGGACATCAAGGCCATAGAACCGGTACCAATTGGGCAAAGAGGTTTAGGGTTTTACTCCGTACTCTTTCTAGTTCCCAAGAGCTCGGGCGGCCAAAGGGCAATATTGAATTTAAAGGACCTCAATGTTCACATAAAATATAAGAGGTTCAGAATGCAATCCCTTCATTAATCCTGGATGGCCTCAGGCAAGCAGATCTTTTGACATCGATAGATCTCAAGGAGGCTCAGCTCCATGTGCCCATAAGGATATC
This sequence comes from Pantherophis guttatus, assembly GCF_059756535.1. Taxonomy (NCBI): domain Eukaryota; kingdom Metazoa; phylum Chordata; class Lepidosauria; order Squamata; family Colubridae; genus Pantherophis; species Pantherophis guttatus. The sequence continues at coordinate 151,631,305 of NC_142063.1, forward strand.
CCACAGGAGGTTTCTCAGGTTTGCTTTCGCAGGCCGCCACTGGCAATACCGGGCCCTTCCCTTTGGCCTTTCCTCAGCACCACGCACCTTCACCAAATTACTGGACATGGTAGCGGCACGTCTGAGGGCTCATCCCATCCACCTACAATGTTATCTAGATGATGTTCTGATCTAGTCATCGTCTTTCAGGCAGGCAGAGCTGGATCTGCAACTCATGCTCCAGACTCTTCAGGATCACGGCTTCTCAGTAAACTGGGAGAAAAGCCATCTGATCCCATCCACCAGGCTTGTCCATTTGGGGGTGGTGATCGATACTCAGTTGTCCCAGGTGTTCCTGTCACAAGAGCGAAGGGACAGTATAAGAGAGATGGTAATGCAGATTCAGGTGTGAGACTCAGTACTCCTACTGCTTCTTTCCCAACCATTAGGGGAAATGATTTCTTGCTTAGCAATAGTTCCCTGGGCTCGTTTGCATACCAGAGCCTTACAGTGGCTCCTTCTCTCCAGTCAGAGGTCAGGGCGCAGGAACTCATTGTGCAGAATCAGAGTTCCTCCACAGGTGTTTCACTCCTTGGATTGGTGGAAGTTGAAGGCCATGGAGAAGGGTTGCCTGTTCTGGAATCCTCCCAGACTGGTCCTAACATCAGATGCCAGTCTCTTCGGCTGGGAGGCGCACCTGAAAGCCAATGTAACACAAGGGCGATGGTCTCAACAAGATCTACGCAACAATATCAATTGGCTGGAGCTGAGGGTGACCCATCTGGCGCACCGACATTTTCAGACCAAGCACGTTCTTCTGTTAATGGACAATGTCACGGCCAAGGCGCATCTCAACCATCAAGGGGGCACTCACTCCAAGATGCTCATGTGCGAGGCGAGGAAGTTGTGTCTCTGGGCAGAGAGGCACCTACTATCCTTGCGGGCGGAACACATTGCCGGGACGTCCAACTCAACAGTGGATTGGTTGAGCCGAACGACAATAGACCAGTCCAAATGGCGTCTTCACCCAGATATCTTCTATCTCATCATGGTTCGTTTCGGGACCCCGACTCTGGACTTGTTCGCCACTCCCCAAAACACTCACCTGCCTCGGTTTTTCACCAGGTTTTGGACTCCGGCGGCCGAAGGGATCAACGCCCTGCGTTGCCCATGGCCGACCTAACTACTGTACGCCTTTCCTCCCATCCCCTTACTCCAGAAGGTGATCAGGAAAATCTTGGAGGAGGAGGCGGAAGTGTTGTTAGTAGCTCCGTATTGGCTGAGGCATCCATGGTTCGCCGACCTGATGTCACTATCAATATCTCGCCCCTGGATATTACCACCGCACGAGGTCACCCTCAGTCAGGGGTCCCTTCAACATCCAGACCCTCAGTGGCTCAAGTTGGCCATTTGGCACTTGAGTGGGAGACTCTCCGGAAGGAGCGTTATTCCCCTGATGTGATCTCTACCATTCTGGCATCTAGAAAAGCGTCGACAGTCAGGATCTACAATGCCACCTGGGCATCGTTTTGTCGCTGGTGCACTAGGGTCAAGAGATGCGACCATCTCTCAGGTCCTGGATTTCCTACAATGGGGCCTGAAAAAGAGACTGTCCACGAATACACTTCGCCGACAGTTTGCAGCTCTGGTGACCATTTTACCAGGTGAGGGGCCTGTACTGCTCTCCCATCATCCAAAGGTCCGCAGTTTTTTAAAAGGAGCTGCCAACTTGTTACCGCCAACAGTTCATAGGTACCCATAGTTCACCTTACCTCCTTTCGAGCCCTTGCGGACTACTACACTTAGACTATTTACCTTTAAAGTTGCTTTCTTAGTGGCGATTACTTCTGGATATCAGAGTTGGCGGCGCTTTCAGTGCGCCAGGACTTATGTATTTTTCACCCGGACCGTGTCATTCTCCATTTGGACCCTACCTTTGTGCCAAAAATAAATTCCTGGTTCCACAGGGCACAGGAAGTTATTCTACTGGACTTTTGTCCCAATCCACAACATCCAAGAGAAAAGCGCTGGCATACATTGGATGTTCACCAGCTTTGAAAAGATACATTAAGCGGACAGCACCTTTTAGGCGGACGGAGGCCTTATTCGTGTCATTCCAGCCCACTTCGATGGGAAAAAAGGTATCACCATCTACCATTGGATGTTGGCTCAAGGCGTGTATTGCCTTAGCTTATGAACAACAAACTCGTCCTGTGCCCCGTTGCATAACAGCGCACTCTACTCGAAGCGCGGCCACCACGGCGGCCTGGGCTACGTAGGTATCAATTTTGGAAATTTGCAGGGCTGCCACTTGGGCTTCCCTTTCTCCATTCGTGAGGAATTACAAGCTGGATCAGTACGCATCTGCAGAAGCAGCGTTTGGGCGGCGTGTCTTACAGAGAGTCCTGCCGGCCGAGGGGACCCTGGACCAATCTGTATCCCTCCCAACATCAATTTAGCTTGGGTATATCCCATGCTTGGACTCTCCAAGCAGCGCACAGGAGAATGAACATTGGACTTACCTTGAACGTTCTTTCTATGTGCGCTGCAGGAGAGTCCAATCTCACCCTGGGTTGTGCTGGTCTGGGGTCCAGGAGTGGTTATTTTTCCGATTAGGACTGCGTCTTCTCTGTTTCCAGTTTCGTTGGAAAAACTGAGGCTCAGCTGGAAGAGGAAGGCGTGGTCAAAGAAATTCCAACTCAGTGATGACAAGTCAGACTAAATTAACCCGTGCTTGGACTCTCCTGCAGCGCACATAGAAAGAATGTTCAAGGTAAGTCCAACGTTCATTTTCCCCACAAATGATCCAAGTGCTGCTATTACATAAGATGGGATCTGAGAGATTGGATATATTTGTGGCTCTAGTGTGAAGGGTGTGCTTACTAATTAGGCAAGACATGTTTGACAGGAGTAAGAAAAGAGGGAAAAAGCGTTTGGACTGAGTTGACTGGAAAAAAGCTTTACAGGTAGTCCTTAATTTACGATCACAATTGGGACCAAAATCTCAGTCATTGAGCAAAGTGGTTGTTAAGCAAGACGCCACGTGACCACCTTCACTCAATTACCACAGTCCCAGCACTCCCAGGAAACAAAGGATTTCCCTTCTGCATCCACTTGGGGAAAGCTTTTATTGGGCTCCAGGAATGGAGTTAAAATCCTGCAGCCCAACGAAGGATTTGCCTCCTATGGATGGAGAGAAGGGGAAATCCTTTGTCAGACTGGACATTACCGGTCTGGGATGGGGGGGAGGGGAAATCTCAGCTCATCATGTGCTGGGATGCTGCAACATCCAAAATTTTAAGGACCAGTTGTAAATCTCTATTTACAGCATCATTGTAACTTTAAGATGGTCACTAAATGAGAGGTCGATAAGCGAAGTCTACCTTTATTATTAACGTGTTTTTATTCTCCAGAAAAGGAATTCGTAGAATTGTGAATCTTCCATGAAAAAATAAGTTAGTATTTTGTGATCATTTTGTGAGATGGGTATCCTGAAGCTGTAAAGATAAAAATTTTTTAAAAGTGAAGCAAAAATAAACAAGTGTGGGTAGCCATTCCCATCATGGAGCTATCCAGAGAATTTGGTTTACAGGTCCCCGAATTTCTAGCCAATAGGCCCAGTGGAAAATGAGTGAATTTAAAAACAACGTCACAAAAAGCAAGGCAAAAAAGTGTTGAGCTGTATTCATAATAAGTGGAGCAAATAAGGCATCAAAATTAGCATATAATTGAAAGCATGATTTAACAGAGTATTTGCTATTCCCAATAGCGAATACTCTTATTATTTTATTATTTTATTAACATTTAAGGACCACCCAAGCAACTTCACAGTGTATATTTTAAATTAAAGTAGGGTAACGACAGAAAATTGTCCATGGAATCAAAGTATGTGTTATGGTGGTAATTTCTGTCATTGGCACGATGGCATTTTTTATGCAAAATGCAGAAATCTAGAGGCCTTAATATTCTTTAATTACTTGTGTCCAGGTCATATGCAGCAGTTTGATAATGACACGAACTACACAGCAATAAAAACTGAACAGGAATCTAGCAATTATTTAACTTACATAAATTGTTTTATAGTCTGGATAGCAAGCCGGCATTTCAAAGGGCTTCCCATCTCCCGTCCCATTTCCCCACCCCCACCCCCCACCCCCGCATGCATAACTTACTGCTTAGTTTTGGGGAAAAGTACCAATTGGAATTTTGTGAAGTCTCCTCAGAAGAGTAACTTTTTGACTCTTTTTATTATTATTATTTTGAAAGCATCCAGACGAGAAGAGGCTGGAAGGGCTATCCAAGCAGCTAGACTGGGATGTGCGCAGTATTCAGCGCTGGTTTCGACAGAGACGCAACCAGGAAAAACCAAGCATTCTTAGGAAGTTCTGCGAGAGCCTGTAAGGAATTCTTTTCCTCCTCTTTGTTTCTATTTTTCCTCACTCCTGTCTTGATGGAAGAAAAGTCTCTTCATCTCAAGTCTCATGGATTTTTGGGCATCACTGCAATATTGTATATTATTTGTTAAAACGGATAAAATCTTTTCCCTCTTTTCAAATTGCTTTTGTTCAATATAATTGAAACACATTTTCTTTGGAAGCATAGAAGTAAGTTACAGCTCTCTAAAGAAATTGGAATCCAATAGAATAAGGATTTATTTCCCACATTTAAACACAGAATCAACTATTCTACAGAAATTGCTGTAAAAGGTTATCTTCAGTCATTCTTAGTAGACCTTCTGTGATCGAGTAGTAGACCTTCTGTGTATCGAGTAGTGTGGCTGCTATGATTTTACAATCTGTAAAGTCAGTGGAACCAAATTTTATGTGTGTTTTTTTTTAAATTTACTTCATTGTTTTAGATGTAGAGGCTTTAAAGGGCAGGAAATAAAGACATAAAGTCCCTGTCAAAATCTAAAGTTCTCTTCTGAATCAGACTGCTCTCAGTCTCTACTGCCACAAAGACGTTAACTCGCTTCCTCTACAGTACTTAGAAGGCAGGACTTAATGTTTATTCCTTTCTTGTGGAGGAAAATTTCTCCATTCAGTCTTATGCTCTGCATCTGTAGAAAATAGCAGCTTCCCACTGGATCCACATATTTAGAGAGGAAGGATGATGGCCCTGACAGAGATATGCAGGAACCCAGAGGTGGGTTTTAGCAGGTTCTGACCAGTTCTGAAGAACCGTAGTGGAAATTTTGAGTAGTTCGGAGAACTGGTAAATACCACCTCTGACTGGCCCCATCCCCATCTATTCTCTGCCTCCCAAATCCCAGCCGATTGGGAGGAAATGGAGATTTTGCAGTAACCTTCCCCTGCTACGCCCACCAAGCCACACCCACAGAACCGGTACTAAAAAAATTTGAAACCCACCACCACCACATTTTGCCTTGGCAAAAGATGCATTTTTTAAAAGTCCAGAATGAGATACTGTTTAGATGCAGCTCAGGCAGATGCCTCCCTGATCCACTGAGCTATAAAAAGAAGAGGTACAGCGCAATCAGACTTGCAAGTATCTCTTACAGACTATCTCAATAAAAATGCTTTTAGCCTTCATTCCTGGACTGCAGTTTCATTTGGTTTGCCAGACCTGTTAGCTAAAGACTATTTGACAGATCCCAGCTAAGGTGTATTTCAGTGTACCATTGAATCAAAAGTATCTTGAGGCAGAGATTTTAGAGAGGAGGGTAATTTAAGAGAACTAGTACATGTCATTGATACTTTTTTTTTACTGTCTGAAAAGATTTTTATATTTTTATCAGGCTCTAGGGAAGGGATAGCTTCTCCTTTGCCTACTTTATCTCAGTAGCATCAGGCATAGCTTGCTGATTTTGGTTTCGTTTCAAAATATGAGTTGAATTTTCAATCAGAATTTTAAGTCAATGCATCCAAAGAAGGAATCTGGGCAGAAAGTGTATTTAAAATTTATTCTGAATTGTAGTCTATCAACGTCAATTGGGGCAAACATTATTTTGTCTATTGGGCAGTTGGTTGGCAGCAGTCTTTCTCATTCTGAACCATCCAGCAGCTCTTAGACATATGTGGCTGAAGAGCATGACAGAAGAAACCAGGGTGATGACACCAATAGACATAGGGATGAGGGTGTTTCACATCCATCTGTATCTGTCCATCTTAAATTAGATGAATCAGGGACAGGATGTCCCAAAGGTGCTTTTTTTACGAAGCAACTGGACTTTCTTGCTTTTCTTTTGAAGACGTTTCAGTTTTCATCCAAGAAGCTTCTTCAGTTCTGACAGGATAGTGGGGAATGGAAGGATTTATATTCCTTGCATCTTGAGGGTTGTTGAAGAACTTGGAGGTTTAACTGTGTCCTCAGGGTCACCTGAGTAGTGCTCCTGGTTCCTGTAGTCTGCAATGTTTCCTCTGGAAATCCATTCCTACTCCCACACCATTCAAAGGGTATTCATCCCAAATTGTATAGTGAAAAGTCTGTAGAGATTCTCAGTCACTCAATCTATACAATTTGCTTTTGGCAAAGGACACAGATTGAGGACACAGATAAACCTCCAAGTGCTTCAGTGACCTCTAAAAGGATGCAAATTACCAGCTGTCTGCAAGGAATATAAATCCTTCCATTCTCCAGTATCCTGTCAGAGCTGAAGAAGCTTCTTGGACGAGAAGCAAAATGTCTTCAAAAGAAAAAACAAGAAAGTCCAGTTGCCTCCTGAAAAAAGCACCTTTGGGGCAACCATGACTTGGATGACTGAGAATCTCTACAGACTTTCAGGGACAAGATGCTATAGTAGTCCAAGGCGCTATCTATAAATGCACATACAAGTGTATATAGCCCCATTTAAAAAAAAAATTATATGCCGCCCTTCTCTGGAGACTCAGGGCGGCTTACAATGCGTTAAGCAATAGCCTTCATACTTTTGTATATTTTATACAAAGTCATCTTATTGCCGGGTCCTCATTTTACCTACCTTAGAAAGGATGGAAGGGTGAGTCAACCTTGAGCCTGGTGAGAATTGAACTCGCAGTAATTGCAGGCAGCTAGAAGCTAAATACTACCTTTTAACAGTAGCATTAGTCTGCTGCACCACTCAGGCTCCTTTATACCCTTGTATATAAAGCCTTGTGAAAATAACAATAGCAGTTACACTTATATACCACTTCACAGTGCTTTACAGCCCTGTCTCAATGGCTATCAACATATTGCCCTCAACAATCTGGGTCCTCATTTTACCCACCTCGGAAGAATGGAAGCTGAGTCAAGCTTGAGCCTGATCAGATTCGAACAGCCAAACTGCAGGCAGCCGGCAGGCACCAGAAGGAACTGCAGTACTGTACTGTACTCTAACCAATGCGCCACTGTGGTTCTTGAAAAACTACATGTCTAATGGTATTTTCAAAGTACTACACACTCTGTGTAGTAATTAAGTATCCTAGTCCACATATAAAAGCCTTCTAAGGCAGAGACTCTACATTATAATGCTAATACCTATTATTTTATACCTAAAATAATAAATGAACATTTGGAACACATGCACTTATGAATCAAACAAGCTGTTTGCCAGAACAACAGGAGTTGCATCAGATAGTTTCATTCTAGGCTGGACCACCCTGTGATTGCATAATAATGTCTTCTTCATAAAATGTACAGGAGCATAACTTCTGTGCAAGCTACAGAAATTCCAGATTGTTCCTTAATTATTCAGTATATCTTTAGGTTGCCCTGCCAGAAAAAGGCTGCTTTTTCATTTGAACATTCTTGCTAGTGCGAGGGGTTTATAATATTCGTGTCCTCTCTGTTTGCTTCCTACTAAGTAACCTGGAAAACAGCAGAAGAAAGCTGAAAATTTAATTTATATGCATCCGTTTATAATCAACAGTAATTGTCCAATTATAAGAGCCTTGGTGGCGCAGCAGACTAAAGTGCTATTAAGCAGCACCAGCTGCCTGCAATTACTACAAGTTCGAATCTCACCAGGCTCAAGGTTGACTCAGCCTTCCATCCTTTCGAGGTAGGTAAAATGAGGACCCGGATTGTGGGGGCAATAAGCTGACTTTGTATAAAAAAAGAACACCGCTGGGGGGGGGCGAAAGCCCTACTAAACAGGTATATACAAAAGTATGAAGGCTATTGCTTAACGCATTGTAAGCCGCCCTAAGTCTCCAGAGAAGGGCGGCATATAAATTGAACCAATAAATAAATAAACATACAATTCTTTCACAAGCCTGTGAGAGCTTTAAACTCAATCATTTTTGTCCCATGTCTGTAAAGGAACTTAACTGTCATTAACACAAGCCAAACTATCAGTTACTTGCACACAGCTGTAAGAAAAAACAACAACATAAGATAGAGAAGATGGTACTCCTTCTACCTTCCTCTGTTGCTGTTTTTTTCCATTATCATTAGCTTGGCATTAGCTTGCTCTGCCAATGTTGGTGGGATGTAGTTTTCTCCTTGGTAGTTCCTTGATTAGGGTATCATTTTCTTCATGATTGTCTGGTATTAATGTCTGCTCAAGAGGATATATTTTGGTCTTTTTGTTTCCATAGCTTTTTAAAATAGTATATAGTATATTATCTCCAGTGGTAGGATTCAAATAATTCAACAACTGGTTCTCTGCCCTAATGACCAGCTGGGTGAGTGTGGCCATGGTGGGCATGGCCAGGGGTATAACAGGCAGCACTTGGCTTCCTGCACCCCATGGGAGCAAAAATGGGTATGCGGGGCCGTGCCACACACCCCCATGCCCCATTTTTGGCCTAGTAGGCTTCCCTGCACTTACCTGGGAGCCAAAATGGGGCATGTGGGGACTCCTGGAAGGGGAGGGGAGGGGCGGGGCCAGCCAGCAATTTAAGAACCGGTTCGCCTGAACCGGCCCGAACTGGCTGAATCCCACCACTGCTTATCTTCATGAGTCTATTGATGACTAATTTGCCTAAATGCCAAGCCGCCAAGAATTCTCTAGCATTTTTGGATTTAGTTGGTTTACGGTGATCACAGTTTCCATTTGGAAAACTTGATTTTTTTTTGTTTTTCTTTGAAAACGTTTCATGGATGAGAAGTTACATGTTTTCAAGGAAAAACAAAGGAAGTCCAGTTGCCTTTTTAAAAAGTACCTTTGAGACAACCATGACCTAGGTGACTGAGAATCTCCATAGACAGTCTAATTGGAGGCAAAGAACATTTGGGCTCAGGGCTGAAGGGAGAAAAGAATGCACAGGGACAGTTCAATTTAAGGAAGAGATTTGTCCACTTTCTCCTGATGAAATGATCATAAAAAGTGGTTACTGTAGAAGGACTGGAATTACTTCTTGTTTTGTAACATATATAGAGTTTATTCTACCCATTCAGTTTCGACAAAACTCCCTAATAGTGATTGGAAGGGAATGGCAATGTCATGTGTGATATGGAGTAATTCTGAATCTGATTGATCTGCTCATTTAGTTCAGTTCACTAAGCCACCACTTCACCTGCTCAGTTCATTATCTTAATATTCTAAAAAAATGTAAGCAATTACTTCAGGACAGGAAACTGGAAGGCCCGGAATGTGATTTGTTAAGAATAGTAATCATCTTAATACAGGGCTGGGAATCCTTCAGGGAATTTCTGAAGTGTAGCAATGTGATGGTATGTGAGAAAGATTTTGATACTAAGCCAAGAGATGCTGCCAAGGGAATGGGCAGAAAAGAGACAGCATAGCTTGCAAGTGGATAGTGAGCAGGGCAAGAGGCTCAGAAAAGACCCTCCCTAGTTTCCTACCTCTAAAGGAGATTTGTACTTTCAGGTTTGCAAGATTGATATTGATCTCACAGGGTAAACTGGATAGGAATTATAATCAAACAAACAAATTCTACTTTATTGTAAAGCTACGTTGACCGAATCAGAACCTCTCATTCTGAAGAACGCTTCCCTGCCATCTGAAGCCAATCTTCTTAACACATAGGTATATATGAGTTAAATGACACACAGGGGAAAAAAATGATTGGAAAATCCTAACACAGCACAGAGTGGAGAAAATCATTGCTTTCTCTCTTGCTAAACGTTTAAGCAAATGGGAAAACCTGACGTGTTCTGTTATACTTTAGCCACTATTTGAACTTTTTTCAATAATTAACTTGTGCTTTACTTGGCCTAGGAATCCCATCTTCCCATAATGATACTCATTATGGTCCTATAGAAACTCCTTAATCCTTTGAAAAGCAGGTTATGCTCGCAAAGTCACATCTGTATAACTTGATAAAGCATCATAATGCAGAGAAGCTGAGGACTGGGCTTGTAGCTGTTGTGAGGAACTGTTAGCAAAGCGCACACACTAGAGTGTCAAACTTGCGGTGTCATGGCGGTGTCATGTGATGTATTGGGACTTTTCCCCCTTTCGCTAAACCGGGTGTGGGCGTGGCCAGCACGTGATGCATCTGGCCTGCGGGCTGGGAGTTTGATAGCCCTGCACTAAAGGAAGTAAAGCAAGAATAAACTTCCTTTCGCACATGTCTATTGCCATAACTGTATGATGAGAATTGTCCACAACATTGGTTGAAATTGAAAAAATACTGCTACAATAGCAGCTTGTAAGAGCTATGGTGGTGTAGTGGTTAGAGTGCCGTACTGCAGGCTAACTCTGCCCACAGCCAGGAGTTCGATCCTGACCAGCTCAAGGTTGATTCAGCCTTCCATCCTTCCGAGGACGGTAAAATGAGGACCCAGATTGTTGGAAGCAATATGCTGACTCTGTAAACCACTTAGAGAGGGCTGTAAAGCACTGTGAAGCGATATATAAGTCTAAGTCAGTGGTTCCCAACCTTTTTTTGGCCATGCCCCACCTAAGCACATTGGGAACCACTGGTCACATGCCCCACATTGGGAACCACTGGTCTAAGTGCTATTGCTAGTGCTATTGTTACATCTGGCAATGTAGAAATGCTTCTTTTGTCTTCTGGAAGCTTTTATTTGAAACATTACAAGTGAAATGCTCTAATCTGAGGATGATGGAATTGTGGCAAAGGACATCCTAGGCCAGCTATTTTCTTGCATATTTTCTGCAAGAAAAAGATCCAGCAGAATCTTTCCTAGAACAGTAATATAAATTTTTATGAAACTTGAATCGTTCTCTTCTGAATGCTGACAGCCATTCAACAAAAGAATGATACAACAGTGAACAAAATTCAAAGCTATTTGCACTCTTACTTAGTCAGCTTATATCTTTGTTTCTGGTGCACCTGTCCAATCATTTTGTATTTATGGTGTTTAGCATAGGAAAACGGGGGGGGGGGGGGTTGTTAGTAAATTATGCTCAGATGTTCTCAAAGCTGCATAGGAATAATGCAGATTTAGGGAATCATTCATCTCAAGTAATGCTATGATCATTAAATATTGAGAATCTTTATCAGAGTTCAGTCAGCTAGGAAATCAAATAGACACGTGATGAAGATTTCCAACTGCATTGTGTGTATTGCTTTAAATACTTGGATTAGAATCATCCTTCCACGGTGATATTTTTCATATTCTGTCAAAAAGACTTGTCACGTACTTTAATCTGAAAATTCAGATTTTATACATCATTCTAGCAGGTTATCAAAATATTAAGGAATTTTAATTCCTGCTGATGAACAAAAAGAACTGATCTATTTTAAATGTACTATTGAGAAGTAAAGTTGTCCTAGTGAACCAAAGCTATGCTACAACAGAGAAAGAGGAATATCAGAGTAAGTTACATTTCATAATTTTCTCCTCATGTAGATACTTATCATAAGGTCTAAATAAATTTTTCAGGAATTGTAGTCTTGGATCTTTTGCATAATGGGTTGAGTTTGCAGATAAGAATGATTTGCTTCTTTTCTCACAAAAATAAAGATATAATTATAGAATTAATTGGTTGCTTAAGATGAACGCATTCAAACATACTTTTTAGCTTTACTTAGTCCTACAGAGGTAGTCTTAAAGTCTTAAATAGATGTTAAGAAGAAATAATTGCAGATCTCTACTGTGCCCCAATCTTACTCCAGAATCGCAAATTTTCAATAAAGGTGTTGAGAGGATCAGGGATTACACTCATCTCTAAATTTCAGGATTTCTTGATGTGGTTCTTTTAAGTAGAACAGTGGTTCTCAACCTGTGGTTCTTGGAGGCCACGATATTGCCTTCATTTCTCTTTCCGTCCACCCACTTTTTAAAAAAAATTAAACCCCTTTTCCTCTAAGATTAAAAATCAGAAGATGAAGATAGTTACAAAAAAATATGAAACTAGAAGATCAAATACGACTGAGGGAGTAAACTGGTTTTAAGATTGTGAAAAAAGCAAAAGATTTGGTTATTATTATGACGAATATAAACTGTATATTACTTCAAAATAATTATGTCAAGTCAGGGACTAGGAAGGAAATGAAGGACATATAAAAAAACTTGAAAACAATTAGATCCAAATAGAAACATTGATACAGAGGATTTTAAAGATTAATACCATGTTTCCCCGAAAATAAGACCGGGTCTTATATTAATTTTTGCTTCAAAAGATGCATTAGGGCTTATTTTCTGGTTAGATCTTATTTTGGGGAAATACAGTACTAAAGTCACCCATCTGGCTGACAATCTTAACTGGGGCTTATTTTGGGGGTAGGGCTTATATTACAAGCTTCCTGAAAAATCATGCTAGGACTTATTTTCTGGTTGGGTCTTATTTTTGGGAAAACAGGGTACTTAGTTGAAGTATTAAATATGAACTGTGGTGGTGGAGTGGTTAGAATGCAGTAAATGGGACAAAACTCCCTTAACTAATATCTCACTTAGTAGCAGAAATTTTGGGCTCAGTTGTGGCTGTAAATTGAGGATTAACTGTATTCTTTCTGTGAAGTAATACTCTGTAATATTACTTTTGACCTTCTCTACTGTCAATTTGAGCTGATGCCCCCATGTTCTTTATTTTTGCTTAATGTTGAAAATACTGCCTTCTAGAATCTTATTCACACCCTTAATATATTTAAAGGTTTCAATAATGTCACCTATTTCCCTTCTGTTATCCAGGCTTTAGTTCCTCCAATCTCCTGATATGTTTTGACCCTCACACCTTGTGGCATTTTTGTTGCCCGTCTCTAGACTTGCTCAATCTTATGTCTTTTTTTAAGTGAGGTCTCTGGAACTGGACACAATATTTAGATGTTTTAGGCGTTTGATTAGAATTGTACATATAACTGCTGAGAGAAAGATTTCTTACATAAATTTTTCATGTTTACTGTTTCATTTCTGTTCTGTTGTTTTTGTTTTTTATCTCCTTTTTCCCCTTTCCCTTCTCTCTCTTTTTCCTTTCTTTTTTTCCCCTTTCACATTTACTTTATTATATGTTTTTCTTGAATGTAGTTCTTATTACGTATGTAAAAATCTTTTAATGAAAACTAAAGAAAGGACAAAGGACAAAGATGGACTTTGTAATCGTTAGAATTCAAAACTGATATCGAACAAAGGGTTTCTGGTTTGCATTCACCAAATGAAGTGAATGAATTAATTGCTTTAATATGCTTGCATTGATTTGAAAAGATTACTGCAGTCACAAAGATTATTGTGGAGGCAAATGTCTTAACATCAGTGATAAAAACAACAATGCCTTGAATGCTAAGCATATTTCTCTATTTTTGCCTCTAAGATGGTGTCACAGCTAAAATGCAAGGTGGTTATAATAATGACACACGCATCATTAAGTTGAATTAGTGTGCTCAGGGTCATGTGGTGCAATCCAGATTTTATTTGTAAACTTTCTTGCCTGTTCCAGTTCATTTAAATGCTAGTTTATTAACATTCCCCCTTTCCCCCTTTTTACTAATATGAGGCAGGTTTTCCCATGCTGATCTTTCTCCCCTTTTCCCCAAGTACTATACAGAGTTAATCAATACTGGCCTATTTCCCAGGCCCACTGGATTGATTCTTCAAAATCAGCTAGGGAGCCTCTCCTTGTGGATAGCACCAAGATGACTCATGGTTTCTCTTAAAACTACCTAAGTTGATGTTATTTTGAATGTGTTTGTGAATGAAAGAAACAGTCTATGGTTTCTCTTGCCCTCTACTGCTTTGCATACATGGAACCTTGACTCCAGGAATTCTTTTGTATTAGAGGAAATTTCTATTCCCCCTGAGAACCACAATAGATGTAATTTAACCAGCGGGATGGTAGATATGAGTATATGAGGCATGTTGCCCCTGGTTACTTGCTTTTGGGCATATTCTCCTCTGCCATTTTTGTGGCCTTTGACCATGGTGATTTATCAAAACTGGAAGTTGAAGGCCAAGGCTTCTAACAAACAGTATACTGCTCTAGGATAGGCTGTTTTAGGCCACTTTGTTAGCAGAAAACACAAATTTAGGTTGACTTCATTTAAATACATTTTATTGTGGTTATGAAATAGTGCTTTATTGGAGAATGAAATCCTGTATTCTGCATTTAGTTGGTATCCAAACGAACTTGGTTCCTCTTGTTTATTGATACATGCTTCTAATAATCAATGCGTTGTTCGATGCAACAAATGGGCACTTTGGAATACACTATTGTGGACATTTCTACATTGTTCTGTATCTTGAATTCTCAAGTTTTCTTACCACAAGGTTGTTAAGATTATCTATTTTATATTATTTGCAGGTGGAGATTTACATTTTATCTTTACATATTCACCTATGGATCCCGGATCTTAAAAAAGGTAAGATGCTTTGTCTTTGAGGCTAAATCAAATTGTTTCATGGTATTGCTAATAATAGCCTTATGAATATTTCTAAAGAATGTAGTGGTTAGATGGCCTAGACATTGATATTTGAATATAAATCCTTGTACGCCCTGTTTCTTGATCTGGCCAGCCTTGAAAGGTTGATATAAATCTTGAAAGCCTGTCCAAATATCTCTCTGTCTGATCTTCTAATAAATAAAAGCAGGGCAGGATTATTTCTTTCTCACACTTTGTTCCATATCTGCACTATGCACTATTTTATTTGCACTGGATATACTACTATAATTTGCACTGTACAGTATGTACTATCCATATACCATACAGTACCATATGGATATGGCTGATTTTGGACAATCACTTTGAATAAATGACTCAATAATTGCATGTTTTCAAGAAAGGTTTTCAAGTAGCCATATGCCATGGAAATATTTTTACAGTTTTCTCTTCTTTGTTTTTTTGTGTTTATTTTTATATTTCCTGAAATAAAATAAGTATCGTTTCCCCAAATTATAAAGATTTGGTTCAATCTAGTGCAGGGGTGTCAGACTGGTGGTCCGTGGGCCTGATGCATCATGTGCAGGCCACACTCACCCCATCCGCGAAAAGGAAATACGTCACGTGATGGCAATGTGACGCCACGAGTTTGACACCCTTGATCTAGTGATTCTTTGAATGCAGGGTTATTTTTAATACATACATGATACTTTCATTCCTTTTGCTGGCCATAGTTGGCCTGTAAACCTTTTAAGTTGGTTTAATGGATGCAACCTACCGAGTGGCCTGAATTTTGGAAGACTTATTTTAAGACCGACATACCTTTTGGAAGACCAACATACTTTGTCAAAAATACATCTCATTTAGATTGGAAATGTGGTATTGCAATGCTGTAAGGTACTGCTAGAGACAGCTTATGTAGAAATTGAGGAAGATCTTCCAGGCAATCAATATTAGCCTTCTTGCATCATCAACATGAAACAAAATGTGTAGAAATTCAAAGACAGAGAGGTCATAATAACCACCAATTCTGTTCTTCACTCATTTAAAAAAAATGGTTAAAAAGCCCTCCCTGAACACACTTCTATTAATTTATTAGCTTGCTTGGATAAAAAAATAAAATAAAAGGTGGACAGGATTTTTTAAAAGAGACAATATCCAATAGTAAGACCTAAAGACAACATCTCCTGAACTCTAGGTAGATTCCTAATTTGGAGACTGTTGCAATCACATTCGCATGAAGCCATTTTCTTTAATAACATGATTCAGAATTTTTAAATTGGCTATAAATATAGATTGGTTGATTGGCTATTTTAAAACTATTTTATATATGCAAAAGATTGTGTCATATTGCTCTGCGTGGTATGATTTCAACTTGACCTCCTCAATCTTACATTGGTTGTGTTCTTTCAAAGAAGTAACTGCATTTCTTTGCATGCTGCAAAATTAATATGACTAGCTCTAATTTGATATCTGTGAGATTACATAGATTTCAGGAACCCCTAGTTTTTTCCCTATATGCCTAGTCAAATGTGTCTTAGGAGAGCTGAGCATCTTTTGATAGCAGGACATTGTTTTGTTTGTTTTTTCATTTTGATTTATATAATTGAATTTTCCCGTGAAAATCCCCATATCTTTGCGCTATTTCACCACTTGCAATTAATGTTGCAAAATATTCCTCTTCTCTTAAACATATCTTTATTCAAAATAGGATTTAGGGACCATGTCAGATTAGATAACCAGATAATTAGATTAGAATTATGACACTAAGCCTTTCATGTTTATACGTCTTTTTACACAATCTGCAAAGGCAGATTTCACTGCAGATTTTCTGGAGTGAAAAAAAAGTGTTCCATTCCTTGTAAAAAAAAAATTGGTCATAATTAACCTACTCAGAAGATTTTGATATTTTTCAAAAGACCAGCCATTTAGGGCTGGGATAAAAAAGGGAAGATGTGTAACAATTTACTGACTTTGGGCCTTACAAAGAATGGGAGTAGGGAAAGTATATAGGAGAAAAATCTTTCATTGTTCTATATTCCTGCTCCCTTCACTGATCTTGGAGTACTGCCTGTCAGAAACAGATTCTACTATCCATTCAAACAGCTAGGAGAAAATGCAAAAGAAAAGTAGTCATGACATAGAATCTGCAATGTTCATAAGGAGATGATTCAATCAGATTATTTGCCCATAGAGTCCAGTATGGAAACGGTTTTCCAAAGTCTCACATAAGGATTTCAATCTGGAATCCTTTCCATGCGAAGTACACATTTTAGTGGGGCTTCCATAGAAAACAGTAGTTTATTGTACAGACCCTCCCAGAGATTTTAAGGCATACCTAGGTACAGACACAGAAAAATACTTTCAACTTAAACTCTTAAAAGACGAAAACTACATTTTTCACGAACTGGTAATTTAGTGGCAAAACGAACATAGCGCCAACATAATAAAATCATAACATTCCCAAGTTGTAGATAATTCACAGTATAATTAACTAGAGTACCTGAATTATCTTCAGAAAAACAAATAATTACAAGTCAATTTACACCCAAGGCACTGCAATTAATCTTATTTAAAGTCTCCAATTCTCATGCAAGGATAAGCTTAAAGTTACTGCAGAGATGAGATAGCCTTAGTAATGATGAAGAGCAACTTGTATAGAATTTAAATTTCTACTCCCAAAAGTGTTTTTTTTCAGGAGGCAAGTGGACTTTTTTGTTTTTTCTTTTGAAGACATTTTGCTTCTCATCCAAGAAGCTTCTTCAGCTCTGACAGGACAGTGGGGAATTATCTATCCTGTCAGAGCAGAAGAAGCTTCTTGGATGAGAAGCGAAACGTCTTCAAAAGAAAAAACAAGAAAGTCCAGTTGCCTCCTGAAAAAGCACTTTTGGGACAACCATGACCTGGATAGCCTGAGAATCTCTACAGACTTTAAGCTTCTACTATTTTTAAAATCTTTATTCTAGCTTCTATTCTTTAAGGAAAAAGAAGTAGGATTTCTTTCCTTTCCCATATCAGACTGTATGAGCCCACTTCTCAGACCTGACTGTTGTAGGTACCTCCGCTGTTCTTACAAAACAGTCTTGTCTGGTCCCAGGTTCCTTTTTCCCTATCTTGCCTGCTTCAGTCTTCAGATTAAAGAATCATTTTTTCTATCTCAATGCAGCTGAGTAGAGACAATTAGTGTCACACAATTAACTTGTGCACTGTAACAAAGATGCATCAAGGAGGACACTCAAGCATTAAAGGGGACAATAACGTTGGATATCCTTATTCAGAAATTGGCAATCTCACTAGATTTTTCCCAAATTATATTTATATTTGCATTTTGTTAGAGGGATAGGTACCTGGATCTGCATGAGAATTGTGTGGTACGCTTGTTGATTCCTAATCTTGTTTTATTAGATATTGAATGGTCTGATACAATAGAAAGATAAAGAAGCCAGAATGTTGTGCTACAGAAGTGTCCCATTTATAACTGGACAGGTGTCAGGAATGGGATAGTAATCTCAATTTCTATCTTAGAAATATATAATAGTAGTATCAACATCCACTGAAAGATTCTAGAGAATCAGATGGTGTAGCCTCCAGTCCCTTTCTCAAAGACTAACCATTATAGCAATAGAAATAGGCTCAATATCAAAATGAGGCCTGTGTTCGGTTTAAACAGATGTGAAAATTAAAATGTTTAGAACTTTAAAACTTCTAATCAGTTTATTGCTCACATTCCATAAATGTATTCAGTGTCTTCCTTTTATATGATGTCTGAATTAAAATGCATATTTGTGTTCTGACAACAGGACTTAGTCAGAAAGCATCTGGAATAACCCAAATTGGTACCTCTGACTATATTCAGAGATGCAGCTCTATTGCCACTGAATTAATCGAAAAGCCCCCAAACATCTTGAAGTTGTTATGTCTTCCTGAGAAGTTGTTAAGAATCAAGCAGATTTGATTCTCCATTTGTTATATGCTGGAAATTCCTTCTGCTGAAACTACAACCTGTAGCAATGTGTGGCATTTCTCAATTGTTGTGAAGAAATGAGCTACAGTTTTTACAGGAAACAAGTGGAGTAATATGGTTGGGCATAGATGTAAGAAACATGGCCAGACAGGTTTTCTGTATTTTTGTATTTGAAAATACTTCTATATGAGGGTTACACTTTGCCTATGTGCAGCAAAAAACTTCAGAGCAGTGGTGAAATCCAAATTTTTTTACTACCGGTTCTGTGGATGTGACTAGGTGGGCATGGTGTGGCTTGGTGGGCATGGCTTGGTGGGCGTGGCAAGGGAAGGATATTGCAAAATCCCCATTCCCTCCCCACTCCTGGGGGAAGGATATTGCAAAATCTCCATTCCCACCCACTGTGGGGCCAGCCAGAGGTGGTATTTGCTGGTTCTCTGAACTACTCAAAATTTCCGCTACTGGTTCTCCAGAACCTGTCAGAACCTGCTGAATTTCACCCCTGCTTCAGAGTAACATGAGAGTTTCTTGCCTGCAACTGTACACGCTATTAGCCTAAGTCAATTTAGGAAGCAGATTGTACTCTCAGAATACAGAGTACAAGGATGTCCCAGAGGTGCTTTTTCTGGAGGCAACTGGACTTTCTTGTTTTTTGTTTTGAAGACGTTTTTGCTTGTCATCTAAGAAGTTTCTTCAGCTCTGACCAGAAAGTCCAGTTACCTCCTGAAAAAGCACCTTTGGGACAACCATAAACTGGATTACTGAGAATCTTCATAGACTAAAGTAGAAGGAATTTTTTGAACCATTAAGAAAGTTGAGCACTGAAGAATTGATGCTTTCAAGCTGTGGTGTTGGAGAAGACTCTTGAGAGTCCCTTGAACTGCAAGGAGATCAAATCAGTCAATCCTAA
Organism: Pantherophis guttatus; assembly: GCF_059756535.1. Classification (NCBI taxonomy): domain Eukaryota; kingdom Metazoa; phylum Chordata; class Lepidosauria; order Squamata; family Colubridae; genus Pantherophis; species Pantherophis guttatus. Next base: position 151,650,824 of record NC_142063.1, read on the forward strand.
ACGAAATCAACCCTGACTGTTCTTCAGAAGGACAAATACTGAAACTGAAGTTCAAATATTTTGGTCAGCAAATAAGAAGAGAAGACCCATTAGAAAAGGCCCTGATGTCGGGGAAAATAGAAGGCAAAAGGAGAAGGGCACAGATGATGAGATGGTTAGATAATGCTATTGACATGGTGGGTGTGGGTTGGATAAATTCCTGGAGATAGTGGAAGATGTGGCGGGGGCTGGCATATTGTGGTCTTCGAGGTTCTGGATGACTGGACTGAAGAACAACAAAATCGTCTTCTAAAGGTCTCATGAGGAAACAAAAAAACATTCTTGGCAAGAAGATCTAACCCTAGATTTATGACTGAAAGCTTCATCTTTCATCTTAATAGGTCATCTTAATTTAAACAGGTGTTCTTAGTCCTGAGGCGCTCCAGATGGCAGATTAAGCTTTTGAGAGGCACACCCATTTAGAGCAAAAGAGAGTACGTGCATTCAAACTGACCCCCTCACAGAGCTTCCTTACAAAAATATAGGCTTAAATCCTTTCCCTGAAAGAGATACATCTATACAGATCCACCAACACCATTTTTTCCATTTGCTATCCTGTGATTCTCCCGTTGCTCTATCATCCAACTCCAACTTCTCCACCTTGCTTCTTCTGCTCCCACAATTTTCTCCTTGCTATGACTGCTGTTACTGCCTCTCGTTGTTGCCCTTCATCTTGCTTTTGCCACTTGCCAGCTACGTATCGTATATGCCGTTTTAAAAAGGCGGTTTTGTTACCTCTATTTTTCTGGCTATTTATTTGTTGATCTGAATTACTGGCTGATACTTATTCATTCTCTGTCACCCCATACAACAATATTGTCCTTCTTCCATTATAAAGTTTCACAGGCTCTCAATTGACACAGTAAGATGAAAAAAAAGTACACCAGCTTTGAGCCTATGATTCATCCATACATTTTGCAGGAATTCCACCAGTCTTTCTGGGTGAACATTTAAACATAAAGACAGGCAATTTGATTTTTTTTTGTGGGGGGGTCGGTCTGAAATTGTTGACTGTTCTTCTACCTTGAAGCACAGAATGGCAGCACTAAATTTTGAATTTTTTGGAAACCCAGTTTGGTCTAATGATTAAGGCATTGAGCTAGAAAGCAAAAAACAGTGAGTTCTAAAATTGCATTAGCCATGAAAGCCAGTTGGATGAATTTGGGCCAGTCATTCACTCTCTCAGCCCAATCTACCTCACAGGGTTGTTTTTGTGGAAGAAATAGGAGGAGGAAGGAGTATTTGATATGTTCCCCCTTGTGAGTTATTTACAAAAATAATAAAAGTGGTGTGTGTGTGGATGGGCAACAATATAAATTGGATTAATAACAGTGTTGGGTTGCCCCTGGTTCACACCGGTTCTATAGAACCAGTAGTAAAACCGGCAGGAGGCCCCGCCCACTGATCCCAACATCATCAAAATACTTCTGCGCATGTGCAGAAGAGCGCATGTGTGCACGAATTAAGCGAGCGCGCTAGTGCGCCCCACTGCAAACCAGTAGTAAAGATAACTAAAACCCACCCCTGATTAATAAATAAATAAAGATAAATTCTCAGAAAAAAATCCTTCTCCCTATTAATTTTTCAGAAACATTTCCATGATGCTCAAAGAGGCCATTTTGTGAAATTAGCAAAAATGCTTGTTATCTTTTATGGTGAATGAATGCTTGTTGTCTTGGGGGGTTTTTTAGTAGACACTTCAGTTCTGCAATCATTCCCCTTATCCAACTTGGAGATTTTCAGTGATTGCTCTAAATACATTTCAGAAACCAATAAATTCAATACATTATTACTGTGTTTCCCAAAAAATAAGACATGTCCGGATAATAAGCCCAATTGGGCTTTTCAGTCCATGCGATAATATAAACCACCCCCGCAAAATAAGCCCCCCCACCAACTACTTACACACATGCGTAGCCGGTCCTGCCATTTCCTCTGGTTGTTTGCCATGCAATCAAAATGAGTTGAGGCGAGGCCGGAGGTGGGGGGGAAGAGAGGGACATGCCCTCCCCTCCCTGTTCTTCATGCTGGCTGAGTGACCCAACACATCCCACCCCACTGGCTGCTTCCCTTCCCCGCCGTCTCTTTATTGAGAGGTGGGGCAGGGGAGAAGCAAGATGTGTGGAGTGAGATGTGGCTTTAGGGATGCAATTTGGGAGTGGCAGGTGGGGCAGGCAAGAAGTGGGTCGCAGATCTTACCTTTCAAGCACCGTCACTTTCCTCACCGTTGTGTCCAGGGAAACACGCTGTAAAAGAAAACCTCGCGAGTTCAATCAAACTTCTCAAACTCGCGAGAAGGTTCAAGGTTCTCTGTCTTATTTTCAGGGAAACACAGTATGTATGGTTATGGTCACGCATTCATGAATATGTCACTGGATGCAGAGGGAAACTTCATTCATTTCTGAAGAATGAATATAAAGTATAATACTGGTGGCTTAAAGGGTGTAGAATAGTATACAAACTGTAGACCTCTCTTGTCTGACCTCAGAGCTACCTGAAAGCACAGTTTCCAAAAAGTAGCAGGAGAGTTTCTTTTAAAAAATATTAGAAATTACAGATGAAAACGTAAAAACTAAAAAAGCCCAAAAGAATAAAAAAAAGTGCAGAAAATAAAAAAAGAAAGTTAAAAAAAGAAACAAGAATACATAAAGTAATTATTTACCCCTTCATCAGAAGTATAAACAATTTTAGTAATTTATCACTTTGTCTTAAAATACACAAAAGTATTTTGTATGATCTCTTCTTCCATATTCCATCTCTTACCTATTAAAAAATCCCCTTAAGCCTTTTCATTTCATTCCTCATCAGCAAAAGTCCATTAAGGATTACCAGAGTTAATAACACATCTATTTGAACCTGGATCAAATAAACCAACTCTATATTCCTTCCTTTTCCTTTTAACAATTTTGATCTTTAATTCCTTCAAATATGGCCGAGAAACTTGATTTTATTTCATGTTTTCCTTGTCCCTCCTCAGAAAATTCTTAAAAGTTTTAATGTCCCTTTTGTAAATCTAATATAAGAAAGTTATCCATGTCACTCTCTTGGTTTGTTATTTGTATACTGCTTTTAATTATTAAGATAGATGGTTTCTTTTTTTTATTTTTTAATCCCAAATTTATATTTTTATAAATAACTCAAGATGGTGAACATATCTAATATTCCTTCCTATTTCTGTTTTTTCCCACAAAAATCCTGTGAGTACATTGGGCTGAGAATCATCCAGCTGGTTTTCATACCTAAAAGGGTTTCTAAGCTGATACCCTAACCATTAGAACAGAGTCTCTACTTTGTATGTCCAGTGTAGCATTTTTCCCCATATCATGGTTGTAACCTATCATTCTTAGATCCACTTTCAAAACAGTCTCAATCATGGCAGATAAAACTTGTTCTTCTTCCATAACATCATTTAAATACAATCTATCTATAGGGACAATACTCTTAAATTAAATTAAGTTCTTGCTGTACGTTAAAATATTTTGTTCGATACTGTACTAGTAAATCAAATGTAAGTATTCCTTTCTTTTAATTGTAATCTTTAATTACTTCTGGTTTCCTCTAGTGCCCAACCTTCAAGGTCTTATCCTGTCATGTTTTTTTAAGAGAATTCAAAACAAAAGAATTTTCCCATGGGAAGGATCCTTACAATTAATTCCACAATTTTATTTGAAATCCATCTGGACTTCTAGTCCATTTGTAACTTCCCAAATCAAAGCTTTAAGGACTCTTTTACAGTTTTTTTGCAAAAGGAAAAAATAAGTCCTTAAACTTTAAAACTTCTTTTGCTATTGGTTGAATGAAACTTAACTGGTGCTATAAAACTTGTTAATCCAAAGATTCCTTGTAGCTGAAAAGGAGTTAGCAAGCAATTTCCAAAAGGGATTAGAAAAGTGATTAGAAATGCAAGCTCAGTGTCTTACTGAAAGGCACCCAACATGGTTTGAGCAATGATGGCTCTCCCTCGTCTCCTCTGGAGAACTTGTGAGTGACCTCAAGACCTTTCCTTTTCTAGAGAGGAATTACAAAAAACTAGTCTACTTGTCAGCTCTTCCTTCCACCAACTTCATCAGTATGCCATTTCTCCCTGGAAGTCAAAAATGTCTCCCATAATCTTAAACAAGAGTCTTCCTTTTCCTCGTCCCCAAAAGCAAGTACTGAATGAAACCAAACAATCTTGGTTTCATCTACTTGGGTGCTGCTGCTGCTTACTTACTTGTATGGTTCTTGGAAACCCTTCCCCTTGGCTCTTGTTCTCCCAAATCATATTAAATTTGCCCTCAATACCTAATAATCATCCACCCCTAAACTAAAGGATTCAGAAAGAATTGGACATGCTGGCAAAAATGGATTAGCAGCTAAAATATAAGAGTAATATGGAATTAGTGGTTTTTGTAGACTCCTCAGTAGCTGCATCTCTTTTAGCATGAAGAAAGTTTAAAAGTTTCCAAAAGACACAGATAAATTGCAGTGGAAATGTGCATTGTGTTTGGGAAATGGGAGACTAAAAATGAGCAAAAAGAAGCAAAACTGTGGCTCCAAATACAGTATTTCTTAGTGACCCCAGTACATTTCTCAAGGATAAACCCCTTAATAAGAAATTATAATAACAGTTTAAAAACAGTCTTATCATTATGGTTGATCACACAATCAGCCGGATGTTTAGACAGGATTTGGCACCTTTTGCTCCACCTATTGAGCCCTTCCCAAATCACTAGCAATGGCAGATCTTGTTTCATAATATTACAGGTATTGTTGCAAGATGTAAGTTGTTCCAAATAAAGCTGCCTTTTGCAATGATTGATTAATGATGATTTTATAATTGCTGATGATACTCAAGTGGTCCTCCAGATGTTTTAGAATTGCACCCAAAGCAATTCTAAAAACCTTATTAATATTGGTGTTATTTTTGGTTCTTTTGCCAAAGTCATTCTATTTTCATATCTTGATACTTCTTCAATTCTTTTTCTTTTATTCTATTATTCCCTGGTATTTCCACAACAATTATCCACCCTTTCTTTTCAACCACAGTTAAATCTGGTGTGTTATTAGCCAAGACTTCGTTAGTTTGTATTTGATAACCCCACAATGTTGCTCATTCTTCATTATTGGCACATAATTTTATATCATTTTGGTAATTGTTTTATGTCATTGTTTATAATCATCTTGCACAATCTGAGTACATAATCTCTCTCTTCTGCTTCCCTACTTTGATCCTTTGAAGATTTCTTTAACTCTGGCCTTAATTGCATGAGTTCAAATAACTTGCTCTTGTTGATAGTCTGGCCTGAGGTTCTGCCTTGATTTACCTTTCCAATAAGTAACCGAGTTGGGGGATCATTAAAAAGCAGTTTATTAGGGTACCCTGATAAAGTGGGATCTCCCTATGAAAAGGAGAACCTCAAGATCCATCTTACATTTCTTTTTATAGTTAACACAACAAAGACAAATGGAAGAGGAAAGAAGGTTGGACAAGATAAGAGTAACCCCTCCTTGCACTTTTTCTTATCAGGAGATCCTTCTGTAAATTATCTTTTCAGTTTAGGAATGTTAAAAGCTATCTAATCAATCCATACAACCACAGGATAAAAGTTTTTTTTTTACATTCCTGTCTGTAATAAGCCTGAACATAGAAAATAATTCAAATTAAAAGACAAAGGAACTATGTTAACTAACAAATTACAAAGTTCATGTCATGTGCCCCTCATGTGCAGCTAAAACCAAGACTTCAGTTTCTTTCTTTCTTTTTCTTTGACATTCCAGTTGTCAGCCATTGCCAGGTTTTAACTTTATCCACTTTCTCTGATATCTTTTAGAGAAATTGATTATGTAATGCTTTTCCTTGCCAACATTCTATGCCTATTTTTATTATTTTATTCTGATTTTCATATTTTGTTCGTGTACATTCAATAAGATCCAGTTTTTAACTTGCATCAATGCTTCTTCTTGGTTGTCTTTTACATAATCAGCAAATGCATGCTTTTCATCTTCAACAGTTTGTTTGACTTGAAGTTAATCTCTGCCTCCATTTTTATCTATCAATATCACTACGGAGATGTAATGCATAGGGAATAATCATGACTATACTTGATTCTGGTACAAACTCTCCAGTTCAGCTTATGTTCATTTAACATAAGTATCACAGGTGTATCACAGGTGTGGCCCAGATATTGGTGTTTTTAATGGTGTTTTCACCATTTAATTTGGTGTTTAGCACTTTTCTCACCCTTTGGATGTGTTCTTTACTAATCAAAATTTTAATTTGTCCATGCTTGATGTTATCTAATTGTAAAATGCCCAAATATTATTATCTGTTCAGTACAATGTTCAGAAGTCACAGATGCCAGTTTCTTTAGCCGGTGTTGGCCTGCATACACACATTGACTTCTTCCCAAGAACCAAGGATGTTGTAATGTATTGTCGTAGTATATGTGTTGATCCAAGTGGTATGGTGTTTTATTGAACTGAACACTTTATTGCTGAAAACTATTTTTGGCCTGGTTCTCTTTCCTTCCCCAAAGATAATGGCAGTTGTTCATACTAAGGTCAATTCTTTTGGGGTTTTTTTAACCAAAATCTACTGAGGGAGAAGTAAATTTGGATGTTTTCTTTTTTAATATTTCATGTCATCCCTTCTTAAAATATATTTCAAGTTTTTCTCTGCCCTTTGAGAGAGGATAGAAGCCTTAGTTACTCAGTTGAAATGGTGGCTGACTTCTAAATTGCCACCTGCTTTGGCACATCATTTTGTATGAGTTCCTATCCTTGATTTTGAAGAATTTTCCAATGAAGACTCTTAAGGTTCTGCTGTTTCACAGAGTTTTTCACTCCAGCTTTGTCTACCGTGGGGCCTCCATTTGAATCGCTTCCTGTGAGTGACCAATACCATATAGATAGTTTTTTTTTTAATCCTCTCAGATTTTATTACAAAACAATTAACAAATGTACTTATTACTAGGCTTACACCATATCTGTACTAATACCCATCTATGTCTCTGTTTTATTTCCACACTATCTGTTGCTTGAACTTGAACCAAAGTCTTCAGCCACCTGCAGGTCAGCTTCTGCCGGCTGCATTTCCAAATTGCCGATGTGCAGTTTCTCATTCTGTACTATATGAAATCACCAGTGATTGGTTGACTGTAGCTTCTCAGCTTTCCTGCTGGAGTGGTGCAGCTGTTAGGCTCTGCTTCTCCCTTCAGCTTCTCCATCACTGGTTTGGCTGCTCCTCCTTTACCCTCAGTTGCTTGTTGAACTGGTAACTGCTCAAATGTTTCCTTTTGGTTTTTCTACCCAACAGAAATCATCTTCCAAATGTACCTATACACTCACACCCTGTGTCTTTCAGTATTTTGCCCTTATAATTGAGTCCAGGTGTGGTGCATTGTCCTTCAGGCTGCTATAAAGTCCCCAAGGGAGAAAATAAAAGGAAGAAAATGCTTATGCTAGTCACTGCCAGGTTTTCTTTCCACATTCCTTCCCCCTTTTAAACGAGAGTCATAGTCCCATTCAGTTCCTTGTCTTCATTAGCTGTTTAACATGTGACTTGGAGTACTATACTCACTCCACAGTGTGATAAGTAGCCAGCTGGATGTCTCAAAGGTCCTTTTTCAAGAGGCAAATGGACTTTCTTGTGTTGTTGTTGTTGTTGTTGTTGTTGTTGTTGTTGTTGTTGTTTTGAAGATGTTTCACTTCTCATTCTAGAATGACATCTTCAAAGAAAAAACAGAAAATCCAGTTGCGTCTTGAAAAAGCACCTTTGGGACAACTATGACCTGCATGACTAAGAATCTCCATAGACATTTAGTCTGCTGGATGTTCTGTTTTCCAGCTTGATGCTGAACGATAAACCTATATGGTTGTAACAATAGGTACCGTTTAGTAACCTTTGAGTTGCTATCCTTCATTTAATAAATCCATGTGAGTGCTGATGGGTGGTGATTACTTGAAACTCTCTCTCCCCCCATAAATAGACTATAAATTCTTCAACAGCCCATCATAGCACCAAAGCCTCTTTTTTGATGGTGCTGTATGTTTGCTATTGCAGTGCCAGTTCTTAGTCAAGTAATGATCTTCATCATCAAGGCTGCTCCTAGTCCCACTCCCAATAGTATCGACAATTTTAAACTTTGGTGTTTTAGAGCAGGCTCCCGAGAATATGTGGACAGCCAAGAAAGTAAACAAAAGGAACATTGGAAAAAAAAATCAACCTAAAGTTCTCATTCAAGGCACAAATGATGCAGCTCAAATTACCCTACTCTGGAGATATTATGTCAATATTTTTCCTATCTTGCTTCTTCAAAGTCTAATTTTTGGTTCCTTAGAGTACCACAGGAAATACCATGCTTGCACTATTTTGATCTTTGTAAGTATCGACATATCACAGCCTCTGAATACCTCTTCCAAAGTCTTCATGGGTATACCACCAGGCACTAGTCTGTGGTACATTTCTTGACTAATTATTCCTTTACTGTTGATTATTGATCCTAAAAGACATAAGTATCTACCATTTTAATATTTTCACTATCAGTTCTAAAGCTTGTTGTTGGAGTTTGGGTGGTCTGAATTCTACGCTGCAAAAGTATTCTGGAACATTTTGTATAAGACAGCCGGTGATTGGTTCTTGAGGCATATATTAGAATAAAGCTGAGGGGTCTCTTGCTTACTTCTGTGGTTATTGTGATTCTTGGTAAACAAGAAACAGAGGAATTATTATCCCTTGAGGTCTTTTGTTGTCGTCACATATTGAACTTGATTCAAGAAGATCTTTCTGTCAGGCCCAAAACCCAGAATGACACATGGTAGTTCTTCCAAGCTGAGTTCTTTATTATTTTACACCCATAGACAATTTTTCCCCACACTGAGAACTCTGTACACATAATACCTGGACCAAGTTGCCTCTTACTCCTCTGGAATGTACCACTTTCATCCTGGGGTTCATCTCCTCATTCCATTCATTACACTTTCTTGAGAGCTTGTGAAATGACAAACGGTGTGTGTAGTCTTCTCATAAAAACAAAATATGAGTCTGCGGGATATATTCTTTATTGGCCTTCTAGATATACTATATCTAGGGAACGGCTTTCACGTGGGATTAAGAACAAAGATGCTTGTCTCTACACTTTGAAATAATACATTGCTTTCAAATAAGCCTATTAATTGTTTACATCCTGATTCTCTTTTCTCTGTATGATAATGTTCTTAAACTTACCCCCAAAATACAAAACTTCAAAATGGGCTTTTCAGAAAATGAAATTCTTTTTTCCACAAGTGTATTTTAATTTGTCTGGGCCAAAAAGTTTAATTTGATTTTATCGGGTTTTTAAATTTTGTGTATTTATGTATTTTATTGTTGGCTGTTCACCGCCCTGAGTCCTTCGGGAGTAGGGCGGTATACAAATCAAAATAAATAAAGTGAAAAGCATTGGAGTCAGCACTAAATCTATCTGAATACTAAATCGCTTTAGAGATGGTGTGTAGATTTCTCTTTTATCACTTTTATTTTAAACTGATGCTTTTTGACCAATTGTCAGTTCTTTGATCATTTAAGGGTAATGGCCAAGAAAAAGAAAAAAAGATAGAACCTGGCTCTTCAGTAATATACCAGCTTGATACAAGTTATTCCATGATTCTGAAGTACAGACATTTTAACACTAATAGCCTAGAATGTTAATAATCTTTTTGAGGATTATAAACATATAGAAGAAAAGAAAAGAATTAGCAACATTTAGGCTTAATATTATATATCTTAAGCCGGAAAAGTCAAGAAGGAAGGAAAATTTTTTATTGGTTCTACTATTGTTAAAAATAATAAAGAGCAAGCAGAAGGAGTTAATTATATCTTAAATGCTGTTGCGTGTAATTCACTTTTTTGTCCTGCAGATCTGTGATTGAATCACACTGACAAATGCAAGGCTTAGCGTATGTCTATATTTATATATTTTTCCTGCTACTCTCAATTTGAGAAAGATAGAACTGGAAAGCCAACATTTTATTTTATTTCCTATTCTAAATACTGGGAATTTAGCTCACTATAAATGAAAATAGAAATCCAGATGTTAGTGGGATACAAAAGAGGATAATCCACAGCAGAGAGTCATTACCGAGCAACTGTCCCACTCTACAATAGTTCATAGTACGATTATCACCTTAATTTACAGGTAATCCTCAATTTACTAACAGTTGTCTAATGACTGTTTGAAATTACAACAGACATCCCCAGAGCTATCTATGACCCATTTTCAGAGTTACAACGGCTGTACACATACACACTATGGTGATGTTTGGTCGCATTTTGGGCATTTGGCAACTCGCTCACCATTACAGCTGTTTGCAACATCCCATGGTCATGTGTTTGCAACTTGCAATGTTTTGGTTTTTTTTGCCAGTTTCTCACATTTAGTTTTGGTTTCTAGTACAAAAAAAAGGCTCATTAGGGAAAATGGATTTGCTCAATAACTGCAGCATTTGCTTAATGACCTTTGTAAAAAAAAATGGTCATAACTTTGCATCTGATCACATGATGCCTGTGATTTACAAAGCTAACAATGATTTATGACTAATTCGGGGCTCAATTACAGTTGCAAGTTGAAGATTACCCGTACTTATTCATAGGCTGGTCTACTCATAATGACTCTGGGTACTGTACAATACTATGCAACACAATAAAACCAAAAAGAACCAATACCCTGGGGGTTAATACACCCAACCCATTAATATACCAAACTCATTAATAAAAAAATCCCATAGAAGGGACAAACTGTCAGGGCCTGGATTCTTCTTCTGATGAGGAGTAGTAAGAAGATGGAAATTAGAGGGCTAGAGCATCTCCCCAGGGAAGCAAGTATGATAAGTGTGATTTAGGTAGAGTAGGTGGAGACATGATAAATTTATAAATAATTGTGCATACTATAGTATGAGAACTGTTAATGGGCATTTTTCTTCTCTTAGCAATATTAGAATCATCCAATAATACTAAATGCAGGGAGATTCTAGAACCTATAAATAAATACTTCTTCACAGAACCTGTAATTAAGCTCTGGAGTTTGTTGCTGTCAGATGTGAGTAACTTCCACCAGAGTTTTAAGAATGGACTGGGGTGATTTCATGAAGGATTGAAATATGAACTGTGCTAGTCTACTCTTGATGGATGTTGGTACCTCTGAGATCACAGGCAATGTACCTTAAGTACCAACTACTTGGGAACCCCAACAAAAGATGGCTATTGATTTTTTGTCCCTGATTATAACCATCCTGAATTCATCTAGTTGGCCACTACGTGACACAAAGGTCTAGACTAAATGAACTTCTGGCTGTGATCCAGCAGAATTCTTACTCATTCATTCATTTATTTTTATCTATTTTATTCTTTCAATTTATATAGCTTCCCATCTCACATGTATGACTCTGGACAGTTACCAACAATTAAAAAACAAGAAGCAAAATAAAAATTATGCCAATAGAGACAGCAAAGTACAAAAAGCACCAGAGACATTTAGCAGAGTACATAGGCTCTAACACTCATCTGGATCTCCAAGCCTGGTGACAAAATCATGTCTAAGGTTTTCTGAAAAGTTACTAGGATTGGGGCAGAGGTGAAATCCAGCAGGTTCTGGAGAACCGGTAGCGGAAATTTTGAGCAGTTTGGAGAACCGGCAAATACCACCTCTGGCTGGCCCCAGAGTGGGGTGGGAATGGGGATTTTGCAGAATCCTTCCCCTGGAGTGGGTGGGAATGGAGATTTTGCAATATCCTTCCCCTGCCATGCCCACCAAGCCATGCCCACAGAACCTGTAGGGGAAAAATTTGGATTTCACCCCTGGATTGGGGTCAATTTAAGCTCTGGGAGAGATGATGTTTCAAAGGCAGACACTACAATAAAAAAGGCTTTGTTACTTGGCCCTGTCGGATTATGCTGTCTAGTAGACAGGAGCTAGAGCAGGGGTGTCAAACTCAAAGCCCACAGGCCAGATCCTGCCCGCGGGGTGCTTACATCTGGCTTGCGGAGCCGCCCTGGAAACAGCGAAGGAGCGACCCATGATGCCTCTGCCAACAAAGATGGAGCTCAGGAGGGCTGCATGTGGCCCTTCCAAGCTCCGTTTTTGGCCACAACAGTCTTCTGCAGCTCTCTGCCAGTGAAAACGGAGCCTGGGGAGCCCATTTTCACTGGCAGAGGGCTGCAGGAAGCCATCACGGCAAAAATGGAGCTGGGCAGGCCACACGCAGCCTCCCCAAACTCCATTTTTGCTGGCAGAGGGCTGCAGGAGGCCATCGTGGCTGAAAATGGAACCTCGATGAGTGATGTCAAGCAGGAGGGGAGAGATGGGCAGGTGGGGCAGTTGCAGCCTATCTGTAGTCAGTTGTAAGGGCAGGATTGCTAACTGCCCAAATTTTCATCACGTGATCATGGGGCCACTGCAGAAGTACAGCACCATTGTAATTTCGAATGGTTATAAATTGAGGACTATCTACTTCTTTGCTGATGCGTAGGTCTTTAACCTGGCCATCTGCCTGGGCCTTGAGTAGTTTAAAAATATTTATTTAGAACTTTAAGTATCAGGGATGACTTTCTAAAACATCTTTTGGTTAAGGTAAATGCATAAATAGACCTATAGAAGAAGCTAACAAAGAAAATTTGTAGCGGAAGAACAGGTGGTGAATTCCAAACTCGGCATTTCTTTCTGCATACCAATGAATCAGAACTTAACCACCTTAACAAAATTCCTTATTATCTTCTAGCCCAAGAATTTTCGTTGTTATTATTTATGCTGTCTTCTGCTCAAGGATTAGTAATTATCATAAATAATTTCTTTTCTGCATATATCACTGCTGCCATCATTTCATTCCTATAATGAATAAATGGAAATAATACTATTGCATTAGTGGTTGGTGGTGGTGCCCATTATTTTTTATGTTTATGATATCCTCTTTATTTCAAGTTAGAGGAAAAGACAGATTGCTCTTGCCAGAAATATGAAGTGATGATGTTTGGAAACTGGACCAAGAGCTACATGAAAGTAGAATTATCAGTTTCATACCAGCTTCTTTTGGTGACTGGTTACAAGGTTTTAACTAAGCAAAAGTACTTGTGGGTTGATTGTTGAGCCAGTGAGAACTTTATGTTACAATTTTTGAGGATTTTTCTTCTTGTTCAGATTTGAAAATCTGAAATCACCAATAAAGTAGTGGCAAGCTTCAAAATAGCTATTTGTTGGGATACATTTCATTTTTGACTGTCCTATTAAAAAGAACTAAAAATATCTATTACTTTAGCTTTCCCTTTTTAAAAATTTGTTGCATTGTATGGTTGCTTATTTGTTGCCTGATAACCATACCTACAGCCCAGACCAATAATTAGCCCTTTACTAAACTGAATACTTTGTACTTCACAATCCTAAAAATTAAGATAATTTGGTCAATAAAATGTTCAAGTTTACTTCAAATTTCAGGTTTCAACTTTTTTCATAATGGATCATTTATAACTTAAGAAAAATAAATTCATCTTTCTCTCATTATAAATGTAGGTAGATATAGTGTGCATACAATGTAACAAAAAATAATTGAGCTGCATATTATTAAATATTGCTAGTATTACATATTGCTAGGTTGTGGTATGACTATTAATTCTATGTCTCCCACTTGTGTAGTTGATACACAGTTCATAAGAAATGCAGAATATGAACTTCTCCTAATACAAAACAATATATACATGTTTAAGATTTAAATGACTTATTTTTAAAAAGTATTTAGGACTGTCAATAGCTATTAGCTTCATTTCCTAAATGGATCCATAACCAGACTGCTTAATTAAGTTCAAACGTTTGGACAAAAACCAAGGATCAACCATTACTGCCCCTTTTTATTTTTGAAGCCTTGTCAGAAAGAAAGTTATGGACTAATGGAACTTGGTATCATTGAGCATAGCAGAATTTAGTTTATAATGAGGTCTAGAGTATGAAGTACCTCAGAGACATAAGCAAAACATTGAAAGTGAAAATAATTAGTCTTTGAGGTATGATATTACTAATACTGAATTACTTAATTGTGCGAAGTCATGTTTCAAATAACCATGGCTTGCTGAATAAACCATAGTTGGCTAGAATACTACAATATCTTAAGCCATAAAGTTTAATTTACAAATCATAATGGTTGAGTTCATATGACATGTTAAGCCACGGACAAATGTTTCTTTGTTTGTGGTTTGTGTCCCACCTTTATTTTTTTTTTATTTTTTTTTACAAATAACTCAAGGTGAAGCATTATCCAACACACCTTCCTCCTCTTATATTCCCAACAACAAGAACCTTGTGAAGGGAGTTGGGCTCAGAGAAAGTGATTTGCCCAAAGTCACCCAGCTTCAGTCCTTCTGGCAGGGCCAAATGAATGTGTTTCAAATATCCAAAAGATTTGGTTGCATTGCTCTGCAAGCATTATAATCTTTTTTTCCCCTCCTCTTTTTCTCTCTCTTGTTTATTTATTTACTTTTTTTAAGAGTTCTTGGCTGTGGAACACAAAGCAGTGCTGGATTGGTTACCCATATCAGGTAAAACAACAACAAAAACCAGTGATGAATGAATGAATGAATGAATGAATGAATGAATGAATGAATGTAAAATATTGAAAATGTATAGCCATCCTTTGAAATGACTGTAGCTGCCATCTTCAAATACAACCTTACACTTCGTTCATTTAGTCTAGATCAGTGTTTTTCAAACTTGACAACTTTAAGATGTGTAGACTTCATTTCCCAGAATTCCACACATCTTAAAAGTAGCTAAGTTTGAAAAACACCGGTCTGGGTGGTAGAAGGGAGGAAGAGCTGGGGCTTGGGGAAGGGAATCTTTGATTTGACCACTGCTCGCTGTTGTAATCGCCTGTTTCTCAATAGCTAGTTGACAAGGTCAGATATCATTTTAAAGAAGAAGCTTTGGAATTGACAAAGCAGATGGGGAAGCTAAAAATTCTTCAACCCCTTGGGGGGGAAGGGGATCAAGGACTCTTCCAACGTTCTTAAAAAAAAATAAAGTGACCTTGAAGAACTGACAGATATTTTCAGTGAGGAAAACCTATGGGATATTAATGAAGGTTTATCGCAATGAGAGTGTCTTCTATTTATGTAAATGTGTTCTACTTCTACTTATTTTGAATCAAAGCTGAATTTACAAAAGAATGCCAGGGACTTTTTTCCCATGCCTATTCAGAGAGAGTGGAAAACCAATTTGAGCTGACATCAGAGGAGGAGGAGGAGAACATAAGAGCTGCAGCTCCAATAAAGTAGCGATTCTGAATCGCCTTCAGCGACATGTTAAATTGGATCCCATCAAAACGTTTAAAAGTTTAACAAGTTTTAAAACTGAATGACATCCTAGAGTAGGGGTTCTCAAATTTAGCAAATTTAAGACGTATGGATTTCAACTCCCAGAATGTGAGAGTGGGATGGCTGGGGAATTCTGGGAGTTGAAGTCTACCTGTCTTAAATTTGCCAAGTTTGGAAACCCCTGCCCTAAGGTAACAAGCTAGTCACCAACTTCAAGAACTGGTTGTCCTTTGTCTTCCAGGTACAGTTCAAGGTGCCCATTGTTACCTTTAAAGGCATTTGGGCCTGGGTGGAATGGGTTTTTATGTTTTGAATATGTCTCCCAGTTTATATCATGATTTAAATGATCGATTCATCCATCAAATCATTTATAGAGCCAGCCATATTATGTGTCATGACCCAGGCATGATACAAAACAATAAAAATATGCCACAAAGCCATGAAAACATAACAAAAACACTCCCAAAGGTGACAATCCCCCTACATCAGCATTCAACTCTACTCGACTCCGTCCTCACTCACAGCCACACATTGATAATGCCGTCTGCAACCATGATCCTGGATGACCTCCCATAGCAGCCTCATGTAGATGTTAAAGAGGAAGAGTGAGAGACCTAAGTTTGAGGCAGCCCGTATTTCAGGGATCTACTTGACCCGACTTGATCTACTTGATCCCCCCCCCTCTTGCAACATCAACTGGAACCAGCCATGCAGGAAGGAGAACCACTGCAAAACAGTGCTTCCCTCTCCCAACCTCCAAAGCAGTCCAGAACAATATACCATGATCAGTGTTATTGAACACTGCTGAGAGATCCAGGAGGGCTAGGAAAGTTGGAGGAAAGTTGTCCCATCACACCAAATTTGAGCTCTCTTCATTTGCTTTTGGGGAGTTAATCTGCTGATGGATAGACACAATTTTGAGCCCTTTACATAATTTCTTTCCAATATTTCATTGGGTTGGGGAAAAAAATAAAAGGTATTGTTCAAAATATTGTTTTAATCCACCAAATCTCCAAAATTGTTATGCAGAAATCTATTTTAGATAAGGATTTTATTTGTTCCCAAAGTTATTGAATTTACCTTGGTAGAGTTTTTAACATCTTTTTTATTATTATTATTTTTATTCTCCAGCCACTGATGCCTGAGATTCATTACTACTATATACTTGAACTGGCATTCTATTGGTCTGTAATGTTTTCTCAGTTCATTGACATCAAAAGAAAGGTAAGAACAATCATTTTTGTAAGAACAATGCTATTTGATAGAACTGTGTAACATCATTTTGACTGACACATATGCATTGAAATAACACCAAGGATTGTGCATTTGAACCACTAAGTACAGCATTGCCCTTTGAAGCATTAATCCAGCCATGTCTTTTGCAAGACTTATGCAACTTTTTTTATTATTATTATTCATCACATTTCTACACAGCTTATCTCACCTGAGTGACTCTGGGTGATTTACAATAAAAACATAAAAGTTAAACGTTGTTCCCAACTCTTTCAATCTCTGTGTATATGCGTAGTTGCTTCATTTTGTGGATAATCCCAATGAAAATATTGTCTGCATGCACATATAAAAAGAAGTAATTCATCTGTGCCAACATGCTTTCCAAAGCACTTTGATGAATGCTTTGCATTGCCCTATTAGCATCTTAATTCTAATTGTCCAGGGCAATATAAATTTGGTGTCAAAACTGCAGCTGTAAATGTTTGTTATATTTTCAGAAAACAATATACAGTCAGGTTGCATAATCTGCTAACATTATTGGATTAGGCTGAGGTAGTTTGAATATCTTTTGGGAGCTGATAGCAATATTGATCACTGGTTCATTAGTACGATACTGACCATTTTATTCAGATTCTATTAAAGTATTCTAGGAAATATTTATTTTTTAGGTGTCATTAAATATTCAAATGTACGGATTTCAGCACCCAAAATTCCATCGTCAGTACAACCGTTGCTGAGAACTTTGGAAATTGAAATTAACCCATCTAGAGCAGTGGTCCCCAACCTTGGCGCCTTGGCAGCATGGTTGGGAGTCAGAGGGGAACCAGGATGTGCGAGCGGCGGGCTGGTGTGGATGCATGTGCAGTTCGACTTGCGACAGTCTGGCATGCACACACATGCAGCTCGACTGCAAGTTGAGTTGCGCATGCATGTGCCAGCCTCCCGTTTGCGTGAGTCGAGCTGCCCGTGTGCTCTGGCCTGAAGCTCATGAGGCCCGGTTGCAAATAGGCCATGGGTCGCTGGTGGGCTGTGGCCCGGGGGTTGGGGACTCCTGATCTAGAAGACCTCTAAGAGTGGAGATCAGTGGTGGGTTACAAAATTTTTTACTACCGGTTCTGTGGATGTGGTTTGGTGGGCGTGGCATGGCATGGTGTGGCATGGTGGGTGTGGCTTGGTGGGCTTGGCAGGGGAAGGATACTGTAAAATCTCCATTCCCACCCCACTCCAGGGGAAGGATACTGTAAGATCTCCATTCCCACCCCACTCCAGGGGAAGGATACTGTAAAATCTCCATTCCCTTCCCAATCCAGGGGAAGGTTACTGCAAAATCCCCATTTTCTCCCGATCAGCTGGGACTTGGGAGGCAGAGAATAGAGGGGGGTGGGGCCAGTCAGAATTTTTACTACCGGTTCTCCGAACTACTCAAAATTTCTGCTACCCGTTTTCCAAAACTGGTCAGAACCTGCTGAAACCCACATCTGGTGGAGATGTACTAAGAAATAATCTATAGTAGCATAATCCGATATGATATTCTTCCAATACTGAATTTGAACATGCTGGTAGAAATCATCATAGTTGACTTTTAGGCACCAGGTTGAGGAAGGTTATGTGAAAACATATTGGTTGCTTAGCAATTGGATTTACCGTATTTGTTTGTTAAATTCATATGCTGCCCATCTCGCCTTGGGACTACTCTGGGTGGTTTTCATTTCCAGGACACAAAAAAACATCCTTGTATAATTGGTAGCCTAATAATGTTTTTGTTATTACTGTTGGTTTTTATCAGAAAGCAGAACTGTTTCTAGAGGGGGAAAAAATCTTACACATGTCCCAGCATGTCTGATCTTGGAAGCAGAATTTAAAATAATCCCAGTGGGAATAAAAATGAGTATTCACTTTAAGCTGCCTAGAATTGCCTGCTTCAGGGTGCACAGTGATTCCTGTGAATAGGATTGGAAAGAAAAGATACGGTGCAGAGCCTAATGTTGCTGCAAAGCCTTCTCAGGCTGGTCACAACCTTTTGGGAGGGCTATTTCATGGAATAATGTATGATTTTGAAACAGTAAGAAATTGCACTATAATGGACATGCTTTGGGTGCAGTACAAGCTGCTGGTCATCATCCTTTAAAGCTCTGTATGACACACAGGGCCAGATGTCCCTGGGGACATCTACCTATCCTACCAAGTCAGTAGGGTGGGCACACTCTGGTTCCCTTCCCCTAAATATTATCATCTGATGGGAGCTAGGACGAGTGCCTTTTATTTATTTCTTTATTCATTCCATTTCTATAGCCGCCCAACTCAACCAAGTGACTGTTTTCCATGGCAGCCCCTGCTCTGTGGAATACCTTGGCCCCCTGACTTTTGGCAGGTCACCAGCCTTTTAGCCTTCCATAAGGCTTTAAAACCTGGCTTTTTCCCCCCAAAAGAAGATTAGACACACTTTAGAAATGATTGGCACCAGGTTTTTGGATGTGTGTGTGTGTGTGTGTGTGTTTAAAAATTGCAGATTCATACCTGTACTAAATATATATCTGTAATTGCCAGCATTTATTTATTTATTTTATTTTATTTTATTTTATTTTATTTTATTTATTTATTTTATCTATCTATCTGTCTGTCTGTCTGTCTGTCTGTCTGTCTGTCTGTCTGTTTGTTTATATTAATTAATTAATTAATTAATTAATTAATTAATTAAGGTGTCACTTTACTCCAGGTGACTTTGCAGTTCACATCTAATAACCCTATATCTGGCCACTTCCTAAATTTATTCTGTGAAGGTGCCAAGGAAAAGAAAACATGGTGAAATGGGAAGGTGGTATTTTGATGGAGGGGGCTGGTGCACTTTAGTGCCATGATACCTCAAGAAGCCTCGGTCAGTGGCATTTCAAGGAGAGCAGCTTATTCTGATTGGTTAATTACATTCTCATTAACTTGATTACCATGATCCTTAAACCCTGAGTAGGTAACGAAGATGACTCCAAGGTCAGTGAACCCAGAACCTCCTGCTTTTCTCCTCACATTCAAAAGCAGAGGATAAGATATTACAAATCTTCCCTACAGACAACTATGGAAGAAACATGCCATAACAATTTTCATCCTTTGGTAGTTGCTTATTCTATCCCAGGGATGGGCAACTATTGGCTTAAGGGCTGGGGAGAAAGATAGATGTAAGTCTATTTTCAATCTGTCTCCCCATGGGTTAGAACAAGAGCGAGCAACTATGACCCCCTTTATGACCTGTGGACTTCAACACCCAGAATTCTGAATTGACCAATATATGGTGGGTCAGGAATTCTGGGAGTTGAAGTCCACAGGTCTTAAAGGACCCGCCCTTGTTCTAACCCATGGGGAGACAGATTGAAAATAGACTTACATCTATCTTTCTCCCCCGCCCTTAAGCCAATAGTATCCAGCAGTATCTGGAAGGAGTATAAAATTAATCATGTTTCACCACCTATTTAAGTCAGAGGCAAAATAAGGTGGCCATTGGGGTACAGGATCTGTGGTATTGGCCAATTCAGGCTGATTCAGGAAGATCCCCTTCCTTCACATTCCTAATCAGCCTTGGTTACTATCATTCTGTTGCATTGTCAAAACCGCACAGTAGTGTAAACTACTCAGCTTGTCCTATGACTACAGCAATTCACATTAATTCTGCAGTCCCAATTTTGTGCAAAGATTGAAACGCTGTGAGTGGGAAAGGGAAAGAGCATAAAGTCAAAATTGCAATGGTGTCCCAGTGAAATGGTGAAATAGTATAAATCTGAAACGATAGGATCCGTTCCATCCCAGTGTCCCACACAAAGCATGGAGGAATCTGGAAGGCTATATAAAGAAAGCAAAAGAGGGGGAGATAAATCCTAAATAAATATCACGCTTATGACTCAGGTTTTTCATGACTCCAATCTGTTGCGTTTTTTTAGAGTGTTCAGCTTTGTTTATGAAAGTATTGTGAGTAAGTGGAGGGGAACTAAAGGTGATTAACAGAGTTCTGCAGACAGACTGACTTCCTTCCTACTGCAGCATGATTGGCAGATTTTTTTTTTCTGCCAGTATATGTCATACAGAAGAGGAATCAACCAGATGCATTACTTACCATGATAGTGCATACATAAAATCAGAACACCACAGATCCAAAGTGAATCAGAATAGAAACAGGAGGGGAACCTATCTTAAGCAGATCTGATCCTGTTTTATTTCTCCAGGTCAAGTTAGCAGCGAAAGTGCTCCCACCTAACTGGGCCTACTGACTTTCAGTTTGACAAATGGTTTTCCTGGCTTCTGACTTCTTGCTATTCACCCTGACTTCACTTTGTACAACAGGCGAATATCTGGTGCATGCCCTTCAACTTTAAAGAATATAAATTGGTCCTTGTGGCTTGAATACAACCTGAGGACTTCTTTTGTAAAGATTTTTCCATGAATTTCATATGCCAGGAAAAGCTTCAAGGCTGTTTCATCGCAAGAGTGGGAGGAGAACTGTTCAATTCCTCCGTACCAAAACTGTGGAAGTTTGAAGTGTCAGCCATACGCTGCTTGGCTTTGACTTATAAGAGGTCCAGGTTTCTTGTAGGCTGTCTTTGCCAACATGATGGGAGGGAGAATCTTTTTTTTTTTTTGTTGAAGTCAATTTATTGTCATGTGGGCAAAGGGTCTAAAATAGATAAAGGAAGAAACGCAAAGGAAGAACATGGAAGGTTTTTTCACCCCTCCATCTGTTAGAAAACCATAGCAGCCTGCCAAGCAGAAATACAGACTGAACAATCTTCATAGCAACTGTGTCTTTTAAAAACCAAAACCAAACTTGTCTTTTGGAATTAATATTGGTGACTTCATTCACATCGCAGCTTTGTATATTAGCTGAGGAGAGAGGCATAGCAAGTCACATCAAAAACTGGATAGTCCTAGGTTATGAATGGTTCACCATATTGCATTGAAAAGACAGATGTGCTCACCCTGCTGTTTAGCAAACTCTTGACAGAAAAGCGTCTTCCAATTGAGTTGATTCCTGATTTTCAAAAGCGTCTTTTTGTTACTGATGTGTTTAGCTCTGTTTGGTTGAGGTTTTATGAACAGGATCTGCAAATCAGGTGCATATGATCAGATCGGCATTCTACAAAAATAACCTGATAGAACAGATGCCATTTTTTTTTCATAGCTCATAATGAGCCATGAGGGATGAATTATCCTTATTGGTTATCATCATGTGCAGCTTGTGTATGCTTAAGAGGCATGTGTGGGCAGTTTAATTAGCGTGTTCCTATGTATCGCTATGCTACATTTATGGTGTACAAAAATAATTAAGGGTAGAGAATGTTTATGATTGTCCTAGAATATCTTACCTAAATATCAGTCAAATTTACCAGTGTAACTGTTATGACTAGGTCAGGTCTGTTTTACCAGATATTATTTTTAGAGACTTACCTCAAAGTCATTATTTAAAGGATTTTAGGAAACGGCTACCTTAATAAGATATTGGTGTACTAAAATATTAAGTTGGGGGGAAGAAATTTAGATTCATCTATATAGCAATTAAGTATTTCCTGCAAAAGCAGATGAAATACTGACATTTACTTCCAGTCATAACCTAGCCAAGAGCAATCTATGGTAGATTTGTTCCTTTGTGCAGGTATTTATGAAGAGTAGCTAATGCCAGTTTTGAAACTATAGTAGCTGCTAATTACCCTGTACCATAGAGATATGCATGTGTATAATTTTATTTTCCAGATTTCTGAAAATAACTATCAAAATATCCTAAAAAACTGTCTGCCTCTTGGGACCTGATTAAAACCAGCAATAGTTAGAGTAATTCAATCATCTTTAGAGAGAAACAGTCTTGGGAGTAGCTAATCCTGCTACTGTGGAATAGTAGAAACTTAAACTATTATCGCAACAATAATCCCATAAAAAGAATATGTGACTCTTTCTTCCAATATCCCATGCATCTGATAGAGGATAAAGTGTATTTTTATATTAAACACACCAGGGGGCAGTCTTGGAATGTCCCCACGTGCTTATTTATTTTATTTTGTTAGATTTATATTCAGATTCCTCCATTGAGCTAAGGGTGCACTTGAACTTGAGTCTTTCCAATACCTGTCCAACACACACTGTCTTTCCCAGAACATTAAGATCACATTCATATTCCTAGGTATTAATTTAAAAAAAAAATCCAAGCTGTCTGGTCCTCCACCATTCTATCTGTGCCATCTCCCAGAGCGAGGAGCATGAAGCCATGTCCCAGAGCAAGGAGCCAAAAATGTTGACCTTCTTTGTAGATTTTAGAGTTTGGGGAATTTAAAGGGCAAAAGGAATGCTTTAATCCTTGAGCCACTCATCTCACCATTTACAACTCCTTAAAAGATGCCCACACATCCTGCTGCAGCCTTTGAGATTGTGCGAATTGCTCAATCTTTTTTTTTTTTAATTTGATTTATATGCCGCCCTTCTCCGAAGACTCAGGGTGGCTTACAATGCGTTAAGCAATAGTCTTCATACTTTTGTATATTTATACAAAATCAGCTTATTGCCCCCACAATCTGGGTCCTCATTTTACCTACCTTAGAAAGGATGGAAGGCTGAGTCAACCTTGAGCCTGGTGAGATTTGAACTTGCAGTAATTGCAGGCAGCTGATGTTAATAACAGTGCTTTAGTCTGCTGCGCTACCAGAGCTCCTTCTGCACTAAGATAAGAGTCAAGAGAGAAAAGAGCAGATCCTTTTAGTTTGCTTTTGAACAGAGGGAAATACTTGGGGTGGACGCCCATCTGACTAAAGTCCATGATCCTTGAAGAAACTGAAAAGCATTTATGAGCATGCATAGATATTTTGGCTCTAGCAGTAAGAGATAGTCTTTCTTCTGCTGCCAAGTTCCTATATACATATATAAAACACACACAATTTGTGTCTTCCCTCCACCCACCAATCTCCCCCCCCCCCATCTCTGCCCTTTTGGTCATCCTGCACTCTGTGGTCTACCCCTGCTAGCCCAAGCTGACCTTTGCACTTCTTTTCCTTCCACTGCTGATGTGGTACATCCAGCTAAGGTAGCTGCTGTCCTTCGTGAGGCCCTCATGTAGCCTCCCCAAATTTTCATCAAAGGCAGCAAGTGCCTCAGCTGAGCATGACTTCATCAGTTGGCATCAGCCACAAAGATCAGCTGGAGGCAATGTGGGGTGGCAGCGAATGGAGGTAACTGTAAGGACTGTTAAACGAAGACTTATACTGTGAGAATTGGTTGACACAAAGAAAAATTAGACTTCCTTACTCCAAAAATATCAAGGTAGAAAATAAAGACACATGGAAAACTAAAACCGATTTATGTAATGCAGTGGTGGGTTGCCCCCGGTTCAGACCGGTTCTATAGAACCGGTGGTAAAACCGGCAGGAGGCTCCGCCCACTGACCCGGACGTCATCAGAATCTGCACATGCTCAGAAGAGCATGCACATGCATGAGCATGATGCGAACCGGTAGTAAAGGTAAGTAGAACCCACCCCTGATATAATGGTGCTTTATTTTCTCTCTCTTTATCTTCCAGGATTTTAGCATCATGTTTACACATCATATTGTGGCAGTCTTATTACTAATTATCTCTTACGTAGTCAACTTCACACGAGTTGGAACCCTGGCTTTGTGTCTTCATGATGTTGTTGATGTCGTGCTGGAGGTAAGAGAGAGTTATTTGTAATAATTCTCTGCTGTCCAAAATGGTCTCTACCTGGAACAAATATTGTACCCTGTGAAAGTTCATAATGTATTGACATTTGTTTTAAAGGACTGTTTCTGTAAGACCATAAATAGCTTTGTATTTGTCTTTGGAAGTGAGACTCATGAACACAATGAGATTGACTTTCTGCACCGTGTTCAGAATCCTTTTTTGTTGTTGTTTATTTTTATCAGTCTGAATAATTTGTGTCATTATCACAATTCATTTAAAACACACTGCTAGATAGTTATATGAGCAAGTTTTAACATGGGCAAGCAACCACACAAGCAAAATGTGACCAAATTTAAAACTACACAACTAAGCATAGCAGCACCGAAAAGAAATAAAACATTCCTGATGTTTTTGCTGTTATGTTTCTGACTAATTTTACCCTGTTGGTTCTTATTCTCCCAGGCATTTAGGAGAGGATATGAATCCAAGCCTAGTGTCATTCTTAGCAGCTAAACCAGACAGGAAACAACCAGATAAACTAATTCTATTTTATTGTAAAGCTACATTTACAGAACCTTGCAAATCTGAAGTTACAGTTCCCCCACTGTCAACTATACAGCCCAATAACTCTGGGAGACTCTTTCCTGAGCCTTTTGCTCCACCAACTATGCAACTGCAAGCTATGCTGTCACTTGTTTGATTGTTCCCTAGGCAGTATCTTTTTATTCGTTCTCCCAAGGTCATTCCCTCATACTATTATACCTACTCAGAAGATTTGCTCCTGCAATCTTTGATATTCTCAGAACCTGCAGCCAACATTTTACTGGTCAGGAGGAAGTTCCAGCTACCTCTCTCAGTCCAAACTCCTCCTAGTCCCAGCTTCCTCTCATCAGAAGAAAATAGGGGCTTTATGGTGTACTAAAATACTTGTCATCATCTGCCTTCAGTCCCCTAAATCTACTACAATGCTTTTGTGAAAACTTTTATGTAAGCCCAAGTATACAGTATTTGAAATATAATCCAAAGAAGGAATTGAGTATAGAGAGATCAAATAACAAGGATGTGATTGAATTAGTACAGAAGAAAAACAAACAGATGACTTTTGAACGGCTGTGGACCGGTGGTGAAATTTTCCGTGGTTCACTATGCATACATGCGCAGTGCATGCCAAATGCACACTGCATGCACACCAAACACACTTCCCGCAGAAAAAGGAGGCTTAAGAAGGTAAGTAGAACAGCGGGGGGGGGAACAGCTGTGCCGCCCGATTTAGATTCGCTAGATTTCCTGCTTTACCTACCAAATATAAATCGCGCGGCATAGCTGATCATCGGAAATACCGGTTTGGACAAACTGGTAGCATTTTTTTACTACCGGTCTGCCCGAACTGGTAACTTTTATTACTACTGGTTCGCCTGAACCGGTGAGAATCGGTAGCATTTCACCCCTGCTGTGGACCCATTTGGGAAAGGGGGCGAGTCTTGAAGATTCCAATTCCCTCTGAAAGTTCCAGGAAAGTCACTGGGCAAATCCATCTTCCTTTAAGCAGTTTTGTTTTCTTAAGTACACCTGAGTTTTAACTTTCACTTTTTAAATTTATTGTTTTACTCTGTTTTTTTGTTCTTAAAAGTTGATCAGCGGTTGAATGCTGATTTATTTCAACCTCAGTTACCTTTTTTTCTTTTTCTTTCCTTTTGATTCATGGGGGGAGGGGGTTGTTTTTGTTTTTTATGTTTTGGAATTTTTCTTTTAACTTTGGATTGAAATATCCAGAAAATATCTATCCTGTTTCCTTCTGCTTCATCGTTGTTCGTTTCCTAATCAAGTTACACAGAGTTACAATATATCAGGTTATAGATAATTAATGGTGCCTGAAATCTAAGAAAAGCCTGTGGGGTAGCATGCAGCTTTTAGTTGAATGGTTTTTTTAAAACATTTGATAAGATGATAATGGCCATGGAAAATATGCAGACGCATGTAGTTTTGGATAAGTTAGATTTACAAAGGGCTTCTGATCTGAAAGTTGCAGACCAAAGAGATATCCCCACAGCCGGAGAACTAACTGGCTTGATCTCATGTGTCTCTTTGAAGTTCAAGCCTGCGTATTCTTACAGTACTAGGAGCCTGACTGAACAGGGAAGTGACATTCTTTTCTCCTACAAAAAGGAGGGAGATTGGAGAATGGATTTATTACACCTAACTGGAAACCACTTCTATTTGGACTTTGTTGGGACTTACTATGGAGACTGAATTTATTATATCTAATTAGATAGCAATTGATATGAGATGGCATTAAGAAACAAATGTGGATATTTGATTCAGGATGAATTACTTTTAACTTTTGGGATGATTTGGGATAGATAAGATGTCATGGAAAATTTTCTATGAGTGGATTACAATAACAGTTTGTTAACAGAGACTTTTGAAAACTTAACTTTGACATTTTTATTATTCTTTTTTCAATTAACTATTTTGTCATTAATATAATATGTAGAAGACAGGTCAATAATTTGCAAATTGATTTACTAGTCATTTTTTATTTTTTTTGGGGGTGCCTGTGTCACAAGAGGTGGGAACCAATATTGTAGTAATGTATTAATTGATATTCAATTGGGGGATAATGTGTGTATATGTCTTGGCTTTTTTTCTTTTAATGCACTTGTTTAATGTCTTGATTTTGGGGGGGATTAATGGTTTTTAAAAAATCTTTTTTGTCTTTTGGGGAATCTTATATGTTAACTTCTTTTGAATAAAAGAAAAAATGATGGAAAAAATGAAAAAGCAAACAGAAGTGTGAAAAAAGAATTCTAGTAATTTTTCTAGGGATTAGATCTTGTTGAACTCAGAATGTGTTGAATAAGCTTAAGTTTGGAGTGCTGGAAAAACAAAAAAAATATAATATTATAACAATATATTATTTATATTTATAATAATATTATAAATATTATAATTTATTATCATCAAGAAATAAAGATGGCATATAGCAGTAGAGACATTAAAAAATAAGATGAGAAGTGTTAATGGATAGCATCAACTTTTGCCCTCGCAATACTCTACAAAGTTTCAAAGCAAAAGTAGTAAGGGCAATAAAAAATTGAAATAGTGACAGCGCATGCTTGGATATTTTATATGGTACAATTACTTTAGAAAGAAAGTGACCTATTTCCTTTTCTTGTTACAGGCAGCCAAAATGGCAAACTACTGCAAGTTTCAAAAACTCTGCGATTTCCTCTTCCTTATGTTTGCTATTATTTTCATTATTACTAGGCTTGGAATATATCCTTTATGGTAAGTTGTATTTTTTTTCCATGGAATTGCATATGCTAAGACAACCTTCCTCAATCTGGAAACCTGTGGATTTGTTGGGCTGCAGTTCCCTAAGTTTCTATCAGGCATGGCCACAGATGGCTCCAGGTTTTATGGAAGACTGTTCAAGGACTGTATATGAAGAACCTGTTGGTGCTCTGTTGTTTTCAGAACTCTGTTGTTTTCAGAACTCTAGTTTTTTTTTTTAGTGTGATATTTTTCCCCTAATGAAAAATCAGTGAATCCGAGCAGGAAGAGAGCATTGCCAAAATTACAACCATCCAAATATTAGATGTCAAATTAACATCTACTTTTTTATTATACAGATTGATTGATTGATTGATCGATTGGTTGATTGATTGATTGATTGATTGATTGATTGATTGATTTGGAAACTTATATTGCCACTTATTTACACATGGCGACTCAAGATGGCTTTCAAGAATATAAAACCTCATATAAAAACAATAAAAATAAATTAATAATAAATTAATAAAATAATATAATAAAAAAAAACCCTCACCCCCTGCCCTGGTGACAACCCATCACATGAGCCATTTAATGGGCTCCATCCTGCTCTGCATTCCCCAAGCCCGCTGGCAGAACCAGGTCTTCAGTGCCTTCCAGAAGAGTATTAGAGTGGGGGCCATTCTAACCTCTGGAGGAATGATGTTCCAGATTGCTTTATAGTGTTGTGACTATGGTAATAATAGCCTGGAAAAGATGTGGCTCTCAGCTAGGTGACCATTTAGGTGTAACTTGCTGGAGTTCAACGCTGTGTCCACTTCTCTTAGTGGCAGGTTACAGAAATTGGATGCGTTTTGCATTCTGTGACAACAGAAATTGTGGAAAGGCATGCCCCTGAAGCCTAACCTTAAAAGATCCTCTAAACCAGGTGTCTGCAACCTTAGCAACTTTAAGACTTGTGGACTTCAACTCCCAGAATTCCTCAGCCAGCGAACTGGCTGAGGAATTCTGGGAGTTGAAGTCCACAATTCTTAAAGTTGCCAAGGTTGCAGACACCTGCTCTAAACTTTCCTACAGCTTTGCCAAATCTAAAAGTAACTCCAGCGGCTTGATAAACTCTCATTTCTTTTTAAGAAAAGTTAAAACTCTGTGTGTTCTGTACTCTGGCACAATAGCATGCCTTTCCCACAACCCAAGATGTCCTTGAAGGCAATACAGGAAGACTCCCTACCCATGAGAGACAATGCCCCATGACTCTGGACACACAGAAACAACAGAGCATGTGCTTCTCCAGTGCCAGTGGTGGGTTGCCCCTGGTTCGGTCCGGTTCTATAGAACCGGTAGTAAAACCGGCGGGAGGCTCCATTCACCCGCCACAACATCATCGGTGATCTGTGCATGTGCAGAAGCACGGGCGAGCGAAGAGAGCGCGCAAGCGCGCTCCCATTCTCCCATTATGAATCAGTAGTAAAGGTAAGTAGAACCCACCCCTGTCCAGTGCCTATATTACAGAGACATTTGTCTCGCCATTGTTGCAATTCTACATTTTCCTTCAGCTTTCAAATACCAACCCTGCTACAAGATATAATGTTGCCAGGTTCTGTGCAGTGGTGCTTAAAATCTGTCAGATGATGCACCTGTGCCAAAAACTAGACTAAATGAGCATGTAGTTCATCATGCTAGAGTGCTCTGTAATTTGATAGATTTATCTGCCCCATACTAAAGTTTATGCTTCCCTGCTGCCATCTAATGCTCCTACTCCTCCTTTTAGATATTCACTGCTTATTTTATATATTTTAGCGTTATATAATGATTAATATTTTTGATGCTTTCTAATTGACTGTACCCACCCTCCTTATGCTGCTTTTGACCGTAATAAAAATTTGATTGACTGGGTGATGCCTGGATTTTTCATTATCTTCCCTAATCCATCTGTTGAAATTCAGTGGAAGCTCAGTAGCAGATTTCTATTTTTCCTTGCTGCTTTCCTCTCAGTGTAATTACATTTTGAAAATGGCAGAAGTCACTAGGACTGGATTACTCAGCAGGAAAAAAAAATTGCGGTAGAGGATGGGTCTTCAGCTACATTCAAAAGTTTGCGGCAGAATTGACCTAAGACATGCTCTTGAATAATATTCAGTGTATCGTCTCCTTCAACCCAACACCCTGCTATAGATTGGATTGCAATTTTTATGAAACCTTGCACTTCCTTTGCAGTTTGCTTGGATTTTGGAGGTCGTGGTGTGTATTTTGAGGCTAGAATTTCCTTTCTATAAAGTATTTGAGATCTGGAACAAGGTCTTTTATATTCAGCAGCTCACTTTTAAAAAAAAAAAAAGTATATGTATACAAACAGAAAAACAGCATTCGGATTGCTAATTTTCTGTTCTGTTATGTTTGCTTTTAATCTCATCTTTTTCCTCCAGGAAATTAACATTTTGTAATTAGCTACACTCAGAACAATGTTTCTGTCAGCATTCCAGAAAAAAACCTGTTCTCCAAGTAAAGACACGGAAGCAAGCATTTTCCAAAGTCCTCTTTACTAGAATAGGCATACTGGCACATCTGGGAAATCCCGAATCTGAAAAGCCCGGGCTTTCCTTCAGTAATTCAAAGCTCTCAAAAACATCCCATTTCTCCCCAGTCGGTCATATGCTCCAATCAACATCCGTTCCACCTCAACTCAGCCCCTGACCTTGACCGATGGGAAGAATGCTATTATGTCTAATAATTCTCCTCTCCTAAATCCCCCCCTCTTACTTTCCCACATATGAGGAGATGG
This sequence comes from Pantherophis guttatus, assembly GCF_059756535.1. Classification (NCBI taxonomy): domain Eukaryota; kingdom Metazoa; phylum Chordata; class Lepidosauria; order Squamata; family Colubridae; genus Pantherophis; species Pantherophis guttatus. Next base: position 151,681,125 of record NC_142063.1, read on the forward strand.
CAGCATTGAAGCTTCTGGCCTAATATGGCTTCCAAGGCTGACCGTTTCCTTAAATCTAGTAAATGGTCTGATCTCTAGATTTTTAATTACAATTCATATAAATCCCAACCAGTGGTAAAGATTTGTTAAGAATGTTGTTCAAAAACCATTTTAATTAATTGGGCAATTAACAAATTAAGATTTGGTGATTCCTGTACGTTTTGTCACACAAATGTTATCTTAAACAAGCAGCTACTTAAATTGGGAAAGATAAAATCTACTTTTGTAATATAAATATATTACCCATTCTTGTCTGAGTTATATGGACCACAAAAAAAGGTAGACGCTGTTAATTCTTTTGTGGGTTGCATTTAATTAAGTATCATAAAGTAATTAGACACGGTTTCAGGTATTTTTTTAATTAAGTATCCTAAGGAACAAAATTATGATAAAAATCAAAACTATGAAGTAAAACAACCTTCCATGTAGAGAGTGCAGCTAGATATTTTCTATCTTATTGTTTCATCTGTTTTTTAGTATTAGCATTTATATTATTTATTATATTGTATTTTTATAGTTACATACTGTTCTGTGTTTCATATAGAATGAAGGGTAATTAAAAGTGTTTAGTCATTATATTTTAAAAATGGAAGGCAATGGAGAATTGCAAAAAAAAATGCATTTGAAAGGAAGTCTTTTCCAGTAGGATTTTAAGGTTTGTCAAAGATTTTAATACTTGTTGCTAAAATAGAATATTAAATGTAAATTAAAGAAAGTACGTACAGTATATGGTTCAAACTCATATAATTGCATTTTCTCTGACATTTCTCCTGAGAACTAAGAATTGAAACAATTTTTAACAGTGAATCTGTATTATTCTGTAGCTATAAGAAAGTCAGATTTTTTTTTCATATGAATGAAAGTGTACTCAGTTTCTCTTAGAAATATTAGTTACGTGAACCTAGAAATTTCTTCTATCACAGTGACTGTAATCATGCATCATAGCAAGCCAGAAGGTAGATTCCTTGATCTGGGCTTAGCTAATGTATGAACTGCTAATTGTGATCTGTTCAATGAACAGTAGTTAAGCAAAAAGTAGTTAAAAGGAGCCCTGGTAGCGCAGCAGACTAAAGCACTGTTATTAACATCAGCTGCCTGCAATTACTGCAAGTTCAAATCTTACCAGGCTCAAGGTTGACTCAGCCTTCCATCCTTTCTAAGGTAGGTAAAATGAGGACCCAGATTGTGGGGGCAATTGCTTGTTTGTTGTTTTGTTTTATTAAATTTGTATACCACCCTACTCCCGAAGGACTCAGGGCGGTGAACAGGCACAGAATAAAATACATAAATACAAAAGTTAGAAACAATTTAAAACCAAATTAAATAATTTAGCCCAAGACAATTAAAAATCTCAAAAATTTAAAACAAATTAAAATTTCAGTTTAAAAATTTAAAAGAAAGGGGAGAAAATTAGGCCAGGCCGGCTTGCTGGAATAGGAGGGTCTTAAGAGCACGGTGGAAAGTGCGCAGATCCGGGATCCTCCATATCTCCGGGGGGAGCTCGTTCCAGATAGTGGGTGCCCCCACAGAGAAGACCCTCCCCCTGGGGGCCGCCAGTCGACACTGCTTGGCTGACGGCACCTGGAGGAGCCCCTCTCTATGAGAGCGTACCGGCCGGTGAGAGGCTGTTTGTGCTAGTAGGCGGTCCCGTAAATAACCAGGTCCTAAGCCAGGGAGCGCTCTAAAGGTGGTAACCAAAACCTTGAAGCGCACCTGGAAGACAACCAGGAGCCAGTGCAGCTCGCGCAGGAGAGGTGTCACACGGGAGCCCCATGTTGCTCCCATAACCACCCACGCGGCCTCACTCTGCGCCAGTTGGAGCCTCCGGGTGCTCCTCAAGGGGAGCCCCATGTAGAGAGTGTTACAATAGTCTAGGCGGGAGGTGACGAGGGCATGAGTGACTGTGTGTAGGGAGTCCCGATCCAGAAAGGGATGCAACTGGCGAATCAGGCAGACATGATGAAAAATCCTCCCGGTCACGGCCGTCAAGTGCTCTTCTAAAGACAGCCGTGAATCCAGGAGGACGCCCAAGTTGCGAGCCTTCTCCGTGGGGGCCAGCGATTCGCCCCCAATAGTCAGCGATGGCGTCAACTGACTATATCGGGACGTTGGAAACCACAGCCACTCGGTCTTGGATGGGTTGAGCCTGAGCCTGTTCCTCCCTATCCAGATCCGCACGGCCTCCAGGCACCGGGACATCACTTCAAGGGCATTGTTGGGGTGACTATACAAAGCTGACTTTGTATAAATATACAAAAGTATGAAGGCTATTGCTTAATGCATTGTAAGCCTTCATACCTGAGTCTTCGGAGAAGGGCGGCATATAAATTAAATTAAAACAAAAAAAAACCCATGACAAAGTACCACCTGTGAGCCAGGTCAATATGTTTGATTTTTTTCCATCATATTCTTTCCACCATTCACAATTTCACCCAGTGGAATATCTATTTGAGTCATATTACTCCCATTCTCACATACAGTACCAGTTATGCCATTGTGCCTCATACATTTATGGGCACTTATTGAGAAATTTGAAAGGTTTGCATAGACCATTGAAAACATAAGTCTTTTAAGACTGTGGATGATACATTTTGCTTTTAATTAAATTGATGGAAATTAGTGCGTTGAAGAAAAACTATGATCTCTAATTCATAACAATTAGCAATTGTGGAATCTAGCAATTCCTCTTGCTACCTTTCAACTTCTGTCTGCATTACCTTTTCTCATTATGGTATACTTTAGGCCACTGCTTAATTCAACTATCTCTTTGAACTTCTGAGTCTTCAGTTACCAGCCATGTTAACTAGAATTAAAGAAGTTGGAATCAAGAATCATGGAGAAGATACCATAATGGGAAAAATCTGACTGATTTTATCAGGCTTCATTTAACCATCCTTTTGAAAATATTCCTTTCTCTTTCTCAGAGAATAGCAGCTCCTCGGTTTAAGTCCAGAACATTCAAGATCATTCTGTAAAATTATCTCTCCTTGCTTTCAAGTTTCATTTCAATTCATGAATGAAATTCATTTATTCCTCTTCCTTGTCTCTGGACTCTACTGATGTGTCTCCCCTTTGTATCTCCTACCTTTAGAATCTTCAGTCACATCCTGTATAAAGGTTAATCTCCACTTTTCCATGCAACCCCAGATTTTGTTTCCTCACAAACATTGAATTACAAATATAAGCAAATTAACGCTTCAAATTTCTTGGTGTTACAGAATTTTCCCCTAAAATAAAAATTCATAATATGGACTACTGAAGCTAACTTGCTGAAGAGGCCATCTGGTGGTTATATTTGGTTCATTACCACATTTCCTTGGAGGGGGGGAAAAAAAGCTAATACAAAATGAATAATCCTGCAAGTCCAATGAAATAAATATGACTTAGAGTTTCATGCCACATTTATTTTTTGTTTGATGTATTTCTTAAAAAGAAATCTAAAACTCAACCATACCTTTAAAAATATCCACCCTCAAGATAACACATGCCCTTCTACATGCAAACAAAATCCTGGAAAAGTAAAGATTAAAAGAGCAGTCTAACTGAAGAATTGTTGCAAAATAAAACAAGTCTCTAAAGCAAAAAAGGACAGCAAATTTAGCAGGAAATTACTTGGATCACTTGTAGGCAATTGTTTGTGCTTGCCCCCACTAGAACCAACAGAGTGTGCATGCTCTGTGTCCCTTCTATTACCCTGTTTCCCTGAAAATAAGACATCTCCTGATAATAAGCCCAATCGGGCTTTTGAGTGCATGCACTAAAATACCCCCCCCTGAAAATAAGCCCTCCCCGAAAATATTTAAACGCACGTGCAGCCCGTCTCCACCATTTCTTCTGGTTAGGGTTAGGGAGACAGAGCTGGAAATCAGGTAAAACGGCAAGAGGACCCCAGTCCTGCTCCACGCGCCCCAAAATAATATGATCTCCCCGAAAATAAGGCCAAGCACTCATTTCGGGGTTCAAAAAAATATAAGACAGGGTCTTATTTTCGAGGAAACACGGCAAATATCATTTCTCTGTCATAACACCTATCCTGTGGAACACCATCCTTCCAGGATGATAATTTTGACTCTTTTGACCATTCATAGAAGACATTAGATACCTCATTGTTCCTTCTGGTACTTAGGCTAGAGTGCTAAATAAGCCATACTTTTGATTTGATTGGTAGTTGTTTTTTTCCACAAATGAAGGCAAATATACATGTCCCTGGATAATGTTGCAAAATCTGATCTGGGTCAATCACTGGGACCAGAGGTTTACTCGTCTGAGCTTTTGGACTCATGCTACAGCCTGTATTGTTTCTTTTTTTAAAAAAACAACTGATTATGAATGTGGTATGGTTTTAAACTTTAGACATATATTTTAGTTTTTGATAGTTTATTTTAACAAATTATCTTATCGTTACACATTATGTTTTGCTTTTTAATCTTCTGTTTCTTGCTTAAAGATATTGTTGTGAAATAGATGTGGTATAAATATAGATTGTCAACCAGCATTTTAATAGAAGTCAATCAAGCAGCTCACATGGAAGTAGTCGTAGGCTAGCAAACTCAACAGAAATGGGTATGATTCTATAGAGGGTTCTCGAAATAGGTGGAGCAAAAGCAGGATATAAATGTAAGAAACTTCTTTTTTAAAAAAGGAGGGAAAGGGGAATGGGGATTAAACAAATAGGAATACACTAGTCCTCTGTGAATCAAATGTGTAAATTCTGCATGAATAGAAAAGTAATCTTTGACGGTTTCGTCTCCAAGTTCATAAAAGCTGTATGAAATCTCCCTTGCTATCTGCTTGACTGCTACAGTAAATATCTCTGTGATAAAGTGATTGGTAAATGATCTATGTCTCACGAGTGTGCATCTCCCTCCCCATTTCTTTCAGGGTACTGAACACTGTATTCTTCGAACTGCCTGAAATTGTTGGTGGTTTTCCTGGTTTATCAATCTTTGTCATTTTACTTTTGATACTTCAAATTCTCCACTGCTTTTGGTCCTATTTAATAATAAAGGCAGCCTATAAAGCTGTTTTGAAAGGCAAGGTAAGATCAATGGGGATGGGGTTTTTTTTCTTGATGTCTTTTAATCATCTACTTTTCCAGTGAATATTCTTGCATGCTTTATTGACCTTTTTGACAGTGGAAGTCTGTTAGGATTGTTAGGGTAGCTTTGTTAGGATTTCTGACTTTAAATATGTTGCTAAAGAGACTCACAATAAACATAAGATCAGTTCTTCCAATAAACATAAACTCAGTTCTTGTTATATCTATATCTTAATACATTATATGAATTCAACTATAACAGCTGGCAAATTGTGGTTCTCCAAAGAGTCACTCAGCACTATTGTATTTTACCTCAGAATAGAATCTGTAGGTGGGTATCCCACTCTCTGAAAGGTTCAAAGGCTGAACTTTGAGCTCTATACATAAGGAAACTCATTGAGCCTTGTATTTTAGGTTGTCTGTATTTTTTTTTCTTATTTATCTACCCGATTTCTGAACTAAATTCTAGTTTCCAGTGGAAAGATCGTTTTGAACTGCTCCTTTAAACTGCCTAATTGCAGTGAAACAGCAAGGTGAAACAGCCTATTGTGCTTCTCTTCAGCCTGGTTTTCTGGAAATAGTTTAGGCTATTGTGCTAACTCAGCCAACTGTGGTTTATTCAATGAAACCTGGCTAAGCAAACATTTGCATGTGGTTTAGCCACTGTGAGTCTGAAATATTTATTTTTGACGATCTGACTATGTATTTATTATTTGAGTATTAGATTGAATATATTATTCTGGTTCAAGTGATTGTTGTTGTAGTTTTGTGCTTAGTTCATCACCAGAACCATTTTTTCTTAAGCAAAGGTCTGTTTCTTAGGACCAGAAGAATCTCTCTACCTGTGCGTGTGTATACTTGTCAGGGGTATATTTTCAATTCTTTTTGAAAGCACTTGTGCAGTTACAAATATGCATTGATTTTCATGCATTGTATTTTTCTTTTTTAAAAAAAATATGTGTGGAAAATATAATACATACATACATACATACATACATACATACATACATACATACAACCTTAAAAAGGCATTATGCAAAACAGCCCCAAGCAGTTGCAGAATGTGAAACCACAAATCTACCCAGACATCTTATCTTTAGACTGATAGCTGGAGTTCTGTGCGGTTTCTGTGTCTTCCAGACTGATCCGCATACTGGAAGGTATTTAACTGATGTTCTGGTAGGCAGCCTCTTGCTTCATGGGAAAACTGCATGTGACTTCTTTCTAAACCTTCTTAATCATTTCCTTTCTGCTGCCTCTGAAGGCTGGGAAGTGGAATCCTTTGCATGTAAGTTTCTCTGGTAGGAAGAACACAGTACAGTATCTCTTTCTGTGGGCTTGCCGCTTCTCTCCTTTCTTTTCTGTGTCCTTTAATTATTCAGCTGAATATTCACTTTGCTAAAGATTGCATGCTCTTTGCAGCTCTGGAACCAGCAATTTGTTTTTGTTTTCTTCCTTAGTGTTTTCCCACAAGGGCAGGGTCTACTTTTTTTTTTCAAATCAACTGAGTGTTGATCCATTGGATGCGACATGAATTGACCAACTGTCTTGTTGACCGAGCCTGACATCATACAATAGCTAACCATTAGCTCCATGAGCCGCGGTGGCACAGTCATTAGAGTGCAGTACTGTGGGCTACTTCTGCTGATTACCGGCTGCCAGCAGTTTGGCAGATCGAATCTCATCAGGCTCAAGGTTGACTCTGCCTTCCATCCTTCCGAGGTCGGTAAAATGAGGACCCAGATTGTTGGGGGCAATATGCTGACTCTGTAAACCGCTTAGAGAGGGCTGTAAAGCACTGTGAAGCGGTATATAAGTCTAAGTGCTATTGCTATTATTTAGCATATTCCTAGACAGAAAATATATAAAGCTACCGGTATTTGACTTTTCTTCTCTTGACCTCCTGTTCTGCGGACCTTTTCAGGATGGAAACATTTAAATATGAAAAAAGGGGGAATTTTTTCTGGAGTTGCCCCCAGCCGAGTTTATCATTTCTATCCTGCCATTAACTTACAGGAGGGATAATTAAAAGTATTTCCAATGGCCCACAAGCCTATGTGAAAATTTTATGGAATGTGTTGTGGCCCACCAGCAGCCTGCGTGGATCGTGGCTGATCCTGACGACGAGGAGGCTGGTGTGGTGTCGCGTCAGCAGCCTGCGCAGCCGGCACTCGCATCGGACAGCAAGGAGGCTGAAGAGGATCTGGTGCCAGAGGCAGAGACTCAGCCAGGGCCTTCAGAACCTCCAGAGGTTTCTTCAAGTGGAGAGAGCAAAGAGGAAGAGCCTCTCCTCAATGCTCGAGCACACAAGACTGCCAAAAGGCAGGAGTGGCTACTCAGGAGGAGGAGGTCTCCTCAAGAGTAAGGCTTGAGGATAATTGGCCACTCCCTTCGCCTATTAAGTCACACGTGGTTAGTCAGTTTCTTGCTGGAAACAACTTGTAATTATCATCAGAGCATTTTTGGAAAAGTCTTATCGTATTTTGTTTTCTGGGCTGGTTGCCAACCTTTGCCGGACTTTGGTTTATTCTTGCTACTTAATAAATTTGCTAAGGACTGTTGGTGTGTGTCAATATCCTCGGAAATCCGGAGCTGGGGCAGAACAGAATGTTACTAGATAGGGCTATTTATTTCCTTTGGTCTGGTGATCATAAGAACAGTAACCAGCACAGAATTTTATTTCTGCTTTGCCAATGGCTTTCATCCTACATTTGAATTCAATATACAATCTACTATTTGGCCATGAAATAATAGGTGTCCTATGCACATCCAGCAAGACTTCAGAGGCTTTAGATGCTAGCGTTCCTTTCTTATGCAGTGCTAAAATTCATTACATGCATCAAATTCACACCCTTGCAGGTTCACTCAACCATCCATCCCTTTGTCACTTTTGATACTGCTTGGCCTTTTTCTGAGGCTCCTTTTTCTGTTTATCAGGGGTTGTTTTTTTTTTTCATTCTGCTCAAAATTTACTGCCTGCTGTTATGCCAAATGCAATTCACGATCAGGGATTTTATTATATAGCACATTACTTCATAGTATATTGAGCGCTCATTGATGCAGGAGTAGGGAGCCTTTTGGTAGTAGGGCTGGGGGGAGAGCGGAGAGTCAGAATAAACAGAACAATATTAAGAATACAGATGGGGCTGGAATTTTACAGGATTTCTCCTCATTTTTCTACAATGTATTTTCTCTGATTAACTATGTTAAGATTATATAAAGTGCAGTCTTCATATTTCCTACCTCAATATGGCAGGCAACTGCTAATCTGGGGAGAGTGCACCATTCAAGGTCAAGATTAGAGGTAGCTCTGAGAACTATCCTAAAAATAAGAACTTGGGAGCCACATATGGTGGTTGGATTACCAATTGCCCATCTTACATCAATGGCTTGTTAGTTGTTCATGCCCTTCCCAACTGCCATACTTTCTTTGCTGCTGCTTCTTGGCACACACCCTCTCCTGCTTATCTTGACTGCCACTGCAGACATAGCTTCCAGTTCTGATCTCTCTTCTGATCAGTCAAAAGCACGATTGCATGCTTTCTGTAATCTCAAATCCTGTTTTTTTTCCCTTTACTATGATAGCAAGTGGTTTGTTTTGTTGTTTTTTGGTTTTCATAATCCAATTTGAAGCCATGACTGGTAATGCCCGCAGAAGCTTCCTATGTTGTTTATTGAGGCCAACATTTCTTCAACATCCAAACTGTTCTTTTTCTGTTGATATCTTTACTAGAGACATTACCAGTTAAATGCTTGGTTTGTCAAAAGAAAATGTATTTACCAATGGGAACTCTAGACAAAGAACGCATAATCAAAATTGTCAGCTGGAATCTCTTACGGCTATTTTGGCAAATCTAGTAGCATAAGCAATAACAACTGCAAGACGGATATCTGGTATAAACTTTCAATACTGTATACTAGTATAGGTTTGCAAGAAGTCATAATATGCCATTGCTGTTCCTCTCTTTGTTTATATGGAGAGGAAGAAAAATTGAAAGCCTAAGCTGTAGATCCATGGATCAGATTTACTGATTATCTGCCATTCCTTCCTCAAAGTGGGTGTCAGACTACATTATTTTATTGACAAGGGACATTCAGAGTGATATCAGGAATAAAGTAATGCTAAAGCTTGCCTTAGATGCAACAGAAGTTGAGACAAGTATATCTTGAAGAGATTCTGGGAAATATTGTATAAGGGAGGGAGGGAGGGAGGAAGGACCACAATAAAAGAAGTTAAAAAGGTGAGGTTAGGAGGCAGCAGAAATGGGAGAAAGGAGCAAGATGGAATTAAGAGCCTACAGAAAGTTAGCATATTTTAGTTTATGATTGTTAAATGTTATACCCTGTATTTGCTCTGGGAAGTCCAGGGTGGGGGGAGGGGGGTTGGAGGGAGAGGGGGGATGGGGAAAAAATTGTTGTAATATTTGATAAAACTTTTTAATAAAAAAAATAAATGGGAGAAAGGATGAAACAGAGGTATCTAGCCACTTTTGTTTGTTTGTTTGTTTTTGTCTGTCCCACTGGCGTATATGCAATAGTGCAAAACCCGGTGCTCGAGTCTAATCTAGTTCTCAAGTCTAACAAATGGATCTGTCTGCTGTCTAACTTCTCCTTGAACTCTATAAACTGCTCTTTTTCCTCCCAGCCTAACTCTAGTACCAGATATAAGATGGGCTGGGAGAGGGAAAGCCTGAACTGATCAGATGCAGAAGGTAAAGTAGCAGGAAAAAAGGAAAGGATTGAGCTCTTCTCAACTAAGTGTCCTTTCTAGCACAAAGCCCATAACCTGGTCCTCACCAGGGGTGGGCTTCAAAAATTTTAGCAAGGGGTTTTCTGCCCGGTTGCTGGGTGGGCATGGCCATGGTGGGCATAGCCTAGTCAGCATTTTTGTCCTCTCTGGGCTCCGGAGGCTTTCCTCAACCCTCCGGGAGGATGAAAATGGCGTCCCCAGGCTCCGGAGGCCCTCCGGAGGCCAGAAACAGGCCTGTTTCCGGCCTTTCTGAACTTCCGGTAGGCCCATTTTACACCGTCCCCGAGCGTCTGCGCGCACCCTGCACTTCCTGCATCCAAAACGGGCCATGTGGGGACTCCTGGGAGGGGTTGGGTGGGGCCATCCAGGAGTGGGATTTGAGGGTTCTTCGAACTGCACAGAATCTAAGCTAGAAGTTCTCCCGAACCCCTGCGAACCCCAACAGCCCACTTCTGGTCCTCACCCAGCACCTACCATACTAGTTAGATGCAACTTTCCCTCAATTTTTCTGGTTTAGCACTTTAGAAGCAAATAGATAAGAGGCAACTGGAAGCTGGTTGGTTCCCCAACTTTTGAATGGAGGCAGAGAAACTGCCAAGAAACTCTTGATAGTTGGCTATATAACAGATTTAATAAACAAGTAAATAAACAACAGAACAGAGAGCCGATCTTCTTTCTCTTATGCAACTGATACAATAAGGTTTCCTTCTCCTCTCCCCGCTCCCCCTTTCCTTACACCTTTTGCAGACAAAGGATGACCGAAGTGATGTTGAGTCCAGTTCAGATGAGGAAACCTCCACTCTTCAGTCAAGGACCTCCCACAGCTCAGCTACCATCAATGGGACAAATGGAACAAACGGGTATCTCACTGGTAGCAACTCTGCAGAGGAATATTAATCCTTGGAGTATACACTACTACGTGAACTGTTTGCTACAGAAAACCAATAAGTTGTGAATGCAGGATTTGATTTTTTTTCTCTCTCTCTCTGTTCTTTCCTTCGTTTTTTTGTGTGGGGGGTTTAAATCTTAGAAAAATTATCAACACACACTTGGAATATTTAAAGCTTCTAATACCACACTGCTTTATTTCCTGTTTGTAAATGACAGCGCCACATGATTTTCTGTATGTAGGCATGCTGTATCTATCTATCTATATATATATCTGACCAGATGGGAGCAGTATTTTCTTCAGTAGTTTTTAAGTATTATTTATTTTATATCTTACTTTGAGATGACTTCCAAATGAAAAAGAAAACTTCCTCAAGATTCTCTTTTGGACTTCATTAGGCTTAAAGGTTGCCAGGTTAAAGATGGGGTTTCTTTTGTGCTTGGTTTCTCTAGCCAGTATTCTGATATTGTAGTTGCTTGCTAACATTTCACTTATTGCAAAATCACACAAGTTTATGACTCTTTCTATATTTTTTTTTAATGAGAGGGAAGTTTCTTTTTCTGAAAGATGCTGATTTTAGAACTTGCTGGTACAATCACAATTGTCATTTCCCGTCATTTTAAAATATTATCTTGATAGTTTTATGTAACAGAGTCAGTTTGAACATCCATTTTCATTCACTATATATGCTATAAGAACACATTGTTTAATTGATTTTACCTGCCACCATTCCCCAACTTAGTGGCAAATTTGATTTGGCTTCCAGCCAATGAACTAACTCATTCTTCAACATAGGTCCTATCTTGCAGATTAGCTCAACTTTTCTTTTTGGATCCATTTTTCAAGCATGTGCAATCGAACTGGTATTATAAGCACTAGTTTATAATAATTATAATATTTATTTCTTGCTTTTCCTTTCTTATTATTTACAATATTCATTTCCTTCCCTCAGTAGCCCTTCCAGCTGCTCAAAAATGATGTTTAGAGTCTGATCAAACCATCCCATTGCCTCGTCTTGCGCATCAACAACACCTGAGCTGGGATGATTCAATCAATGACCAATCTGTCCAGAGTTCTTTTGTTTCTAGTCCTTCCAGTCAGCCCAGAGTTGGCTGGGAGACTGTCACTCCTTTCCCAGCTTTACCTTTATTTATATATTTATTTAGCTGAGGTGAAAACTACACATGGCACAGGTAGAATCAGTACTACTATAGACAAGTCAGGAGGATTGTATCCCACATGCGTTCCTGAGAATTTTTTTTTTTTTACACAAACTCACCTTTGCAAGAGAGTAAAACCAGGCTCTTCTAGAGCTTTTTGTGTTGCAGAAGGCAGAGCAGTCAGTCACACACACACACACACACACACACACACACACACACACACACACACATTATATTTATAGCTGTATTATAGGAAAAAATATCTTAGGGTTAGAGACCTTGATAGTCAGGGAAGTGGGGGAGAGGGATTTATTTTCTTTTTTTTCTAAGTAGAAATGCACTCACAAATAGGGCTTCCACCCAAAGTTTGGAGATACTTACGGTAGTTTCAGCTCCAGCAGGACTTACAGTGATCAAGGATAGCCCCAACCATCTTGGTAGCCTTCTTTTTTTTTTTTTTTTTGGAGGGCTCGTGGGCTGTTGTGAGTAAGAGTGGGGAATCCGTTTTGCCAGTTAGTTGCACAGGCCACATCTGGAACAAATGGTATGACTTTCACGCCGATGCTTTTTTAAAATTATTTTAGAAGATATACATTTGCTTGGCTCCAAAGTCACCTGCGCCAAAGTTAGTATTGAAAGATCTAGCATAAAAGAAAGAACAGAAACTGGAAAGAATGTCTTTGTAGAAATAATGTGGGCTTTAGAGGCATGATGTAGAGGAGAGACCGAATTATCCATACGGCTAGTTTTAATGGATCACAGTAAATGCCCAATTTTTACATTTACTGTTGGTACGACGAGTGGCTCATTTGAATGGGTATTATCTTACCAAAAACCTCCTGCTTAAGAGGCACTTGCTTTCGGTTTAAATGAGCCAGAAATTAATTATAAGCCAGTTTGGGAAGGTGGTCTATTTTATGTTTTGTTTGTTTAGTTTTTTGTTTTTTGCTGCTGCATATCTGTAGCTTGAGAAAAGTTGTATAGTATTTTACCTGGCTTTATTATACGGGAAGAGCTTTGGAGGAAAAAAGAAGACAAAATAATTAGCTACCCTGATTACCATTTATATGAAGAAAGAGTTCATATGACACTTTCTGAAACCAACCCAGGTGGTATTTTCTGTTTTCCCAACAGATGTAGGGATGCTGGTTCCCAATCTTCCAGATGTTTTGATTTGTTGCACAGACCCCAAGGTATCTTAAGTCTTGAGCTGGACTCTGGTCACTTGACTGTTCTGTGCAAATGCATTGGCAAAAAACAAACAAACAGTCACTTGTGTGACTAAAAATCTCTTGAAATGCAAATATGGTAAACATTCACTAATGTAACCCATCAAGAGTCCTGCACTCAAGAGTTTAAGAAAGGGGAAATTAACAGTATTAATACCCTCCTGGATATCAATTAAAATTTAATTTGTTCCAGAGTTTCTATTTTTATTTCTATATTGTCATTCCAAAGCTGTCACCCTTTGACACAAGCTCAGCTCTGATGCTAGGCTGAAGTCTTTTAAGCAGATAGATTACAAGGGCCACACAAATAGCAGAACCTGAGTTGTGATAAAGTAAGATGGTCAAAATAAATATGCGTTTGATGTTCTTTCAGTTAGGTAATATTGAAAGCGAACATTTAATTCGGAGAGTTGGCCTGTTTAATCCCATGTCCAAATAAATGTTGCAATCAGATAAATAAAAAAAGGGGTTCCAGCTTCAGTGGTTGGCACTTCAGCAACTAAAAAAGTGTTAGATAGTATGAGCGTTAAGGCTACAAAATATAAGTAGACAGTGTTAAGTCACAGGAAAATTGGTCTCTTTTAATACCATGAAGACTCCACTGAAAAGATGCCCCTTCTTGCACTCTAGGGCTTGTAAGAAAACGAGGATAGTGTTCAGATGTATGTAAGTTAAATGTTCTCCTATGATTGTGCCTGCAAAGAGCCCAAGTCAAAATAAGGAATTATTCCCAGGAAGATTTCCTAGAATCCATCTGAAATTCCTTTGCCTCTAATGGTATTTTCTCATGTAGCTTCTTTATTTAAAAACAAAAGTTTAAAAGGTCTTATTTGTAAAAGCTGTTTGGTCCCTTTTTGCACTAGAGTAAGAAATGCAGTAGCTGGAGTGTGTAGAATAGGAAAAAAAAATTGAAGAAAACTCTCTGGGAGTTAGTAGCCTTTAGATTGACTGAATGTTTTAGTAGCCAGCCCTGGAGTAGTGAAGTAAGATCTATAGTTGTGTGCATTTATTCTGTTATCAAATAACAATGGAACGCACTAAAATAAGTAACAGTGTGTTTTTTAAAAAAGAAAGAAAGAAAAGAAAAAGATTGGCTACACATCTGAAGGCGAAAGTCTCTTTGGTGTACATCCAGTTAAGTTGGAAGTGTGACGCCTTACCTGCAGTTTCAATCCAAACTGTAGAGTGCCAGATTAAAAATGCCAAAAAGAAATAATACACGTATCTGTTGTCATTTTTGAGTTGGTTCAGTGGATTTCTCATTCGTTGCCTCTTTGATGCAGATTGCCATTTCCTGTAGGACTGGTTTACCTAAGACCCAACATAGAGGTCTGGGTGACTTTATCTTTGTACTCATCTTGTAATTCAGACAACTTACACAGACAACTTGATCCTTTTCTTCCCCCCCCCCCCCTAATTTTACTGTTTTTAAATAGTACCCTTAATTGGAGCTTAATCACATGCATTGGTTCATACGAAAAATTTATATACAATGGAGGGAAAGGTGCATACATTCTAGAATTCACTTCCTCTCTGTTCCTTGCACATCCCACAAACAAAAATACATCTTCTTCTGTGAAATACTCCCCATTTTGTTTTAAGGAGAAAATATTGGATATAAGTTGCTAATGACATCAACCTATGAGCCATTCTTCTGAGAAGCATTAATATGTGTTTGCCTCCCTACTCCTATCATATGCTGAAGCGGGCTTCTTCCTTATATCTGATATATGGAGGTAGGTCCCTTTCGTCCTTTAGCAGGATAAAAGCTTGATTTGGGATTATTAGAGAAGGAGATTAACCACCCATTTTCACACATTATCAAATACATTTCTGGGAATGATTCTGGAGGACCTTCAGACTGATAGCCTGTGAAACTCTGCTTTTGTTCCAGATATTCCACAACTGGAATTGAGCGTGTTTGTGTGCTTTATGAATGCTATAGTTTCCCATAAATGATGGGCAAATTGTTATGTAACTGAATGGCAGTTTCTTTAGCTTGTCTTACACTATATATAAAAAGATATAAATTACACGGTATGCTGATGGTTCAGGTCAATTATAATCTGTCATCACTTTAACAATACATGCCAGAAGTTGACATTTAGGGCTATTAATGTGCATTCTTTTCACCACAAATTAATAGGTGTATGTGTGCAAGCACACACATATATGTCTATATACATACATATGTACACACATATATTCACCACAACATAAACTTTGGCTTTCTGTAAGAAGCAGATGGAATAGTTTCTTCTCTCCCATTATTAATATTTTAATTATTTCATTATTGTTTGCTGTTATATGTTCTGTGTATTCCTGAATTCTCATGACTCATAATAAATTAAGAGTTCTGCATGCTACTGTGGGAATGACCAAAGTATTCCAAATCCAGCCGTCTGGAAATCAGAAACAATCAAAAGGGCTCTTATTATACTACAAGAGTCTTCCTTGGATAAATGGGATGCTGCTGCTAAACTGCCCAATTTTAGTTTCTCTCTTTCAGAATTATCTTGAGTTTTTGGAGGAACTTTCTTTGTGTAGGTTCCATCGCAGCATGTTTTTAACTGAAATGAAAATTAAGTGCCTGGCTGAGCTTTGCATACTTAGGAAATGGCTTCCCTTTGTTTTAATGTTGGTAGTATTTATTTTGACCCTCGCTTTAGCCTTGCGCATTAATGCTACAATAAGGTGATCATAACCAGATGGCAATGACAATCAGATCAAAGCAAAGTTTGATTCAAGCCAATCTGATATGGTGGAGGGCCACAACCGGTGTGCACAGAAAGTGCAATGTACCCCAAAAGGTAACTCCCTTTTATGCCCTGTGCCATATTCAGTAGGTCAGCTCAGGACCAAAAGCGGTAATTTTTCCCCCTGAGATTTCAAGACAATCGAACAGTCTGAGAAATTCCTAGAACTTTCAGAACTTAACTGGCATATTCCATGGTCAAAAAAAGAACAATGTGTATAGCCGTGGATTTTGCTTTCTTTCTCCTTTTTGTCGTAAATATAAAAATAACCATTCTTCTGAAATATTTGGAATCAATCAATCAATATTGTGAATTTAGATTTGAAAACACTTTCATAATAAACACTAAGCATTAGGACTTTTATTTTTCACTTGTCTTCTTTCTAATTAAATGATTGCAGAGGGAAACGTAAGGCCTGAACCTAGGCCGAAGTGCTCGAAGCAGATTGACCAGAAGTTGGATTCACAAATCACACTAAGCTATTATTACGTGTTGCATAAACCACAAGATCTGGACTCCCACTTCATGCCAAGCCATAAAGCATGATTAGCCTAAAGCACATTGTAATTGAGCATCACACGCGCAACCCATTTACCTTCCAGTAGTATAAGAAAACATTTGCATATGTTCAATGAAGTGTGACCTCAGGCACCATAGTTGTACACCACTCACAATAAGGAGCTTTGGATAGTGCTGGAAGAAAGCTGCATGGACATCACTGGAGCCTACCACCTTGATGTTCCTTGATTGAAAGTCAGGATAGAAACTCTTTGGGCAAAGCAAAGTTCACATAAAAACTGATAGAACTTCAGTATGGAAATGTCTTTTCCATAATAATGCTGGTTTTAGTTCCTATTTACATTGGATACAAGCCATATCCTGTCTGAAAAGACTATCTGATCCAGCACAACTTTCCTAAAGTGATGCGTCACCGTTTTCTGCTGTCCCCAAAAGCAATTATGCCTCTGAAACAGATTGAGAACTGAGGAACCGGTGGAAATTTCTACTTGCCCAAATGGAAGATCCTCCTGTCTGAGAGATATTCATAAATTGTAATTTATTAAAATAGTCTCAAGAGGCAAATCCTAGGGATTGTTTTAGCGAGCAGAGTCTTTTCTTAGTATTGAGAGCACCACAGGCTCCATTGTCAATACTAAGGATATGTTTTAATCTCTGATCAAAATCACTTTTGCAAAATATGTGGATGTTTTGAGTCGTACTATTCCCTCAAAATGCTGCTTTCTTAGAGGGAGAGTGGAATTACTGCTAGAAGAGTAATTCAGTGATTCCATGAAGGCAAAAAAATAAATCGGCTGCTCCCATTTCCCAAGACATTTTTAACTGTATAGAAAAAGCCACTAAAGACACTATAAAAATGTATAGAAAAGGCCACTAAGGACTCTTGGTGCAGATTTCCTTAAATTTCATCCTTTGTTTTTGATAGGATTTCCTGCTTGGTGTAGAAACCCAACCGAAAGTATTCCAATAAATGTATGTTGGCGTCAGCTTAGCCCTATCTAGAAAAGGGTATTCTATTAGTTTCTTTGGTAATTGGTTGGACTATCCAACCATTTGTCCTACTGGAAAGTATTTGCTAACCTTCAAGTGGAGGCTCCCTTCATGTAAATTAAGTCTATCACTGTGTCCAGGATCCAAGAGGCCATTCAAGAATATATTTCCCTTCAATCCCTTCCGAATGAGGCATCACTGCCACTTTTTCATTTTCTAAGAATGCCTAGAGACATTTCTGAAAATAAAGATAAGGATGGATTTTTGTTGTTGCTTCTTAGGATAGGTCAGAGCACCTAGAGGTGTTCTTTCTTTGATTTGTGCAATTTCTCAACGCATTTATTTTCCTGAGACCAGAGTTAGGTACCGTGAGACCTAACCACCACAATACTCTTAAATGGTATTAAGAGAGGTATTTGCTTCTAGGCCAATGGGTTATATCTCACTTTCAGGGGCTGGAGAGCAATCTCGGCTCACCCGTATCCCCATGAATTCAGGTGAAGCTCTAAAAGAGACCTAAATTCTTTACCTAGAATGTACAAGATGGATCTGCAGTGAAATATATTGTACCAACATCCTGAGCAGATCTGCTGCTTGGGGGCCCTAGGGAGCCATGCCTCCTCAAGAGATACAAGCAATGTTCCTCACCCTTCCTCCATTTTTGTTTTTGGTTTAATATTCCACAGCTACTGAATATGTTTAGTACAAATTGGAATAGTAGTTTAGCCTGTTTGAATTCAGGTATCTGTTACACTTCTGCCAACATCAAATTGTGTTCTTTTTCTCAATATTCAACACAATGGAGTTTGTTTCAGACTGCATGTATGACTGGCTGGGTTTATATATCACACTAAACTGTAATTTATAACTGCATAAAATAACCAAAATGTGTCCTGGCTCATACAATGTTAAATTATTGTTCTTGAGCCAGTGTGTCTTGTTCGTTTGTTTGTCAAATTTAGAAGGCCACCCAGCTCCCTAAAGATTCTGAGCAGTGTACAACATTCAAAACAGAACAATAAAGCAAGGAAAAGGATAATGCCTCTCTCTAGAAGAGAGACATACAAAGCAACTTAAAAAAATTCAATGATGGACTTGCTTCTCACCTTAATTCAAGGTCTGGGGAAACATCCAGGTTTTCAAAGACCATTTAAACACTTTCAGGGTGTGGACCATAGGAATATCAGAGAGGATACTGTTCAGAGACAAGTGGGAGAAAAAAGTGTGTTTCCTGGTCCTATGACATTAGATTATGCCTAATCCACCTGATTATACAGGATGGGCAGAAATTATCAGAGATAGGTGGTCCTTAAAATAGTCTAGTCTTTTTTAGCTAGCTACCTAACAGGTTTGCCAGTATTATGATATCTTCAATTCTCTCCTACTACACCTTGAATGAAAACAGCTTGCGTAATCCTAGGTGTGCCTTGCCTGTGTTTGCTCTTGTCTTGAGCAAAGAAAGATGGGCACGCCTTGAATTGTTCAATGTGCTTGGAAGGTGTGTTGAGGGAAGATTGGGAAGGGAACAGCAGAAATGCCTGTCTTCAGCTGTTTCCCATAAGGAATAAGACACATTTCCTTGTGGATATCAAGAATGGCCCATGTGGCAGTAGGACTATCCAACATTCATCGGCAGCTTTTTTGCCATCTACATCTCTCACAGGTATTGACCTATGATCCTTCCCTTCTTTGGGTGCTTCCCATGGCCCTTTTCATGAGTCCAGACTGAACAATATGCTTAAGAGTTGGGAGTTGAATTGAGTTGAATATCAGCTACCTTGATCCAACGAGAAGCTAAGAAGCAGGACACCAAAAAGAAAGCTTTTTTGTTTTTTGCTTGGGTCTAGCATTTACTTCTGAATTTTTTATCTGGAAAAAAACCAAGAGTAGAAAATGTCACTAATTAAAACAACTTTCCTGTGCTTATGGAATCACATCAAAGGAGGATCTGCAGTACTTCGGGGGAGAGGTTGTGGAAGTTGTAATCAGGGACAGCTACTCAATATAATTCAGTTATGCTGCTGGTTCTTGGAAAACTTGGACAGAAGAGTTTGCTACTTTTATTTTCTGGCTTTCTTCTGTGCAGTCCAGTATGGATGCTTCAAGTTTACCATCAATGAAGTAGTAAAGGTTTCAGACACATAACTGGTCCAGAGTCACCTACTGAGATTTATGACCGAGGAACTGAATTACGAGGGAAGGCTGTCAGTTCTAACCCAATCTTTTGCTCACTCAACCCTTGCGGGATCACTTTTCATTCTACAGTGGTGCTCTGTTTGCAGGCTGATTTTTTAAAAAAATGCTCAGAAATCACCCTCCAAGCTGCTTCTAGCCTTTTGATTTTTCCTTGTCTATCAGGAAGCACATTAGATAACGATCACCCATTGGGCTAGTCCCTTAATTACTTTGTATTTGCTTTGCTCATCTGACCTACCTAATTGCTTGCCGTGAAACACCCAGCCTTAGTCTTAGAGCAAACTGGAAATGCTACTGCAATAGCAGGCAGCTCAGAATGAAGAACCCACTTGCTGGCTGCATGGTGAGTAGAACATGGGCCTTTCTGTGCAATTCTCTCCTTCTGTTTTGTTCCCTTTGACCAGAAGACTGGATGTCTGTTTGGAAAGGGGAAAGTTTCAAAAGGGCTTGGAGGCAAGCAGGAAGAATTCCTTGTTCCTGCAGGACTTGTTGAGCACTCTTACAGTACCTGGAAGCTGGCTTCTGGATTGAGCAGCCGGCCATAGATTCCTGCATGCTCTTAAGTACCCTTCCCTCTTTATCTTTTTACTCTTCAGATGTTCTGTTTCCGACTTCCTCACTCACTCCTTAAGCTAATAATGAGCATCTCCATTCCTTCTGGGCATATCAAAAGCTGAGGGATATTACTGTTCACTTCTGGCATCTTGATTTTCTGACTAGAGCCCATCGTGGAAAAATGAAGCTGTTGATTATGAAAGATAAAAAGAATGTGCAGGAGAAGAAACCCAGTGGGAAAGAGCACAAGCAACATAGGACCTTCCTGAATGCTTTGTTTGTTGGTTTAAGTCTCAACTTTGAGGCTGGTGGGCATTCTTGAAGTTTTGAAAGTTTTGTTTTGGGGTTTTTTTTTTTACATTTGTGTAAAATGTACACTTGAAGTGTACTTCAAGTACACTTGTGCACTGCAAGGTTGAAAGGATTAGCCAGTGACATCACTGAGGTGGGGATGCCTAGTTGGGGGGATCTTTTTATGTCCCCGGCAGAAACTGGAACGAAAGATGAGAGCTCACCCTGCCCCGTGACAGGGCTTGATAACCAGGGGTGGGTTCTACTTATCTTTACTACTGGTTCGCAGCAGGGCATGCGCAGAAGCGTTCTGATGACGTTGGGGTCAGTGGGCAGAGCCTCCCACCGGTTTTACTACCGGTCCGAACCGGGGGCAACCCACCACTGTTGATAACCTCCAACCTAGCTTCCTAACCACGCGAGACCCCATGCTTCTGTGACATGGGTAACATCACACAATAGCTTCCACAATGATTGTGTTAAAAACACACCTTTGCCAGAATTCTCCTTCTGCCCTGTTTTCCCAGTTCAGCCTCTCCTCTCCTAGAATAACTCCTTTCTTCCTCTCTTTGCTGAAGCTAGTAGGTGGGAAATCTGTGGGAAAAGCTGGCAGACTTCCTCCAAAACCTGCAACCAGAAATAACCAGTGGGTGGGGGAGTTATCCAATATACAGGAACAATCTGTTTAACAAAGCTTAAGTAATCTAATGTGACGTTTAATTAACCAAATATAATTTTGCCCTGGGCCATTTCTGAATTGCACCCCTGACATACCATCTGAAGGTCTCCTTAAAAAAAAACCAACCTATTTTATTTTTTATTGAAAAGGTTAAAACACAAAACCCAAATGAAAAAAATTAAACAGAGACAAAACTAAACAAAAACATTGAAAAAAATGTGAATTAAAGAAAGGACAGAAACACATAGTATCTGACAAATCTGTTGCAACAACAGTTTCCTTTCCCCTTTTCAAAGCAGGTCCAAATTTATAAGACCTCCTATATCCCTCTGCCAATAAAAAATGTTGTTACTCAAACATGCAGTCACATCTTATAGGGAAAATATTGAAGATTTTTATTTCTATTTGTGATTGGCTACAAGACTGTCAACTTGTTTAAGAAGCTGGCGTGTTCTGACAGTAAAAAACAACCACACTAGCGTAGGCTGTGTCCTACATCAGAAATGCCTAACTTTTTCCAGTTTAAAACTACACTTATTGTTCAAATGGCAGGTCAAGAAGGAGGCTGCAAAAAAGTTACAGACAGTGTTAAAGACGAAATTTCCTCCGACTATTTGAAACAACTCTTTGGTGTGTAAAGAGCTATAGAGAAAAGAGAATGAAATACAGTGCCCTTCCTAGTAATGGGAAAATTTCCTTGTTGTTCAATCACGGATTTGGTCACATTTGTCTCCTGCCTCAGTAAGAGATTCTGATACTTGCTAGAAACTTTATTTCAACCAATTATCACCGCAGGATTCCAACTCTTTTCTCTGAGCTTCATCACTGGGTGATTTTGACTGGAGGACAGCCTGAAAGAAACACACCCTCAATCTTGTGTCATGTTTCAAATTTCATTTTGGGTAGATGCATTGCAAAAACAAGTGAGGAAAAACTAACATCCTTGAGGATAAGATTCATATATTACAGCATCAAATGTATTTCAGCCGTGGTGGCGCGGTGGTTAGAATTCAGTATTGCAGGCTAACTCTGCCCACAGCCTGGAGTTCGATCCTGACCCATTCCAGATTGACTCAGCCTTCCATCCTTCTGAGGTCAATAAAATAAGGACCCAGATTGTTGAGCGGCAATATGCTGAATCTCTAATACGCTTAGAGAGGGCACTATGAAGTGGTATATAAGTCTAAGTGCTATTGCTTTTTGATTTTTGGAAGTTACAAATATTTCACAGAAAGTCTACAAGGATTTTTGGATAGAATTAGCAGAACGTTTGTCTTTCTCTGCTTGATCTGGATCCACTACATGTGGATACAAGCTGGTTTAGGTTCTGCTGTTTTGCGCTTTTCAGTTTTATTAATGCTGTAATCCTTTCAAAAATTAACATCATTCATACATTAGGAACAGAAAAACTGGTGTTTTTGAAAGAGGGAGGAAATTGAGTAGGCAAGTACACTTGTGTGGATGCTTAAAAAAAAAAGGTGTGGTGATATTGTAAATACATCTCTTTGTGAGTAGGCCGGGCATTCAGTTTCTTGGGTGGAGATGTCAGATACTGAAAATTGTTACAGCTGAATAGCTGAAATTCTTGTGCACGGACACTCGCAAATCTGGGCATTGTATGTATTCTCATTGGTTCATCCATTTTCGAAATGAGTTATTCTTTTAAGTTTTCACTCCTTTATTCCCAATGTGTCCTGCTGGGAAGGATCATTGCCACTCACTCATTCCTCTCTTCCCCCCCACCATACACAAACACACAATAGCATACCCCATGCAGGTACAGACAATTCCAAATGCTTTGTGCCAGAACAACATAGCTGATCACACTAGCGTAGGCTTGAAATATTGCAAAATGTTAAACCTCCTAAGTGACTCAGTCCCTGTGCTGTGTTTCAGCATGATCAGGCATACCAAGCGCTGAAAGGGTATTCTAAAAATGGAGATAATTACTGCAAGCAACTCTTATCTATCCTTCAACAGAGGTATGTATGAACAGCCTGAAAGAATGCAACAAATCCTACGACTGAATTTGTTTTTGTTTTCAAAATTGGGAAGGAAGAGAGAGAGTTGCTGTCACATAGAGCAGGCTTTAAGATGAGACTCTGCATTGTTTGCAAGGAGTGTTTAATATACTCACCCACTGGTTACCAGGACAGCTAATGCTGGTAACCAGGGAAAAGACAAGTTTCAGAATAATATTATATATCTGGATTTTATTTCTTTTGCATGATATTTGGCTTGATGATAGTGTGTTCTCGTATTCTGTTACCCAAACATGCATAGCCACATCTTATAGGGAAAATAATTGAAGGTTTTTATTTCTATTTGTGATTGGCTACAAGACTGTCCATTTGTTTAAGAAGCTGGCATGTTCTGACAGTAAAAATTAACCACAATTGAATTTGCAGAAATAGCCATACAGGAGGATTAATTTAAAAGGGAAATCAAAACTTTTGACCTCCTAGACCTAGAGAAAATGCCAGAGGAAGAGAAGGCAAAGAGGATGGTAAAGTCATTTCCACAGATACCTTGCAAAGAGCCAAGGAAGTTCAAATCAACCCGACTTGTCTTTTCAACTGGAATGAGGGAGGTGCTTCCATGTCACTGGTCTTACACAAAACACATCTGAGCTAATGAGGCGGAATTCCCTTTTAGAGACCTATGAGTGTTACATCAACTGAATTTCAAGAGATGGTGGAGCAAATTCAAGCCAATGGGGAAACCCACAAGCCTTGCAGAACATTGTTGATGCAAATGAAATCTATCATCTAGTTAGCATATATCTATCTATTTCAAAATGAGCAAGGTGACACTAAATAAATAAATAAATAAATAAATAAATAAATAAATAAATAAATAAATAAATAAATAAATAAATAAGCTCTGTTAAATGAAAAAGGAGTGAATACTGGATCAATGTGTCTTGTGGATGATTATAAGGAGCAGGTAACTCATATGGAAGAGGATTGTCTATAAATTACCCCAGGGGTGAAATCCAGCAGGTTCTGGAGAACCGGTAGTGGAAATTTTGAGTAGTTCGGAGAACCGGCAAATACCACCTCTGGCTGGCCCCAGAGTGGGGTGGGAATGGAGATTTTGCAATATCCTTCCCCCAGGAGTGGGGTGGGAATGGAGATTTTGCAGTATCCTTCCCCTGCCACACCCACCAAGCCACACCACGCTTACCAAGCCACGCCCACAGAACCGGTAGTAAAAAAAATTGGATTTCACTACTGAATTACCCCATTTCTAAACTCTACAGGGCTCCTTAAACAGGAGACCTTTGAATTCAGTTCAGATATTAATTGAAAGCCAATACTGTATAGCTCTTGTAATAAGGGGAAAAAACATGTTCTGGGTGACAGCTGCTTTAATTCCCCCATTGCTGTATTTATTTTGATCATCTCTAGTGTTATTTGATGTGCTCCACATGTCACTCTGCTGCAGGTTTAGTTACTTGACACATTTTATATATTATTTATTCGTTAAATTTACATGCTGCCCATCTCATTGTTGCAGCAACTCTGGGCGGTTTATAGAATGATAAAGTTAAAAAAAGATAATATAAAACAATTAAACTTATGAAAGATTAAATAAAGACTAAACTCCAAGAGGACATGAGGGTGGAGATCTTCTTCTATCCTATCAGCCATCTCCAACATACGACACCCAAAACGGGCCCCAGTCCAGCTTGCAAACCCAGTTAAACAGTTAATCTGAACCCTATTGTTGGTTTATTACTCGATTACTCAAAAGGCAATCTAGAATATTCTTTCTCTAAAGTTCACTTTATGACCTAGTTAGGAAACCTATAGTCTTCAAATTGTGTTGGATGACAGTCCCAAGCAGTTTCAGCCATCATTGAGACAGAATGAAAACATTCGAAGCAGCAATCTAACAACCAATCGGGAGGGCCACATTTTTCCAGGCTTGATTGGCATGGGAACCATTGAATCAGATCTTCAGCTTGGTTCATCCTACCTGGTTTCATTCTGGAGATGGGAATTATGTAAGAATAGTCACACCTTCATTCTGAATAACATCTTACAACATGGGAAACTCTGGCAATAATTTTCATGCTTTACTGATTTCAATATGGAATAATTTTAAACGGTTCTATTTAATTTAAAATGGATGACATTTAATTGAAATCTACCATGCTACTTCCTTCATATCAGTTGTATCTCTAGGTTAGAAGACACTTTTTGTAGCAGTTATGGTTGATTTTTTATATTCCATAACAAAAGTTCCATAAGATTTACTAAGATGTACTTATCACTGAAGAGAGAGGGAAGACTTTTAGCTGCAGCTTATTTCATCCTGAAAACCCAATTCATTTTCTTGTCAAATATTTTGAGCACCATGGTTTTCATTAGCTGTACCTTTCAAAAAGCAATTGCCACTCCACTGAAGATTTGTCTTGCATCTTAAACCTTAGGACTTCCTTTGTATGAGATGTCTTTATAAAAGTGATGCTTTTATAAATAGAATGAAGCATTTTACCATCTGTGCAGTTAAAGGTGGGGGGAATGAAATTGAACAAAAATCACTGCTCTTCCTTTCATAGATGCTGGAGCATCGAAGGTTCCCCCCACACCTAATACTGAGAAAATAAAATGCACAACTTTTTAGGAGCTGAACTATTCTTAACAGCCTGATTCTGAATCAAGCAAGTATTTGGCTCAATAACTAGTTGGATTCGCACATTGCAGTAAGTCATGGCTGGTTTTAATCATGGTTTATTGAATAAAGTACAATGCCTACGTTCATACATAACACAGTAAGTCATACATTTATGCACAAGAGCTGTGTTTTCACAAAAAAACTGAAGTAAAAAATGAATCAAGATATACAATTTAATGGAGTAATGTCAGACATAGCTGCTCTACCAATTCATCAAAAAAACATTTCAATTCTACATTGCATCTTAGAACACGGGGATCTCCCCAGGTATTTATTTTAGACTACTCTGATTTCAACTGAGGATTGTTTCAAAGTTGCCATTTAAATTGATTTCAAAATTCTTAATCTCAGTGAATTAAGCAGACATTTCTTCCCTATTGGCTCTCAGGCAGGGGTAAAATCCAGCAGGTTCTTACAGGTTCTGGAGAACCGGTAGCGGAAATTTTGAGGAGTTTGGAGAACCTGCAAATACCACCTCTGGCTGGCCCCAGAGTGGGGTGGGAATGGAGATTTTGCAGTATCTTTCCCCTGCTACGCCCCCCAAGCCATACCACACCCCCCAAGCCATGCCCACAGAACCGGTAGTAAAAAAAATTGGATTTTATCACTGCTCTCAGGCACTGTGTCACCACCTGCCATCTTAGCCTTTGAAACAAAAGATAACAAGATCTGTGAACTTTGTCTGGCTGCAAAGCTTGTGATCCCCGAGTTGTATGCTGCTTTCCTGAAGGGTGTGTTAAGTGTTTTTTTTTCACCTGTGATAGTGTAGATACCCATGGAGACCCAGCATTACTCAAACCTTCAGAGCATTTCAACAGAGGCTGCTTTAGATATTCAATTGTAACTTACGAGGACCCAGATTGTTGGGGGCAATATGCTGACTTTGTAAAACTGCTTAGAGAAAGCTGTAAAGCACTGTGAAGCGGTATATAAGTCTAAGTCCTATTGCTATTGCTATTATCAGATCAAGAATAAACAAGAGAAACTGCTCAACTTATGTACATCTGTGTCAGAATTAGTATACAGATCTGTGATCAGTGCCTTCCAAGGATCCACTTATATCACCTCTGGCTGTAATAACTATTTTAACTGTCTTCCCGTTATTTGTCCTATACATTTTCTCATAGTCCTCTCCTACTCCACCCTCATTCAAGGAGCATGTTTGATAAATTATGTTCCAGTCAAAGCCAGTAAGAGTGGCTGAGAGACGGAAACCAATTTTCTCATGTAAATTACATGAGTGCTGAGGGCAAACAGGGCATAACTGATTCATGACAGTGCAAATGAGAATTCTTAGGAGAGCGGTGCCGACTTTAATATGAGCTGCTGAGTGACATGAATTACAGAGCAGCAGGGAAGGATGACATTTCCAGAATGACAGATAGTTTCTGTCAAGTACAAGGAGCGGCATGTATTGGAAGAGGAAGGGATTTTTGGAAAACTGGTTGTTTTGAAAAAGTTCAAATCCTTCCCCTAGAGAGGTGTCTGTAAAAGAAAAAGTACTCTTTGAAACAAGGTACAAAATCCCATTAACATCCTTCCAACCACTACTAAATCATTACTTATCCATCGGTGATGCATTCATGCTGTCTGAAAATAAAAAAATATATATTTATTGAATTAGAGTGTAAACCATTTTGGTAGTATTTATGTTCTTAAAAACTTAGCAACAATCAAACCACTTTTAAATGACTTGTTGGAACTGGTTAAATATTTTGCTTCACTGTTGTTGTTGTTTTGGAAGGGTGGGGGTGGGGTATCTGTGCATCCATAGGGTTAAAACCAATACTGGGTACAGTGAAATGAAATGAACTGTCCCTCCCCCCTGCTTCCACATGTTGCAGAGAGAATGAATTGGCGGTTACAGGTAAAGCATAATTTCTCTCTGTGTTCAGTTTCTTTCCATTTTATTTTATTCTTTTTAAAAAATCAAATTTTTTCCTTTCAATTTTTTTAAAGGCATGTATGAATTCTAGTTGAGAAACCCTTTCAGAAAGGGAAGTGTCAATTCTAATTTTGTGCCATAAACATGATTGAAAACATCTGCAATGGCAAGGAAGGACATTTGCCAACCTACACTGATGAGCCATAATCCTAGATTCCTAGATGTCATTTGAGATGAGAGGGAGAGAGAGAAATACAGATATACAAATTGCAAGCATAGCCTCCAAAGTAGCCTTGATTTTTCCCTTCTGCCCATGGAAACATTTCTGTGGGTGCCCCTGATTCAGACTTTTCAGAAGCTATGCATTGTAATGTTGTCTTTGGACTGGTGGATTTGTCCATTTTGTTTTCACATATTATTCAACTTCCTCCAAGTCTGACTTTTGTGAGATTTATTAGACTGTTTAGCAAAAGATTCTGGCTTGCACAGGCTCTAGCACAGTTTGGATCAAGGCTGAAACTACTGTATTATTTTAACTCCTGCTGTATAGATTCTTGTCTCCACACTTCCCCTTCTCTCCCCACCCTAGCTGCCCCCCCTCCCCATATACACACTCACAATGCTCATTTTTTCCTCCCTTGGTGAAGTTTCCAAAGTTTTAACTTCTAAGAGGAATGAGTGCCCATTGATTCTTTTCTCTACAGAACTAGTTTGGAGATTACATATGGTAAAGGACTGGAGAAATTGGCAAACAAGCTTGCCAAAATGCTGACTAAAATAAAAGTGAAGTAAGTATTGACTATACTTTTACGCTCTTTTCCTCCACCCCTGGTCCAGGATTTTCTTTAAGGTATAAAGATATGTTACCTTTGGTGGCTGTTGGAGTTCCAAGATTACAAGTAGTCTTCTTTTCTGGGAAATCTGTCTTCCTGGACGTGCTGCAGTTACATAATCTGACCAAATGGTATAAACTCAAGAGCTCTGACGATTAGAAAGAATTGCTCTGCTTGAGACCGGCTTTTCTTGATTTTTTTCCCATTTGAGAACTGCAGCAACTGCATCCTAATTGGAAGCTGTTGAGAACCACCATGCATGATGGTTACTAATAAGGTGATTGCAAGGAACCACAGGAACACTGCAGGCTCCCTAAAAATGTTTCTAAAACAACCAAAATTGGGTCATGTTACCAAATATTACAAGAGTTTAGGATTCTCACCTAAAATGATGATGTGAGATTTGACTTACTTTTTTAATATATATACACTGCTCAAAAAAATAAAGGGAACACACGCAGAAGACATCCGAGATCTGAATGAATGAAATAGCCTTATTAAATACTTTGTTCATTACATACAGTAGTTTTGTGCTCCCTTTAGTTGTTTGAGCAGTGTATAAACTACTGTATGTAAAGAACATATCGGGTATATATGTGTGTACAGTTAATATCTTGGGTTTCTTCCCGTGTAATTGTAAACATATCCTTAAAAGGGTAGTAGCGACGTTTCGACGAAATCGCATTCGTCATCTTCTCATGTTCTCACACAGTTTGCCCATAAGCACGAAACCAAGAACATCAGCCAGAATGCGATTTTGTCGAAACGTCACTATATATATATATATATATATATATATAT
Organism: Pantherophis guttatus; assembly: GCF_059756535.1. Taxonomy (NCBI): domain Eukaryota; kingdom Metazoa; phylum Chordata; class Lepidosauria; order Squamata; family Colubridae; genus Pantherophis; species Pantherophis guttatus. Next base: position 151,710,421 of record NC_142063.1, read on the forward strand.
ATATATATATATATATATATATATATATATATATATTTATTTATATTTATATTGATGCCCACCACTGACTATTATAGTATTTTTGTGGATTAATAATAGTCCTCAATAACAAATGGGAATCATTCTTCTCATTTGCATCCATACCCTATATCAGATATGGTCAATCTCTGTTAGAAACAATTGTATTTAGACATGGTTGAGGGGCTAAGCAAAAAAAGACTTGGTCAAAGTGCATGTGAATGGAACCAGGATCTTCTCTTTTGCAGGGAGAGGTTCACAGAAAAGTTGGGAAGCTTCTCCATATTTTCAAAAAAAAAATGTAGCTATTATAGAGCTTTCATTGGAGTTTGTCTCTGTTTCCCATCCCAAAATAGGGAAATTATGCCACTATTATTCAACGGTAGTGATCAAATTGAAAAAAATATACAAGGGGGTTCATTCAACAGTCCATACTCTACTTTGGGATCTCAGAATGTCCTTCTGCTCTATGTGCATAATAGAATTGAAACAAACTGCTCCAATATTGGAAAAAAATGAAGCAGTCCTCACAATAGCTGCACATCACTCGGGTGTCACTTTGCCATACAAAACTATTTTCAAATATAGCCAGCCTGCTTCTAGGTTTCATTTCTGCAAAGCAATACACATCTGTGATTCATCTTATAAAACCACTGTTACGAAATTAGCCTGGGTCTCAGATTTCCAAAATAGATCATACAAAAATGTAAACCCACACCTAGTAAAGAGGTCATATTTTCTGGGTTCTTAGGAATTCTAACTCGCTCATTCGGAAGCTGAAATAAAAACCCAAGTCTCCTTTTTTTCCCGTGGTCTTTCTTTAGCTATATTCATAGTACTTCGCTTTGTGTTTCGGAGGAGCTGAAATCTGAATCAGATTTGCACAGGTAAGCACAACTTGCTTCATTATTCAAAGTCTACTGAGGCCTGGAAGGGCTTTCAAACTTCTACAATAAACATTTTAGTGTTATTGCCTCCTCCTCGGAGATTGCATGGGTGATATTTACAATCATTTCTGCTGTGGTTGTCTGGCAAATGATATTGTTTTTCGAGAAGGCAAGTTTTCATAACATAGGTGTATATATTTTATGTCCTGCGTCTAGAAAGCTTGGCAAAGCCATTCAGACAGAAGCAATAAACCCAATGAATCGTATCCTGCAGGACCACGAGAAGAAGAAAAAAATAGTGAGTTCAGATAAACCTTGTTGTTCTGCTAATGTACTGCAACATTTTGCTTGCAGTATTTGGGCCTACCATGACACTGATTAGGATCCAAGCCTGTACCCCAAATTGTCATCAAAATATCTCTTGATGGAAACCCCCCCTCCCCCACTCATCCTTCATTTGAATCTCATCCATTCCCAGGTCTGAATATGTTGGGAATGGAGATTTTGCAATAACCTCCCCCCAGGAGTGGGGAGGGAATGGGGATTTTGCAGTATCCTTCCCCTGCCATGCTCACCAAGCCACGGCCACCAAGCCACACCACACCCACCAAGCCACACCCACAGAACCAGTAGTAAAAAATATTGGATTTCACACTGGGATAGGCTTCAAATTTCAGTGAGGGCCTTGGCATTTACTGGGTGAAAACAATGTGACTATGCTGTGGCAATGATCTATTCCATACTGTGCATCTTGTAGGCAAAGCATCTACCACATGGTTTCTACCTCTTAGGATTCTAAGTAGTCAATCAACAATTGTGTGAGCTAGCAAAACAAGATGGACCCGGTTTGTGGGGGCAATAAAATGACTTTGTATAAAATATACAAAAGTATGAAGGCTATTGCTTAACGCATTGTAAGCCGCCCTGAGTCTCCGGAGAAGGGCAGTATATAAAAATAAATAAATAAATAAAAATAAAAAATAAAGATAAAGGCATGCCACATATTTCAAAGGTCTCTGAGGTAAAAAGTCTTTCTAACCTAAAGAGATACTGGTACCCATTCTGTCCTTTGTGATCTGTTTGATCTAAGATACTGTAAAATGGACACCTTGTGAAACATGGTACATGAAAAACCCTCCACTTGGTGATAAGCATAATGGAAGATCAAGTTGAAAACGATAGATTAACAATGATATCATTTTCAACCTGATCTCCCATTACGTTTATCACCAAGTGGAGGGTTTAGGATGGTGTGCACAATAGTATATATCGGTCAGTGCAATTCATTTTTCTCTCAACCCCCTCTCTTTTCTTACACCTTTCACTATAAAGCTTTTGCCAACGTATTTCTTTAGTAAATCTTGGGGTCCATGTAGAGAGGTGGGGGAGGTTAAAAAATTCAAGGTAGCCCATCTCTTTCTTATATGGTAGACACCAGTGGTGAAATCTAAATTTTTTTACTACTGGTTCTATGAGCGTGGCTTGCTGGGCATGGCAGGGGAAGGATACTGCAAAGTCTCCATTCCCTCCCCACTCCTGGGGGAAGGATATTTCAAAATCTCCATTCCCACCCCACTCTGGGGCCAGCCAGAGGTGGTATTTGCCGATTCTCCGAACTACTCAAAATGTCCGCTACCGGTTCTCTGAACTGCTCAAAATTTCCGCTACTGGTTCTCTAGAACCTGTCAGAACCTGCTGGATTTCACCCGTGGTAGACACATACTCCTGGCAAATCCTAAACTGAAAGAAATGCAAACTGTTATTCTCTTGGATTTTTTGGGGGGGGGGGTTGTTTTACATTATCTATTCTATTGTAAAAAAAATAAGCTTTTTTTAAAAAGTTAAGATTTAGAACTTACCTTCCGCTAAAAAGTCCAACATAACTAAATATATTATGTTATATTCCCCAAAGTACCAAAGGTGCTTTTTCAAGAGGCAACTGGACTTTCTGGCTTTTCTTTGAAGATGTTTCGCTTCTCATCCAAGAAGCTTCTTCAGCACAGTCATCCTGAACATAGATGACTACAAGCAAGGCCAAGGTGAGTAATCTTCTGAAGGACACTGCTACATATGAAACTCTGAAGAGAGACCCCACCAGCAGTTACAAGAAACCAGATAGTCCAATTGCCTCTTGAAAAATCACCTTTGGGACAATCATGACCTGGATGACTGAGAATCTCCATAGATAAAATGAAAACCTAATGAACAGTTATTTTTCCCCCTGATTGTGGTGTTTCTCTCCACAAGGTAGATAATACCGTTGAAAAGGCAGCCGAAGCAGTTACCAGCAACTGGCGTCAACAGTTAAAGGCAAGTTTCAATCTTTTATTCCTACAAAAATACTTCAAAGTGATCCATCCATTGCAAACTGCTGCAATGGTTCCATTTACCTAAATGAGATTCAGAAGTTCTTCCTAAGAAGTGTGGGTGTCTCTAATGACTACAAAAAAAGATACTCGCTGATTGGGTTCTAATTTGCGAGAAGAAAAGAAGGTGATTCTAAAATAAGTGACTTAAACATTTTCAATGCTTAAAAATTAATAATCTGGTGGACACAACTCTTTAAAAAAATTTAAAATTTTCTTTAAAAATTGAACATTTTCTTCTCCCCTATATTACACTGACCAGTATCCAACAACAAAATATTTACTATTTTCAGGGCAGTGACGGATAGATCTCATCTAAATGTCATCATCAGCAAGCCAGAGATTGCAAGCCACTGTGTGTGCGTGTGTGTGTATTTGTGTGTGTGTGTGTGTGTGTGTGTGTGTAAAAAAAAAGTCATTAAGCCAATGAGCATTAAAAAGAGTAGAGCTTCAGTCCCACAGTTGTACTCACCCTCTTTTGATATCCCAATAACCATGGTTTGGATTGTATGCAATGCCCAAGACATGGAAAAACAAAGCATCTATGTAAGAGGTTGCTTACCATGGCTTGTCATATTCACTCTGATTATGAATTCTGTTGATATTGGTGTATTTATGGGATAGGCCAAGAAGAAATTAAAAGAACTGACCAAGGACCATGAAGCACTTTTCCGCAATACAGAAAGCTCCCACCCATTGGCTTCCCCAAAGAGCAAAAGAAAGGTATGTCTTCAGACAAATTGAGACATTATTTGAAGAGCCTTGGTGGCGCAGCAGACTAAAGCACTGTTAAGTAACACCAGCTGCCTGCAATTACTGCAAGTTCAAATCTCACCAGGCTCAAGGTTGACTCAGCCTTCCATCCTTTCGAGGTAGGTAAAATGAGGACCCGGTTTGTGGGAGCAATAAGCTGACTTTGTATAAAAAAGAACACCGCTGGGGGGGGGGGCGAAAGCCCTACTAAGCAGGTATATACAAAAGTATGAAGGCTATTGCTTAACGCATTGTAAGCCGCCCTAAGTTTCCGGAGAAGGCGGCATATAAATTGAACCAATAAATAAATAAATAAAATTATATAAATAAGGTGGAGTAGGTAGACAGGTAATTTGACTCAGGATCTTCAATTCCCAGAGGAACACTTACCTGCTTGCTAATTACCTTCTGGGGAAGTATCTGTCAGCACTTCCGTAGCCTGTAATAGCACATTTCTCCTGACACCTATTCTTCTACATTACTTGGTAAATCTTAGTGATTACAGAGATGTTGCTTTTTCCTCTCCTTCTTTGCATGTGTCCAGATAAAATACAATTTTCACCTATTAACCTGCTTTGAAAGCAATACTCCTGCTGGGTGAAATCAATTACCCTTTATAAAAAAAAACCCCTGCACTTATATTTTCATTTTAGTTGCTCAGAAACCTAGAAAAATCTGCTATCAAACTGGCAAAGGAAGATGAAGACTATTACAAGAAGAACTTAACCGCCTGTGAAACTCGTGTGAAATGGGAGCAGACATTAGAAAATGGGCACCAGGCAAGTCACCAGAAGTTTCTTTCTAGCATTGTTATCTCTGTCTCTACTGAGCTTTTCTTCAGCTGGAAACAAGGCATATTGTTTTCCTTTTCCAATTATATTCTAGTTCGATTTGCAACTCCGTGAGGCACCTCCTGATTTACAGCTGTGCGTTCAAGATAAAACATCTAAGGCCCCCAAAAGTATAACTTTAAACCCTGTTTTGTTGAAAATATATATATATATATACACAAATATATATATATATATATACACACCCAACCTAAAAGCTTCAATAATTTTAACTGTACTGGTGGAGATCTCGTACACATTTTTGTCACCATTCCAGAATAATGAACTGTGTGTGAGAGCAGGCATCATTAGATGAAGCAATTTCATTTTATTTTTAAATATCCTGCATAGTCCCATGACAAAAAGTCTTCCCAGGATCACAACTCTCCAAATACTTAGAGCAAGCTCTTGGGCCCTTTGTAAGAGAACCATCTACAACTTCCTAATTATGGAAGGATAATCACTTTTTCTTTCCCAGCACTAGCCTGATGCGAAGCTGAAGGTAACAGCAGGCAAGAAGTTAGAGCTGCTACTAATTCTTTGGAGCAGGGGTGTCAAACTCGCGATGACATGATGCTGTTACATGACGTATCACAACTTTTTTTCTCCTTTGCTAAACTGGGGGTGGGCGTGGCCAGCGTGTGATGGGCCACAGGTTTGACACCCATGCTTTGGAGCAAGGATAAGAAATTTTTCCTTTTTCATCCTCAGTTACCACAGATTCAGCTTCTTTTCCCATCTATGTCAGATTTTCATCATCATTACCTTCAATTTTTGGAGGACAGAATAAAGGGCACACATGTACATAAAGAGATCTCTTCACATGCCAACAGAGGTTTGCTGTCTTGTAGTATACTTTTAAGACAGTTTTACCTATCTTTGGTAAAATCGAATGTATTTGAATTTCATAGGTAATGTATTATTTCCCTTAGTTTCTGGCAAGAAAGAGGACCACGTGATAAAAGCATATTGATTTGCAGCATCATAAATGTTCTTAAGATACGCTTTGTTTCCATAGCTCATGCTGTTCCCAAGATTTATTTCCTAAGAACAGAATGAACAGTGAAATATAAATTCTTGGCTTGGACTGACTTCTGTTTTTGTGCATACATATTAGCTTTAAAAATAAAAAAAAATGTTTAATATGTATTTGTATGCTTTCCCATTCCCCTGCCCACAAATAGTTAAAATCAACATGTTCACATTAAAACATTCCGTAAGGAACAAGGGACGCGGTGGCTCAGTGGCTAAGATGCTGAGCTTGTTGATCGAAAGGTCGGCAGTTCAGTAGTTCGAATCCCTAGTGCTGCATAACGGGGTGAGCTTCCGTTACTTGTCCCAGCTTCTGCCAACCTAGCAGTTCGAAAGCATGTAAAAAATGCAAGTAGAAAAATAGGGACCACCTTTGGTGGGAAGGAAATAGCGCTCCGTGCGCCTTTGATGTTTAGTCATGCCGGCCGCATGACCATGGAGAGGTCTTCGGACAGCGCTGGCTCTTCGGCTTTGAAACGGAGATGAGCACCACCCCCTAGAGTCGGGAACGACTAGCACATATGTGCGAGGGGAACCTTTACCTTTAAGGCAAAATTAAAGAAGATGAATATGTTTAGCCTAAGAAAAGATGACCTCAGAAAGATACAGCAGCGTTCAAATACCTGAAGGATTACCACAGAGCGCAGAGCCAGAAGCAGTGAGCTAAAACTACAAGGAAGTAGATTCAAAGAAGATGTCAAGGGAAACTTTCAGACAGACTGCCGCTTGAAATGATGAGCTTTCCTTTATTGGAAGTCTTCAGACAGGCTGAAGGGTTGTCTGTCAGATATGGTCCAGTGGATCCTGGACTGATCTCCAAGGTCCTTCCCAACTCCATGATTCTATATGACTGACAACATTGTCCTTTTGCCTGCAAGTCTTGCTAAAATGCTAAAATAAATAGCTCCATAGTTGGTGTGTAGTCATGTCAGACTCTCGCTTGACTAAAAGGGCTCCTGGACTCTTTCTTTCTTTCTTTCTTTCTTTCTTTCTTTCTTTCTTTCTTTCTTTCTTTCTTTCTTTCTTTCTTTCTTTCTTTCTTTCTTTCTTTCTTTCTTCCTTCCTTCCTTCCTTCCTTCCTTCCTTCCTTCTTTTTTCCTTAGTATATACCTTGTTGAGTCCAACTTAGTTAAAATCAGATTAATGACCATTGTGAACTAGATCAGAATCTTAAAAAATAATAAAAATACCGAGATTTGTTAAAAGTGCTTTTTAAAAAAAAAAAAAAAATCAACACATTGGCCATAAATCTTCTCTTTTTTTTTTTCTTGGAGCAGTTTAATTAAATGCTGTTGAGCATCACCACCTCCACTGAGAGCTTCTGTGTCTTTAATTACATCCTTAGATCTTATCCAACTCCTTCAGTGCTCTTTAGCTAAAAGGAACACACCTACGTAACAGTCAGAAAGATCCACGATCCAAACCCCAGCTTATTTTTTGATTGAGCTCAAGCTGCTTCCCAAGTGATTGTTTGGATCTATTTCTTTCAGCTCTTAACAATGTGCAAGCAAACGGCATTCTCTATTGTTAGTGCAAATGGATGGCTTCGGTGAACCAGAAAAGCATCGTTGAAGTAATCTTAGAATCAACTCTTAAGGCTCCATAGGGAAATAAAGGAGAGGGGGGGAGGGAGGGAGGGAGGAGAGAGGGAGAATTAATTAATTTCAATTGCATTCCTTTCTTCATCTGGTTTTTTGAACTATGTTTCATTATTGACTTGGGTGCACCACATTATAGAAGCAGATAGATCATATTTGATTACTATTTTGCATTTTTTTGCACTGATTAGAAGGCAGCAAGATTTGATTTTGCATCTGCCTTACTCAGGGAAGTTTTATGAAATTAATTCTGAGTCAGAATGAACCTCTCTAACAGATATTTCTAGCAGGACTGGAACCGATGGGTGGAAATTCTAGGGAATGCTTAACTACAATCTTCTGCCCAGCTGTACTAGAACTAGTCAAGGGAAGGCTTGGCAGGGACATTAGATACATGGTGTGGGAGGCAGATGTAGGGAGGGAGAACAAAATTGACACCGACAATTTTGGTGGCCAAAAATGAAAAAAGACCTAGAGGACTATGTCCAGAGCTGTACAGTCTGTGCAACAATGTGCAGCCAGGGAAACCCTCGGACCTCTTGAAACCCATGGCTAGTCCCACTCGACCATGGGAAGAAATAGCCATGGATTTCATTGTAGAGCTCCCAGAGGGTAATGGAAATACCATTATATGGATCAGGGATGGGTTCTACTTACTTTTGCTACCGGTTCACAACAGGAGAGTGTATGTGTGCTTGCTTTGCACATGCACAGATTGTCAATTATGATGTCTGGGTGGGTGGACGGAGCCTTCCACTGCTTTTAGTACTGATTCTAAAGAACCGGACAGAACCGGGAGCAACCCACCACTGATATGGATGATTATTAACCTGTTCTCAAAGCAAACCCAAAGCAAGTCTCTCCAAGCCTCCCGTTGGCATGTAAGCTGGCGAAAATGTTTCTTACCAACGTCTACCGCCTCCAAGGCATCCCACGAAGGATCATCTCAGACCAGGGAATGCAATTCACGACCAAATTCTGGAGCCCTGATATATTGTACATTCAGAATTTGTTTGACTGACTGATTGAGCAAAGGCAAATATACATGTCCCAGGATAATGTTGCAAAATCAAAACTGGATTGGTTACCAGGATCAGAATTTACTCTTCCTTGGAAGAGTACCTATTATATGTATCTAACACTCTCACCTACTACTTTCATACACAGGGGTGTCAAACTCAAGGCCCAGGGCCCGGATCCAGCCCACGGGTTGCTTAGATTTGGCCCACGGGGCTGACCTGGAGACAGCGAAGGACCGGCCCGCGGTGCCTCTGCCAGTGAAAACAGAGCTCGGGAGGGCTGCATGTGGCTCCGTTTTCGCTGGCAGAGGATTGCAGGAGGCCATCACAGCCCAAAATGGAGCTCAGGAGCCTGTTTTCGCTGGCAGAGTGCTCGAGCCACCCCAGGTTCCCCCAACACAAGTGATGTCAAGCTGACATGACTCCCCCTGACCACGCCCCCCCAAGGTGAAACAACCCTGATGCAGCCCTCAATGAAATCAAGTTTGACACCCCTGCTCTAAAATAATCTGTGTGAATGAAGACCCATTCAACTCTATACGATTCACTTTAGATACAAGCCCTAATGGCTAACGGCTGAGTAAGATTGAAGTAACTGCTCTGACTATCAAGTTTAATTGTTTCTTTCCATCTGGAGTAGTCATTGTTCCCTTTCCCCCAGAGCATTCTTGACCTTGAGAAAGACAGACTCCTGCTTCTCTGCAATACATTACATCGTTACAGCCAGCTTCTTTCTCATTTTGGACAAAGCCTCACTGCGGTATGTTAATTCCACATTCTTTTACTCTGAATTAAATATTACTGGAAAGCATTCCCCCGTCTAACCTCATCTGTCATTCATTCTAGTGCCATGCAAAGGTTCACAGTGTTGTCGCTGAAGCAGAAGCTGACAAGGACGTGCAGATGTTAGTGAATGAAATGTCAGTAACTGCCGCAGAGACCAAGCTCGAACTCTTGTTAACGGACTACTATGTAAGTGGGCTGCCAAAGCTTTTCCCGACTGAGATGCTGGAAGTTGAAACAGAGCAGTTCTGAAAGATATCAGGATGGATTAACTAATCTGCGGGGGTAGAACCCTGGTTGTGATCGCACAAGACAAGGTTGGAATCCTTCAGTTCATTCACAAGCACAGCACATGTGTGTGACAGCAGTGTCCAAGGGTAGGTGGAATATCTAGCCCTCTTGCCACCAGCAGCTGTGGTGGCATGGTGGTTAGAATGCTGTATTACAGGCTAGTTCTGTCCACAGCTGGCAGTTCGATTCTGACCAGCTCACAGTTGACTCAGCCTTCCATCCTTCTGAGGTCAGTAAAATGAGGAGTCCGTTTGTTGGGGGCAATATGCTGACTCTTAGAGAGCACTGTGAAGCGGTATATAAGTCTAAGTGCTATTGCTATATCAAAATGTCAAGATAGTGATCACATTCGTGCAATTCTTTGTACATGGACATGATGTCAACACACATACAGAAGGAGCAGAACATTGATCGCATGGTTGCCATTGTCACCCTGACTTTTGTTTTACCCAGCCACCCCTCCCTTCCCCTGGCCTTGGGTTTTCCTGGTACATGAGTAGAATCCAAGCTATTTACTATAGAGTAGCTAGCATCTGAAGCTTAAAATCCACAAGCTCCTATAAACTGTAAGCACATTTCATGCTCCAATATAAAGCCTTCATGGCGAAGAAAAGAGACGAAACTACTTTCCCCACTGGAGTAGGTTAATAGGCAGAACTTAAGAAAATTAGTCTTCTAATCAGGAATATGCAGAACAGAGAGGAAACAGAGAACAAAGGAGACAGCATATGTATGCATGTATTTATTCACAATGCCTCTATTAATCAGTAGGATTAAAAGTGGCAAGAATCTTTGATTTTGGAGCTGTATTTCCCCAGCGCACATTTTATAGTCACTTTGGAAAGAGCGAGGGACAGCATATAAATTTAACAAATAGCATAAATTTTAATCTATTGTACTCTGAAACACAGCAAGTGTGTCATGGTTCAGTGTTAAATGAACTCTGAAAAGTGTCCTGACTGAAACTATGTTTAATTAGGGACAAAGTATTGTGCCAACATAGCCCATATCTTATAATGCATTCTATGGGAATCATGACATGGAAAGTCAACCTTCAGCAACAATGGCTTAGTTTAATGCTTTATTTCCTTCACTTAAAGGAAAATACAGAAAGTAAACTCTACTTAGATGGGGACTAAATAACAGCTACCCTGTTTCCCTGAAAATAAGACCCAATCAGAAAATAAGTCCTAGCATGATTTTTCTTTCTTTCTTTTTTTTAAATTTTTTAAAAATTGATTTTACTACAACAACACAACACAACATACATAACACAAACACATAATATGTGTTTCTTTTAACATGTCAATTTCATTCCTCTTACTTCCTACTTTATACATTCCCCCTTTTTCCCATCCTTTATTATCATTATCTTTATCATCCCTTTATTTCTAATTTTATTCATTTACAATATTTTACACTTTGATCACATTCTTCTCTGCATCCTTTATTCACATTTACTTTCCCTAATCACGAAACAATCGTACCACTTAGTCCATACTTGATAGTATTCTGTATCTTCCTTTTCTTTTATTTCTTTCGTTAATTTGTTCATCTCCACACAGTCCAGAATTTTCTTAATTATTTCTTCCTCTGTTGATACGTTTTTGCTTTTCCAGGACTGTGCATAGACTATCCTTGCTGCTGTAATTATATGCAAAATCAAATATCAGTTTTCTTTACTGTAGGTTCTGTTCAATATCCCTAGTAAAAATGTCTCTTGTTTCAAGTCCATCTTGTAGCCAATTATCTCTTCTATCCAACTTCTAATTTTAGCCCAATATTTTTTCCTAGCATGATTTTTCAGGATGCTTGTAATATAAGCCCTACCCCCAAAATAAACCCCAGTTAAGATTGTCAGCCAGATGGATGCATTTAGTACCGTATTTTCCCCAAAATAAGACCTAACCAGAAAATAAGCCCTAATGCATCTTTTGGAGCAAAAATTAATATACGACCCGGTCTTATTTTCGGGGAAACATAGTATCATACCTGGGCTAAACAAATTCAGACCCCACCAGGGAAAAGTTTGAGTTTTCTTTATCTCTGTGATGCTTTCTAATGACCATCTAGACCAGGGGTTCAAACTTGCATCATCATGGTGTTGTCACGTGATGTATCGTGACTTTCCCCCCTTTACTAAACTGGGCATGGGCGTGGCCAGCGTGTGATGCATCCGGCCCACAGGCTGCAAGTTTGACAGCCCCGATCTAGGCTATTGTAGCTCAAACCCAATATATTTTGTCCTCTGAAATATGCAAATCAAAAACAAGATTTGCTTCTGTCCATGTAGTTATATATACTTCTGCCCCTAATCGTGACTCAGGTTGAATGAAAGACATTATTAAAACACTTTTCCATAAAATATTTCCATAAAATATGCCTGTCACACACAAAGACTTGAGCTTTTTCAGATGCAACCTTATCAGTTCATGGCATAACAGAGTAAACTGCTAGCCTGGTTAAGTTTATACCTACATGGATCAGTGTCACACAGAATACTTGTGTGAATAACACTTGGTATTCAGTATATACCAGATCAGGAATGCACAAGGGTATGACAGCATAGTCGAACAAAATATTTTAAAAAAATCATTATGGGAATAGCCGTAGAATTTCAGTGTCTCTATTTTTAATTGAAGAGACTCAACATTAGTTACTACATTCTAATATTTTAATTAACCACATGCAAATTCTTAAAAAGGGTTGCAGTATTTCAAATTCTGCTCACATATCAACCCGGAGAAAAGCCATAAAGGGTCATGTCTATTTCACAGGGACATAGAGTTCAATAATATAAATTCCTACTGCCATATGAAGAGATTCAAGATTACTAGAGAATTGCTTTTTTCAGCTTCCAACTTTTCATCCCACATAATCTCGATTTTCATTTCACCCTTTAGATATTTTTAAAATATATTTATATTGTTTCAATTAATCTCTAATTGTTTAATGTGGACTTCTTATATTTTAAATGCTTGCTTTTATGTATGTATTATTTTTATTGGATTATTGTATGCTTCCCAGAGTTATTTCTCATGAGATATGTGATATATAAATTAGATATATAGATCATAGATTATAAGAGGGGGGGAGGGAGGGAGATGAGAGATAGGCAGACAGACATGCCTATTTGAAGTGTTCGCCTATAACTATTTGTGAAGTGAAGGCTAATGCTGACGAAAGATTAACTACGAATAACAGTTCTAGGAGCTAGTCTTAACTGTTACGATTTTGGGACCAAAAAGTTGTTCATCTGGCATCTTTGGGGATTTTGATTCAACTTTTAATGAGAAAGTGACACAAGTTGTCTCCAAGAGACAACTGAAGCAAAAAGTTGGTGCAGAGGAGAATGGACACCCCTATAATGGGATTTTAAAAAGAACAAGGAATCTGTTATCTTCCACTGACACTTCTATATAAACTTAAAAACAAATTATTACAGACCAAATTGGCAAAGTATATTAGGGTGGAATGGCATCTGTGAGCTTCATTCTGGCTGTCAGCAATATCTGTCCAGCTTTTTTTTTTCCTAGCCAAGGGGATCCAACTCTTTCATTTTAATGTCTGAAGCATTTCATAATTCACAAGGCTACTAAAATAAACAGCAAATTGCTAGTTTTGCAATGAGCATGAGTTGAGAACATTATCAGAGATATACTTCATACTCCGCCTGCCTTTTAATCAAAACATATTAATCTGGTTTTCATTCTCCCCTCCTCTTTTTTACTATAAAAGGAAGAAGATATGATGAGCCTAATTGAAAAAGAGAGGAGACAAACTGCCATTAAAGCGAAAATAACACGGGTACAAACAGACTTGGAGAAGGCCCTACAGGACAAAACAGGTTACCTCACACTTTCAGCGTTTTATACTTGATCATTTACAAAAGGTGAAGGTGTATCTCATTCGTGCCTTCCTAGCTCTTCCAGACTTTAAGAAGCCCAAAATTTTAAAACTCTCACTTAGTTTGTTCCCCTTTGGATAATGGGTTTTATCGGTCCCTTTACCTGATAGCATTTACAGAAGGGGTACTTAACTTTTTTTGTGCCATGGATGGGACTCCTTTGAGAAAGTCTATAGAGACCTTCTCAGAAAAATGTATTTAAATGAATAAAAGAAAATAATATAGATAGATGACAGATAGAAGATAGATAGGTAGATAGATGATATAATCTATCATAACGATACAGACAGACATACAGATGATAGACTGATAAATAGATTATTAGATAGGTAGATAGATAAATGATTGATAGAGTTTCAGATGATATAGATGATAGATAGATAGATAGATAGATAGATAGATAGATTATGATACAGAGACAGATAGATTACATTACAAATGGAACCAATTCTGCTCATATTGTTACCAAAATATTTAAAAACTAAAAAATGTTTAACATACTGTAGAGATACATGTGTTTCTTTATTAAATACATTAAATCAATAAAAAAATGATACTCTTTTTGGAGTATGATTTTATATAATGAAATATATTGGAGTTAATACTGAGGAGGAGGGGAGTTTAGATACCATACTTTACTTTCTTGCCTATGAATAAAAAGCAAGAATTAAGTTAAGAGTTTAGAGGTTAACAAAAATAATGTAAATTTTTCCCATGCAAGTTCATGGATCAACAAGGGTTACAAGATCAAAAGCCCTACTTAAGAAAATGGGCTACATCCAACTTTTTAATATTTAAATGGAGCAGGAACGTTCCCAGTACTTAAAAGATATTTGAGGATGTATGGTAGGAATACAAGTAACATCTTCAGTTTGGAACAGCCTTTACAACTGTTCTAAGGTTAAAATATGATAGGTAGGTACCAGTGGTGGGTTGCCCCCGGTTCGGACCGGTTCTATAGAACTGGTAGTAAAACCAGCGGGAGGGTCTGATGCTGACGTAATCAGAAATGATCTGTGAACGCTCAGAAGCAAGGCGTGCACACAATCCCGTTGCGAACCAGTAGTAAAGGTAAGTAGAACCCACCCCTGGTAGGTTCCTAAAACTGATACTAAACAAGACACACTGTCACTGAAACAAAACTGCGGGTATCTGAATAATGTTCCTTTTGATTACTACTTGAAAGTAGATGAGTCCCATTGTGTACATTCTAATATTGTTCGTTCTTTTTTTATAGCATGCATATTGCTTTATTCTAACATGACATATTGTGTTCAGAACCTAAAAAGTTTTAAAAATATTTTCATGTAAATAATGGAAATTTGCTAACAGTGCTTTTATATCATGGTTGATTTCCAGGGTTATTTAGACATTTATGAAGACTGAGCAAATCCTTGTATTTATATTTTTAAAGGCTTGGAACGGATGCTTCAGGCTTACAAAGAAACCCCCCAGTTTTCAGATGCAAAGAATATAAATGATACCATTGCGCAGCTTAATGAGGTACACTGGAAATTAATATATATGTCACATTTTAAATACCTATATTACGTAGCTTTTGTTCAGCTGAAATGCAATCTTCAGTTTTAATCCTTTGGCTGTCTTCAGAGGTGAACCTCTACATACACACATCAGTGAAGTTAGGCTAGAGTAACTACAAAAACAACCTTTCAATTTTGGGGCTGCATTTAAGGAAAGCCCTTTCCAAGGCACCTTGCACAAGTTAATCCAACATGAATTAAAAATACAATGAATGAATAGGGTTGAAATGTTCAGGAACAATGTCATCTTTACTAGAAGATTCATTGGCAATAAAATAGAATAACCTACCAAACATGTTTTGTTAATATTATTTGAGCATTATTTTAGAACAATAAAACAAGTACAGGTAGTCCTCAGTTAGTAACTAGCTTGGACAGTGACCATTTGCAGCTATGACGGTGGTGAAAAAAAAAAGGGAGAGTGTTTTAACAAACTGCATCATGATTTGATGGCTGCCTCAGACAGAAAGTCCATACAGAGAGTGGTAAAGGCAGTTGAGAAGATTATAGGAAGCTCGCTTCCTGTTATTCAGGATACTGCTCAAAGCATTGTTAGAGACCCCACATACGGACTTCATGGTCTGTTTCTGTTACTCCCCTCCGGGGGGAGGTTTCAAAGTATTTATAGAGGACTACTAGATTCTGTAACAGCTTTGTTCTTTATGCCATCCACCTTGTAAACTTGCAGGATTCTTTTTTCCCCGCCGTATATATGTATACATCCAAAGTAGACTGTGATGTTTCTCTGTGTCATGTATGTATGTATGTGGGTATATGCATAATGGTTATCTTTTGAGAGCTGAATACAACAAAATTTCATTTTAATCTATGCTGATTAGTGTACATTTAAAGTGACAATGAAGATTCTATTCTATTCTATTCTATTCTATTCTATTCTATTCTATTCTATTCTATTCTATTCTATTCTATTCTATTCTATTCTATTCTATTCTATTCTATTCTATTGATGAAAAAGGTAACTTTGTGACCAATCTTTATATTTACAACTTTTGCAGCAACTGTCTTTCTCTTTCAGTCACATGTTCATCATTAGCCGGTACATGTTGTTTTGTGCCTGACCAGCTTCCCTCCCCACCCTTTTTTTTGCCTTTGCAGAGCAGAAATTGCCTAAACAAACTAACTCTTCCTGAATGGCTTTTCTCTACAACATAGCACAACCCTTAAAAAGTCTTAACTGCAAGTTAAAAGGGTCAATTCTGGGAACTTAATTAGCCAGTTGACAGCTGCTTCCTGTAACTGACCAGACCTTAATCAGTTTTACACCTTCTGCTTTTGTTCACTTGCTAAGTGAACAAGGACTCCTGCTAGCACTTTCCTTTCAAAGTGAATTCCCCATATATTCCTCCTTACTCTCATGTAATCCCTTTCTCTCCAATTAATGTAAATACAAACATCAATTCTAATTATCCCAACACCAGGGTGAGCATTCAAATGGGCAGAGGAGTGGAGAAAAAGGACTTTTAAGAGTTGCCTTTTTACTCAGTTTCCCTATGAATCAAGCTCCAGAAACTTTCCCTGCCATTTGGGCTCACCTGACTGTCTTTATAGCTATAAAGCAAAGCAAAGCTTAAGTAAAATCGTAAGTACAGTGGGCATGAGATTTTATATTTAACGACCTCTTAAGAACTAAATTGCTGGTTCCTGCAGTTGCTAATGAGGACTTACCGTATTTTAAATCTAGATGATTTAATCTCAGTGTCTCCCTCTGCTCCAAACAATCAGAACTGTGAAAACAAAACTGTTAGGTCAAAATATTTGTTATTTAAAAGGTAAAGGTAAAGGTTCTCCTCGCACATATGTGCTAGTTGTTCCTGACTCTAGGGAGCGGTGCTCATCTATGTTTCAAAACCGAAGAGCCAGTACTGTCCAAAGACGTTTCTGTGGTCATGTGGCCGGCATGACTAAACGCCAAAGGCGCATAATAATAATAATAATAATAATAATAATAATAATAATAATAATAATAATAATAATAATAATAATAATTTGTTATTTACATATATTTAAATATATATACATATATATATTAAAGGCAACATTGAAAGCTTCCCTTCTGCAAGCAAATCATTTCAAATTGGGGAGTGCACTTGCTGAAATTGAAAAGAAGCCTAAACCATCTCATCTCTGCAATGACTGCATTTCAAAATGGAAAGAAAAGGTAATATTATGAGATATGGTGCTACTTGTCCATAAAATGATTTCAGAGATCAGCTATATATATATATATATATATATATATATACACATCTACAACCTAATCGCATAGACCTACAGAATTATTTCAGCCCTTTTATTTAATCCTATAGCTAAGTAATGGAAATCAGATGTTATTATTATGTTATTGTAAACCCACCTGGAAATGGCCCAGTCTCAGCATTAACACTTGTTTAATCCACTTGAAGGTGGTTACATCTTGATATGTACATTTGTTATATTATATACTCTCAGGTTTGGCAGGAGACTCTAAGTGACATTTACAATTTCCAAATCCTTTCTGTATGATTTAACTCAGTGGTTAAATCAGAAATGCTTATCACTGTTTGCCCTGCACGCGCACCAGTGGTGGGTTGCCCACGGTTCGGACTGGTTCGCAAGAACTGGTAGTAAAACCGGCGGGAAGCCCCGCCCATCGCCCCGGATGTCATCATTAGCGATCTGTGCATGCTTCACTTCGCTCGCGCATGCGATCCCGTTGAGAACCGGTAGTAAAGGTAAGTAGAACCTATCCCTGACATGTACGCTTTCTTCGCACATGCGTGCGCCTTCCTCACATTCACCCAGCCTTCCACGCATGCACTTTGCTCACATGTGCGCTTTCCGCGCATGCCCCCGGCCTCAAAAACATGGCTAAATAGAACATCTTTACGCTTGGGTCGTCACTACTAGTTCATTTGAACCGGTCAGAACCAGCTGAATACCATCTCTGATTTAACTGCTTTATTTTTCAATGTTTACTTGAATGTGATACTACCACTTTAAAGTTTAGACTACCCTAATTGCTAATTTTAGTCTAATTTTCTTGCATATGTATAGGTGGAACAAGTACCATAATGTTCTGTTTTTAATATTGATTTTAGTTAAAATTGTTTGCATGCCTTTGACTGGGTTCTGATATTGTCAATTCGTATTTCCTTTGTGGTGGTTAATGACCTTCCTTCCTTCCTTCCTTCCTTCCTTCCTTCCTTCCTTCCTTCCTTCCTTCCTTCCTTCCTTCCTTCCTTCCTTCCTCCCTCCCTCCCTCCCTCCCTCCCTCCCTCCCTCCCTCTCTTTCATTTTACCGTTGTCAATAGCTTGGCTTCATGATAGGAGTAAAAATCATTAAAAAACAAAAACCCTTTTTGTCATTTCCAAATAGCCTTTTAGTGCATGCTTAGTTTTTCAAGTATTTATGGTTGCCGTGGTGGATTTGGCCAATCCCCAATTTAGCCTCATTTATTCAAAGAAAAATTGGTGAGGATTCCCTCCCCCCAATTCCAAACTAAGTATTGAGCTTCAGCCACTCAGATTTTATTATTTCGTAAGGATGTTTCCGAAACCATGCAACTTCCAGGAATATTTTTTGAAATGGAGCAAATTTCAAAGGTTAATGATTTGTATTGTGTCAGATTCTACAGTAAAATCACAATAAAAGTTCTACAGAGGAATTATTGAATCTGTCATTTGTACCTCAATAACTGTCTGCTTTGTAACAGCAACCAAACAGGACAGGTACAGACTTCAACTGATAGTTAGAACTGCAGAAAAAACAATCTCAAGCAGCCTGCCTTCCATTGAGGATCTGTATACTGCACGATCCAGAAAGACGGCTGAGAAAATATCTACAGACCCCCTCACATCCTGGACATAATCTGTTTCAACTGATCCCCCTCAGGATATTGCTATACGGCATTGCATGCCAAAACAACTAGACACAAAGATAGATTCCCCACCCCCACCATGCCTTCACTCTGCTATACACTTAATTCCCACAGCAAAGTCTCATTTCTGATCTTTTCTGATCTTTCCTACTATCTTCTCCTATTGGTTTCTTGTGATTTATCAATTGTTGTTTGTAACTTATGATTAATGACTGTAAGTATGATTTATGATCTATTACTTGCTGTTTTATGTACACTGCGAGCTTATGCACTGGAGACTAATTCCTTGTGTGTCCGATCACGCTTGGCCAATAAAAAATTCTATTCTATTCTATTCTATTCTATTCTATTCTATTCTATTCTATTCTATTCTATTCTATTCTATTCTATTCTATTCTATTCTATTCTATTCTACCCTACCCTACCCTACCCTACCCTACCCTACCCTACCCTACTCCATTCCATTTATTTAATGTTATGGATTCTTTTAATTTGTATAGGTAGATGGGCTTGGAAGCGTCCACAGATCTCCTAAGTCATCTTCACAAGCCCTCTCTTTTACATCTTGATACTGTCTGGAAAAACCCTCCAGAAAAGGATCCCTGACTTGTACTGTAGCCCCCAAATGAACTTTTTTTTTAAAGGTCCCAACAATTAAGAGAGAGATTTTAATAGCATGGCATTCAAAGGTGCAGGGTTATTAAAAAATAGAATATTATTGGAAGCTGATCCAGGAAAGCTCCAGTTCCTCAGGAGTGACCCCTAGAGGGGGAGACAAGTATCACACAACCCTGTAGACAGCACATGTAGGGACTTTACTCAGTCAGCTCTTGCTGCTGAGATTGTGTGTGTGCCATGTTTTTCCCCTGCTGTGCTACAGATCAGGATGGTTGCACAGCTGCAAGCAAAAAACAAACAAAAAAAGGGCTTCTTTCCAATAGCCTTCCAATCAACGCTTGTCAGAATCCTTACTTTAGAAGGATTTACCTTCTTTCAGATCAACACTTTACCTCTTCTTTCAGATCAGCAATCATGTTTAGATGTTGTGGTTGAATTCTGTGGCATCTGGGATGATTGCTTTAAATGTTCGCAGAATTAGAATTTATCTGTGGTGATCGTTTTTTTTTTACAGGATTATTGACCAAGAAATCTGAGTTGAACACTTTTTGAATAAGCCAAAGAGAAACAATACTATTTCCCTCTCTCTTTAGGACTGTCTACATAGTTCTGTGACCATCACTTGCCCTGTTACAATGAAGAGCATTAAGCAGACCTTGAAAATGAGGAACACCGGTGAATCTGGGATTAGCTCAAGCTGCCTGCCAGGTAAATTATTCATTTATTTATTAGGCCAGTTTATATCACTCAAGCTTCTTTCTGTCCAGTGGTGGGTTTCAAAATTTTTTACTACCAGTTCTGTGGGTGAGGCTTGATGAGTGTGGCATGGCTTGGTGGGCATGGCAGGGGAAGGATACTGTAAAATCTCCATTCCCCCCCCCCACTCCAGCAGAAGGATACTGCAAAATCCCCATTTCCTCCTGATCAGCTGGGAGGCAGAGAATAGACGTGGGCGGGGCCAATCAGAGGTGGTATTTACCAGTTCTCCAAACTACTCAAAATTTCCACTACCGGCTCTCCAGAACTGGTTAGAACCTGCTGAAACTCATCTCTGTTTCTGTCTGATTTTTTTGTCTGTGTATGCCTTTCAGACAATTTTTCACTCTGATAGCTGCTTGGACAAGTCCCTAGTTTTTCTTGGCAAGGCTTTTTAGAAGTGGTCTGCCATTGTCTTCTTCCCAGGGCCTATAAAGCATTAAAACTTCCAGTTTCTAATGCGATGCCTTAAGCACTACATCAAACTGGTTGTTTCCCTTTCATAAATACATAGCTGGAATAAGGTCCTTATTCTATCAAGGAAATATTACAAAAGTAGGCATCAAATAATTAGAGAAGCCTGAAATAGTGTTTTTTAAAAAATAAAAAAAATAGGTAAGTTTATTGGTGGATTCCTCAGACCCTGTTACTGAGTTATAGAGCTGTGGTGGCCTAGTGGTTAGAATGCAGTATTGCAAGCTAACTGTGTCCACTCCCAGAAGTTCGATCCTAACCAGCTCAAGGTTGACTCAGTCTTCTATCCTTCCGAGGTCGGTAAAATGAGGACCCAGATTATTGGGGGCAATATGCTGACTCTAAACCATTTAGAGGGCTGTAAAGCACTGTGAAGCGGTATATAAGTCTAAGTGCTATTGCTATTATTTCTGTTAATTCTTCCCCACTCAATTGTTTCTTGGCTGCAAAACTAATTGTATTCTACTTCATATACTAACTGACCAGCTATTAATCAAAGGAAGATTGAGCCCAAACAATGCTCTATTGCAGTGATGCCTAACCTTTTTTCCCTCGGGTGCCAAAAGCGTGCACGCACACGCTATCGCACGCATGTGCCCACACCCATAATGCAATGCCCCTCCTGCATGACCCGCCCCTCTGCACATGCGCACAATCCCCCATGCGCACGCGACACCCGCATATGTGCACGCGACCCCCCCCTTTTGGCCTCACATCCCAAAACAGCACTGGGGGTGAAAGCCTTTGCCTCCCAAAACTGCTGGGGGGGAGGGAAAAAAGCCTGGGAAGGCACAGGCAGCAGAAAGTGAAGAGAAAGGTAGATCTCCCCACGCATGCCGCTTGTAGGGTAGACCCGAAAATCAGCTGGCCGTCGGGAAGCGATTGCGCATGCGCAGTGGAGCTGAGCTAGGCGACGGCTCGCATGCCCGCAGAGAGGGCTCCGCGTGCCACCTGTGGCATGCATGCCATAGGTTCGCCATTACGGCTCTATTGCCTTGGTAATTTTAAAAATAATTTTAAAAAATAACAGCATTTGAATTTCTTTAAAGAAAAGACACTAAATTGCAGCTACTCTTAATATACTGTGGGATAGGAACCAAGGGGATATTTTCCATGACAATTCATTTCCGAATAGGCTTTCTTCTTCAGATTTATCAGAGAAATAGTACGTTTAGCATAGAGATACATTCATTCATTTATCTATACATACAGAAATGGCAGAATTGACTGAAAAACAAGGAACATCATAGAAAAAGGCAGGGGCAAACCACATGCATGTGGTTTTCCAAGAAAACGGATTACACCCATGCAGTCAACAGCAGTTGTGTTTGTCTTTGAGGCATTTCCTTCCTATACAGGTAGTCCTCGACTTACAACTGTTTGTGTCAACATCCTGCTTGAGTATCCAAATAAAAGTCCAAGATCATATCTTTACTCAAAAGCTTACTGTTTATTGAATACATAGCGTGGTAACGGCAAGGTAAAACTAACTCTGAATTTCTCAGGCAACAGTTCACAGTATTAACAGTTCATAGTATGAAGTTCCCAGCCCAACCCCCAGGCTTCCACATAGGCCATGTAAATACTCTAAGTTCTCTTTGTTATGGGAACTGTCTGCCTTCTTCTTCACACCTGTTGATATATCCTTGAAAAGTTTCCAGACTCTCACAAGTTTCAGTGGACTTGTAGAAGTTTCATTTCTCCAACCAACCCATTCGTAATCAACACCTGCCCCCCTACTCTAATGACAAGTTGAGATGAAGAGGCACGTAGCTGTCAATATTTCACTCTTGACGGTTTTAGTGATGATTCAAAGTTGCAATGGCACTGAAAAAATGGACTTATGGCTGTTTTTCAGTTACGACTTTTGCAGCATCCCCATGATCATGTGATCAAAATTCAGATGATTGGCAACTGGTTCATATTTATGATGGTACAGTAGCTATGTCCCAAGGCCCTGTGATCACCTTTTGTGACCGTCTGATAAAGTCAATGGGGAAGTCAAATTCACTTAACAACAGGATTACTAATTTATCAACCGCAGTGATTCACTTAACAACTGTGGCAAGAAAGGTCGCAAAAATGGAGCAAAACTCACTTGACAAATGTCTCACTTGACAACAGAAAATTTGGGCTCAATTGTGTGGTCGTAAGTCGAGGACTACCTATATAGAGCTTCGGGATCATTTGCAGAGGAAAAGGAATCAACTGGGCCGATATTAAAAATATTCCATTTTTGGCTTGACATTGTAGAAACGGGGAGCAGCGCGAATTCAACCACCTCCTTGCAACGGAAGAATTCAGAAAGCAGAACGTGTCGAGCTGTGTATGATTACCATGCAGAAAGAGAGGACGAGCTTTGCTTAAGTAAAGGTAACATTTACTCATCCTAATCTCAATAGAATTTAGGTGGGGGGAAGAGAGTTGGAAATCAATACAATGCTAATCCCTTTCGACTATTGTAATGGAAAATCAATGGGTGCCATCCCATACATTTTTTTTAATGAAGAGGACCCATTAACATGTAATAGAACTATTTGGGGTCCTCTGGCATGGTTGGCCAGATTCAACTTATCATAGTTGATTTGTTATTCAGAGCTTTTTTCTCTTTGTGAGGCTCTTCAGTATTCCTACTGGGCAGTATTCTCAAGGCAGCTGCCCGTGTTTTTAATTCCCCTTATTGGATGCTAAAAATGAAAGTGGAGAAAGACTTGAAGAGGTAACCAAGTCTGCCCAGTACTCGTCTGCCTAAAATTCTGAAAGTTTGTGTCATTTCAGAACGTTGTTCTGTCTAGGCCCCTGGATAATTGTTTCAGAATGTAACAAGAGAAAGATATGCGATTAGAATTACTTTGATGAGAAAACTCAGGGTAGGAGCTAATCATGCAAATACCGTGTTTCTCCAAAAAGAAGGTTGGGTCTTATTTTCATTTAAGCCCTGAAAAAAACGGCTAGGCCTCCTTTTTGGAGGGTTCTAATTATTGACTCAAGTCGCAGGGGTGGCACCGACAGCCCTGCCCAGCAGGAGCCACTGTTGGCCCACTTCTGCAGCCGCTTGACGCCATTCACATGCATCGCCCTGGCTTGTTTTGCTTTCAGATGCCTGCCGGAAGGCATCTGCAGCTGATAACAGAGCTCCGGATTGATCCAGAGCTCTGTTATCGGCTGCAGTGCCTTCCGGCAGGCATCTGAAAGCAATACGGAGGCCAGGGCGACATGTGCAAGTGATGGCTAGCGGCCGCAGAAGGCAAGGCAGGTGTCAGGGTGTGCGAGGCCTGGTAAGTAGGGCAGCTCCACCCCCAAATCCCCACACTAGCTTATTTTTTACCTGTGTGCCTCGCCCCACTCCCTGCATCCTGGGGTGGGCAGGGTCTTAATTAGGGCTAATTTTGTGGGTGGGGCTTAATTTGATCGCATGCGCTCAAAAACGTGATACAGCTTCTTTTCAAGGTGGGTCACCTTTTTGGAGAAACACAGTATATATTTTTTAACGAAACTAATCTGGTAAAGGTTTCAATCCTGCCTAAGTGTACCTGTGTGCCTCAAATAATAGTAATTATCTCAATAATAAATGGACTGAGAAAATACAGGTTTAAAACAGCTGTCCTAAGATGGCCAAATTAAAACTCAAGAGAAAAACATTGTGGCTTCCTTATTATAATTACATGGAATATTTAAATATTATATAATCACCACTACTTGAATATTTTTGCGGATGTTCATTAATCAAACAGCTTGGAGAAAAAAAAAAAAGATAGAAATCTATGCATAAAGAAACCTGCTAGGGATTTAAGAAACTTGAGCTGATGTTGCAAAAGGACCGGCCTACAACTAAAGGCTATTAAAAGCAACAGCCTGTATCTTGGGATAGAGCTTTAGAAATCAAGCTTGTTATAAATTGGTTCAGAGATGTGGCTCCTGATTAAGTTAAGCAAAAGTGTGGTTGCTATGATCCAGAGGAATGGAATGAACTTCATTCAGAATTTGAAGAGAGCATCACTTTTCGTAACCCAGCTTTAGCTCTGGAAGTTGTCACTCTTGATTCTTCTTCCTACCTACATGCAAGATGCACTTAAGAGTAGGTGCCTTGTGTGAAAGCCTGTAGAGTAGGGGTGTCAAACTCAATTTCATTGAGGGCTGCATCAGGGCTGTGGTTGACTTCGGGGGGCGGGGGGTTGGGTGGTGTGGCCAGCTTGATGCCACTCACTGGGTGTGGCTGACTGGGTGGGCGTAGCCAGCATGACATCACTCTGCAAATTGCTGGCATGTTTCCTCTTTGCACTGGGTAGACCAGGCCGAAGCCACCCTGGCCCAATGTCTCCTCTTTGCACTGGGTAGACCGGGCCGAAGCTACCCTGACCCAGTGTCTCCTCTTTGCACTGGGTAGACCGGGCCGAAGCCACCCTGGCCCAATGTCTCCTCTTTGCACTGGGTAGACCGGGCCGAAGCCATCCTGGCCCAATGTCTCCTCTTTGCACTGGGTAGACCGGGCCGAAGCCACCCTGGCCCAATGTCTCCTCTTTGCACTGGGTAGACCGGGCCGAAGCCATCCTGGCCCAATGTCTCCTCTTTGCACTGGGTAGACCGGGCCGAAGCTACCCTGACCCAGTGTCTCCTCTTTGCACTGGGTAGACCGGGCCGAAGCCACCCTGGCCCAATGTCTCCTCTTTGCACTGGGTAGACCGAGCCGAAGCCACCCTGGCCCAATGTCTCCTCTTTGCACTGGGTAGACCGGGCCAAATGTCTCCGCTTTGCACTGGGGTAGACCGGACTGAAGCCATCCTGGCCCAATGTCTCCTCTTTGAACTGGGGTAGACCAGGCCGAAGCCATCCTGGCCCAATGTCTCCTCTTTGCACTGGGTAGTCCAGGCCGAAGCCATGCCGGCCCGACGTTTCTTCTTTGCATTGGGTAGACCAGGCCGAAGCGATGCGAGTAGACCAGGACAGCCACATTGCAGGCCGAATCCGGCCCATGGGCCTTGTGTTTGATACCCCTGCTGAAGGGCTTCTATACATCTGTCTTGCATTGGTAGGTAGATATTGTCCCATGCGTTCGATTAAATGACACAACATAATTAAGTCAATATTAACTTGCTTGTATTATCCTTTCAGGCGATGTAATTGTAATTCATCACAAAGACAAGAGTGGCTGGTGGTACGGTTCTAGAAAGGGGGAAAGAGGCAATTTTCCTGCTACATATGTGGAAGAAGTCACTCTGTTGACCGACAGGAGAGACGAAGAACCTTCTCTTTAAAACAAAAGGAAAAATAATCAGCCCAACATGGATAACAAATCCAACAGACATGTTTCTATGCTCGGAACAGAAGCCAAAGAATAATCTTCTTTATTTATAAGAAGCTCTGAAACAGATATTTGGTGAATTAGCATTGGAACAAAACAATTAGAGACAACTTCCATTGAATCCCTTTTAAATGATACTAACTCTTAAATTATTACGTTAACCAGTCATTTAATGAATTGTTGGGAGATCTTTGCGATACAATGAAAGGGAAGCTGACATTTATTTCTGAAATAGAAGAGGAAGTCAATTTACCATAGATCATTCATAAATGGAATTGGCACCACGTAATCAAATTCTACACAATGTTCCCCCCCCCCCCCCCCAGACTCATAAGACTTTAGAAGGACATGAAGATAATAGCATTCCCTATGGCAAGGCTGAGCAAACCAGAAATTTGTTCTGCCAGAAGATACAAGACTTCCAATTTTCAAATATATCCCCTTGAGGGGATCCTAAGATTATTGTTTTGTTGCATAGTGAGGTAGGACAATCATCCAATAGATGACTGGTTACTATTTCCTAATTCTATTAAGTTATAGTTAGATATGTTACATTTGAAACCTATTCTTCTTTCAAGAGTTATGTGCAGCACACCTGGTTTTCAACCTAGGCCTATTTTGTTCTCACAACCACCATCTAAGCCCAGGTTACATTAAAAAAAAAAAACAAAAAAAAAAAAACACCTCAAAATAAGAACGAAGATCTGGAGCTAAGTTTTCACAGTCATTGTCCAAGGCCCTCAAGTTGTTCCAAGACTTTTATTCTTCCCAAGTATGAAGTGACAAAACATGTAGGGCAGATTTAGAGAATAAGCAGTGCTTTATTTGTAGGTCAACGCAATGAAGGCTTTTCTAACATTGGCAATAAACGCAGAGAAATTGTTGGTTTCTCTCACTTTCCGCTGCAGTTCTTCTGTGCAGTCCAAGGGAGGAGAACAAGAGACCACTAGGAAAAAGCAGTGAATTATGTTCTTTTAAAAAATTGAAAATGAGACATCCTAACATGCAGTGGTGAAATCTTCCCTAGTTTGCTGCCCGCGCATGCATGGTGCTCACACATGCGCACCAAATCATGTTGTGG
This sequence comes from Pantherophis guttatus, assembly GCF_059756535.1. Classification (NCBI taxonomy): domain Eukaryota; kingdom Metazoa; phylum Chordata; class Lepidosauria; order Squamata; family Colubridae; genus Pantherophis; species Pantherophis guttatus. Next base: position 151,737,555 of record NC_142063.1, read on the forward strand.
ACACATGCACAATACACACCAAATGCGCACTTTGCGTGGAAAAAGGAGGCTTGGGAAGGTAAGTAGATTTTAAATCGCGTGGCACAGCTGATCGTTGGAAATACCAGTTCAGAGGAACCGGGAGCTTTTTTTAACTTATCAGTTCACCTGAACTGGTAGTTTATATCACTACAGGTTTGCCCGAACCGATGCGAACCAGTAGCATTTCACCATTGCTAACATGATATATTTCATTTGGACACACAAAAGTCAGAAAGGGACATAGCAAAGAATATCCTGCGTTCACTTCTCATAATTTTCTCTCTCAACATAAGGCCAGGAAACACATCTGTGGGCAGTTGGATGCTGGCTTCATGTTATCAGCTATCTCTTATACTGTAAGTGATTGTGAAAGCTTTAAATCTTCTTGATGGCTTTTATTAAAATATATATATTACTTTATTTTGGGTTTGTTTTACTATAAACTGTTTGGGAATTTTTAATAAACGAGTCAATACATTCTAAGAAGACTGAGCTATCTTTTACATTACTTCTCCCAGCTGCTAGATAAGTGGCCATTAATAGCAATAGCACTTAGACTTATATACCGCTCACAGCCCTCTCTAAGCAGTTTTACAAAGTCAGCCTATTGCCCCCAACAATCTGGATCCTCATTTTACCCACCTCGGAAGGATGGAGAACTGAGTCAACCTTGAGCCTGGTAAGATTCGATCTGCCAAATTTCAGGCAGCTGGCAGTCAGCAGAAGCAGCCTGCAGTACTGCATTCTAACCACTGCACCACCTCGGCTCTTTGCAAAGCAGAAGAGAATGGATAGCTACAAGAACGACCATGCAAATCATTCAGAGAAGTTCTCGGATGGTGACTGTCCTTCAGAAGAGGACTTCTTTTCTATTCACCCCTCTGGAGGGGCCCTTGAAGTAGCCACCCTAGAAGATCCTAAGGATGCCATCACCTTGATGCTTTGCTGGCAGCATTGCCCCATTCAGCACACCCTTTCCCATCATCATCTTCTCTTAACGACCCCATAATCCCTTGCAGGGTGGAGTCCTGGCAACTGAATGGAGCGGAGTGTTTACTGGCCGGATGCTCTTCCTGTCGCCAATGCGGAGTTTTATTCAGCAAATACATTCTCCGTGCAGCACACCATTTTCCATGACTCACATAATCCCAGTGCCTCTGCACTATTGTACGGGATGGTCCTTGTTTTACGACCGTTCATTCAATTGACTATTGTTGTTGTTTTTTAATTTGATTTATATGCCGCCCTTCTCCGGAGACTCAGGGTGGCTTACAATGCGTTAAGCAATAGCCTTCATACTTTTGTATATTTATACAAAGTCAGCTTATTGCCCCCACAAACTGGGTCCTCAATTTACCCACCTTAGAAAGGATGGAAGGCTGAGACGACCTGTTTGAAATAACAACTACCACTGCTCAAGGTTAGGGCCATTGCAGTGCCCCCAGTCATGTGATTGCAATCTGGGCTCTTTGTGGACCCGTTCACACATACGATGGATTGCCAAGCCCTCCACGATCACGTGATTGCCATTTGCAACCTTCCCTGCTGGCTTCTTCAGAAAGTCAACAGGGAAGCTTGCAGGGAAACTTCATTTCTCTACGCAGCGTGCTGCCTCCCTTTCCCTACCCCATGCTAGAGAGGCTTTCTTTCTAGCCTGGGGAAGGCAGGGCAGGAATGTGCTGTGCTGAGGGCGGAACAAAGCCGGAACAGCTTTGCTCCTCTGCACAGTGCCCCGCTACTCCCTCCCCACTCTCAGCCAGAGAGAAAGAGAAAGAAAGTCTAATGCATGGCGAGGAGGGGAGCCAGGGTGCTGGACCAGGGAAAGAAAGCACAGATCATTTGAGATCCAAGCCCTTTTTTTCTCTGGCTTAATGCACTGTTTCTGTGCAACAGAGAGGGTCTGCCTGACCTCTTTTGGCAGGCATCTTTTTTGTTCCATTTGTTTAATGACCTAGAACAGTGATAGCAAACGTTTTTGGCACCAAGTACCCATACCAGAACATGTGCATATATGCGTGCACATCGGAGCACATGCATGCATCGGCCACCTGGTCTTTGGATTTCCAACGCACACATATGTGCTGACCAGCTGGTCTTTGGGTTTCCGCACTCCGGCACACATGAAGACCAGCTGACATGCCGGAAACCACAAGAGCAGCTGGCGATGGCGTGCATGCCCAGAGAGGGCTCTGCATGCCACCTCTGGCACGTGTGCCATAGGTTCACCATCACGAACCTAGAACAACCACGCCTGGGAGGGCAGGAACAGTAGCCACTGAGCAAGGTGATCGCATGGGTGTCTCACTTAACGACTACAATGACTTATGACTGTAATGGGCAGGATCCATTACGGTCGTTACTCCGGGACTACCTGTAAAACCCAACTGCCGCTTCAGTTGGTAAAAAAATGAGGAGCAAACCTTCAAAGCCACACAGGTCTTCTTCAAGCAGGAACGAGATAAGAAATCAGGACAGATCTCACGAAAAGCTGCCAAAACAAAAGTCTGAAATTTTTTAAGCCACTGTGGCACAGTGGTTAGAGTGCAGATTTGCAGGCTACTTCTGCTGGCTGCCTGCAATTTGGCAGTTCAAATCTCACCAGGCTCAAGGTTGACTCAGCCTTTCATCCTTCCGAGATGGGTAAAATGAGGACCCAGATTGTTGGGGGCAATAGGCTGACTCTGTAAAGCGCCTAGAGGGCTGTAAAGCACTGTAAAGCACTATAAGTCTAGGTGCTATTGCTAAGCCCAGCCTTCATTGGAGAGAAAGCAGGGAAGTTTTGGAACATGGGACATAATATAACCTGACCTACAGACTAGTAAATTGTTACTAGTCCTTAGGGGGGAAAAAAGCATGGAAAAAACCAGAAGTTACCAAGAGAAATATATAAAAATGGATGGAAAATCTGAACTACAACCGTAAAATAATCATTTCAATACTGAAGGCTTTTTTTAAGTCGAATGCAAAAGTGATGAGAACAAACAGGTGTGAGCTTATTTTGATATAAAGGAAATAGGAAAATAAGACATGGTTGTGTACATACCTTCATAAGCTCCCTCTTCATTTATGGAAAGAGTAAGTATGTATGGTTTTTGGAAATCTTTATGATCAATGCAGCGGAATACAAATTGCAAATGCTTATCTAGATGCAGAAATAAGGATGCATTAAATATCAGGTATGCCAGATAAAAATTTATATATTTCAGTTGTACTGCCATTTTATAAAGTCTTAGATTCTTTTATTCTCACATTTTAAGAAATTACTAGCAATGAGTGTCTAAACAGTGCAGCGAATGGTGTGGAAAATGGCAAACTGTTTCCCCGGGAAGCTTTGACCAATCACGACTCCTGGTTTATTTGCAGAGACTTATTTCTACTTGGAGAAAAGCTCCCCTGGATCCAAATAATCATTTACAAAGGATCAGTAGGAACACACATAATGCATGATTGGGCTATTGTGCGCTGAAGGTTTTTTTTTTTTTTTTAAAACAAACCCTAACCCTGAATAATCTTGGGACCAAAATAGTAACGCTTTAACTGCAGTTTTCAGAAATTCCCTTTAAAGAAGAACAGATGGGTTCGACATGTTTGCTCTTTTCTCTGTGTGTGCATACAGAAATAAATGGATGCTAACTGATTGCCTTTAATGAAGGACAGGCAACCCAAAGCCCACATATGGCCGCTATCCCTTTGGAAACCATTTTCTTAAGGCCATTTTGTAAGATTTTAAGGATGGAAATGTGAACTGCCTGTCTTTCCCGGGGTTTCCGACTCCCGTGTCTGTTCTTTAGAGCAAGGGGAGAAAAAGCCATTTGAAGGGATACAACAGAAGGGAAGCCTTGATAGCACAGTGGTTTAAAGCACCCTGTTATTACCACAGCTGCCTACAATTACTGCTGGTTCGAATCTCTCCAAGGCTCAAGGTTGACTCAGCCTTCCATCCTTTCTAAGGTAGGCAAATTGAGGACCCAGTTTGTGGGGGCAATAAGCTGACTTTGTATAAATATACAAAAGGATGAAGGCTATTGCTTAACGCATTGTAAACCGCCCTGAGTCTCTGGAGAAGGGCGGCATATAAATCAAATAAAAAAAAAAAAGTTGGGTATTTAGGAAGCTGTAACAGACATAGACACTTGCATGTGCTTTCCAGTCCTTTTAGAGGATAGGCAGAAGATAGATGAGCATCCCATTCCAATAAGTCTCTTGATAATACAGTTGAAGGTTTTATCAGCAATAAAAGCCCTGGCCAAAAGCTTGAGGGCAAAGCTAGGATGTATAACTGTCACACAAAATAGCTAATATAAGTGTGACTGGACTCCCAAGCTCAGTTCTAATACTGAAAACCATTTTTTTTCAACGAGGGTATGCTCAGAGGGACTCTTGATTCCTGGGAAATATTTTATTCCCTATGAAATCATCTGGTGTGGGATTAATTTTTTAGACTCCATGGTTCTGATAATAGTAAATAGCAGGGTGGATTTGATTTAAACCAAGTCGATTTAATTCACGATTTAAATCATGATTTAAATCACTTGTAAAAAGGCTTGATTTAAATCAACTCGATTGAAATCAGAATTTTTAAAGAGCAACTGTCATCTCTGACCTGCTGTTGACTCACCGACAGTCTCAATATTGCAGAATATACAGCCTCCTGCTACAGAACTAAGCTCCAGTTCATGCTGAATAAACTAAATTATTAACGTATCTTAAATAGAAAACTATCTTTAGATAGATTTTTTACTCCAAAAGCATTTTATTAAAATAAATTTGATAAAAAAAAATAGATAAAAAAATCCGATTTTTTTTAAAATCATCGATTTTTATCCACCCTGGTAAATAGCACTTTTAAAAACTTAAGACATTACGAAGGTTCTTACTGGAGTTCAGGCAGATCAGAGCTCAGTAAGGACATGGTGCTGAATATTTGTTCACAGGCTTGCAAAACCTTTTGTTACACAAAAACCCTTGTGAGGAAAAATAACTCAGACCACTTAGCACACAGAAGGTTCCACTCACTCGTGAAAAGCATTATCCTTAGGGGTATTGTAGGAAGAGAACCGTGTTAAGTCTGTGAGGCAAAAACGTAAGGAATCTGGTAGCAGCTTTTTCAGCTACCAGCTTTTTCAGGAGCCGTGGTGGTGCAGTGATTAGAATGCAATATTGCAGGCTAATTCTGTTAACTGCCAACTGCCAGCAATTTGAGTCTCACCGGCTCAAGGTTGACTCAGCCTTCCATCCTTCCGAGGTGGGTAAAATGAGGACCCGGATTGTTGGGAGCAATACGTTGACTCTGTAAACAGCTCAGGGAGAGCTGTAAAGCACTGTGAAGCGGTATATAAGTTTAAGTGCTCATGCTATTGGTACCCAATTTTATGGAAAGGGAAATTTTCAAGATATGCAAAAGGTATTGTTTTGGAGATGAAGTATTCCCTTTAATTATGCTCATGTCTTAGAGATCCTTCCGTTTTCCATAAACCAAAGGACAGAACTGGCATTTCTGATAGTCACACGGCTTCATAGTGTTTTCAATACGGTGTTGCTTGGAGCCCTATGGCTCCCTATGCAAATGGTGCCACCTGCATAGCCTGAATTATTACGGTAATTAATTGGAAATCACATGCTAACTGGGATTGAAGCAATGAGTGGGGCAAAACCTGAAGTGGACAACGATCCCTACTCTGCTTGTCCCCCATTTTTAACAGACCTCTTCCTCTTTCATTCATTTCCTGAAATGGTCAAGCAATAGGATGAAGACAAGGGTTACTGGAGGGCTGAGCTGGCCTTTAACAGAGAGCTTTTAAAATGAGGCTGAGCAGGCAGTGATGCGCTGCACAGACAAGAGATCGTTGAATGCAAGAATATTTCCCCCTGCAGAAACCTTTGGCAACATTGCAAATCTGCATGGAAAAATGGCGCACCTTTTCGGCACCAAGTGCCCAAACCGGAATGCATGTGCATGTGTGTGTGTGCGGGCGCCGGAAACCCGAAGACCAGCTGGCCGGCATGTGCATGCCTATTCTTTGGCCATTTTTGGGGCCATTTTCAGCCGGTTTTGGCCCGAAAATGGCCCAAAACTGGCCTGAAAAGGACCTGGTTTTGGGCCATTTTCAGGCCGTTTTCTGGCGCTCCGACATCTGCGAAGACCAGCTGGCTGGCATGCATGTGCGTGCTGGAAACCAGAAGAGCAGCTGGCGGCAGCCTGTGTGTCCACAGAGAGGGCTCTGCGTGCCACCTCTGACACACGTGCCACAGGTTCGCCATCACGGTTAGCATAGCAGTAATAATCGTCAGCTTTGTAGGAGAAAAGTAAATGAATGGATTTTGCTATAAAATGTAACGTCAGCCATTCTGAAGTAGAAATGCAAGCGTCAATCTTACCGCATGTTTTTCGTATTTCTAACCCAAGCCTCTCTTTGAATAATTTTTCAGCCTTAAGAAGTCTTTCCTCCGTTTCTTCTGCTTTTTTATGCTTTGCTAGAATTTAAAAGAGAAACAAAGCTTCAAAATCTCTGCTAAGCTTAGGCCCAGGTTCATTTTTTTTAAGTAAACTGATAAGTTTATGAAATCAAGCATCTGTTTTTTCAGCATTAGTACCTGACTTTTTCAAGACAATAACCATTTATTTTAAAATATCATCCAATTTATCATTTGCTGTTCCTTTAGTGGGCTATCTAGGTTAGATTGCATTTGTGTGAACTCCCTGTAATTCTGGGATCATGTAATGCTCTTTAAGTTTCTGAGTTTTGGGGGAAAGAAACATCACAATAGACACTCAGTTCACTGCTGGAAGAACAAATCCAATCGAACATGGATAATAACCTTTATTAGGATTTATGTCAGTCCTAGAGGAGATCAACCCTGACTGCTCTTTAGAAGGCCAGATCCTGAAGATGAAACTCAAATATTGGCCACTTAATGAGAAGGAAAGACTCACTGGAGAAGAGCCTAATGCTGGGAAAGATTGAGGGCAAAAGAAGAACGGGACGACAGAGAACGAGGTGGCTGGATGGAGTCACTGAAGCAGTTGGCATGAGCTTAAATGGACTCCAGAGGATGGTAGAGGACAGGAAGGCCTTGAGGAACGTTGTCCATGGGGTTGCGATGGGTCGGACATGACTTTGCAACTAACAACAACAAGGATTTATTTGGTAGCAGTAAGAGCAACAAAGCAGACTCCCTTCTCTGTTCTTTATTGCATCTACAAATAGAAACTGGTAGCCCTGTTTCTGGTAATCAGATCCCTCCCCTGGGAGGGGATGGAGAAGCCCTTGCAGGGTTACTAAGAGGCTACTTTGTGGGACGAAGTTGCTCAGATCTACTGTACTGCTGGACAGGTTCTACGAAAGGGACAGATATCTGGGATGAGTTTGGGATGAATTTCAGACCCAGTTAGCTCTGAGGAACTGGACAAGGTCTTCGGAGCTACGAGTTCTACTACCTGCGATTCAGACTTGTTTCCTTCCTAGTTGGTCAAGGCCAGCTAGGAGATGGCTTATAGTTGGGTCCAAGTGGGGGTTGAATGCTTCTTTATAGGATAGGGTTTTTTTGGAAGGTGACAGTGGTCTGTTCCCTCTGTTTAAGACACTGTCCTGGGACCCAACATTACTGGGCAATTTTCATCCAGTTTCCAACCTTTTCTTTTTAAGGGACAATTGTGGAATAAGTGGTAGGTGCATAACTTCTGTAGACTCTGGAAAAGGCAAATTATCTAGACCTTTCCAATCAGGAGTCAGACCAGGTAGTGATTGTGCTCGTGGATAACCTTGATGCATCTATCCTGGTCCTTCTAGTTCTGGGGTATCAAACTTGATTTTGTTTGAGGGCTGCATCAGGGTTGTGTTTGACCTTGGGGGACCAGGGTGGGCATGGCCAGCTTGACATCACTCGTCGGGGAGCCTGTGGTGGCACGAGCACTCTGCCACTGAAAATGGGCTCCCGAGCTCCATTTTTGGCTGCGACGGCTTCCTGCAATCCTCTGCCATTGAAAACGGAGCTCAGGAGGGCCACCTGCTTTATTGGCAAAGGCCCAGTGGGCCGGTCCTTTGCTGTTTCCAGGATGGCCTCGCGGACCAGATCTAAGCACCCCGCAGGCCTGATTCATCCCCAGGGCCTTGAGTTTGACACCCCTATTCTAGATCTTTTGCTGGCTTTCAGTACCCTTGGCCATCGTATCCTTCTGGACCAGCTTCAGGGGCTGGGATGAAGGCCCTGTCTCCTTTCTCCAGTGTTAGTTTCAGCCAGCATTGATAGGGGAAAAGATCTAGCTTTTATGTGGGATGCCACAGAACTCATCTTTCTTCTCACTCCTACATCTGGGTGAGGTCATCAGTTGGCACAGAGTGAAATACCATTAATATGCTTATACCCAGCTGTAAGAGTCCGAATGAGAGAGAGAGACCAGGTTACAGCACAACCCCGGCAAGACTAAGGGGCTTGAGGTTTATGAGCTGCTGGATATGGTGGTTCTTCATCAAGTATCATTGAACATGTATGTTTACTTCCAACTGTACAGACTTAGCTTGGAAAGCCCATTAAGATTAAGGTATCTTCATCTAAGAGACGTGGTGGCGCAGTGGTTAGAATGCAGTACTGCAGGCTAACTCACTGTTCACTGCTAAGAGTTCGATCCTGACCAGCTCAAGATTGACTCAGCCTTCCATCCTTCCGAGGTCGGTAAAATGAATTGCTGGGGGCAAAAGGCTGACTCTGTAAACTGCTTATAGAGGGTTGAAAACCACTATGAAGCGGGTATATCGGTCTACATGCTATTGCTATCTAAAATCAAATATTTCACTTTTCATTTAAAACTGCAGGTAATTTTGCAAAGCAAGCTTTGTAAATGAGACGTGAATATAAAATACATACAAGGAAGAGAAATGAGGTAATTTTTGCCTGATTATTTTCTCCATGCTTTTACCCCTATTTGACTGTGCTCTTTGGAGCCATTTCATAGGGCTAAGTAAAGCATTCAAGAAGCACCAAATTAGCATACAGAGCAAGGATAAAAAAACCGCATAACTGAATTAACTTGTATTATTTATTTCACTATGGGGAGAAAAAATTTTCATGTGGGAAACCTAACATCATCATCTTCTTTTAAAGACCCTGTAATCCCTTGTGGGGTGGAGTCTTGGGCAACTGAATGGAGCTGAGTATTTACCGGCCGGATGCCCTTCCTGTCGCCAATGCGAAGATTGTTTCAGCAGATAAATTCTCATCATGCACACAGAGAGAAATATCTGCTCTACCTAGGATCAAACTCACAGCCTCCTGATTGTGAGGCAAGAGCTCCACCTCTAGGCCACCACACCACTCGTGGGAAACCTAAAATGGAGGTTCCAAATTGACTTTGTTGAAATGGAATGGCCAGCTCCAGCATCTCCCGAATCATTAGCACAGCTGCTTTTACATTGTGGGTGAGCCAGTTGATGTTTTTTAATTTTTATTTGGTGTGCGTTGGAAGAGGGGTAGTCTTATACGGTGAGTATAGCCCAAATCCTATATTTTAACAGGAAAAGTCGGGGGTCGTCTTATACGCCCAGTCGTCTTATACGCCGGAAAATATGGTATTCATGTTCCATTTCCCCAGTGCAACTTACATTTACTGTTTTGGATTAATTCTTCCTTCAGCTCTTGAATGCTGTTCATCAAGTCTGTCTTCTCCTTTTCCTCGTCCGTAATTTTAGAAAGAGCTGTTGAGATTTTAGCTTGCTTTTCTTCGATTGATTTATTCAACACACAGACTTCTGTAAGAAACAGAGAAAACTGGCTGCATATTTTTTTAAATGCAAAAGCTATTTACTTAGGTTTACCCCTCAGTAATTTGGGCAATATAGATTACTCAATAAAACATTTAAAAAGTTAAACATAATCTGTTGGAAAGATGCTGTGACATACACTGCATAAATATGATAAAATAAATATTTAAGGCTATTTTACTTGAGAATGTTTTCTGTTTATGTATTGCATGTGTTAGATATTAACTGCTATCCTTGCCACTAAATATTAAAAAATAAAATATAACATTAAATGCAACACCCACATAAAATATGAAGAAAACAAAACTGTTTTAGTAAACTACATAGCCTTGGATGACACCATAGCCTTCCATTCTTCCGAGGTCGGTAAAAATGAGGACCAGATTGTTGGGGGCAATATGCTGACTCTGTAAACCACTTAGAAAAGCACCCTGAAGCGATATATAAGTCTAAGTGCTATTGCTATATTTACAGTACAACACATTCTTATTAATATTTGGATGAGAAAGCACCAGGCAGAGGCAGGACTGCAAACTAGGCTGGGATGAAAAAGAAAATCCAGAAGAAAGCTATGGAAAGCAATTTCATACTATTATTGAGAAAACTACATATGTAGGCCCCAGAAGCCAAACCCAGGTCATGGAAGATTTTACATTTAGTCCCAATCCAACAGAAATACAAATTCCCATAAAACTGGCACCTTCATCATCTTAATATTATACAATGTATATTATCCAAACAGTTTGGTTCATGAACATTTGAGAGGAAAGGAACAGAAGAAGCATTACTGACAATGCAATGGTTATCCTGAAGTTCATAACTATACTTCTTTACAATTAAATATATGTTATTATTGTATAACACAACTGGAAGTTAGATCAAGGTTTGGCTTATCCGAACAGCATTCAGCAGTTTACTTTTATAGAAAAGGTGGCCCAGACATTATTTTTCAGGATAGCAGGGTGGATAAAAATCAATGATTTTTTTTAAAAAATCAGATTTTTTTAATTTAAATCGGATTTTTTTTATTTTTATCGAATTTATTTTAATAAAAAACTTTTGGGGTAAAAATCTATCGTAAGATAGTTTTCTATTTAAGATACATAAATAATTTAGTTTATTCAGCATGAAATGGAGCTTAGTTATGTAGCATGAGGCTGTATATTCTGCAACACTGGGACTATCGGTGAGTCAACAGTGGGTCAAAGGAGTAGCAGAGATGACAGTTGCTCTTTAAAAATTATAATTTAAATCAAGTTGATTTAAATCAAGCCTTTTTACTAGTGATTTAAATCATGATTTAAATTGTGATTTAAATCAACTTGATTTAAATCAAATCCAGCCTGCAGGATAGACATCAATACTGAATAAAATAATATATATTTTTCAGGGATTCTACTTTGTCTATTAGCTTCTGTAAAATGATTGTAAGCAAATGATTCATACTGTACCATTGGTGTACTCATGAAATTTGTTGATAATTTCATCCCCTTCTTTCAGTCTTTTAGACCATTTATCTATAATGTAAAAAACAAAATCAAAACTCAGCCAGAAACTATTGTTTTTATTTTATGTGATGTATTTTTATTTGTTTTACAGGTAGCCCTCGAGTTATGACCACAACTGAGCCCAAAATTTCCATTGCTAAGGAAGACAGTTGTTAAATGAATGTTGCCATTTTATGACCTTTCCTGCTGCAGTTGTTAAATGAATTGCTACAGTTGTTAAGTTACTAATATAGCTAAGTGAATGTAGCCTCTTCATTGACTTTGCTTGTCAGAAGATTGTAAAAAGTGATCACATGACCCTGGGATCCTGCAACCATCATAAATATATGGTGCCAATTGCCAAGTGTCCTAATTCCGAATCCAAATCAGGTAACCTTGGGGATGCGGCAATGGTCATAGGTGTGAAAAACAGTCATAAGTCACTTTTTTCAGTGCTGGTGACTAAATGGATGGTTATAAGTCAAGGACTACCTGTATTATAAGCTGCCTAGTGTCTTGCAAAAGTGAGATGTACATCTATATAAGGTAAATAATGATTGATACTAGGTTAAATCGTATACAAAGCAGTGAAAAGATATAAATTCACCCTCCTGAGAAAGGTGGGATATAAATCTAATCAGTAAAATCACCAACAAACTTCATATTCAGATGAAACTCTCCCCAATATATTGAGATGGAAAAAAAGGAAAATATCATATATAGTTTAGGTCAGGTATATCTAAGCCATGGCTCTCATGTGGTCCTGGACATCTAATAATGTGGTCCCACAAGATTTTATTTAAAATATTAAAAAAATAAAGGACACTTGTTATTTATATACATTAACTACATTGTGTATTTTATATGTGGCCCAAGAAAATTGCGCTTCACTCAATGTGGCCCAGGCAAGCCAAAAGGTTGGACAGGCCTGGTTTAGATACTTTAAATATCGTTCTTCTTTTCCATGGTCAGCCTACCCCAATTGATTACAAAGCTAGAAGGGGGAATGAAGAATATACTGAATGAAGAAAATAATAAAGCAGATATAATTTTACCTGAAAGACTGTTTATGGATTCATACCACGAGTCTCTTAGCCCCAAAACCTGATCAATAGGTCCATGGCAACAAATAGTTTTGAACTTTGTCCAAAATTCTTTGATGTCTTTTTCAAGCATTGCCAGCTCATCATTATCATCTTTCATCTCAGCCATCATTCTAAGAAGAAATAGCAAATAGCAAAAATGAAATAACTTCTTTAATTCCAGCTTAAGGACAGTTTTGCAATAGAATACCGCTGTTACTAGTCCACCAGGCTATTACATTTAAAAATACCAGGCATTCAAATCGTTTAAGGTGGAGACCCGAGTATTATTCTGCATAATGTTTATACACTAAACACCCTCCAACTTAAAACCTCCTGAAAATTTTGATCCTGAACCACAGAGACAGAAAACCAAGATTTATGCACACATCAAACATGAATTTTATGAAACGGGACAACCACCTAATTCTCTTTCAATAGGTAAACTTCCCTTTGCAAAAAGCCCTTGATAAAGCTTAGTAGCAAGAATTTCCCAAAATATTTTTTTTTAGCGTTTCTACTTTTGTCTCCCTAGAATTATCAAGCGAATTACCAATGTTGGTCTTCATTTAAAAAAAAATGTTTCTGGACAAAGACGGTCAGAGAGAGACGGATAGACAGACAAACACACACAAAAACAACCGCATCGCCATGGTTTACCTTTCAGACTTTTCTCGACATTCAAAATCTCAACTCCTTTCCCGCCCGGCCCTCAAAGATCGTCTTCCCGTATGATTGGCTGAGCGAGAGCGCCAACGGGACTCGCCATTGGCTCCCGTGGCAGAGGAAGGTCAAACGCTCGGATTCTCTTTTTTTTTTTCTATTGAGCCGGAGAGATGAGGAAGCGGGGCATGATGGGAGTTGTAGTTTAAAAGCTTTTGCCTGCGAGGCGGTTCTGAAACTTGGCGCTCGCTGGAATGATGAAAAGGAGCAGGGAACGACAGTGAAAGTGACAGCTTTTTGACAGAAATCCTCTGCCCGCGGCTGTGCATCAAGGGTTGCTTCCTCCCACCGACCCACCCCGCCGCACCCTCTTTCTTTTCCTCTCTAGGGCTTGTTTGGCAGACATAGGAGGAAATTCCAAAGGTCTCTATCCTCCCACCCCCCCCACCCCCAAGAGGCAACTGGACTTTCTGGTTTTTCTTTGAAGACGTTTCGCTTCTCATCCAAGAAGCTTCTCCAGTTCTGAAGTCCAGTTGCCTCTTGAGAAAGCACCTTCAGGACAACCATGACCGGAATGGCTGAGAATCTCCATAGGCACATAGGAGGAAAATATACTGGGCTGCAGTACCTAGGTAGAAAGGAACTAGAAATATCTAGGGAAAAGACGAAGAGGAGGTCTCCTTTAACCATGGTTAACTATGGTTGACTATGTAATTTAAGCCAAAATATGCAATGTATCGGAGCTGTCTGTTCATTGCTGGGGAGATGTTGGGAGAAAAGGCATTTGTCCAAGCTGCCACCAGAAATCAAACCCAGTTTGATGACATCTAATTAAACTAAACCAATTCTTCACAATCTGGTATCTGTCAAACGCTTTGGACTTCAACTTCCATCCATGCCAATAGATTCAAGGACTATGGGGGATGTAGTCGAAGACATCGGTAGGTAACCAAAGATCAGAGAAAGGGCTGGTAGTCTTTGCCTCTCTTTGTTTTGTTTTGTTTTTTATTTAATTATTTTTTGTTTTTTATTATTATTATTATTATTATTTATTTTTATTTTTTATTTGTAATGGCCTTGATTGTATCATTGGATGAAAGGGCTGCTATTAAACTTGTTAAAATGACATCGTTAATAACTTTCTCCTCTGTCCTTGCTGTTCCCAGCCTGATGCAAACACTTTTATTCCTAAAGAATGACTTCAGCTAAAATAAAGTAAATTTTGTGTTTATTGGCTGCCTGATGGACATTAATTTAGCAGATTTTTTTTCCACGGTCATACATATGCCCTCAGTTTCTGACCATGATGAACTTTGTCAGGACCTAAAATTCTGCCAAAGAGAGAACATGAACTGGAAAACGTCTATATCTGCAGGGAATAAATGCATTTTAGGGGGTGTGATGGCTCAGAGATTAAAGATGCTGGGTTTGTCAGATGAAAAGCTGACAGCCCAGGTTTGAGACCCAATGGCGCATGACAGGGTGAGTGCCTGTTACTTGCCTCTGCTCCTACCCACCTAGCAGTTTGAAAGCATGCAAATGTCAGTAGATACATAGGCATCACTTTGGAGGGAAGGTAACAGTATTTTGTGCATCTTGGTGTATAGTCATGCTGGCCACATGGCCACAGAAATGTCTTTGGACAACGCTGGCTTCCTCGGCTAAGAAACAGAGATGAGCACTGCTCCTTAGAATTGGACATGACTTGACAGAGGAAATTTACCTTTAAATTCATTTTAAATGAGGAGGAGGAGCCTTGGTAGTACAGTGATCTAAAGCACCCTGTTATTAAGACCGGCTGCCTGCAATTACTGCAGGTTCGAATCTCGCCAGGCTCAATGTTGACTCAGCCTTCCATCCTTTCTAAGGTAGGTAAATTGAGGACCCAGTTGTGGGGGCAATAAGCTGACTTTGTATAAATATACAAAAGGATGAAGCAATGTGCTATTGCTTAGCACATTGTAAGCCATCCTGAGTCTCCGGAGAAGGGCGGCATATAAATCAAATAAAAAAATAAATAAAAAAAAATGTTGACTAGGTTTATTGAATGTGTTTTCCAATTATAAAATGGATCTTATAACTATTATTCCGGCATGTCGGATTAGGTAAAGTTGGGGGAGGGGCTCATCTTTTGATCCAACCTGTTAAAGAGCTTAGATGGCACAGTGGTTAGTGTGCAGTACTGCAGACTACTTCAGCAGTTAGGTAGTTCGAATCTCACCAGGCTCAAGGTTGACTCAGCCTTCCCTCCTTCTGAGGCGTGTAAAATGAGGACCCAGATTGTTGGGGGAGATATGCTGACTCTGTAAACCACTTAGAGAGGGCTGAAAAGCACTATGAAGCGGTATATAAGTCTACGTGCTATTGCTATTGCTAATCAAGGTTGCAAATCTATTATGCTAAATACAAGGGCTACCCTGAGGAAGGCATTCTAGTCTGCCTGAAGATTTTCTAAGTTTTATAGAAAGTGAGGACTGAACTGCATTCTCTGCCAGAACATCCCTCCTACAGAGCCAGGAAAGAAGAACAGCATTCTCATTATTAAGATTAACATTATTAACAAAGCTTGTGAAAACCTGGCGTGGGTGTTTCGAGACCATGGTGACTGTTAAATGTGTACCTAAATTGGGTGTGGGTGCTGCTTATTGTGTCCCTATAATTACCATGGGGTTTTATGGACATATTTTGTGTATGTTGTTGATAATTATGTGGTGTTTTAATATGGATTTCATTACTGTAAGCCACTAAGGTGCATTTTTAAGACTTGAAATGGCAGAAAAGCACCTCGAATGCTGCCACCAGAGTTGGACTGCAAAACTCCAATGGCCACTAGATGGCAGCAAAGATTTGTTTGTATTTTTATAAACTGGTCTTACAAGATATGTAAGCCTTAAACAAATAAAAGCATTAAAAGCAATAACACAACTTACAACGCACTTGTATAACATATATACAGTATACCAAGAAACACAGGTCACATCAACCCAACAGAAACACTAAAATAAGAAGGGTAACAGTAACAGAGTGGGAAGGTACCCAAGAGATCATCTAGTCCAACCCCTTGCTCACGCAGGAGACCTATACTAGGGATTTGAACCGCCGAACTGCAGACCTTTCTGATCGACAAGCTCAGTGTCTTAGCCACCGAGCATCCAAGCTCCGTGGCCTGCTGGAAAAGCCATATTTTCTGTATGTTCCTGAATCTCAGTAAGGTTCGGGACATTTGAACCCTCAGGGAAATATTGAAGGCAGCCATTGAAAAGCCCTCCCCCCGCCTCCATCACTATTCTCTGTTGAAGAACTGAAGCCTGACAGAAATGAGATGGAGTGGGGCTTTCCTACATTTTATTGGCTGGGCAGATGCAGTTGGGAATCTGGTCCCAAAGAGACCCAGGCTCTGAGCCATATAAAGCTTTATGAGTATTACAGAATTTTCTGTTCTCTTCACTGACATCTGCAATAGTTACCTACTAGACTTTTGCAACCCAGATCCGACTGCCTTACACAAAGATGAGAAACTTCCCCATTGTCTGCTTAAGATGTGGCATTGAAAGTTCAGATTCTTCTTGTGTTTTGGCTGTCTTTCAGTCCAACACACAGCAAGAAGGAAGGCACTCTCATCTCACTGTGTGTTCACTCCAGAGGAAAAGGTCTCAATATAGAGCCATATGTAATGTTTGTAAAATAGTAGAACAACTATTTTTTAGAAAAACTATTTTTTAAAAATAGAAAAACTATTTTTTTTGGCCATGAAATGTTCATTGCCAATAGGATTGTTGAAGAAAACCAGGATGAGCTTCAGGTTGTACAGTATTATTTGTAACTGTTATATTTCCTCCTTGCCTTGCTGACCTATTAGGAATTCTATTGCTCCAATGATTTGTCTTCACAGCTAGGAAGGGAGGGGAAAATCCAACTTGCATTTTAATGTTGCTTTTCTTTCTCTCAAAGGCTAAAAGGCTAAAACTCTCTTAAAGTCTGTCATCTGCACCTCTAAACTGTCTGACTTGGTTCTGCAACCCAACAAGACAGACACAGACTTCAGAGGATAATTAGAATTGCAGAAAAAACAATTGCTACCAACCTGCCTTCCGTTGAGGACCTGTATACTTCACGAGTCAAAAAGAGGGCTGTGAAAATATTTACAGACCCCTCGCATCCCGGACATAAACTGTTTCAACTCCTACCCTCAAAACGACACTATAGAGCACTACACAACAGAACAACTAGACGCTATATTCAAAACAAATATGGGATTAAAAAGTTTCAAATATTTTATGAATGAATAAAGAGACTTTAGAAAGTATTTAAATTTAGTCATGTAAAAGGGGAGTTAAAAGTACAAGAGGGAGATAGGAGTCTATAGATAGTTAGCATATGTTAGTATATGATTGTTAAATGCTATACCCTGTATTTTGCTCTGGGAAGTCGGGGGGGGGGAGGTTGGGGAGGGAGGTGGGAGGTGGGATGGGAAAACATTTGTAAAATTCTTTAAAACTTTTTAATAAAAAAAACCAAACAGAACAACTAGACGCAAGAACAGTTTTTTCCCGAATGCTATCACTCTGCTAAACAAATAATTCCCTCAACACTGTCAACTATTTACTAAATCTGCACTACTATTAATCTCTCATCGTTCCTATCACCCATCTCCTCCCACTTATGACTGTAACCTTGTTGTTGCTTTCCTTAAGATTTATATTGACTGTTTCCTAATATGATTTGATTGCTTATTTGTTCCCTATGACTATCATTAAGTGTTGTACCTTATGATTCTTGATGAATGTATCTTTTCTTTTATGTACACAGAGAGCGTGTGCACCAAGAAAAATTCCTTGTGTGTCCAATCACACTTGGTCAATAAAGAATTCTATTCTATTCTATTCTATTCTATTCTATTCTATTCTATTCTATTCTATTCTATTCATGATTTTCTCTTTCATTTTATGTAATGTAAATTAGATGTTTGTGCTTCAGTTTCAGACTCTTGAAAACTACTTAGGTTCATGGCAAAAGAAATTTCCTCACCCACCCATTCCTCAGGAATGCCTGAGTTGGAGCCACGATGGTGTAGTTGTTAGAGTGCAGTACTGCAGGCTACTTCTGCTGCCTGCCGGCTGCCTGCAGTTTGACAGTTCAGATCTCACCAGGCTCAAGATTGACTCAGCCTTCCATCCTTCCAAGGTGGGTAAAATGAGGACCCAGATTGTTGGGGGCAATAGGCTGACTCTGTAACCCGCTTAGAGAGGGTTGTAAAGCAGTATGAAGCGGTATATACCTGTAAGTCTAAGTGCTATTGCTATCTACTACTGCTACCAAATTCATACCTTCCTTGAGCAACCATATCCAGGGCTCTCTCACTTTTGCCACTGTCCCTTACTCCCAATGGAAGAAGAAAAACTGGACCCTGGGTACATCTATCTGCTGGGGAACTTTGCCCCAAAGTCAAAAGGTATTTAATAGCTGTTATCAAGATTTTCCAACAAGCACAGTATTGAGCAATGGGTTCGGTTTTTCCAGGAAAAACCTTGCTTGCTGGAGTTGTGAGTGCATCATTGCTGAAGGTTTTCAAAAAAAGATTGGACAACCATTTGTCCAGGATGCTTGGTCTTGGACGGGGAAGGGTGGGGGGAAGCTAGAAGATCTTCAAGGTCTCTATCAGCCCCATGATTCTGTGACGGTATGAGGTGATGGCAGCACCCTCAGCATAGAGGGGGCAAGGGTTTGCTAGTCTCCCTCAGCAACCAAGCGTGGTGAGCTGGTTCTCTTAAAATTCCAATCCTCAAGAGACAAGATTCATTTAGAAATAGCACCTTCCTTTTCAGGCTTTTTTTTTTTTTTTTAATTTGATTTATATGCCGCCCTTCTCCGGAGCCTCAGGGCGGCTTACAATGCGTTAAGCAATAAGCAATAAGGCTTGCTTGCCATTGTTAAGACCTCAAAGGAATTCCATTAATTGCTCCCATCACTGATCACTGTGGGGATTGACTTTAACCCTGAGCAGCCATAATCTCTTTTGGAGTTAAACTAACTACCAGCTTGTAGGCAGGAGGCAATTAAAAAAAATGTCAGCATGCATGGCACAAACTCTGATCTGAAACCCTGCTTCTTCGAAGTCCATAGTGAATGGGGATTGTGTGCTTAAGCCACACAATCATGCCTGATATCTTTACTTTTTTTTTAGATACCCCAGCACCTCTGCTTCCCCCCCCCACCAGATAACTTCTCTGTCTCTTTGCAGAGCACAGAGCAAAAATAAATATTAAAATGCTTACATCAGCCGAACAAGGTTTTAAAGCCTGTAGTATGGCACCTTAATTTTGAGCTCTTACAGATTGCAGAAAATTGTTTTCTTCTGGTATAAACCTTGTCTATACATAAACATGTTTCACACTTTGTGGCAAGAATCTTATTTTGCAACCGTCAAATGTTTAAAAACCAGAATAGGATGTTGAACAAGCAGCGTTTCGGAAGCTCTAGCTGAGTGGCAATAATAAATAGCAAACTGCCTAATGAATGGTTATGTGCTCTGCATTCTGTTCTCCATTGCTGTGAGACGGAATATTTCGGTTGTGTCATTCATCCTGGAAACAGATCTTTGTACTTTTTATTTTTTTCAGCAGCAGATTGCTGTTTCTTAATGAAAGTTGGATGTGCTCCCTAAACTGAATCTTTTCATTTGGCTGGTTGCAAAAATTCTTTACAACACTCTCTGGTCTTAGGTATCATTCTTCTCCTTATTATTTTTTTTAAACTTTTCAGCTCATGCATTCTGAATTCTTCTATTTTAATCTGTCAAGCAGCCTCCGTGTCTTGTTCTCTTCTCCGTTTTCTGCCTTTGCAGGTAGTAATTAGAGATCACATTTGCTTCCCTGATGCTCTCTTTATTTCCCCGTTGACAGGGGGGAAAAAAACAATTATCCCAGAATATATAAGAAAGACACTGAGGCTGCTTGGAAAACATCTGTGAGTGATTCTGAGTTATTTTATTAGGATTGCTGGTCTTCGGTTTAAAAAGACCATCTGTTTTGTGTGACAGTGATAGAGGATTATTTCTTGTCTCCCAGAAAAGTAACAACAACTTTCCAAAGCTATTCATTTAAAAGTGGTCATAAAACGCTAGCTTTGTAAAATAAATCAATTCCTGTTCTCCTGGGTAAGCTCCACAGATAACCCCCCCCTCAATTGCTGGGTAAAAGAAAATATGCCCAGAAAAACAACTGGAAAGAAGATACTACTATTATAAGGTAAAGGTTCCCCTTGCATATATGTGCTAGTAGTTCCCGACTCTGGGGGGCGGTGCTCATCTCTGTTTCAAAGCCGAAGAGCCAGCGCTGTCCGAAGACGTCTCCGTGGTTATGTGGCTGGCATGACTAAACGCCAAAGGCGCACGGAATGCTTATACCTTCCCACCAAAGGTGATCCCTATTTTTCTACTTGCATTTTTTTTCGTGCTTTCGAACTATTATAGCCTGGTGTATATTACTAAGTCGCAGTAGAAATAAAAATCTGCATTTGCCTAAATCAGATCTTTTGATCTTTGATTGTCATCCCAGGACCACACGCACAGGATTATTGCCAAGTATTTAATCATTTTCTTTTGCTTTATTAAATTTAAAATCAGGTGGAGATTTCTGGGTAGCCTCTGGTGGTCTCATCTAAAGTCTTTGGTGAGAAATGCAGTCTTAGAATGAGTGCTTGGACATTCTGGGTCACAACCTTGAAACGCCAGCAGGGCCCACAGCAAACCAGAAGGATGCCACATTACCTACATGTGTCCTAGATATGCAAGTATGTGAGCCATGACATATGCTTGATAATGTCATTGCACACGTGTCATCATGTACCTCCCCCAATCCAGGGATGTTCACAGGTACTGCATTTTAAGAGGCATCACAAGCTGCCCTATTACCTGTGCCAAGCATCCATCCATCCAACTACCCATGAGTCACAGTGGCGCAGCGGTTAGAATGCAGTACTGCAGGCTACTTCTGCTGACTGCAGGCTGCCTGCAATTTGGCAGATTGAATCTCGCCAGGCTCAAGGTTGACTCAGCCCTTCCATCCTTCCGAGGTCGGTAAAATGAGGACTAAGATTGTTGGGGACAATAGGCTGACTCTGTAAAACTGCTTAGAGAGGGCTGTAAAGCACTGTGAACTAGTATATACAGTAAGTCTAAGTCCTATTGCTATCCGGATTTTAAACGTCAATCATTTTAAAAATGTTGCAAGACCCTACATTAGAAAACCTCTACTATTTTAATGAGGCAGTACTTTGTCGTCCAATAAAAGAATGACTAGGGTTAGAATTCACAAGCGGATGTTTTATTGTTATTTTTATAGTTCGGAATGTGGGATTGCAAAAGTCAGGAAGCGCTTTGGTCCAAAGCCTCTGTGTCTCTCTGCTTTATGTGTATTTTCATTTTCAACAGTATCAGAGCAAACATTTGAGGGGACGTGCTTGGGAAGCTATTATGCCCATCTCAAACTGCAGACATGGCTTTGATCAGGCCAGGAAGCTGGTGCTATGTTTGCACATGGCACATTTATTTTGTGCTTTCCACAGAGAAAGCTCTTCTAGTCAGTGGCTTACAGAAGATCAGTTTAGAACAACAGCAAACAGAGAAGTCCCTAACTTCCAGGCTTGCCGTCCAAAAAGTCCATCCACGAAAGGGAGACATGATGGGGCAAGGAAAAGGCACCGGTTTGAGTTTAAGAGTTTATTAGATTTCTATACCGCCCTTCTCCCGAAGGACTCAGGGCGGTGTACAGCCATATTAAAACACATAAATTTATAAAATTTAAAACCAATTAAAATCGAATATAAACATTTGGCAGTGAATTAAAACATACATACATTTTAAAAATTCATAGTAGGCAGTCCGGCTTGCTGAAACAGAAGGGTCTTAAGGGCACGGCGAAAAGTACGCAGGTCGGGGATAAGACAAAGCTCTAGGGGCAGCTCATTCCAGAGGGCTGGTACCCCCACAGAGAAGGCTCTCCCTCTGGGTGTCGCCAGTCGGCATTGTTTGGTCGACGTCACCCTGAGGAGTCCCTATCTGTGGGAGCATATTGGCCGGTGGGAGGTTGTTGCTGGCAGAAGGCAGTCTCGTATATACCCTGGTCCTAAGCCATGGAGCACTTTAAAGGTGGTAACCAACACCTTGAATCACACCCGGAAGACCACTCGGAGCCAGTGTAGCTCGCACAGGAGGGGTGTTACGTGGGTGCGCCGAGTTGCACCCATAACAACCCGTGCGGCCGCATTCTGGACCAGTTGGAGCCTCTGAGTGCTCTTCAAGGGGAGCCCCATGTAGAGAGCGTTGCAGTAGTCCAGACGGGACATGACGAGGGCATGAGTGACCGTGTGCAGGGCATCCCAGTCCAGAAAGGGACGCAACTGGTGCATCAGGCGAACCCGATAAAAAGCTCCCCTGGCCACGGCCGTCATGTGATCTTCCAAAGACAGCCGTGCATCCAGGAGAACACCCAAGTTGCGAGCCCTCTCTGAGGGGGCCAAGGTCTCGCCCCCAATAGTCAGCGATGGAACCAGCTGACTATACTGGGACGCCGGGAGCCACAGCCACTCGGTCTTGGAGGGGTTGAGTTTGAGCTTGTTTCTCCCCATCCAGATCTGCACAGCCTCCAGGCACTGGGACATCACGTCAAGGGCATCATTGGGGTGGTCTGGGGTGGAGATGTGCAGCTGAGTATCTTCAGCGTACTGGTGGAATCTCACCCCGAAAACACGGATGATCTTGCCCAGCGGCTTCACATAAATGTTGAACAGAAGGGGCGAGAGGACTGACCCTTGTGGCACCCCACATACAAGGCGCCTTGAGGTCAACCTCTGCCCCCCTGCCAACACAAACTGCACATGGTCGGAGAGGAAGGAGGAGAACTATCGCAACACGGTGCCCCCCACTCCCAACCCCTCCAATCGTCGCAGCATGATACCATGGTCGATAGTATCAAAAGCTGCTGAGAGATCTAATAGGACCAGGACAGAGGAGCAGCCCCTGTCCCGAGCACTCCAGAGATCATCAACCAATGTGACCAATGCCGTTTCCGTGTTGTGCCCTAACCTGAAGCCCGACTGGAACGGATCTAGATAATTGGCTTCATCCAGGTACTGGGGAAGTTGTCGCGCCACCACGCTCTCAACAACCTTCGCCACAAAGCGAAGGTTGGAGACTGGGCAATAATTCGCTAATACAGCCAGGTCCAGGGCTGGCTTCTTGAGGAGGGGCCTCACTACCACCTCTTTCAAAGAGGGGGGGAAGTAACCCTCGCTCAAAGAAGCGTTAATAATCCCCTGGAGCCAGCCTCGTGTAACCTCCCGGGAGGCCAGCACCAACCAGGAGGGACATGGATCCAATAATCATGTGGCGGCGCTAAGCCTCCCCAGAATCCTGTCCACATCCTCGGGAGTCACAAGGTCAAACCCCTCCCAGATAACATTCTCAAGACCCCCCCTCCGTCATCCCATCCAGATCTATCCAATCAGAGTCCAGACCTTCCCGAATCTGAGTGACTTTGTCATGCAGGAATTGCACAAAATCCTCAGCCCTGCCCTGCCCTGCAGTACTGAAACTGGAGGAGGAAGATGCACAGCCAGGCTCTGCCGTTCCCTTTCTTACCACAACAAACACAGGAAGTAAAAAGACAAAACACCAGTCGGTTTTTCACAATGCATTGCAAGTTGTATCTTTGTATCAGTATCACTCCATGCACCGCACAGCTCAAACCTTTGTTAGCATCTATTCCAGTTCCCTGTCACACTTCCAAGAACATTTCATTTGTCTGCATCTTGTTACACTGACCCCATCAAAAGCTCTCAATTCACTGCCGAGATCATATTATGTTTGTTACCACAACAGAGAAGTTAAAAAGAAAGACAAGGCTAGGTACCTGCTGCAAGTTACATTAGGAGTAGACCAGGGGTGTCAAACTCAATTTCATTGAGGGCTGTATCAGGGTGGTGTTTAACCTCAGTGGGGGTGAGGGGGGCATGGCCAGCTTGACGCCACTGGTGTCCGGGGCACCTGTGGTGGCCCGAGTGCTCTGCCAGTGAAAATGGAGCTTGGCCGGTCCTTCACTGTTTCCAGGGCAACCCTGCAGGCCAGATCTAAGCACCCCATGGGCCAGATCCAGCCCGTGGGCCTTGAGTTTGATATCCCTGGAGTAGACAATCACCCACCTGCACACACTGCCAGTCCCTTTCATCTCCTCATCTCATTAAGTGCTACTCTCAAGTAATACAATCATACACTGCACTACAATAGAACTTCTAATACAGGTAGTCCTCGACTTATGACCACAATCGAATCCAAAATTTATGTCGCTAAGTGAGACATTGGTCAAGTGAGTTTTGGCCCATTTTGCCATAGTTGTTAAGTGAATCATTGCAATTGTTAAGTTAGTAACACGATTGTTAAGTGAATCTGGCTTCCCCACTGATTTTGCTTGTCCGAAGGTCCCTAAAGTTGATCACATGACCCTGGGACACTGAAACCAACATAAAGATGAACCAGTTGCCAAACATCTGAATTTTGATCACATGACCATGGGGATGCTACAACGGTCGTAAGTGTAAAAAATGGTCATGTCATTTTTTCAGTGCCATTGTAATTTTGAATGGTCACTAGAATAGAACAGAACAGAACAGAACAGAAGAATAGAATAGAGAATAGAATAGAACAACAGAACAGAACAGAGAATAGAATAGAATAGAATAGAATAGAATAGAATAGAATAGAATAGAATAATAGAATAGAACAGAACAGAACAGAACAGAACAGAATAGAATAATAGAATAGAATAGAATAGAGAATAGAATAGAATAATAGAATAGAATAGAATAATAGAACAGAATAGAACAGAATAGAACAGAACATTAGAATAGAATAGAATAGAATAGAATAGAATAATAGAACAGAAGAAAAGAATAGAATAGAATAGAATAGAATAGAATAGAATAGAATAGAATAGAATAGAATAGAATAGAATAGAATAGAATAGAATAGAATAGAATAATTGGAAGGGACCTTGGAGGTCTTCTAGTCCAGCTCCCTGCTTAGGTTTACTAAATGAACTGTTGTAAGTCAAGGCTACCTGTATAAGGAAAGTGGCTGCTGAGAGAATGTTTGGGGTGCCCGATGAAGCATCCTGCAGTGGCAAAAGCATTTTGGCAATTGCAAGTGCTAGGGGTTTTCTGTTAATATGCAGCCTGCATAGTACTAATGGCAAGATCATATATAAACCAGTTCTGGATGTTTTGTAAATTGATTTCTTAAGTGAATGCAAACCCACATTAGCTCTATAGGCATGCCTGGAGTTTTGCAGTCCTATTTTATCCTTCCCTAATAACATTCAAACATAGCTCTTTAAGCTGTTACGGGAGGTCTCAGAGGCTAACTAAATATCGATTGTTCATAGGCAAGTAGGATTTTTGTAGTTCAAATTTATGAAGCAGCTGAAATCCTTTCATCGCACAACTTTCACCTCTCTGTAATTTGAAACATGAAAGCCTTGAGGTTGAAGAATATAATATTTATTCTAAACCGTTTTCAATTACAGGTAGGCCTCGATTTACAACAGTCCATTTAATAACCGTTCAAAGCAGGGGTGAAATGCTCCCGGTTCGGACCGGATCTCCCGATCCGGTAGCAATGGAGGCAGGTGGTTCGGAGAACTAGTAGCAAAAATCCCTGTCCCCCCCATTGCCCAGCTGAGCCGCGCAATCATCAGAGGCTTTTTTTTAATTTTTAAAAGCATTTTTTCTACAACCTCTTTGGCCGAAAAAAATGCTTTTAAAAGTAAAAAAAAAAGCCTCTGATGATCGCACGGCTCAGCTGGGATCATCGGAGGCTTTTAAAAGCATTTTTTCTACAACCTCTTCGGCCGAACAGGTTATAGAAAAAATGTTTTTAAAAGGAAAAAAAGCCTCTGCCAATCAGGCAAGTCAGCTGGGATCGTCAGAGGCTTTTAAAAGAAAAAAAAAGGCTCTGCCGATCAGGCAAGTCAGCTGGGATGTCAGTTGCTTTAAAAGCATTTTTTTACAACCTCTTCAGCAGAAGAGGTTGTAGAAAAAATGGTTTTAAAAGTTAAAAAAAAAAAAGTTGGCCACGCCCACTCAGTCATATTACCCTCCAAGCCATGCCCACAGAACCGGTAGTAGCAAATTTTACATTTCACCACTGGTTCAAAGTTACAACAGCGCTGAAAAAGTGACTTATGGCCGTTTTTTACATGTACAACGGTTGCAACATCCCCATGGTCACGTGATCAAAATTTGAATGCTTGGCTCCTATTTTCATATTTATGACAATTGCAATGTCCCGGGGTCATGTGATCCCCTTTTGAGAGCTTCTGACAAGCAAAGTCACTGAGGAAGCCAGATTCCTTAACAACCATGTGACTAATTTAATAATTGTGGTGATTCCCTTAACAGCTGTGGCAAGAAAGGTCGTAAGGTGGGGCAAAAATCACTTCACAAATGTTTCACCTAGCAACAAAAATTTGGGGCTCAGTTGGGGTCGTACATCAAGGACTGCCTGCATAAACATTGTATTCTTCGACTATAAAGGCTTCTACGTTCAAATCCAGTTTTAGGCCGTGCCATAACATTAAATAGTTAATGAAAACAAAGTGCAAACGTTTTGAAGATTCCTGATAAAAACTGGAGTTCTTTCATATCCCCAGTAGTCACTGGTATTTGCCAACACACTAACAACTTTCTATAATTCTCACCTTTATTCAAGCCCACATTCATTTCCTCCCCATTGGGCACAAATAAGACCCATTCGTATTTCTGCATTTGTGCTTTGTGGCACGACCGATTAAAAATGCAGCAGATTTTAATAAAAACACACGGAAACTCAGTTGACTGGTGGAGTTGGCTTGCCTGGAAATTGGGAGTGCAACCCTCCATTTACACAATAGATTTGCTGCAGAAAGGGCATTTTCTCAAATGGAGTGAATGTGAGAAAATGACCTTTCTGTAGCAAATCTTTTGGGTAAATGGAAGAGTTGCACTCGCAATTTCCTTGCAGGCCAACCCTACTGGTCAAAAGAAACCAACCCTCTGCAGTTTGTTTAATCAGAAAAAGTTGGATAGAGAAGGCCAAAGAACAAAACTAGTTATCCTTAGCCCTAAGGGAAAAGTCATCTTCCAGTTTAAGATAAGATCTTTATTAGATCAGCTCAAGCCTCAAAAAAAACAAAACAAAACCCCCCCCACCACGATAAGTTTTCAGGCTATAAAAACTTGCAAGTACATAATGGTTACAACTGTCTTAGTCTCTTCTAGGCAGCTCTTTAATCAGAGTTCTTTAATCCAGTTTATGAAAAACTGGGATTTTAAATCAAGAGTTTATCTTAGTGTGTGTCATGTGAACACAATTACAATGTACACTAACAAAAAAGAAGAGTGGAGTGGGTGGGAGAGTAGAACGTCTTGTTCAAATCACGAATTTCTATTTTGAGAAATTACCTCAGTTACCTCGTGAGGTCCCAACCATCCCCACCCTATTGGCCTTCTGAAAAGCGGTGAAGACCTGGCTTTTCCGGCAGGCCTGGGGCTGTTGATCTCGCTCTTGTGATCTAGCGAGATCCGGCCATGAATGGCGTGAATGAGTTTTTAATGTTTTTAATGTTTTTAATTTTTCAATGTTTTTTATAATGATATTTTAAAATGTATTGTGAGCCCCGCCCTGAGTCTTCAGAGAGGGGCGGCATATAAATTGAATTAATTAAATTAAATTAAATTAAATTGAATGGGAGAATATTTATATTGTAGCCATGAAAACTAGATTATATCAGATCCCAAAATGATTCAGGGTGCATCAATCCTGTCCTGAGACTACTTAGACAGAGAAGTTAAAAATATCTCCCTCTCCCTCTCCTTCCCTCTCTTTCTCTCTCTCTCACACACACACATACACACAATTGACCCATAGTGGAAAATCTAAATTTAGCTGTTATTCTGAATCTATTTCCAATACTTGGGTAAAACATGCAAGCTTCCTGATACATGGAATGCAGAAATAAAATAGTAGTTTGTTTGCTTGGTTTATACAAAAAAGATCTAGGTTAAAAACAACCTGCCCATTCAGATAGCTTCCAAAATGAACTAATCTCAGGTTTAGATGGTATTTAGATCCTATTTCTCTACTGCAGAATTTTACGGTTTGGGTATCGTCCAAAACCATGCAAGAACCTCATAGGTAGCTATAGGTTATCTTAGGTGCATGCAGTAAGTAGATGGTCTTTGAACATAGAAATGGAGAAGTTATTTATTGGTCCAGTAACAGTTCCTGTACCTTTAATTCATCTTGACAAACACATTTTGTTCACCTTGACAAACTTTGTTCACATTCTGTGAGCATCATTGCTGTTAAAGTCACAGGAGAAGGAATAGATGTAAAAATAACATCAAGTGGGGCCTGAGGTGTCGAATGGAAGGCTTACAAGGAGCTTTGTTTTTAAATAGATAACATGGCCTTTGGAATTCTCCCTATATTTTGGAACAATTGTGTAGCAGTACTGAGTTCTTGGTGAAATTCTGTGACAAAACTTGTACAATTTTCTATGTTGTTGTTTGTTGTCCGACCCATCGTGACCCCATGGACAACATTCCTCCAGGCCTTCCTG
This sequence comes from Pantherophis guttatus, assembly GCF_059756535.1. Taxonomy (NCBI): domain Eukaryota; kingdom Metazoa; phylum Chordata; class Lepidosauria; order Squamata; family Colubridae; genus Pantherophis; species Pantherophis guttatus. Next base: position 151,766,219 of record NC_142063.1, read on the forward strand.
TCCTCTACCATCCTCTGGAGTCCATTTAAGCTCATGCCTACTGCTTCAGTGACTCCATCCAGCCACCTCGTTCTCTGTCGTCCCCTTCTTCTTTTGCCCTCAATCTTTCCAGCATTAGGTTCTTCTCGAGTGAATCCTTCCTTCTCATTAGGTGGCCAAAGTATTTGCATTTCATCTTCAGGATCTGGCCTTCTAAAGAGCAGTCAGGGTTGATCTCCTCTAGGACTGACTGGTTTGGTCACCTTGCAGTCAAAGAGACTCACAGGAGTCTTCTCCAGCACTTTGACAAACTTTGTAAGAACAAATTATTTGTTCAATAAACCATGGTTAAGAAAATTGAAGGCTGAGCGCCAAAAATTGAGGCCTTTGGCGCTCAGCCTTCAATTTTCTTAACCATGGTTTATTGAACAAATAATTTGTTCTTACAAAGCCAAAAACATGGCTTATCATGGCTGGGTTTACAACTGTGGATGATGTGACAATGTAAATTGTGTATAAAATATTGGTATGAAGACATACCTCAAATTCAACTAAAAACCAAACCTTTGCTATGTTACATCAAATGTTAATACTTTCCTGTGCATTAACTTTAGACCTACGTATATTTTTGAACAAAATTCAGTGAGTTTAGAATCTATAATTATTTTTTTAAAATGTCAGCAGCTCTTGAAAATGTCCTTAACCTCCTGAGTGATTCTAATGATTGTAGTTCAAGAATTACTCCCTAGAGAAGGGAAGAGAAATCTAGCAGCTGCAAAATTGTGCTATCATGTTATTCAGCATGCCTGATGTGTTGACACAAAGATATACCATACTAACAGTAAGTGAAATTCAGGCTAAGGCTGCTATAGAAATAATAGCTTGGCTTTTCCTTCTCCTCACAAACACCTGCCCTCAACAATACCTGCTCTCTGAATACCAGAATATCAGAATTGGAAGGGACCTTGGAGGTCTTCTTGTCCAATCCCCTGCTCAGGCAGGAAGCCCTATACCATTTCAGACAAATGGTTGTCCAATCTCTTCTTTAAAACCTCCAGTGTTGAAGCACCCATAACTTCTGGAGGCAAATAGTTCCACTGATTAATTGTTCTGTCAAGTAATTTCTCCTTAGTTCTAGGTTGCTTCTCTCCTCGATTGGTTTCCATTCATTGCTTCTTGTCTTGCCTTCTGGTGCTTTGGAAAATAGGTTGACCCCTTCTTCTTTGTGGCAAGCCCCTTAGATACTGGAGCACTGCTATCATGTCACCCCTAGGCCCTCTTTTCAGTAAATTAGATATACCAAACTCCTGCAACCGTTCTTCATGTTTTAGTCATCAATCCCCTAATCATCTTTGTTGCTCTTTTCTGCACTCTTTCCAGGGTCTCAACATCTTTTTTATATCATAGTGACCAAAACTGGATGCAATATTCCATGTGTGGTCTTACCAAGGCATTATAAAGTGGTGTTAACATTTTACGTGATCTTGATTCTACCCCTCTATTATAGGCCAGGGGTCCTATAATCACACGCATGTCCTCTTTTGCTTTCAATAACTCTCAAACTGAATTATAGGCAATCCTGGGGTGTCTCAGCTTGAGCATCTGGGCCCCTCAGTTGAAGATCATAAATGAGAGGCGAATTGGCTCATCACCACCCTTCATGAATGACACAAAGCAAGGTTCCAGGCTTGTGCATGAGTTTTAGCTATATTCATCTATCTTGCATAAAATATATACTATACTGATAAATATCTTCGATACAAAAAAGTATCAGCCCAGTTGAGTCTTACTTAGGGCTCAGATAGGCTGTGAGGCAATTACTTCACAAGCTTTCATAAAGAAATTACTTAAGTTATTCCATGCTGTGTGAATGTTGCATCGTGCTGAATTACCCTCCTAATGTTTTTTCCCCCTAAATTTGCCTGTTTTAATATGTAACAGCTTTTTGCTTTAGTTAAGTGAAGCCTTTTTCCCCCCCTTAGAGAATGATTTAAAGATAAGCAATGCACATTTAAGACCCTGCAGAGACACATGTCCTCAAAGAAATGTGATGGCATTGTGCATTACGACAGTTCCAAATGTGTCCAGGGACTCTTGAGCTCAGTAAAATAGAGACTAACAAGGGATTCTTTGAATGTAGAGTAATTGCTCACAGTTGGTGCCCAGCTTTTGGATCGATGATCTCTGAACTGATCTTTCGTTTTAACATCATATTATTGCCCTCTCCACATGAATCCCTGAATTGTGACATGCTTCCATTAAAAGGGGGGCAGCCTTAGAGTGGTTTGAAATACGGCTAGCAGGCTTGGGTTGAATCCCTGGAGAAAAAAAATTTCCATTTGACACTCTGAATCAGCAGGCTTTACACTGCTGAATTGACTTAGGCTGAGTGTGGGAAGGGGACATATTTTACATAGGTGAGCTTATTTTTTTTACTCTTGCTGCAGAAACTGTTTTAAATTTGCCTACTTGGCTTTGGCTTATAGAGTGAATGTCCATTTAACCTGAACGCCCACATCCTCAATTATTGGTATAATTTGAGGCCCAGCAATCAGGCTCAGACCGCTCCTTCAATTTTTTGAACCCTGGTTCTAACATGAAGTGACAATCAGTGGCCAGAAGCAGAAGAATTTCTACTCTTTCCTGTAACAGACCTGGAGATGAATCTTCAACAATTGACATTCTGGGCTTTTTTCTTCTCGTATGTGTAAGTTTATTATAAAGGCTTTAATAAAGTAAGTTACCATTTAATTTTTATAATCTTGAGCTTTTATTAATTAGCACAGCAGAGCTTGTGGACAATTTTAATATACTGAGAATGACTCACTATGTTAACTAAAAAAATAATAATACCAGATTGCCAGATGCCTGCTACATTTTCTTGGTTTTAAAATTAGAAATCAGGACAATCGTCTCGCACTTACCAGGAGAAACTGCATGCCTCCAGAAACTGATGATTTTTAAAGAATTGCTATTTTTGTTTGTTTTTTCAAATTTTGCACACATTTTTTTTCCACAATATGCAACTTTGCTAAATATTTTGTATCAGAATTTGCTTACAAAAAATGCCTTGTATATCCAATGGTCATACAAAAGAAACCAGCTGATGTTTTTTTTAAAAAAATTTTTTTTGCACTCATGTTGGAGGCATCGAGGCACTTCTGGGTTGAAAGGATTAGCCGGTGACATTGCCATTGCCAGGGGGGTGCCCAGTTGGGGGCTCCTTTCATGTCCCCGGCAGGAGCTGGAGCGAAAGGTAGGAGCTCATCCCGCCCCAGAGCAGCACTCGAGTCTTGAACACAAGCTTGTTGCTTGTCAAGCCAGCGTCCTAACCATACATCACCGTTCTCCTGTTTTAATAATTAAAAGGAATAGACAAATAATAGACAAAGAGAGTGACCTGGATAATTTTCCTATACTGAATTTATAAAGTAGTCTTATTCAAACTTTGAACAATTTTGTGGGAAAAGAAAACAAAAATGAATGAAAAACAACAACAAATTGTAGGACATTGTTTGAAGGGAGTAATGATGTAGAGTGTGAAAAGTAAAGAGAAAGAATATGAAGCTGGTTTATTTGACCAACGTTAAAACAGATATGTTGTTTCCCTTAATGGATTTTTGCTGATCAAGATTAAAATGATGTGGATTTAAGAATTTTTTTAATAGATGAGAGATTGTTTATGGGAAAAACAGATCATTTATGATATTTTAAGAGATGATGATCTACTAAAATTGTTTATACTTTAATGAAGAGCTCTTTATTTTTTTCTTTTGTTTCTATTTTCTTTTCTGCACCTTCTATTTTTTTAAATATTCTTTTATTTTCTAAGTTTCTATTATCATTGTAATGGTAATTTTTAAATAAAATTACTATTTAAACCCCCATCCCCCCCAAAAGTGCTTTGGAGAAGCAGAAATACAGCATCTGTTTGAGGGGCTTATTCCTGAGGAAAGATGTGGCTGCTTTAAAGAGTGCCGGCAGGTATTATCTGCATGCCTGCATCTGCCAAACCTTGTGGAATCAAATCCCAAATGTCATTCATTTCTCTTAACAACTTAACTGACCAGCACAAATTAGAACATGTCGTAGTCTAAGTATCAGAAGCCCAATTGATGAGCTGATTCTAGCTATAACACAAAATGCTTTTCCTTCAATCAGAAACAGTGGCAACATTTCAAGATGCTTCTGTTTGAGTCCCATAAAGCAGGATTTAACAAGCTTAATGGTAAATATCTTTCAATCTTTAAGGTTTTACCAAACCAGACAATAAAACATCTTTGAAACTGTAAAGAGGACTGTGTTTAATTGATTTTGATGGATCTTGCAAACAGTGAAACTCTGAATGCAAAATCTGAATGGGTAGCACCTTAGCCACCGGAAAAAAGTTATTGATCTGTTAAAAAGTATATGTAATGAGTTCAGCAATTAGCAATTGAAATTTTATATAAAAGGAAAAGATTCATCAGCTTGTAAGGTTCATGTTTCCTTCAGTGTAGAAAAGACCAGAAATCAACTGAACTTTTTAATAAAAAAAACTAAAACCTATTATAGACATACAACTATGGAAAATGTGTTCATTTACATGATTTATTTTGTTTGTTTTTTTAAAAAATCAGATATTCAGGCAGAGGGAAATAATTGTTTTCAACAAGCCATCTAATGGATGATATTGGTTCTAATTTAGATTCAAAGCAAAAAGAAACAGAAAGCGAATGCTTTTATATTTGATCACCATCAAATAATCACTGCGGAAGAAATCAATATTTTATTGATGAGCATTATCTCTGCAATTTTGTTTCTTTATTTCTCAGCTTTCTAGCAGAATCTTGTGTATTTTCAGCACCTCCCTTTCCTCCTCTTTCTTTTATCTCCCTGTAAATCGTAGGTACTCATAGAAATCTAACAGTCAGGAATTCATTCCATTCATTTGACAAGGTGGAGATATTCACCATTCTTTAGTCTTTAAAGTGTCAATGAAACTTTCGGATTTTGTTTTTGTCGTCACCGAGGCTGAGGTTGGGAAGTAGGAACTTGGGAGATGGCGTACCCGGCACCAAATCAAATCAAGACATTTTGGTAGCCAGGTCTACAATAAATAGATGGTGAAAATCAAGACATATGAGACCAACCAAGTCATGCTGGCATGTAAATCACACATATGCTTCTCCCTTTTCTAGCAAACAAAATAAAATACTCATGGATAAAATTATTATTTCTTGTCCTTTCATTCCCAATCTGGTTTCTTTCAGCCCTGTTAGGTAAACCAGACCAGAAAATCAACCCCCCAGGGAAACTAAAAATACTTTGAGTGGCTATAGTAACAGAATCTTGCAAACTGGATTCTGCTGTACTTCCCCCTGCTAATAGAGAGGAATCTTCCCCGGGCTACAGTATTTCTAAATGTTACTTTGATATTTTGGACTTAAAACATTTCCCAGCCCTTTTCATGTTTTTGATCTCCATCAAGATCATCTTCCTTATTCGTTACACAAGATTGTAATAGCCACAATCTACTTTGCTAAGACCCAGCTCATTCTTTGGGGCAGCGGTCCCCATCGTGTTTGGCACCAGGAACCGGTTTCATGAAAGATAATTTTCCCACCGACTGCAGGAGGAGGGGCATGGTTCCTCTTTTGCTCGCTTGCCCATCGCTCCGCTCCAGATGTGTGGCCCAGTTCCTAACAGGTTATGGATCAGTACTGGTCTGTGCCCCTCCCCCTCCATTGGGGACCCCTGCATTAGACTGTTTTCAAACATAATGATGCATTTTCAGGGGATTGATGTCTGAAAAAATAAAGGATTTGATTCAAGCTGCCATTTTTCTACTGTAGCTTTAAAAAAATAAGATTGCAAAGGTGTTGGGGTTTTTTTTATGTGCATTTGCTGAAGAAGTAGCTCATTAGCAATGACCTGGTAATGCAATTAGGATGTTGGTGTTTTTCATGTTGATCCATAAGGATTTAATAGTATCCTATCCCATCCCACGCAGAGAAACTCGAGAAGAGGACTGTAGTACAACTCTTAAAGAAATTCAACAGTGAAGTGGCAGAAGCTATAATTGGACGAAGTTCAATTGTGCAAGTCTAGAGGAAATGATTAAGGTGAGCCAAAGGACACCCCCACCCAAGAAAGGAACAACGTACTTGAAGGATAAAATTCACTTCTTGCAAATGCAAATGAATACGTATCAGAGGGGGAGAAAATGTAGAGCGGTGCATATGCTGGTTTAATTACTTTTAAATTAGCCATATTCATGCAGGGACCAGATCGCAGGCACATTATGGACAACTCCAGGAACTGCTGTGCTCAGAGTGCAGCTGTGACCCAAATCCAGAGTTAAGTGGTTTAAATAAGAAATCAGCAGAGAAAAGCAAAAATGCCACTTTGGCTTAAAGTTCAGTGGAGCATGCCTTCTTCCATTCTTCCTCACCAAGCATGGCACATTTACAAAGCTCTGGAATGACTCAGGAGCACTGCTGGGATATTTAATTTATCCAAGCAGGGCAGCGTGCGACCCTTTATGGGAAATTATTAATGAGCTCATTGGAAATGGTCTATATATCTCTGTGAGTGCAACATAATCTGCGTGATCACGGACGGTATTTCCATACAGGTGGGAGTTGCTGGCCAGCAAGTCAGGAGGATACCTGGCAGCAGAAGGCTGGGCGGGCAATACTGAATATCAAAAAGGGATTCTCTTAGGTCAGAAATAGAAACCTACATTTTTCAGCCTGCACTCCCAAGTTAGGTCTATTTTGCTCTTGCACTGTGTGTGTGTGAGGGCTGAAGCTGGCAAGAGGGGAACCAACATTGTTTAGACTGGCCACAGCACTGTGTAAATATGGTGCGAGTCAGGGGTGGGTTCTAAATTTTTTTACTACCGGTTCTGTGGGTGTGGCTTATTTTGTGGGCGTGGCTTGATGGTCATGTGACAATTATTTAGGATTTAGCAGAGGTACTGGTCTACCAGGCTTTTAACTGCTTGCAGAGCTGTACTGATCTACCCATTTATTTTTTGCAGGCACTGGTCTACCAATTTATTTTTGCAGGCACTGATCTACTCATGTATTTTTGCAGACACTGATCTACTCGTGTATTTTTGCAGGCACTGGTCTACCCATTTATTTTTGCAGGCACTGATTTACTCATGTATTTTTGCAGGCACTGGTCTACTCATTTGTTTTCTTTTAACATTGATCAGCTGTAGGGCGGCCCTTTGAAGCAAGAGTTTAAACAGTTTTTTTCCCTCTAGCCATCTGCTGGGACTCAGGAGGCAGCAATAGATTGGGGGTGGGGCCAAATAAAAGGTAAGAATAATGCGGGGGGGCGCAGGGGGGCAGAACCGGTTTGGTGATGTCATATCGTCACCGCTACCGGCTCGGGAGAACCAGGCCGAACCGGGAAGAACCCACCACTGGTGCGAGTGCATTTGAGGTTGGGACAAGAACACCCAACAGGCCTGAGTTGAAAAGATGGGAGGAAAAGTCTTGATTTAAATCTTGAGGCGGATAGGTTCATTGTGGGAGATGACCAGGCTGAGCCTGAGGGAGGGGTCAAACATGTCATCAGTCTCGAGTCCAGTGGTGAAATCCAATTTTTTTTACTACCGGTTCTGTGCACATGGCTTGGTGGGCGTAGTGTGGCTTGGTGGGCATGGCAGGGAAAGGATACTTCAAAATCTCCATTCCCACCCCACTCCAGGGGAAGGATATTGCAAAATCTCCATTCCCATCCCACTCTGGGGCCAGCCAGAGGTGGTATTTGCTGGTTCTCCGAACTGCTCAAAATTTCCGCTACCGGTTCTCCAGAACCTGTCAGAACCTGCTGGATTTCACCCCTGCTCAAGTCCCTTTGTGTTCACAAGAGATCTAAGTCCAGTCCACCTTGAGTTCTATTGACGCTTTTCTACCACCAATTTGTCTAGACTCTTAGTAGTTCAGATTCTTGTAGAAGGCTTAAGCTTGCATAAACCTTTATATTAATTTGAACTGGCTGGATTTCCTGATTTCCTTGGCCCTTGACATTCATGTCACATAGGGCTTGATTTCTGGGTTCTGCAGGACGCAGATCTGCAAAAAACGTGGGTTTCTTTTGTCTGCAAACAACTACCTAGCATTTATTTATGTATTTGTTTCTTTACTTACTTGCAGTCCATCTTTATTAGTTTTACAAATAACTATTTTAAACACATCAACACTTAAACCCTCCTTCTATTTTCTCCACAGCAACAACACAGTGAGGTGGATTGAAAAACCTCTGAGGTTTTTACTCTTTCTACAAGGTGGGTCAACATTAAACTGATAGGAATAACAGGGGAGTTTCATGGGTGCTGAAAGCTGCAGGTGGAATGCTGATGTGAGTTAGTCAAGGTGGATCTACCCAATACCTGTTCTGCCTGGTGGGCAACATATCTGAATGCACTCGGCAGGATCCCAGATCTATATGTTCTCAAAGAGAGAATCAGCTCCAATTCGGCCTACCTTTTGGGGAACAATCAAGGTTGATGGGTGCTGCCATCTGGTGGAATTTTTAAAATCAGTGTATATATATTTTAAATTATAATTTTTAAATATATATATTTAAAACATACCGGTATATTAAATATATATTTGATAATTTTTTAAATCAGCAAATATATACCGGTAATCCCTTTTAAGGGTTTTGAAAGAGGAATTAAAACCTAGCAAGTAAACTAGTAAATACTTTAAGTAGGACAATAAATGGTTTCCTTAAAAGCATTCTACCCCTTGTATATTAAATGGCCTACACTTAAGAAAATGTTATCCAACAAGTTTTAGCTGCTTTTCAAAAAATAACTGAATATTCTACGTCCTTTATTTCTTGAATGAATAAACTAAAATATAACTGCATCATAAAACAGCATAGCTAATAGAAATAACCAATGAACAGTGGATCTAAAAGAGGATGGGAGAAAGAGACAATTGTAGTAACCGGGACATTCTCAAGTTAGGTAACAAAAACATTTTTTAGACCCTGAACACTAAAAATGGTATATAGGCTAGAGCAAAATGTGCAAAACCTTCAACCCATTTATCTCTTTAAAAGCAGAGAAGCAATAAAGGAGGTCCTTTAGTTATTTATTAAAAGCTTGCTTTGCATAGCTTTCTATGTTTCTATAAATAATTATCTGTATCGAATTAAGAAAATATTAGAATGTGCAGAAATGAATAGATTAGCATTGGCAATTAAAGGGAAGGAAGAATCTGAGTATCATAACATATGGGGGCAATTTTATCATTGTATAGAAAATGAATATGGCCAAAAGTGGTATAAAATTAAATAAATTTGGAAAGAAAATGTTTTAAGAGGAGATATATTAAACTGAAATGTAAAAGCAAAGATATATATATATATTAAGAAAATGGTGGTAAGCATTAAATGTGATGACAATGATGAGCAATGTGCATTCGTAAAGTTAAAGAAACAAAACAATAAAAGTCAAATAGGGGAACAAACAGAAAGCCAGCAAGTAAAAAAGAAATGGATGTATGCAGTGGTGGGATTCAAGTAATTTAACAACCGGTTCTCTGCCCTAATGATTTCTTCTAAGAACCAGTTTGCCAAACTGCTCAGAAAGTTAACAACCGGTTCTCCCGAAGTGGTGCAAACTGGCTGAATCCCACCACTGGATGTATGGTAAATTAAACTTCATTTCAACAATTCAAAATTCTCCCCAATGGATCTAGAACAATAGAGGTAGATTTAATTGGACCTGAAAAAGTGAATTAATGCCAACAGAAGGACATTCTGAATTCAGAGCCCAATGGAGGACTATTGTCTTAAGGACTATCACTTCATGAAGACTGTTTTTTGGTTATTGCCCTTCTTTTACCGTTACTACTTTTTTCATGCTCTTGTTTTATATAATTCTTTTAGTCTGCAAAGTGCTAAATATATACTGACAGGAAAATAATAGAAAATATACTTATTCCACTCTTCTTCTTCTTCTTCTTCTTCTTCTTCTTCTTCTTCTTCTTCTTCTTCTTCTTCTTCTTCTTCTTCTTCTTCTTCTTCTTCTTCTTCTTCTTCTTCTTCTTCTTCTTCTTCTTCTTCTTCTTGTCTAATAATGGCTGCATTTGCACTAGAGAATAACTTTACATTGTTGAGCTGCCTGGCATTTTAATTATGAGCAAATGGGCTTTCCCAAATGGGCCTATAATTGGAAGTGTTTCCAAGAACAAAGATCTCAGCTGTGATACCATGTCCAAAACCTCTTGGCATCTCATTCCCTCTAACAAGACTTCGAAGCCAAGAATTCCAAATCTTAGCTTGCTATGCAAGAGATAAACCAGACCTAATGTTTCCCAGGGCTAGCAAATGCCTAGTTTGTGTAGCTACTTCTGCTTGTAGGCAGAGCCAAGGAGGAGTGAACCTGTTGTGGCTTGTGGGCCGCTGGCCCCTCCAGCAGCCGAATCAGATGAGGCGGCGGCGTGGGAGTCAGGGTCAGCATCAAGGCAATCGGAGAGCTCTGTGGGGGGAAAGGGAATGGAGCTGTCAGAGAGAGAGAGACAGAGGCGGCGCCTGGGCCATCCATCAGCCCTCAGAGGGAGAGTCAACAGCCCCTAGGTCTGGAGGTGGCTGATGAGGAAGAGGAGGAACAGATGGGTCCAGTGCCTGATGTGCAGATGTGCAGAAGGCAGAGGAGAGGAGAGCAGTGGAAATCTGTGGGTCAATCCTTGGGATGGAAGAGCCACCGCTGCTAGCGAAGTCCCACCCTAGCTCTGGGGATAAAGGGCAGGGGGCGGAGATAGGTGTGGCAGACAACTATTCATCCCCATGCTGGGCAGACTGCTGTGAGAGTGAAAGAGACTTTTTGCTGGGGCTCCTGAAGTTCCTTATAAAGGGACCATTTATTTAACTACAGAGGGTTTGTCGTGTTTGGGGGGCCAGGTCAGAAGAGAACCTGGTTCATTACCAAACAGGCTTATCACTTTGTGTGAGCTCAGCAATGACGACAGCAAAGAAATGAACCCAGGAAATGTTACTTTTTTTGCCTCTTTCAACACACCATTGCAGAAAAGTCTTTGTGAGAACAGCCTCTAGGACAATCTTTCTCAACCTTGGCAGTTTAATGATAAGTGGACTTCCACTCTCAGAATTCGAGAAGTTGATATCCACGTATCTTGAAGTTGCTATGGTTGAGAAACACTGCACCAGGCAACAAAGAAGAGAGGGAACAATCAAAAATTGATTAGCATTCAGTTTGGGTTACCACATTATAAAAAAAGATGTTGAGACTTTGAAAAAAAAATGCAAAAAAGGGCAGCTAAGATGATTAAGGGCCTGCAGATTTAAACATATGAAGAATGGTTGTTGGAATTCGGTATGTCTAGTTTAATGAAAAGAAGGACTGGGGTGACATGATAGCAGTGTTCCAATATCTCAGGGGCTGCCACAAAGAAGAGGGAGTCAAGCTATTCTTCAAAGCACCTGAGGGCAGGACAAGAAGCAATGGATGGAAACTAATCAAGGAGAGAAGCAGCTTAGAAGGAAGAAGAAATGTCCCAACAGTGAGAACAATCAACCAGTGGAACAGCTTGCCTTCAGAAGTTGTGGGTGCTTCTTCACTGGAGGCTTTTAAGAAGAGATGAACAGCCACTTGTCTGAAATGGTATAGGGCCGTGATGGCGAACCTATGGCACGGGTGCCACAGTTGGCACATGGAGCTATATCAATGGGCATGCGAGCCGTGCCATAGCTCACCTCCAGCGTGCATGCGAGCGCTAGCCAGCTGACTTTTGGGCCTTCTGGTCCCACCGGAAGTTGGGAAGTGGGCTGTTTCTGGCCTCTGGAGGGCCTCCGGGGGGTGGGGGAGGCCATTTTCGCCCTCCCCAGGCTCCTAGAAAGCCTCTGGAGCCTGGGGAGGGTGAAAAACAGGCCTACTGGACCATCACGCCATCGCGTGTTAAAAGCAGGGGGGAGCATGGGAGGGCACACACGCAAGCACGGGCCGCATTGAATTATGGGTGTGGGCACACACGTGGGCAACCTCCCCGCACTCCCCCCGCTTTTGGCACACGACGGCAAAAAGATTAGCCATCACTGGTATTGGGTCTCTTGTCTGTGGAGACTCTTAGTCATCCAGGTCCCAAAGGTGCTTTTCAAGAAGCAACTGGACTTTCTGGTTTTTCTTTGAAGATGTTTCGCTTCTCACCCAAGAAGCTCTGAAGGGTCTCTTGCTTGAGCAAGAGGTTGAACTAGAAGACCTCAGGTCCCTTCTAGCTCTTTCCTGTACGAGCAAGCCTTGATTAGATGAAGCATACAGTGTATTCAGGCTGCTCCAGTTATCCTCTCATTCTGAGTAAATGGCTATCCAAGAGCAAGCCTTTTCAGTAATATCTCCTCAGCTTTGTGATGTCCTCCTCAAGAAGGTAGGCCTGGTGCCCTTCACATTATCTTCTTAGCAGTGGGCAAAGATCTTTTTCCCCCCTTCCCTGGCTTTTGTCTAAAAGGTTGATAAACATGTATTCATTTGTTTATTCAATTTATATAGCTGCCGTCTCATATATATGACTCTGGGCAACTCACACCAGGGATGAAATGCTACTGGTTCACACCAGTTTGGGTGAACTGGTAGTAATAAAAACTATCGGGTCAGGCGAACCAGTAGTAAAAAAATGCAACCAGTTCGTCTGGTGTGCTGCACAATTTATATTCGCTAGGAAGCAGGAAATCCTGCTTTCTAGCGAATCTAAATCGCTGTTCCCCCCCTTGCTGTTCTACTTACTTCTTAAGCTTCCTTTTTCAGTGCTGCACAGTAGTGCCTGTGGTGTGCATGCATGTGAAGCAGGGGTGGGTTCTACTTACCTTTACTACCGGTTCGCAATGGGAGCGCGCACGCAATGGGAAGCTTTTGCGCATGCACAGATCACCCATGATGACGTTGTAGCGGGTGGGTGGAGCCTCCCACTGGTTTTACTACCAGTTCTATAGAAGCGGACCGAACTGGGAGCAACCCACCACTGGCATGAAGCGCACGTTTGGTGTGCACTGCGCATGCGCGCACAGCAAATCAGTGGCAGACCTCGGAGGATTTCACCACCGACTCACACACTGATAAACAGATGTTATTGCTGTTTTTACATTATCGCTACCTCTTTCTTATTTCATCGCTTATGTATTTTAAAGAATATTTTAATCATTTTATTCTTTCCCAGTATTTTAATCTACCATTTTCATTATTTGAATTTTTTTTTAAACTTCTTCAACATTTTTTAGTGGGAAGCAGCAAAGAAATGCTTTAAATAATGTATTGTGACTAGCAAATATCATTTGGGAACAGCCAGCTTCTAACCTCTTTGTTACTGCTTATATATTCTTACTGTTGGCGCTCATACTTTAAAGGCATGGCTCAACTAAGTGATGAACGTTGTCATATTGGCAATTTTAAATTTGGAATAAAAATATAAAGCTTTAATTACTTCTGCTGGGAGCAATTATTAATGTATTTCTCCCAGCCTGTATAGCGGCAGGTGAAATTAATTAGAAGAGTGCAGATCAGAATTAATTAATTAGAAGTGTTAGATATTGGGTGAAAATTGGGCTACAGAAATCTGACTTTTTAAAAAAAGTTTTTCTGGCTGCAAAGCTCTAAGTGAGTGGTAGATAGCAGCAAAGAAAGACAAGAAGTCTTAACATTTGCCTCTCATCTAGTGACATCACCAACCAATAAGAAAAATGCACTCTTGAATCTTAAACTTAAAAGTCCTTTGCAATGAATCTGCCACCAAGGATATAAATGGACAACATATTATTTCAAGAACTTCTACTACAGCAGGTGTCGGTAACGTGTGGCTCCCGAGCCACCTGCGGCTCTTTCGTCCCCCTGCTGTGGCTCCCTGTCGGATGACTGGCCCCGCCCCTCACCCTCCCAGTCACTGCTCATGTGGCCTGAGAAGGTAAGGGTGATGGCAGGATTGGAAACTCACTCCATATTCCAGAATGGGAGGGAAGCGCCCTTGTTCTTGCTTCTCATCTAGCGGGCACTTCTTCTGGCATTTCTTGGTGCTGCGTGCACCTCGGTCGCTCGGGGAGACACACGGCTTTCTCTTCAACCCGAGACACTGGCTCGGCCCGGCTGCGACCAATGCTCCACATTGTAGAGGAGGAGGGGAAGCTGTCTCCCCCATTGTGAAGCGCGCTAAATTTAAGTGTGCTGCACAAGGCACTGTGAGAGCAGTGAGCAGGCCGTGGAGGTAGTGAGAGCAGCAGCATCAGCCGCAGCTGGGCCAGGCCAGAGCTCTACACTTGCAACTTGCTTTCGCCACCTCCATGTTGAGTTGGCCACGCCCACCTAGGTTTTGTGGCTCCCAGTGTTTTCTTTTCTGTGGTAAACAGGTCCAAATGGCTCTTTGAATGTTTAAGGTTGCAGACCCCTGTACTACAGGCTTTTATTTCTACTAATTAAGTAGAGCAAGGGGAATGGAACTTATCTGAGGTACTCAATCTTAGTAGTTTTTAAACTATTTCAGGTGTCTATGTGTTGGCTATAGGGTGGTCATAATTCGGAATTTCCAGAAAGACTGTAGACTTTACAAGACTTATTATCAGCTATTAGAGGATTTGAAATAACTGTTCCATCTTAAGTAATTGGGACAAAGATGATATGGATGACAATGATCAGTAAGAGCATCTTTTATTTCAATAGTAAGGCAAATTTTTGAATCCTTGGAAACTTCGTATAATACAGAATGGGGCTGTGCTAAGTTCAGATCTTTTAGAATGTTGTTGATTTCTACATTTTTTTTTAAAAAAAAGCATTTTGTTTAACCAAAAAATGACTGTCATCAAAGTGGAATTAATCAAAATGGCATCCAGCAGCCACTTTATGACTGATGAAAAATGTTTTCTTTTCTGGAGGATTTTGTTTGGATATCATCTATATCTATAAATCATCTATATGGATAGCATCTATATCTATAAACCAAACAAAGTGTGGTTTTTCCCAATGGTGACTGTAAACATAGTCTTCAGATTTTATTTTTTATTTTGACTATGTGAAGCAAAAATAATTGCTTCTTTAAGAATTGCACTTCCTGATTTTTCAGGAAGCCTATTCTAATGGTCTATATTTTGCAGCTATTTTTTCCCCCTTTTAAAATCCTACTTGTATTTCAGTGTTCTCCCTGGCTTCTCCCAACTGTACAATGGAAAGTACAAATGGGGCATACTGTATATATTAAACCTCTCTTAAATAGCCTCACATTTTGAATGCCATAGTTTAGTAATGTTCAGCTCCTGAATGCAGCTGAATCAATATTAAATGAATACGTAGACCAAATAACCCAAAACAATGGTTACACATACAATCTTTCCGGATTTAATTCGTCGGCAAGAAGGTTTGCAGGGATAGCTGACATCATCAGTCCACCCTTTTAAACAAAATACCTACAGGATACCGAGCCTTCGATGTGTGAGAGACAAAATCAGCCCCTGCTATTTTGCTACTTGAAGCAAAGGGGGAAACACACTACAAGTGGCAGGAATGTCACCTCGTGAATCTAATTTGCAATGCATGGAAAGTTCTAGCTTGGAGCAAGGGATTTAGGAACTACTGTTGAGTTGTGGAAGTTGCAATCCCAATTATTTTCCCCTGTTAATCGTCCTCTCTATAAATGGCTAATAGCCACCCAAGGGGATTCTAGTTTTTAATTTAATATTCCCTTTTTGGCTACACAAATGTTTCCCAGTGAGGTGGCAAAGTGTTGCCGTGGGTATTAAGATTTGGGAGTTGCCAAGTAATATTTAAAGGGGTACACGAGGAGATGTTCCAGCTGATGATAACCCCTATAATTAATGTTTGTTTTAAACCCTTTCACTTAAGGCAGCACCCAGCTAAGCTTCTACTGTGACTTGTCCCCCTCTTCAATTGTCTGAGCTTTTAAGGAGTAAGGACCACTCAAGGTCAGGACCATTGCTTTGCTTAGATAGGGTTAGCCTTCAGAAACTTCATGGGGAAAAAAGTTGGAGAAACTTACTTTTGCTCTGCTTAAGGCAGGGGTGTCAAACTCGATTTCATTGAGGGCCGCAACAGGGTTGTGTTTGACCTGGGGGTGGGGGGCAGGGTAGGCATGGCCAGCTAGATGTCACTCGTGTCAGGGGCACCTGTGGTAGTCAAAGGCTAATGCAGGACTTCCCTCAGACCCTCTCTCACTCTCATTATAGTTTGTTTGTTTGTTTGTTTGTTTGTTTGTTTATTTATTTCCTTCCTTCCTTCCTTCCTTCCTTCCTTCTTCTTTTTCCTCCCCTCTTCTCTCTTCATTCTTTCTTTTTCCTTCCCCTCTTTCCTTATTTTTCTTTCCTTGCTCTCTTCCCGTCTTTCCTTCTTTGTCTTTCCTCTTTCCCTTTCTCCTTTCCTATCCCTTCTTGCATGCTCAAATGCAAAAGGGAAAACATTTCTCATTTTGTTTTGTTTTTAGTTTGTTTCGCTAGCCCACCGCCAGTGAAAACAGAACGGGGGGGGCATGCACGGCCCCTTGGGCCTCATTTTTGACTGCAAAGGCCTCCTGCAGCCCTCTGCCAGCGAAAACGGAGCTATGAGTTCAGTCCTCCTTTAGACATGAAACCATCTGGGTGATCTTGAGCCAGTCCCTCTCTCTCTGCCCTAGGAAGGAGGCAATGACAAACAACTCCTGAAACCTTGCCAAGAAAACTCCAGGGGCTTGTCCAGGCAGATGCCGGCAATCAACACTGACATGAAAACACATGTAAAACAAATCTATACACTTTATACACTGGCTACCAGGGAAATAAAATTCCATCGAACAATTTGATAAGCACTGTCTGACATTTTGCTATAAAATCTAGTCATTTGGAAGAGGAAGACTTGGGGACAAAAATATCCATATGGCAGCTCTACATGAAACAATCAAAAAACAAAACAACAGCATTAGGTGCTAAAAGGTTCATAGCTGGATGAAGGATACAAAGGTAGGAACTGTAACTGCTTAAATTAAAAATTAAACTAGAATTTAAAAAAAACAACAGCATTAGGTGCTAAAAGGTTCATAGCTGGATGAAGGATACAAAGGTAGGAATTGTAACTGCTTAAATTAAAACTGAAATTAGTATTTATGGAGCCAGTTAGATAAATGGCCAACTGAAAAGCATCAATGTGACTTGATGGTCCAGTCTTGATCTTGGCTGTGTCTTTGCTTCTTTGTCCTCATAAAAACAGCTCCCGAATGTTAGAGCTTCACACCTTGACCTGCTGCATTTTTTATTGTTTTAGGTACTCCATGAACAAGCCACCTTCCTCACCTCCAAGGGGTATTTGCCTTTATCAGTCTTTTTCAATCCCCTTTATTCACAAGATTCCAATTTCTGCAGCACTGACAGAAACAACCCTGTTGATTTTCCAGTTTCCCTCTGGTTTATGGGTCTACACCAGTGGTGGATTGCCCCCGGTTGCACCGGTTCTATAGAACCAGTAGTAAAACCAGAGGGAGGCTCCGCCCACCGACCCCGACATCATCAAAATGCTTCTGCGCGTGCATGACCCCGCTGCGAACTGGTAGTAAAGGTAAGTAGAACCCATCCCTGGTCTACACAGGTACAGGCTTTAGCACGGAGCATGGCTTTGCGATGGGTTTAGGACAACTTGCTGCAGCCAAGTCACTGCGGCCAATTTGCCACAGGACAACTCATCACAGCCGACTTGCTGTGGAACAACTTGTCATGGAACAAGATTTACACTAATACTGAAGAAACAGTGGAACAGAATCATTAAAGAAAGGATGCAAAAAGAGGAACAAAATGAACTGTGAATGAGAAAAACTAAAATAATCCTTTTAATTATTTTAAATAATTAAATTGAATTGTCAGATTGTCCCATGAAGAGTTGGCGGCTGTGCCTTGTCCTGTGACAAGTTGGCCATGGCAAGTTGTTCCATCCCGTTTTGAGATAAGGGGACCTTGACAAAGAAGTTTTGGCCACTATGGAATGAGCTCCGGCAGTAGAATGCAAGTTCTTGTATATAAATGATTCTGGTCTGGTTCATAAGGATCTCCTGGTTAAGGATGTAAGACAGCAAGACTCTGAAAGGCCCTTAGGAATCCACTGACAAAGTAGATTCAGCTGCTTTGGATAAAGGGATTCAATAAAGTACAACTGCTTGATTTAGTAACAGTCTTTACCATCTGCTTACACTATTTCTCAAGCATGATTTAATCTCCCGCTGAATTTCTCTGTGCACGTTAAAAGTAGCAGGGCTGCATTGCTGTTTAATTCTCTGAGTTTTTATTCTTTTCCTGCTATTGTTTCTTTCTGTCCTATACGCAGTGATCAGGCTTTCTCCATCAAATATCCTTTAATGGGACACTCATCTAACAAGCGAGATGCATTCAATCTACTTACTGTAGGTGCTGGATTAGTGGGCAGTAATATACATTAATAAATGTATTATTTTGTAAAGAGTTCGGGGGTTTTTCCTGCAAAAGAAATGACGACCCTTTGGGAAATTGCAATGGCTAATTGTCTCACTGGCAGTGAATAGAATAATTGTATTTTGTAATCTGGCCAAAGTGCTTTGAACACTACGTAGAGAACCATTACACACAGAATTGTATACATAAGAGAGTCCCTAGAGATTCGCAGAGTCAGGTTTCAATATTGCTCTTTTATGGATGTAAGAATCAGCGTCTGGTATTTCCCCATCATAATGGTGAATACGTCCTTCTCTCTTGCAGCACCTGCCCTCTGGAGCGAGGGTCCCCCAAGATGTGGGTGGTCCCCCACTCTACTGTTGTTTAGAAGCTAGGAGGACCAGGCTCTTTGGTAAGGGAGGTCTTTGGTAAGGGAGAGAGAGATCCCTCACTTCATCGCTCTTGCCATCCTTTATCTTCATTTTCTTCATTTTTATTGATTTCATTGTCATTTCTTTGATTGTTGTGAACCACCCAGAATCATTGAGAGCGAGATGATGATGATGATGATGATGATGGAGCAGTAGGAAATATAGTTCAATGCCACCATTTGCATTGAATGCTGAACAGAACCTCCCTCTGGATCCACAACGAAGTTCATTAGGCTTCTTTGATATTGCAAATGCAGGAGCAATGGAAATAGATATAAAAATAACTTATGGAGACTTTGTGATTGAAAAGGTTCCTGAGCACTCTTCCTGTATAATCTCACTTCTCCAGTAGATGGCTGCCATTTTCTTCACAACAGTTGCAGTGGTTCCAATATCTCAGGGGCTGCCACAAAGAAGAGGGAGTCAAGCTATTCGCCAAAGCAACTGAGGGCAGGACAAGAAGCATTGGGTGGAAACTAATCAAGGATAGATGCAACTTAGAACTAAGGAGAAATTTCTTGACAGTTAGAACAATTAATCAGTGAAACAACTTGCCTCTAAAAGTTGTGAATGCTCCAACACTGGAAGTTTTTAAGAAGATGTTGGATAACCATTTGTCTGAAGTGGTGTAGGGTTTCCTGCCTAAGCAGGGGGTTGGACTAGAAGACCTCCAAGGTCCCTTCCAACTCTGTTATTCTGTTATATAATGGTTTGAGAGAACAGCTCAGTCAAAAGCTGGCCTTCGGAGCTTCACTTTCTTGATTAAAGTGGTTGTGCCAGCATAGGTGCATCGTTCTATATCACAGCACAGTCATCTTTTGCTGGTTGATATGTTCATAATGGTTTTAGCACGTCCCTTAAGAAAATGAACACAATCTCCACAGGGAGTGCAGAAGCTCAGCTAATGGGTGCCCCCGTGGTGACCAGTTTATAGTATGCCCCTTCCTGGGCCATCAGTTCTTCATGTGTGCCCTTCTCAATGATGACTCCCTGAGACATGACAGCGATGATGTCCGAATTCTGAATGGTGGACAAGCGGTGCGCAATGACGATGCAGGTCCTGCCTTCTCGAGCTTTGTCCAGGGCAGCCTGCACAGTCTGAAGGGAAAAGTGAAAAAGAGAAAGAGAAGGAGTCTTTACATGGTCATCATGACAAGTTATATTAATACGAATATAGGTCACTTTGTTTTGGGAAAGGCATTGATCAACTCAGTTTAGTTGTGTCGAAAACCCTCCCCAACCATTCAGTGAATTCAAAGAGGAGGAGAACATACAGTAAGAGCTCCTACAGTCCACAACTCCAGTCTCCATGGTCACGTGTGGGATTAAGCAATAACTTGCAAGCACGGCAAATCTGCTTCTGCTTCCATGAATTCAGTGTGCAAGCTGCCAGGGACAGGTATCAATACACTCGGCTCCTCAGAGCTGTAATTCTCTCAGCAGTCCAGAAAAGTTTGGAAAACAGGACATGGAGCAGTTGGCTGCTGCCCTATCATTTCTCAAATCTTCCCTGGATCTCAACTTTCCCCTTAGCTTCTTGGTGGACTAGAAGGCATTCAGAGGCCATCAATTTTGGAATATTGGCAACAGCAGAGATATGTACTTAAGCATCACCAGATGGATCAAACTGTGACTAAAATGGAGCAACTTGGCAGAGATGCAACAGACTCCAATATATTCCAATGGCAAATCCATCGATAAATTCTTCACCCAGGATGTTAACAAAAGTTAAGCTTGGATACTATCATAGTAGAGTTGTAACATGACTCTAGAAACATGGCCTTTGGTACTTGCCTTCTTTACAGTGGTGGAAGTCTGTAAAGGTCCAATCTGTGCCATTTTTTTCAGAGAGGTAGACCATGATTTATTGCTACTGTCATCAAAGGGCAAAGTTGGCTCTGATGGATTTAGAAGAAGCCATCTACATGCTGCTGTGTTGATTCCATACATTGAATTCTCACTACACACTAACTACTTGAGCTAGGTATATGGTGGCTAAAGGTGATTGGGCCATTCAAGGTGTCGTATAAATGTAGCCTGAGTTTGCAGTTGGGGGAATTTCTTGGATTCAATGATATCTGTAACAGCCATGTTGGTAAGTGTGCCTTTTTTACTTTCTTCAACTACCTTCTCAATTGTTGACTCTATACAATGAGTGTATTGTACTGTACTTTACCTACTGCACGTGTGCATTCAGACTCAGTTACAATTTAAAGCCCTTTTTAATTTTCATACCCACAAATAGCCTCCAAATAACAATGAAGTGAGTACATCCTTTCCTTCCCTCCTTTTAAGACTGAGATTTTATATCCAGTTCAGTGGTGAAATTCAATTTTTTTTACTACCGGTTCTATGGGCGTGGCTTGGTGGGCATGGCATAGTGGGTGTGGCAGGGGAAGGATACTGCAAAATCTCCATTCCCACCCTACTCCAGGGGAAGGATACTGCAAAATCCCCATTTCTCCCCACTTCAGGGGGAAGGATATTGCAAAATCTCCATTCCCACCCCACTCTTCGGCCAGCCAGAGGTAGTATTTGCTGGTTCTCCAAACTACTCATAATTTCCACTACCGGTTCTCTAGAACCTGTCAGAACCTGCTAGATTTCACCCCTGATCTAGTTACTTGAGACTAAGTTGCTTTTGAACTCAACAGCAAGTGATTGCATGAATATACTGTATATTCTCAATGCTCCATTAAGTGTATTTTAGTTATCTGATATCTGAACTCATAAAATTATTTTAGAGCCCATTTGGTATAGTAGTGAATAGAAGTGCTGGCCTAAAACCCAGGAGACCATGAGTTCTAGTTCCACCTTAGGCATGAAATCTGGACTTTGATCAGTCCCCCTCAGCCCACCCACCTCACAGAGGAAGGAGTATGTTAAATATGGTCTCCAACTTGAGTTACTTATAAAGGTGGGGATTTTTTTTTAAAAAAAATCTAATAACGAAATTAATAAAATAATAAAAGGCAAATGTTTTTGCTCCTTGATACTCAGCATTTCTTTCCCTAGATCCATTTACCTGTTCACTTTCTGTATCCAGTGCAGAAGTGGCTTCATCCAGTAATAAGATCTTAGGGTCTCGAACAATGGCTCGTGCGATGGCAATGCGCTGCTTTTGCCCTCGAGACAGTAGAGACCCCTGAGCCCCAACATTGGTTTCATATTGCTGAAAAAAAAAGAAAAAAAAAAGAAAAAAACCCCAATATTTATTGGCTCGCTGATTTTGTTTACCACAAGAACAAAAAAATACAATTAGGGTGGTGAGAAAATGAAGCTACTTCATTGCTTTTATTCTAACATTCTTTTATTTTATGGGAGGAGAAACCTTCAATTAAGAAGCAAACCGGAAAATGCCTTGTGTTATTATTACCGTAAGTCTGTGTTGATTTTTTGTATTGAAATTGGGTCTTTTTAGTTCAGGGGTGTCAAACTGGATTTCTTCAAGGGCTGGATCAGCATTATAGTTGTCCCCCACAGGCCAGCTGGGGGTGGGTGGGTGGGTGGGGGAGACAGGACAGACAGCAGATGGGACAACTACCTGGACAGCTTCCTGCAGCACTCTGCTGGCCAAAATGGGGCACAGGGTGGGCTGCACGCACACACACACCCTTGCCCCATTTTCGTTAGCAGAGGCACCATGGGCTGGTCCTTTGCTATTTCCAGGCCGACCCCGTGGGCCAGATCTAAGCACCCCGCGGGCTGCATCTGTCCCTCAGGCCTTGAGTTTGACTCTCCTGTTTTAGTTGAATGCTTTATAAGTAAGCCTTGGAAAGTTACTGAGTGATTTTTTTAGAAAATGAATAGATTTATATTATTAGATAGAATGAGCTTTAGCTCAACCAGGGTAAAAGTTATCCAAAAGATTCTACAGTCGCAGAGATTCTACAGCCACAGCAAGTGACAGCGGCTAGCTGATCATGGAAATAATGAAGCAAATCAGGACTGGTTACCTCTTCGATGGGAGACCACCAGGAGACCCCATGGCTGGAGTATAGACCATGCAGTTCACAATGTGGCCTTGACTGAGGTCAGAGGCTAAGCGGAGTTTGTCCCGATTAATACTTTAATGGGAAACCATCAAAAAGGCACATAGCTGTAGTCTCTGGTCAACTAAAGGGCTCCTTTGCTTTATTAACAAGACATTTTTATCCCGCCAATCACAACAGGCAGGATTTTGGTTCCCATATTATCCTCACAACTACCCTGTGAGAGATTAAACTAAGAGTGTGGCTCGGGGTGAAATGCTCCCGGTTCGGACCGGATCACCCGATCCGGTAGCAATGGAGGTGGGTGGTTCAGAGAACTGGTAGCAAAAATCCCTGCCCCCCCATACTCAGCTGAGCTGCACAATCATTAGAGGCTTTTTTTTTTTTTACTTTTAAAAGCATTTTTTCTACAACCTCTTCAGCTGAAAAAATGCTTTTAAAAGTAAAAAAAAAAAAAAAAAAACCTCTGACGATCCAAGCTGAGTTGCCTGATCGGCAGAGGCTTTTTTTCTTTTAAATGCCTCTGACGATCCAAGCTGAGTTGCCTGATCGGCAGAGGCTTTTTAAATGCCTCGGCAGAGGCATTTAAAAGAAAAAAAGCCTTTTTTTTCTTTTAAAAGCCTCTGACAATCCAAGATGAGTTGCGTGATCATTAGAGGCATTTAAAAGAAAAAAAGCCTCTGCTGATCAGGCAACTCAGCTGGGATCATCAGAGCCTTTTGAAAGCATTTTTTTACAACCTCTTCGCCAAAGAGGTTGTAGAAAAAATGGTTTTAAAAGTAAAAAAAATAAAAATTGGCCACGCCCACCCAGTCACATTACCACCACCCCCACCAAGCCATGCTCACAGAACCGGTAGTAACGAATTTTAGATTTCACCACTGGTGTGGCTTCCTACTCTTCATGAACATATTTCAAAAGATTTGAGGATTAAGGCATGTGTTTGGAATGTAACAACTCTTTCATAATTCTGAGAACACATTTTTGGAACTTGTGATTCGGTGCCTGGATTTTCCTTTTTTTGTCATCTTTCTAGTGGTGAGTCAATTAGGAAACAAGCAAGAGACCCTGCAGATATTCTCAAGGGGATTCCTGGATTCTAAAGAAGCGAGCAAACCTAACTGGAACAGTAAATTAGGCACCAAGGGACCACTTCCGTGGAGAGAGATTTTTCCACGAACTGCAGGGGGCATGGTTTTATGTGCTGCCTGTATCCTGCGGATGGGGTTTCTCACATGCTGCGGCCCGGTTTCTGACATGCCGTGGCCCAGTGCCGGTCCACAGATCGGGGGTTGGGGACCCCTGAATTAGGCTATCATAGATCTATAGGTGAGATAGCCAAACAATTCACAATAGAAGAAATGAAAGCCGAAGGCAAACTACTCAAAACATTATTGTGAACAGAAGTATTGAGAATATGTTAAACCAACAGTGAAGAGAATGTTCAGACCAGTTTTCTTTCTATCACATAGGATTTTAAAAATGGTACTTACTTGGGGGAGTGACATCACAAATTCATGCAATTGAGCTTTCTTGGCAGCTGTTATCACTTCATCCATAGATATTTCTCTGCTGTTATCACCGTATTTAATGTTGTCGACAATGCTACAGTCAAACAGCACAGGTTCCTGAGAAACTATTCCTATTTTAGATCTAAGAAAGCGGATGTTTACTTGTCGGGTGTCACGGCCATCTATCAGCTGTACATCAAAAACACAAAACATACAAAACGTCTTTGGTACAAAATGAAGATTTCTTATTCAAACCTTTGCTTGTGTTTGCTGACATGTGTGAAATTTAAGCACCACAATCTGTGTGGAGAATTGCATGGCTCTTCATTAGTAAAAAAATACATTTGCAAGCTAAGAGTTCTGCAGAATCTCAGGGTTTTTGTCAGATTGATAAAATGAGTGACATCGCACAAGCATGCATGCATAGCATACACACGACACTTGTTTTGGCATTTGCCCCCTGAAGACCCCCATGCCTAATTCTGGAATTAAAGATTTGAAGGTCTCAGTTTGAATTTACCTCCATGATATATGTGGGAGAAGCAAAACCTGCAACAAAATATTGACATGTGAAATCTATTCTATGAAGTCTATCTTCCCACGCCAATCCTCCTACCACCAGCCTACCTGATCCTATCTGACTTCAAAGAGTTAAACTAGATTAGATCTACTTAGTACTTGGATGGAAAGTCATCGGGAAATATCAGGATTGTACAATGAGAAGTTTAAAAAAGCAAAGCAACCCCCCCCCAAAAAGGACTGGGTTATTTATAGGACCATCTCTTCCCAACTCTTTCCACCCAATCTGGCATGAGGGATACGCTCTGGGTACCATGTACTAGGGAGTGTTGGCTGGCAGGAACTAGAAAGAGAGAGATTAGGTTGGTTTTATCCCTGTTGGATCTGATTTTTGTAAGGCCTTGAAAACGTAGCTTTGTGCCTGATTCTGGGGCCCTGGGCATTTCTTGATTGTGTGGGTGATTGGTTCCATTTTTTTTTATTGATTTGATTTTTATCACGCCCTTATTATTTTATAAGTAACTTTATAAGAGGGGTGAACATATATAATGCTCCTTTCTTCACTTATTTTATACCTGGTTGCTACATATTTTATTTTTATTTGCTTTTTTATACTGTGTATTTTATGCATTTTATTTGTTTTACTGTAAGTTGCCCAGAGTCACTAAAAATGAAATGGGCATCTATATCAGTGGTGGTATTCAGCCAATTCTATCCGGTTTGAGTGAACCGATAGCGGTGGCTGCGGGAGGCTCCGCCCACCCGCCCGGATGTCATCACGTCCCGTTTTTGATGCTCTGCGTTTGCGCGGAAGGCCTTGCGCATGCGTGGAGGTGGCATGTCCAAGCGAAGCAAGCGTGCGCGTGTGCTCACATTTGCGAACCGGTGGTGAAGGTAAGTGAATACTGCCCCTGATCTATATGAAATGGATAATGTATTTATTTATCTATAAATTTATTTGCACATCTTTATTATTGCAAAGGAAACTGCACTGAGAAATTGATTGATGGGAATATGTATTTACAAGGAATTGAAGGGATTTTTACAAGGATTTCAAAGAGGCCTTTTTTTAAAAAAAAGGGGGGGGGAGGGAATTGTTAATTTCCAGAGTGGTGTTTCTCAGCATTGGCAACTTTTAAGACATGTGGACTTCAACTCCCAGAATTCCCAAGTTGGCTGAGGAATTCTGGGAGCTGAAGTCGAACATGTCTTAAAGTTGCCAAGGTTGAAAAACACTGGTCTAGGTCATAGAACATACAGCTCAGGGGTGAAATTCAGCAGGTTCTGGAGAACTGGTAGCGGAAATTTTGAGTAGTTCGGAGAACTGGCAAATACCACCTCTGGCTGGTCCCAGAGTGGGGTGGGAATGGAGATTTTGCAGTATCCTTCCCCTGCCACGCCCACCAAGCCACACCCACAGAAATGATAGTAAAAGAATTTGAATTCCGCCACTGATACAGCTGATATATGAAGACCGAATTGCAGATTCAGTTATTAGTACTTTTATGTTATCAAAGCAACAAAGGCTATTTACCACTTTTCCTTCATCAGGATCATAAAACCTCTCCAGAAGTTGAACACAGGTGCTTTTCCCACATCCACTGCTGCCAACGAAGGCAAGGGTCTGCCCGGATTTCACAGACACCAAGAGGCCTTTTAGCACTTGGGTATCAGAACGAGATGGATACGTGAATTTACAGTTGAGAAATTCAATTCTTCCATGGAAATTATCCTGATTATACAACAGCAAAAAGAAAATCCTGCTTCAGAATTGGCAAATGACTCTCTTAGGAAGCTAATGAATGTTTTTTTCTGTAGTTCCCAAAGCTGACACAGGTCACTCTTTAAATCAATCAACTGGAAGCAGATAAAACTGAAATCCATTTGCATTCAGCACAGCGCAAAGATTTCCTATTCCGTTTTCATTTGTAAAAAGTTAATGTTTTGTGAAAGGAGAACAAGAAAATAATATTTTAATCTGATTTGTACTTTGATGTATGCTAACAAATCTTCAAAGAAAGTTGAACATTGAACAACTTCAATGAAAGGGCAGATATCAGCGGATTCAAGGCCAATTCGTATAATGTATGAGAGTTAAATTTTAAGAAATATATTTTGTCAACCATTTGCCACTGACTCTTTCCTTTTATAGATGACACTAAAACCATAGAATCACTAATTAGTATTGAAAGTATATAAGCATTAAATGAATGCTTCGTTTACAACTGTCTAACAACTTCAAGAGTTGAATGAATCCACAGTGTGGTATTAGGACTTGCACTAGAGTTTTGAAGTTCATGGTTTTGCCTCAGGTCAAAACATTTCAAACAAATCCTACTGGCCAATGTCTCTAAACAGAGGATTCTCCAGTGTACCATGTATTTTACTGCATATCTGGAATGGAATGGAATAGAATGGAATAGAATAGAATAGAATAGAATAGAATAGAATAGAATAGAATAGAATAGAATAGAATAGAATAGAATAGAATAGAATAGAATAGAATAGAATAACTTTGTCACTTTAGGTAAAGGTAAAGGTTCCCCTTGCACATATGTGCTAGTCGTTCCCAACTCTAGCGGGCGGTGCTCATCTCCGTTTCAAAGCTGAAGAGCCAGTGCTGTCCAAAGAATTCTCCGTGGTCACGTGGCCGGCATGACTAAACACCAAAGGCACACGGAACGCTGTTACCTTCCCACCAAAGGCGGTCCCTATTTTTTCTACTTACATGTTTAATGTGCTTTCGAACTGCTAGGTTGGCAGAAGCTGGGCCAAGTAACAGGAGCTCACCCCGTTACACGGCACTAGGGATTTGAACTGCTGAACTGCCGACCTTTCGATCGACAAGCTCAGCATCTTAGCCACTGAGCCACCATGTCACTTTGTCACTTTACATTGTCACTTTAAATGTACACTAATCGGCATACATTAAAATGAAATTTTGTTGCATTCAGCTCTTTAAGAGTCACACCTCCAATATACACTATATAACCATGACAAAAGAAATAAACAAATACATACACACATACAAAATTATGCATATAGCCACATATATTATATGACACAGAGAAGCAACCCAGTCTGGATGTGTACATGTACATGGCAAGAAAAACGCATCTTGCGAGTTTACCAGACGGATGGTCTAGGCCTAGGGAACAAAGCTGTTACGGAACTTGGTAGTCCTGCTAGAAATACTTCGAAGCCTCCTCTCAGTGGGGAGGTACATCTCACAGTTTAGGAAACCCTAACCCTTACAGGGACCATTAGTGCTGGCATTCATTATAATGTGTATAATAGAAAAGGCTGCCATGAAAGTAGTCTATGGAGCATGATAAGCACTGGTTCAGTTAAAGTGTGTGTGTGGTTGTGTGTGTGTCTCTGTGTGTGCGTGCACGTACACATGTTGAGGGGTATCTTCCTGCTATGAAGTAGACAATAAACTGCTGGGGTTAGCTTGTAACCAACTGAAGTGCTCAAGCACTTCAAAGCAACGTAACAAGGAAAAGCACATTTTGAAAGTGGAGCACAGAAAAACTCCCATCCCCTCAGACTGCTTTAATGGTGGGGGGTGGGGAGAGATTAATAGAGGGAAATAGCTGTTTCTGCCCTCTAGATACTGATCTCTCTCCATTTTGCTGATGGGGCAATTGAGCTGGGCGGCTAACTCCACCAGTATTCCCAAGCAAAGGCACAACGAAACGTTGCTTCTGGCAGATTTATCGGATTACAAGGGTAGAAAAAAACCCACAACTACCGCTTCTTTCTGTCCTGATGCAGAGTAACTGAAAGGAAATCTATAATCCTGACCTACAAAACAAGGAAGTTTGTACAGGATATATTTAGGTTTATTTGCTATTTTCGGTACAGGTCATCCTCACACAATGACTGCAATTGGGGCGAGCAACTCCATCACAGAGCAATTCAATCCTTAAGGGAAACATCAGGCAGCCGTGCTCAATTTACAACATCTGTTCTGATGCAGTTGTGGAGTGACTCCTTTAACATCATGCGACCGCCACTTGTGACTTTCTGCCTGACTTCCGCAATGACTTTGCTTGTCAGGAGTCGGCTGTGAAGGTTGCAAATAGTGATGATGTAACCGCAGGACGCCATGACCATCACAAATCTGAAGCGCCAATTGTGAAGCGCCTGAATTTTGGTCACATGACATAAGGATGCTGCAACAGTCGTAAGTTCAAGGACTGATTGTACAGCTACTGTTTCAGCATGATTGTTAAGTTTGAATGGTCACTAAACAGAGTGGTTGTTAAGTGAGGACTACCTGTACCTCAGTTCCGGTTTTATTTCTTGTGCACAATATTAGTAATTTGGCTTACTTGTTGACTATAATTGTTGCATGAATTCACCTGGTATTTTGCATCCAAAAGTGACTTAAGAAGTTCTCTAACTGGAGGACTAGAATAAAATTGGGGCCTGGTTGGCAAATTTTGATAAGGGACCAGACAGGCATTGGGAAGCAAAAATTATCCAAAACTTGAAAAGAGAACATTTCATTAAAAAACATTATTGGTTGCCATGGCTATTGGTATCAAAGTTATAGATCGTAATAGCAATAGCATTTAGACTTATATACCACTTTACAGTCCTCTCTAAGCAGTTTACAGAGTCAGTATATTGTCCCCAACAATCTGGGTTGTCACCTCGGAAGGATGGAAGGCTGTCAACTCTGAGCCTGGTGAGATTTGAACTGCCAAACTGCAGGCAGCCGGCAGTCAGCAGAAGTTGCCTGCAGTACTGCACTCTAACCACTGCGCCTCCGTAACTCATCTACCATACTTTTCCAGTGCAAATTGATAGATGTTTTTTGACTTCCCTATCCAGGTTGGAGACATGATGTCTGCCCTATGGTCACGCAGCTGGTTATTGTGCCCAAGGGTGGATTAGAATCTGACTCTTCCTGCTCCTAATCTAGCACTTTAACTACTACACCAAGCAGTTCTCCTTGGATATTATGTCTTCTGGGATATAAAGAACAGGACAAAACGAGTCAAGCCATAATCACAGTGTCTATGAGCAAATATTATTGCTTGGCACCAGAGTGCCTTGGTATTGTCCTAAACATGTATTATTTGCTCAACACTGAGCTGACATTGTGCCCACCAGAGAGATGCCAGGACATGTTGCTCTTTTCCCCTTCGTTTCCTGGCACACAGCACACTGTAATCTCATTTGCTCGAGGGCGGCAGAGAACTGTCTGACCTTTGGATCGTTCCAATCCTACAATTATGTGATTCGAATAACAGCAATTATTTTCTTACCCATTTTTCTCCGGCGTCACTGTACGCACTGATTCGGGGAATCCGATCCACCAGCTGAAAAAAACGGGCGGCTGCTATTTTAGCCTTGGCATAATTTGGGGTATAAGAGGACGCTTTTCCCAAAGCAGTTCCGCTAGTAACAATGGAGGAAATCACCCTGAAATTGGAAAAGACATGTCTCAGTTTGCAGGACACTTTATATATATATATAAAAAGCCTTGTTGAATCAGGTGAAAAGTCTCTGGTTGGGTTTTCATCCAGGACCAGCAAATTGGGATTGAGAAGCTGACAAGTAAAAATTAGAGGCCTCCCTTTTTTATTGCCTAATCTCCAGAATTTGATTTTAAATTATATGTTAACATCTTGGTAAGGCCACACTTGGAATATTGCATCCGGTTTTGGTCGCCATGATGTACAAACAATGTTGAGACTCTAGAAAGAGTGCAGAGAAGAGCAACAAAGATGATTAGGAGGCTAAAATATGAAGAATGGTTGCTGGAACTGGGCATGTCTGTCTGATGAAAAGAAGGACTAGGGGTGACATGATAGCAGTATTCCAATATCTCAGGGATTGCCACAAAGAAGAGGGAGCCCAGCTATTCTCCAAAACACCTGAGGGTAGGACAAGAAGCAATGGGTGGAAACTAATCAAGGAGAGAAGGAACCTAGAACTAAGGAGAAATTTCTTGACAGTTACAAAATTAATCAGTGGAACAACTTGCCTCCAGAAGTTGTGAATGCTCCAACAGTGGAAGTTTTAAAGAAGAGATTGAATAATAATTTGTCTGAAATGGTATAGGGTTTCCTGCCTAAGCAGGGGGTTGGACTAGAAGACCTCCAAGGTGCCTTCCAACTCTGTTATTCTATTCTATTTGCCCATTTACACATATTTGTAAAATATCTCCTGACATGGAGGACCATTCTTTATTTAGTGATCACAATATTTTATATCCTCCCCTCTTCCATCTTTTTGAACATTGTTTAGCTTTCCCAGTCAGATATTTGTCTGTAACAATATGAGAATTCATAGATTCCGTGGTGTTTAAAGAAATGGTACCTCTGTAGGGGGGGTTTCTTACCTAAATACGTAGCTGTAGTGAAGTCCTTCCTTTTCGACTAAAAATCCTCCGTATAGGTAAGAGACAGAATTGGCTATGAACAAAACACACTGTGCAAAGCCATAACAAACGCCGTAAACGTTCGCTTTTTTAATAGCTGCTCTGTAGGGGGCTTCTAGCTGTTTCTCATAAACATTGATAAAAGTTTTCTCCCTTCCAATCCCAGCAATGGTCCTAATATTTGCAAGGGCTTCGTTGGAAATCTGATTCCCAAAGAAAAAGAAAAATCTGTTAAGGATTATACACAGGTTTATCAACGATTGTATATAGGCGTTTCACTTTAGAAAACTACAGAATTATGATTTTTACATATTAAAATTCAGGGGTGGTATGACATCTGAAGTAGGAATCGGCAAATCCAAAGCAGACAGCAAATCATCCACAGCAGGCTTAGATGGTCTCTATGGAACACCAGAGTAAATATTAATTAATTTATTGTTTCTTTGTCACCAAGAATCTGCCTCTTGACAACTCCAGAAGAATAAGCCCTGATTGTTTAAGATGACCTTCCAATTCAGTATTGGGTTTCACTTACCTTCGCTACTGGTTCAGAACTGTGAGAGTGCGCTTGCGCTTTGCTCATGCATGGCGCTTCTGCGCATGTGAGGTGCCTGTGATGATGTCCGGGTGGGTGGGCGGAGCCTCCCGCCGCTGCAACCGGTTTGCCCGAACCGGGGCGAACCAGTAGAAACCCACCACTGTTCCAGTTGTAAGGTAAGCCTGCTAACCCTTATCAACGGGCCTGGTGGCTCAGCAGACTGATAGCATTGTGATTAACACCAGCTGTCTGCAATTACTGTAAGTTCGAATCTCACCAGGCTCAAGGTTGACTCAGCCTTCCATCCTTTCTACGGTAGGTAAATTGAGGACCCAGTTTGTGGGGGCAATAAGCTGACTTTGTATAAATATATAAAAGTATGAAGGCTATTGCTTAACGCATTGTAAGCCACCCTGAGTCTCCAGAGAAGGGCGGCATATAAATCAAATTAAAAAAAAAAAGGGATAATGGAGATATGCTTCTTTCTTTCTTTCTTTCTTTCTTTCTTTCTTTCTTTCTTTCTTTCTTTCTTTCTTTCTTTCTTTCTTTCTTTCTTTCTTTCTTTCTTTCTCTCTTTCCTTCCTCTCTCTCTTTCTTCTTTTTCTTTTTCTTCCTTCCTTCCTTCCTTCCTTCCAGTGGTGGATTGCTACCCGAACCAGGGTGAACTAGTAGTGGCAGGGGGCTCCGCCCACCCGCCCAGACGTCATCAAAAATGCTCTGCGCATGTGCAGAAGCGCCGCACGCTGCCAATAGTGAACCGGTACTGCCGGGATTTGAAACCCACTACTGTTTCCTTCCTCCCTTCCTCCCTTCCTTGTGTGAGAATAACTATAAAAAGTAGATAAGTGTAGGTCAAAGAAATGGGCAGGGCCAGGAGTGGGGGAAATCCAGTATTTGATTTCAGCTGAATTTATATTTAAATTATATTATATTACTGTTGATGAGAATATTCCCCATATCTTTAAACACGTTTCCCTTCCTCCTCATTCTGTCACATGTTGGGATTGCAACACTCTTGTCATTTCCTTAGATTGGGCAACTGTTTTACTGAATAGACATGGGGACCGTTTGGGCAGACTTCGGCCTAAATGCTTTGCTTCTCCTAAAACCTGATTTCCGATTCTGAGCCTCTGCCCTTCATTGGTTGGCCTCCGAAGAAGAAATCAGACCTACTTTCCGGCTGAAGCCAGAACTGAATTAAGGCTTGACACACACAATGTTAATCCAAAAACTATAATTATTCTGGAGATGAGTTTACCTATTTGGGGCAAGACTATTATTGTAATTGGTGGCATATTCTTTCATCTGGGTAAGGTTCAGGCTGTCCTGAATTACAGGCATACCTTGTTTATTCGCACGTAACCTTGTCAAACTGTGACTGACTCGCCCTGCTTGTTCTGTTCTCAAGTTATTAGCATTAGCCAGGAGCGTGGTGGCTGTTCTTTCAGGTTCACAAAGATGTTGTTTTTATATCATTTGCATTTTCAGAATATCTAAACTCAGGCTCATAAAGGTGCTCTCCAAACCCCTTTCCCTTCTGTGTATCATTATGCTGAAGTACAATAAACTGAACACAAGTTAGACAGCCATTTCTCAGAAGTTTTGCTGGTACTGCATTTGTTTGAGAACAAATATATCCTCTGGAATTCAGAATATAGTTTTTAAACATTATATCATATAACACAGATAAAAGGAGAAAGGAGCGGGGGCCGAAATAAAATTACATTCAGATCTTATGGTAGACAAGACTTACATGCTTATTAAGCTGAGCAATGGTTAAAATTCCTGCATCTAGGAATATACCTTTATGGTGGTCCTCGACTTACGACTGCAGTTGCGTCCAAAATTTCAATTGCTTAGCAAGGCAGCTGCTAAAGTGAGTTTTGCCCAGGGGTGAAATACTACCGGTTCAGACCGGTTCAGCTGAACTGGTAGTGATGGCGGCAGGAGGTTCGGAGAACCAGTAGCGATGGCAGCACGAAGCTCCGCCCACCTGCCCGGTCGTCATTACTTCCTGGTTTTAACCTGTTTTTTACCCTCTGCACATGCGCAGTGCACTTCTGAACCGGTAGGGAAGGTAAGTAGATTTCACCCCTGATTTTGCCCCACCTTACGACCTTTTGTTCCACTGTTGTTAAACAAATCACTGCCGTTGTTAAGGGAATCAAGTAGTTGTTAAACAAATCTGGCTTCCCGCATTGATTTCACTTGTCAGAATGGTGATCTCATGGCACTAGAAGTTGCCAGGTGCCTGAATTTTGATCATGTGACCATGAAGGTGCTGAACAGTCATAAATGTGAAAAACAGTCGTAAGTCACTATTTTCAATGCCCTTGTAACCTTTAAAGGTCGCTAAACAAGTGTTTGTAAGTGAAGGACTACCTGTAGTTTAAAAATTGTTCTATTTCTGCCAACGGCCATCTTTTCTTAACGATATAGGGTTATTCCTAACTGCTTTTCAGCAAAAGAGCCTTGGTAGTACAGTGGTTTAAGGCACCATGTTATTAAGCTGGTTATTAAGACCAGCTGCCTGCAATTACTGCAGGGTTCGAATCTCGCCAAGGCTCAAGGTTGACTCAGCCTTCCATCCTTTCTAAGGTAGGTAAATTGAGGACCCAGTTTGTGGGAGCAATAAGCTGACTTTGTATAAATATACAAAAGTATGAAGGCTATTGCTTAATGCATTGTAAGCCGCCCTGAGTCTTCGGAGAAGGGCGGCATATAAATCAAATTTAAAAAAAAAGAAAAAAAAAGAATGCATGAATGAAGTTACCTAGTGGCACGGTTTGTGACAAAAATCACTCTGTTTCCTAGATGGGGACCTGGGCAGCAAGGTGTCTCAAACTATTTTGAATTTAAAACCTACATTTTTAATTATTCGTGCCCTATTTTAAATTGTTACATTCAGTTTTTACGTTGTTAACATTTGTACACCATCCAGAGTGTCTCTGTAAGGGAGCTGGGTGGTTTCTAAATGCGATAAATAATTTTAAAAAAAATAATGGATAGATTAGCTCTTACATTTCAAAAGTTTTAGAAGCCTTCAGGTTCAGAAACCTGTTTTACCTCTGTTGCAAATATTGTACGTTGCTGTGTGGCGATCATCTTTAGCAGGAAGCCAGTTGGGACAGATGGGAAATGATATCATTGTAAAGCTGTTTCATTTAGATATAACATTACAACTAATAACTGTTTTCTCAATAAATGTTAATTGTAATGCTGTTAAAAATGAATTAAAAAATAGATGAGCGGAAAGAAGACATTTTGTTCAATTTAGTGATTCTCTTTTTCTCTCTGTTTTTATTACTCAGATGTTGCAGACTTCCTGGAACCAACCTAATGGAGTATTAGAAGAAAAGAAGCAAAATGCCGAACAGGAAACTCTTAGTCCTGTGATGGCGACCTATGGCACGCGTGAGAGCAATCTCTCTGGGCATGGCAGCCATCGCCTGTTGCTCTTCCAGGTTCCATGCGTGCTGGCCAGCTAGTCTTCACGTGCACAGAAGCACTGGAAACCGGAAGAGCAGCTCCCTGGCATGCATGCACGCTCCGGGAATCTGAGCTTCCGGTTTCTGGCGTGTGCATGCACACCAGACAGCTGGTCTTTGTGGGTGCATGCATGCCAAAAAACGGAAGTGCAGCTCCCTGGTGCACATGCGCTTGTCGGGAAGCTGAGCTTCTGGTTTCCAGCGTGTGCATGCACGCCGGCCAGCTGGTCTTTGTGCACACATGCATGCCAGAAACTGGAAGACCAGGTGACCGGCACGCATGTATATGCCGGAAACCGGAAGCTCAGCTTCCCGGTGTGCACACACACTCCGGGGAACTGCTCTTCCAGTTTCCGGTGCTCCCCCACACGTGCGCGCTCCCATTTCAGGACTCGGTGCCGAAAAGGTTCTGGGAGGGCAACGGGAAAAGGACAACACTGTCTTAGGCCTTTGGTCTCCTCTAGGAAGAGGAGAGAAGAACAACATGCATTTGCACAAGAGACTCTTTGACTTGTATATAGGAGAAGGTGAGAGTCATATGTCATCTATGGAACATATATCCCCAACATCTCAAGTCTCTTCTTTCTTTCTTTCTTTCTTTCTTTCTTTCTTTCTTTCTTTCTTTCTTTCTTTCTTTCTTTCTTTCTTTCTTTCTTTCTTTCTTTCTTTCTTTCTTTCTTTCTTTCTTTCTTGGTTCGATTTATATGCCACCCTTCTCCAGAGACTCAGTGCGGCTTACAATGCGTTAAGCAATAGCCTTCATACTTTTGTATATACCTGCTTAGTAGGACTTCCCCCTCCCCCAAGCGGTGTTCTTTTTTATAAAAAGTCAGCTTATTGCCCCCACAATCCAGGTTCTCATTTTACCTACCTCGGAAGGATGGAAGGCTGAGTCAACCTTGAGCCTGGTGAGATTTGAACTCGCAGTAATTGCAGGCAGCTGGCAGCTAAGTGCTACTTAACAGCACTTTAGTCTGCTGCACCACCGAGGCTCTTTTAATTTAATTAATGCACATATTGCCTACGCTGGAAATGCTAATGAGGATGGTGTCTAACCAGCAACAAATGATTAATGTGGGAACATTTAGATCCAAATGCCATTTAGATATGCTTCTTTCACTGGGATCTAGTCATTGTCTCATCCAAGTAGAATACTGGAGAACCTGAATTTATTTGTGACTATCAGGACTATGGTGGCAGGGTGGCTCAGTGGTTAAGAATGCTGGGCTTGTCACCTGGAAAGCCAACAGCCAGTTCAAGACCCAAGTGCCACATGATGGGGTGAGCTCCCGTCCTTTGCAACCTAGCAGTTTGAAAGCATGCAAATGCAAGTAGATAAATAGGTACCACTTCGGTGGGAAGGTAACAGTGGTCCATGATGCCATGCTGGCCGCATGACCGTGGAAATGTCTTTGGACAGCACTGGCTCAATGGCCTTGAAACAGAGATGAGCACTGCCCCCTCTAGTAAATATTTGCAAGTAAAATCTGCAGGGACTCCTTTATCGGGACTATACAGCACTTCAAACTTTAAGGCAAAAAGATGGATTGAAGGGCACAAACATGGCACCTCTCTGCATTTCCTTGAAGCAGCGGTAAGAAAGGAACTTCTGTCTCAAGAAAGGAACAGGAAGTTTGGATGAAGAAACTGCAGAAAATATGACAATCACATTCACCCAATATTTGGTTCCCCTATCCAAAATAAATATACAAATGACAAGATCCTAAGACATGGGTTGGTATCAAAGGCCCCAAGTTAAGTGAGGCGTAACTTTGTTGCTTGTATCCTTACGATTTATATTGATTGTTTCCTAGTATGATTTGATTGCTTATTTGTACCCTATGACTATCATTAAGTGTTGTACCTTAAGACAAATTCCTTGGGTGTCCAATCACACTTGGCCAATAAAGAATTCTATTCTATTCTGTTCTGTTCTGTTCTGTTCTGTTCTCTTCTGTTCTCTTCTGTTCTGCTCTGCTCTGCTCTGCTCTACTCTACTCTACTCTACTCTACTCTACTCTACTCTACTCTACTCTACTCTACTCTACTCTACTCTACTCTACTCTACTCTACTCTACTCTATTCTATTTTTTGTTTGTTTGTGTTAGTCTTGCCTCCCTGTGACTAAATAGACAAGTCACTGTGGTTTTCTTGGCAATATTTTAGGTGGGTGGCATACCACTTCCTTCTTCGTAGGACTGAGAAAAATGGACTGGCCCAAGCTTTCATGTCTAAGGCAAGCATAGACCTCACCATTTCCTGGTTCCTATGCCAGTATCTTAACTATTAGACCAAACTGGTTCTCAGTCAATAATTACATAAATATAGC
Organism: Pantherophis guttatus; assembly: GCF_059756535.1. NCBI lineage: Eukaryota > Metazoa > Chordata > Lepidosauria > Squamata > Colubridae > Pantherophis > Pantherophis guttatus. Next base: position 151,803,790 of record NC_142063.1, read on the forward strand.
TATAGATGCTCCTCAACTTACAACAGTTTGTTTAGTGACTGTTCAAAGTCACAACGGCACTGAAAAAAGAGATTTATGATCAGTCCTCACACTTATGCCTATTGTAGCATCCCCATGATCACGTGATCAGAATTCAGATGCTTGGCAACTGATTCATATTTATGATGGTTGCGGTGTCCCAGGGTCCTGTGATCCCCTTTTGCAACCTTCTGACAAGCAAAGTCCATAGAGAAACCAGATTTAACGACTGTGTGACTAACTTGAACAACTTCAGTGATTCATTTAACCCCTTTAGCAAGAAAGGTTGTAAAATGGGGCAAAACTCACTTAACAACTGTTTCACTTAGCAAAGGAAATTTTGGGCTTAATTGTGATCATAAGTCAAGGACCACTTGTACTGTATAGCTATACCTTCAGAAATTAAAATCAGTGAACATCAAATATTTCAAGCACACAAGGACCTATGGGGAGACAGCCTATATTACAAGATTTGAGAGGGTCCACTCTTGAATCCAGTTTGTTACAGTTCTTTTAGCTGCGATTTACAACTGTCTCTCCTGATAATAAAAGTGCTTTTCAGGTTTAGAAGTGGACACTTCGAAGTCACAGATTCTCTAAGGAGCAAGTCATCTTTCCAACAATAGAAATGGTACCGTCTGGGAAGCTTCTATTGCTTAACAAGCTCTGTTCATGTGTACATGTAGAGCAGGGGTATCAAACACAAGGCCTGTGGGCCAGATGTGGCCCACAGGGTGCTTAGATCTGGCCTGCGGGGCCATCCTGGAAACAGCAAAGGACTGGCCCACGGTGCCTCTGCCAGCGAAAATGGGCTCCCAATCTCCGTTTTCAGCTGGGATGGCCTCCTGCAACCCTCTGCCAGTGAAAACGGAGCTCGGGAGTCCTCTGTTTTTGCTGGCAGAGGGTTGCAGGAGGCCATCCCAGCCAAAAATGGAGATTGGGAGCCCATTTTCGCTGGGAGAGTACTCGGGCCGCCACAGGCAGCCCTGACACTAGTGACGTCAAGCTGGCCACGCCCACACTGGCCACGCCCACTACTGCCCCCCAAGGTTAATCACAACCCTGATGCAGCCCTCAATAAAATCGAGTTTGACACCCCTGACATATATAGAGAGAGACACACACAGATATAATTACGTGACAAAGGCAATTGCTCAAGCAGTTACTCATCGTCTCAGTCAGTCTTAGAGTAAAACAAAAATAAAGCCCATTACCCTTCCGGTAGCTTCCATTGCTTTCTTGTCCTGAGATGCAAAGCCTGTCAGCATTCGAGACTGAACCATTCCTGACAAAGCCAAGAAAGGCAAGAAGCAGGTTATGACTAAGCTGAGTTTCCAGCTGAAGTAGAAAGCGATAATAATGGAGACTCCGATATTGGTGAAGGAATTCACAATCATGCCTATCTGTGTGCCAGTCGCCTAGGAAAGGAAGGAAATCAATCAGTCAATCATCAACAGCTTCTTGGACCAAGCTTGGCTCTATTCAGCAGATGCTGGAAAGCTCAAAGAGGCAACACAATATTTCAGGACAGGGGTGTATATCAGGGGTGGGTTCTACTTACCTTTATTACCGGTTCGCAATGGACTGCGCACGCACGCTTCTGTGCATGCGCAGAAGCTTCCTGATGATGTCGGGGTCGGTGGGTGGAGCCTCCTGCCAGTTTTACTACCGGTTCTTGCGAACCGGTCCGAACCAGGGGCAACCCACCACTGGTGTATATGTCCCACCATCTGCCTTACTCCATTCTGTTACTCAGTCACTAACGTTGAAATTCCATCTGACCTACTGCCAGCTCTTTTTATTTTTCTCACTATGTATAGGTAGTCCTCCACTTACAATGGTTCATTTAGTGACCATTCAAAGTTACAACGGCACTGAAAATAGTGACTTATGGCCATTTTTCACACTTAGGACCATTGCAGCATCCTAATGGTCACGCGATTTACGTTCATATGTGCTTGACAACGGACTCATATTTATGACGGTTGCAGTGTTCAGGAGTCATTTTGTGACAAGCAAAGTCAATGGAGAAGCCAGATTCACTTAACAACCATGTTACTAATTTAACAACTGCAATAATTCACTTTACAAATGTGGCAAGAAAAGTCGTAAAATGGAAGACAATCACTTAACAACATAAATTTTTAGGCTCAATTGTGGTCGTAAGTTGAGGATTACCTGTGTACCAGACAACCTCTGGTATTTCAAACTGCAAAATAGGCCCATCAGCCACAACTTAGTCACTGCTACTTTTATTCTCCGTCTGTTTTATTCTTAGCTTCTCAACTTGTAGTAACCTCACAAGAGGAGTAGCAAAGACAAAATCGGTCCAAAGTCACCTTTATGGTGGTAGAATCACCACCTAGAGTAAAAAGCTAGTCTAGCTTGGAATCGCTCCATGGGAGGAAGTGGCAGAGGCCAAATTCCTGAAGCCTTTATCTGCCTGTTCCCATGAGAATACAGTCAGTCTGGCAAGACTCTTGTAACTCAATAAGTGGTCAACAATAAAGAAGCAGTAACAGAGTTGGGAAGGGACCTTGGAGGTCATCTAGTCCAACCCCCTGCTCACGCAGGAGACCTATGCTAGGGATTCGAACCGCCAAACTGCCGACCTTTCTGATCAGCAAGCTAAGTGTCTTAGCCTACTTTATTGTGTCTGACAATTACTGATGTAAACAGAATGTTTTGCTCCCAACTTCAGACCAGAAGTGGAGCCTCAAAGGAGAAAATGTAGTTTTCCCTATGTGTATGTGCTATATAGAAGATGACAAAGGAAAGTGTGGTTGTTTTTTTTTCCTGAATAGGCTGTAAAGTTCTCCTGTCAGGGAGGATAAATTCCAGTAGACTTCAATAGAGTTGAAGTCCACACATCTTCAAATTGCCACGGTTGAGAAACACTGCAATAGACAGACTGTTTAGGGAGCCCGGGCGTGAATGAATGAGCGAAGACAAAGGCCTTATATTACACAAAAGATTGCTCCAAAAAATTGCAGCTGATCTCTTTCCTCATTCATTTTAACACTCAGTTGTTGAAGACTGCTTTGTGCCCTTGGATGTGCAGATAATAATTTTGCAACTGGGCTTTAATGGCTAGCCTTGTCTCCTCTCTTTGTTTTACACGATTGTTTTGATGAAATCATCATTTTAAACGTTATAAAGTTGCTTTGAGCAGCGGGGTCTGCCACAGAAGAGCAGGAGAGGAAGATTTCATAAAATAAGTCAGAATAAATCATGCAAGCCTTCCAATGGCTGATGAAAAGGCTATAATGAAGACACAGATTTACAGCTGCAATGAGAAGTGGGCCTTAGACAGTGCTGGGATTCAAATAATTTAACAACCGGTTGTCTGCCCTAATGACAGCTGGGTAGGCGTGGCTCGGTGGTCATGTGACCATGTGGGCATGGCCAACTCAATGTCACTCATGTCGATGGGTGCTTCCCCTTAGCTGTTACAATGTAATAAGGGTTAACCAGAGAGGCAGTTTCTGTAAGCAGGGCAATAAAGATTAGGCTAGAAACAACACCAGAATGTTTCCTTCCTGCCTTCCTTACAGGATTAGCCCTGTAAAGTGGAAAAAAACAAAATAAGATTTCTTCCAACAAACTGCTTAGAAAGTTAACAACCGGTTCTCCCGAATAGGTGCGAACTGGCTGAATCCCACCTCTGGCCTTAGATGCTTCAGAGATCTGCATACTGTGTATTAATAATGCCTTGGAAGCTTCTTGTTTTATCACATCAATAATTACAAATCACTGGGAATCTCGCAACTACACTGGAGATTGTGTTGGCAGCCCCCGCAGGGACTCAAATTGTATACTCTTCCTTTATCAGGTTACTGAAACACACACTTGCCAGCAGCAATTATTATTTTGCTTCATTCTGAAGCAAATCATATTGGATGTTTTTGTGAAACGGCTATTAAATCAAATCTCTTACCCCTTGAACTTGAGAGGCATCAGTTGCTAGTCTCGTAGTCAAGGCCCCTGGGCTGTTTCTATGGTCGTCAAACCAGCCAATTTCTTGGCCTAACATCGCCTGGAAGCCAATTTTCCTTAAGCGTCGTGTAAGCAATTCTCCGGCCTTTGCAAATGTATAACCCTGCAAAGGATTTTTAACAAGTGTAAATCCAAGTGTCCGTCCACATGTACAAAAAAGAAGAAAACGAGGGAGGGGGGGAAGCAGGGAGAGAGTATCAAGGGAACGGCACCCTCATGCTGAGAATCCTATTCGGTTCTCATCACCTGTAAGAACTGAGTGAAGAACGATACGATTCCAACAACCACAAAGAGCAAGCAGACACCGTTGATCTGAGCTCTTTGCTCTTCTTCATCAGGCACCGAAAAGGTCTTGAGGAAAGAAAAGGAAATTAAATGTAAGTTTTTGCACACGGCAGTTGAAAGCACACATTTATTAGGGTTTTTTTCAGTATTTAGGCCAAAGGGTACAGCGATGTAGAAAAACGCATACTTGTGTAGTCTAATCCATGTTCATTTCAGCATGGCATTTGACATGGTTCATCAACAGGGCTGGCCACATCATAGGGTGTAAAGTATGAATATCAGACAGCAGAATTTGGGTATTAATGTTTTCCATGCTACTCACTTCACACTCGAGGTGTTTCTGGGTTGAAAAGATTAGCTGGGGACCTCACCATTGCCAAGAGACACCCAGTTGGGGGTTCCTGCTGTCCCCAGCAGGAGCTGGAGCAAAAGATGGGAGCTCACCCCACCCCATGGGCAGCAGCTGGGTCTCGAACATGGGCTTGCTAATCTCCAACACAGCATCCTAACCACAGCTCCTTCCATGCTAGTAACTATCTTGTTTGCCCCTCTCTGACCCCTTCCCAGTTTGAGGGCATCTTTCTTACAGCATATTATCCCATTCTAGATATATCCATTTTTAAAAGTGAAAATTTGTTGAACCAATGCTGTGGTTCCAGGAAGCCTAACAGTGCGTCCTCCTCACCCCTTATGAAATACATCAGAAGAAATGTAGATCTGTTGAGAAGGCAGGTATTATTAATAAGTGGAAAGAAAGTAATGCTGACTGTGGGCAGAGTCAGTCTGCAATGCTGCATTCTAACCACTGCACCACAGGGGTTCCTAATTTCCCATTTACTCCCCACTTGCCTATTTACTCACTGGGGAAAAATAAAAAAATAAAAAAATAAAGTAAAGTAAAGTAAAATAAAATAAAATAAAATAAAATAAATAAAATAAAATAAAATAAAATAAAATAAAATAAAATAAAATAAAATAAAATAAAATAAAATAAAATAATAAACCAAACCAAACCAAACCAAACCAAAATAAAAATTCATGTCTAATCTCCCCCTTTCAAAAGTTTTAAAGGAAAAAAGAAAGCTAGGAGCTCTAATCATACAAGTCTTGCCACATGCGTGTCTTGCCTCTCCCCCAAACTAGCATCTCTAACATCTTTGTGCAGAAAGATGAAAAAAGGTGCTGAATTGTGTTGAGATCAGAGGTGGGATTGTTTCCTCGTGTGCTAAAAGCAAAACTGACAGGAAAACCAGCCTTCAGATAAACAATATGCAATTGGCTTTTCCACAGAATGTTGAATTGCCAGCTACATTCCAGAGACTCATTTTGATCTGGAGCTCATTAATGAAACAGTCCCATCTTCCTTTCCTTCTTTCCCCCAGAATACTGCTGGCAGGATAACAGGGCCTGCTTGGAGAACCAGTCTTAAACTTGTCTTCAGAACATGTCTTTGTTTATATGTAGGCCCAATGGTTAGATTTCCCTATTGTATCAAAGTACATTTTTTAAACAGTGGCTTTTTAGATAAGCTACATGTTAGGCAAGATTCCAGCTTCACCCTAAGCAGTAGGCCACAGTTTACAAACTACAGGAGGAACCAAAGAAACCGCTTTATATCTTACAGTGATATGTGAATTCATCCAGTAATGAAATCGAGAGGGAGGGAGGGACAACATAGGATGCTCAATATCATTTATCACAAGGCAAAAGAACACTGGTCATTGGACCTACTCCAAGAATTTGACTGAAGAGCAAGGCATAGAGAGGGTTGACTGCCCCATTGACCCCTGCCCCAAAGGATCCAAGCACCATATAGGGCCATTCAGGAGCGTTGTACTTCAAAATCCTGGTCACGTTAGCAGGTGCGACTTCTTCCTCATCCTTTTCATGAATCCGTTCCTTTTGAAAAGGAAAGAGAGAAACATTAGCATTCAAGACTGTTGCTACCAGAGGACAACAGCAAATGGCTCTCCATCACCTCCTCACCCCCTGACTGCCATTTTTCCTCAGGACGAAATCAAAAGGAGAGGGGGAAATAAGGAAAGCAGCTTGCAACATTATGATGCAAAGTCTTTGCCTCTTTTCTGCATGCGGGGTGATCTCCCACGCACATATATAAAAGGGTGAAGATGTGATACAGCAGCACAATGCTACTTTCATCGTTTTTATGAAAGCCTCCAGACCGGCAGACATCTCTGCCTCCTTATAGATCTTTAGATTTTGAGGGAATCACCTCGCAGTATTCCTAACAAAGGTGAGGTTGTCAACACAGCTTTCGGCAGGAGTTTAAACTCCCATTTAAGTGCAGTCACCAAGAAAGCCTTTTCTTTGTCCTTCCCCATCCAGTTTCTGACTCACCTGGGATACGGGAAAGGGCCTCTCCGTCGGATTTTAGGCTGTGAGCAAGCTGTTTCCTAAACTGATGTGGACCTACATCGAGTGGTGAGGTGGCCTAGAGGTGGAGCTCTCGCCTCACAATCAGAAAGTTGTGAGTTTGATCCTAGGTAAAGGCGTATATTTCTATCTCTGGGCACAATGAGAATATATCTGCTGAATGTAACTCCGCATTGGTGACAGGAAGGGCATCTGGCCAGTAAGCACTCAGATCCATTCAGTTGCCCAGACTCCACCCCACAAAGGATTATGGGATTATTAAAAGAAGAAGAAGATGTTGATGATGATGTGGACCTACATTGTGTAGACCTTTAATATCATCATGGCCCCTTTACAGTCAAATTAATAGTCATTGCAGCACTTACAGTACCAATGTAATATTTTATCCCAACCTGTAATGCTCAAATAATCTTGTCATTGCTACATTTGAACCAATTACATTTTCCAAAGTCTCTTCATTGGAGGCCTCCAGGAGAATGGCTTGCAATCATTTGATCCCAACAAAAGTATCACCAAAGACAGGTCCGGTGTCATGAGATGGGAAGAGACAAAGGAACACAAAACAGAAACTTCTCTTGGTCTTGCAGTGACTCTGACTGACCTTCATAAATGGTCTTCCATCTTCTTCATAGTGAGATATGCTACAGTTGCGCTCTGAATAGGATCCTACAATTGACGCTGGATGGTCAGGGACTATGTTTGACAACTGAGATCTGGAACGCTGTCGAAGAGATGCTCTGAGAAACAGAGAAAAGTCCAATCACACTCTTGTCTGTCTCAGGAGTTCAGGAAATGGTGCATTTATTATTTAATTTTATAATATAATATAATATAAAATGCCACCATGAGCTTTGTTCAGATACCACTGTTATTCTGATTGCATCCGATATTTGAGATTCATGGTTCAGTTTAAGTCATCAGTTTAAGAGCCGTGGTGGTGCAGTGGTTAGAGTGCAGTACTGCAGGCTACTTCTGCTGATTGCCATCTGCCAGCAGTTTGGCAGTTTGATTCTCACCAGGCTCAAGCTGACTCAGCCTTCCATCCTTCCAAGGTCGGTAAACTAAGGACCCAGATCGTTGGGGGCAAAAAACTGACTCTGTAAACTGCTTAGAGAGGACTTAAAGCACTGTGAAGCGATATATATGTCTAAGTGCTATTGCTATTGCTATCCAGAGACCCAGAGTATCTCATTTTCACCCAACTAAGTGACAAAAATTCCTCAAGGCCAGAAAAAAAGATCAATACTCCTGAGGAATCCATTTGGTACAGCAGCAGTCCTTTTTTTTCTCCAGCTTTGCACAGAAACCTGGATAAAGTAAAGGACCTTTCCTTAAAAAAAAAGGGGGAGCTACTGCATCTACAAAAGATCCAAAACCTCTCCTCCTTTCAGTATTAATTATACATAGTGCATCCAGCCTTAATATTTATGGTCTCAATTCATGATAGCTGGCATAAATGAATCTTTTGGTTCCATGCCCACGTCTCTCACACATCTGCAGCTTTTTTATAAAAATTAAAATTAATTAAAAAAGAGAAAAAAATCTTTAAAATTAATTCAATAATTTGAATTATTTGGAACTCAAATTTGGAATTTGAAAGTCTAAAAGGATTTCTGATCTACAATATTTTTGCTTTCAAGGCAATGCCAGTACACAGGTCATATAATGTCATATTTCATCCTTATATTGTCCTAGATCTAGTATCTTTCCAATTGCTTTCTCTTTTCTTTTTCTTTTCCCTTTCCTTTCCCATGGTCCAAGAAGAATTCAAAGGAAATGCAGGATGTGGGTAGGGGAAAACCAGACGCTTTCTTAGGATAATATTTTCTGCAAAATAAGACTAAACTCCTCACCTGATATCCCCTTCAACAATATCATAAAATGGAAAGGTTTTTCCCCCCCATTATTACCAATATTATCTTTATTCAGAATCAGAAGCTTCTGATTCTGTACTTGTAAAGATCAAAGAAAATTTCAACACTACATTATTTATAGCTATGGGTGTGGATCTACTTCCTTTTCTTAATAATCTTACATTTCAAACTTTCACACAGGTAGATGTTATCAAATGTTTTGCCATATGTTCTTCTTTAAATTCTAAGATTATTTTGGATCAAACAGGCTTACCGTAAGCTTGCTTGATAGCTTCCCCTGCTGAAAGGCTGCATTTTTTCAGGTTTTGGCTCAGATACTGTAAATACAATAATAGAAGATTCACGGCAACAATCAAAGGTAAGAGAATCCAAGAGAGAGAGAAAAAAAATATGGTCAAGTAGCATGAACATCAAGCAAATCTGTTATAAGACTGAACGTCCCAAAGGTGCTTTTTCAGTAGGCAACCGGACTTTCTTGCTTTTTCTTTTGAAGACATTTCGCTTCTCATCCAAGAAGCTTCTTCAGCTTTGACTAGATGGTGGGGAATGGAAGGATTCATATTCCATTCCCCACCTTCCAGTTAGAGCTGAAGAAGCTTCTTGGATGAAAAGAGAAATGAAGAAAGAAAGACAGAAAGACAGAAAGACAGAAAGACAGAAAGACAGAAAGACAGGAAGGAAGGAAGGAAGGAAGGAAGGAAGGAAGGAAGGAAGGAAGGAAGGAAGGAAGGAAGGAAGGAAGGAAGGAAATCCAGTTGCCTCCTGAAAAAGCATCTATGGGACAACCATGACCTGGATGACTGAGAATCTCCATAGAGTATAAGACTGAACATTTCTGTACAGTACTTAATACTTCAATCTCAAGCCTTGCCATTCTACTCTGATCATTTAAACAGTTGATAAAGCACCTTCTTAAGCTCTGCTCATTTGGCAAACAAGCAATCATCTCTTTTCCATATGGGAATTTTCATATCCTACAGAAACACTGAACTTTGCACAGGAGTGTTAAGGAGACCAATTGTCCCTTGCACTTACAATTGTGTGAAATCCCAGAGCCGGTCATCTAGCTCCTCATCAGGAGCAAAGGTGCAGAAAGATGCTGTTCATGGTTGCATCATTTCATGTTGCAAGTAGCCATAAGAGCCTTGGTGGCGCAGCTGACTAAGTGCTGTTAAAGTAGCACCAGCTGCCTGCAATTACTGCAAGTTCAAATCTCACCAGGCTCAAGGTTGATTCAGCCTTCCATCCTTTTGAGGTAGGTAAAATGAGGACCCGGATTGTGGGGGCAATAAGCTGACTTTGTATAAAAAAGAACACCGCTTGGGGGGGGGGCGAAAGCTCTACTAAGCAGGTATATACAAAAGTATGAAGGCTATTGCTTAACCCATTGTAAGCCTCCCTGAGTCTCCGGAGAAGAGCGGCATATAAATCGAACCAATAAATAAATAAATAATTAAATTGGATCTATTTGATCTTTCAAGAGGAGAGTTGGGTCACTAAGGCCACTTACTTTGGAACAAAAAATGTTTTTTATGGAGAAAAATGTTCTTCCCTCATTCTAAAATGGAACAGCCCAGCACAAGGTGTGTGTGTGTTTTCTTTGATATTGTTAAAACAAAGCCCCTTTCCAGTGACATATTTGATAATAGATTTCAATACACGTGGAGGAACCTTGAACAGATGGTGCTGAGGTGCTGCTAGTGATGCTAATGAACAGGTAGTTGTTAGCAGCAGAAAGTGTGCCTCATGAGCCTCTGCACCAACCAGATCCTGCACTATAAATATAAGTAGTTGGAGATGGGTTATCATTGGATAAAGGCAGCTGTGGTGGCACAGTCGTTAGAATGAATATTGCAGGCTAATTCAGCCCACTGCCAGGAGTTCGATCCTGACCAGCTCAAGGTTGACTCAGCCTTCCATACTTCCAAAGTTGGTAAAATGAAGTTGTTGGGGACAATATGCTGACTCTGTAAACCATTTAGAGAAGGCTGTAAGACACTATTAAGCAATATATGAGTCTAAATGCTAATGCTATTGGGAAGGGAAGCACTTTTCAGAACATTAGGATTTGGTTACTGGACATATGCAGAAAATTCTGCCTGAAGGTATCTGTATGTTTCCACAAATCACTGCATCAATTCTTTATAGGGCCTGTTGCCTAGTAGTAGAGCCATGTGTTTCATGCACAAAGCTGAAGGTTCAGCCCTAGGCATCTTCAATTAAAAGAAATGGGAGGTTTTTAAGGTCCCTTGAGAGAGATAATACCAGAGTAAATAATATCTGAGCTATGTTTAATACAGTACAAGAAGAAATCGTTTGATCCTAAAGTGGACAGCTTCCTTGGTTATGAAATATACAAAGTCTAATTCTCTGTGGAATCAATAAAAAATAAAAAATAAAACTTAAGCTTCATTAACAGGAAGTTAATTATTTGAGTTAGGAACATTAAAGATACAGAATCGGGTACTTGCTTTGCATTGAGCTTTCCATGAGTGCCTTGTCGCCTTGGCTTTGCAACGTTACCAGCGTGAAATACACTCCTTTCCGTTCTATCAGCTCTTCATGTTTCCCTCTTTCCACAGCTCTTCCATGCTCAAATCCAATGATAATGTCAGCAGATTTCACTGTGGACAAACGGTGAGCTATGGAGATTGCGGTGCGCCCAAAACGAGCCTATGGAGATGAAAGAAAGATTTTTGGAGGCACCACCATTCATGAAAGTTCAGTATGTACTTCTATCATCCCAGAGGATGAAATGAATCCTAATTGACTGATCTCTCTCTCAAATATGGATGCTTTATATAAATGTCTAAAGATTCCTTAAAGTGACATGGGGATTGATGTGTCAACTCGTAAAGCATCCCTGGCCTGCTCTCGAGCTGCCATAGGCCAGGGGTGATGGAAAACTGGCGAAATGGCACAGCAGCCAAAGACAGATGCACATTCCATGCTTATCTCTCTCAAGGCTGTATCCCAGGGTTACCTACGGCAGCCGAAGGGGAGTGACGTCTACAACCCACGAAATTGCTCCATTGGCAAATGTGATTGATGACATACCCTGGGGGGAGGGGAGAAACAGGGTCATAATTGGAGCGTAAATTACATAGGGTCAGAGCTGGCTTCACCTGGGAACATGCCGACATGTAGCTCCTAATAAAAGACTGGATTTCTTTTGAAGCTTGGCTCAAGACTCATGATTTAATTAGGGCATCCGTCGGAACCCTGACATGATGTACCATGTAACTCAATAACTGGTAATAAAAGCAAAATATCCTTAATAAACCTGCGTGGCCTGAATGCTTGAACTGCGTTATTCTCTGAATGGAAATTGTTTTGCTGTTTCATGGCTACGACAGTCATTTTCTGGCGATGGGGTGGGAAGGCATTTCCTCTGAAAGAGCAATTCCAGGATGTGGGGATGTTCCTGGATTCACAGCTCCTGTTTCATGAGAGATAGAGGTGATGGTGATGGTAATGGGAGGGGGCTTCACAGCATACCAGATGCGGTACTATCCAGAAGCTTCAATTTGTGCAGAATACAATGGCTATCTACCAGATGACATTTGCCATCAGATCCATATGGCACCCATGTTCAGTCATAAAATACTACAATAGATAAAATACAATAGCTAGTGTTCAAATCCCCAAGAATTCCAAGGGAGGTGTGAACAGGAATGTTCATCCCCCAGATACCATGTAATACTCAGTGCTAAGATGGACACCTTCCTTGGTTGCTGAGGTGCAGTTTTTCATATCATTTAAGTGCTCTGTGATCTGCTGAAGGCATGGCGATGACACCACACATATTTTAGCTTAGAAAGGAAGATGACACTGCGGGGGGAAAAATGACTTTGACAGTACAATCTTTGGAGGTTGGAGGCTACAGAAGCAGTTATTGCCAAATCTTCCTCTACATCTTCTTTGTAAGAAGATAAAGCAATCACATAGTGTCCCCTTGCTAATTTCAACCTAATTTTCCTCTGTTGTTTATACCTATATCTGTTTCAGAATTTAAGTTTCCATGAAGTCAGAAAATCTCTCATTCCTATTCGTTAACAGAAAAATCCATCTGGATAGGTGCGAATGAATAAATTACATTTTAAAAAATAAAATAAGCAGTGTTACTGAAGCCCCAATTCAGTATGGAGTATTCCATTCTTCTTTCTTAATAACGCAGCTGTTTCTGGGTGATTGCATTTTTGAAGCCCTGCCTCATATCTAGTTCAAGCTAAGAATGTTTTTTGAAAAACGGGATTTGTTGTGTGCGTGAAACACACTCTGTGTGTTCAGCATTTGTGCATCAATTTTTTAAATGTATTTTAAACAACAGTAATAGAGTATTTCCAAGATTTAACTTAGAGAGTAATTTGATTGAACCAAAGCAGACAAAGGAGGCAAGCATCTCTCATCTATCCTTTTTCAAAATGATAAAAACTCTTAAATACAAAAGCTGTAGAGGAAGTAAAAGACTACTTCCTTCCCTATAAGGATACCCTCCTTTTGTCTCTCAGCCAACTCTCTTTTGAAAATGATGCTTGCAGAAGCTTCAGGAGATCAAAGAGAGTGGCAAATCTGTAACAAATGTGTACATGGTAGGAAACAGCGCAAAGTTTTTTTATCTTAAGCAAAGCTGTAGATGAAAACAGAAGAAGGTTTTAGAGAAAAACCTGATTGCATAACCTGAGTGGGCCAGAGTACTTGCCCAGGTAATCCAGAGAGTGAAAAAGAACTATCAAGCGAACTGATCTGCATAGCTCTATATAATAGATAGTTTAACAGAGTTGGAAAGGACTTTGTAGGTCATCTAGTCCAACCCCCCACCCAAGCAGGATACCCTACACCATTTCTGACAGATGGAAGTCCAATCTCTTCTTGAAAGCCTCCAGTGATGAAGCTCCCACAGCTTCCGAAGGCAAGCTGTTCCATTGGTTGATTGTTCTCACTGTCAGAAAATTTCTAGGTTGATTCTCTCCTTGATCAGTTTCTATCCATTATTCTTTGTCTGGCCTTTTTGCCAGGATCTCTCAAACTTCAGATCCATTCTTACTGAAACTGAGTTCTCTGAAAACTGCCAAGCCCATCTGATGGACAGTGAATGCTTTGAGGTTTAAATTTTTTAAAATCCATCTCTGTCACTATTTTTAAACAAAACTTTATGGAGTTCCAGCATGCCCACAGGCCTTTCTGTTCACAAGAGCTGTCGTGTTCATTTCAAAGGAAGATCGCAGAGATCAACAGCTTGTGTGCTTTGGAGAAGAGGCAAAATCGAAAGAAAATCTACCATTTTCATTTTATGCTGTTGTTCCCAAAAGTCTTTAGATGAAATACTGTAGAGCTGCCTCTCTTCTCCATTCAAGATTTACCATCACCACAATTAAAAGAGGGCTCAAATTCAGCGATTATGCTAAACCATTGTCTAAATTGAATAAAACAGAATAGTTGCCATCACAAACTTAACTAAGCTATAAACCATATTTACAAAACATGATGTTGGGATTCATACAGCATGCAAATCCAAAGCTAGGCAAACCACATGCTTAGTGCACTGTATGAAATCGGCCAACATCTGCCTAAATGGCGGATGGAAAAGTCAAAAAGAAATTCCTCCTTAAATTCCTACTCTTCCATACTTAAAAGAGACTGAAAAGCAAAGGATTCCTAACCCCCACTGAACTGAAATAATAAGATCGCCAACCTTGGAAAGTGTCTTTTGCACAGTAGCCTCGCTTTCATTGTCCAGTGCTGATGTAGCCATGTCCAGCAACAGGATTTTGGGGTTTCGAACTAAAGCCCGAGCAATGGCAATTCGCTGCTTCTGGCCTCCGCTCATTTGGCCACCACCTTCTCCAACAAGGGTGTCGAATTGCTGAAATATTGGAAAGAGCAAAAAGTTACAAAGCACTTTCATCTCAGTTTCCTTAGGTCAGAGACGGGAAATGATGGCCCCTTTATGACTTGTGGACTTCAACTCCCAGAATTCTGGAAGTTGGAAGTCAACAAGTCATAAAAGGGCCATCGTTCTCCACCCCTGCCTTAGGTCAATCATGAATATTATGTTGAATGGGATAAGACAGAGAAGCAGCCCTGGAATAATTGGGATCTTGGCCTTCTGGCCAAAGATGTGGTGGAAAAGAAGCCTATCTTTGCTGCATGTATTCATGAAGCAAGGATGTTGCAGCAAGCTTTGCCCAAGAAGAGGAACATAGCAAGGGAAGCCTGCCAAGAGGGGGCTGCTAATCCTGTAACAACCCTTGCAGAATGGGAAAACAGAGATCCTAAGGGGTCTCCCCACTGCTTGAGCTGGTCCTGTTCTTCAAATCTTTGACCTGGAAGAAAATTATCCTGGCATAAGATTTACTAATCTCTACCATGTGGCTAAGACGCTGAGCTTGTTGATCAAAAGGTTGGCAGTTCAGTGGTTCGAATCCCTAGTGCCACTTAACGGGGTGAGCTCCCGTTACATGTTCCAGCTGCTGCCAACCTAGCATTTTGAAAGTGCGTAAAAAATACAAATAGAAAAATAGGGACCACCTTTGGTGGGAAGGTAACAGCGTTCCGTGCACCTTTGGCATTTAGTCATGTCACCTACATGACCATGGAGTCGTCTTTGGACAGCACTGGCTCTTCGGCTTTGAAACGGAGATGAGCACTGCCCCCTAGAGTCGGGAATGACTAACGTGTATGTGCGAGGGGAATCTTACCTTTACCTTACCATGCCTCTGCTTCAAGCCAGGGTCAGTCGGAGGCCTGCTCTACAAGCCTAATTGATATAACCCCGTGAGGCTTCTTGGATGGGGCCAGGATGGAGGAAAAATGGTACACTATAGATGACTAAGATCACCCCAGGTCTGGGGGCAAGATGAAAGCAATATATTTATTTATTTATTTGTTTCCATTTCTATATGTGTTCAAGGCAGGAAAAAAAGAGGTTGTTGGGCCACAATTGTACAACTCTTGGATACTAGAGGAAAAGGACTTCCCCAGCTGCCACTCTCTAGCTAGATTAGCCTTCAACACCTATTAATCCCTCACTATTATGCTCACGATCTAGGGGTTATGGGAATGGAAGTCCAATACCGGTGGTCCTCGACTTACAACCACAATGGAGCTCAAGATTTATGTTGCTAAGCGAGACAGTTCTTAAGTGAGTTTGACCCCGTTTCACAATCTTTCTTGCCACAGTTGTTAAGTGAATAACTGCAGTTAGTAGCACGGTTGTAAAGTCAATCCAGCTTTCCCCATTGACTTTGCTCGTCAGGAGGTCACAAAAGGAGATCACATGACCCCAGGACACTGCAACCGTCATAAATTCAGCATCTGAATTTGATCGGGCGACTACGGGGATGCTGCAACGGTTGCTTGGAAGTGTGAAAAACAGTCTTAAGTCACTTGTTTCAGTAAATGAAAGGTTGAAAGTCAAGCGCTACCTGTTTATATGGAAAGCATCAAAGGTCGGCCTAAAATAAGCTGCTGTTTTGGATCAAGTCTAATTCCTAAATCATCATTCCTGAAAACAATCACAATGTGTTTTGACATGATATGTATTGTGTACGAGATCTGAAGGTACTATTGACTACTGGAATTAGCTTTCAGTAGCATGCTTATTTGCCCACATTCAAGCATGCCTACAGTATATATAGGAGCCTGAGTGGCGTAGGAGGCTAATGCTTCCTACTAAGGCAGCATTTAACATCCAGCTGCCTGCAATTACTGCGAGTTCAATTCTCACCAGGCTCAAGGTCGACTCAGCCTTCCATCCTTTCTAAGGTGGGTAAAATGAGGACCCGGTTTGTGGGGGCAATAAGCTGACTTTGTATAAAATATACAAAAGTATGAAGGCTATTGCTTAATGCATTGTAAGCCGCCCTGAGTCTCCGGAGAAGGGCGGCATATAAAAATAAATAAATAAATAAAAATAAAAAATAAATATATGATTGCAAATGCAAGTATCTATGCATATCTATGTATAAATTGAAGAGATATATCCTCCATTTCCATGGAAAAAAATACCATTAACTCTAACTCATGTGTAGTTATGTATGCATGATAAAGCATAACCTTATGTGCCTATCCATATATTTGATTATGATTCTAAAAGAATTTTTCCCCTCCTTAATCTTTTCTCCTTTTAATCTCCTTTAAGAGCTTTTCAAGGAAAAAAAATCTCACGGGAAGAAGACTGGTTTGCCTCTATTCCTTCACCGGAAACAATGTCTTTTCTACCGTCCTTTACCCCAGGTCCAAAAGGGATAAGATGAAGCACACTGAATGTCATGCTACGTAAAGTTATTAAACAGAAATGATCTGAAAAGTTCCACTAGATACACAAATAATCCTTAGATAGATCATTAAAGTGAGTACTGCCATCCACTAGCCATGTACAGGTAGTTCTTGACTTACGACCAGGATTTTCATTGCTAAGCAAGGCGGTGGTTAAGTGAGCCACACCCAATTTTACCACCTTTTTCTGCTACGGTTATTAAGTGAATCACAGTTGTTCAGCGGATCCTGTTGTCATTAAGCAAATCCAGGTTCCCCCTTGACTTTGCCTATTGGAAGCCTGCCAGGAAGGTCCCAAATGGCAGTCACATGACCCTGTCAATGCTGCAAGCATCATAAATACATGTTGATTGCAGGGGTGGGTTCTACTTACCTTTACTACCGGTTCGCATCGTGCCCGTGCTTGCATGCGCAGATCTCCTATGATGACGTCCGGGTCAGTGGGCGGAGCCTCCTGCCAGTTTTACTACCAGTTCTTGCGAACCGGTCCAAACCGGGGGCAGCCCACCACTGGTTGTTTGCCAAGCTCCTAAATTCTGATCATGTGACCATGAGCACACTGTGATGGTCATAAGTGCAAGGACTGACCACAAGCTTTTTTCAGTGCTGTTGTTACTCTGAACGGTCACTACATGAATGGTTGTAAGTTGAGGGCTACCTGTATGGTAATCCACCACCCTACCTAATTTTCTCTTTTTAATTGCCTAGCAACAACTTTTAAGTTTCTCAGCAACAGCTAGGAAAACGATAAAAGTCTTCCACAGTGGTGAGTTTTTATCTTAAATTAATACAGGGCTGAACAATCATTTCAGCATGATATTATACGGCTTCCACCCTCAAACCCTTAGTAAAAATCTAGCAATATCATGGATATGGATGCTAAAAGCTTATCCCCTCTCACTTGAACTTACATGAAATTGTATGTAAGAGTTCTTAAGATTTAAGAAGGTTTTGAGATGCTGGTCATTTCTTAGAAGCAATCATTTAACCAAAGGAATATTGAGCATCGTGGTTGCTTTGACACTAGAGGACAAAATGACTATGGAGATTCTCAGTCATCCAGGTCATGGTTGTCCCAAAGGTTCTTTTTCAAGAGGCAACTGGACTTTCTGGTTTTTCTTTGAAGATGTTTCGCTTCTCATCCAAGAAGCTTCTTCAGCTCTGACTAGATGGCCAAAGCACCTTTGGGACAATCCTTCCATTCCCCACTGTCCAGTCAGAGCTGAAGAAGGTTCTTGGATGAGAAGCGAAACGTCTTCAAAGAAAAACCAGAAAGTCCAGTTGCCTCTTGAAGAAAGCACCTTTGGCATAGAGGACAACATATTGCCAACCCGTGATTTAGTGATCTCAAACTACACAGATGTGGTGTAAGAGACAGTCTTGGCAGAGGACTGAGAAGTGAAGCTTACCAGAGGCAGATCCATGATAAAGCTGTAGGCATTGGCTTCTTTGGCCGCTCTAACAATGTCTTCCATAGTGGCATCTTCCCGACCGTAGCAAATGTTTTCTGCTATAGTGGTGGCAAACAGGACGGGTTCTTGCTCCACCACCCCCATCAAAGAACGCAGCCACTGAATGTTAAGGGAACGAATGTCGTGTCCATCTAGAGTAACCTGCACGATAACAGTTCATAGGTAAAGATTATGGTCATCTGTACCTTCAGGTCGACATCTTCCTCTCTTAACAGGAAGCTGCTTCTTAAAACAGCAGCATTGTACTCCACTGCTTCCAGTTTCGTGTCTAATTCCTAGATACAATCCCTGGAAGCACAGCTTATTGAGGCTTAGTTTATTAATTTTCCACAATTTTCCTTTAATCTCAAGCCACACATCTCTTGGTTTCAAACATTGTTTGTTCTGCAGCATCTGAGTATCCCTTGCAGGGAAGTGGTAATATAAGGTCTTTCTGGACACATGGCATTAGCTTCCCAATTCTTTGACCTCTGATCATTGTATCGATATGCCTCTGCAGATGTCTCCTGGAAGAACCGCAGGAGTTGCCTTTAATACGACAAACCATCTACTTAATTTCTTAATAATACATGTGAGAGTTGGTTAGCAATGAAATGAAATGAGCAACGATACAATATCAGGTACCGATATTGAGAGCGGCTGTGCAAACCAATTCTGAATTTTTCAGAGATGAATGTTCTTTTATTGTATATTTTAATTCAGATGCAGCCTGTGAGATAATATTACTTAATAATTTCATTTACCTAGGTGGATTGGATATTAAAAGACGATGTAAAGAATTTAAAAATATTTCTACACAGGTGGATTGTGCCACATCCTGGATCACATCATGATGGAATTTTTCTTCATTTTATCCTAATGAAATATGTGTGCCCAGCTAACTTCCTCAACAAAATCAGAGTTAGGCAAATTCTGACTTAATGAGGTTCATAAAGCTTACCACAAAATATGAAATTTAACTAATTTGAGCCCTGACAGGACTACCTGTCAAGATACATTTCCCATTGTATCAAATATCCTATTCACAGAATGTATTCTATACATGTATTAAAAATTTCCATTTCCAGTTTTGAAACCAAGGCATCTCTCATAGAAATATGAATGTGGCTTCATTCCCCTTTGACATGTTTCAAGTCCCTGAGGTGATTTGCCCATCTACGAGATTTGGTAGGCTGGGTACGCTCCAGTCCTTTAAATGTTGTTATCTGATGGGACCTCAGAGGCATATCTTCTCAGCAGCTGGGCCTACTCTTTGGAATAGCCTCCTCTATGAGATTCAAGGGTTCTCTACCATTTTAGCACTCAGAAGGCCATGGAGAGATGGCTCTTCCTTCAAGCATTGGACTAGGATGGAGGTTGAGCTGGGAGACTGTTTGGTCTGACATCTGCTGAGAAAGATGGTTCTGTTTCTATCTCTGTATTGATTGTTATGAGCTGGTGAGGATCATTATATGAGTTAGGGGGCCATGTGAGTTTGGAAAAATAAATAAATGTTATTTTGCTCTCTGAGTCCAAAGACTGGTTAATTGGAGGAGGTTAAGAGCATGGCTTCATAGTAAATTGCAAACATAATTATGCCGCAATAATGGATCAGGCTTCAGGATTTTTCCAATGAAAGAAATATGACAGAGTTGGGTCAAAGTCTCACCATGCCTTCTGTAGGGTCATAGAAGCGCTGGATCAGCTGAATTGTGGTACTTTTCCCTGCTCCGCTTGGGCCAACAAAGGCTGTGGTTTCACCTGGCTTGATAATCATGCTGAGTTGATCTAAAATCTGGATTTTAAAAAAGAAAGAAAGAAAATGGCATTGTATTTGAAAAGACCTAGCTAGGTACCCAGAATAAATCTCAAAATTATGACAGTGCTGCAGAATAGATACTGAATTCTTACCTTAACATCAGGCCTGGATGGGTAATGGAAGGTTACATTATGGAATTCAATGTCACCTCGGACTTTGTCCAGTTTGTAGCCATCTTCTGACATACAGTCAATTCTAGGTTTCTGGAGTAGAATTAATCAGATCACTCAATTTGCTTTTTCTCAAGAAGCTTTCTTTCAGTTGCTAGTTTCACATGTCTATCTAAAGGATTTATCTCTCCTCTCTTGCTGGCCCTCAGGCCTTGAACAGACTTTCAGAATCCTCTTGTGATGATTCTTCTATCCCTTATTGATTTCCACCCCCAACTTGCTTATCATTACTTAACATTTCCATGAATGTTTTGGTAGACCACCTACTTCCTACTTAAGGAATGTGTCAAACTCTTGAAACCCTAAATGTAACATCCAGAGCCCACCCTCACCCTGGCTGGCTGAGGAATTATGAGAGCTGAATTCCACACATCTTCAAGCAGTCAAGTTTGGGAAACACTGATTTATGCCATCCATTTTTGGCACCAGAGCACTTAGATCAAACAAGTGATTGGCTTGCTAGTTTATATCCCGCCTTTCCTTCAGGACCAAAAGGTGACAGAGGACTCATTCCTCCTACTTTCACCCACAATGACCCTATGAGATAGGTTGAACTGAGAGCGGGTGACTGGCCCAAAGTCAACAGGGAGTTTCCATGGCTTAAGGTGGACATGAATTTGGGTTTTGTGCTCCAATGCAGAAAAAAAAAACAGAAAACAGAATAACAGAGTTGAAACTTGGAAGGGATCTTGAAGGTCTTCTAGTCCAACCCCCTGCTTAGGCAGGAAACCCTATACCACTTCAGACAAATGGTTATCCAACATCTTCTTTAAAACTTCCAGTGTTGGAGCATTCACAACTTCTGGAGGCAAGTTGTTCCACTGATTAATTGTTCTAACTGTCAGGAAATTTCTCCTTGGTTCTAAGTTGCTTCTTTCCCTGATTTCCTTGATTTCCAATGCTTCTTGTCCTGCCCTCAGGTGCTTTGGAGAATAGCTTGACTCCCTCTTCTTTGTGGCAACCCCTGAGATATTGGAACATAGCTATCACATCTCCCCTAGTCCTTCTTTTCATTAAACTAGACATACCCAGTTCCTGCAACCGTTATTCATATGTTTTAGCCTTCAGTCCCCTAATCATCTTTGCCTTGTTTGTTTTGTTTGTTTGTTTGTTTTATTAGATTTGTATACCGCCCTACTCCCGAAGGACTCAGGGCGGTGAACAGCCATGAAATAAAAAATATCAATACAAAATTTAAAATAGAAATAAAACAAGTTAGATAAATTTGGCTGAACCATATTTAAAACCCCAATAATTTAAAACCAAATTTAAAATTCCCATTTAAAAGAGGAGAAGTTTAGGTCAGGCCGGCTTGCTGGAATAGGAACGTCTTCAGCGTGCGACGGAAGGTACGCAGATCCGGAATCCTCCGTATCTCGGGGGGGAGCTCGTTCCAGATAGTAGGTGCCCCCACAGAGAAGGCTCTCCCCCTGGGGGCCGCCAGTCGACATTGTTTGGCCGACGGCACCCGGAGGAGCCCCTCTCTATGGGAGCGTACTGGTCGGTGGGAGGCTATTGGTGGTAGCAGGCGGTCCCGTAGATAACCAGGTCCTGAGCCATGGAGCGCTCTAAAGGTGATGACCAAAACCTTGAAGCGCACCCGGAAGACCACCGGGAGCCAGTGCAGCTCGCGCAGGAGAGGCGTTACATGGGAGCGCCACGTCGCTCCCATCACCACCCGCGCGGCTGCACTCTGCGCCAGTTGGAGCCTCCGAGTGCTCCTCAAGGGGAGCCCCATGTAGAGAGCGTTACAATAGTCCAGACGGGAGGTGACGAGGGCATGAGTGACCGTGCGTAACGAGTCCCGATCCAGAAAGGGACGCAACTGGCGAATCAGGCGAACCTGATGAAAAATCCTCCCGGTCACGGCCGTCAAGTGCTCTTCTAAAGACAGCCGTGAATCCAGGAGGACACCCAAGTTGCGAGCCCTCTCCGTGGGGGCCAATACTTCGCCCCCAATAGTCAGCGATGGCACCAGCTGACTATATCGGGATGTCGGAAACCACAGCCACTCGGTCTTGGATGGGTTGAGTCTGAGCCTGTTTCTCCCCATCCAGATCCGTACGGCCTCCAGGCACCGGGACATCACTTCAAGGGCATCGTTGGGGTGGTCCGGGGTGGAGATGTACAGCTGGGTGTCGTCAGCGTACTGATGGTACTCCACCCCGAAACCACGGATGATCTCGCCCAACGGCTTCACATAAATGTTGAACAAAAGGGGCGAGAGGACCGATCCTTGTGGCACCCCACATATAAGGGGCCTCGGGGTCGACCTCTGCCCCCCTGTCAACACAGACTGCGACCGGTCGGAGAGAAAGGAGGAGAACCACCGTAGTACGGTGCCTCCCACCCCCAACCCCCCCAACCGGTGCAGCATGATACCATGGTCGATGGTATCAAAAGCCGCTGAGAGATCTAATAGGACCAGGATAGAGGAACAACCTCTGTCCCGAGCCCTCCAGAGATCATCCACCAACGCGACCAATGCCGTTTCCGTGCTGTACCCAGGCCTGAAGCCCGACTGGAACGGATCTAGATACGTCGTTTCATCCAGGTACCGGGGAAACTGTCGTGCCACCACACTCTCAACAACCTTCGCAACAAAGCGAAGGTTGGAGACTGGACGATAATTAGCCAATATTGCCGGGTCCAGGGAAGGCTTCTTGAGGAGAGGTCTCACCACCGCCTCTTTCAAGGCGGCGGGAAAGACACCCTCACTCAATGAAGCATTTATAATCCCCTGGAGCCAGCCTCGCGTCACCTCCCGGGAAGCCAGCACTAACCAGGAGGGGCACGGGTCCAACAAACATGTGGTCGCATTCAGTCTACCCAGAATCCTGTCCACGTCCTCAGGGGTCACAGAGTCAAACTCATCCCAGATAACATTCTCAGGACCTGCCTCCGTCATCCCCACTGGATCTACCCAGTCAGAGTCCAGATCTTCCCGAATCTGAGTGATTTTGTCATACAGATACTGAACAAAATCCTCGGCTCTCCCCTCCAAGGGGTCCTCCCTCGCTTCCTGGTGGAGCAGGGAGCGGGTCACCCTAAACAGGGCGGCCGGGCGGTTATCTGATGACGCGATAAGAGCAGCAAGATGAGTACATTTCGCTGCTTTTATCGCCACTAGGTAATTCTTAATATGAGATCTTACCAGTGTCCGGTCAGATTCAGTGCGACTGGCCCTCCAACTACTCTCTAGGCGTCTTTTCCGGCGCTTCATCTCCCTCAGCTCCTCAGTAAACCAAGGAGCCAGGTGAGATCGGCGCCGGGTCAGAGGCCGCAAAGGCACGACTCGATCCAGAGCTCCAGCGGCCGCCCTATCCCAGGCGGCCACTAAGTCTCCAGTCGAGGCGTGAGCCAAGACCTCAGGCATTGGCCCAAGCTCCGTCTGGAACCTATCAGGTTCCATCAGGCGCCTGGGGCGGTACCATCTTATCGGTTCCGCCTCCCTGCAGCGGGGAGCAGCGGTTCGAAGATCAAGGCGAAGGAGAGAGTGATCCGACCATGACAAGGGCTCGATAACTATGTCCCCTATCTCGAGATCACTCAGCCACTGTCCAGAGACAAAAATCAGGTCCAGTGTGTTTCCCCCCATGTGCGTAGGGCCATGAATTAGCTGGGTCAGATCCATAGCCGTCATGGAAGCCATGAACTCCCGAGCCACCTCAGACGTCTCACCCACGGACGGTAGGTTGAAATCCCCCATGACCATAAGTCTGGGGGTATCAACCGCCACCGCGGCAATAACGTTGAGTAGCTCGGGCAGGGCTGCTGCCACGTGGCAGGGAGCCAGGTACGTGATCAGCAAACCCATCTGAACCCCATGACCCCACTTCACAAGGAGGGTTTAAATCAACAGCTCAGTATGTATTTTTATATTGTTTTGTTTTGTTTTGTTTTGTTTTGTTTTGATGCCTTCAGGTCAGTTTCTGTCTCCTGGTGACTGCCTGGTCTAATCCCTGCAGTTTTCATGGCAAGGTTTTTTGGAAATGATTTGCCCTGGTTTTTTCCCCTAAAGCTGAGCATGAATGAGTGGTGCAAAAGTCACCCAGCTGGCTTTGTGCCTCGGGCATGACTTGAACTCATGGTCTCCTGACTTCTAGCCTGATGCCTTAACTGCACACCCATACTGGCTTTGTTCAGTATATATAGAGTTGTCTATTTATATGCATTCCATTTATTTTTGACAAAGCAAGGAATAAAACTAATAGAATATTATTGGCATCTACAGCCATAGCTTGTTGGTATCCGCAGAATTATTATGGGAAAGATTTAATGAGTGGGTTTTTTTTTCCCCTTGCAAAATTCTGAAGCATTGGCAGTACTATACATATTCATTTCATCCTTGGAGCTTCTGGCCTCCTTTTCTTTCTTATAATCATACGCCTGAGGAGCCAGAATGACTTAGTTCCTGAAACCACTTAATTTGCAAATTGTCTCACTGCCTTTCTTGATGATCAGGTACCTTATAAAGTATAGCCCTTTTTGACAGACAGAGTGGGGCAGACAGTGAGAAGCTGAATATTCATAAGAAAATCACTTAGGAATGTCACTTGGATGAATGCACTCTTTGTAAATACCAAGGCAGGGTCCTGGTTTGCTTTAACTTGCAATCAATTTCTTTTAATCACTATAATATTTCTCATTTGCATTCTTGGCAGAAGCTAAGTTTACATTCCTTGAAACTCTCATCTATCCCCCCCCTCCCAAAGCAATCAGTGGTTACTTACTTCTTCTATTGTCTCAAATATATTTGTGGCAGCTCCTCGACCTGTTGCAAAAGCTTCCAAGCAAGGGGCCGCTTGACCAAGATTTAAGGCACCTACTAGGACGCCGAGAAAAACCTGAGAAGGATAAAGGAGGGGAATTAGTTTCTGCATACCAATACTAAATTACAATCAGTAGCTATAGATGTCCCAAAACAGTATTTCTGGAAGGCAGATAAAAAACTTTGTTCTTTTGAGAAATAACATCAAAGTTTCTCTTCTTTTCTATCAGAAGGCAGTAATAGGACTAGAATTAAAAGGATAAAGTGGTTCTTTTACCTCCCAACCAGGGGTGGTAGTCACTTACCTTTGCTACTGGTTCGCAAATGTGAGCGCACGCGCCACCTCAGCGCATGGGCAGGACCTTCTGTGCATCCACAGAGTGTCAGAAACGGGATGTGAAGACATCCGGGCAGGTAGGCAGAGCCTCCCGCAGTCGCCACTACCGGTTCTCCTGAACCGGATAGAACTAGAGGTGAAATCTACTTACCATCCCAACCGGTTCAGAAGTGCATGTGTCACATGTGCGCGTGGACCCTCTGTGCATGCGCAAACCCTTCTGCACATGCACAGAGGGTAAAAAACAGGTTAGTTCCTGGTTAAAACCAGGAAGTAACGATGACTGGGTGGGTGGGCGGAGCCTTGTGCCGCCATTGCTACCGGTTCTCTGAACCACTGGCCACCATCACTACCAGTTCGGTCAAACCGGTCCAAACCAGGAACATTTCACCCCTGGATAGAACTGTCTGAATACCCCCACTGCTCCCAACCTAGGGAAGCTATTTCAGTTTTCAAGTCTGGGACTGGTCCTTTAATTCAAAGCAAGTTTTAGAGATCTAGAAAATACTTGGTATGTATTAAGAGAGTATTAATTGTATTACTCTATGTATTAATCTAGAACTAAGGAAACATTCCCTGACAGAATAATTAAACCCTGGACCGACTTGTCTCCAGAAGTTATGGGTGCTCCATCACTTGAGGTTTTTAAGAAGCAATTCGACAACCACCTATCTGAAATGGTATAGAGCAGGGGTGTCAAGCTTGCCGTGTCACGTTGTCATCACGTGACGTATCGTGACTTTTCCCCCTTTGCTAAAATGGGAGTGGGCGTGGCCAGCCTGTGACGCATTGTCAACCTTGAAGATGATATATGTGTAGCTATTTTATATTGTCTATTCTTTTCTTAGCTTTTAGGTTTGCTAGTAAAGGAATTTAGGATTACTTCAGGCTCACCACTCTCTAACTGTTGAGAAGGGGGTTATAGAGATAAAGGGGGAATGTTATGTCTAGGTGGCATTCCTTCCCGTGGGAACAGAGAAGATGCCTGCAGCTGGAGGAAGGTGCAATTTGGAGTCTCTGGACTGATGGCCTGAGAATTGATTGGAGATTGTGACTCGGGGGGGGGGAGGGTTCTGTTTTTTGCTTTTTATTGGGTGTAATTCTGGATCAGAGTCGGAATTGCACCAAGTCCTTGCCAATTTGATATGTTCCTAATAAATAGACTTTAATGGAAAATGGAAGCCTTGGATTTTATTTCATGGGACATGTCACTTGGAACCTTGACATGCATCTGGCCCGCAGGCCGCGAGTTTGACACCCGGTATAGGGTCTTCTGCTTGAATAGGGGTTTGGACTAGAAAACCTCATCCAAGGTCCCAGTAGTGGGTTCCACTTACCTTCGCTACTGGTTCAGAACTGTGAGCATGCACGGTGCTTCTGTGCCTGCGCAGAACCTTCTGCGCATGTGCAAAGCATCCGTGATGACGTCCGGGCAGGTGGGTGGAGCCTCCTGCCACTGCCACTACCAGTTTGCCCGAACTGTAGCGAACGAGTAGAAACCCACCACTGCAAGATCCCACCCAACTCTGCTATTCTATTGTTCTAATAAACTAATTACTGAATCTTATGGTACTACCGCTACACAACACGGAAGCATTAACCAGCTTGAATTGCAAGGCCTACAGAAATTCAAACTCATCTTCAGAAAAAGAAAGGTCCCCAACTCCAAAAACCATATGTGTTTACAGTAGACAGGCTTAGCAAGCATGGAAGGCTACTGGGCAGTAGGGCTGGGAAGAACATATGGCGAAAAGGATATGGAATTGAGCAAGGCTGGGCAAGGTATTTGCTTGAAGTCAACTGGTTCTGCATGAGAGCATCTGGGAATCATTTCTGAAGCAGCTGCATGGACTTTATAAAAGGCACAGCTGCCTTTACAGCTGGAAAAGAGATGGCTCATTTCTGTCCCCAAAGAAAGCAGTGCTTTTAGTGATTTGCACAGCATTAAAATGGAAGCTCCTGGAAAGACTCCGCCAACAGTAGCATGTTGCGCTGTAACATTTGACTGCAGGGACTCATCCCTACCGGAACCACTTTCTAAAGAGTGAAACTGACTTGGTCTCTTCAGGGCTTAGATCCAACCCACACCAGATTTCAGCAGAAACGTTCTGCAATATTTATGTTCTGCAAATTTCACTTCATTTTGGCTTGTCGCCAATCCTTTTTGGAAACACTGGACTCTGCTGCAGCAGGAAAAAAGAAATGGGAAAACCCACCCGGATGGGTTCTCTTCTCGTATTTCCTGGGTTCCAAGCAGATGGCTACCTCACTGATACCTACAGAGGGTCAACCATTTTAAATATATATGACTCCAGTTGGGTAAAAAGTGAAGGGCTGCTGGGTGTTGCTGACTCTCCCCATATCTAAACGGCTATGTTCAAAGCAGTGGTGAAATCCAATTTTTTTTACTACCGGTTCTGTGGATATGGCTTGGTGGGCGTGGCAGGGGAAGGATACTGCAAAATCCCCATTCCCACCCCATTCCAGGGGAAGGATATTGTAAAATCTCCATTCCCACCCCACTCTGGGGCCAGCCAGAGGTGGTATTTGCCGGTTCTCTGAACTACTCAAAATTTCCGCTACCAGTTCTCCAGAACCTTCAGAACCTGCTGGATTTCACCCCTGGTTAAAGTAAAGGAAAAGCTTTAGAAAGCACTTACCTGCAAAAGGGTGCCAGCAGAGTATTCCTCTTCTTCAAGGACAAGTTTTGAGCCGTACCAGAAGGCCAGCGCATAGCACAGGAAAATGATGCACCAAATGTAGCCTGTGAAAAATCCCATAATGATTCCCTTTCTGATCCCCCAGTTTTGAGCAAACACCAGGTTTTTGTCATATCTGTAGAAAGAAAAAAAATAAAAAAGAAGACTTTAAAAAACAAACCAACCCCGGATTGACTCAAATGAAGGATCATTTTGCAGCTTTCATTGCTGAAAAATAAGTACTGGGATGCTTTATAGGAAAATTGCTTGGCACGTGGTGTCACAGCCCATTCTCTGCATTTCCAGGAAAGGCTGGAAAAGACCCTTGCCTAAATTCTGATGATTTGCTAGCCAATCAGTGACTAGGTTTGCATATGAGGCTAAGTCATAGTGGATCTGTTTTTAATTGTGGTTTAGCATGAGCTCAGCCATTGTGGTTACTAACCTTTGGTCTACAACCTTATTTGTTGCACATATTATAACAGATTAACAGAGTTGGAAGGGACGTTATAGGTCACCTAGGCCAATCCCCCACTCAAGCAGGGGACCCTACACCATTTCTGACAAATGGCAGTCCAATCTTTTCTTGAAAGTCTCAAGTGATGAAGCTCCCACAACAGGCAAGCTGTTCCATTGGTTGATTATTCTCAAGAAACTTTGGTCAAATATTTATTGCCTAGCACAGGGGTGGGGAACTATGGCCCTCTTATGACTTATGGACTTCAACTCCCAGCTCAGGAATTCTGGGAGTTTAAGTCCTGAAGGGGCCATAGTTCCTCACCTCTGACCTAGCATTATGAGCCGTTCAAAGTAGGCCAGGTAGGAATCAGACACCATAAGGCCTACTTTCTACTAGGCCTACCATTCTACTTTATTATACGCTGCTCAAAAGAATAAAGGGAACACAAGCAGAAGACATCCGAGATCTGAATGAATGAAATAGCCTTATTAAATACTTTGTTCTTTACATACAGTAGTTTATACACTGCTCAAACAACTAAAGGGAACACAAAACTACTGTATGTAACAAACAAAGTATTTAATAAGGCTATTTCATTCATTCAGATCTTGGATGTCTTCTGCTTGTGTTCCCTTTATTTTTTTGAGCAGTATATTATATAACACTAAAGTAAACCTGAGAGAGATTATCTCTCCTTCTGCACATATAACAAAGAAAGTAATGACAGAAGAGACTTGGGTTTCTTCCACACACCGTCCTGTCCTTCTGGGCTAAATAGATGTTTCCCTAATGGCTGTTGCATTATTCAAGGCTAACTCCATGTTCTTACAAAAGCATAATGGATGAAGCCATCCACTTTGCAAAATAGCGAATTAAGGGAACCACAGGACTCATGTAGGTTAAAGCTGCTTTCTAGGTCCCCATCACACATGTCCAATTCTTGTTTTCAATGAATATTGAAAATGCCACAGCAAGCCATTTGGATCCCTGAGGCAAAACACAGGATGATTTTTTTTGCAGATTCCAGGTGAGCTAAAATGATTTTGATATTGGCCACAAAAAAGTAATCACCATCACATCTGATGCAGAGGTGGGTTTCAGCAGGTTCTGACCAGTTCTTGAGAACCGTAGCAGAAATTTTGAATAGTTTGGAGAACTGGTAGTAAAAATTCTGACTGGCCCTGCCCCCATTTATTCTCTGCCTCCCAAGTCCCAGCTGATCAGGAGGAAATGGCGATTTTGCAGTAACCTTCCCCTGGAGTGGGGTGGGAATGGAGATTTTACAGTATCCTTCCCCTGCCACGCCCACCAAGCCACGCCACCAAGCCATGCCCACAGAACCGGTAGTAAAAAAATTTGAAACCCATCACTGATCTGATGCTAGTCTAATTAAAGAGAAGTATGACAGGCAGCATACATGCTCACCTATCTAATACTTGGCCAACTCTACAATATTGCTGGTATAATCAAAGCAGCTAAATCTGAGGAAGCCTTTACAGTTCATGCACCTGGCACAACAAGCTAGAATAAAAACAGAGTGTCTTCCTAGACACAGCTTAAGTCTATTACTGCTAAAAAGAGCTTATTTTCAATTGTCACAATAAATATTCATTTTTAGCACTTAAGCAGTCATGGTGTGGTTTCAATTCAGCTGGCTTCTTTGCTGCTCAGAAACAAACTTGATATATAACCAACCTTTCAACTTCTTTTTTTTCTCCTCCAAAGGCAGCCACGGTTCGGATCGATGAGAGCACTTCATCAGCGATGGCCCCAGCTTTTGCATAAGCTTTTAACTCTAGACCCGTCAACTTTGCTACAGACTTTAACATAACAGAAACAAAAATTAAGAACGAATGTGGCACAAAACCTCTTTTTAAAGGTTGGTGTTGTACAGGCCAAAATCTAACTCAGCGTTTTTCAGACTTGGCCAATTTAAAATGGATGAACTTTCACTCCCGTTCTGAGAGGTTTTAAGTGGCCAAGTTTTACTTTTAAAAAAACCCACTGGTCTAACTATGTTACTTAATTAATGAAATAAACTCATGAGCAGGTCAGCATGCTATTTTGTGCTTTGGAGAATCTGCTTGTTAGGAAGGCTTCCTTAAGCCTTCTGGATTTGCAGAAGACTTTTGTGTAGGTACAGCTGAGATAAGTTAATGGCTTGCCTTTACAGGGACAAAATCCAAGGCGATGACCATGTTGATTAAACAAGGAACACTGACTCAGCATTGACGTATGAAGCAGCAAAGAGTCGTGAGATGCTTGAAAGGTGACTCCATGCTCTTTAGTATAAGCTATCATATATCAAGAGTTCTCTCCCTCGGTTGCATGAAACAAAACAAAATGTTGGTGTGTATATATGCATATGGAAGCCAGTGTGGGGTAGTGGTTCAGGCAATGGATCAGAAACCAGGAGACTGTGAGTTCTAATCCTGCCCTAGGCCAGAGGTTCACTAAATGATTTTGGGTCCATTCCTCCTTGCTTTCTTCCTTCTCCGGAATAAAGCAATGGCAAACCTTGGTTTGACAAGAACCTAACAGAAATTACTGCTGGGAAAGTGTGCCAAAGAAATGGCTGCTAACTTTTTTTTTTTTTTAAAGAAAAAAAGCAGTAGCAAATAGTATGATGGAAGCAGTTCCTGAAATAGTCCATAACTTGAAAATCTTCCCCCAACTTCCCTCAATTGGGGGGAATCTCCCCCCCCACACATATCCCCAAGTCCCTTTAAATAAACTCAGGGAACCCTCTTTCAATAGGCATGACATTCTTCCGTACCAGGCCAATTATGCCAGCTCCGATCCCAATTAGAGGACTGACTGCGATAATAACCAAGGTTAACTTCCAGCCTCTGACAAATCCTAGCAGGAATCCACAAACAAAGGTGGTGAAGCGCTGGATAAAGATTGCGACTTGATCAGCAATAGCATCATTTATTTTATTAATGTCACTGTGGAGAACAAGAAAAGTTGAAGCAGCAGATACATTTTGCCTTCGTTACAATTCCCAATGTGCACAAAAACATCATTGCTCCTTTTTCCACATGGGGGAAATGTGCGTGAGAATGATTTATGGTGGTAATTATTCATTTGATCACTCTTTTATCTGGGGAGTTTATTTCCTGTATGTAAGATTAACCGTAAACTTGGTGCAGGCAGAGGGTCTTATATTTCCAAGTATTTTTGCCCTGCTGGAATTTTCCCACCGGGATTCTACACGCTATGAAATGTAGGCTTCTATTTTTCATCCCACGCCCTTGTATCTGACAATTGGTTGGACCTTTTGCAGAAATTCTTCTTAACAAGGCCAAGATAGGGAAAATAAAATTTGTGCAGATACTCATGCAGCTTGTGAAAAATGGCTGGCCAGATGGATGTCTGTGGAGATTCTCAGTCATCCAGGTCACAGTTGTCTCAAAGGTGCTTTGTTGTTTTTTTCTTGAGGAAGAAAACGTTCTCATCCAAGAAGCTTCCTCAGTTTGGCAGGCTGGTGGGGGCTATTAGTTCTTACAGGATGGGGGGGTGGGGTGTTGGAAGGATCATACTTCTTCTGACCAGATGGACGCGCCTCAGATATTTTTGTCCTTCTAGCAAAACATCTAAATGCTATCTTACGCCCTGAGTCTTCAGAGAGGGGTGGCGTACAAATTGAATTAATAAATAAATAATAAATAAATAAATACTTGGATTAGCTCCATTTGATTCGATCACTTTTTGCCAGATCTAGGGGGGGTTGTCTCTACTTTTATTACTATACTGACATCTCAACAGTCCTGCAAAATATTGGCTCTCGCGTGGCAAGAAACAGGGCCTCTCAAGCAGATGGTAATGGCAGGGCAGGCTCTGTCAACAACAACGTTACAAAAGCCATTTGCAGGCTTGCTAGGGATATAACAGTTGTGGCAGTCCAGTGGACAGGTTGACGCAGCTGAGAATCAAGCTGGTAGAAATAAAATTTTAAACCTTCCCTGATTTTCCAGAGACTGTTTATTGGCATGTAGTCCCGTCAGCGGCTATCTCGAGTTACTCACTCAGAAATTCGTGTATTGAGTTCCCCTACTGATGTACAATCAAACCAGCCGATGTCCATCCTCATGATTTTCCTAAAATAGGCTTTTCGGATCTGTTGGGTCTGACGAGCAGCTGACATTACCCACAAGCAGATCTAACACACACACACACACACACACACACACACACAAAAAGGGTGGGATGGGATGGAGAAACACTATTAGAAGATGGATAACCTTTCTTGATTACTGAAACACAATGCTAAACGGAAAACAATCTTAACCTCAATATTTTTAGCGCTGATTTTATGCCTTCTGCTACCATTATCTTGTAACTGGTGGTAAGTCAATTTTTGCGGTGATATCATAATGCTCATTAAATAAATCATAGTTGCAATGAGGACCAACTATGTTTAACATTTTTCTTCATCACCTTATTTCTTTTCAATTTGCCTTTTTCCCCCCCAACTGCATAGCTACATTGTGTTGAAGGACCTCTTTTGGCTTGCAATAGATCCCTGTGTTTTATAAGTAATGAATATTTATTCAGCCAGCCCAGCCCCAAAGCCAATATTAGTTCCAAGGCAGTACAAAAAATTGTCCCTGATCAAGAAGACATATAGTTCCTATTTCCATAATGGCCTATCATTTTGTCCATATAGAACAGAAGTGTCAAACTTGATTTCATTGAGGGCCGCATCAGGGTTGTGTTTCATCATGGGGGGCTGAGGTAGGCGTGGCTGGGGTGGGTGTGGCCAGAGTGGGCATGGCCAGCTCAACATCACTCGTGTCGGGGACACCTGTGGTGGTCAAGTGCTAAGGCAGGATTTCCCTCAGATCCTCCCTCACTCTCATTATAATCTCCTTCCTTCCTTCCTTCCTTCCTTCCTTCCTTCCTTCCTTCCTTCCTTCCTTCCTTCCTTCCTTCCTTCCTTCCTTCCTTCCTTCCTTTTCTTCTTTTTCCTTCCCTCGTCATTCTCCTTCCTTCTTCTTTCCCCTCCTTCCTTATTTTCCTTCCTCGCTCTCTTCCCATCTTCCCTTCTTTTTCTTTGTCTTTCCTCTTCCCCTTTCTCCTTTCCTGTCCCTTCTTTCATGCTCAAATGCAAAATGAGAAGCATTTCTCCTTTTGTTTTGTTTTTAGTTTGCTTTGCTAGCCCTCTGCCAGAGAAAACAAAGCTTGGGGGGGCACGCGTGGCTGCCCTGAGCCCCATTTTGGCCACGATGGTCTCCTGCAGCCCTCTGCTAGTGAAACAGAGCTAGGGGGGCTGTGTCCCCCAAGTTCCATTTTTGCTGGCAGAGGGCTGTAGGAGGCCGTCGTGGCCGAAAACGGAGCCTGGGAGGGCCACATGTGGCCTTTCTGAGCTCCATTTTCACTGGCAGAGTCACTGTGGGCCAGTCCTTTGCTGTTTCCAGGGTGACCTGAGGGCCAGATCTAAGCACTTTGCAGGCCAGATTCGGCCCACAGGCCTTGAGTTTGATACCCCTGACATAGAATGTCCATGTATGTAACAACTGGGAAGAAAAGAAGACTATGTATTATTGCACAGTTGTATGACTTAACGTTGATTAATATTTCTTATTTAACATTTATGTAAATCAACAGTGACATAGGAATTGCCTGTTTCAGGAGTCTATGGTAGAAAAATGGCTTATGTGCTATAGAAAGTGCTACTGATTTCCAAATCAGTTATATTAATAGGGTCTTGAATTGTCATGAACCTCGGCTGTTAAATAACTGACTTCTCTTCTGGAGTGGGTTGGGAAATGAAGGACTAGAAATAAATACTGACTTGGAGGTATCCAAGCACCAGAACAGCAAAGCCTGTCCCTGCATAGGAAGTTGCAAAATAGATCATTTGACTTTCGATATCCAGCAACCTATGAAGAAAAGAAGAAAATTTAATCAGGACCAAAACATCTCAAGAGCCAAGTCCCATGAAAAGCCCATTTTATTTGAGGTTAAATAAATATAAGCGAAGGATATGATTTTGGAATTCTAAGGTTTATCATTTCAGCGAATCAATTTAAATGTATGGGCTAAATTGGCTGAGCAAATAGGACAGCAACTGGAATTGTCTTACTACCAACTACAGTAGCTGTATTGATAGCTCAAAAATCAGTCATGAATCCACGGAGGGCGGCATAATTCATAGCATGAGCGTAGAATGCAAAAATAAAATGACATTACTAGACAGTTTGACAAAATGGATCCATACATTATCTGTTTCTGTAACTCCACACCAGCATTAAAGGATGACTTATTCAAAAAAAGAGCAAAGCAGGAAAAATAATCAGCATGGATTTTTTTTTTAAAAGTGCTCTAATTATTAGCCAAAATTATTTAATGTTTTTTAAATTGCTTTTAAATTTTATATGTTATGTTTTACCATGGCTGTTCACCGCCCTGAGTCCTGTTGTAGAAGGGCGGTATACAAATCAAATAAATAAATAAATAAATAATTTCAAACAGCAACACTGACAAGGATGCTTTTTAATGCCAATTATCCAATAACATGCATTACCTATATGCATTACCATATACCACTGATTGCATTGTAAAAGCAGACACTTTCCCAAGGCTACAAGAAAATGTATATGCTCTTGAATTTCAGATCTTTGTGGGATGATGACAGTAGGAGTCACACTGTTTTAAGCAGTTACAATTTTAGGACTTAAAACTCCTGATTTCCCTAACAAATTAAATGCCAGCATTTGCATATATTCAATAAGGTTGGGGGGTGGGTTGTATGCATTTTTTACAGTTCCCTTTCCTAGGGGCAGCAAGGAGAGAAGATGTGTAAGTAAGTACGGTGATATGAGAACTTGAAGATCAATATGCAGTCAATTAAATACACCCAACTGAAATTCATTTTAAAATTTGTTATAATTAGATTCACATTAAAAATGTGTGATTTGAAAGGGCATGGCTCCATTCCAAACTCCAATCAACCTGCTTCAAGATTCCATTCAAAAAATAGTCAATTGAGTATAATTAAGGAAACATCATACCACCTACAGCTATTTTAATTTTTGTGAGGATAAGATGAACACATGGGCCATGAAGAAATACAGCTCTGCATTTCTTTTGTGGCCTATCCTGACTTTACCAATTATTACACTTTGCTAACAAAGTAAGTTCACAATTTTAGTCTTACAGAAATCAAAGCATCTTCAAAAAGCCACTCTATCTCTATGTACATTAACCAGTGGTGGGTTGCCACCAGTTTGGGCCAGTTCACAAGAACCGGTAATAAAACCGGCAGGAGGCTCCGCCCACTGACCCGGACATCATCATAGGCGATCTGCACATGCGCAGAAGAGCACATGCGGGCACAATGCGAACCAGTAGTAAAGGTAAGTAGAACCCACCCCTGATATTAAGGTACAGTCTGCCATTTTCCAAACAGCAATAACCCCACCCCTATTTAAGATATAATCCCAAAGCAGAAAACAACTAATTATCTTCTTTTTCCAACATCCCTTGTTGATACTTTCTCCACCTTTCTTTTAGGGTACAGGGACCAAAAAAAAAAAAAAAATCTTCCATCTATTCAAACAGTGGGATAGCTAAATAGACTGGAGGAAGAAAAGATCCAAAATCCACTTTCTTTCCAGCTCTTCTTTCAGACAACATCGGCTTTGGTATTTTCTCAGCAACAACTACCGCAATTGGTTGTATATAAACGAGGTAAAGCTTAATATTGGCTTCCCAAAGTTCCAACCTCTACTGCTTCACTAAATATTTGAGACCGGACAAACGTTTCCCATTCAATACACTGTATTACTTTCAGAGGTAGATAGGTAGGTCTTGTTTAGTGATCATAATTGGGACTGGCAACTTGGTCATTAAGCAAAACAGTCATTAAGTGAAACTGCAACTGTGTTTCTGATCTTACCTCAACTTTTATTTGCTTTACGGATCTGTGAAGATCATAAATGTGAGGTGTTGTAAAGCTACTTTTTCAACAACATAACTGCAAATGCCACAAAATGAAGGTTGCTTATAAAGTACACTTATAGAGTCCAGCTTAATCATACCGACAAACTTTATCCCCAGAAAGACTACGACATGACCCATTTCCTCTGAACAAAACTGGCTTAAAATGGCCTCTTGTTCTCAAATAGAATTAAACAAACTTTCTTCCAGTC
Organism: Pantherophis guttatus; assembly: GCF_059756535.1. Taxonomy (NCBI): domain Eukaryota; kingdom Metazoa; phylum Chordata; class Lepidosauria; order Squamata; family Colubridae; genus Pantherophis; species Pantherophis guttatus. Next base: position 151,840,500 of record NC_142063.1, read on the forward strand.
AGGACTTCCTGCAGAAACACCAGGAATATTTAATGATGTCTGGAAAAGGATTATCAGGCCAACTTTTTACGCAGAAACAAATAAATTACTCATACATTACAAAAATTAGAGTGGTGCAGTGGCCTAGAAATGGAGCTCTCGCCTCATAACCAGGAGGCTGTGAGTTTGATCCTCGGTAGCGGCAGATATTTCTCTCTCTGGGCACAATGAGAATATATCTGCTGTGAACTCTGCATTGGTGACAGGAAGGGCATCTGGCCAGTAAACACTCAGCTCCATTCAGTTGCCCCGACTCCACCCGGATGCAAGGAATTAAGGGGTCATTAAAAGACAAAATACATTACAAAAATTAGATGTCATTTATAACTCAAGAAAACAAATAACTATCCCATCCCAAGCGTAAAACTACTACTGAAAAAGTACACAGTGAATTTAATAAGCAAAAACCAAGAACTGTATACTACGTCCTCAGCAAATGCTCTTAAAGAAACCCCTCAGTTATCCAGTGATCCTACCCATCGTTCCAAGCATCTTTCCAGCAACCCCTCCTGGAGATGCAACAGGCTGCTCAATTGCATGCAGGGGAATGATCTGGTTCCTTCTGCTTTGCAAAAATCAGCCATAACACATTTCAATTTGAAGACATGAAATGTGAAGGAAGAGGAGGAGGAGGCATGTTTTCAATCCTGACGACTGAGGGCACAAAGATTATAGTTTCAGAAAAATCGTCTGTAGTCTTAACAAGGAAGCATCCTAACCTTTGTGGCTGCTTCAATTTTTGGCAGCATGAGATGATGTTAGCCGTGGCCTGTATTCCCAGAGGGACTATCAATTTTGACCTGCTCCAATGTTAAACTGTGAGCTCATGTTCTCAAGGTGTAAAACAAATTTGAGGGGATCTAATCTAACAGAAGAAATAAAGCTGTTCTTAGAGTATTTACAAAAGACTGCATCTAGTATAATCTTACTTATCCCCCCCCCAGCATAATAAACCACACTTACAAGATTTAGCCCACCAAATACTAACAAAAACAAATGTGACTATACGTATTCTAAATCTTATTATTATGCTATTGTTGACCATTTAATGCTGTATGCTAAAGTGGAAAAAGATAATTCAATTTATCCTCTAACATCCTTTTAGGCTACAGTGAGTGCAGCATTTCCCTTCCACCTCTGGAACAGATTGCTCATTTGCATATGGAAGAGAGACTCATCAAGATTTTTCTCCATATTTGTCCATAGACTATTGGGGGAAAATTCAAAGTAACTGAAATTGCTTTGTTTTTTGGCAGAATAGGCTGAAAATAGCAGACATTAAAGCAGTGATGAAATCCAAATTTTTTTACTACCAGTTCGGTGGGCATGGCTTGGTGGGCATGGTGTGGCTTGGTGGGCGTGGCTTGATAGGCGTGGCAGGGGAAGGCTATTGCAAAATCTCCATTCCCACCCCACTTCGGGGGAAGGATACTACAAAATCCCCATTCCCTCCCCATTCCTGGGGAAAGGATATTGCAAAATCTCCATTCTCACCCCACTCTGGGGCCAGCCACAGGTGGTATTTGCCGGTTCTCCAAACTAATCAAAATTTCCGCTACCGGTTCCCCAGAATCTGTCAGAACCTCTGGATTTCACCCCTGCATTAAAGTCTCTTTAATAGACATCAACCCTGACAAATTTCAACCAGTTACATTCAATGGTTTTATCACGATCATTTTTTTTTTTTTTGAAAATACCATCTTGGTTTTAAAAGAAAAGAGAAACAAACAGCTTTCCTATTGCCTAGCTATATCCCCACCCCACCCCAAAAGAGGGAGAACTCCAATTTATATAGGTTTTCTAAAACTTTGGGCTTTTGGCTGTAAATCAAATTAAGCTGAATTTTTTCCAAAACTGTCCTGCTTCTAAGCAGGACTCAAAAGAACAGCCATGGGTGTATTTTATGGGGTGCTGAAGTTTTGTTGCCCCTCATCACTGGGTCTTTCAAGAGTGCCAAAGGATCTACATAGCTGGCAATATAGTACAGGGCAAAGGAAGCACAACTGGTGGCCCAGCATCATACAATGCCAGAGAGCCAGATTGGTCTACTGGTGAAGGCACCAAGCTAGAAGCCAGGAGACTGTGAGTTCTAGTCCTGCCTTAGGCATGAAAGCTAACTGGGTGACCTTGGACCAGTCACCCGCTATCAGCCCATCTCACCTTACATAGTTGTTGTTGTGGCGAAAATAGGAGGAGAAAATAATATTTAATAAGTATGTTCCCTGTCTTGATTTATTCATAAAAAACAATAAAGGTGGGAAATGAATAAATAAATAAATAAACAATTTGTAAGCCACAGAGAAAGAACCATTCTTTAAATCCTGCCATTCCCATTTTAAAGGCAGGAAGCGTTTGAAGCAGCAACTACCAGTGTTAGTTGGGCAGCCATATCCTCACCAGAGAGAGAGTTCGGTTCAACCTCTTCCGATCCTGCAGAGCTTAAAAATGAAACGTGACCCTAGAGGACACACGATGCTGTCGGCAAGCTGATCAATCCAGCATTGAACTGTTAGTGTGTTGTGGCAAAATGGCAAAAACAGGAAGTCCCTCGGATGTCCAAGATGGCTGCAGAAAATGAGCAGTCAAAACCCCACCCCTTTGTACATGCATCAGGGCCACACTCATGTACGAAGGGATAGACCTCGATCACATCTGGATTTGTTCTATTTCCGTGATTTAAAGGGATGCCCTTGGAGAAGGTTTTCTCCCTTTGTAACCAGAACTGGGTTGCCTGACACAAATGCTAACCTCTTAGAATGTGAGACTGTGCCAAAGTGACGCCATTTTGGTAGAGAGCTACCATGGAGGAAAAATACCCCTGGATTGGAGTTCAAAGACTGTGCCAATTTAGGGCATAAAGGAAAAATGTGTCCTGACATATGGCATTCTTGCATGGAATGGGAGCAACTCTGCAGCGGACATAAAAGCTCTACAGAGAATTATTAAAACTGCCCAGAATATCACTGGGCTCCAGCTACCAGCCCTGGATGACATCTTCGCATCTCGCTGTTTGAGAAAGTTGCACAACATTCTCAGAGACTCTTCCCATCCTGCTTACAATCTTTTTGGACTGTTGCCTTCTGGCAGAAGATACAGAACAATTAAAACTTGGACCACACGTCTTCTGAATAGTTTTTATCCCAGAGCTATAATTGCACTCAACAATGAACTAAAGGGCCACCATCAGTGAGCTGTTGGACAGCATTACTTGGTCTGCTGTGTGGATGCTTGGGTGGTTTAGGGGTGGGGAATTTTTGGTGGGTGGGTGGGGTGTCTGGGGATTGTCATGTGTGTTGGGCTTGGTCTCTGGGTGTTATGTGAATTTCATTGTATGGGTATACTATGTATATATATACAATGACAATAAACTTTATATATGTATGTGTATGTGTATGTGTATGTGTGTATGTATGTATGTATATTTGGTTCAGGGTTGAAAGATTGTGCCAATATGGAGCAAGAGTGCAACAGGTATGGTAGGTGACAGCTAGCCCAGAAAGAAAAGGGCCTTTGGTTGAGAGAACTGAGCACTCTATCAGAACAGAGCAGAGTTTGGCAAACCGATGTCTGGCAGAAGGGGCAACTGGCATGGAGGGGCTGGGCCAATGACAGCAGAAAGGGCTGGCAGGGTAGCAGAGAAATTATAACAAGAGGGGCACTCAGCCTCCATTTCTGATGTCTGATTTAATAAGAACTCTGCCCTATTATTTCTCAAAGGAATAAAGCAGATTTTGGAGTAAGAATAAAATAAACGTTAATTGCCTGACATCGGTTTGTATTTTATTCAAAAGGGAAGGCATGACATGCCTAGTACTTAGTCATAGTTGGCTGTTCCGAGAACTGCTTAAAAATCGTTGCTTCTTGTGTATGGAGATTCTCAATCATCCAGGTCATGGTTGTCCCAGAGGTGCTTTTCCAAAGGGCAATTGGACTTTCTTTGTTTTTGGAAGTTTCTTCAGTTCAGTTCTTAGATGAGAAGCAAAATGTTTTCAAAGAAAAAAAAACCACAAGAAAGTCCAGTTGCCTTTTGGAAAAGCACTTTTGAGACAATTGTTGCTACTCTTCGACCTTCTTCCAACTAATAGTAAGGCCAGCATCTTTCAGAGTTTCTTTAAGAACAGATTAATCATTTCTACAATTTTTTAAAAATGTTCCTCTCTCTTTTGATAGTCCACTATACTTCTGCAAGAGCTGAATGTGGCAGCTCAATTTTTTTCCACCAAAGCTCCCTATTGGTTCTTTCCTACCCCATTTTCTTGGGCAACAGGCAATTCTACAGCAACTAAAAGAGGTTGATCTTTTGCATGGAGAGGGACACAGACATCATATTATTCTGCCCAAACCCTATCTTGATAAGCCAATGCAAATCAAATTAGGTTTAATTCAAACTGAAGAGGAAATGTCTCCCTGTTGAGTATATAATTCAAGAGTCAAGGGCTGACCAATTTTGTTTGCGTGGCTTTGATATTTAACTAAAAGAAAACAGAATAAGCCCCCCCCCAATAAGTGCTCCTCTGTAGGTCACATGACCAGAAGGAACAAGGAGGGGTTTAGAACCGAGGAGCTGGCAACATTCCAAGCTACTGCTCCTAAATTTCTTCCATAAGGAGCCATGATGGCACAGTGGTTAGAATGCAGTATTGCAGGCAAACTCTGCTCACTGTCAGTAGTTCAATTCTGACCGGGTCAAGATTGACTCATCCTTCCATCCTTCGGTAAAACGAGGACCTAGATTGTTGGGGGCAATATGTAAACCACCCAGAGTGTGCAGTAAAGTATTATGGAGTGTAAATAAGTATATAAGTGCTATTACTATTACTATAAGGATGCATTGGGGTTATCTTCTATCAAAAAGCAGCCTGGCTGGATCTGGATCCCATCTTCCTTTTACTGGCTTCTCCCCATGGCAAATTGAATCTGACAGCTATTCAGATAGCTGTTCTGGACAGCTATCTCGATGTCAAACAGACTCCTAACTTTTAATGATTTCCTTTCAACGTTCTCTTATGTTGGAATGAATAAAACTATCAATATGCCTACTGTTGCTTCAGGTTCTTGGGAGAGTGGGATGACAATTAAGTCACAGTCTTTATTTCTAGAAGCAGGACAACCAAAGAACTTGTTCTTACATTAGTCATGTGTCCTTATTTCCACAAGGAATACAACTAATCTGTGAGGCTTGACCTAATTAAGGCATGCCCTCTTACCACCACAGCAAAACAAACTTCTAGAACCTTGTGTAACATTATCATTGATCTTCCTTTCACAATGAATTGATAAGGCTTGCTCGCTTGCAACTCACACTCCCTCATTCCAAATAAGTCTAAGCAATGGATTATAATGTTAATCACAGCATATTAATGCATCAATGATTTAAAAGAGACAAAGCTAGTCCTTCAAAGAAAAAAGCTTAAATTTAAACCAACTCCGGAATAGTTATAGCAAATCCTTCATCCCTCAAAAATGACATACAAATAATGCTTTAAAAACGCCATAAACCAGTGGTGAAGTTGAGCTGGTTCTACCTGGCTCGGGCGAACTGGTAGTGCCGCTGGCGGGAGGCTCCGCCCACCCACCCAGACATCATCACGTCCAGTTTTTGACTCTCTGCACATGCGCAGAAGGCTCTGTGCATGTGTGGAGGAGGCACATGCAAGCGCTCACATTTGTGAACCGGTAGTGAAGGTAAGTAAATTTCACACCTGCCATAAACCATTAAACCCTGAAGCCCCCTGGTCATCCTTGTCTAACTGCTCTTCCAAGCATCTTCTCAACTACCTATACCAGGGATGTCAAACTCGATTTCATTGTGTTTGACCTTGGGGGGCATGGGGAGGGCGTGGCCACAGGCCAAGTGCTAAAGCGGGACTTCCCTCAGACTGTCCCTCCCTCTCATTATAATCTCCTTCCTTCCTTCCTTCCTTCCTTCCTTCCTTCCTTCCTTCCTTCCTTCCTTTCTTCCTTCCATCCATCCATCCATCCATCCATCCTTCCTTCCTTCTTTTTTCCTTCCCTCTTTGTTCTCCTTTCTTCTTCCTTCCCCTCTTTCCTTCTTTTTCCTTCTTTGCTCTCTTCTTATCTTTCCTTCTTTTTCTTTGTCTTTCCTCTTTCCCTTTCTCCTTTCCTGTCTCTTCTTGGATGCTCAAATGCAAAATGAGAAACATTTCTCTTTTTCTTTTGTTTGTTTTGCTAGCCCTCTGCCAGCGAAAACGGAGCTTCAAGGGCACGCATGTGGCAGTGGTGAAATATAAATTTAAATAATAAAAAATAAATAAAAATAAAAAATGTAAAATTTGTTACTACCAGTTCTGTGGGCATGGCTTGGTGGTGGTGGGCAATGTGACTGAGTGGGTGTGGCCAACTTTCTTTTTTTTATTTTTAAAACCATTTTTTCTACAACCTCTTCGGCTGAAGAGGTTTTTAAAAAATGCTTTTAAAAGCCCCTGATGATCAGACAACTCAGTTGGGATTGTCAGAGCCTTTTAAAAGCATTTTTTCTACAACCTCTTCAGCCAAAGAGGTTGTAAAAAAATGCTTTTAAAAGCCTCTGACGATCCCAGCTGAGTTGCCTGATCGTCAGAGGCTTTTTTTTCTTTTAAAAACATTTTTTCTACAACCTCTTCGGCGGAAGAGGTTGTAGGAAAAATGCTTTTAAAAATTAAAAAAAAGCCTCTGATTATCGCGTGGCTCAGCTGGGCATGGGGGAGGGCAGAGATTTTTGCTACCGGTTCTCCGAATCACCCGCCGCCCTCGCTACCGGATCAGGCGATCTGGTCCAAACCGGGAGGATTTCACCCTGGCTTGTGGGCACCGCGGGCTGGTCCTTTGTTATTTCCAGGGCAGCCCCACAGGTCACATCTAAGCACACTGTGGGCTGGATGCTGCCAACGGGCCTTGAGGTTGACACCCCTGACCTATACCAAAAGCAGAGTAAGCTATGTATTCAAACATAATGGAAGGAACAGTTTCTTCTCTCCTGAATCCACTTTGATTCTTCCAGGTCTACTTTCAGACAACTCTGGCTTTGACTTCTAGCAACTTCTGCAAAGGGGTGAAACAGGCTGGTCCTTTGCATTCAGAGGAAGGAGAGCATAACAGTTTGCCCCAAATCTCATTAGCCTATGCAAATATGATCAGATTCAATTGGAGACCCAAAAGCAAAATACAGCAAATACATTTATTTGTGTTTTGTGATTCAAGGGTATAAACCAATCCCGTGGAAGAGCATCAAAATGGCTTCAGCTGCTCCAGTTTTGGGTGGACAAAGATGGCATTGAGACAACATCACGGAAAGAATGAAACAAACACAGGGGCCTGATCACAATGACGTTAGCCATTGGCCCTTATTTCTCCAACTGAAGCAGCAAATACCAAAAGCACTTAGACATATACTGCTTCACCGTGCTGTTACAGCCCTCTCTAAGCGGTTTACAGAGTCAGCATATTGTCCCCAACAATCTAGGTCCTCATTTTACCTAACTCAGAAGATGGAAGGCTGAGTCAACCTTGAGTCAGTGAGACTCAGACTGCTAAAATACTTGGCTTAGCTTGGTTTAGCTTAATAATAGACATGGGCCTCTTTTTCCACACAAAAGCTGCTTGTTTTTAAAATTCCTCCAAGTCTGTCTTGCTCTCTGGTAACTAATCAAATCCCTGCAGTTTTCTTACAAGATTTTGGAAGTGGTTTACCATTTCTAGGACTGAGAGAGAAGGACTGGGCTAAAGTTATCCAGCCAGCTTCATGCCTAAGACAATGTTAGAACTTACATTGGTTTTCTGGTTTCTAGCCTCTAACTACCAGAGCAAATTGATTCACTAAATGCAGGTAATCCTTGACTTACAACCAAAATTGAGCCCAAGACAGTTGTTAAGTGAGTTTTGCCCCATTTAATGACCTTTCCTGCCACCGTTAAGTGAATCTCTACAGTTGTTAAGTTAGTAATATGTTTGTGAAGTGAATCTTGCTTCCCTATTGACTTTGTATGTCAGAAGGTCACAAAAGATTATCACATGACCCCACCACAGTCATAACAGTGGTGGGTTCCTCCCGGTTCAGTCCAGTTCGGCCAAGCCGGTAGCGGTAACGATATGATGTCACCGAACCGGTTCTCCCCCCCCACCCTCCCACCCCCCACGTTATTCTTACCTTTTATTTGGTCCCACCCCCAATCTATTGCTGCCTCCTGAGTCCCAGCCGATGACTAGAGGGAAAAAAACTGTTTAAACTCTTGCCGCAGGGCTTCAAAGGGCCGTCCTACAGCTGATCAGTGTTAAAAGCAAACAAATGAGTCGGGTCGTAAGTGCGAGGAATGGTCGTAAGTGTGAGGACCTTCCAGAAATGATTCTGACCAGCTAGCCACGCCCACCTAGTCACATGACCTCCAAGCCACACTCACAAAATAAGCCACGCCCACAGAACCGGTAGTAAAAACATTTAGAACCCACCCCTGAGTCATAAGTACATGCCAGTTGCCATGCATGTTTCATTTTGATCATGTGACAATGGGGATGCTGCAACAGTTATAAGTGTGATAAACAGTCATAAGTCACTTTTTTTCGGTGTCGTTGTAACTTCAAACAATCACTAAATGAATGGTTGTAAAGAAGGGATTATCTGTACCATATTTCAAGTCAATCTAAAGTCTGACATTTATTTATGACTCCCAAAACAATAAAATAAAGCATCAGGACCTTAATGTTATCAAACAAATATACTTCCCAAAAATCTAAACAAAAGCTATAAACAACTTTAGCATAAAGAATACCCTTATGCAAAAGAAATAAAACTGAAAAAGCATATCTAAGCTCATATATAAAGCTATACCTAAACATCTATTTCCTTATTTCTTGCATAATAGGCTATTGCCATTGTACCTGTTTAATGCATGTGGTTTTACACATTCGGAAAAAACACTACAAGTATTCCAGAGGTCAGCCTCAATATCTCCCTAGTCATTCTTTCAGGCTATAGAAAAATACTTGCAGCGTTTTTCCCAATGTGTGAAATAACATGCATGATGAGCCATGCTGGCACAGTGGTTAGAATGCAGTACTGCAGGCTAATTCTGCTGACTGCTGGCAGTTGGGCAGTTTGATCCTGATGGGGCTCAAGGTTGACTCAGCCTTCCATCCTTCTGAGGTGGGTAAAATGAGGACCCAGATTGTTGGGGGCAATAGGCTGACTCTGTAAACTGCTTAGAGAGGGCTGTAAAGCACTGTGAAATGGTATATAAGTCTAAGGGCTATTGCTATAGAGCGCCAGGTATTTTCCTTGCCATATCTACAAGAGACATGTTGGGGGGAAAAAATAAGAATTTCCTTTAAAAATTCTACCTTGATAGTTTTCCAGTCCTTTTTTTTTCCCCCAGGCATGAGGAACCAAGGCATCTTCCCAGCAATGTTTTCCTCCTGTGTATGCAAATGAGCATTTGCACGCAGGAGAGGTTAACGAAACCTCATTCTGATTAAATCTATGAGAATGAGTTGAAATTTGACTGTAATAAAAACTCTCAATGTAACTTTCCATTGTTGCAATTCAGAGAGAATCCAATTCCAATTCAAGTTACTGCAAGAATCAATCTGGCAAAATAGATGTTCCTAGGCTAAAATAGGGAAGACCGAACTGCTTGAAGCTACTTCCATCTCCTTTGGGGGAATTAGGATGAAAATAATAAGCACATCTGCTTTTTCTCAGAGCAAAACTAAAGTCAACTCTAAGGGCCAATTCTAATGTAATCTATGGATCCCTTTTCTATGTGAGGTACACACACAAAAAAGATTGTGTCAAATCTCACATCATCAAGATCCCTTATTTGCCAAAAGACGGAAAAAATTTCCATGGGAACTAATTATTAATCACATCGTATTGTTTGCAAAATAAAACAAGCTGCAGAGTTTGACGTACTATTATTGACAAAGAAATTCAGCAAACAATTCAGAAATTGTTATTTCGTACAAACATCTTCAAGCCCTCTTTTAAACAATCTACACTAAAGCTGGAACAACCAGACTAATTTAGAATACTGGGGGAGGCATAATCTTTGGTCCCAGCCTTCATTTTGTTACTATCCTAAGCTTCCTTTTAGGCAAGAGTGACAGTCCAACCTCTACCATCTTTATGGAAGGAAAAACAGAAAACAGACAAAATTCAAAACCTTTTTCTCCCCGAACCTATCTTGCCATTTTCTCAGCTACTATCTCAGGAAACAAATCAACCAAATGATTTTCCATCCTTCAACGTTTGCAGAAAGGGAACCGGTCATCTCCCAACACCCCATCTTGACTTCTATCGCTCCGTGGAAATCAACTTGATTTGGTTCAGACTGAAGATCAGAGATTCAAAAAAACACTGTGTTTTCATTTAAATTTGCAATAAAAGATTCCAGGGCAAACCTGTTCGATTTTAGCTTGCTATTTTTTTCAGGCATTTTCCAAAGACTGAAATTGCCCTACTCAAAATCTGATCTAAGAACAAGAGCATCCACAGGGAGTGGATGAAAAAACCAAGACGTTGGGTACCACTTTTACATTTGTAACAAACACAGTAAAAAGGGGCAGGATTTTGATTTCACAAAGGGATATCCATCCCTTTCAAAATGTACGTACTAATCAGTCTTGAGACCATATGCAGAGTGCTAACAGTTAAGTGGGTAGAACGAACAGGACCACTCTAACATCTGATCAATGCAAGAGAAAGCAAAGTGAAGGCTTGTGGTGACCACAATAGATGTGATGACCTGGGACAAGGCATGAAGGCCACAGAGCCAGCCGAGAGTTCAAACTTCCCTTTAATTCTCCAAAATTCTCCAAATGCTCCCACATTCTTGGCAAGTCCTAGAGCAAAGCGCGCGCGCACACACACACACGGCAGCCTCTGGCTGTGCGCAATCCAGCAAAGCAAAGGAAAAGGGAAATAAGTCCATGAAACAAGAAACAAACGAGTCCACAAAGTCAGGAACAAGGCACTGAGTCCACGAAGTAAGGAAGAAGCAAGCAATTCTGCAAACTCCAAATGTCTGTACCGGCACATCAAACTCTACCAATTCAGCATTTGTTTCTGACAAATGCCCCTTCCCACAGTGTCTCCTTAAATCTCAGTCCCCAGGTGTGCCTAGTGAAGAGGGGTGGGGCGCTCTCCTCCTGAGTCATCAGGTCGGCCTGCGCTGTTCCCACCTTCTCTCCACTCTCCATGCTCAGGGATCAGGAGGGGGTGGTCCTTGCTGATTGCCTAAGCTCTGTCGCTCCTCATGTCCACTGCTTACCCTCTCTCGGTCATCCTGCCCCTGTTTCTCCCTGCTAACAAGCTGTCCCAATCCTGAGGGGCCCTGGGCTGCCTCAGCCTGCTCCTTCCCACATTCCTCCAAAGCCACCAAAGCCAGCCCTCGATCTCCAACGGCTCCAGCTCTGGCTTGAATCTCCTCCGCAGATTCAGGCTCCAACGGGGGCATGACAACACAGAAGAAAGGTGCTTTTTAAAGAGGTAACTGGATTTTCTTATTCTTTGAAGACGTTTCGCTTCTCATCCAAGAAGCTTCTTCAGTGCTAGAGTAGAAGAAGCTTCTTGGATGAGAAGCAAAAGGTCTTCAAAGAATAACCAGAAAGTCCAGTGGCCTCTTGAAAAAACACTTTTGGGTCAACCATGACCTGGATGACTGAGAATCTCCATAAACACAGAAGAAACTTAGATTCTACTAGTCAACCCTTCTTCAGCTTCTCCGCATACGGAATTGAAATTGCAATATGCCTAGCGTCTATGACAACCACAGGGAGCATAGAAATCTGCAAAGACATCCTTTGGTTTGCAAACTGCTTTGATGTGATGGTTCAATTACACTGCTGAATCAAGTCACTCCTTTGAAGTTTTTTCATAACGAAATGCACCTCACATTTAGTCTGGTTTTTGGCTCTCGGATCCAGTTGTTCTGTGATGATCAGTTTCTACACTGTGGCTTTAGAAGTTGGAGCCTAAAAGGACACACCCTGAAGTCTTAATGCACTAGATGTATTATTCTTACTTCCTCTGCAAGGTAATAGAAACTGAGAGGGAGGGGGAAAGGTGACAGGAATCTAGGTGGTTCAGTGGCTAAGACACTGAGCTTATCAATCAGAAAGCTCGGCAGTTCCGTGGTTCGAATCCCTAGTACAGGTCTCCTGTGTGAGCAGGGAGTTGGACTAGATGACCTCCAAGGACCTCCAAGGTCCTTCCAACTCTGCTACTGTTACACTCTTTATTTCAGGATAATCATCAACCCTTTCAAAAGTGATCTCACAATGCAACCTTTTGAAATCTTCTGTTAAAGTCAATAGTTCTTCTAAGTTTTAACGGTAGTGTAGGTGGCCGTAGATTATTAACACAAGCGCTTATCAACTTTTTTTTTATTATTTTGATTTATTTTGATTTATAGGCCGCCTTACTCTTGAGTAAGTAGCAATATCTCTTGTCTTTGGAGAAGATCTGTTTGAAACCCAAATGAGGTGGAATGTGGTCAGACACTTTCGTTTTTAATACATCAACTTCTCTAACCACAGAGGCTGCAAATCCAGCACTCAGTTTAACAGAATAATTATCTGCCAAAAGTAGACCAAATCGTTTGCTGATTTAGATAACCCACCGGATAAACTCCCGAAGAACTGAGCCAACGCCATTTGATAAAACTGAAAATATTTTGTGCTCACTCACCCACAACTTGATGCGTTACTGACATTCTGATGATGGGAGTTGTTAATCCAAACTATTGTGTTATTCATGCACACTTTGTTTGGGTCGTTCAGCTCCTGTTTTTCAATGTCGTATTGAATAAATGTGTCTGTCATGATCCCAAAAACAATCAGCATGGCCGGCTGGGCTGTTCCATGAAGAATGGCACAGATACCCCCTGAAACCATCATCAGTATCTCAGCCGAAGAAGCAAATCTGAACTGTAAGGAATAAGAGGCAGGGTTTGTTCATCAGTAGTTTTCACATCATTTGCTTTTATATTACTAATCCATTATTTTTATTCATGATCTAGCATTGCATCCTTTCAGGTGTAACAGATCCCTGTTCCCATCTTCAGTTTGTAACAGAGGAGGACCTTCTCAATTAAATTTCTCCCGCACAGATAATTGTAAAGATAATCCTCATTTAGTTACCACAAACCAGGCCCAGCAACTTGGTCATTAACTGAAGTGGTTGTTGTTAAGTGAAATCACCACTATGCTTACAATCTTCATATTTCTTTTGCTTTATAAGACCTGCAAAAGATTGTAAATGTGAAAATTGATTTTTTTTCCCATCACTGTTGTAACTGTGAAGAGTTGTTCACAGATGCTAAGTAAAATATTTAGGGAAGAAAAGAGACTTGATTTTGTGTAGTGAAATGACTGGGATTTCATTTTTGATTCTGAAAACCACTTTCCAGGCCGGACTTCTGTCATTGTTTTGTGTCTGGTTTCAGTCTGTAAATGGAGATTTTACAGTATCCTTCCCCTGCCCCGCCCACCAAGCCATGCCACGCCCACCAAGTCACGCCCACAGAACCGGTAGTAAACAAATTTGAATCCCACCACTGCTGTAAATGTTAAGGTTTGAGCAAGTGAAGAGCTTCCCTTCTCTTCTCCCACCCCCTTGATTTGATACCATGGTTCACAACTGATGATACAGGAACTCAGGTTAGATACACACTTAACAGACTGTGCAGAATATGTATACATGCATACACAAACATACATGTATCTTTCTATTCAATTGTATCTTATTTATTTATTTATTTATTTATTTATTTATTTATTTATTTTTATATGCTGCCCTTCTCCGGAGACTCAGGGCGGCTTACAATGCGTTAAGCAATAGCCTTCATACTTTTGTATATTTATACAAAGTCAGCTTATTGCCCCCACAAACCGGGTCCTCATTTTACCCACCTTAGAAAGGATGGAAGGCTGAGTCGACCTTGAGCCTGGTGAGAATTGAACTTGCAATAATTGCAGGCAGCTGGATGTTAAGTGCTGCCTTAGTAGGAGGCATTAGCCTTCTACGCCACTCAGGCTCCTGAGTATCTGATTCTCAGAGATTGTCTGGACAAGTCATTGGCAAGCATTTTTAAAAGTGTTATGCCGTAGTCTCCTTCTTAGGGCTGAGAGAAAGTGACTGACCCAGAAAGCTTTTTGTCTAAGTGGGGTCCAGAACTCCAATTTCTAGCCTGATGCCTCAACCTCCAACCAAGATGGCCCTCTTAAATATAATAACAAAGTACTTTCTTGGAAAACTGAACTCTTGTTTCTATTTTGATTGGACGAGTTCTGCGACAGATGAACTGGTGGGACTTGATAGGAAAGTTTGTGAACCTTGCTCTCAAGAAACATGCTGTATGTGAAAAATAATGACAACCAGGAATGCTATTACCAGCTGAAAGAATCCAATTCGAATCTCATCTTTTTTCTTGTCTGGTATCCTTCAAAGAAAGAAAAACATGGGGCATTATTATACATGTGGTTTCTCTCCTTCTAGTAGATCTGCCAGAACCTTCTTCAGACATTCCAAGATGGAAGACAATGTTTTCTTACTAGCAGTTTTGCCTCACAGATGACTCCCCTTCAAATCAATCCTGCAGATAAAATATTTCGAAGAGATGGAGAAGCTCCTTCCTTTTTGGCTTCAAATCTGACAACCCACAATAGGTGTTTTTATATAAAAAAGGACAATGTCACAAATATCATAAGGTTAGACAGGAGATATTTTTTTTTCTGTGGCAGCCTTGATGCTGTTAAATGGCTTCCTCATGAAGATCAGGCTAGTTCCCTCTTTATTGGGTTTAAGGGAATTTTAAAGCCTGAACTGCTCCAGAGAGCCGTTCCTTGAGTTGAGATGGAGTTTTATGTACTACCATTTGTTTGTTGTATTATTGTTGCACTGGGCACATTCTAAATTGTACCTTTTTTCTTGCAATCTGCTGAAAGTCATTTTGATTGCAGCAGCATGGAAATATGCTTCATAAATAAAATGCCTAAGAATCATTGTACAAATTCAGTTTTCCCAGGTGCCTGGATCTCATCAGTTAATTGATGGAACAATCAACCATTTGTAGTAATATATGAAAGAGTTACTCCCTTATTCTGATAGCCGTAACTTATTGGAAGGAAGTACTTTGTTGATGCATATTAAAATCAAAGGGGAATTTTGCTAATGGCTGCATAGGCTGGCAATTATGGGAGTTTTAGTATCAGGTAATGGGGAAATAACAGGTTGGGGAAATTGATCTAATCTGAAGAGATTAGTTGAAATTTTCTGAAAAGGTCAAATTAGTAACCCACAACTGGCATCATCATCACCGATTCATATCTTTACATTCTTATTCAACTTCCTTACTTTTCAAACTTTTTACATATTAGTTACTCCTGGGACTTACTGCTGTCCCAAGTGATTCTGTGGTTGCCTTGCACTTAAGCAAATTTGAAACAGCTGGAGAAACACTAGAATTTTAGGAAGCATTAGTATAACCTCTCTTTCCAAATTGTGGGGAGTAATTGTCCCATGTTATATGAAAGTGGGCAGTATCTAATATGCTAAATCTGGGCTCCAGATATTTTTTTTAAAAAAACTGAATACTGACTAGAACAGAAGAAGGCAACGAAATGAAAATAGAGGACAAGTCCTAATAAGGATCTGGGGAAAGAAGGCTGAGGAGATGACATGATAGCACCCTTTCAGTTCTGGAGAAGTATCTTGTAGAAAAAGAACACTGTGTGATTTTCTGCAGGACTAGATTTGTAAGTTACAAGAGGACAAATTTTGTACGTTGGAAAAAACTTCTTCATGATAAGAGTACTTCAGGAACCGAACAATTATTCAGAGGAGAGTCAAGCTATTGCTCTGGCTTTTCCACACCAAACTAATAGTTGGACTTGGTGACCTAACAAAGAGGTCTTCTGATTATGATTTTTTAAGCCTTGTCCTGAAGTAGATAAGGGAAATGATTGACGTACTGAATGGTTACATAAGGACACGCAGGCAACTTTTTCCAGGGAAAGAGGAAGATGCAGTAGATAATTAGTCCAAAGGCTATGATTCAAAGGATAAGAGTGTTTTTTAAAGAATGGGTTGATATTTTAAGCAGAAGCCAACCTGTTCAGGCATCTGTATGAGGACTATTTAATATTTTGCATTACCATATTAAAATGTTTTACTCTCTTGGCATTATTCCATCCTGCCTCCTTCTCTCAAAAAAAGCTTAATGGAATGCATGAAATCAATGAAATGAAAAGCAAATGTACTTTTAGAAAAGAAGAAAATTTGTCTTACTTGTGTTCCTTTGCATTGTTCTTTGAAGAGGCTTCATTCTTCCCACCAAAATTCCTGCAAAAAGCAATACATTTTTCTCAATGGGAGCAAGATTAATGGTCCAGTTCTGTTCAGAGTCAATCCCACCGTTAACCTTCCTCCAAATATAGTCTGCAGCTTTGTGAGTGTGTGTTAGAGTTCAATAAGAATATTATCTTTAAAAGAAATATTATTTGAAAAGCCTTGAAATACAAAGAAAGTGAGTTTTATTCAGAATGAGCTTTAAATTTAATCAAAAGCCTGTTTCAGTATGGTTTTTATTCCCCCAAAAGAGTGGTATTCAGGGCCAGGCTTAGCACACTTGGCACACTGATTATTGATGGAGGTTGAGCACAGCGGAAAAACTGGCAGGAGTAGGAAGGAGGTGAGAGGTTGTCCAAATCTCCAACAGAATACTTTACTTTGATGAAGATTTGGACAAAGCACTGCTTTGAAGCTGAGCAACAGGGCTCCGGCTTCTAAACAGCAGAGCAAAACAGCTGCTTCATTGTAGATAGTGGGTTGAAGCAAGGGCATACACCAGGGGTGTCAAACTCAAGGCCTGCGGGCTGGATCCGGCCTGTGAGGTGCTTAGATCTGGCCCATGGGGCCACCCTGGAAACACCGAAGGATCGGCCCATGGTGTCTCTGTGTGACTCTCCCAAGCTCCATTTTTAGCCATGATAGCCTCCTGCAGCCCTCTGCCAGTGAAAACCGAACTCCGGGTGGGCCGCTGACAGTTCCTCAAGCTCCATTTTCATTGGCAGAGGGCTTCAGGAGGCCATTGCAGCTGAAAATGGAGCCTTGACGAGTGATGTCAAGCTGGTTATGCCCACCCTGGCCCCTCCTACCCCCGCCCCCCCGAGGTCAAACACAATCCTGATGCGGACCTCAATGAAATTGAGTTTTACACCCCTGGCATATACATATAGAAGGGTATTCCTAGCTAAGGAATGCCCTAGAATAGGCTCTTTGCATTGCACAAAATGCCTCAACAAAGTCCTCGCACAGGTCCTTCACAAGGTGTGGGACCCAACATGCTCAGAGGAACCAAGAATCTGGCACAGAGCAAAACAGCTTAAAATAAAAAGGTTGAATATTGAGCATGCTCAGTGACCAAGGGATGTAGGGAAGGGATGAGGAGGAAAAGGAGGCAGAGAAAATGTCTTGAGAAATAGCTAGAGTAGATGACATCTGGAAGAATTAGAAGCTCCACATCCAACATGTTTTGCAAGTCTCAGTTTTATATCCTTCTAGAGCTCTGACTTACTTTGCTTTGCTGATGTCATTATCTGTTGGGGAAGAAATACATGGAAGTTAATATGGAAGTGAAATCTTTAGCGAGATATTTTTCTTTCTCCCTACCAATCGCTATATGCATAGACTAGCTTTCTTCACTCCATTGATTTTTTCGTAATGCAATGCAGTGTTTGACTGAGGATTCCCCTAACTTGTGCACTCATGACTTTTGTAAAAAAAATCAGAATAGACCAAACTGAAAAATCAGAATAGACCAAATCTTCAGTTTTGGTTCTGTTTCACTAAACTGGTTCCTTATGTGGGAGGAAAAACAACACAGATTTTAGTTTTGACCTTTGTCTTTTTAAGAGAAGTGGGAGGAAAACTACTTCTTCTTCCTCAAGTAGGAGGAAAACTACTTCCTCAAGGAAAAAACAATTCAGTTGCCTTTTGAAAAAGCACTTTTGAGATAGGAGAAAAACTGGCTTTCCACATTTCACTAATTCAAAAATCCTTGTCTGATGCCTCCTCAGACTCCTTATGCTTTCAGTTATCTTGCCTTTGCCTACTCAAACATCTAACTCTGTCCATTTTATAAAGCATTTTATTTTAGATATGCACCCTGCTTTTTTTGGGGGGTGGGGTGTTAAATAATCATGAAGATTTAACAGTGAGTTAAAAATATATATATAAAATGAGAACATTAATACAGTAAAAATTGGAGTTGAAATTAAACATTAAAATGCATTAACTATTAAAAGTTTGGTCGAAGAGATGTCTTTTTTCTGTCTTCCTGAATATTGGGCCAAACACAGTTTCCCAGGGAGTTCCTTCTACCTGAGAACTTCTCAGGAGAAGGCCCATTCTAGTGTAAAAGGCAGGCAGAGTTTTGGCAGTAGGGAAGGGAGAGAGTCAGGTTTGCCTTCCGCGCATGCGCAGAGCATCAAAAATGGGACATGATGACGTCGGGCAGGTGGGTGGAGCCTCCCACAGCTGCCACTACCGGTTTACCCGGACTGGATAGAACCAGATAGAACCGGCTGAATACCACCATTGGAGATGGTCCTTAAAAAGACCTTTTCTACTGACCTAGCTAGGTAACCAGGCAGGTGGATAGTAAACACCTGGACTCCAAGCCATTAAGAGTTTAAAGATAATACTCATATCTTTAAGGCTAGATGTTTGATAAAATAATGGCACTTTTTTAAAAAAGCAAAATCAGTCTATATACTGCATGTCACTGTGAACTTATCCTGCACTGCAGTCAAATGGCTACCGCAATTTACATGTATACATTTATGTGAATAACAGGGCCTGCACAGGACTTTGGATTTAGAGCAGGTGTGTCAAACTTGTGGCGCGTGGGCTGGATGCATCACACGCTGGCCACGTCCACCCCCATTTTAGCAAAGGGGGGAAAAGTTGGGATATGTCACGTGACAACAACGTGTCGCCGCGAGTTTGACACTCCTGATTTAAAGGGAAAAATATGCTTCATAGGGCATGGACTTTTCATGCAAAACATGGAAGTGCCCTTCTGGGAGAAGATGCAACTTTAAAAAACTGCTGAGAGCAGTAGTGGGTTTCAAAAATTTTTACTGCCAGTTTTGTGGGTGTGGTTTGGTGGACATGGCATGGCTTGGTGGGCGTGGCTTGGTGGGTGTGGCAGGGGAAGGATACTGTAAAATCCCCATTTCCTCCTGATCAGCTGGGACTTGGGAGGCAGAGAATAGATGGGGGAGAGGCCAGTCAGAATTTTTACTACTGGTTCTCCAAACTACTCAAAATTTCCGCTACCGGTTCTCCAGAACTGGTCAGAACCTGCTGAAACCCACCTCTGGCTGAGAGGTGTTTTTTTTTTTAAGTTTAAGTAAAATCAGTTGATCTGTTTTGTTGTTTTCCTTTATGCGAGCACTATTCTATCCCTGAAAGCAGTTGACAACTAGTATTTATGCCAAAAATTAGCAATCAGCCTTTTCATGACCATCCAATTCAACACACATTTGTTTAAATAGACCAAACGGGAGAAGATTTATTTATTTCCCTCTGAATTAGGATCTAATCTATTGTTAATGGTACTTTATTGTAATAAACAATGACCATACAATAAACCATAATCAAGGAATGCTATGAACAAATCAGGTTTACTAATTACTATATGAAGTCAAGAAGTGTTCCAAGTTCAAAAGCTTACGTGACTCATTTGATTCAAAGGCCAAATTATCTTCTCCAATTCTCTTAATACTGTACAAAGTAACTGGTTCAGGCATGATTCGTTTCTTTCGACTCCTACAAAAATCGAAGAAATTGTGATTCTGTTGTAGGCTAACACCAAATCATACAATGATCTTTGATACTCCTAAAAGATCTCTCGCTGTTCTGTGACAGCCATTTATTTATTAAAAAAATAGAATCAAAATCTGTTAGTAGGTTGAATCTCAACAATAAACATCCATGGTATAAATAACTTTAAAAACAATATTTAATAACTGAACTATGGATAAAATAATTCAACTTATCAAAAAGCAGTAAAATAGGTGATATCTACAACTGAACGGAATTAAACAGTTTTCTGAAACTAACAATGTAGGAGCTGATTAGATTTCAGTCTAGGGAGTTCCATAGCATCAACATATCACCAAAAAGCTACACCTGCAGTCTTCCATCCCTATCATCACCCAGAAATGGGGTTTGCTAATAGATTTTCTCGGGAGCATCAATAAAATTGACTGTAGGAGATGGTCCTGGAGATATCTCAGTGTCAAGACACATAGGGTTTTAAAAGTCAAAGCCAACACTTTGAATTGTCAAGGTAACTAACAGGAAGACAGGGCAGAGGCCCAGGACACAAAGTGTACTGTGCTCATCTTGGTAATTTTCTGGCAACAATTAGGCAATCACATTCAGTACTAATTGAAGCTTTCAAGTGGTCTTTGGTTTCAGGAGAGTGGTGATAAGGACACAAGTCACTGTTGTGAGATCCTCTCGTCCCAGGTAATGCTTGTAATTGTTGTGTTGGGCAAAGCTCCCCCCTCAACTTGCCTGTCCAGCATCATCTATAAGTACTACCCCAATCAAGAGACACAAATGAAAATGTAAGGGATTCATAATGAACAAACAATTAACTCCAACTTCTCAGGGTTCACCCTCGGTATGTTTCACCCCAACCAGTTGTAGGTCATCTAGTCCAACTCCCCTGCCCAAACAGGCCGTACACCATTTCTGACAGATGGCAATCCAATCTCTTCTTGAAAGCTTCTGGGGATGAAATTCCCACAACTTCTGAAGGCAAGCTGTTCCATTGGTTGATTGATTTCACTGTCAGAAAGTTTCTCCTTATTTCCAGGTTGAATCTCTCCTTAATCAGTTTCCATCTATTATTCCTTGTCTGGCCTTCAGGTGCCTTGGAAAATAGCTTGACCCCCTCCTTTCTGTGGAAGCCCCTCAAATATTGGAACACTGCTATCATGTCTCCCCGGTCCTTCTCGTCACTAGACTAGCCGTGCCCAGTTCCTGCAACCGTTCATTGTATGTTTTAGCCTCCAGTCCCCTACTCATCTTGGTTGCTCTTCTCTGTACTCTTTCTAGAGTCTCAACATCTTTTTTATAGTGTGGTGACCAAAACTGGACAGTATGTTGAGACATATCACCTGTGTGGTCCAGGATGGTGATGTACAACGGAGTACGTTTGTACATCACCAAACCCCATTCATTAGATGATCTCTTCCAGCAGTTTCAGGTAAATGTCAGAGAGTATTAAAAAGTTGAACATCACTTGCAATCAGCACTTAACCAAAAAAAAAAAAAAGCATTAAACTATCTATAAATAGAATTGATATTTAACTGTACCAGGGGAAAAATTAGCAATTTTTAGCCTACTCTGTCTCCATACATTTTCATGTAAATTTGAAGGGCTTGTGTCTGAATAATTGTCTCTTTTCAATGATCCTACAATCAGTTGTACAGTACATGCCCTTGCATCCTGTATTTCCAATACTTTAAGTAGTAAATGATTAACACCTGATGAAATGTATTGGAAGAGACCCATCACTCACTCACTTTAAATAATCCATTTTAAAAGATTGATAGATAAATTGTTGCTTCTAAATAACTCCCACAAATCCTTGCTCTTTGTCATCATGACTAGGTTCATGGGAACTATCATTCAAAACATCTGGAAGAGAGCAGGTTACTTATCCTTGCCTTAATGGAATTGAACCATTGTGGCAGTCCAACAGTGTGCTAGCATAATTACTATAATTCTTTTTACTTTATATTTTAGGATTGGTCTACTTTATACACGGTGGTAAGATTTACCCACAACACAAATGCCAGATGTTGCTTTAAACCAAACCAACCCTACATGAGAGCATTGTGCAACAGGTGAACTAAACATTTTTGTCCCTCATCCTAGATTTTCCTATCAGCTCCATTCTGTTGGAATAATCATAGGTCTCTCAAAATATTAATTTCTGTTTTTAAGCCATAGATTCTACAAGCATTTGTTCAGATCGCTTCTATACCGTTTCCAACCATCCAATAAAGGATTATCCAATAATCTTTTGCATTCTTAATTTGACTAAGACATGGCTTGACTTTCTTACATATGTCCAGCCAGCCCCCCTCATTGCCCAATAGATACCTTTACAATGTTTTGAATTCCATATTCTGGTTACCAAGAAGCTACATTGCTGGAAATGTATGTTATTTATTCTTTTTACTTCCTCATCTCTGTTTTTGCCATTTGTTTGTTATTTGAGGGGTTTTTTTTAATCCTCTCCTGATGCTGATTTTTCTTTTGTTTCTCTTTAGAACTGCTTTGGCAAGAGAAGACACCACTGTCTCCAAGAGCAAATACTAATCCCAGTAAGAAACAATTGAAATGTTGCAAAATGAGGGATTGATTAAAAACTGACTTCCAAGATGTCTGCCTCCATTCCATTTTGGCCAGTTCTCCTTTGTCTTTTTCAGACAGCCTTCCATAAATCATGCTTGGTTTATTCATCTGCACTTAAAAGAGGAAAAGTGGAGACTTGCTTTCCCCCCCACAAATTTGGCTTCCTAAAGGCAGCATGTCTTACCTTTTCAAAACAAGTGAAGGATGGTGCAGAGACTGTCCAAGCCAGGGCTGCCAAAATAGCCTAAACCCCAAAACAGTCCGATCTAATTAATTCTTCAATTCTGGAGCATGATTTGGAAAAAAGAAAAAAACCCAGAGCTCACTGGAATGATGTATGATTTCCACTGTGTGCTGCTTTAAGGAAAGTTTTATTCCCCCCCCCTCAAGGTTATCTTTCTGCTGTGCTTCAGAACAGGGGTCTCCAACCTTGGCAACTTTAAGCCTGGCGGACTTTAACTCCCAGAATTCCCCAGCCAGCAAATTCTGGGAGTTGAAGTCCGCCAGGCTTAAAGTTGCCAAAGTTGGAGACCCCTGCTTCAGAGCACAGATGCAGATTGCCATGTTTGGTGGGTAACACTTTGTGCAGGGTGGAATCATCGCCTTGCTTTCCACCCTTGAAATCTGGCTGCAAAAGAACCGATTTCCTGACATGGGAAGTTTTTTCAAGATGGAAAACAAGAATCATTTGCGTCCCAAAGGCTCCCTGTTTATCCTCCCACTCTTAAAAAAATGATGGTATGGTTTCAATTGGAAACCAACCAACTCCTCCCTGATAGCATCATCACCCTTCAAGAAATGTTATCTATAATTTCCCAGCGGGTTAGGAAAATATATCTTCTTAGTAATCCAGTCATGGGACCATAAGCCTCTTCTCCTTTTTCTTTTCTTTTTCTTTTCTTTTTTTTTTTTTTAGTTTTTTTAAAAATCGTTTTAAATAAGCTCTATGGATACAATTTCTCTAGCAGAATATTGTTGAACATATTGTCCCTCCTAACAGTGTTACACTGAGACCTCCCTCTTTTGATGATAGTGACCAAAGTTTCACCCAAGATGGAGTAAAATGCTGGGTCTGAGTCTAGCTGGAATAGACACAGGTCTCTCAAAATATTATTTTCTGTTTTTAAGCCACAACAAGCATTTGTTCAGATCGCTTCTATACTGTTTCCAACAATCCAATAAAGGATTATCCAATAATTCTTTGTATTCGTCATTTGATTAAGACATTCTTATTTCCAGCCAGCCCATCGTTCCCAATAAATATCTTTACAATGTTCTGAATTCCATACTCTGGTAACCAAGAAACTGCAGTGCTGAAATGTATGTTATTTTTTTTAAACCCCTCCTCTCTCTTTTTGCAATTTATTTGTTTCTTTAGTTCTTTTTAATCCTGTCCCTTTCACAAATATACTCATTCTCTTTAAATGTTTAACACAGATAAGTCTAATTGCTGATCACACAACCTCAATCAGTTGGACAGCAGAAGATAACACAATGTCCTAAATCAGTAGTGAAATCTGAACTGGTTTACTACCGGTTTGCTGGCTGCGTGTGCGTGCTGTGTGCACACATGCGCAGTGCGCATCACGCACCAAATGCGAGGTGTGTGCACTTGCAGTGCACGCCAAAAGGAGGCACGGGGTAAGTAGAACAGCACGCTGGGGGGGGGTGATCAGCTGTGGCGCGCGAATAGGTTGTAAAAAAATGCTTTTAAAAGTAAAAAAAAGGCTCTGACGATCACGCAGCTCAGCTGTGATTGTCAGAGCCTTTTTTTAACCTTTTAAAAGCATTTTTTAAAAGAAGCGGCAAGTGGGCGACTGGGCAATTGGGTGAGCATGGGTGGGGGGCCCAGGGATTTTTGCTACCGGTTCTCTGAACCACCCACCGACATCACTACCGGATCGTCTGATCCGGTCTGATCCGGGAGCAATTCACCCCTGCCCTAAATCTTTTCCAATGTGTTGCATGATTTCTCTTCTTATTTTTTTAAACAGGGTTTTTATGAGCCTTGCAAGAGATGATTCCAGGGCTCAAAATGGCTTCTAAGAATTGGGAAAGGGATAATAGTTGGAGGCATCGGAATTTGAAGATGCTTCCATACAGAGCATCCTTGAGTCCATGCTTGTCTATCTGGTACCCTTTCTATTTCCATTATTTGCTAGAGCTTGTTGATGTAGAAACTGTGCACTGAAATATGGCAGCATCACAATCATTGGACTGTACTCCAATTGCTCAGACACAACATATCTGCTGGCTGAAAGGAGGATCTTGCTCAAATCCAAATTTTATTTCTAAAGTCCCATCTTGACTCTATCTGGCCAAAGGGAACTTAAGACAGAGAATAGTATTCAGAAAGTAATTACTAGCAAATTGGGACATCTATATTCTGCCTTCATTGCTCAGCCTCTTACTGGATGCTAATCTGGCAAAGGAACCAAAAGCAGTGTGCAATGCTGCCTAATAAACTACCTAAGGCACACACACTGACCTATGGTAACAACGTACACTAGCAACAAGGACAACTTTAAAAACAAACAAACCAGAAGCTGTTTTTTTTAAAAAATGAACAAAAAAGAGGGATGGTTACAATGACGTCCACAGGAGAGACAAGGAAGCCAGAGTGACGAAAATGACATTATGATCTGTTGATACAAGCCCTGCCTGTTTTCTGGATGCATCATGAAGTTTCATGCACACCCAGAAGTGATGGCGTTTGCAACAGAAAGGGATAGCACCGTTTGAGTCACTCTGTCATAAATAGCAGGTTTGTGTGGACATCTATCTAGTGCATGAATGAGAGAAGGCTAAATACTACAGTTGGGGAAGAACCCTGTGTTTAAAGCAAAATACACGAATGGAGAAATAGGTTGGGAAGGGAAGGCTATGGATGGGAGCCAAAACAAGAAAGCCAGCCCATCAGAACTGTTGACACATTAAAAAAATAATAGATCAATCAAAGTTAATTGAGTCAACATAGCATGACTGAGTGGCACAGTCAGTCAGGGCACGGGATTGATAAAACTGAAGCAATAGGTTAACTAGTGTGAATGTATGTACGTCTATCTATGCCTCACACAATCTCACATCTTATGCAAGACACTGTGATTAGGGCAATGGATGATGGTCTGATCTGTCAGAGCCTACAGCCAATTCTCTGACCCCCTCTCACCGTCATGGCATTTAATGCAAGTGGTCCTCTTTTCATCATCATATTTTGGACACTTTTGGACCTGGCTCTCTTTGCCAATCCATAATGTTGCAAAGGGTAGATAGAAAGAAAGATGATAACCAACAACAAGATGGATGGACTTGATTCCAGCAACACTGGGGATAACGTTGGACGACTTGAAGGGCCAGGTTGGGAAGTGATTGTCCTGGACAAGTTCTGTCTATATAATCTCTAAAAGTTGACACCAACTTGATAGCGTGTAATAAACCCAACAGTGACATAAACCTCAGTATATATGAGTATATATGTATGAACCCAGAATAAGATACGCAGTGGGAATGTTTTCACTGCATATGTGTGTGTACATTATTGTACATATATGTATACATACACACACACACACACACACATACACATTTATATACACTGAATGTGTATCTGACAAATGAACCATTTAAATTGCCACATAAATGTGCCTGACCCTTTGGTCTGAATTGTTATTCCTTGGGCTCTTGAAATGCATAACATAATAATAGAAATGCAGTATCCAAGACACTATGTTGATTTCTTTAAAATATTCCACTGTGTAGATTATGAGTTATTTTTCCTTTCAGGAATGAACATAAAAGGATGGGTTAGATGTGGGGAATAATGCAAGAGGAACGTCACCATCCAGGCTGTCTTATTTATTTATGTATTTATTCAATTTATATGGCTGCCCTTCTCACAAAAGCAGTTCTGAGCAGTTAATACAACATAACCATTCCAAATACAGAATAAACAACAATATAAAAACATTCAATGGCAATTCAGGATAAGAACCAATCAAGAGCAACCAATAGTAGCACATTAGAATTTTAATTAACCTCTCAACCTCTCCATTTAATTCAGACCCCCCCCCCCAAGCACATACATATATTTAAAATATGAAAACATCAGATCCTCCATTTCCCACATAATATATAATTCTGTTTTAATATCATCTAAAAATGAGAAGTCAATGGCTTTTCGATACAAAAATAAATATTCTAAGTAAGTAAGTCCATTCTTACGGAATGCTCCTGATGTGGTTTTACTGCGTAAATATATTTTAGAAGATGTTTTCATTGATATTTCAACTGCCTGTCATTAAAGGAACAGTTTAGAAAACCCATCCATTCTAGCCACTCTCTTACTTAATATCATTAATCCAAACGAAACAGAATTTCATAGTTCATTTAAAAAAAAAAAAGACAGACTTTACACTATTAATGGAGCAAGCATCTTTATTCCTTCAAATTACAGTAAGACTGTGAGAATCTGGTCACAATAATATTAAAACGATTTCCTTTAACTTGTTCAAGGTGTGCTATTTTTAACATTATTTTTCCCCTAAATCTATAATAGTAAAAAAAATATTACTCACCAAATGAGGTTTTGAAAAATAAAAAGAAATAAGTATCAAATATTCCAACGCAGCCGCATTAACCAATAATGCGTCTGTTCATTTTCAATGTCCACCAACTTTTGCATAGTAACTTAGGGATCAGGAATAGAGCCTCCAATGTTGCCCACGATTATTTACCTATAGGTCAGTAGCCGCAAAGTCACCCAAGTTCATTGACATCCCATGTAGAATTTTAACTTGACCGCTGCATCACACAGCTGAATAGCCAATTTGGGATGGAGGTGGGAGGGTGTAGATAAGGAGATGCACTGAAATGTTTATTCTCAAGCCAGGGAAGACAAAATGATGAATTTTCTACCGTTTCACTCCAGCAATTATTACATTACATTGCATACCAGGCTACTGCCACTCAATTCTGTAAGAACATGAAAATGAAGTTAGAAGGTTGACATTTCTCCCAGTGCCCTCTTGCCTTTTGAAAATGACAACATTTTGACTTACAACAGTTCATTTAATGACAGTTCAAAGTTACGATGGCACTGAAAAAGTGACTTGTTTTTCATACTTGCGAATGTTGCAGTAGCGCCGTGGTCATGTGATCAAAACTAAGCCGCTTGGCCACTGACTCATATTTATGATGGTGGTAGTGTCCTCGGGTCATGTGACCTGATGAGCAAAGCTAATGGAGAAGCCAGATTCACTTTATAACTGTGTTACTAACTTAACGACTACAGCGATTCACTTAACAATAGTGGCAAGAAAAGTCGTAAAATGGGGGAAAACTCACTTAACAAATGTCTCGCTTAGCAGCATAAATTCTGGACTCAATTGCGGTTGTAAGCTGAGGATTACCTGTGTTGCAGTAGGTCATATTGAAAACTAAGTTTAAAAACCACCTTTGGGGAAATTAGCATATCCATGCTCTTGTTTTCCATTTGCAGTTTGAACAATTAACCTGCCAACTTTTACTGAAAAGCTCCATCTTCTTTTAAAATCTAAAACCCCCCACCTCAAAAAAAAAAAGAGATCCTGAAGTCAGATTCTCCCCAGGGAAGAATTTACTCCCTCTGGAATTCAATATTTCCTCTTGGCTGTATAGGCTTCCTTTAGTGTGCCATTCATCCAAACGCCTCATGACAGCAAACACAGAAAGAATTCAGTCACGTCCCTTGATTTCTCCTATTATTTTTATACTCTTTTGGATCTTTCAGCTGTCCTACCATGTCACCATCCGCTTTCAGAATCAAACAGGAAGGACCGAATGCAGGGATTAACCTTTCTCCTTTAAATCATGGCCTGGGAACAAAGCAAAGCGAATATCATGTGGGTAAAATTGAGATTATAGTGGCATTTTATGGTATTAATAATCCTGGTTGTGTTATACAGTAGAACCTCTGGTCACGAACGCTTCTGACCACGACCAAATCAGGGTTTTTTGTAAGCGCTGCATTAATTTTGCATTAATTTTGCTAAGGTTCGGGTCACGACCAAATCGGGTTGCGACCAAAGTTATGGAAAGAATTATGGTCGTGATCAGAGGTTCTACTGTATATAATGCAATAGATAAGATCTTAAATCAGCTGCTTGTGTCTCTCTTTAAATTCCTCCCCCCCCAATCAATTCCTTCATAAATCTGAAGGTATATTGATTGACTTATATTAAAATAGAGTATCAAGAATGATAACACATTTAAAAGCATACAATAGCAACAGCACTTAGACTTATATACTGCTTCACAGTGCTTTATAGCACTCTCTAAGAAGTTTTACAGAGTCTGCATATTGTCTGGGTTCTCCTTTTACCGACTTCGGAAGGATGGAAGGCTGAATCATCCATGAGCCAGTCAGGATCAAACTCCTGGAAGTTGGCAGAGTCAGCCTGCAACACTTCATTCTAACCACTGTGCCACCCCAGCTTCCTAATATTATTCATTTGGTTACATTTGACTTACAGCCCACTGTTTGCTCCAAGATGCACAATGAAAATAGCCAGCAGTCCAGGAAAATTGGATGAAAGCAAAAAATTTACACAACAATCATAATTTAACAGGTAATATTAGCAGCACTGATACAATGATCATTTTAAAGCAACTCAAAATACAGTACCTCACTGAAGATGGGTGTGTTCAGATTTTTTTTTTAACCATAGGGAGTCAAACAAATACCTGGGTAAATCACCTTTTCCCTTATATTGATAAACAGCTCTCCAAAAGCAAGAGCATCTCTGAAAGGAACCCCTCAGGATATCTCATTGTCTAGTTAGGATCAAAGCCATATAGGATTCAAAACAAGATCTTAATTATGCTCAGAAAACAATGGACAATGAATGTTTATTCAGAGCTACCAGTTGTGAAGTGCATGAATTAGAGCAACCCCTAGGTGGCAGCACAGAAATCCAAAAAGCACTAACGTTTTGCTGCCATCTTATGACCATCTGGATTGCTGCAGCTCAGATTTGGTCATGCTAGCGTCTTTTGAAATGGGCAGAAATGACACATGCCACTATAGATTAAATTGGGATTTCTTATAATTTATTTAGACGGGGCAAAAGTTGTTTATCACCTGGCTGTGTATACATCTGACCCATAGATCATACTTATGTTTACTCAATGCTCAATTCCACTATGCTGAGTTGCGATTGGTTCCAAGTAACCCACACATTATTGTATCCTGAAATAAGTGAAATTTTGGGCTCACTTTCTCTGACTCTTTTTCAAATTCTGAGGTGACTTGTGCCAATACCCATCTGATGGAGCTGAAAATAATTCCTCGGAGAAGGAGGAGGAGGAGGAAAGGGGGAGGGGGAAGGAGAAGGAGAAGGGAAAGGGGAAGGAGAAGAAGGAGAAGGAGAAGGAGAAGGAGGAGAAGAAGAAGGAGAGGGAGAGGGAGAGGGAGAGGGAGAGGGAAGGGGGAGACCCCTAGGCTTGGACAAACCTAATCCCTTAAATCACCACAACCAAACCAACAAATCCTCTTCAGAGTTGCTCCTTCCGAAATGTCCTGTAGTGACAGCCCATCTCAGGTAGGAAGTTTACAAAACACAGTCTCAAAGTACAATGGTTAGAGCACCAACATCCACTACAACATCACCTGCTCCTCCTCCACAATCACACACTTAGCTCTACTTGGCAAAAAAAAAAAAAAGTAATAATAATAACCATTTAGAATGTTGTGTCCTGTAAACAAGGTGAGTTAGCCAACCATTTATAAATTATCTGTTTCTACTAAACCTTTGGAATCCTGCTCTCGCCTTTTGTGTTTGGTTTTCTAGCTTTTCTAGTAGATGCTGTTGTTCCTTCTTTCTAAGACCATCCATTGATCTATTTGTCTTTCATTATCTATCTAGCCCCATTCCTGTGTTGTAATGTGTAGGAAAGTTGTGTATGTACTGTATGCACACATGAACAGGATAGAGGGATCCCACATAGCCAATATACTAGTGCAGGGATCTGCAACCTTAAATACTCAAAGAGCCATTTGGACCCATTTCCCACAGAAAAGAAAACACCGGGAGCCACAAAATCTGGGTGGGCATGGCCAACTCAATGTCATTCACTTCCACCAGTCACATGACACACACCCCCAGCCACGCCTACCCAGCCAGTCATTAGGGCAGAGAACTAGTTGTTAAAAAACACCAGGAACCACAAAATCCTTTTGACATCTCTCTCTCCCCTCCCTCCCTCTCTCCCCCCTTCCTTCTCCCTCTCTCTCTGTATCTCTCTATGTCTCTCTCTCTCTCTCTCTCCCTCTCTCTGTATCTCCCTGTCTCTGCCCTGGCCACTTCTCCATCCCCCACCGTCGCCCTTACCTTCTCAGGCCAGTTGAGGAGTGACTGGGAGGGGAGGGCGAGGGGTGGGGTCAGCCAGTGGTGGGATCACCTGACAGGGAACCACAGCAGAGGGCCCAAAGAGCCACATGCAGCTCCGGAGCCACAGGTTGCTGACCCCTGTTCTAGTAGCTTTTTCAGAGCTTGGAATTAATGCTTAGAAATCACAGGGATGTGATTATGCTCTTTCATCTAAGTGTTACTACAATTGCAAAACTTACATATACTTTTTGTGCATATCCATTCTGTGTAAGTTTGATCTAGCGGTTAAGGCACCAGGCTAGAAAGCTGGAAACTGTGAGTTCTAGTCCCATTTTAGCCATGGAAATTGTCTCTGGGTGACCTTCCCAAATCATCTCACAGGGTTGTTATTGTAGAGGGAAATAGAAAGAAGAAATTCACTTCTTTGAGTTATTTGTAAAAATAATTATGGTGGGATACAAATAAATAAGTTTGTACATTGAGAGCTTTATATAAAGTTTGGGATCTTGCCTTTTAAAAGTCAAAGGCCAAAGCATATTCCTGTACAGCTTGTCTTCTATAAAAGGTATATATAGATAATGAAGTCATCACATGGAATTTGATGCCCTCCTTGGCTTCTATTCATTGATTCTATGAACAATCAATGCATGATAGACTAAAAATAGTTTCACTGGATCCAGTCACCGATTGTCAATGGTTTACTCACCTGATATAGATCGACACAGGTGACAAGTATATCATATATTGAGTCACATATATGAGTAATGCCATTCACGTCATCTGTCTAACTTTTTAATTTATTGTTCATCAATCTCTTCTAATAGAGTATTTATGTCTTCTCTAACATTGTGCCCTTCAGAAGGATTGGACTGCTTAATTTTTTTGGAAATGTTTAATTTAATTGGATATAATGGATTCGTTTGTAATATCTATGTGAAGACTTTTTGTTTATAAACAAGAGGTTATTAGTCCTGGTAATGTATAATGGTTTTTATTTTTTAATAATGTTTAATTGTTAATTGAGATTAGATTTTGATTATTAAGAGCGGAATTAAGCGGATTTTCTTTAAATGGAAAGGGAGACTAAATACTTATGTTGTTAATTGAATTTCTTAATTTTTACTGGACTTTTGCTGGTCAATAAGGACAGCTGCGGATTTAGAGATGTATCTGTAGAAAATGGGATGAGCTATGGAATGAAGATGTATTTGGTTGTATTTTAAGAGATAATGATGAATTGTTAATGTTGAATATACTTGCTGGGGTTGGAAAAGTTTCTTCTTTCTTTTTGGGGGGGGACTTTTCTACATGTTTAAAACATGTTTTACTCTTTTTAAACTGAATTTTTGTATTAGGTTTCTGTATTAGTTTTCTTGAATATTAAGAAAACTTGAATTATTGACTTATTATAATGCAGTGCAATTGTTGAAAAAAAAATAGTTTTAGCTTCTCTGGGGAATTGATTTCTTGTTTTGTTTGCGGGTGGAGATGATGGACTGCCTGTTCATTTAGACCCAATTACACTGTTCAAGTATTTTTATTTATTGGTTTTGAACCAATTAAGGAAGATCATCTTCTGGCAGAAGAAGAAACTTTCCATTTTATGTTCATGGAAAAGTTTTCTGAAGGTAAACTGGTTGCTGCTTGGAGTGGAGTGGAGTGGAATGGAATGGAATGGAATGGAATGGAATGGAATGGAATGGAATGGAATGGAATGGAATGGAATGGAATAGAATAGAATAGAATAGAATAGAATAGAATAGAATAGAATCCTCTTCAAAACCAGAAGTGGCAATATTATTCATGACTCGAGCTAGTCCCATCCTTTTTTTTTTTTTAAGTAAGTAAATGATTGTAAACAATTAGAATAGAATAGAATAGAATTTTTATTGGCTAAGTGTGATTGGACACACAAGGAATTTGTCTTGGTGCATCAGAGGTGGATTTCAGCAGGTTCTGACCAGTTCTGGACAATCGATAGTGGAAATTTTGAGTAGTTCAGAGAACCGGTAGTAAAAATTCTGACTGGCCCCACCCCCATCTATTCTCTGCCTCCCAAGTCCTAGCTGACTGGAAGGAAATGGGGATTTTGCAGTATCCTTCCCCTGGATTGGGAAGAGAGTGGAAATTTTACAGTATCCTTCTTCTGGAGTGGGGTGAGAATGGAGATTTTGCAGTATCCTTCCCCTGCCATGCCCACTAAGCCACATCCACAGGACCGGTAGTAAAAAAATTTGAAACCCATCACTGTGATGCATATGCTCTCAGTGTACATAAAATAAAAGATACGTTCATCAAGAATCATAAGGTACAACACTTAATGATAGTCATAAAATGGGTAAACAACACCCTCCTGTATCCTGCCAGTGCGCTGCAACAAATTTACACACATACCCCCACTCCCCGCGCGCGCTCGCTCCAATTGCTGGAGGAAAAAGCTATACCACCGAGGAAAGGGATATATACCCCCAAGGAAATCAGCTTAGTCTTCTTTTACGGTGGGGCGGAGCGGAGCAGATGGAGCGGTGGGTGGGTATCCAATCCTGGCAACTTTCAGATTTGCAGACTTCAACTGGCTGGGTGGGGGATTTCTTGGGAATTGAAATCCACAGGTCTTAAAAGTTGCCAAAGTTGGACACCCTCGGATTAGAGACCCATCGCGCAAAAAAGGCAGTTGTGACCTGATTTGCAAGGATGACTTCCTTTTTTTTTCCAATCCTACTTGAGGTTTTGGGTGGGTCCGCCCACGCCCACTCGTTTCTTCTTAAGGACATTGCGGGCCGGCCACGTGATCCCCGCTGTAATGAAAACTCTTTACGCTTTACTCTACTCTTCCTCTAGAAAGAGCCTGCTCTAAAAATAGCCAAAGTTCTTGAGATGAAAGGAGAGCAGCGAAGGGGGCAGGTAAGTCCATCCCCTCCCTTCTGCGTTATCTTAAATTAGGGTCAGAGAGTGAGAGCCTTACAGGACGGCAAGCACCGGGGTGGGGTGGGGTGAGTGGGGGGCAGGTCATTCCCGTAGCCAAGTAAACTTGGTTTGAGAAACGACCGGAGGAACAATGCGTGTCCCAGGGACGGTTCTGCCTCTCTGGGTTCCTGATAAAAGATTTTTTTTTTTTTTGGTCGTCCATACCTGTCCCCGGATCTATGCAAAGGGATGTGATCCCGAGGGCTTTTGCAAGTTCTTAATCAGACACTGAAGAAATGGTGGCTTGGTTTTGAAAGGACACTTTCTCAGTTCCAAATTATCATCAGTGCAAATATAAGCCTGAATCTTTTTTTAGAGTTTGAAAAGCCAGTGGAGAAGAAATTTATGGAGTTCTAGGTGCTCTTTGATCTTGGTTATTTACTTGCTGAGGTTTGGTTGGTGCACTAGGATTTAGGTAACATCTTCTGAAGATGCTACCTAGCCTGCTAGAGAAATTTCTACAACCACTAACCAAGCTCAGAGAGCAGCGAAGGACTCCACGCTTCAACCCTGAGTTACTTATATTCTCTTCTATTTCTTCTTCTTTTTTCTTTTACTGATGTTGTATTGTGGAGGACCCCAAAATAAGTTCTAAAAACTAACTTCATTTGTTTGTGCTTCCGTCTTCTCTCCTTTTGCCATCTTCATTTATTACCCAGTTGTACCGATGATTGGAAAATAATATTCTTTTCATGATTTGGATATATATATATATTTGTGCATCTTTTTTGTGCTTTTATTCTCACAATATTCATATGTATACTTAACTGTAAATACACTTTTCTGTATTTACAGTGTAAATGCACTACTCTGGTTTTCATGATATACTAAAGGCTAAATTCACAAGCTTTTTAACTTGGTTGTTGAATTAATCTTTTTTTCCCCGAGGTGACACAGTACTTTAAACTGCTGTATAAGCTAACTAAATCAATTGGGTGCACGCAAGATGTTAAGCCACCAAGGAAACAAACCAAAATGAATTCTAAATAAATTTTAGTATATTACACCAGTAGATTAGTTAAATTAGGACTTTTATTATTCTGATCCCTCCTTCCGCTTCAGCTGGAAAATGCCTGGCTTATCATTCTTTAAGGTTGCATCCGGATGACACATCCTTCCCTTCATCCCTAGCTCATAGCCAAGGCCAAATAACTCGGTTTTTTCAGTTTGGTTTGAAGGTTGTGTCTTGCATCTTCTCCCTTCACCAGCCTTGTTATATGCCCCATATGCTTAACAACCCTAATTGGGACTGGAGTTTCTGTCACTAAGTGAAGCAGTTTCCTGTGACTGCTATGCTCACCTGCACTTCAGCTCCCCTCCCCCATCTCTGCTCATTTGGCTGTCCTGCACTGCACTCTGCACCTCCACGTTTTGCATCCACCACCCCTTCAGTCCACAGGAAGGCTTTTCACACCCACTCATAAGCAGTGGGAAGAGGAAGAAAACAAGAGGCAGCTGGGGACAGCAAGGTGGAGGAGGGCAAGGTGAAATGCAAGGTGGCAGGAGAGGTGGAGTACAGGTAGCAGAAATAGCACTAGCAACAAGCACCTAGATTTATATGCCGCTTTATAATGCTTTACAGCCCTCTCTAAGCGGTTTACAGAGTCAGCCTATTGCAATCTGGGTCCCCATTTTACCAACTTTGGAAGGATGGAAGACTGAGTTAACCTTGAGCCTGGTGGGAATCGAACTTCTAATAGTCAGCAGAATTAGCCTGCAATACTGCATTCTAACCACTGCGCCACCCCGGCTCATTATGATGCAGGACAAAGTGCTGGGCGGTGGGAGGAGGTGGAACACAGGGAAGCCAAAAGGGCAAAGATGGGATGATTAGATTAGTGAGAGGAATTGAAGCACACCCTGTGAGTTGTAAATGTGAGCAGGCTGCCAAGTGCCCAAGTTATGATCGTGGGATTGGAGGAGTGCTGTAAACGCTATAACTTTGAGGATCAGGTATAAGTACCATTCATTTAGTTCTGTTGCTGAACAAATAGTCATCGTTAAGCAAAGAGTACCCATATACCACTTTGGTGACTTGTATACTAATATTTGATAAGGAGCTGAGACCTGCCCAGTTTCTATGAGTTGCTTTCAGCTTCTGTAGACAGCCTTCCCCTCTGGTCACTGCCAATTTCCCTCCCTGGATGCCATTGTTGGATTTACCATCCCTTGAAATAGGAGCTCCTGCAGCAAGCAAGCATAGTAGGAATCTGGAAGCCACTAGATCAGGAACTCTTCTAAAGTTCCTGCATTGTCTGCCATGGTTACAGTGATTAGAATACAGTACTGCAGGCTAACTATGCCAGCAGCCTGGAGTTCGATCCTGATGGGGCTCAGGGTTGACTCAGCCATCGATCCTTCTGTGGTTGGTAAAATGAGGACCCTGATTGTTGGGGACAATATTTTTACTCTATAAACCGCTTAGAGAGAGCTGTAAGGAATGTGAAGCGGTATATAAGTCGTAAGTGCTGTTGCTATTGCTAATCTTGGGGTTGATGTATCTACCAAGGAGGAAAATTGGCTGCTACTCCTCTGTTGCTCCGAGTTCTTAGAAAAGCTCAGGCTTGCTGCTTTTTTCCCCACCAATCTTGACAGGTTAATTGCAATGAGATTGCTGGAGCAAGATTTATATTTAA
Source organism: Pantherophis guttatus (assembly GCF_059756535.1). Taxonomy (NCBI): domain Eukaryota; kingdom Metazoa; phylum Chordata; class Lepidosauria; order Squamata; family Colubridae; genus Pantherophis; species Pantherophis guttatus. Next base: position 151,876,941 of record NC_142063.1, read on the forward strand.
ACGTTCTTATTTATCTGAATGCATAAAATACCCAACTCCAACGGAGAACTGAAATCACTGCTCTTCTTAGTTGTTGAACTGGCCTCCTCCGCAGCCCACGTGAGGGAGATCGATTGGCGGTTTTGGCACAGGCATGGAAATCTTCAACGGCTCCACCTTAAGTTGTCCTGCGGTATATTGCTAAGACACTACCACTGTCCAGCCTTGTTCTTGAGGCAGTGGAGCAGAGCAAATGATGCTGCCATGCTCTTGTGCCACTTCATGCGCTGTGGAAAGCACATTAAATAAGCTGTCTGTCTGGATAACATGTGTTTGTATGGGCACAGCCTATAGTCCCTTGGGATTTTCTGGCACCTATTGCTGTGCAATTCCCTGCACTCATGTCATCTCCTATAGATACCAGTGACAATGCTTAGCAGATTTTTTCTTTCTTTGATGCCTTCAAGTCAATGTTGACTGTTGGTGACTGCCTGGACATGTCCCTGTGGTTTTCCTGAGGGGGCAGTGCTCATCTTCATTTCAAGGCCATTGAGCCAATGCTGTCCAAAGACATTTCCACAGTTAAGTGACCAGCATATGGACACCGTTACCTCCCACCAAAGTGGTACCTATTTATCTACTGACATTTGCATGCTTTCAAACTGCTAAGTTGGCAGGAGCTGAGGCAAGGACAGGAGCTCATCCCATCGTGTGGCCCTCGGGTCTCAAACCTGGGCTGACAACCTTTCTAGCTGACAAGCCCAGCATCTTAACCACTGAGCCTCAGCACTGCACCTTTCTGCCCAAAGCAGCACTATAACTCCTAGTCTTCCAGTTTACTAGCCTGGCACCTTAACCACTACACCAAACTGGTTCTCCATAACAGATCTGGGTAAATTAAAGAGGGAGGAAGAGGGAGAGAGAGAGAGGGAGGGAGGGAGAGGGAAAAGGAGAAAGAGAAAAAGAGGATATTTAGAGAGAGACTTTGGCAGATGGTCACCTCATTCTGTCCTAAAATGCTAGCCCACCAAATCAGTTTGCAGTCTTGATCCCAGGGTCTCTGGTCTCTTATGAAGAATTCCTTTCTAAGTTTGTGTAGTGTCAGGTACCCATTTTTGGTTAATTAATCAGTCCCAAAGTTCTAGTTACCCCATAGCTAATTTATGAACTGTGTTAGTCTGAGAAAGCAAAAACAATGCTTCTGAAGCCATGTAGATAAATTTTCCTACAAATGAAGGCGAATATACATGTCCCAGGATAACGGGGCAGGATCCAATCTGGGTCCTTAGAACTTCTCGCTAGGAGAGTATGTCACTCTGCTGGAGAGAAGTTCCCTGACGATGGGATCCAGCATGAGTCCGAAAGCCCAGAAGACAAAACCACTGGCCCTGGTGACCGACCCAGATTGGATCCTGTAAAGTGCATATGGATCTACAGCAGTTAGTATAGGGACAGAAAATCCTTCCCTTGCTCTCACTGAGTTACACATGGGTCACCTAGAAGCTCCAAGATAGTTGATTGGCTCTTCCACATCATGTGGGAGGTCTTTTCATAATTGCCGGTACTCACCTGAGGAGAAAGCAGCTAATTGCTTTGTCCATTTGTTTCAACATTGTAGAATGATCTCTTTCTGGACAAAACAGGTCTTAGCTTTGACCTCTGCAGGAGGGCTTGAAAACCCAACCAGCTTATGAAGGGGGTTATTGTCAGTCTAGGTCAAAGTTTGTCTCACAGCAGGATTTGGCAATATTCAGCTGGTGGTTTTTAAAAAAAATATTACTAGCCCCTGTTTTATACCTCTTTAAACCTTTTCAAATCATGCACTAAGTTTCAGTGGCAATATACTTTTTCAATAACCCCCCACCCCCACCTCAAATAATATGTCATATTTGTACAATACCTCTCCTAAGTTTAATACATTTAACTTACTTCTTAAACAGAAACAACCATCTAAAAGTGTTGCTGCCTCCTTCCCTCTTAAAATGTCAGTGCTTTGGCCCTTATAAGCTAAAATCTTTTTAATTTTTTCTAAAAACCCCTATTGCCAATTGTCTTAGGCAATTGTTTGGAGAAGAGAGGCAGAGAGAATTTGAAGGCATTGAGCTGTGTCTGAGATACAGCACACAGATTAAAGAGAAATATTTGTATATTTTTGTAAATGCATTCGATCGTCAGTTGTAATCCAGGAAAGTAAGATTTTCATTCATTCCTGCAACATATAGCAAAGGAATTTAGAAATAATGTAGAAATGACTTCTCTGAAAGGGAAGTGAAATTCTGAGAAAAGGTCACAATTATGTCACCTTCCTTATTTACTAAGTACACTGAAATACTTTCAGATTTATTACTTTATTGGGATTCCACCTTTCCAAGGAAACTCTTTAGACAGTTTAAAAAAATAGTTTCATGAGCCAAGAACATTTCAATGTGGAATAAAGATGCAATTAATATTTAAGATTACTGGGGGGGAAAAACCCTCAAGAATCCTCAGTTGCGTAATTCTTTTGACCACAATGATTATTTTTTCTGACACCTGCTGCTATTCATGACTCAGGATTCATGAGTTTTATAATGATTCTTGTGAATATTCAGTTTTAATATTTCAGTCTGGTGGGGGAGTGAGGACACTCTTCCAACTTGAAGAGCTTTTTCATTTATAGCACATGCCCCCAGTATTTTCTTTAATAAGGTAAGGCCAATTTTATTTTTGATATAAAAATGTACATATTGCTGTAGGATCATCAGTGCCTGTGCGAGCTAATTATTGGCCAACCTGTGAGTCAAATTCCATATATGGTTTATATTGGACCTTGAGTTCCTTTATTACCAACTAGCTAAAAACGTTCGTTTTGAAAAGTTTAAACATATTAAAATATAACTTACAATATATTTCAAAGAATACAAAAATTAAGGAATAAGGGATGGACATGGAAGAGTGTTATCCTCATTTGGTAATCACTAGGAAGATTGTATTTTTTAGTATTTCTTCAAAAATAGAAAATCAATGGGAATGAACGGCCTCATTGCAGTTATTTAACATGCCAAAAAAAGTAGCTTCAAAATAGAAATGTCCTGGAATACTGAAAAGTGCTGCTTAGCTGTTTTTTGTTGCATCAGTCTTTCCATTTATGCAATATCTCCTCCTTTAAAGTACTAGTTTGGTGTAGCGGTTAAGGCATCAGGCAAGTAAACTGGGAGACAAGGAGTTGTAGGCACAAAGCCAGTTGGGTGACCATGGGCAATCCCCACCCCCACCCCCCTCTGTAAGGAGGCAATGGCAAACTTCTTCGGAAAAGCTTGCTAAGAAAACATCAGGGACTAGTCTAGACAGTTGTCAGACGTCAACACAGACTTGAGACCATCCAAAAAAAAAAAAAAAATCCATACAAGTTATAGATGAGTCTTCTAATAAGTTCCATGAATACATTCCTTTGGATTCTGGTTATAAAAAGTCTGGGGAGGGAAATATTTGTTCTTTTAATTAGGGGGAAAACCACAGGAACTTTTAGAGTTGGTTTTCATTAGCTGTACCAATAGGATATATCCAATAAACATGTTCTTTGAGGAATCTACCTGTCTGGAAGTTCTGCTTTTGACAGATGTGTTACTCGGAACCCTGACAAAAGGTTTGTGCAGATGGTGCGAGCAGTCAGACCAACCACATCATTTTTTTAGATGGTGGTCTCATAAAGACAACCCTTTAGCCTCACCACAGTGTGCTTCCCTTCTATTTTAAAACAGAAGACACCCTTACACCATGAACGCTGCCTCCTCCACACTCTTTTGATTGTGCTAGAAGAGAAGCACCAGAAGCACCAGCACCAATTGCCTCCAAAGACAAGAAAAGGAAAGGAGGGGATAAAACACATCCATCTTACGTCTACTGCTTCAGATATTGGCTGCTTGGCTTCAGCTGGTGATGCTCCGGATTGTAGTACTGACTGTGAATCTGGCATAGCAGAATTGTGGACTTTGCTAAGTCAAATGGAGAAGCACTCCCCTGCTGTGAGTCAAGATAAAGGTAAAAAATTTCCCCTGTCCAGTCATGTCCAATTCAAGGGGGTGCTGCTCATCTCCATTTCTTTGCTGAGGGAGCCAGCATTGTCTGAAGACATTTCTGTGGTCATGTGGCCAGCATGGCTATATACACCAAGGCATACAGAGCTCTGCTACCTTCCCATCGAAGTAGTACCTATTTATCTATTTGCATTTGCATGCTTTCAAACTGCTAGGTGGGCAGGAGCCAGGGCAAAGAATGGGAGCTCACCCCATCATGCAGCACTCAGGTCTTGAACCCAGGCTGTCAGCTTTCCAATTGTCAAGCTCAGCATCTTTAACCACTGAACCATTGCGCTCCTTTTTGAGTTAAGATATGAATGAGCAAGAATGGTGAGAATGGAATAAGATCATCTTGTATCTTGAAAGACCTGTGGTGGCACAGTGGTTGGAATGTAGTACTGCAGGCTAATTCTGCCAACTGCCAGCTGTTGGATTCTCACCGGCTCAAGGTTGACTCAGCCTTCCCTCCTTCCGAGGTCGGTAAAATGAAGACCCAGATTGTTGGGGGCAATATGCTGACTCTGTAAACTGCTTAGAGAGGGCTGTAAAGCACTGTGAAGAGGTATATAAGTCTAAGTGCTATTGCTATTATTGTATGTTTTTCAATGTGTTATCTTTCTTGATATTCTGTTTTAATACAACTCAATAAATATTCCGTCAGGTTTATGAAGGAATTGATGGGGGAGTGAGAGGAATTTAAAGAGAGACACAAGCAGCTGATATAGGATCTTATTTCCTTTGTTAGATATAATGTGACCATAAATCATTCATAACATAAAATGTCAATATAATCTCAATTTTACCCCCATTATATTGGCTTTGCTTTGTTCCCATGGCGTGATTTAAGCACCCTCGATTCTGGGGGTTCCTTCTTTCGTCTCAGCAATGGTAGATAAAATGTATGGCACTCCTCACCACCTTAGCAACAATGTGGATTTATATGTCAGGATACATGTTGAACAGAGATAGCATTCAGCCGGTTGAGACTGGTTTGGGTGAACTGGTAGCTGTGATCGCGGGTGGGCCTGCTTACCCACCCCGGCTCCATGTTGTGCTATTTAGGCACATTTTCGAGGCCGGGCGCATGCGTGGAAGGCGCGCAAGTGAGCAAAGTGCATGCATGGAAGGCCAGGCACATGCACGGACAGCGCACCCGTGAAGCGAGTGTGCACATGAGTGGCGAACCGGTGATAAAGATAAGTGAAACCCACCTCTGATGGTGAAGTTAATATTTGGGGGACATCAAACTGTATTATCATACGTAGATCATAATGAGAAAAATAGAGGCAAAGGGGAAAAAAAAGGAATTGAATGGTAATGATAATTTGCATCCCATGTTCCCACCTAACACATATATTCATAGCAGCTAACAGCAACATATGATAGAGGAATAATGTTTAAAGAACAGAATTGAAAAATAATTAAATAATGCACACACAAAGCATCAATAACACAATTCAGAAGGCCAAGTCAGAAGGCCAACCCTGAACACCCTTTTCAAAAGCATAAGACTACACAGTAACGAGACACGGTTCTTGAGAGAGTGTGCTCCATTATTTGGGAATGACTCCGGGAAAGGTATGTTAGAAGGAAGTAGATTTTGGAGATTACGGAAAAAAAGTTGCTGTGACTGGGATACTGTACACTTTATACTGTATAATTTGCACACATGGAATTTTGAGAAGATACGCATGAATTTCTAGGAATAAATTTGATTGACTTCCTTGAGCTTTTTGATCTGTTTGGTTCTTTCTAAGAATGTATGTGGTTTGTGACATCACTAAGCCGTGATTTTTGTCATCTCTAAACTCTGCTTAGAGTCTCAGGCTTCTGAAATCCAGTAGACCTAGTGTACCAAACTCTCCAGCACAGCACATCAAGAATCATGGGAGTTAATCTAATTACCAGAGGATATTAATGAGTACTTCCTTTAAACTAGAAGAGTGGAAGGACTTGCTGCCATTTTATCCCCATGTTCAGAAAAGCTCAGCACCTCCTTGGACAGTTAGCCTGCCTTTCTTCCTTAAATCAGGACTGAGACACACTGAGCATGGCAGGCACCTCTTGATGGTAGGATGAAAATTTAATGACTAGAGCCTAGATGTAGTTAATACAATCAGCCTGGGCAATTTAATCATTTGGACCAATGTTAGCTTTAGGAATTTTGCCCCCCTTCCATATCATTTGCTCACACTTGAGTCCTCTATTTATTTTCAGTGTTTTTTCTGTGAGTTCCCCTAGCCAGATTGGCAAAATTAGGAGAACAGCCCCACTGTCTAAAGAACATAAGATGTATTTCTTTACATACAGTAGGTTCACATTGCCAAAGATTATACATTTGGGATTATTCTCCTAAAATGGGAAAGCATGCTTGTGCAACTACAGCTAATTCTTGGTTTCCCATCATTATCCTGGAGGACCCAAAAGTTAATTGATAGGAATCCCCCCCCCGCCCCCCGCCATGAGAATTCATGTCCTGCTAGCTGCTGATTTCTCGCTGGAATTTTCTTCTGGAAACTAAATCAGCAGAATCTGAATATAATTAGGATTCCTGAATTTATTTCCACCTTCCCCAGACACATCGATACTCTCGTATAAAAACTTGTTAACGTGGCTACAGTCAGTTAACGTGGCTACAGCTCTCTGTGGAGAGAATACAGAGAACTCATAATAATCTAAAGGAATTATAGATCTAACTGTTCAGCCCTTTCCAAAATCTGAACAAGCATGTGAAGCTATCCTTTAAACACAAAGGGAGAGAATTAGATTTTCACCTGATATTAGTGTCACAACATCTAGGACTTGTGAGCATTCTTTGAGAGAGCATGGCCATAGATGTACATAGCAAGCCAGTGATATTATGCCGGCTTTTCTACAGAATGAAAGAAAAAGGAAGGAAGGAAGAGTTCTGTTCAATTATTCTTAAAATAATTAAAATATTTTATGTAAACCCCTTTGCTGCCCACAATGCTGTCAAACCAAATACATTTCTTCAAGACCTATGGGGTGCACTTTCATAAATTAATAATGCAAAACCTGAAGATTGTTAAATACAACAAGGCAAGGAAAAAGGAGTTACTGTTTAATGAACTTCCTGTTGATATGTAAATAAAACTCCCAGAGGCATGGGAACAGGAACTCAGAAAAACAAGTTGCTGTAGTTGTTTTCAGGGGGGAAAAAGTTTCTGTGGTCATTTCTTTCTTTACTTTAGAAATGTTATGGCACCAGAGTGTAGGAGTGCCATGGTGGGTTTTATTGTAATTCCTGCCACTCCTATATTTCTTTCTTTCCTCTCTAAGGCAAAAGAAAGACAAAGTCTGTTGTACTGTACATACAAATCTATCTGTCTCTTCAAATGTGATGATGTAATGAAGCCAAGAAACTTGCCTTAATTATTTAAGTCCTATAGTGCTTGCCTTCATCAGAGTGGCATGATGAAGATGCTCACCTCCCACTCGCAAGGTTGAGAGTTCAATCCTAGGTAGCGACAGATGTTTCTCTCCTAAGGTACAAAAAAATATATCTGCCGCAAACTCTGCATGGTGTCAAGAAGGGCATCCAGCCAGTAAATGCTCATTTTCACCCTGACTCTACCCCGAATTAAGGGATTACAGGGTCGTAAAAAGAGAGTTTTTTCATGCTGGCCTTCATTGGCCTAAAACCCTCTAGATACTTTCAGTAACTTTCACCATGCTAAGCTATCATGGGGAAAGAACACACTTGCTGTGGTAAAGCTGTAACCAAATATACTCGGAACCATAACAGAGATCTAATCATTTTAATCTATTGTTTTGTATTCTAAATGATTCTCAGTTTTATTTTATTTTTAACTCAATATTTTAATTGCAGAAATATAATATTGGGAACATTTTTTTTAAATTAAAAGGCTGTGTAGAAATGTGGTACATAAACCATTTGTATAATTTGTGATACAACCGATATGTTGGGTAGAATGTTAATTTGTTTATTTAAAATAGAAAGTAATAGGTCTTATACCAATTTCCTGTTTCTAAGAATGAAAAAATGTTTAGAAAAAAGTTTCTAAATAAAATTCGGCTTACAGCTTTTGTGTGATCTTACCAAACAAATAATACGTGTTCTGTAACTATTGCACCCTTAGGTTAACCGGTTCAACAACATCGGTGTGAACAGAATTATTAAAAGACAAACACATCCACCAGTTCTGTTCTGCAACACGATTACTGCAATATCCTGCTTTTAAGATGGGTTCTTCAGAGAATAGGAAGTAAACTGATAAGACAAGCACACAGCTTCTTGGTTCAGACAAAGCACACTAAATAGGCACCCCGTTATCGAAATCACAGCTCAACATGGCTGAGGTAAGTGTTAAAAGATGAATATTTTTCTTACATCTTTTTTTGTTCTTCCCTCACATCGGGCCCTGAGAATCCTCTCGGGGATGATTTTTGGGTACCATAATGGTGATAGTTTATTCTGTTTACAAAGGGAACAAGGAAAGTCTCGAATTGTCTTCTCAGATGCTGAGAAAACAATTCTTCAGCATAAAAAGATGGTTTTAAGAACTAGTGCTGAAAGATGTCTCCTAGGTGTTTACCTACCTTTTTACCTATAGAGTAAAAATTCCTGAGCAGGGTTGGTTATTGAAATACATCATTATTTAGTTTTCTAGTAAGTCCGTATTCACGATTGTTATGAAATCAGGGTCAAATGAGAAGAACAAAGTCCAGATTAACAGTTGCCTAGGAACTAGGTAGAACCACGGCCTTGAGTATAGATAGGTAAATCATTGAACTAAAGTTCCTTTGCGAAATCCCCAGGAAACACTGCGTAATAAATTCTTTCTCCAACCTAGCTTAGCTTCCTATTTGTGATGTTTTTCTCACAGAGTGCTGTGTGTGAATTAGATAATGACTTTGTGCCTTAAGATATACTACAGGTGGATTAGTCCAGGACATGGATTAGAAGAACAGAATAGATCCAACACATGCTTGCATATTATGTTAAGGTCTGCTTTGCTTAAACATGATTTACTGAATAATAAGCCCAGAGTTAGTTGAGATTTTATGACACTCTAAATGACATTGTCTGTGTTTATGCCACAAGCCAACAGTCCATGTTACAGCATAGTGCAATGTGTGGCACTGCTTGGAAGATCATTGGAGAAAATTTTGTAGGCCTGAACTGAACCACAAAGTAGTAATATTAATATAGCTAATAGAGCAGATGAGCAGAGTGGATCAGCACAGGCTGGTTCAAAATCATATTCCTCCATTAATCATGAACAACATTCAGATTATTATGTCGATTTGTGTAGTGTAACTCATCACTATAGCATCAAGCGTGTTTTTTCAGATTTGCAGACTTTTTCTCCACTTGCTGCTTTTTACTTGCCTGGTAAAGTAATCCTTGTGTGGCCTGTGGTCTCATTTTAAATTATCACAATAAAGATAGTAGCTAATTGTATTTTTTATGCAAAAAGTTACTGCCTCTCAAATAATGGTCCTCTCTTCATATTTATTCATTTATGGAAGTGGATGGTCAAGGGAAAGACATGAATTTAACGCCTGGGACAATTTTGTTTTCATATTTATTTCAGGAGGAAAGTGACGAGTACAATTTTAGCATGTGGTACCATTTGGTCCTGTGGTTAATCGTCATCTTTATATGGTGGAGATGGAGAGATGGGGAGAATTTAGATGACGTGGATCCCCAAGGGAAATACATATTCATCACTGGTTGTGACTCTGGATTTGGGAAACTGGCAGCTATGACCTTTGATAGGCGAGGATTTCAAGTGATTGCTGGTTGCCTAACTGAAAAGGGGGCAAAGGAGCTGAAAGAGGAATCGTCGGCTAACCTCCAAACAATGCAGCTGGATGTGACAAACTCAGAAAACATCAAGCAAGTAGCAGAACAAGTTAAGAAAGAAGTAGGACAACGGGGTAAGCAATTAAGTCCTGTTGCTGAATGTTTCTCTCTGCCTACTAAATAGAGAGTTGAGAAGTGAGCCTCCGCTCTTTTGTGGGATGGATATTAATGGAGTTATGAACAAGAGGGAAACTTTGTTTTCATCCGCTGGTTCCCAATTACTGGTATGTCAAAGTCCATACTGGTTGGGAATGATACTGTTTCCCCGAAAATAAGACCCTGTCTTATATTTTTTTGAACCCTGAAATAAGTGCTTGGCCTTATTGCCATGCGCTCAAAAGCCCAATTGGGCTTATTGTCAGGGGATGTCTTATTTTAATAATAATAATAATAATAATAATAATAATAATAATAATAATAATAATAATAATAATAATAATAATAATAATAATAATAATAATAATTTTATTTCTATACCGCCCTTCTCCCGAAGGACTCAGGGCGGTGTACAGCCTATTAAAAACACAAAACATCAGTTAAAATAGTTTAAAATTATTAAATAAATTCGGCTAAATTTTAAAACCCCAGAAATTTAAAACCCAATTTAAAAATGTTATGTTGATAGCCCAGCCTGGCGGAACAACAGGGTCTTTAGTGCGCAACGAAATACCCGGAGGTCGGAGATCTTACGTATTTCCGGGGGCAGTTCATTCCACAGGGCTGGGGCACCCACAGAGAAGGCCCTCCCCCTGGGTGTCGCAGGCCGACATAACTTGGCCGATGGCACCCTGAGGAGGCCCTCTGTGGGAGTGAACTGGCCAGTGGGAGGCTTTTGGTGGCAGAAGTCGGTCTCGAAGATACCCGGGTCCTATGCCATGGAGCGCTTTAAAGGTGGTAACCAGCACCTTGAATCGCACCCGGAAGACCACTGGAAGCCAGTGCAGCTCGCGCAGGAGGGGTGTCACGTGGGCGCAACGGGTTGTGCCCATAACCACCCGTGCGGCCGCATTCTGGACCAGCTGGAGCCTCCGAGAGCTCTTCAAGGGGAGCCCCATGTAGAGAGCATTACAATAGTCCAGCCGGGAGGTGACAAGGGCGTGAGAGACCGTGCGCAAGGCATCCCGGTCCAGAAAGGGCTGCAACTGGCGAATCAGGCAAACCTGATAAAAGGCCCCCCTGGCCACGGCCGTCATATGCTCTTCTAAAAACAGCTGTGCGTCCAGGAAGACACCCAGATTGCGAGCCCTCTCCGTGGGGGGCAAGGATTCACCCCCAATAGTCAACGATGGCACCTGCTGACTATATCGGGACGCCGGAAGCCACAGCCACTCAGTCTTGGAAGGGTTGAGTCTGAGCCTGTTCCTCCCCATCCAGACCCGCACGGCCTCCAGGCAGTGAGACATCACTTCAAGGGCATCGTTGGGGTGGTCAGGGGTTGAGATGTACAGCTGAGTATCATCAGCGTACAGATGACACTTCACCCCAAAACCACGGATGATCTCGCCCAGTGGCTTCACATAAATGTTGAACAGAAGGGGTGAGAGGACTGACCCTTGCGGCACTCCCCATGCGAGGTGCCTCGAGGTCGACTTCTGCCCCCCTGTCAACACGAACTGCAAGCGGTCGGAGAGGAAGGAGGGGAACCACCGCAGAACGGTGCCCTCTATTCCTAACCCTCTCAACCGCTGCAGCATGATACCATGGTCGATGGTATCAAAAGCCACTGAGAGATCTAATAGGACTAGGACAGAGGAGCAGCCCCTGTCCTGAGCCCTCCAGAGATCATCCACCAAGGTGACCAATGCCGTTTCAGTGCTGTACCCCTGCCTGAAGCCCGACTGGCATGGGTCCAGATAGATAGCTTCATCCAGGTGCCGGGGAAGCTGTCGTGCCACCACGCTCTCAACAACCTTTGCCACAAAACGAAGGTTGGAGACTGGACGGTAGTTAGCTAATTCAGCCAGGTCCAGGGAAGGCTTCTTGAGGAGGGGCCTCACTACCGCCTCTTTCAAGGCGGCAGGAAAGGCGCCCTCACTCAGAGAAGCACTTATAATTCCCTGGAGCCAGCCTCGTGTAACCTCCCGGCAGGCCAGTACCAACCAGGAGGGACACGGGTCCAATAAACACGTGGCGGCACTAATCTTACCCAGAACCCTGTCCACATCCTCGGGAGCCACAGGATCAAACTCCTCCCAGATAATATTCTCAAGACCTGTCCTCATCTCCTCCCCTGGACACATCCAATCGGAGTCCAAGCCCTCCCGAATCCGAGCGACTTTATCATGCAGGAATTGCACAAAATCCTCAGCACAACCCTGCAAAGGATCTTCCCGCACTCCCCCCCCCGAAGAAGGGAGTGGGTCACCCTAAACAGGGCGGCTGGGCGGTTCTCTGCAGATGCGATAAGAGTGGAAAAATGGTTAGATTTTGCCGCTTTTATCGCCACTAGGTAGGTCTTGATATAAGACCTCACCTGTGTCCAGTCGGAATCGGATTGACTAGTCCTCCAAATGCTCTCTAGGCGTCTTTTCCGACGCTTCATCTCTCTCAGCTCCTCAGAGAACCAAGGAGCCAATTGAGATCGGCATCGGGTCAGAGGCTGCAAAGGCATGACGCGGTCCAAAGCTCCGGCGGCCACACTCTACCAGGCGGCCACCAGCTCTTCAGTCGAGTTGTGTGACAGAGTCTCAGGAAATGGCCCAAGCTCCGTCAGGAACCTTTCGGGGTCCATCAGACGCCTGGGACGGAACCATCTGGTCGGTTCCGTCTCCCTGCGGTGGGGGGAAGGGGTAGGAAAGTCCAAGTGAAGGAGCGAAGGATCCATGACAAGGGTTTGATGTCTAGGTCCCCTCTACCAAGATCATTCAACCACTGACCAGAGACAAAAATCAGATCCAGAGTGTGTCCCCCTATGTGAGTTGGGCCTTGAATTAACTGGGTCAGGTCCATGGCCGTCATGGAAGCCATGAACTCCTGGGCCACCTCTGACGCCTCACCTGCAGACAGAAGGTTGAAATCCCCCATGACAATAAGTCGGGGGGTATCAACCGCCACCCCGGCTATGACGTCGAGTAGCTTGGGCAGGGTCGCTGCCACGTGGCAGGGAGCCAAGTACGTAATCAGCAAACCCATCTGTACCCCACGGCCCCACTTCACAAAAAGGGACTCACATCCGGCTATCTGAGGAACAGTGGTCTCCCTCGGACAAAGACTTTTTTGGGGGAAACAGGGTAGGAAGTGGAGCACAGGAGGGAGTAAGCTGATGGAATTTATTTTGCTGCTTTTGTTGGACTTTCCCCCAAGAAAGGCTGAGGTAGGGCTTTTGTTGGCCAGTTTTCTGACAATATGTGGCAGCAGCAGCTATCCTGTGCCAATCCATAGGGAATTTTAAAATGGACCCCCTCTACAAACAAGATGCTTCTGGGATATGTTTCTGTATTTTGCTATGCTTCAGCCTGGCAGTGCAACTGAAACTCCATTAAGCAAAAACCCATTTAGTTGAAGTGGCGGTTCTGTAAAATGGGCATAAGAATAATGGCTTACATATTGCCAACAATCTGCCATATTTTGTAGCTATCTCCTTATATTCAAGAAATAATTGTCCCTCCCTCTCTTCCTCTCTCTTTAAGTTCATGCTTTAAAGATGATAGAAAAGGGATAACATATCAATTAGGTATATTTATGTTTGTTTCATTATATTACAGTTTTAACCCTTTCTTAGCCACCCAGAATTGCTGTTTCAATCTGGGCAGCCATATAAATTGATTAAATAATTCAATGATAATAAGGCATGAACATAGCAGGACTTACTTCTGAGTATTGTATTCAGTTTATCCCACTTTTCCATTTATGGAATAATTGGAATAATAAAGATGTAAAATAAAATTTAACAGAATGAAAAAATTAAAACCCCAGTAAAATATCTTAACTGTTCTTATCTGCTGAAGGCTAATAGCGAGTATATGACCAGTAAATGAGGCATCTTCAAAAAAAAAAAAAAAAAAACCACCTCTGTCCTATATATATATCATGATATCTGGGAAAGTCAAAAATTACATAGGTAATTTCTTTTATGTTTAGATTCTAAGCTGTTGAGGGATGTTTAAAGGTTAACACCAATATCTTAAATCAATGTTTCTCTACCTCAGCAACTTTAAGATGGGCGGACCTCAACTCCCAGCATTCCTATGCTGGCTGCGGAATTCTGGGAGTTGAAGTCCACCCATCTTAAAGTTGCTGAGGTAGAAAAACACTGATTTAAATGATATCCAGAAAGCACTTTGGGAATTGCACTGGCAAGAAAGAGTCAATATTTTTACTGCCAAGCAACTTGCATCATTGGGCAGTTCCTCCTAATGTTTAGCTAGCTTCTCTCCCTCTTCCATGTCTTAGTTCTAGCTGTCTGAAAAAATATCTCTGCGATCTATCCTCTCCCTAACAGCCCTTCAATCTCGGGCTTCTTCCCTTAATCTATTGTTCAGGTTAAATAGTAGCGACAGAGATTTTGCTTTGCCTCTGGAATCAATCAATGACATCTCCAGGAAGGGCTATAAACATTGTGGCAAGCCATTGCCAGTTAATGCAAGGGATACCTGGCTATACGGACCCAAAACATCACTTATTATGGCAGCTTTCTGCAATGCTCTTCCAAGAACGTGGTTTTCAGTTTTCTAGTTCGGTTACATCTGTCTAAGGATAAACAGATTATGTGTGGTGAAAACAATCAACGTACCTGGATTATGATTGGGGCAACATTGTGTGTCTGTGTGTGCATCCAATTTCTTAACGCTTTTCATAATGGCCGGAACGTTATTTATTACACTGCTCAAAAAAATAAAGGGAACACAAGCAGAAGACATCCAAGATCTGAATGAATGAAATAGCCTTATTAAATACTTTGTTCATTACATACAGTAGTTTTGTGTTCCCTTTAGTTGTTTGAGCAGTGTATAAACTACTGCATATAAAGAACAAAGTATTTTATAAGGCTATTTCATTCATTCAGATCTCGGATGTCTTCTGCTTGTGTTCCCTTTATTTTTTTGAGCAGTATATATTCAGATATGATACTTTTTGTGAGGTGTTTTTTTTCCCCTTTCTTTCTTTGCAGGTCTCTGGGGCCTTATCAATAATGCTGGCGTCATGGGACCATCAGCCCCCACCGATTGGCTGAGGATTGAGCACTTTAGAGCTCCCATTGAAATCAACCTGATTGGCCTCATAAACGTTACATTAAACATGCTTCCGTTGGTGAAGAAAGCCAAAGGAAGAATAGTAAACGTAACCAGCGTTGGTGGTATTCTGGCAATATGTTCAGGGGGTTATTGTCCATCCAAATACGGAGCAGAAGCCTTTACCAACAATTTAAGGTAAGGCAGAAGTCGCTAAATAAGATTCATCGTGCCTAAGATTCAATCCAGTCTCAGTGGGCTCTAATGTCAGCATCGTATCCGATCATTCCACTTTATGAATGACTCATCTATACATGGTTCACTGCAAGCGAGCCAAGGCTTTAACATACATTAAACCTTCTCTTACTTGTAAAGTAATGGCAAAAGGAAGAATGAGGACAGGAAAAGTCTGGCTTGGTAAGAGGATTGTTTTCCCCCTGAAATCGGTTGGATTTTTGGAAAGAAAATGGCTTTTCCTAGGTACTTGTCTCAAGGAGGAAGGGAAAGTTTTAAATATTAACAAACGTCTAAGGTGCCTTGGTGCAATCAGCAGTAAACGTTGTAAAAGGAAATTATGTATATGCTGATCTAGATTGTGCAAATCTAGAGTCTTGTAGCACATTTTTTTTGAAAGACAAATATTAGTAAAAAGCATAGGTTTTTACAGACTGCAGTTCCTGTCATCTGATTTCCTGCTCATTAAAAGCTCATGACTTTTAATAGCTATTTAATCACAGATAAGATAGGATAGGATAGGACAGGACAGGACAGGACAGGACAGGACAGGACAGGACAGGACAGAACAGAATAATAACTTTATTGTCACTTTGAATGTACATTAATTGGCATACTGCCATGGTTAAGTAAGCATGGCTGAAGTCATTTTGAGGGTTGACACATACATTAAAATGAAATTTTGTTGCATATACCTCTCAAAGGGTCACCATTTGCAATATCCACTATATAAACATGACATAATAAATAATTAAATATGTATGTATGTATGTATGTACCCATATATAATATATGACATAGAAAAACAATACAGTCTAGTTCAGATGTGTACCAGTGGTGGGTTTCAAATTTTTTTACTACTGGTTCTGTGGGCGTGGCAGGGGAAGGATACTGCAAAATCCCATTTCCTCCCAATCAGCTGGGACTTGGGAGGTAGAGAATAGATGGGGGCGGGGCCAGTCAGAATTTTTACTACTGGTTCTCTGAACTGCTCAAAATTTCCACTACCGGTTCTCCAGAACTGGTCAGAACCTGCTGAAACCCACCTCTGATGTATACATGTACATGGTGAGAGAAACGAATCTTGCAAGTTTACAGGCGGATGGCATAGGGAACAAAGCTGTTACAAAATCTTGTAGTCCTACTAGAAATACTTCAAAACCTCCTCCCAAAGGGGAGCAACAGAAACAGACCATAAAATGGGTGTGTGGTGTTACCAAATTCAACAATACTTTCTGTCTCTGAAAAGTTCTTCTAGTGTAAGTTATTGAATTACTGTTGACATCTTTTCCTGTTTTGCAGACAGGATATGAAGCCCTTTGGAGTGAAAGTGTCCTGTATTCAACCTGGCTTGTTCAAAACAGCTCTCTCTGATAGAGTCCGGGTCGTAAAAGAAAAAGTGGCCATATGGAATAGCCTTCCTTCCATCATCCAACGGCAGTATGGTGAACATTACCTCAAGGAAGGTAAGCTATGAAAGGATTTCAAGGCCCTAAAGAAACTCTGGAGCTGTCAGATTTCAGGGGAATCTGACCTATCTTGGTTCAGCTGGTGTCTTTGATGCGATGAGCATTTAAATGCCCTCTTTTCATTTTATCCATGGGGAGATTCCCTTTGCCATGGTCTCCTCTTAGCCTCCAAAACGCTATCCTAACACTTCCTTTTGTTTGATGGTTAACTCAGCACCAAATTCCAGAACCCCACAATCCACCTTCATGGAGGGAGCAGTAGAAGGGTCATCACTAGCATCTAGGTTGAGGCTACTCATGGCAAGCTATTTTTATTTTAAAAATGGCTTACATTTTGAATAGCAGGCTGGCCATGTAGCAATAGCAATAGCACTTAGACTTATATACCACTTCACAGTGCTTCACAGCCCTCTCTAAGCGGTTTACAGAGTCAGCATTTTGCCCCCAACAATCTGGGTCCTCATTTTACCCACCTCAGAGGGAAGGCTGAGTCAACCTTGAGCCTGGTGAGATTCAAACTGCCAAATTGCAGGCAGATGGCAGTCAGCAGAAGTAGCCTGCAGTACTGTATTCTAACCAGTGCGCCACCGTGTAGATAGTTATTGCCACAGGTTCTGTGGGCACTCTGTATTTTTCTAAAGTAGTCTTTTTCAGCTTTCTTAGTGATTTCAGAATTGTGGACTTCAGCTCCATGAATTCTAGGCTTCAAAATTATCCAGATTGGGAGTGGGGAATTATGGCCCTTTTATGACTTCATGACTGGCTCAGGAATTCTGGGAGTTGAAGTCCACAAGTTATAAAAGGGCCAATAGTTCCCCACCCCTTATCTAGATGCTCACTGCCTTTCCTTAACTGTCAGTAAGGCCAGTTTTGTAATAATTCACATCATCTTCTACAGTACTGTCATCTGTCACCATTGCCTCAGTATAACCCTATTCTTATGATTGTAGTATCAGCACAACTGTAGTTGGATGTCGCCAGAAGATGCTATAAATCACTAGTGAGGGCCCTGCCTAAATACAGCATCAGTCATTTTCCTCAGCTGCAAGAAATGAGCCAATTTGTGTATGTGTGTGTGAAGTGTAAAAATTGTCTCTCTCTCCCTCTTGCCCGATCATACTATCAGTATTCTTTGTAGATTAAGAGGACAAAACCATACGCTAATCTGTCAGATCTTGTTAGCTCTATTAGTACTGTATGTATCTGTATGAACTTAATGTCACAATCCAATGCAATTTCTCTTTACGGCTTTATAAGTTAAGAATCATAACCAAACTACTTAATCAAGAGTCTTGAATCCTGTTACTGAAAATATTCTCCTCTCCCTTTTCTTCTTTCCCTAGACGCAATAAAGAAAGAAAAATTAGTCAAGCTGTGCCAGAATTCAGACCTGTCACTGGTTGTGAGGTGCATGGAACATGCCCTAATGAGCAAACATCCAAAGGCTTATTACACCGTAGGCACAGATGCTAAATTCTTGTGGATTCCTCTCTCAAAGTTGCCCACCTGTATCCAGGACTACATGCTCATGAAGAACAAAGTTAAGCTATTTAATCCCAACTCAGAATAAGATCTCCTCCTTTGTTTCCTTGGCATTTCCAAGAGAACCCCAACCTGTTGGCTCAGGCCAAGAACTGACTAATCGGTTACCATTGTTTGTTACCCAGTAACAAAGTACCAATTCACGTACAGGCTTCAAAAGCTGTGCTTGCTTAAATAATGAAGATAAATACTCCAATGTTCAGGCAAACAAACATCCAATAGCGTGGGCGATCCCATTTCTTGCTGACATTAAGACAATAATATGCTCTGTATTGTCTGGTGGTTGTTAAGGCTGAACTAGCATTTGCTGACAAAAGCACATCTTAGGCAATCGATCAGTCAAAACTTGGAAAACTCTGCTATCGCAGGACAGTGAACTAATTGTGTATTTTAAGAGCTCATTAGAAGAAAAACAAAACACAAAGGCAGTTAAAAGTACTAACTATGTGCTTTGCAAAAATTGGTGATTTGCAAGAGCGCTACAGAAGCAAAACAAAATCCTTTTTCACCCTTTATATGTGTGTGTGTGAGAGAGAGAGAGAGACAGAGAAGGAGGGCAGGAGAGCGAGAGAGACCTACATAGTAGCAGTTTAAGATCTTTGCAGAGGATTGAATTCTCAGATTATTGGAATTTGCCCAGAGGTCAAGAGACTAATCCAAGGAACAATTGAAAAATATACAGATAGTCCTTGACTTACAACCACAATTGAGCCCAAAATTTCTGCTGTTAAGTGAGACATTTGTTAAGTGAGTTTTGACCCATTTTATGACCTTTCTTGACATGGTTGTTAAGCGAATCACTGCAGTTGTTGAGTTAGTAACCTGGTTGTTAAGTGAATTTGACTTAGCTTGACGGAAGTTGGCCGAACATGAGCCTAGGACACAGGAGCTGTCATAAATATAAACCAGTTGCCAAGCATCTGGATTTTGATCACAGCAAGTTGCAATTGTGAAAAATGGTCATAAGTCACTTTTTTTCAGTGCTGTTGTAACTTTGAACAGTCATTAAATCAACAGTTGTAAGTCGAGGACTACTTGTAATGCCCATGAACATGTAAGGCAGAGGCCTTCAAACTTGGCAGCTTTAACACTTGTCTACTTCAACTCCCAGAATTGATAGCTGGCTGGAGAATTCTGGGAGTTGAAGTCCACAAGTCTTAAAGCTGCCAAGTTTGAAGACCTCTGATGTAAGGGAATGCCCCTCTTTAGTGAGGAATTTTTTCCTTCAAATATCTGAAGACTGAGAAATCTTGCTTCCTGTGTGTACCTTCCCTCTCGGTTCAGCCTCCATGGTTAGGACCATCCCCCTGCTGCCCTGGTTCAGGTGAAGCATCTTCTAAGACATTAGGAAGCCATTCAGTTGAATGCTGGCTTGATTCAGCCTCATGCCTTTATAAAACAGAAACTGGATATTGACGCCAGGCGTTCCAGAATACAGGCCTACTGGCTGAAGTTGTTGGGAATAGAAGTTCAGCAACATCTCAAGAGCCCCACAATGGGTGAACTCAGAGCCACGACTGAACACATGCCGAAAAATCTCAAGTTTAAGCATCTTTCCAGTTAAGGGATCAGAGACACAATGTCCCTTGGCATGGGCAATAACAGGTTTTGCAAACAATTGGGCGTGCTGCAGAGCCCCTTCCTATGATGCAGTCATTGCATATGTCTAACGAGCAAATGAAGGACGCGGTAGCTCAGTGGCTAAGACACTGAGTTTGTCGATCAAAAGGTCAGCAGTTCAGCGTTTGGAATCCCTAGTGGCGCGTAACGGGGTGAGCTCCCGTTACTTGTCCCAGCTTCTGCCAATTTAGCAGTTCGAAAGCACATAAAAAATGCAAGTAGAAAAAATAGGGACCAGCTTTGGTGGGAAGGTAACAACATTCCATGTGCCTTTGGCGTTTAGTCATGCCGGCCACATGACCACGGAGACGTCTTTGGACAGCGCTGGCTCTTTGGCTTTGAAACAGAGATGAGCACTGCCCCCTAGAGTTGGGAACGACTAGCACATATGTGTGAGGGGAATCTTTACCTTTAATGAGCAAAACTCATTAAACTTGACTTGAATTTGCTTTGCACTCTTGAGCTGCGAACGCAAGAAAATTCTGGTCAGCCTTCTTTGAATTAAAAACAGTCAAACTAGTTCTGTGGCTCAGTGAAGATAGGGACTGCATTTATCTATTACCCCAAACTAGACTGTGATTTGTTTTTAATTTAGCATGTGGTGTGATCTTAACTACTTGTGGCATGTTCAAAAGATTGGTGGGTAAAATAAGACGTGATTTATCATTTCATATTTCTTGAATCCCTTCAAGCCCTTTCAGGAAGCACTGCAAACATATCACAACAGCAGTAACCTAAGCTTGCTTCTCACCTCTGCATCACCTCTGTGAATCACAGTGTTAAAAAAAACAGCCACTAGAATCATATTGTCCCTAAATAAGAGCTGGATGAGGCCTACTCCTGCGGGATGGCCTACTCCTGAAAGCAAGGGAGACACCATCATTCTTGCCATTTGGCTCTCCCAGTGAGTTTCAAAGAAGTTAATTTTTCTTGTATAAAAGGATACTCTTGACTCATGCTTCAACATGGTCAACGAAAGGCAGTCAGTTGATAGTGCTCAACAGATAGATGGACCAACATCCTGAATCTAACATAGCTATCATATTTCTTATGTAGAAAGTGAATAAGGGGGTATGATAGAACAATCTGCAGCTTGAATTGTCCATTTATCTTTCCTATCCACATAATAAGAATATCCATCAGAAGAACAAATTATAGCATGCCATGGGGACATGCTACTTAGAACCTTTTCTTGGATTTAACTGTTGATCAAAGAAACGTGGGTTTATGAGTGGTGCAGTGGCCTAGAGGTGGAGCTCTCACCTCACAATCGGGAGGTTGTGAGTTCAATCCTAGGTAGGGGCAGATATTTCTGTCTTTGGGCACAATGAGTAATTATCTGCTGTGAACTCTGCATTGGTGACAGGAAGGGCATCCGGCCAGTGAACACTCAGCTCCACTCCGTTGCCCCGACTCCACCCTGATGTAAGGGATTACAGCCAGGGTCATTAAAAGATAACATCAAAGATACATGGGTTTAGAAGTGGTGAAATTCCACATAGGTCATTTTGTGCCTTGCACCTAGGCACCTTTTAGCACTCCAGAGAATATTGAAGAGCTGAGTTTTAATTTGCACAAGGTAGCTGAAGGAGACATAGTTCTGGAGAAGGATAGGATCCTGAGGAAAAGAGATCCTTTCTTCATCTCCACTTCAGTTCTGGGGGAAGAAGTCCACACTGTCAGGGTGCATGTAATTGCCCTGGCACGTCCTTAAAATATTGTATGTGATTTTCAGGCACAATTCATTTATTGTGTACATTGTGTCATACGCATTTCAATCGGGTGGGTTCTACTTACCTTTACTACCAGTTTGCAACAGGAGCGCAGGAAGCTTCTGCAGATCGTCAATTATGGCATCCGGGTGGGTGGCGGAGCCTCCCACCACTTTTTCTACTGGTTCTAAAGAACCGGACAGAACCGGGAGCAATCCATCACTGATTTCAATAGTGTTTGTTACTTGTTGTATTTATTGTTAGCATTTGAACAAAGAGCAAAAACCGTTCTTGGTGAGTATGCATTTGCTTCCCATGTGTTGCCCTGAACCTAGGATCATTTCAGATTTGATATCCAGAATGTTTTTCAAATGTGACAGGCTGAGGGTGGGACCAATAAGAAGAGGCTGACTTGCTTACCTTGCTATTGAGAGTCAGTTTGGTGTAGTGGTTAAAACATTAGGCTAGAAACCAGGAGACTGTGAATTCTAGTCCCACCTTGGACGCAAAGGCCCCTGGGTGACTAGGTACCGTCTCAGCCCTAGGAAGGAGCAATGGCAAACCATTTTTGAAAAACCTTGTGAAGAAAATTGCAGGGATATGTCCAGGCAGCGTCCAAGAATCAGACATGATTGAACAAAAGAAAGCAAAATCTTGCTATTAATATTTCTAAGTCTGTATGGCAAAGGCACTGAATCTCTGCTATATTTATTTTTCAGTTATTGATCAAGATTTTTCCACTTAATAGATTATTCACTTTGTTTCCATTGCTATTTCTGATATTTTGGAAGTTAAATGATCATTAAATTATCATAACCTAAAGTTGCTATTGAGTTTGCAGCCATAATGTATTTTAATTTGTTTGCATTTTGTTTTCTGGTTTGCTTCTTTCTAATTGTTTCTATTTCTGGTTGCCATTAGTTCTCATTCATTTTGAGACATTTCTGTTTTTGTATCTGCAAGTTGGATAGAGGAGTCAAAATGTTTCAAATAAAAATGCCAAAGATACCATCTTATATATATTTACAGGGCATTTACAGGATGTTTTTGATGATCATGCACAGGACAAAACATGATTTAAGACAACTGTAATTGTGTGACAGGAGGCCTTTCTCTACTCACATTGTATGGACATCTAAAGACTCATGAAAGAAACGCTTTTATTTTAACTGTGAGATTACCTTCTGTACATTTCTAAAATTATTTGGGTGCAATAACTGTCTTTCAAGTAATACTTTTTAAAACTGTGTCCCAATTACAAGCCTTGCAACATATAGTAGCCCCTAGCCAAATCTGACTGATCTTATAAAGTTATAAAAGGTTCAATTTGGCTAGTACTTTTATGGAAGATCAGTCCCGGAAATCCTAGTGCTGAAAAATAGACTGGAAAAATGAGGAAGAAGAAAAAACATCCTAGAAAAAGGCAATGACAAATCAATTTGGTTTTGTTGCCAAGAAAATGATCTGTATGGACCTATGTAGTTACCAGTTATCACATTTGGCTTGAGGAAATCTTAGCAAATACAAGTCCATGTACTAGTATGGTTGAATTATTTGTACGAATTAGTGGAGGAATTCAATTTATTGCTGTAATTTAAAGATCAGATAAGGAGGTTGGTTTTATAAAATGAATAAATGTAGACAAAAAGCATTGATATATCTACTGTAGTTTGATACACATCCAAAAAGTATTGACACACACACTGGAATATGTTCATTGGGATTAATATCCTTAACGGCTAAAATAATGATTTTTTGCACTTTCTGAAGACCAGTTCTTGCTTTTAGACAAGAATCAGTTTCTCAAATTTGTTCTGCTGCAAACTGAGGAAGTGGTTATAACTGTGGTTAGAATATGCTTCGTCATGCATGAACAAAACCTCAGTTTGGCTTATCTGAAGCTTCTATTACCTGATCTTGTTATTAGTCACTACTATCTTAACTCTGTTTCTGCTTGCTCTCTGCCCAACCCAGTGGTTCATTTAAAAAAATGCCTAAGTCATTTGATCTACATTACTCACATTAGGTTTAAAATAATTTTACTGATGATTTTTTAAACATATTACTGACATTGTGATTGATTAAAGTGAAATATTAGTTGGAATGGAATAGACTGATAAATCTAGGGTAGTTAGATAAGTGCTAAATGCGGGTTACACCTTTTCAACATGCCAAAGCAACAAGTGAAGATGAAATCAATGTATCTTTTCATCTATTTTATCCACCCAGTTAATTCCGTCATTCTTACACTCCCTTTCCTGAACTGGGGCCAAAATTACAAATCCTGGAAGAAGGAAATGAAAAGTTTAGGGATATTGGTGAGATTATTGTACTATTGATGACTATACTGTGAGTACTTCTGTAATTGATATGAAACTCTGATAATAGATTTAATCATAGAGGAAGCTATCAAGAGAGTGACTTTCGTTTTGAAGTTGGATCAGGAAATGGCTTACAGCTGTAATGAGTTATTTGTTACTTGAAATAAGCAGTAGAGTGAAAATGTGGTTACTATGAATGTAAACCAAAACAGATTCAGGGAAAATTCAATAATTCATTGGAAAGGAGAATGATACCCAAAGCCTTTGGAATCTATAAACAGAATTTATGGTACAGAAACAAGTAGGAAAAATGGCATTAGGTTCATTTATTAACTAAAATATTAGGTACTATTAAAAATAATTGCAGGCAATCAGATAAACAGCATCAGTTTTCCACAGTTTAATATGTATATTAATCATACAATCTATCAGACCAATACTGTATATTCTCTTTATCCATCACACATTGTTTTCTAGTTGGTCATATTCTTTCTTTCATAATCACATTCTAGATCAGGGATGGGCAAGTGTGGCTCTTTTACAACCTGTGGACTTCAACTCCCAGAATTCCTGAGACAGCCAAGCTGGCTCAGGAATTCTGGGAGTTGAAGTCCACAGGTTGTAAAAGGGCCACACTTACCCACCCCAGTTCTAGATAATATGAACAAATTTTATGAATATTAAAATATATTTCTGAAAAAGATGAATTAAGTGTGAGACATGGGTACAAAGAGACTAATTATGTTTTTAACTCTATGGTTATGTGTAATTACTTCTCCAGAAGATGGAGTTAAGTGCAAAAAACACATGATATTAATGAACAAGTTAATAAACAAATCTGTATCAATCTTCCCTAAAAATCCAAATATCATCCATAAACATTCCTGTGCCAGGAATATATTCTTCTCTCTCTTTAGAAATAATAAATTCCCTCTTTGTAGGTATTATGATGAAAGAGGTTTTTACCATGAATTAGCAAGACAACTTCGGACTGGTTTGGCAATTTTGTCGCAGCCAGTTGAAGAGGTATGAAGTAACCATAACGTTATTTTACAACCTTCATGCTGTTGGTTAATTTGCCCGGCCTTGGAGAACTCAAGTCCTGACCCCTTTCAGTTTAGTGAAAATAACGACTTTTCTTTATCTTTAAAGTATGTAATTGAGGAAGCATATAAAATACAGTATTCGGTTAAAGTAGTATATTTACTGGATGGCGTACAGATAAGGAAAAATATACAGAGGGACAGAATGAGTGTTTGCAACATTTTTAACATTATATGATAAATCATTTCAAATTGCTTTCGTTATATGTACAGGCAAACATTGTGGAGTTTGTTTGCTACTTTTGGGGGGGGGGTCAGAAATTGATCCTGCAGCTGGATGGTAATGCCTTTTTCATGATAAGTAACTCAGATGTCTCTTTTTGGTATTCCATTACCTTGTCTAAATAGCAAAGCAGTATATTGTAGAACAGTTGGTGTATGATTACATTCACTGTTGTAAAGTCTTAAGTTTTAAGAGCTCCAGCCAATAAACCTGATCTACAGCAGTGATAATTCACCCCGAGCTCCTACCAGATGTAGGATTATATACACCTATACACAGGTGAAGCTCTCTTTAATCACAGTCAATTAAAAGATGGGGAACTGTAAACTTTAAAAAAAGGAGAGAGAAAGTAGGAGGTGTGCTACACCTCACATTTATGCTATGGAAAAACCTGCTAATGTCAGACTCGTCAGCAAGACAAAGTTAACCCTAGGTTGGGTAGCTATCAGAATGTATTTCTACATCCCTGATAATCTATAAAGTTTTCTCACTCTTTGTACAATCTCTTTGCCAAAAACCGTACTGTTGAAAATACAAAAGGATTGGCCAGGAATGATATTATTTATCTGGAAGAAGGACTACCAGATATCTGAAAAGGCAGAAGACACAGAAAATTGGAAAGGAAGACAAATGGAGGGAAAGAAAGACATAGTAAATGTTTAATTGTCTTGGCATCCGCAACAAAAGTTACAGCTAAAGGCCTACACCTAAAATACTGGTTTTTCAATGGTAGAAAATTTGCTAGAGCCTATTAAGAGGCAAAAGGAATCTTCAAAGTGTAACTGACTGAGTCTTGCTAAGTTGATTGGTGCCCTGACTGGCAGGAGGGTGCCAATCAACTAATTACTGGTAGTCTTTACTTAACTAGATAATTGGGATCAGAATTTCCATTGCTAAGTGATGTAGTCATAAAACATGACATCAGGTGACTGCTGCTTAGTGCCAGATGTCCCTGCAGTCCCTGGGTACCTTTGTTAAGTGAGGACTTCACATTGGATCGTGACATATGACCTTCTGCCAGCTTCCAAAACTTGAATTTCCTTGTGGGAAGCCGGCATGTCACCATAAGACTCTGCAACAGTCAGAAATCTGGCCCACTTGCCAAGAACCCAAGTTGGGATCATGTGACCACGAGGGCATTTTGACCACTGGAACTTTGAGGACCAGTCGTAACTACCACTCGTTCAGTGGTGCCACAAGTACAAATAGTTTTTGAATAAGTGGTTGTTTAGATGAAGACAGTAAGGTCAAAGAACTGAGCTTATTAATTTGGCTTAGCACTTTTTAGGGAAGCGCAGCATCTCAGAGAAAGGCTGCTCAGGAAGAGATATTCAAAAAGTCAGACAATATTTGATTGTTAAGGCTGTACCTGCCAGTCAGAAGATATGAGAGTAAAAAGGAGAATATATTTTTCTTTTGCCAGATTTGTGGTAATCCTATGTGGAAACCTTATACATTCGAGCTAGTTCTGGCATTCAAAAGAGGCCTTACATGTTATAATATGTTTCTTCTCTGTCAGTCTCTTTGATTAATTTTGTATTTCAGTCTAGAATAGAGGTGTCAAACTCAAGGCCTGCGTGCTGGATCTGGCCCACAGGGTGCTTAGATCTGGCCCTCAGGGCTGTCCTGGAAACAGCAAAGGTCCGGCCCACGGTGCCCCTGCCAGTGAAAACACAGCTCGGGAGGGCCTCCAATTCAGTGGGGGGGCTCTGTTTTCGCTGGCAGAGGGCTGCAGGAGGCCATCGCAGCTGAAAAGAGCTCGGGAGCCTGTTTTCGCTGGCAGAACACTCGGGCCACAGGCGCCCCCTGACATGAGTGGCATCAAGCTAGCACGCCCATCCTGGCCACACCTACCCCAGCCCCTGAGGTCAAACACAACCCTGATGCAACCCTCAATGAAATCGAGTTTGACATCCCTGGTCTAGAGCATGGGTGTCAAATTCGATCATGTTACATGATGTATAGTGACGTATCATGATGTTTTTTGCCTTCGTGGAGCCGGGGTGGACATGACTTGCATGTGACATATCCGACCCATGGGCCATCAGTTTGACAGGCCTGGTCTAGAGTAAAAGTAAATGCTGTACATCTGAAGTCTATCTAAACTGAAGTTTATCTGTTTATTAAAAGTGGCAAGTAATACATTTTTACTTTTTAATTTAGGACCAATTAATAAATAATAATTAATACAAAGTAATAACAAAAATAATGGCAATTAAATCAGATACACTTGGCCAGAAAATTTAGCAATATCATCACATCAGGAAAAAAGATAACTTATTAAGCCATTAAATGATTTAATGTCTGCAACTGAGCCCAAGAAAGCATTAAGTAAGCCATAGAATGAATGATATTGGTTAAGGGAAGAGACTTGGGGCACTTCCACACTTTGTGCCATGTAATAATATTTTATGCTATTTTGTGCCTTTCATCTGACCATAATTATAATATAAAGCCCTCAGTACAACTTAAAGAAGAAATTATTCTATGGTTCTAATGTTACGGAACTGGTGACAAACGTTGACTTTTCAAGAACCGCATTCTGCAAATTCCGTGCTACGCTCTGACCCTTGCAACATCAGCTCTTACTTCTGCTTCAGCAATTTCTGCTCTTACTTAAACATTTGTTGGGTGGTTTTGGTTCTTTTGTATACTGAATTCTGAGGAAACTAATTTGCTATCGCTGGGACAGCAAGCTGCCCTGTTCTTTCAGAGAATGAAGGCTATTGCAAAACCCCCACACAGAGTAATAGTATACAATTTCACTCATTTAAAAATGCAGTTAAAATGTAGTGCTGTTAGAGGTGTGGCAGGAGAATTTTCTGCTCATTATGCTAAATGTGGCCCTCAAACTCTCCTAATGCCTAAACTTGAGACAGACACCAAAAAGAACACAAATAAACAATGAAAACAGCACTATGAAATTTTGGGGAAGTTGGATTTATTGTAACGATCTATAACTAAAAGGTTCTTCACACACACACCTTCTCTGGACTCTGTGTTCACCTCCCCAAGAAAGGACCATCCCACAATTTGCGAACTCTGATTTACAGGATGGGGTCTTCCAGAGAATTCTGAAATTATCCTTCCTTTCATTTTGTAGTAAGAGGTAATCAATATTCAAACACGCACACTTGGGAGCTGTATGTGTCAATTAGCATCTGTTGACAGTAAACTTGAGCAATAGTACAAGATGTTTTTTTAAAAAACTTGTGTCATAGTATGACATTTTAGCTAGTTTCTTTATGAAGCTGGCATGATTGGAGAGGTGACAGTTCTGATCTTACAGTGCTCAAGAACAATTCCTCATTGGGAAACAGATTTATCTGCTTTTGAAAAAAAATGATCCATAAAGTGTCTCAATAAATATGTACTGGAAAGGCAAGATGTTCAGCTGTAGGTTACACTTTGTGCTAATTGCAATTAGTGTATCTCTGTGTGTGTGCGTGTGTGTATACATATACACACATATACAGAAATGTATACACACACACACACACATATATATGTCATATTAATACACTTGTTCACTGATAATTTGTAAAATGAGATGAAGATAATGTTTATTTGACTAGTGTTTGGCTAGAGCAGGGGTGTCAAACACAAGGCCTGTGGGCCGGATCTGGTCTGCAATGTGGTTAGATCCAGCTTGCTGGGCTGTCCTGGAAAATATAAGGGGCCAACCCACATCGCTTCAGGCCCATCTACTGTCGAGCCTAGCAACCCGCTCGACATCGCTAACACATGCTGAAAGCATCGAGGGACATATATGTACTTGGTGGTGGTGGCACTGGGTGAAGGCGGTCGTATGCAGGGTATGGGGTGGTGGTATCGGGTGCGACGGGATTAGGACCTTTCCGGATGACACAGCAAACAGCACTCTCCAGAACATGCTGAGGCCACTTACATGCGGAGGACACAGCAACAGCACCTTCCAGAACACGCTGAGGCCAATTACGTGCTAACGAGGGGTGTGGAAATAAGGGCGCGGTATAAACAAGTTAATGGACGGATGGGCTATATAAACGCCCCATTCCTGGTGTAATGTAGTGCCGATTTCAATTGTGTTTACGAATCACAGTGTGTAGCCGGATGAGGATGCGAATAAACCAGAGTGCCAAAAGAGCTGAATAAGGCTGTTGCTGTGTTTTGATTGCATCTTGCACGGCATTCCTGAGAGGAAATCGGCGCTACCCGTTACTCATCTTCAGAATGGCAGAGGGAGTGGACACAACTGCTGCTGCAACACTGCCCTCGGAGGAGGAGAGGTTGCCTGCGTCTGGGGAAAGCCCAGCTGAGGCTCATCCCGTGGTTCATCCGAAAGAACGCTGTTGAAGCCGCAGCCAGGGAGAGGATGGTAAGAATGCCGTTGCGGCAAGGAGAGGGGCCTCCCCGGCGTTGTTAGGGGAGTGGTGGCAGAGCCCTGCCTTGGCTGCTCTGACAGGAGCCCCGATGAGCCAAGCGTCGCCCCCTTACAGCGAGCATTTCCACCGCTGGAGAGAGCGTCGTTGGGTGGACGACGAAGACGGGGAGTGGAGCTATTCAACAGGTCTGGGCCACTCCACCATAGAAGTCCTTTGGGAGAGGTTTGGTGAAGCCAGCTTCCGGGATGCACAATTGTGGCAACCGTGGATGACAGGGACGGAACCCAACCCTGGCTGGCCAACATCCTCCGCAGGGACAGAGACTCGGCTTCGTCTGGCTAGCCCCAAATTATGGCTGGGTCCCTCTCAAAGCAATACCCGGCCACCAGCCACCCATTATACTGCAACCCAATCGTTTGGATCATCAGCGGGCGTGGCTACGGAAACATCGTCTGGATCGCTTTGCCCTCCTCCGGGGCAGGGGCCAAGCCAGGTCTCAGGTCAGATGGCTTATCCTTCGGTACCAGCTGGACAGTCTGGGGTGTGAGGACCCCAACCAGTCTGGGGACCACCTCCCTTGCAGACCATGTTTGACGGCAACCCAGACTGTGTGGCCCTTTTCCTGAGCCAGGTTCTTAGTTATATTGATTTATATGGGCACTTATATCCAACTCAGTGGTCCATGGTAGTGGCTGTTGTGGCCCCGCCCTCTGAGCCTATCTCATCGGAGGAAAAAGGCTCCGAACATGAGGGAGAGGAGTCAGCCAGGCCTCCCTCTCCAGGCCCCTCCCCTCTGGCACTGTCTCAGGTGCCGGCCGAAGGAGAGGAGATTAGCCAGGAGCCAGGTGTCTCTGATGAGGGCGAGGAAGGAGAGCCGTCGTTCCTGGATGCACGCCAACGAAGGCGTGATAAACGGTTGCAGCAGTTAAGGAGGCGTGCTAGGGATTAGAACTGAGTCACTGGACCACACCCCAGAGACTATATAAGAGAGGGTGGTGGCTGGTAAAACTCCGTGACGAACAAAAACTAACTTTGGCTAGTCACTTGAACAACATCTGAAACTGCCGAAGGGATATTGTTTTGCTGGACTATTTGCAATGCGTATGTAATTTTATGTTATCTGTTGCAGTAAAGCTCTTGGCAGACGGTGCTTATATTGTTGCCAAGTTTGAGATAACGACCTGTGTGCGTGCCAAGTACTTTCTTAACCCTCAGCTGGCTGTGTTTGTGTGTGTGTGTAGGTGGGGACAGATCAATGGCCATTACAACTACTTTAACGGGTGAGGCTGCGGATTGGGTAGCGGACTTGCACAACGACCACGCGCGAGAGCTCACTGATGTTGGCTTGTTCCTGGAAGGCCTCAGGGTACGATTTGAGGATGACACACGAACCCAAGTAGCCGAGGGGGAGCTTGTAGCCCTGAAACAATGGGGACGTTCGGCAAAGGAATACGTAAAAGAGTTTCGTCGGCTAGCAGGGAGGGTGAGGGGTTGGCCCGAACGCATGCTTGTTCATCAATTCCATCTTGGATTGGATCGCGAACTAAGGCAAGCCTGTGTATATCGGGGTATGCCACCCCGCTTGTCCTAGTGGTGTAAAGCAGCTATTGACCTGAATGTGGGACTGAGAGAGTTCCGGGTTAAGGGAGGTATGAGTATGATCCCCGTCCGACACCAACCAGACCGGCCGGGTCCTGTCAGAACAGCAGGGAGAGGGGAGCCTGATCCTCATGTAGCTGACTCCACACGGCGGCAGTTACACTGTTTCCGGTGCAATCAACCTGGCCATAGGGCTTTAGAATGCCCATTGCCACCAGTTCAACCCTGACACCATTACAGGGGCCCATACGAGTACAGCATGAAGCCCTTATTGAACAGATGGATGGGTCTACTTTAGGGGGAGCCCCAGCAACCCTGGTCACGGAATTAATAAAAATGGAGATAGGAGCCCACTGGGAAAACATACGGTTTGTGGTGGTGGACACAATGATCGAACCCGTGATTTTGGGACTGGCTTAGTTAGATAAATGGAAGCCCATGATCTGGTGGGAGGGGGGTTTCAGGAAACTCCGTCTGCCGCTAGGACCAGATCCGGTTAGCGCACAGAAGGTTCCGAAAGAGCAAGGAGTATCATTGGGGTTGGACAGCAATATATGTCCCGTTGGAGTACCAGCAGTATATGCAGTATTTGATGAGGGAGAATGTAATACGTTACCACCACACCGTCCCACTGACTGCGCCATTGAACTAATGCCTGGGGTAAAGCTGCCAAAACCACGCATGTATGCCATGACCCCACGTGAGGTGGAAGAATTACATAAATACATTGATAAAAACCTAGCCTGAGGGTTTATACAACCCAGTCGGTCACGTATGGCCGCTCCGGTGTTGTTCAGGGAGAAAAAGGATGGAGGGCTTTATGTGTGGACTATCGGAGTTTAAACGCAGTAAGCGTAGAACCTTTATACCCGTTACCTTTAATGAAGGACTTGCTCGCTGCATTAGCAACCGGAAAGTATTTCACGAAATTGGACTTACGGGAGGCCTACTATAGGGTACGTATAAAACAAGGAGATGAGTGGAAAACCACGTTCAACTGCCCATTGGGTAGTTATAAGTTCTGTGTTATGCCTTTTGGATTGCAAGGCGCTCCCGCAGTCTTTATGCAATTAATTAATGAGGTATTACACGATTATCTATACCAAGGGGTCTTGGTGTATCTAGACGATATCTTAATATACACCAAGTCTATGGAGGAACATATTACTTTAGTCCATCAGGTATTGGAACGGTTATTAAAAGCCCACTTGTATGTTAAGGTATCCAAGTGCGAATTCCATCGCACAGAACTAGACTATCTCGGATATAGGATATCTAAAGACGGTATAGCAATGGATCCTACAAAAGTAAATACTGTGTTGGAGTGGTTAGCCCCTACAACAAGGAAACAATTACAAAGCTTCCTTGGGTTCGCCAACTTTTATCGTCAGTTCATTCCAACATTCGTGCGTATTGCTCTGCCATTAACAAATCTACTACGCACAAAGAGGGAAGGGCCTCCGCGACCTGGACAGTGCTTGGATTGGACGATGGATTGTCAAACGGCTTTTGAAACCCTGAAACGTTGTTTTGCTGAAGCACCCATGCTACAACATCTTGATCAATCGAAACCGTTCATAGTACAAGTGGATGCCAGTGACGTTGCGGTAGGGGCCGTGTTGTTACAAACCGATGTCCAAGGTCAGTTACACCCTTGTACGTACACCTCCAAAAAGTTCAGTCCCACGGAAAGGGGCTGGGCTATCTGGGAAAAGGAGGCGTTTGCTGTTCATTGGGCTCTTCTTACCTGGAGGCATCTTTTGGAAGGAGCACAGGTACCATTTGAGGTGTGGACGGATCACCTTATAGCATTACAAACTCCCAGACAACTGTCTCCTAAACAAGTCCGATGGGCGCATTATTTTCAGCGTTTCTGGTTCACGTTAAAACACATGCCCGGAGGCAAGAACTTCCTGGCCGACGCTCTATCCCATATGCCCCAATTCCAGAGCAAACAGGATGAGATAGTGCAAGCTATGGTGCCCAGTGGTGGTAGGACTGCAGCAGCCGTAACAACAGAGACTCCAACAGACTGGAAGGATTTGATACAAAGGGAATTAAACACTGATAGCTGGTTTAGGGAAAACAAACACCTGCTCATGCATAGGGATGGGTTTTTGTGGAAAGGGGACAAAATGTATGTGCCGGAAGGGGTCCGGGGCTTGGTGTTACACCGATGCCATGATAATAAATTGGCTGGGCATTATGGTTTCCTGAAAACACTACATTTAACACGGTGTCAGTTTTGGTGGCCACATATGAGGAAAGATATAGAAACATACACACAAGACTGTTCCGTATGCGCCAAGGCCAAATCCCGCCCTGGAAAACCTTTGGGATTACTACAGACTGTAGCCACACCTACCCAACCGTGGGAGGAGATAGGGATGGACTTTATAGTCGATTTACCAGACAGCAATGGGAACACGGTTATTTAGACTGTTATCGATTTGTTTTCTAAACAAGCTCATTTCATTCCCTGCCGAGGATTACCATCAGCTCGTAAGCTATCTAAATTTTTTGTACAACACATTTATAGGTTACACGGGGTACCCCGTCGTATTATTTCTGATAGAGGGGTACAGTTTACAGCCCGCTTTTGGAGAAACTTCCTCTCGGCTATTGGGTCAACACAAGGGCTCAGTTCAGCATTTCACCCCAGTTCCAATGAGGCTGCAGAGAGAGCAAATGCAATGATAGAGCGATACCTTCATTGCTATGTTTCATATCAACAGACCGATTGGTCGTCCTTATTGCCTTTTGCGGAGGTCGCCTATAACAATGCAGTTCATAGCAGTACGGGTCTCACTCCTTTTCGGGTGGCGATGGGACGAGACTTTGTTGCGATACCTGAGTTAGGTCAATCACCGATAGTGTCACCAATGCCCCAGGAGTGGGCCGATAAAATAAATACGATATGGCCCCAGGTCAGAGAGGCATTGGATAAAGCGGTTCTCGCATATAAAAGCCAGGCAAATAAGAAACGTGCATCATTTAAACCTTTCAAGGTAGGAGACATGGTATTTCTCTCTACCAAATACATCAAATTACGGCTTCCTAGTAGGAAACTGGGACCAAAATATCTAGGCCCATTCCCAGTGGTAAGAATATGGTATAACTGAATGAATATGGTACCCAGTGGTATGACTGTGGTACTAAAGTTACCTCCATTATTGGGGAAGATCCACCCCATATTTCATAGTAGTCTTCTCAAACCCACCAAACATACCCTAGGGCTTGAGCGTCCTGGTCCGGTCACGGAGGGCCATTACAAGATTGATGAAGTCCTAGATTCTAGATGGACAAGGGGGGTCCTCTATTACCTGGTTAAATGGAAGGGCTATCCAGTAGAAGAGGCTTCTTGGATACCACATCGCAATGTAAAAGCAAACCGACTGGTTCGACGATTTCATAAAACATATCCCCACAAACCACGATTATCTACTAATATGTGTAACTTGTCTCTTACAGAAGGACACCTGGTGAAAGGGGAGCCGCCTGTCGAGCCTAGCAACCCGCTCGACATCGCTAACACGTGCTGAAAGCATCAAGGGACATATACGTACTTGGTGGTGGTGGCACTGGGTGAAGGCGGTCGTATGCGGGGTGTGGGGTGGTGGTATCGGGTGCAACGGGATTAGGACCTTTCCGGATGACACAGCAAACAGCACCCTCCAGAACACACTGAGGCCACTTACGTGCAGAGGACACAGCAACAGCACCTTCCAGAACACGCTGAGGCCAATTACGTGCTAATGAGGGGTGTGGAAATAAACAAGGGCACGGTATAAACAAGTTAATGGACGGATGGGCTATATAAATGCCCCGTTCCTGGTGTACCGTAGTGCCGATTTCAATCGTGTTTACGAATCACAGTGTGTAGCCAGATGCGGATGCAAATAAACCAGAGTGCCAAAAGAGCTGAATAAGGCTGTTGCTGTGTTTTGATTGCGTCTCACACGGCATTCCTGAGATCTACCAAATGCAAAGAGGAAACATCGAGCCAGCATGGCTTCGGCCCGGTCTACGCAATGCGAAGAGGAAACATGCCAGCAGTTTGGAGAGTGACATCAAGCTGGCCATGCCCACCCAGTTGGCCACACCTACCCAGTCGGCCATGCCTGCCCGGCCCCCTGAAGTCAACCACAGCCCTGATGCAGCCCTCAATAAAATTGAGTTTGACATCCCTGGGCTAGAGTGTTTATTGATTGTGATTTAGACAGCAGATGTCTCAATGTTTTGCTGGCAACTGTGGTTGGTATGTTCAAAAGTAAGGTAGTCTACTGAACAGACCACAGGCCACTGAGCAGGGATTGTCTGGGTTCCTATCTTTAGCTGAGCTGGTTTCCATTAGGTGCACTGAAATGAGATTTAGTCAAAACGAAGAGTGTGTATAGGACTGAAAACTATCCACAGTACTATGGATGGGGGGGTGCATGTTCTTTCTGTAATATTTTTCTGTTCTCAAATCAGTTCTATTCCATTTATGATCCACTGTAACTGCAGTCTATCTAACATGATAAAAGTTGTACCCCTTTAATTCTTTGCAACTTCCTAGACAGGTCTTCTTGGTTGAAATTGATTTCTCATTGCTTTTTTCCTAGGAAGGAGAGAGAGTAACCAATCCAAAACCACTTAACTGGCTTTGTATCAAAGGTGGAACTAGAGCTCACACTCTCCTGGTTTTTAGCCTGGTGCCTGAATCCTCAGACTAAACAGGCTCTAAAATACTCCTAGAGAGGTCAACAAAGTCACGTTTTCTGTATGACCACGCTGCCCTCTAGTGGTCTTTGTGATGGAATGGCCCTAATTTAAGGTCATGGTTTATCTGGAGCGTCCTAAGTGGAGTTTCACTTTTTACCATTTAAATATTTTATTGGTAAATAGAATAAATAGAAAATATGATGAAGTAAAACAAGAATATAACATTGCTAATATAATAAAACAAGAATATACAAACTAGAAATTGAGTGACATTTGAAGACATTAAAGATATAACCATAAAGTAATATAGAATTAGCTCAGTCCTTTGACACATTATTAAAGCTAGCCATATGGAGAACTATAGCTCCATAGTTTTAATACACTATAATATTTCAGTACAATGACATTTATATACAGTAAATACTTAGATTCTGCTATTTAGATGCCTTTGAGTAATAAATATATTCTATCGATATTAATTGTAATTTTGGATAGTAATGTTAGAACATTATGATTATTTAACCTTTTGTTCAAATTATATATAACACTGGGAATGAATGAGAAAATAGAGGATGAGCACGTATCAAGGTACTTGTTTTATAATAAGGGTTTCGGTCTTACGCTAAATTACTTTATATTAAAATCTCAATTGTGTTTATTACTTGGTGTGTGCATGTGTGTGTGTGTTTATATGGATATATGCACGAGTGTATGTGTTTTTATACATGTTGATAAAGGAAGACTAAATGAACAAAACAAAAGATGTTTAGCAAAATTGAAATACTAACAATAAAATTAAAAAAGACCAAAATAAAATAAAATAAAACTTTGAAAGGCTAGGTGGGCTCTCAGAGGCCTAGCGAGCCTTCTTCAGTGGCGGATAGATTTCCTGGATGCTGTGAGGTGCCCAATTCCGAAATGCTTCCCAGCTTTTGTGCTATGGTTTACAAGCCTATTGTCAGCACTCAGCTTGTGATCAACCAGAAAAATGAGGGGAAGCTCCCAAGCAAAAGCAGAGCAACCTTAATCCAAGAAGTAATATGTGGTCTCTATAGCTAGAAGCCCTGCAGAAAACATTTCTTCCCTTCCCAATCAGTATAATGATGGCTACATCAGCTGGGCCTTTCTGAAAAGTGGTTGGGTTCAGTGGCTTCACTGGAAATTAGTGTTACAGATTAACAGAGTTGGAAGGGATCTTGTAGGTCATCTAGTCCAACCCCACTCCCCAGCCCAAGCAGACCCAACACCATTTTTGACAGATGGCAGTTCAGTCTCTTCTTGAAAGCTTCCAGGGATGAAGCTCCCACAACTTCTGAAGGCAAGCTTTTCATTGGTTGATTGCTCTCACTGTCAGAAAAGTTCTCCTTATTTCCAGGTTGAATTTCTCCTTGTTCAGTTTCCATCCATTATTCCTTGTCTAGCCTTCAGGTGCTTTGAAAAATAGCTTGACCCCCTCTTCTCTGTGGCAGCCCCTCAAATATTGGAACACTGCTATCATGTCACCACTGGTCCTTCTCTTCACTAGACTAGCCATGCCCAGTTCCTGCAACCGTTCATCGTAGGTTTTAGCCTCCAGTCCCCTACTCATCTTGGTTGCTCTTCTCTGCACTCTTTCTAGAGTCTCAACATTTTTTTATAGTGTAGTAGCAAAACTGGATGCAGTATGCTAGGTGTGGTGTTACCATTATTACCATTTTAATGTGGGACCATTTAAGGGCAATGACTGATAATTCTAATCTTGTCAGATTGCCTATCTGTATTGCTTATTTGGAGTTTCTTTGCTTATTGGCCCGGTCTTTCTGAATGGATACAAAATCTCCACTCCAAAAGACCAGCCTCTTCAAGCTTCTGCTTGAGGTCCCAAAGGTGCTTTTTCAAAAGGGAACTGGACTTTATGGGTTTTTTTAAAAAGATGTTTCGATTCTCATCCAAGAAACTTCTTCGGCTCTTGAAAAAGCACCTTTCAGACAATCACGACCTGGATGACTGAGAATCTCCATAGACTTCTGCTTGCGGCTGTTTTCCTACGACAGGAAGACTGGGGCTGCTTTCTGCCTTTAAGAGCATGTTTCTCCATTTCTCCTTTTGGGGAAATACAATAGTCTGCCTCTTTTGATATCTCCCAAAATATTTCATTCTCTAGGAGGGGGAGCTTCCCACAAGAACTGGGCAAAAGTTTTAACTACCTTTCAAAGTGCCCAAAAGACAGATGACTGGCACAGTAGACAGACAGCTACTGACTTGTCCCTTGGGCTGCTCATTCTTCTGAAGACTGCTGTATCTGTTAATTTTGACTTTTGAGTGAAAGTGCCGCAGTATATCAGAGGCCTCAGGGTAAAAAAAGTCAAGATGGAGGCTGTTATATAGTGCAATTGAAGCTCCACCTGGTTTTTTGGGGTTCTCTTTGGGGGTTCATAAAAATTGAAATTAACCTGTTTCCTTGGGACCTTGGCACCCAGGAACATCAAATACATCTGAATTGTATTAGAAATAAATCATCTTTAGAGGATTCAGGCGGAGCTCTCCGTGAAAAAACATACTAGTAGCTGAAGGGGCCCTCAACAGCTTTTGAGAGATAGAACTGGGCTTTGAGAGGGCCTCTTGAGAGATAAGGTCTTTGGCCTGGCAAGACACTGTCTGGATCAGTGTTTTTCGATCTTGGAACTTGAAGATGTGTGGACACAGCATGCTGGCTGTGGAATTCTGGGAATTGAAGTCCACACATCTTCAAGTTGCTAGAGTTGGGAAAAAAACACTGGATAAACTGATTTGTGAAACAGAGTGTTGCTTCCTAAGGCTGTATTTTGATGCTCAGAGCACCTCTTTGCAAACAAGCACCTCACAAGGAATTTCTTAGAAGGAATTTCCAAGGTGAAATGGACTTCAACCAAAAAAAAAAAGAGTTTCAGGATTAAGTATAATGTGAATGTAATGCTTTTTAAGCTTGTTAGGGGAACACAGTAGATATGAGGGACTGGGTTGTCAGGGGACAAGGCTCTCTTAAGATGAAATTTTGATCACAGACACATCTGCGTGGCATCTCCACCTTGGCAGGAAACCCAATTCTCTTAGCAATATATCTAACCTGGAGGTCTGGGACTGGCAGTCTTACTCCCACTGTATCAATCAATGGGGGAGGTGTGTATTGGTAAATTTTCTAACCTGCTTTTCCTTCAGGTGCTCAAGATTGATACATACAGGTAGTGGTCAACATATGGCCACAATTGAGCCCAAAATGTACGTTGCTAAGTGAGAAATTTGTTAAGTGAGTTTTGCCCCATTTTACCACTTCCCTTGGTGCGTTTGTTAAGTTAATCATTGCAGTTCTTAAAATTAGCAGCACGGTGGGTAAGTGAATCTGGTTTTCCCCTTGACTTTGCTCATCAGAAGGTTGCACGTGATCCTGGGGCACTGCAACCGGTCATAAATGTGAGTCATTTGTCAAGCAACCGAATGTAAATCATGTGACCATGGGAATGCTGCAATGGTCGCAGGTTTGAAAAATGGTCATAAGTCTCTTTTTTCAGTGCCGTTGTAACTTTGAATGGTCACTAAATGAACTGTTGTAAGTTGAGGGCTACCTGTATGTTTCTTCCTCCCCCCCCCTTTTCCCTAGAAGGCTGTGCTGAGAGACTGTCCTAGGGCCACCCAGTCAGCATGGAGGTTGGTCTAGAAACCCAGATACAAAGGCAGCGGTGGGTTGTACATATTCTTACCACCGGTTCACCACGCGCGTCTTCCACGCATGCACTTTGCTCACGCATGCACCTTTCGCGCATGCGCCCAGTCTCAAAAACGTGACTAAATAGGACGTCTTTACACCAGGGCAGGTGGGCAGGCCCACCCACAGTCGCCACTACGAACCGGCTGAATACCATCTCTGTACAAAGGTGACAACCCCTTGCTTTAACCATTACCTCACATCAGTTCTCAATTTTAGTCTATACTGCTGACAAAATAAGAGAAATAACTTCCACCAAGACTCTACAGTTGAAGAAAATTGGGCATTTATTTAAGTTTATTGGCCACCCAATTCCAGTGAACTCTGGGAAGCATAGAAAACTGAACTTAAATTGGACTTAAGAAGAGGCTGCTTTTTCACAGTAGATATTGATTGGGACTTGATTTTTTTTTTAAAGGGAAGGCAATGCATAAAGGGAGTTCAAGCAGTTAATTTGGGGAGCTGTTTGGGACATGATAGCAGTGTTCCAATATCTCAGGGGTTGCCACAAAGAAGAGAGAGTCAAACTATTCTTCAAAGCACCTGAGGGTAGAACAAGAAGCAATGGGTGGAAACTAATCAAGGAGAGAAGCAGCTTAGAACTAAGGAGAAATTTCCTGACAGTCAGAACAATTAATCAGTGGAAGAACTTGCCTCCAGAAATTGTGAATGCCCCAACACTGGAAGTTTTTAAGAAGATGTTGGATAACCATTTGTCTGCCCAGGCAGGTTTCCTGCCTGGGCAGGGGGTTGGACTAGAAGACCTCCAAAGTTCCTTCCAACTCTGTTATTCTATTCTATTCTGTTCTGTTCTGTTCTGTTCTGTTTCCTATTTGCAAGTGAACATAGCAACGTTAGAAAATCTATTCAGTGCGAAAGAAATACATTGGCCATCATTTGATTTTTATGACATCGTCACGTAGCTCTGCCTTTAAACTATACGATGCTTGATATGATGAAGCTGCTCTGTGATTTCATGACCAGGAGTTATTTTTGCAGGCAGATTTGGTTTTTTTTCTATTTTGATTGGCACTGAAATGGAAGGTTGTGTAACAGCAGCAAGGAACAGCCAGGAACTAGAAAACAAATTCAGCAGGTTGCCACATGATGCCTTTTATCTTCTTTCAAACTTCTCTTTGGTGTCCCAAGAACGTATGAATTTCAGCCTTGGTGCCAATTCAAAATTGAAACAAAATGTGTTCCTTAAAAAAAAAATCACTATCAGCCAGGAAACATTTGGCTGCATATTGTAAATCGAAAGATAAATCAAATTTAAGCGGTGTCATTTATTAAGATTTATTTCTGAGGCTCCAAAATCCAACCTCATTCAGTGAGAACATCCAAAATCTGATGTAATACATGGATGTGGTGGTAAAAAAAAAAAGGTGCTTTGCAAGGGCAGAAAGACAACCTAGTGAATGACAACTAGTTTTAATTTCTTTCCCTTCCTTTAATTTCTTTTCGTAATTAATTTTCAATCATTTGAATCCCAGCTACTAAAAATTTATTTAGCAAATAAAAATTTACCGAGTAAGAGCCTTGATAGTACAGTGGTTTAGTGCACCCTGTCATTAACACAGCTGCCTGCAATTTCTGCTGGTTCGAATCTCTCCAAGGCTCAAGGTTGACTCAGCCTTCCATCCTTTCTAAGGTAGGTTAAATGAGGACCCAGTTTGTGGGGGCAATAAGCTGACTTTGTATAAAATATACAAAAGAATGAAGGCTATTGCTTAACGCATTGTAAGCCGCCCTGAGTCTCCGGAGAAGGGCGGCATATAAATCAAATTAAAAAAAAAATATTGAATTTGTTAAGCACATCCGTTTAAAATATGTTCTTTGGCTAACCGCCAACTCCAATTTCAATGATTTTTATCTTTGCTTTTATTTTTTTTTTAAATCGGTATTTACCGGTTTGTATGTTATATGCAGAAGGGACGTAGTGGCTCAGTGGCTAAGATGTTGAGCTTGTCGACCAAAAGGTCAGCAGTTCAGCGGTTCGAATCCACCCATTGCTTCTTGTTCTACCCTCAGGTGCTTTGAAGAATAGTTTGACTCCCTCTTCTTTGTGGCAACCCCTGAGATATTGGAACACTGCTATCATGTCCCAAACATGATAGCTCCCGTTACTTGTCCCAGCTTCTGCCAACCTAGCAGTTCAAAAGCACGTAAAAAATGCAAGTAGAAAAATAGGGACCACCTTTGGTGGGAAGGTAACAGCGTTCTGTGCACCTTTGGTGCTTAGTCATGCCGGTCACATGACCACAGAGACGTCTTTGGACAGCGCTGGCTCTCCGGCTTTGAAACGGAGATGAGCACCACCCCCTAGAGTTAGAAACGACTAGCACATATGCGCAAGGGGAACCTTTAACCTTTACCTATGTAGTTTTACCACAGTGCTGTTATGCTGTGATGTTTTACATTTTTCCACAGGCCACTTTACAGCTTCTGAGCTACAGCGCTATATTCTTTCTCATGCTCTGATAACCTGTATAGTTTGTCAGACAGGAAGCCAGAGATCTCATTGTCCATTGTTTCTCTATCCTTTGTAAAGGTGTTACTTCCCATTATAGAGTGAATAGAGAAGAGAGAAAAGCAACTTGGACCAGTATTATTGTATGATTTCAGAGAAGAGTTTAAAAAGTCCTTTGAATTCAAGTCCTTTGAATTCAAGGCCCGAAGCATCATTTACTTGCCAGAGTCTAGTTCCTACCAGGTCCCAGGATGTCCCAGGAGTCCTGATTCTAATCAAATTAAGAAAAAGTCAGGAAATGATAAAATACTTTAGATTTATTCAGCAGCAGCATATTCCAGTTTTCTTTTTCTAATCACAGTACCCATCAAGGCAACAAAAACATAAAAACAGGGATAGCATTTCACTTTGAAAATTAATATATATTCAAAGAGCAGAAGTCTCATACATTATAAATTTATTAGCCTGGACTTCTACATTAATAGTTAGACCAGGAATATACAACAAAACAGCAGGTTAAATATTCCTGCAGTGGCGCACAGATTTTCCACAAAGGGATTAAATGATGCCTCCTAAAACAGTTCTTTTAATCAAGTGTTTTGGATAGCTGGTTACTATTGGTTTAATAAAATGTGAAAGACTTCCACAGACTTCACTC
The DNA here is from genome assembly GCF_059756535.1 of Pantherophis guttatus. NCBI lineage: Eukaryota > Metazoa > Chordata > Lepidosauria > Squamata > Colubridae > Pantherophis > Pantherophis guttatus. The sequence continues at coordinate 151,919,740 of NC_142063.1, forward strand.
TAGAATGGAATTATTTCACTGATAATCAGGAGGTTCTCCAATCAAAAGGCAAACGTTTAATACAAAATAAAGTTTGTGCCATTCTGTTTTGTTTTGTTCCTTGGAACAATTAGCTATCATCTTCTATATGATATAAAAAGAGGGCCATTTGTTTTCATATAAAACAGAGGAGAGATGCACAGTAACACCAGTGCATATTTAGCAGAGTCTGCCTATAAATATAGTTCCAAAAGTCTTGGCAATTCAGTAGATGGTCACTATGCTCTCCTCTATATTGTTTAGTATAATTATATTATATAGAGGATTTATCCCTAGTGATACGATTTTAGAACATCGACATCAACAACCTGATAATCTTTTAGAAATTTACAAATGTACAGCATATTTATAACATTACTTTCAGAGTGTCAGTGCAAAGATATACATATAGTACACTGTGATAATTACTCATAAAAATAAGCATTAGCGTGTGTAAAAAAAAAAAAAAGAAAAGAAAAAGAAGAGAACAATGAGGCATGGTTTTGACACGTTTCCATCTAAGGCTAAAAATATTTCCTCACAGAAATATGAACCATTTTTCTTCCTTCTGTTTACAAAAAAACATATGTGCAAATGGTTGTGTCTAGAGATTCCCTAACTGAATCGGTTATACAATAGAATCCTCTTTAACTAGATTGACAGTGTCTTTAAATGAATCTTCAGTCGCTGAATAGGCTAATGGTGAGTCTCTTTTCAAAATAATCTTCTGAGGCAGTGATGGAGAGGAGGAAGGGGCACTTTCAGCTTCTCCTTGCTGTTCTTTCTCCATCTGAAATATTATATAAAGAAATAGAGTAGAGCTATCAGTGTTTATTACGCTTTGTAATGTGGTCAGTCAGCCACACAATACTTGCTTGTGTTTGTGCAGTTATTGCATTCAATTCATTTTAATTTCTGCGTGTAGAGATATTCAACCATTATTATTATTATTATTATTATTATTATTATTATTATTATTATTATTATTACTTTAACATCTACAGATGTAACGTAAACGTAATGTAAACATTTTAGAGCACGAATGAAGAATGAGTGGGGAATTTCTGCAGAAGGCACACCATTGTGATAAAAATGTTGCAAACAAAGGGACTTCGGGGGGGGGGAAATGGGGTCAGTGGGAAAGCTGAATATCAGAACTGATAGGAAGAATCTAGGCTGCTAAGGAGGTAACAGGAACATTGACATCTCTATTCCCGGTAAGCAAAATAATTTGCTGAATGTTACAAAACTCCAATTATATAAAAAGCAGCTAGACAAGGCCCGAGAGATCTCACTTGACCAATATCAGGAAAGACTTTTGAGTCCATAGGTTTACCACCAAAACTTAGACCTCTGGGGGAAAAAACTGATCATACAGAGCTCTATGAATAATTCTCTGTAAATATCAACAAAAAGCATCTATAATAAATAACAATTTTTCTATTTTTGCCTTTGAGTCAAACTTGGCTCCTGATGACTAAGTTCATGGAGTTTTCTAGGCAATATTTTTGGAAGTGGTTTCCTGTTGCCTTCTTCCTTGGTTGACAAACAGTGACTGGTTCAAAGTCACCCAGTTGCCTAATTCAGGACTAGAACTCGGGTCTCCCTGCTCTTGTTCAAGTGCCTTAACTAGAAAAACAAACTAGTTCTCCTTTCATACATTAGATAGAATTAAATCCCTGTGTTAAGTCTCATGCTTGCAATATTCCATATTCTGCTCAATAATGCAGAACTGATTATTCTGGCCAATTTGGGACCTGGGGAATGGTATAGCCAACTAAATAAAAATGTACCATGTGCATGGCAATTCTGGCCATAACAGCAGCTTTTATTTTCAGAATTAAATGTAATATGTCCCCCTGCTCTAATAGAGGACAAGACAAAAGATAGAGAGAGAGAGAGAGATGTTCCTGGAATAGAAGGAAAATGACACCAATTCCAGGAGTAGGCCTTAGGGAATTCTTCTCTCATTTTCTTCAAAAACAACAACAACAACAACGAACAGAGAAACTTGCAGCACAGGAAGAAAGAATATGGGGAAAAGGAAAAAAAAACCCTCTCCTTTTCTTATTTCACTTTTGTATACATTGCTCAATGACATTTCTCGTTATCAAGGACAGAATATTGTGAGGCGTCAACAATTTAAACATTAATATTATTTTGCTAAGTAGGAATTTGAAAGTATACGATCTTACCTCTGAATAGATGGGATTTTCAAAGTTAGTACTTTGTTTCATTTTTCTTTTAAAGAAGCTCCATTTTGATTCCTGAAATATTTTTTTTTAAAAAAATCGTGTGAAATTAATAATTGATTTGGTACTGCTGATGAATCAGTAATTTGCAACGGATTCTTTAAAATTTCTTTTTTTTTCTTTTTTCTGGGAAGACAAGGAAATTATTCATTCTTATCCTTAGCTGTTTTGAGTAAGATCTGGCTCAGTATTGTGAAACCCAGAGGGCAAGAAAGGATATAGGGAGAAATAATCAGACCAAAAAGATGCATGTATTTAAGACGGAGCACCTTTGTTTCTCTATATGTTAAAAAAAAAATTACACCATGTATTGAAATGATATTCATCACTTGGAAATGTGCATATTCTTGATATGGACATAGTAAGATACAAAATCTTTCATCTGAGGAAACTACAGGTAGTCCTTGATTTATGACCACAACTGAGCCCAAAGGTTCTGTTGCTAAGTGAGACATTTGTTAAGTGAGTTTTGCCCCATTTTATGAACTTTCTTGCCACAATTTGCTGTTAAGCAAGATAGTTATTAAGTGAATTTTATGACTTTTCTTGCCACACTTGTTAAGTGAATCTGCCTTCCCCATTGACTTTGCTTGTCAGAAGGTCGCAAAAGTTGATCACATGACCCCGGGACACTGCAACCGTCATAAATATGAGTCAGTTGCCAAGTGTCTGAATTTTGATCACGTGACCATGGGGATCATGCTGTAATGGTCATAAATGTGGAAAAAAAAATCCTAAGAAGTCACTTTTTTCAGTGCTATCGTAACTCCCTCCTCCCATTCCACAATGCATCCCCCATTCTTCCCCCATTCGATTCTGCCACACCTTGTACCATCACTTTCTGTTACCTGAATCGTTTCTGTACTTGCAGAAGGCTGAGCTGTATCAGCAGATACAGGTGTGGCGTATACTGGATTCTCAAAGTTTTCGTTTCCTTCACTACTGGAAGCAGTTACCTGTTGTCAAAGATAGTTTTGACAGGACTGAAGAACAGGCCAACTACAGAATACTTTTTTTTTTTTTTTTTGCTTTAATTTATATGCCGCCCTTCTCCGGAGACTCAGGGCGGCTTACAATGTGTTAAGCAATAGCCTTCATACTTTTGTATATTTATACAAAGTCAGCTTATTGCCCCCACAATCTGGGTCCTCATTTCACCTACCTTGAAAGGATGAGAGGCTGAGTCAACCTTGAGCCTGGTGAGATTTGAACTTGCAGTAATTGCAAGCAGCAGATGTTAATAACAGTGTGCTTTAGTCCACTGTACTACAGGCTCTTTACTTGAAAAGGGATTGGGGAGATGACATGTAAATGGATACTAGCGTAGGGCTGGAGGGGGTGGAATTTAAAAAAAATCCACTTCTTACTTTTGTTGGAGATGCTACGATCACATCGTCACCTCTGGTGTCTTTTGTTGCGTACATAGGATTCTCAAATGTAATTGGCTGCTTCCCAGTTTCCAAAGCAAAGTTCTCATTCTGAAAACAATAGCTATATAGATTAAAGTTTGACTAATTTGTAATTTTTTAATGCAACGCATAATAAAATACACAGAAAAGGAAATACTGCGGGCAAGAGGAATGCAAATATTAATCTTACATGGATTAAACTTTCAGCTTTCTTTTTTTTAATGATAGGTTCTTTTGGCATATACTCAGTGTAGCAGGCACTTTGCCATTATTAAATAAAATTAGGCAAGATTATCAAATCAAATCACTGCTCCTGTGTAACTGCAAACTGACGGTTCCATAAATCATTTGTTAGGAAAAATAAATAAATGTTTTTCTTCCTCAGCCACAGAACCATACCTTGCTGGAGGGAGCAAGGTCTTATAAAAACAAATCATTGGCAATAAAAGAGCCAAAACAATTTCACTTCAATAGGTACCTCACCAGACTTCGAAGTAATTGGCAAATGAACCAGAAATGTAAAACTGTTTAGGTCTCATGGCAGAGAAAGGGTTATATTACCGGTAGGTGTATAGAGATGGGCAAGGGAGTTAAATGTTGTTTTACATTATGACCTTCTTTTTTGCTCAATGAGGAACCAACTAGCCAAGAGTATCAAACTCGATCCCGTCATGAGCCACATCAGGAGTTTGTTTGCCCTTGGGGGGGGGGCATGGCCTGGTCATTGCAGCTGACTAAGTGGGTGTGGCTGGGCCCGGGGCAGCAGGGACCAGTCCTCACTGTCTCCAGGATGGCCCTGAAGGCCAACTCTGCGGCCTATTACGGCCCACATCCGGCCTGCAGGCCGCATGTTTGACACGTCTGAACTAGACAGTAAATAGCACAGGGTGCACATCCAACCTCTGGTGGACTTGGGAAACTAAATGCCTTATATTGGCAAGGAGATCCAAGTTATCATTTAAAGATGAGATGTCATGGTAACTGAAACAATGTTAATAACTCTAATGAGGAAGACCAAAGAGGAATTAGTGTTGCCACTACCAAGACCAAGCCCTTGTTCTGAAGGTTGGCAGGACTGAGTTAAGACTGATATTTCTTCTTTAAATAGCAAGGAAAGAAAAGCGGGAGACCACAAGGCATGAAGCCATATGGGTGTGATCAAAATTTTGAGTTGGTTTGGGTCCCCCTTGCATTGGAAAAACAGTACTGCAGCCCAATGATCTTCGAGTTTCTTTGGCAGATGGCAAAAATTACACACTTAGAATTTTGAGGCACATTATAAGCACTCTCACAAAATGCTGCCATGTTAGATGGCTAGTTGGAAAACCATTTATTAGAAAGCGAGCTTTTATGGGGGCTCTCACCTCCTAAGAGGCAAGATTTAAGAGAGCTTCATTTAAAGAAGATTTTTTTTTTAAAAAAAAAATAGTCTTACCATTTGCATTGCTCTGTCAATAGAAGATTCAGCTCCAAAACCAGCTACATTAATGTCCATTGACACATCAGCCCCAGGTCGGAAAGTTACTCCATTGCCATTTTCCGTGGATTTTACAAGACTACTTAAACTTCAAAGATAAATTTATTTTTAACAGAAGGAAGACATTTTAATGCAAGCTTTAACATATATTGTTAAGATATCATATTATTATATTATGTATTATATATTTAATATACTGTCCCTTCCACAAGCAAGTTGGAATAGAAATGACAAGACAAATAAGACTGTGCTAGATTAAAGAAATAAATAGGAGAGCCCAAAATACTCTAAAGAAGAACCGTTTTTGATGAAGACTTCAGTAAGAGCAATTCAAGCAAGCATCTCTTAAGCAAGAGTATGTGTTGTGAGTTTACGGTTCACAAAAGAAAAGACCACAACTCGTAATAGGGTGTACTCTCCTTTGCTACAAGAGTGGGGAACAAGTGACTCTCTGGATTTTCTTGGATTACTACCTTCATCCTCCCCCCGCCCTCCTTCACCACTGGTCACAAAGTTGTCAATCACAACTGCGGGATTCCATGTTATCCACCCGTACTTTAGAAGAACAACTAATTTCAACTCGTATGTACTTTGACCTGAATATTGTGGGGCTTTCTTCTGAATTAGTATGTACTGGATTGCACCGCAAAGCATTTGAAAGGGAAAAGAGAGTATGAGAGAGAGAGAGAGAGAGGGAGGGAGGGAGGGAGGGAGGGAGGGAGGGAGAGAGAGAGAGAGAGAGAGAGAGAGAGAGAGAGAGAGAGAGAGAGAGAGAGAGAGAGAGAGAGAGAATGCGCGTGTGTTAGACAAAGCATGAAAGCTTTTCTTGCTGACCAAAGAAATAATCATGAGTCACACTTATCTTATTTTTCGGACTATAAGACACAATGGTATATAAGACACACCAAGTTTTCGAAGAAGTAAGTAAGAAAAAAAAAGTTTTTGCCCTCCCTGGCCCTCAGGAGCACTCTGCAGGCCTCCCAAACCCTCTGTGCGCCCCTTTTTTTTGCAAAAACAGACCTGTTTTTCGCAAAAACGGGGGTGTTTTTGCCCTCCCCCAGCCCCCAGGAGTACCCTGCAAGCGAAAAATGAGGTGCATACAGGGTTTGGGAGGCCTGCAGAGTGCTCCTGGGGGCTGGAGGAGGGCAAAAACACCCCCGTTTTTGTGAAAAACGGACAAACAATGGGCCCCTTTTTGAAAAAAATGGGGTGCATAGAGGGTTTGGGAGGCTTGCAGAGTGCTCCTGGGGACTGGGAGAGGGCAAAAACATCCCCGTTTTTGTGAAAAACGACCCTGTTTTTCGCAAAATCGGAACAAGTGGGGCAGGGCTTCGGGAGGCCAAAATTGGCTGTATTCAAGTGTATAAGACGCACCAACATTCCTCTTTTGTGTCTAATACTCTGAAAAATATGGTAATCCTACAGGAATCCCAAGGGCTTTGGGAAATACTTTTCCCTGAGACCTGATCCATCTGATCATTCCGAGCGATACCTACCTCGGAAGTTTGGGAAGGGCAGGTAGCAGGGATCCTGTCCTTCTGTAATTGAAAAAGGCACCCACGCCCAGTGCGCCAATGATGATGATCAGAATGACCGTCAATAAGGCAGCCACCGCTGCTATTAGAAAAGAAAATTTAAAAAGCGTAAGTGAATAATAGGGAAGCTGGAGCTGAAACTCAGAGTTGCTTCAGTAGCTACTTAGAAACTTATTTAAAAGGTTCCAGGCCACTGAGTGATGGCTTAGCAGGAAAACACATTTCAAAGCTTACTTGTCCCAGGAGGAATTCCTCTTGACAAGCCCACTTCGCAGTAATTTCCAGTGTAGCCCAAGGAGCACCTGGTAAATGAAAGCAAGATGCTTAACTGGAACTGACAGTAGAAAAGTTGGTTGTATTTATTAACGATCCTAGGAAGATTTATTTATTTATTTATTTAAAAAAAGAAAGGTGGTGTGATTTTTTTTTTTTTAAAAAAAGCAATATCTTGGTAATTATATGTTGAAAGCACAGACCCACAAATACAGACATCGAGCCACAAAACAGCTTGCTATTTCTTTGGAAATGAGCATGTTGGAATGCTGAGTCACAATTGATGGCATTTGGTTTTAAAAAATAATAATAAAGGGGATTTGATTTCAATAGAGCCCCAGTGCCCCCTACAGGTTCCGCTGAAGGTAAAAATGCTTTGGTTGTCTAGGTTTTCTTTAAATCTGAGTAAATTGCTTTTAGCTCTTCTGGATTTTTTTTTTTTTTTAAAGCATTGGATTTCCAATCCCCATATTTGGGAACCGTTCTTGATTTGTGTTAGGACCTGCCAATTCATCACTCCAGATGCCTTTAAGAATGATGTATTTAAAAATGTAACAGATGAACGAAAGTTCCATTGATGTGGGCTGTCCCTTCCTGAGCAATACTATTTCACTGCCCTTAGCTAAAATGGATTAATCTTGAAAAGCTAAGCAAGGTTGGACCTGATTAATACTCGGATGGGAGATCAGCAGGAAATTCCAAGGCTGTGGACTAGGTTTGACTCCATGAAGGTGGCAAAGGCAAAACTAACTTTTCAGAAAACAAGATAGATATCTGTTGTGAAATCACTGAGTGAACTTGGAAGAGACTTTGCTTTGATTTATATCATTTTACCAGGGTGGAGACGGGTGCATGTTAGAATGCAGCCATGCTAAATATATTTAGAACAAGCTCTTTCTTATTTTACTATGCAGATATTTTAGATACGGCAAGTGTTCGATTTTCCTCCCTCCTCCTAATTTGAAGTGGTACAAACCTATAAAGGAACATAGCAGCATAAGGCTTCTGTTATGAAGGAGTGATTTTAAAATGGCAAGGCATAAATAAATGCAGTGGCCAGGCCCTTCAGCAGTGTGTGATCAGGCAGTGTGTGAATAAGAACACAGGCATAAAGCTTCATCCATGAGACTAGGGCCTAGCCTCTCAGAAGGGCATCTTAAGGAAGATTTTTATGTTTACGTTTTATGAGATCCCCTTCAGAATGCCACACATCTGTTGCAGATGTGGCTGGTGTACATAAACTGCTCTTTAAGTGCTTTCCTTTTCTTGACAGTTCTTACAGACATTCAGTGCACAAAAGAACTGATGGCCTGTAACACATTTATATAGCGCGCGACAATAAGAATAGCATCAAAACAACAAAATACAAAGAATCGAGCGAGGACAAAAGTAGAAAAATAAGTACAAAAATCATCACACGCAATCCAAACAAAAAAACAAAACAGAGACCATCTGCCACCTCTGAACCATTTTCCCTCTTACTATTTGGCTACGTCTGATTTTGTTTTTCATAAAGCTACAACACTGCATTTTCCGTCTTCTGCTTTAATCCTTGCTATATATATAGTTTGGAATGACAAGAGGCCATCGGCAACATGAAGTTTGGAGAATGTCTCTGAAGTTAGAAAGTGTGATTAGCTAAACCAGGCAAAGAATATCAAACCCATCAAGCATAGTGTGTGTGATTACTAGGGGCACACAAATAGCCCCAAGCCCCTGAATTGTGTATCCCAGCAGCTTCTGCCACCAAAGAACAAGCTGATGTTCAGTTTCCAAAGATCTTTTCTTGGTCTCCCTTGGCAGAAGGAACATCCTCTTTCTGCTCTTTGAGCCACGGTAGCGCAGTGGTTAGAGTGCAGTACTTCTGCTGCCTGCCGGCTGCCAACAGACTGGCAGTTCGAGTCTCACCAGCTCAAGGTTGGCTCAGCCTTCCATCCTTCCGAGAACCCAGATTGTTGGGGGCAATATGCTGACTCTGTAAAACCGCTTATAGAGGATTGTAAAGCACTGTAAAGTGGTATATAAGTTTAAATGCTATTGTGCCCTAAATGCCAGTGCTTTGGGTGATACACACAGTGCCACAATGCATGTCCAAAAGAAGTCATGCTTGCATCATGACATCACAACGCTGCTTTCATCATTCTGCCTCCCCCTGCCAACCACACAGACAATGCCATCCGCGCATGTTATTTGGCTCGTTAAGTCTTTCTTGGTCCATCCGTAAAGACATACTTGCATTTAGGAAGCTCGCTTTCATCCAAATAGCATGTTCCGCCATACATACACCTGCAGGCCGGGGGCATTGTTGGTGGAGATTCAATAGCTATGAAAAATGAAAGACATGCATTATATATCTATGGAGATTCTCAGTCATCCAGGTCATGGTGGTCCCAAAGGTGCTTTTTCAAGAGGCAACTGGACTTTCTGGTTTTTCTTTGAAGATGTTTCGCTTCTCATCCAAGAAGCTTCTTCAGCTCTGACTGATAGATATACGATGTCATCTATCACAAGTCTACAACACAGTCCTTTCAACAGTTCCAAGAAGGCTCCATACCCATTTGCACCACTCTGGTGACCCTGATGACACAGATAAAACCACCAGCTGGCCTTAACAATTCACTAAAAGATTGTAAATGACCAGCTGTCTGCAAGGAATATAAATCCTTCCATTCCCCACCATCCTGTCAGAGCTGAAGAAGCTTCTGGGATGAGAAGTGAAACGTCTTCAAAGAAAAAACAGAAAGTCCAGTTGCCTCTTGAAAAAGCATCTTTGGGATGACATGCATTATACAATCCTGTAAACCGTGATGATTTATCCACTGCCAATATGTCTGAAGAATCAGGATTTTTTTTTTGCCTAATCCAAGATTCTATTTTCTGTTCATGATGATTATATGCCACTTTCTCTTATGTGAGGTTCAGAAGAGTAAACAATATCTTACAAAAAACGTATTTCTACCTTGCTACATGCCTATCAGTAAAATATAATAACAAAACAGCAATATTTGAGGTCAGCCAATGGTAAAACTAACCAACAAATAGCCTTGAATCCACTCTTTTCTTCAGCTGGTGAAAATAGCATACCCAAGGGATGTATCTTCAAACGGCTTCCATTGGTAGAAAGGCTTGTGTGTAAGAAAGTGATTTCTGTCAATCTCCCTTCCCTTGGCTGTCCACAGCTTCACTTCCCTAACATGCCCCTCGCCTTTTCAGAGCATATTTACAATGTGCTGGGGAGACAAGCTATATTTCTTTCATTCTGACAACAAAAGACTGCCATGTTTAATTCCATTTTTTTTAAAAAAGTATTTATTTAAAAGAAGACTTACTTCAAGAACATCTTCTGCCAGCATACAAACAAAATAGATCAGTAAGTCATCAGAACTAAATAAACTATTTGATCACTGCTATGTGTAAAAGTTTTCTTTTGAAGAATTACTCTTCTGATACGTGTACCAAAAATATATATATACAACAATTAGTGCGATGTATCAGTCAGAAAACACCATGGAAATGCTTAAAGGAATTTTATAGCACATGACAGAAAGTGATTAAAATAAGAAGTGAAATGTTCTCCAGATTTCATGAGAAATATCCTCTTAACTCTAAATATGCAATTTTACACAATGGTTAACATATACATTGCATTATTAATATAGCAGTATCTTGGCTAACCTCATATTTATGAGAAGGTATATACTCTGAGAATGTTCACACCAAGGAATGGAGGCAGAAGTAACTGGGAGAAATGCATGTTGCTGTTTTAGTTATAAGCACTACACTGTTAGTAGTGAATAGTTCTTTGTTCGCTAGGAGGCCACATTTAATATCTCTTGATAAGGCAAGATCTCACTGAGCAGCTTCTAAGAAAAACGAGTCGACTGAAGTACAAATATGGGAGGACACTTCCATTATTGTTACTACTTGGATAAAAGTAAAGGTAGAACATTTAAAAAAAAAAAAAACTATGTCCAATATATTTTAGGGATTATATATCCAATATATTTTTGGGATTATGTTTTTCTCACTTAGAATGCTAGGAAACAGCACTTATATTATATAAATGTATATCTGGGCAGATACAGTATAAGGGATCATTGTGTTTCTGAAAGTTCCCGGGGGGGGGGGATAGTTCTAAAAAGAAAATTGTTGCAATGGAAAATATTTGGAGTAATAATTTTCTATCCGATCTCCTGCCTTTTGGACTGCAGAGAGTTCCTTATTTGAAAGTATAGTCTAAGATGCAACTCCCTTGTTCTTGAAACTAAAATGCTGTTTACTCATTACCTTGGTTCTCTATGTGCATCAGATTTTACTCAGTTAACACGCTGTCTCTTCTGAAAAAGGAACATACATGTCCAGTAACTCTCCTTACCTGCGTCACATTCTTCTGAGCTGCCTTCCACAAAACTAGCCCCTTGTGGACAAGCACAAGTATATCCCCCCGGTCTCAACAAGCAGAGGTGGCTGCAGACATTTTTGCATGGATTGGATACTGCAGAGACAACAGAAGAGTGATCAGAATGCCTTTCGTAAAGACTCAATATGCCAATCAGATTGGAAACATGGGAGGAGCAAGATAAACTCAGAACAGACACAATGCTCCTTGGTCTCCTGAATTTAGTTCAGAAACGTTCCTTGGCATTGTATTCCCTTTCCCCTTTTCTTTTTCTCCCTGGTTCCTCTCTCCTTCCTTTTTCAGTTTTAGAGATTATTAAATTTGTATTACTTCTGCATTGGTGCTTTTACTATTTTAACCCAAGTGCACATGACTGAGGGCGAAAAAAGAACTTTGCTAAATATCATTAAAAATACTTCCCCAGACAAATGTCAGTGCAATTTATTTGAGATGACATCGAAACCTGACAGTCAGATTATGGGAAATTACAAAACCCAAAGCTTCCCATTGGGACAAAGCTTTAAAAAAAAAGATGAGGAAGCAGACATTCATGCCAAATATTCCCAAGTGAGATAAGTGAGCATCACCAGGTCTGCACTAAATTAGTGGCATGAGATCATTTCTAGTCCTGTGAGCAACGTTGACTCTTACTTCATTTTCTATTTTATTTAACTCAAGATTAATTACCAGATATTTTAACACACATTCCAATTCCTACCTCCTAAGTGAATCTGCCTTGCCCTACAAAGCATCAAAAGGCAAGGACATAGACCATTTATTGCTATGATGAGGGTGAAGGCAAGAAATGATCTCATTCCTGTCTGTGCAAGAAAAATATGATAAGCGAAGGGCATATAGCAGTCATAAAACAAACGTAACACCCTTCCTCTCTGGCTCATAAGCAGCTCCTTGTATGATCTGAGATACCCAATTTCTTTCTTCCTTTTAGCCTTTTTCATAATGACTGCAATAAGAGACACTGACATGGATAAAGTAAGAAACTGTGTAAGAAATTGTGTATGCCAAATGCTCCTCAGAAGTAACCTGAGTGGTGGGGGGTGAGGGGAGAAACTCCTATATTCCACAAGATGGAAAAAACATGCCTGTCTTTAAAAACTATCTCTGATCCCATTGGTCACAGCAAAGCCTGTGTAGATGGAGAGAGACTGATAGAGGCAGGAAACAAAAAGGTTTGAATTTCACATCACCTTGCTTGGATTTGTGATTTGGTCCATAGTTTCCTGAGATTTGGAAAGAGAGTTAGGAGAAGCCAAGTTTTTGTTCTGTCAAATGCATCCTCCTACCCTTTTAATGTATTTCAAAGAGACAAAGTAAACTATGTACAGTGATGTCAGAGTCTAGATTCATACACCTCTCTAAGCCACAATGTGGTTTTGTCAATTTATGGCTGTGTAAAGTCAGCCAGGCATGGCTTAGCAAACCACAATTATAAAAATGAATTGAGGAATCCAGTTAATATCAAGTCGCTGAAGGCCTCCACCAACTCCAGTTTCAAGCTGTCGTTGATATCAAGTATGGAGAGATTCGCTCATTAGCAAATGATGATTCATTTCTTTAAGTGTATCACATTTATTTGGGTATAACAACAATTCATACATCAAAGAGAGGTCATTACCTGACTGGTTGCATCTGTGTTGGTGATAGATCCGCACTTGAGTGAGCCATGGGTTTATGGTCAACAGTTTGACTTTTTCTCCATTTCCAAACTTGTCTTTTTTCCAGACTTCTCCTCTCTCTTTCGATGTCCAATACAGATGGCCTTCAAACACATCAAGGCTATATGGGCTGCTGACTTTGGGGTTAAGTAAAAGAGATAAGTTAACAGCAAAGACCAGCAATGCTGTTATTCTAAGTATTATTGCAGAAACAATAGCATTGTTCTCTTAGCATTTTTCTGTGCATTTGCATTAGTGGATATTAACAGATTCTGGAAATTGAAATATCTCAAATCTTCTGTGGAATTTCACAAGAATTAAAAGCTTGTTTAAATACATGTCAGAGTTTATTTCATAAATCATCTTTGCTTAAGATGGAGATGATATGTTACTCATGCTGACTTTGCTATTTGAACTTAATGAATGATTCTATTAATCCTCAGAACGATATCAAATCTTCTGCCATTAGTCACCATAAAAATTTCCTTTGAACAGTCTCCATATGTTTTAAATATGAAATATTTTGAAAAATCAGTTCAATCCCTGATAACTTTAATAAATTAGAAGATGTTTGAATTCAGGTTTTGGTGATTTTATGGATATGCCCGTGTAGTTTTCAAAATATGTGTGTGTCAGTTCTGAGATATTCCCCATTTCCACATTGCTAGACTGTCTCTCTCTCTCTCTTTTTTTTTTTACCAGTGTCTACTCTGCAGCTCTTCTTCCTATCTCCCAAGGTCATTCTCACATACCATCACATTACCCAAGTCTGATTTGCTCAGCTTTTTTGCAGTCAGTTAAATTCGGCCGGATGCTACATACCTCCATGTAAAACAGTCTTTCTATCTGTTCCATCAAACTTCATAGATTCAATTAGATTTTCCTTCTCGTCACTCCAGTAGATCCTGTCACTGTTCAAATAATCAATAGAAAGGCCAGTTGGCCAGCCAAGGTCTTCAGAAACCAGTGTATTCCTCTGCTGTCCATCCATCCAGGCACTTTCGATTTTTGGCTGCCTTCCCCAATCAGTCCAATACATTAACCTAAAAAAGCCAAACAAGCAACTATCAATTATTTGTTACACATTTTCAAAGCTATCTAGAACAGAAGAAAGAGAAAGAAATCTTGACCCGAAATGGTAAGAAATGCATTATTCCATATTGCTTATTGTTACAATTATTATTATTATTATTATTTTGCACTCAAGTCAGAAGCACCGAAATGCTTCTGGGTTGAAAATACTCACCCAAGCTTAGGGTTGACTGCTATGGCTGCTGGCTGATCCAGCAGAGAATAGATTAACCATTTCCGATATCTCCCATCAAGTTTTGCCACCTCTATTCTGTTTGTCCCAGAATCAGTCCAATAAAGGTGCCTAATTAAGAAACAAAATGTTTATCTTTTGAGTGATGTTTAACACTAGGTTCCTAAATATTTATTTATTAATCTTTCTTCTATTTAACGTTATTTCATCTTATATTTGAATCAGGCAGTTTTCAAATCAGAATCTATTCGACAACATTACCCTGCTGTGAAACCCCAAAACTGCACTGCTAAAATTTCATCAGATTATGCCAGCACAATTTCTTGGAAATGTTTTCTTGAAAATAAAGGAAAAACTGTGCTTATTTTCTAATAAGTTTAATAAGCCCATTAAATAAGGACACTTCAAATGTCCGCTGAACATGAAAAATGGCCAGAGAGAAAGATTCTGATCCTGTTATATCATAGCATCACTAGCTTGTTCATGACAGCCTTCAGAGGCAATAATAGTAATTAATAACTTTTAACAATGAAAATAACAAATACAGACCCGCAAAAGTTTACCCACCTCATCCATGACCCAAGAAATTATGCCAATTTGCATTCAATAAGTATTTTGTACAGGAAAAAAAAATAACTGAGTAATTTTGAACTAAGATGTGTGTATGTGTGTATTTCTGAAGCACTTTTATCTAACTTTTGCACTTACTTGCCAACCCAATCCACTGCTAAACCAACAGGACTGACCAAGTATCTAAGGTTCAGGTCAACTTCTTTCACAGGATTATTTCCACTGCTTTCAAATGTGGGGATATAAGCACGTTTGATGGAACCAAATTGTGATCCACGTCCAAGAATGCTGTAGTATACAACACCTAGAAGAGTTCAGAGACTTCTCTTTATATTTGCACTGGAAAAAACATTGCTTAGTGGGACAATGCTGGGTTTCTAACATTTCAAATATGGGATTGATAGAAGCATGTAGTAACTCAGTTCGCACATTGTGCAAATGCATACATTGGTTTAATTTTGATACGGCATGATTTATTCAATGGATTACAGTTTAATAAACCTAGCTTAACATTATTTTTGAATCCGTTCACCAATTCTGTCAGGCTAAGAAGAATTGACCCAACTCAATGCCTTTTGTTAAGCCTCCAACTTGCTGACTATTTGCAAAATACTTTCAGGCTTAAACTGTAGCAATGGGTATGTATATCATTCACTCATTTCTGTTGGGTACAGCAGGGCAGGTCATGGTTGAAAACCATATGAACCAAAGATCAGCATTGCTGAAGCTAAGAAATTTGGTGTCCTTATGCAGAAACTCTTGGAACTGCTTCAAAGACGTATTCTATCTTCGAACAACAAGTATTTCAACAGACATCTTGTAAAAATTAACAACCTGGAAAACATCTCTTTATAAATGGATAACTAGGCTGTCAGACTTCCTAATTTTTAATACACTAATTCTTGATTAGCATTTGGTCCTCTGGGAGTTAGCTTACTAGATAACTACAAATCCACTTTTTGATATTTTATCCTAATGTTGCTTTAGCAAAATCTAAACCAAACAGCCATGCTAAAATCATGGCTTCATAAATGACATTTGCAAGAGAAAAAAAGAGACCTTATTAGTCCCTACTAAATGGTTTATTCGGGTATTATATATTGCTATACCAGAAATGATAGATGCTGACAATGATTCTTCTCTGCTTCCTGCAGCAAGTTTATTATATAGCTTAGAGTAAGTTTAAGATGATAGATAGATAGATAGATAGATAGATAGATAGATAGATAGATAGATAGATAGATAGATAGATAGATAGATAGATGGATGGATGGATGGATGGATGGATGGATGGATGGATGGGTGGGTGGATGGAAGGGAAGGAGATGGGTGGCATAAAAATATAATAAATATTTAAGTCTAATTTGCAAAGTGATTCATAATATTACATTTCACAAAGTTCTTACAAGCTACAATCATGTCTACTTAATAGATAAGGAACTTAAAATATTACATGCCCATAATTTAATGAATCCATGGAAAACAGATTCTGAAGAAGTTATTTCTCTGCTAGTAAGAAACACACACACATACACACACATACACACACACACACACACACCATGGCTACATCATTGAAAAGAGCCTCCTGTTCTAATGTCCAAAAATCTAAAACATACTTAGGCCAATTCCTTCAGGATCCCAATGATAGTCTACTGCTTGAATGTGTTCCTCGTTTTCAATATAGTCTGAATATTGCTCAGATGACATGTTGTATCTCCGAATACGGACATTATCAGGCAGAAGTAAGATTGGTGGGTTACCTAAAAAAAGAAAAGAAAAGAAAGAAGAAAACATTATTTTGTTGGAACTCAACAATTAAAACACAAAAGGGATTTTTAAAGCATCTGCTTGTAATTTACTTTCTATAAAGCATTTTGGTTATAAGATGTAGCACAATTAGCTATAAAACTCAGAGGCTATTTTTGATAATACTCTTTCTAGTATTAAAATGTTTACCACGTTGTAGCCTTCTTGTTATCCGTAGATAAGCTTGTTAGTACATTTTTATAATTAGGATTGTCAAATCAATGGCATGCCAGATGTTGATTGACACCTTGAATATGTCCCAGCTAGCCTGGTTGATAGGGAAGGATGGTGACAGTTGTAATGAAACAACTTCTGGAAGGTTTTAATTGAAATGCAGTGAAGTGTTTGTCTCTCTGAACAGGACATTCCTATGCCACCTAATAAACAACTTTAAAATGGGCCTCTATTTCACTATGCCCCCTTATCACTCAGTAAAGAGAATAAGTGTTTGAGAAACAGGGATATAATATGTTCCAGTATTTATAATGGAGATTTGAAGCCTGGCCTTGGACTAAAATAATTTCCAGGAATTCCTATTTTAAATAGAGATGGCTGGAAGAAGAACTGTGTTAGTTTATATAATAGACTAAACACAGAGACTTGTAGTGCTTACAAGACAAATATGTTTTATTAGGGCATTAGCTTTCACAAGCAGCAGCCATCTGATTTCCTGTTACAGAGCTTTGACTACATCTTCTCTCTGTAGTTAAAGTCCTGTTGGAAGCTCTTCGATATTGTCCCATCTTGATTGTTAATGAAGACCTTTGTTGTGATACTGTATATTCTCACCAGAACATCTCTCCCTTTCAATGAAGGGGTATATCAATGCCCAATGTACTACCTTGAGCTTTAACACCTCAATGGAAATAACAGTTTGGATAGAGACCACTGGCCTTGGGTTGAGTAAGACTGGAGAAGATCTCTCCAGCCAATAAGGTTGGCACCTGTGGTTATCTTCTCTCTCAGGTCAGCTCTGTGATCTGTATCCCTCCTGTAAGACATGCTGGCTGTAGCCCTGCCCACCCCTACAAAATAAATAATTTCCAGGGAAATCCTGGCTGCTCTTACCATTGGCCGCACATTGGCTTCCCTGTTGATCCCCAACTGATCGAAATCCCTCAGCACAAAAGCATTCATAACTTCCTTTGGAATTCTTACAAAGCTGTGGGCAAGAACCGAAGACTTCACATTCGTTGACATCTGAAATCAATGACAAATAGAGTTTTCATTTTTGCTTAGAACAGAAAATAATGCCTTGGTTGAGATGCTATTTTCTACTCTGACAGTTGCAATGTTTTGCTCACTTTGATTTCATTTTAAGTCTAAGCCAGACAAATGATATTAGGTTTGCATTGACAGCATCCTTCCAGCAGAATCTCTCCCCCAGCTGCCCTTCAATAATCATCTCAATTTGTGTGTGCGTTTTTAAGAATAATAATAACAACAACAACAGAGCAACAACTTCCAACAATGATCTAAAATATACTATGACTTAGGATTTGGCACTATAAAAAGAAAAACAAAACTGAATAAAATAAGTTTGAAGGGAAAAGCACAATATATTGATATTTTGAGGGCTCAAGGTTGCTGAGCATTTCCAAGGTAGAAAACAAAGTATAGATGAAAATTACCATCACAGGTATTCCTATCCAGGTCACTGGGATGGTATCCAGGCCTGCAGGTACATATAAAGCCTCCTTCATTTAGGTCGGTACAATTGTGTTCACAGATATTTTCAGCACATGTTCTGTCTGTTCCAGGATCTTAAAGAAAAAGAGTTGGAGAGGGAGACATACGTTTTGATCAGTAAGGATAAAAGAATTACAATTCATAGCATTTTTCCTCAATTTCCCTTTGGCTTTATCCTCTTCTATTCTTAAAGAAATTAACCTTTGAAATAAAAAAAAATCATGAAGCAACTTTGATTGAAAATACCATTATTACTAAGATAATAGTTTTGTGGGTGATTGTTGCACTTCGGGGGCAGAAAACAATTGTGGCTATTTTAAGAACCACCCATAATTATGCTTTACAAAGAAGTCGTCCATTAATTAACAGTGAATCCTTTTCAAAACACTAGGTTCTGATCCATTTCAGAGTTAACTCATGTATAATACCAGGCTGCTTCATACTGATGGTGCTGAAAAGAAGAGGGAGATTCAAACTGCATTTTAATGAAACTTTGGTTAAATTGTCATCATCAAAAAAAAATTAATGGAGAACTTCTAATTGGTGTTGATGAGGAGTCCTATCACTTTGACTCCTCTTTTTTTTCCAAGAATGTATTTTTACTCTTCTCCTTTCTTCTGTTTTTATTTACCATGATTATAGAATACCACGAACTCCAACACTCACAGCAGTTTTTAAAGACGTCAAATCCATAAAACCACTATAAAACATCCCACTAATATAAGACCAACTCCTGGTAACTGGGCTTTATTATTATGTCTTAAACATCTGAGGCTCTAAAAAAATAAGTTGGTGTTCATTCTATTAACCTCAATGGGAGAAAAACCTTTGATATATAGTACAGCACTCTTTTATTGTTTCTGTTGGAGATATGATTTTTTTCTTAAATTACATATACACAGCTGTGACTATATTTTAGCTGTTCCCCATTAGTTACACTCAGTTATATTGATTAAAAGAAACACAATAATACACGGGCAAACAATTGATACAAACTCAAGGTAAACCGTTCCAAACTCGATTGCAGAAAATACGACTTCAGCAACAGAGTGGTCAATGCCTGGAATGCTCTACCCAACTCCGTTGTTACAGCCTCAAACCTTCACAGCTTCAACCTCAAACTGTCTGGACCTCACCCCATTCCTAAGAGGTCCATAAAGGAGGCATGCATAAGCGCACCAGCGTGCCTACTGTCCCTGTCTTGCTGTCCCCATTTATCTGTACTTACTTCATTTATGTTTATACCTATACCTGCTATCTTGTACATGTTTGACAAATAAATAAATAAAATAAAATAAATATTTAAAATCACTGGTAAAGATTTTTTTCCTTCCTAGTTTGCTTTGAATAAATAAGCTGGAAGGATAAAGGGGTTAACGTAGAGGGAGCATAGTTCACTATAATTTGAGGCAGTCTTTCATAACTCAGTTCCTCCTCAATGTTTTAGTTTTCAGGATCCATAAATCCCCCAATGGCAGGCCAAAGGATTATGGGATATGTAATCTAATACATTTGGGGAGCACCAGGTTACTGAATGCTGTTTTAAGTTGTGTCACGGAGATTAAAAAAACAAACAAACTGCATTCAAGTTTCAACTGCTGGAATGGTGTTACCAAAATAAATGAAATGGGGGCAGTTAAGAAAGGGACAGAGGCATCATATTTCAGTGTGATAGATCAGATGGGGGGCATTTTCTCTTTTGGGGATTGTTTTACTTCAGTGGATTTCCTCACAATTTTCAATCGCCCTGAAACATGAAGTTCCCACCTCACCCCATATGAGAAATCCTGCAAGGGAAAAAAAACCCCACCATAATATTGTCCATGCAACCACAACAATACTCACTGCAGCCGACCTCATCAAAATGGTTTCCACAATCGTCATAATTATCACAGACATAATGCAGTGGGATACAATTTCCATTGCCACACTTAAATTCTTCAGGAGTGCAAGGCTGGGGAGTAGGTTCTTTGCCTGCATAAAAAAAAGACATGCACACTTTGCATAACTTTGTAATCACTGGTAAATTATTATTCTGCAAACTAAAGTTAAGAGGGTCAATGTAGGTACAAGCACCCGAAATTAAGACAACAAGCAGCAAATTAAATCTATTCATTCCTGTAATTCAGATAAACGGATAAACTTACAATGTTCTTCTTTCTCATCGCTTCCATCTCCACAGTCATCCTCCTGGTTACACAACTCCTGGCTGTAGATGCAGCGATTATTCTCACAACGAAAGCGGTGGGGGGGCTCACAGACAATGTCCACTGAAATCGGAGAGGTCACGAGAGTTTAAATATTGTTTATGGGTCTCAGTTTCAAAATACTTCCTGAATGTTAGACGGTAGTGCTAAACTACTAGTAGAACTCATATATTTAAGGAGATGGACTAGTGCAAGCATGTAGCTTAAATTACCCATAATCAGGAACAAGTATACATTCAGAGACTCACTAATCCTATCTCATTAGAGTTATGCCATCTTATTATCTGCGCTTAACCTATAGTCAATATTAATTCTAGTTAATACCAGGTAGGAAAAGCCTGCAGAACCTGGTTTCTGAATTTCTTTCCCAATCCCTCAACAGCAGCTCCACTCTGATCCTGGAAGGAAGCGTTGAAGCCGATCTTTCTTTTACTGTTTTTCACTCATTGCAAATTTAGTTCTGCTCTGTTCTGTTTTTGGAGAGCTATCCTGTTGTCAGATAGAGTCCTATGCCCCCTTATTTATATATAAATTGATTTTATCTGAAAACAGTTGAATTTATAACCATTCCTACGTTGATCTCGGAGTTTCTCGTGAGTAGATCTGAGAAAAGCTTTTTGAGATTCTTTTCAGGTTGACCTGAAAAACTTCCAACTCCCTGATTAATTTTCTAACTTCCCCTTCAGGCTCAGGAATCTCTATAATATGCTTAGTATTCTCTGTATTTCATTTGCTGCATTATACATCAATTCCCTTATCTATACAAATGCATATGCCAAAATCAATTAGATCTAAGCATCTGTGTGTTCTCAAAAAGCACCCTCTCCGCGTTATAGAAAAAGCTGATCTTGAATCCAAGAGGAGGTTAGGATATGGGGAGTTAAGTATGTAGTTGCCAAGCTATCATTTATAAAATATAAAATCAATTTCTCAGTTCCAATTTTCTGGCATTTCAAAGACGGGTGGTCCAAAGATGGATTACAGAGTGGGCTTTAAAAGCAACAACAACAAATCTTACAGCAGAACTGAAGTTCTTCATCTGTCCCATCTCCACAGTCGTCATCACCATCACATTTCCAGTAGGGCTGAATACAGACATGGTTCTTGCACTCAAACATTGAAGGGGGGCAGTAAGAACCATTTGGATAGCGAGTGGCTGATAAAAAGACATTCAATTTTAATATCATGGCCCTTGTAATACTATGCAAGCAGTTTCTTAATCTTTTTCTTCATACATCATCATCATCATCATCATCATCATCATCATTATTATTATTATTATTATTATTATTATTATTATTATTATTATTTAATTTATATGCCGCCCTTCTCCCAAAGGACTCGGGCGGCTCACAAGTATAAAATGACAATAAAAACAATATCACTAAATAGCATTAAAAGTCCAATTTAAAATCCCACAGTTAACTAAAAACCCCAACCAGATCAGGTGATTTGAGTAAAAAGCCAGGTCTTAAGATCTTTGCGGAAAGAACGGAGATCAGGGGCTGTCCAGAGCTCGGTGGGTAATTCATTCCAGAGGGTCGGCGTGGCCACCGAGAACGCCCTCAATCTGGGGGCAACCAGCCGACACTGTCTGGCCGATGGCACCTGGAGGAGGGCAGCCCTATGTGACCACACTGGGCGGTGGGAGGCCGGTAGGAGGTGGTCCCGCAAGTATCCTGGGCCCGTGCCATGTAGGGCTTTATAGGCAAGAGCCAGCACCTTGAAGCAGATCCGAAAGGCCACCGGCAGCTAGTGCAGCTCATGCAAGAGAGGTGTTACACGGGAGTAACGAAAAGCTCCCGTAACAACCTGCGCGGCCACATTCTGGACCAGCTGGAGCCTCCGAATGCACCCAAGGGCAGCCCCATGTAGAGGGCATTACAGTAATCCAAACGCGAGATAATGAGAGTTTGAGTGACTGTACGGAGGGTATCCCTGTCTAGGAAAGGGCGCAACTGGCGCACCAGGCGAACCTGTGCAAAAGCCCCCCTTGTCACGTTCTAGTAAATTGATATTTTCCCCATTACGAAGATATCCCTTAGATCCTGGCTTTTAGAGGAGTTTAGTAATAGCAACATCATACAACTTTAATAAGGGATATCTTTTTTTAAAAAAACAAAACACATTGCTTTATACTGTACTGCAGGAGGTCCCCAAACCCTGATCCATGGACTGATACCAGTCTGCAGCCCGTTGGGAACTGCGGTTGTTAGGAACTGGTGGGCAAGCGTACGAAGGTCCATTTGCACAAGCAATAGGTGTGTGTGCGAAACCATCGCCTCCCCGCCTGTTGCCACTGCCAGTCAGCAGAACCAAAAAGATTGGATACCACTGCTGTACTGAGATTGTGTAGAAAAATATAATATGGAGTAGAAACAGGATAGAATTTTGTTGTTTTTTTAAAAAACCTAATCAGGCAGAATAAAGTGTGTACAGGTAGTCCTTGACTTACAACCATTCATTTAGTGACCGTTCAAACTTACAACGGCACTGGAAAAACTGACTTAAAACTAGTACATGCACTTACAACCATTGTAGCATTGCGATGGTCACATGATCAAACTTCAGGCAGTTGGCATGCATTTATGACGGTTGCAGTGGCCCAAGGTCACATGATCCCTATTTACGACTTTCCTAGCTGGCTTCCGACAGGCAAAGTCAATGGGGAAGGGGAAGCCAGATTCGTTTAACACCCATGTTTGTTTGTTTATTTATTTATTTATTTATTTATTTATCTATTTATTTATTTATTCAATTTATATCCCGCCCTTCTCCAAGTGGACTCAGGGCGGTGCACAGCCAGAACTAAAACACATACCAATGCAAAATTTATAATTTTTGTAAAAGAATTATATGACTTTGGCCCAAAATTTAAAACATTCAAACTAAAACCCATTAACAATTTAAAAAGCTAAAAAAAGGGGGGGGGGTCACGCCAGTCCTGCTTGATGGAAAAGAAAAGTTTTTAGGGCACGGCGAAAGACCCGGAGATCCGATATCCTTCGTATCTCCGGGGGCAAATCGTTCCAGAGGGCAGGAGCTGCCACAGAGAAGGCCCTCCCCCTGGGGGTCGCCAGCCGACATTGCCTGGCTGACGGCACCCTGAGGAATCCCTCTCTGTGGGAGTGTACTGGTCGGTGGGAGGCTATCGGCGGCAGAAGGCGGTCCCGCAAATACCCAGGTCCTATGCCATGGAGCACTTTAAAGGTGGTGACCAACACCTTGAAGCGCACCTGGAAGACCACTGGAAGCCAATGCAGCTCACGCAGGAGAGGTGTCACATGGGAGCGCCCCCTCACTCCCATAATCCCCCGCGCGGCCGCATTCTGCACCAGTTGGAGCCTCCGGGTGCTCCTCAAGGGGAGCCCCATGTAGAGAGCATTGCAGTAGTTAATGTTATTAACTTAGCAACTGCAAAAAGTGGTAAAATTGGCCGTGACTCACTCAACAACTTGCTTAACCACAGAAATTCTGGTCTCAACTTTGGTCATGATTCAAGGACTACCTGTATCTGATTTCTCTTGTTTCCGGCAACCTTAAAGTTGAGGAATATAGAGCAGATTTTAGGGATCAAGGGGAGAAAGAGTCCTACAGTGATGCTGGAATTCTGTTTTTATCGTTTCTACTCATCCTGACTGCATTCAGTATTTCTTGACATAGAAAAGAAAGGTAGTTGTTTATTTCCCCCGCCTCACAAAAGAAAAAGACATGATATTGTAAGGAACCGGCATCAAGTTTCTGCCACAAATCTGAAAACTCACGACAAGAAGATTCATCAGAGAAATCCAGGCAGTCGGCACTCCCGTCACACCGGAATCGTTCTCCAATACAGTGGCCACTGTTGCACTGGAAAAAACCTGGGTGGCAGGTCCTTAGTTCTGAAAAGAAAAGTAAATAAGTACTGATATATTTTTTTCTTTAAAAGCCATGAGGTGGCTGGTTTAGTTGAGAGGGAGGGAGACGGAGTGGGGGGAGAGAGAGGGAGAAGGGGGAGAGAGGGGGGAGATGGGGGAGAGAAAGAGGGAGGGGGAGAGAGAGGGAGAGGCGGAGGGGGAGAGAGAGAGGGAGGGAGGGAGGGGAGAGAGAGAGAGAGAGAGAGATTTGCATAAAGTCAAAGGAAGGACAAATTCAAACTGCCATACTCACCACAGTCTACTTCATCTGAGTTGTCTTCACAGTCATTGTCATGGTCACACAGCCACCGGGAAGGAATACAGCGCAAGTTTGCACACTGAAACTCACTTTCTGTGCATTCACGAGGACCTTGCAATAAGAATCATTCAAACGCGGTGTGAACTTTTGCAAATTCATTCAGAACAGAATACCTCAATATGTTGGTACCATTATGTTGCTCACTTGCTAAATTTTTCATTAAAAATATTGGAAATTAATTTATGCGGTTTGGAAGGGACAGATTCCCCCCTCCACCCGCCCTCCCCCAATCAAGACATCAACTTACCGCTTACCGATAAAATTCCAGCAAGTAAATGTAAAAAAGTATTTTAATACAAAGCAACCAACACTGCAGTTTTTGGTAAAAAAAAGAAAGAAAAAAGGAAAGCTCTTACTGCAGTTTTGTTCATCGGAGTCATCCCCACAGTCGTCGTTTCCATCGCACTTCCATCGCAGTGGAATACACCGGTGATTATCACAGCGGAAATCTCCCAAAGGATCACAAGTCAGGGATTCTGCAGAACACACATGTGCCCAAGGCAGAGAGAAATCAGTTGCCAGCAACAATTAACACACCCTTCTCAAATGCAACTTGGAAAGAAGAGATGCTCAAATAAGGTTGGTACAGGGATGTCAATAGCACAAAATTAAACAGTAAAAGACTTTGTTGTAAAGTGACTCCTCATAGGGCATACTTTGAAAAAGAAAAGAAATACAGGTAGTCCTCTTTTAGTTACTGCCATGTTCAATAACCGTCTGCAGTTATGATGGCGATGAAAATGTAACTTTGCAAGCCATCCTCACATTTATAACCTTCACTGGTCTGTAAAGCAAAGGAAATTTAACTCCTGGCAGGCAATTTAACTCCTCCATTTTATATTCATGCCTTACTTTTTTTCCCCTGCACAGATTATTACATTTTTTAAATCCCCTCCTGTTCATTTCCGCCCACTGATCACATTTGTCTTTTAAATTCTTATTTCATTTAAATGTTAGCCAGTTTCCTCTCAGCTTTGTAGCATCATTCCCCAGCCCCTTGGACCAAGTGTTGAACAGCACATGGCCCAGGGCAGAGGCCTGTGGCCTCTACTAGATTGTTCCCTCCTTAGCTGAAGTGGAGATATTAAGTAGTCTTTCAGTCAACTACTGTATGAGTCCATCTATAGCAAGAGTAGCATCTTCTACAGCCCTATTTTGCAATTTTATTAAGTAGAGTATTATGAGATTTGCTTCCCTCCTGTCCTTCAGAATCTCACTTTCAGGATTTCTCTTAAGATTATCAAGAAAGGTTTGGCGATCATTTCTGCTTCAGTACCCTCGATTGTAAATCCGTACCAAGTTCCACTTTCTCACTGCCACTCATTACCATCTTACCACTTTCTCCTAGCAATGGACCTCTTTGATTTTCTTTTTATTTCAAGCACACTTCGTTTACCATTATGCATAGCCTTTGTGGATTTGTCAAATATTCAGAAAAACTTTAAAAGATCATCATATATAATTATTTATACCTTGCCTTTATTATTGTTATAAATAAGCTCAAGATGGCGAACATACTAATAATACTCATTCCTCCGCTTATTTTCCTGACAGCAACAACCTTGTGAGGCGACTTCGGCTGAGAGGACATGACTAGCTGAAAATCACCCAGAGAGTTTTCGGGTGGGACTAGAACTCACAGCGTCCTGGTTTCAAGTCTGGCACCTTAACCGCTACACCAAACTGGCTATTCTTCCCACTTAACAAAAATGTGCCCAGATGAAAAGACACTCATAAATATATGTTTTAATTCACAGCAAAGGAGCACAAATTATGTTGCACCTTGAGCAGGAACAGCAGCAACTGAATGTAGACAGTAATAACTAGGTGACAGCTTCAGATAATTTAGACCTTCACAAGAGCAAATATCAGAGAAATCAACAATTTCAATTGCTGTAAATAAATTTACCTCCAAGGTCTTTAATTTCAAGTGCTGTTAATGACCTCCCAGGTCTTAAACAAATGAAAAGCAACCATTATTGTGACATTCTGCCACCAACAGTCTCATAGAGGCGTTGTTTGCAAGAGGCATGGAAGCAAATATGGGCTCTCAGTTTTTACAAGGCATCCATTTTGCAGCTCCTAAACCTACCACAGCCTTGTTCATCACTGTTGTCTCTGCAGTCATTGTATCCATTGCAGACAGACCAGAGAGGGACGCAGCGGTAATTGGTCCTACAGCTAAATTCTGTATAATTATCACATCGATAGGCAGGACCCACTAAAAAAAAGAGAGAGAGAAAAATTCTTTATTATAGAAAATAATAAGCATCACACTAAGGTTATTTTCAAACATGCAATAGTAAATAAACTATAATCACTAATATATATTCATTTTTCAATTCAATTAAGTGTTTTCCACATAGAGGTGCTCAACAAGTGAGACAGTGACTGTATTTATTTATTTTTTTGTATATTATGTAGATCAGGGGTGTCAAACTGGATTTCTTCGAGGGCTAGATCAGCATTGTAGTTCTCCACAGACCAGCTGGCAGGAACACAGGAGATAGGACAGACGCCTCCTGCAGCACCTTGCCGGCTGAAAACGGGCTGCGGGGGGGGGAGGGCATTTTCAGCCGGCAGAGTGCTGCAGGATGTCGTGGAGGCCAAAAATAGGCCACGGGAGGGCCTTGCACAACCCCCCATGCCCCATTTTGGCTGGCAGAGGCACTGCGGGCCAGTCCTTTGATATTTCCAGGCTGGCCCCACAGGCCATATCTAAGCACCCCGTGGGTCGGATCCAGTCTGTAGGCCTTGAGTTTGACACCCTTGATGTAGATGTAGATAAATAAATAAAATAGCCTTCCTTAATCAGGCAACTTCCTCCACCCAGTAATTGGGAGATGATGCCCGACATATCTGGATAATACCAGTAGGGGAACATTGACTTTAAAAACTTCTATTCTTCCTTCATATTATCCCTTATCAAAAGTTATCCCTTTACTTACAATAGAATTAGACAATACCTAACTCCAGTTCTTCCTAACTGTTTTATAACCTTATAATTGTACTGGCCTAATTCTCTCCCATTAGTGTAAGTCAATAAGTATTCATTATATACCAAAATTGCTGGGCTCAGATAATTTGGTTCAACAGAACCAAATTCAGGGCTCAACAACTTTGGTATATATTCAATTCTTTTGAAGTTTAGAGATATCCCTCAGTCTCAGACTAAATCTTTTCCTGATGTGATACATGGATTCAACAGAGTTCTTCACCGATTTAATATAAAATTGCTAGGATGGATTTTACATTACATTTCCACATCCCTTACAGATGGCCTATTATATTTGATTAGAAAGGTATTTGAGTCTGACATTCTATGCATCAGTTCAGAAATAAACTTCAAATGATTTTGATGGGGCTTAACCCAGGTACTGAATATAGATACCAGATGGCACTCTAAAGGGTTAATTATTTCAAATCAGGAATGACAGGGACCCTGCCTCTTTCCCAAATTGATTTCCAAAAAGAAAAGGAGTCCTTTATTTAGGAAAAGGAAAGAAGAAACGGGGCAGGAAAAGCAGTGGAACAGTTCCAAACTTGTTGGTCCGTTTTTCCTTGAAGTCTTCCACATCAAAGTACAAAGTGAACTCCCTAAAGTGACTACAGGCAAATAAAGCCATGTTCTTCCATCCCTTTCAACATGGAAGCAACTGTTTGTTTAGTCAAGATTAATATTCATGCATTAAGAATCAGGAGTTTCTTCAACTGGAAGCAATGTGACTGTCCTTATTTCATGCTCTGCAATATGCATAATAGGAAAGATACACTTCAGAGAGTTATTCCCCTACACCAGAGGTCTTCAAACTTGGCATGCTGGCTGGAAAATTCTGGGAGTTGAAGTCCACAAGTCTTAAAGCTGCCAAGTTTGAAGACCTCTGCCCTACACACTCATTCTTCCTGCCTTTCACATTGTTTGGCAGTTACCGCTAAGAGTAAAGCCAAACAGTGCCTCTTAATTGGTACAGCGATGATAAAGTAGCTCAAGATGTGTTTTGCTTACTGCATTCATGGAATGGTTCATCTGAGTTATCGCCACAATCATTATCCATATCACATTTCCAGGTCTGGGGGATGCATCGGCCATTGTTACATGCAAATTGGCCTGGACGACAAGTTCTGCTGGCACAATGAGCGCTATCCTCATCTGAATTATCACCACAGTCATCTTCTCGGTCACACTGCCAGGCTTCCGGGATGCATCGTTTGTTAGCACATTGCCACTGGTGAGATTCGCATTGGTGATTGGCTAAAAGAAAGCAGAACTTTCTTTAAAAATTTATAATACAATTTCATTTGGAGAATGGCCAAAAAAAAAAAATCCTAAAAACCCCGACATGCAGACAGATGGAAACATTTTATACAGAGAAACATCGATATGGAGCTGCTTTATCCAGCCCAGGTGCCTTCCAGAGCAAGGTGGATAAAAATCAATGATTTTTTTAAAAAAAATCAAAACAATCAGATTTTTTTGATTTAAATCAGATTTTTTTGATTTTTATCGAATTTATTTTAATAAAAAACTTTTGGGGTAAAAATCTATCGTAAGATAGTTTTCTATTTAAGATACATAAATAATTTAGTTTATTCAGCATGAAATGGAGCTTAGTTATGTAGCATGAGGCTGTATATTCTGCAACACTGGGACTATCCGTGAGTCAACAGTGGGTCAAAGGAGTAGCAGAGATGACAGTTGCTCTTTAAAAATTATGATTTAAATCGAGTTGATTTAAATCAAGCCTTTTTACTAGTGATTTAAATCATGATTTAAATTGTGATTTAAATCAACTCGATTTAAATCAAATCCACCCTGTTCCAGAGGCAATGGAATTTCGACTCTCAGAAAATCTTGACAGCATGAAGAAGCTTCTTGGATGAGAAGTGAAACGTCTTCAAAGAGAAACCAGAAAGTCCAGTTGCCTCTTGAAAAAAGCACCTTTAGGACACCATGACCTGGATGACTCCATAGACATCTTGACAGCATGGAAATCTAGAAAACCCCAAGTAATGAATCTGGTGGATATACTAAAAACTCAAAGCAGGTTTGGTCTTGGCCAAGTCATAATAGCTATTCTGTTGAGGTCTGTCTATTTCCTACTCATAGAAACAGAAGAAACAGATTTACGGTCATGATAAATACCCGGGTGATATTTATGAATTAGATTAGAGAGCTTGCTACATACCACAAAGCACATGATCTTCATCGGATCCATCAGGACACTCTGGGATAGTGTTGCACAAGTAGTGGGAACTAGTACAGTTGCCATCATTGCACTGAAATTGCCCGACACGGCAGTACCTAACTGGACATGTGGGAGGTTCATCGGACCCATCCCGACAATCTCTTTGGCCATCACATTTCCACCAGATAGGAATGCATCTATGGGAAACAGAAAATGTGTTTCTATGTAGGAGTTCGCAGATACAAAGTACAAGTGCATAGCTTGTAGCAGATGCTGCAAATGAAGAAGAGTCTTTTCCCTTTTCAACCCAAAGCGTTGCATAACTTAGGCCAGAGGTGTCAAACTTGCGACCCACAGGCCGGATGTGTCACACGCTGGCCACCCACACCCCCAGTTTAGAGAGGGGGAAAAGTTGTGATACGTCACGTGACGAATGTGTCATCGTGAGTTTGACACCCCTGACCTAGGCCAATCTGATCATTTTAATAGTACCTCAGCCTCCCTGGTAGCAAAGTTACAAGAGCCAATGTTATTGAAGAAGTAGAAATGAGGAATCCTATGCTACTGGGCCCTCCAAAGACTACCAACTGTTGAAATTGCTGGCTGGTCATTCTGGGGATTGTAGTCCGACCTTTTAAATGAAGCACCAAGAAGGAAAGGCTGGGATAGTGAGTAGAAGGTCAGAGTAAAATGGAGATTTTCAAATTCAGATCCTCATCTTACATAAAGCTCATTGAGTGTGGACAACCCTTTTTCTTACTGATTAAATGAGACTCAAGGAGTAACATACAGTATCCTAACTGGAAGTATCCTTGACATATAGGACATAAAATGCAACAAATAAAGCAATTGTGTCATTGCACATGCCTACCTTTCACTGTCAGCACACAGGAATTGAGTGCTGGAGCACATTGGAAGGCAATGACCTGTGCTGCCCAACTGCACTACCATAAAGTTATCAGGACATTCACAGGAATAACCGGAGCCACCATTTTTTATTAGGCACAGATGAGAACAGCCACCGTTGTTGGTCCCACAAGGATTGCTTACTAGTAAAAAAAAAAAAAAAAAAATGAGGTGAGAAATATCTAATTATTCCCATCAACAAAATACCACAAACGGCATAATTGCTAATAAAATGGTCAAAAATGCTCCACTCTTTGCTCTGATTTAACAATGGGAAGTTTGCATTTTAACCTACAGCTCTGGATCAAGATACGTTGGACTCAAAGAAAATATTTGAACTGCTCCCTATGTTGGCCCTATGTGAAAGTGTTTAAATGGAATACAGGGAATCCTCGAGTTACAACAGTTCATTTAGTGACTGTTCAAAGTTAAAATGGCACTGAAAAAAGGGACTTATGGCCATTTTTCACGTAAAAATTTTTCATGTTCATGTAACATCCCTATGATCATGTGATCGAAATTCAGATGCTTAGCAAGTGGTTCATACTTATGACCGTCGCTGTGTCCCGGGGTCATGGGATCACCTTTTGCAAACCTTCTGACAAGCAAAATCAATGGGGAAACCAGATTCACTTAACAGCTGTGGTAAGAAATGTTATAAAATGGGACAAAACTCACTTAACAAATGTCTCACTTAACAGTAGAAATTTTGGGCTCCATTGTGACCATAAGGCGAGGACTACCTGTATTCAGTCCACTTAACATCCAGGAAAAATTCCCTGACTTATTAACTAGAAATTAGTGACTAATTATATGGAGCATGTAATCAGGAGCCGATAGTAGATTGGGTTCGGTTTTTCCTTCCATCTCTTGCAAAACCCATGAGAAATGGCAGATCAGCTTGAGGACAGATAATGGACTGAAAATCTGAGCAAGTCAAAAACTACATCAAAATGTTCAGCAGAAGGAACTGATAATCCAAATCATCACCGAGCATAAATTTAAACTGAAGATAATAGCACATGATAAAAAGCAATGCAAGCAGTAGACAAAACAGTTAGAAGTACACCTTTGTAAACTGCCCACGTCTTTCCGCTTCCTATTTTCGTGACAAAGCTAAATCCAGAATCCAGACCTACCCTCATAGAATAAATTCCTTACCTATTGGTTGCCTGTATGGGTGATAGACGTGAATATCAAAGGGCCGGTGAGTGGTGTTTGCTAGAACCATTCTGCCTGTTCCGTCATATTTATTTCCCTTTTCAATGGTCCTTGTGTTCCAGTCAGTCCAATAGATAGTATCCTCAAAAATCGTAATTGCAAACGGATGAGGCAATACCCCATCATACACAGTATGACGATGTTGGCCATCAAGATCTGAGTACCTATAAGAAGAAAACATAACACATAACACTGAAGGGGAAAAAAGGAAACCTAATCCATAATCAACATTCTGCTTGTTTCTGAAAGAGTGGAAACTAAATAGTAATTATAATAGTCGGGAACGACTAGCACGGGGATCGGCAACCTTAAACACTCAAAGAGCCACAAAGGTCCTAACCAGAAGCCCCCCATTCAATCCTGGAGCCGACTGGAAGTCCAGTTCCCCCACCAAAGAGTCTCCTCCTAGCGCGGCGTCCTTTTTCCTCTACCTGCCCTAACCGAAAGCCCTATCAATTGTGGAACCGACCAGTGACAGGGAGCCTCAGCAGAGGGATGAAAGAGCCACATGCGGCTCCAGAGCCACAGATTGCTGACCCCTGGACTAGCACATATGTGCGAGGGGAACCTTTACCTTTAATCATGCAAGATACTACTTTGCAATTTTTTTTAGGTTTCTATATTATTATAAGGATTACTTATGAAGTACAAGTAGTCTTCGACTTAAAGCAGCTCATTTAGTGACCATTCAAAGTTACAACGCTACTGAAAAAAGTGACATAGGACCATTTTTCACACTTACAACCGTTGCCGCATCCCCATGGTCACATGATCAAAATTCAGCTTGGCAACTGGTTCATATTTATGACGGTTATAGTGTCCCAAAGTCATGTGATCCCCTTTTGCGACCTTCTGAAGAGCAAAGTCCATGGGGAATCCAGATTCACTTAACAACCGTGTTACTAACTTAACGATTGCAATGATTCATTTAACCACAGTGGCAAGAAAAGTTATAAAAATGGGGCAAAACTCACTTAAGAAATGTTTCACTTAGCAACATAAATGTTGGGCTCGATTGTGGTCGTAAATCGAGGACTACCTGTATTTACTTCATAAGTAAGCATGCTGATGTACAATTGCCAATCATTCTGACTTTGCTCATCCTGAAAGTGAAATGAATTTCAAGGCAAACTAACTTAGCTTTAGAGTCAAGCAGAGATTATTCATTTAGTATTCCTCCGGATTCCCTGTTGTTAAAGTAATGAAAGGATAGAATGCAAGTAAAAGTTTTGCATTAAACTTTTTCACGCTAGTTATTCTGATTTAGTTAGCGCATTTTAAAGAGGAACCAAATGGGAAGGGATAGATGTACTGTTCTAGCATAGTCACACTTGCTCATTCTAGCTTTTATCCAAGTAGGATCTTTGTGTTTTGTGTTACAAAATAAAGCTGAGTAATAAACCACACAACATTTTGATTCTATAAGAGCCTGGTGGCACAGTGAACTAAACTGCTGCTCTTAAAGTAGTGTTTAGCTGCCAGCAGCCTGCAATTACTGCAAATTCAAATCTCACCAGGCTCAAGGTTGACTCAGCCTTCCATCCTTCCGAGGTAGGTAAAATGAGGACCCGGATTGTGGGGGCAATAAACTGACTTTGTATAAAAAAGAACACCGCTCAGGGAGGCCGAAAAAACCCTACTAAGCAGGTATATACAAAAGTATGAAGGTTTAATGCATTGTAAGCAACTCTGAGTCTCTGGAGAAGGGCGGCATATATAAATCGAACTAATAAATAAATAAATAAATTCTGAACAAAACCAACAATTCAAAATTAAGTAATTTTGGACTGAATTTTGAATGTTATACTATCTTGATGGGCTTTAGGGGTCTAGTAAAGCCTGCTATCTGTCTACTCTATTCCATTTAATCTCTTTTTAAAACATGCTCTGCCATCTCATACTGGCTTCAAAAGTATCTCAAATTTTAATATAGAATTCAGAACTCAAGGAGAACACACAAGTGAACTGCACATTTTACCAACTAGAAGCAGTTCTATTAATTATTAATTCTTTTATTATTACTTTATTAAAATCCCACCTTTATTATTTTTATGAACAACTCAAGGCGGTGAAAATATCCAATAACCCTTCCTCCTCCAATTTTCCCCTGGCCCAAGGTCACCCAGCTGGCTTTCATGGCTAAGGTGGAACTAGAAGTCAAGTCTCCTGGCTTCTATTGCCTGATGCTTTAATCACTAAGCCAAACAGTCCTTATCCTAACACTAGGATACCTATTTGTTGAATTACCATTAAGAACATTAAATTTTTAAAAATGTAATAGAATAGAAGATGATTCAGGAAAAAAGAAAAAGCAGTTTATGCATTACTATGCCTTACAGAACTCCACATTACGATGATCTGGAATTCTTTCATCATTACTGATTGCCAATTGTTGTGCTGAAATCACAGAGCAGGTAGTTTTCTAATTGGTAGCTACAGATCCTGTGCATTTTAACTGAATTAAAGCTGCCACTAAAAGCTCATTTGATAACCCTCAAAATCTGATAGGAAGAGTTACCCAGTTGCTTTATTCTTCTCTATGTACGTACTCAATGTAGTTTAGATGGGCGTCTGCCCAGTAGAGCTTGTCGTTGGTGTAATCTATGGTAAGTCCATTAGGCCACTCTAACTTGGCAGAGATAATCACCGTCTTATTCTTGCCGTCCATTCCCACGCGTCCGATATACGCTCGCTGTGCCCAATCTGTCCAGTAGACCTGTCTGTTTTAATAAACACAATAGAAAACTAATCCATAATTTGCTGCAGGTAATACAAAAATAGATACATTTCCCTGGACAAAAGGATGAAAGGGTGAAAAAGAAAGAAAAAAATACTGCAAAATAAGCAAACACACAGCAAAGGAGAAAATTTATTACAGCAATATGAGGGTTTTTTTAATCTTTAAAATATATTGCTACTGTGAAAAGCCCCGGTAGGAGAATTTTAATCTAATATTTACGGAGGGTTGAGATAAATTATTTCATATAAAAAGATTGGATTAAAGTTGATAGAGGCTCAGACAGATACACATGCATGTGTGCACACACACACTCGCACACACAAATGTTTTACAAATGGGAGTAAAGTTAAATGACTGCCATGCTCAATCTTTTGACACATTCAACAGCTAAATGGCTTGCTGTTTTATTCTGAAATGGCAAGAAAGTAATTAAAGAAGGCATCTTGCAGATTTAGACTAAGAAATTATAGTAAAGTCTCCTTTGAGTCAAAAGTCCTAGTGACTTCATAAAAAAAAATTCCGTGCCAGTTTCTTGGCAACAATATTATTTCCTTCTTCAAAGATAGAATTGCCTGCCTTCCTTCCTTCCTTTCCTTTCCTTTCCTTTCCTTTCCTTTCCTTTCCTTTCCTTTCCTTTCCTTTCCTTTCCTTTCCTTTCCTTTCCTTTCCTTTCCTTTCCTTTCCTTTCCTTCCCTTTCCTTTCCTTCCTCCCTCCCTCCTTTCTTTCTCTGTCTCTGTCTGTCTCTTTCTCTGTCTCTCTCTCTCTCTCTCTCTCTTTCTTTCTTATCTAGCCTGCACAAATGCTACCACAGTTTGACTCTGATTAGCTTTTGAGTTCAGTCAAGATTGGCTACCTGAGTGAAAACCAATACATGGACTTACAGAATTCTCTTTACAGCATGACTATAGCTGAGAATTCTGAGAATTGAAGTCAACACCTCTTGAGGTCACTCAGGTTCTGGTTTGTATAAATCTGAGTTTTAATACAATATAGCACTTAGAAAAAAAATCCCATGAGTTCTTTGAGAAATTGCCAGAATATTACTTGCTAAAACAACCCTTTCTTTTACTTTTTTTTTTTTTAATACAATACTACCTCAGAATTATTCAGCACAGCAGCACAATTAACCAAAAAGATATCTAGCCTCAAAATGAGAGAACTGATCTCTGGGCAAGAAGACTCATAAGATCTGTGTTCCTTTTGAAATTAATAACAGAATAACAGCGTTGGGACATTGTAGGTCATCTAGTCCAACCCCCCGCCCAAGCAGGAGACCCTGCACCATTTCTGACAGATGGCAGTTCAGCCTTTTCTTGAAAGCTTCCGGTGATGACTCTCCCACAACTTCTGAAGGCAAGCTTTTCCACTGGTTGATTGTTCTCACTGTCAGAAAAATTCTCCTTATTTCTACGTAGGTTGAATCTCTCCTTGATCAGTTTCCATTATTTTGTAATTTTAAAAAAATCTTTATTAGCCCTTATACTAACAGGTAACTATAATTCTATGCTCTCATTTGAATTCTTGTACTGATCAGATGCTTGTTGATTTAACTGACCTCTTTCAACTTTGTAATTGTGAGAACATTTACTACGATTTAACAGAGTAGGTTAAAATCTTTAAATTCATTAAAGAAAATACTGAACCAGCTTACCCATATTTAGGATGAACAACAATCGCTCTAGGATACTGAAAACAGAAGGTGTTGTTAGGATCCAGGCACTGATCAATTAGTTTTTTCCGGAATCGGCCATCGAGCTCAGCTACGTAGAGGCAATCTTTATGGGCATCTACCCAGTACAGTTTTCTGAAATATTTGACAAAAGGCATATTACACCAACTATTTCTTCACAGACATATTTTTTCCCTCTTAATTATCAATTTAGGTCTGAAAGGCAGAAATACAAAGCAAGAAAAAGCTAGCACGGCGCTAGAACATTGCAACTTGGGGTGTAGTTATCTGAAACGAAGGTAGACCAGAAAGGAAACATGACAAGATAAACTAATTCTACTCTGTTGCAAAGTTGTATTAACTGAATCTTGCAAGTCATAAAGTACAATTCTCCCATAGACACTTTTTCAGCCTGAGAATGTAGGGAAGGTCTCTTCTGAGTCTCTTGTTCTGCCAACGATGTAGCTGTGAGCTGTGCTGTCTCTCAGCTGAACTGTCCCTAGGCAGCATCTCTTCATCCCATCTCCCAAGGTCTTTCCCACATACCATTACATTATTCCAGGTCCCTACATTTCCCTCTGCAAAGCAGCATTTGTCACTATGTAGAATTACAGGAAGGATTATGTTCGCTGGCTTGGTTTACCCACTGTTGAGTAAAGTATTAATATCCGTCCTATATCCGATATCCCTAAATTGTAATAACCAATGCATAATCAATGCATTGAATTACATTGATTCATGAAGCTATCATTTTTAAGGCTGGGCACACCTCAAAAGTGATTCTGCAGAATTGCTTTAGATTTCACTCAAGCACAAACATGGCACCTTCTTGATAGTTCTTAAAATTTTTAGGGTTCTGCAGCAGCCTGAGAAAAAGATGCTGCTGCTTTAAGTCCACTCCTTAACGTTAATGAGACTCTTAATGAAGCAGTGGCATCTTTGCAGCTGAGCCCTGAAAATATCAGATTGTTTAAATTTTTTTTTTTTTTAATTTGATTTATATGCCGCCCTTCTCCGGAGACTCAGGGCGGCTTACAATGTGCTCAGCAATAGCCTTCATCCTTTTGTATATTTATACAAAGTCAGCTTATTGCCCCCACAAACTGGGTCCTCATTTCACCTACCTTAGAAAGGATGGAAGGCTGAGTCAACCTTGAGCCTTGGAGAGATTCGAACCAGCAGAAATTGCAGGCAGCTGTGTTAATTACAGGGTGCACTAAACCCCTGTACTATCAAGGCTCTAAATGAATGGCAGAGGGGCTTGTGGCCTTGTAACAGCTGAAACATTTCCTTCCTCCACATCAGTTTTGAAGTATGGGAAGCTGCTACCACTACGGCAGGGGTGAAGTCTAGCAGGTTCTAACAGGTTCTGGAGAACCGGTAGAGGAAATTTTGAGTAGTTCGGAGAACCGGCAAATGCCACCTCTGGCTGGCCCCAGAGTGGAGAGGGAATGGAGATTTTGCAATATCCTTCCCCTGCCACGCCCACCAAGCCACGCCCACAGAACCAGTAGGGAAAATTTTTGAATTTCATCCCTGCACTACAGTGTTATGATCTGTAGTTTTTAGTATATCAATACAAAATAAGAAAACATAGATGGCATCAATATTCACTAATTAGAGTGTTTGTTGGCAATGTTGGAAGCCCTAAGACTGCTAGCTCCTTAGCGCTGGAATAATTTTCTACCCATTTTCTATCTCCTAAAAGATATATTAAGATGATAATTATAGTCCATGTTCTCCATGAAAAGACAGCACTGAAGCATGGTAACGATACTTCAGTGTTGGTATAAGGGTAATCAAGAATATGAAGCAATACACAAAAAATATAATTTCTGCTATTATTTGTGATCATTGCTTTAAAAAAGATATTTGCTTTTTGAGGCATGGTGGTGCAGTGGTTAGAATGCAGTATTGGAGGCTAATTCTGCTGACTGCCAGCAGTTCGATTCCCACTGTCAAGGTTGACTCAGCCTTACAGCCTTCTGAGGTCAGTAAAATGAGGA
Organism: Pantherophis guttatus; assembly: GCF_059756535.1. Lineage (NCBI taxonomy): Eukaryota > Metazoa > Chordata > Lepidosauria > Squamata > Colubridae > Pantherophis > Pantherophis guttatus. The sequence goes on from NC_142063.1 coordinate 151,958,262, forward strand.
ACCAGATTGTTGGGTGGAATATGCTGACTCTGTAAACCTCTTAGAGAGGGCTGTAAAGCACCGTGAAGTGGTATATATGTCTAAGTGCTAATTGCTAAAGGAAATGGCTGGAGGATTTGCTATAAATCCAGCTTTCCCAATCTATGCCACCCAGATCGGGGGCGGGGGGGGCAGAGGTTCTCCATATTCCCAGCCAATCAATGTGGCCAAGGACTGGAAATTGCAATGTCATCATATCTGAAAGTTGCCAGGCAGAAGGCAAAAGAAAACTTTATTGATCTATTATCCTGAGGAGGACACCAACTGAGCAGTACAACTTTTTGAAAAACAACGAGAGGCATACCTTCCAACCCAGTCAACAGCAATGCCTTCACCATTTGGCACACCATCACCAATTATTGTTTCTTTGTTTGTCCCATTGAAAAACATTCTTTCTATGACCTTCCTGCCTACATCAATCCAGTAGAGCCTTTTTTCCACCCGGTCGAAATCCAGAGCCACCACGTTTCTGAGACCTTGCAAAATGAGAGAGTAAAGCCGGCCATCTGTGGTGAGATTTCTCAGATAGTAGCGATTGCTAAAGATAAGATAAGGTGAGATGTTGCTGTTCTGCCGGCAACTTCTCCCGTCAGGTTCACGAATGTAACCTGGGGCACACTTGCAGATGTAGCTGCCGACGGTGTTCTCACACATCTGGCTACATATTGACGGTGTTTCACTACATTCATCTATGTCATCGCAAGACCTTTTGTTGGACATGAGTCTGTACCCAGGACGACACGAACAGTAGAAACTAGTCTGGATATCTGTGCAGATGTGGTCACAGTTGCTAATTGAAGGATCGTTGCATTCATTAATGCCTAGAAGACAACAAATTAAACAAAAATGTTACTTCACTTTTATAAGGCAACATTGGTTTCTGATGGTTCATTTACTGTTAACTTACATAAACCCCAATTACCTAGTTTTCCCCAAACTAGTAGCTTCCATATGTTGGACTACAATTCCCAGCCTACCTTCCCCAACCTGCATGCTAGCTTGAGAAATTGGAACTGTAATTAAACATATTTGAAGTGCACCAGATAGGGGAAAATGAGATAATTCACTGAAGTTATTACATTAAAATTACAAAATAAAATTACAATTACCAAAAGCAATTGGTAATAAATAGCTAATCAATCTTTCTTCAACTAATGATGATCTGTAACTCCCTCAACATCTGACTATTTGCCGTGCTGTCAGAGGACAATTTGAATGGTAATCTGACATCATCTGGGGAACCAAGAATTTGTCATTGTGCAAGGTTGCCTTTGTGCTGATTTATCTAAATTCCATACATACCACATCCCTTCTCATCACTATTATCACGGCAGTCATCTATCCGGTTACAGACTTTGGCCATTTCAATGCAGTTCCCATTGTCACATGTAAAATAATGGGGAGCACAAGTTGCTTCTGGGGTAATGCAAAGATGCTCTAGCTCATCGGACTCATCCCCACAGTCATTGTCCCCATCACAGAGGTAAGCTTTGTTAATGCAGCGGCCATTTTGACAGGTAAACTGGTGCTGTTGGCACGGCTGATAGGTGCAAGCCCTCTCATCACTGCCATCCCCACAATCGTTTCGGCGGTCACACCTGGAAAAGGCCCATTAACAAAAGCCAGTCACTTGATTGTGAGATGAGCAACATATAAATTGAATACTTACATACATAAAATAGCAACACCTCTGCTAACGTTCACATGTATGTGTGTGTTCTTCATGCAAAGGTGTTGCATGCAAAGCATAAGGTTTGGGAGAACAGAGGCATGATCTGCAGATCATGGACAAACTAGTCGTGACATTACATAAAAATGTTGAACGTGGAAAATTTCAGACTCCAGAAATCCTGGAGAGAGAGAGAGATTGAACTGGACAGAGATCTAGTGACAAAAAGAGCCTTAATCCCCTAAGGCACTCAACACCTTCTAGTCCTCAGAAATCCTCCACATATTTCTCTACCCCACGTCCCAATCCTCATCACATTAAAATCTTTGCTGTATAGATTATATTTGCTCAGATTTGTATTTGGCACCTCTATCCTTCTTTTCTTGCTTGTGACAATATGAATACTATTCCTCCTGGTCTTAGATTCAACCTTTTACCATGATAAACAATATGACATCATAAACTTCTATCCTGACCCAACCAGCATGTCCAGTAGAAAAAAGAAGGGGAAAAATGAATTGAGAGGATAAAACTGAGTTCATATTTGACCAGACACAATCTTAGTAACAAGGAATTTAATCGTTTTTATAACCCCCTCTTAGTCCACCTACTGCATTTATGCAAAGCAGAACTGAAAGCCAGGTCTAAGTCCATCATTGCTGCATATTATATTATTCCAAGAGAAAACAAAATATAGTTGGGTCTCAAATTATCACTGACCTTGCTCACTGTGGCCAATGGTGAAGAATGATATGTGCTGCAGTTCAGTGTTTGTAAAGAATTAGCTCTAGCCTATGCCTGTGGTTCTTGAAAGCATTTGCAGAGGACATACAAACCTGTAAGTGTTACGGATGCACAGTCCATTACTACATGTAAATTCACTGTCCAAGCATGGCCTTCTAGTGCAGTTCTGATGCTCATCGTAAGCATCACTGCAGTCAGCATCCCCATCACAGACCCAAGCCCTAGGAATACATCTTCTTGAGGGAGGCACGTTGTTCACACATGTGAATTCAGTAGCTAAGCAGCTGCGATTTGCTAGAACAAAGCGTGAGATTTCAGCAATTTGTCCAAAATACATTATTCATGCCATTTAAATCAGCCTACCATCTGTTCAAACAATGTCTCTTTGACGACTTGCAGTCTTTCAAATATCTACGTCTTAAGGATTTTATATTTACGACTCTGCAATCCCTTGCTTCGGGATAAGATTGGGGTGATTGATTAGAGCTGAGCGTTTACTGGCCAGCTGCCCTTCCTGACACCTATGCAGAGTTTGCAGTAGACAATTACTCATTGCACCCGGAGAGAGAAATATCCGTCACTACCTAGGATCGAACTCCAGCCTCCTGATTTGTGAGGCCAGGGCTCCACCTCTAGGCCACCATGCTGCTCATCTAGGCCTTGAGTAACTAAATAAAATAACAGCTTAGTCTTGAAGCTTTATGTTACACGGAACTTACCACAGTTGTGTCTTTGGTCCTCATCGCTCATGTCACCACAGTCATTATCACCATCACAGATCCATGTAGCTGGTATGCATCTGCCGCCATCACATCTAAACTGCCTACTTGAACAGCTCCGTTCAGAAGTAACTTAAAAGAAATATAAGATTTCACAGACTATGCATTTTTCACATCTTGGGAGTGCTGCCCAAACATTGTTTCCTACATTTCCACAAACATATGCCAATTTGTGTTTTAATTCTCAGTCTGGCTAATGGCAAGGGACTGTGAAAGTCACTGGGTAATCCACAGGATATGGAACATGTTTACCTTTGGTTGGTAAAAGTTTTATAATACAGAGGTTAAATGTATATCATTGGCTTCCAGGAATGCATATTGTGATTTTTATTGAGGTTTTAATGGATACAGTATGACTTTCTCATACAAAGCATGCACTGTGCCATTCAGATGAAGAAGCATCTTGCAGAATGACTGAAGTGTTGTTCAAAACAGAAGAGTGAGATATCAAGAAAAGTTCTTTAGAATGCCTTCCCCTCAGCCTTTTTTTTTTTTTGGGTTACAATTATGTCATTACTAGCAGTGTAATTTTACTATAATTTCATGGTGCATACTATATCTTCATGGGTGTATCAATGTCTTTTGAGGAAACTTCATTCTTGGGACTCTGACAGAAATACACCGTCCTTTAACTTATCAGATAGCCAATGGCACATTCACCAATAAGGTTGATCACTACTAGGTTGTAAGTCTTAATTTCCCTCATTAAATTCTGGTAGTCCAACTAAACCTTTCCGGGCCCCTTCCAAGTGTGCCGAACCTCACACTTACCACAAGTGGAAGGCTCATCCGAGCCATCAGCACAATCCACTGCTAGATCACAGTACCAATGAGCAGGAATGCAACGTCCAGATGTGCAGCGAAACTCACTATTGGTACAAGTCAGTGAGGCTGAAAAGGCAGAGAAAATTCTTCGTTTGATTTGTGTGTTTTCCTTTGCAAATGCATTGGACTCTGTAATGATTATACTCAATCCTCAGCCTGGGTATTGTGTTCTTGGGTAGTTGAACTACTTCAACTAGGTTAGCTTAGTAAGTCTTGCTACGATTTTCATAAGTGCCTTAGGATAATAAGACATATAAAATGAAAATGAACAACAGAAATTGTTGTTAAGAATAGAGTGAATAGAATAGAATAGAATTCTTTATTGGCCAAGTATGATTGGACACACAAGGAATTTGTCTTGGTGGATATACTCTCAGAGTACATAAAAGAAAAGATACAAGTGAGACAGACTACCTGTATCATGATGATAGAATGTATGAAGAGTTACTGAAATGGTTGTCCCAGGGCAAGAGGTATGTTTCATTCATAAATAAAAAGGGAAAGGCAGTGCACTTATACCGTACAAGTTCTGGATTGGAGACTAAAGGTTCCAAATTTCAGTTTAGCTAGTCACACTTTGGAAGATCACTCTTGGAAGTCCTTTTAAGAAGTGTATTTAACACTGTCATTTAATCCTCCATGACCTGAGCTTCTGAAGGATATAAATCTAAGTTTTAAAGCTTTTAAAAACATAAACATGCCAGAAGTCATAGGAATCCACCTCAGAGGTAATCCTTTGTTTATTTATTTTTTACTTCAAGTTTGATAACCTCCTTGTCTCATTTTGAGAATATGTTTTTCAACTTAAATTCCAGAATGTCATCTATTTGCTCAAGTCTTGCTTGCATACACATACGTGCCCACACCCCACATACATTTACGGTAAGTTGTGTCTTTTCAGTGGCATTCCTAAAAGAACAGAATGTACAAAAATGCTTCCCCCTTTAGCCAAACTGAGACAGGAAAGTGTGAAGCGAAGGAGTGTAATTGTCGAGAGTCATTTAGCTTACCACAGTGAGTGGGGCTCTCATCACTCATATCGCCACAGTCATTATCCCCGTCACAAAGATAAGTTCGTGGAATGCATATGTTGGTACTTTGACATTTTGTATAACCAGAGGGACAAGTACGTTCAGCTTTAAGACAAAAAGAAATAATTCTTTTTTCTTCCCCATAAAGCAAAAGGCAGACTGGTTTTAAGCAATGACAAACAGCAACGTAAAGTTTCTCGTTCAGGTAATCTTCGACTTACAATAGTTCATTTAACAACCGTTCAAAGTTACAAGGGCACTGAAAAAAGTGTCTTATGACCACTTTTCACAGTTATGACCTCCCCAGGATCATGTGATCACAATTCAGACGCTGGGCAACTGACTCATATTTATGATGGTTGCGTGTCCCAGGATCATGTGATCAAACTTTTGCGATCTTCTGGGAAGCAAAGTCAATGGGGGAGCCAGATTCATTTAACAACCAGGTTACCAACTTAACAACTTCAGTGATTCACATAACAATTGTGGCAAGAAAGGTCATAAAATGGGGCAAAACTTGCTTAACAAATGTCTCATTTAACAAAAATGTTGAGTTGAATTGTGGTCATAAATCGAAAACCACCTGTAATACATTTCTTGGTATTAGAATGATATGATGTACTGTTAAATCCAATTTAGCTTAGCATAATACTGCCTTTTTATCAATGGGTTGTGATACCAATTCTAAGAACGACAAAGAATTTGAATAGTAACTCTTCAGATTCATTGGTGTCAATGACGCCCTTTCATTAGTGTAACAGAGTATAGTGATCCATCAGATCCTCCCACTCTCTCTAAATATCCAATTTCAAAAGGTTGAAGGATCCTCTGGGACTGATCCGAGAAACAGCAGAGTTTCTCTGGTTCCACTTGGTTCCAAAGTGGAGGAGAACAGAAACCCTGAGAGCTTGAGTGGAGCCACTTGGATCGTATCTATGCATGAATACAAAAGCTAATCTACTTTCACTGCGCACTCAGATATAATGATCATTTAGCTATCTGTTTCAATTATTCTTTTCTGACCTCATTTAACACTTCAACGGATTTGCTTAATGCTGGTGGGAGGTGGAGACTGAGGTCACCTGGCAACGAGGCTGTATGCTGATTGGACCATGTGATTGGAGACTCGGGGGGGGGGGAGTGATAAAGTTTTACTTTTAATTGGGTGAAAAACCAGCGGCAACTTAGAGCCTGTTTTCCACCAAGAATATGCCAATTTGATATGTCCTAATAAAATGCTCTTTAAAGAACTTGCCTGCCTCTGAGTTCTTACTGAATGGGATGTATTACTTGGAACCCGACACAAGCTGGTTACCCTGACTTGTTCCTCATCTAACAAGCCACCCATAAATTACAAGTAGTCCTCAACTTACAACAGCTCATTTAGGGTCTGTTCCAAGTCACAACAGCACTGTCAAAAATGACTTGTGACCATTTTTCAAACTGCAGTGATTCACTTAACAAATGTAGCAAGAAAAAGTTGTAAAATGGAGCAAAGTTCACTTAACATGTTACTCGTTTAGCAACATAAATGAGTTGGGCTCAACTGTGGTTGTAAATCGAGGACTACCTGTAGCTATGTTTTTGGTTGAGATTATGGCTTCTTAAGAAAAGTAACAAGCAAGTCACAGAACAATAGCTTTCTTGGATTCTTTAGCTCCTTCCACTGGCAGGAAGAGTCAAGCGGGGATCAGATAGAAAAAGGAATAATCAACATACCGACTGATCTATGTAATCCTTCTCAGGATTCTTCAGCATTTCTGCTTATCAAAATGTATCAACTAGTCCAGTGGCCCCCAACCTTTTGGGCACCAGGGACCGGTTTCGTGGAAAGAAGTTTTTCCGCAGACCCGAGGAGGCGTGGTTTCACATGCTGCCTGCATCCCACAAATGGGGCTTCGCTTGTTTGCGCGGCCCAGTTTTTGGCATGCTACAGCCCACTACTGGTCCACAGACCGGGGGTTGGGCACCCCTGAACTATTCTACCTCATTACAAGAAATGTTAATTTTTTTGCTAATATTAATGGAATCACCTGGGGTACTTATCAAATAATACCCTAAAGATCTCCTCTCTGATTCAGTCCTTATTGTTTGAAACAACTATCCTTACAAATTGATGAGAAAATTGCTCATAGGCCATACACAGTGAAAGAACATCCAGTTCATTCTCAGGATTCCTGTAAACATAAATCCAAATAAATCACATGACTTCTGTGAAGCAACACGCCCTTTTTCCTTTTTAGAAACTTTACTTTACTTTTTGGCTGTGCGAAGAATCGGGGACAATACGTAGTTTTAATCAACTTACGGCAATTTCTCTCATCTGAAGTGCCATTATCGTAACAGTTGTTTGCACCATTGCAGACGTATTGAAGAGAGATACACCTTCCATTATTGCAAGTAAATTCTGTCTGGGGATCACAAGTTCGGAACAAGCATCCCACCTCATCACTGTTGTCTCCACAGTCATTGTAGTGATCACAGCGATAAGAGTAGCGTACACATCGCCCATTGCCGCAGGTGAAAGCTGTTGGCTGACAGGTATGAAAAGCTGAAGGAAAGGAATGTGACAAAGAAATGTCATTGACAGAAGGGATGCAAACAGGCCTTGACAAATTCTCCCCAGAAATACAATGCTGAATTGATTTTACCTGCCAAGGCAAATACAGCTGCAAAACGGACAGCGTGTAAATCAGATAAATAGAAGATAAAGCTTTATTTTAGCATTCGAATGACAGTTTTGTGGGTTTACAAATCCCTACAAATGGAGTTTCCTCATTCATGAAAATTAATGAGGTAAATTGGAAACAAGTTGAAATGGAAGGAGGCTAAACTGCAGCTATGGCCTTGCTATAAAGCAGGGGTCTCCAGCCTTGGCAACTTTAAGCCTGGCGGACTTCAACACCCAGAATTCCCCAGCCAGCTGCTGGCTGGGGAATTCTGGGCATTGAAGTCCGCCGGGCTTAAATTTGCCAAGGCTGAAGACCCCTGCTATAAAGGCATGATCAGAGAGTATGATCCTTATGAAGTCAGTGGAAAACATAACCTTCCTTCACATTCTGAGTCTGCTCCGGTTATTTTCTTTTTCTTTTTATTGAGAATTTTTACATAATTAAAAGATAAGAAAGAAAAAAGAAAGAAAGCAAAAGTACTAAAAATGGTACCGATAAAGAAAAACAAAAACAGAAAAAGGTCTGTTTCAGTATTTTCAAGGAGTGTTAATAGAAAGGAACAAAGTCCTCTGATGTACTCTTGCCCATATTTTGGGCATAATTCTGCACATAGATATTTCCTCCCATGTTAATAGTCCTGTAAAGCTCGATAAAGTATTCACTCCACACATGTGTACAACAGTGGTGGGTTTCAAAAATTTTTACTACCAGTTCTGTGGACGTGACTTGGTGGGCGTGGCATGGCTTGGTGGGCATGGCAGGGGAAGGATACTGTAAAATCTCCATTTCCTCCCCACTCCAGGGGAAGGATACTGCAAAATCCCCATTTCCTCCCAGTCAGCTGGGACTTGGGAGGCAGAGAATAGGGGTGGGCCAGTCAGAATTTTTACTACCGGTTCTCTGAATTACTCAAAATTTCCGCTACCGGTTCTCCAGGACTGATCAGAACCTACTGAAACCCACCTGTGGTGTAGAAGATAAAACAGAATATCATATTTGAAGCATAATTACAATCTAAGAAAAACCAAACACTACCAGAAATACTCAATTTATTGTTCTTACACAGAATTTTGTTCTTGAAACCAAAACCATTTTGTATTTTCTAAGAAACTCCTAATTTCATACCAATAACTTCTTACATTGAATACTACTTTCCCAGTATGTATTTTTCTTCCCTTGCATGTTACAAAATCAGTGCTTTTAACATTTCTACCCTCTTCCCTGCATTAATCCAAGGAAGAATTTGAACCCTTCATTTTTTTCATGAAAGCAATGAAATCTTCAATGCTTTGTATAGTCAACAGGCCATTGGACTCTGGACCAAACTGATACTAGTTGTCTTTCTTTGTTTGGTTTTAGTCCACAAAATGGCTTTGCTAAAAACAATTGTAATTGGGCAACAGCTTTTGTTTTAATTATGGAAGTACTTACCACACACACTTTCCAACTCGTCACTGCCATCCCTACAGTCATCATCATTGTCACATGTCCAGCGTTCAGAGATGCAATGGCCATTAAGACAAGTGAAGTGGGTACTTCCACACCTGGTACCATTGTCCACAATACAATGTTTGTTGTTGTTGGCTGAATACCAGCGTCCTTCAGCAGGACATTGACACTCCGCACCACCTGGGCCTATATTTCATTGCATCAACCACAAAAGAAGAACTGGGTTAATGATATATTTATATAACATCTCTCCCCAATATTAATTGTAAATCCGCCAAGAAATTTATCCAGAACTACCAAAACGTCCTATGACACATCTCCTAAACCTTTAAACAATACAGGTAGCCCTCAACTTACGACCACAACTGAACACAAAATTTCTGTTGTTAAGTGAGACATTTGTTAAGTGAGCTTTGCCCCATTTTACGACATTTCTTGCCACAGTTCTTAAGTGAATCTGGCTTCCCCATGGATTTCACTTGTCAGAAGGTCGCAAAAGGGGATCACATGACCTTGGGATACAGCAACAGTCATAAACATGAACCAGTTGCCAAGCATCTGAATTTTGATCACGTGATCATGGAGATTCTGCAAAGGTCGGAACTGTGAAAAATGGTCTTACATCACATTTTTCAATGCCGTTGTAACTTTGAACGGTCACTAAATGAACTGTTGTAAGTCAAGGACTACCTGTATTCTCCACAGGAATCTAAATCAGCTCTATTTGTAAATGGGACTATTGCAGAAAAAAGTTTTCGGAACTTCAATTATTACAACTGAGATTAATTTGTAAAAGGAATAAGACCGTCTATAATGGAAGATGGCTATTGCATTCTCCCATATTTGGCATCAGCAGGAATATAATATTGATTTCAGCAAACATAACAAAACAGGAGGGTGATGACAGAGTAGAAAAGAATACAGTTTTAAAAATATTTCAAGTAGCGATGAAAACATTTTTTGGTCATCCACTAATAGCGGGGTTTATTTAAATATGTGAAACATCTGTAATTCCATTAATTTTCTGCATGCTTAGACTATGATTCTTTCCTATAAATCAGCAGATGTCTAAAACCCAACCCCAGTGACAAACACAGCAAGTCACCGTGGGCTTGCATATCATATGAATGTTTTACCTGGCACGCAGATGTGACTGCAACCACCATTAAATTGGTTGCAAGGGTTGGCGCACTGCTGTTGCTTGCTTTTGGCCCAAACGTGAATATCCATTGGTCTGTTTGGCAGGTTTGATACCATCACAATTTGATCTGACCCGTCGTATTTGTTGGCTCGATAAACACTTCGGGTATTCCAGTCTGTCCAGTAAATGTGTTGATCAAATAGGGTCATTGCAAATGGATAGAGGGCGGTGCTAATGACGACCTCACGGTTTTCACCCAATAAGGAGCTGCGTTCAATCTTCTGTCTAAAACAAGTAGGAAATATCAGCATTGGAACATGAAACACGAGCTTCCAACATTTGTTGAGTTCCACAGGGAAAATACTATAGATCAGGGGTGTCAAACTCAAGGCCCACGGGCCGGTTGCAGCCAGTGGGGTGCTTAATCTGGTCTGCCAGGCTGCCCTGGAAATAGCAAAGGACCAGCCCGCAGTGCCTCTGCCAGTGAAAACAGAGCTTTGGAGGGCTTCACCCCCGCCCCTCCCCTCCGAGCTCAATTTTCACTGGCAGAGGGCTTCAGGAGGCCGTCACAGCCAAAAATGGAGCTCAGGAGACCGTTTTCACTGACAGAGTGCTAGGGCCACCAGCCTCCCCCCCGCCCCCGGCACAAGTGACATCAAGCTGACCATGCCCATCCTGGCCACCCAAGATAAAACACAACCCTGATGTGGTCCTCAATGAAATCAAGTTTGACACCCCTCTGTAGATCGATTCCTTACTTTTTCATTAATGTCAAGACTCTTTTGTACCCTGAACATTCACATCATTTAGTATTATTTCTGAAATCCAGGTGAACAATATACAGCAACAAATTCTTATATGAAACCCGAATCCCTTTTCTGCAGCCACTAGACTCTGCTCTAGCTGTTCCTCTGTGGCTGGAAATAAATTCCATGGTATCTCATCCAGTGGTGGGATTCAAGTAATTTCAACCGGTTCTCTGCCCTAATGATTTCATCCAACAACCACTTTGCCAAACTGCTCAGAAAGTTAACAACCGGTTCTCCCGAAGTGGTGTGAACTGGCTGAATCCCACCACTGATCTCATCCCTTTTAAGTTGGGAACTTATCTTATCTCCCTCAATAAAATCAAAGGGGGAGAAGCCCAGCCCTTTCAATGTAAATGACAACTTCATGTCATTGCCCCGTCAATTATGGATCATGGCCACCAAAAGGCATCTCTTCTGCTTTCAATCATAAATATTTATTTAGAATGGATTTTTCCACATTGTTATTATATGTTATGGGAGGACCAACTGTGTGCATTAGATGAAAATGTTTAACAGTATGCAAATGAAAAGTAAGCAAATACATACAAACTTGCGTCAGCCCAATAAAGTCGCTGTTCTTCATAGTCCAGTGTAAGACCATTTGGCCATACTAAGTTGGTGCTCACAATAGCACTCCTGAAGTTTCCTCCAAGTGTTGCTCGTTCTATCTTAGCATTAGAGCTCCAATCAGTCCAGTACATGTACCTAGGGATGACACAATTACCCAAAGCTTCTTAAATCAGAGAAATCTACTTAGCAATAACACTAGCAATAGCACTTAGACTTATATACCGCTTCACAGTGCATTACAGCCCTCTCTAAGCAGTTTACAGAGTCAGCATATTGCCCCCCAACAATCTGGGTCCTCATTTTACTGAACTCAGAAGGATGGAAGGCTGAATCAACCTTGAGCCGGTTAAGATCGAACACCTGGCTGTGGGCAGAGTTAGCCTCAACAATGCATTCTAACCACTGCACCACCAGCTCTTACATCTACAAGTAAACAAAGGAAGAGCAAAGGGGCTTCACTGGTTTCTCCAATGCCTTCACTGGATGAACTTGCCCTAAATTAAATTACAATCAAGCTACAAAGAAATGACTGTTTTACAACACTGAAAAAATTCACACTGTGCATTATGCAAAGCCTCTTAAAGATTGGATATCTGAAATTAAAGCATGATAGTTCAGTCCTCTAATTCACACACACAGCACAGGATAAAGAGTGCAATTCCCTGCATTTTTGTTCTCCTAACTGAATGACAAACTAGGTGTGATGACCAGATAAAAAAACCAGTATTGTTTATTTGGAAAATAATGATGAATGGACATTCTGGCCCCTGAGTCAAATCATCTGTTGCCCAGGTGCTGTTCTGTCTATCACAATCTCATTTTCCTGTTACGTCCTGCTCTCTGATTTTCCCCCCCCTGATTCTCCTTAAGGTGTAGTCAATTGGAAAAGAGGCCTTCACAGAGACCTTCACCTATGCCATTGTGTAGAGGATCTACAGAATGGCCTTGAAGGACCAGAGGAAGAGCGACTGCCAAGCCATTGGTCAGAGAAGCAGGAATTGTGTCTGTTCCATGACACTAATTTGAGAAAATGTTTCAGATAGAGCCCTCCTTAGTTCATGCAAAGATAAAGTGAGAAAGGAGGAAAGTACATTCAGACTTGAAATATTCCACTACTATAATTGTTCCAACAAAAGCAATCCTGATCTATATGGCGTTGGTTTGTTAAATTTGGTCTACCATGTAGGGATGACAAACTGTGAAAACAATATAGCAGTACAAATCATGTCTGTTGATCAGAGGCAGATTCTTCATTAAAAGGAAGCATTGGGCAACAGAGAGATTAAGCTTCATGCTACTACCCAGCTCCTACGCACAACGCCAGCTGTTTTGCTATGGCACAGCTATGTTCTTCCTTTTTCTTTGAAGGATAGACATACCTACTTAGCTCCATGGGAGAAGGAAGCCAAACAAGGCTCTCAAAATGCATTGCCTAGGAATGCATTTTCAAAAAAGAAAAAGAAAGAAAGAATCTGTACATGTACAAAAGGTATTAGGGTATTTCTAGTTACTAATTGGAACATTTATTATTCATCCATTATTATTTTTTTCCATGTTTTATTTATATAACACTCAATTTTTATCAAACAGTGTGTATTCTGGGTACAATTATATTTTGATAGTCATATTTATACATCTTCATTATATTTAGTCAACACCATCATATTAATAATAACATGATATAATAACCTTAATGCTTAACATTTAACATCGTCTTCTTTAATGACTCTCCTCTATTATTCATTCATTATTAATTGCCCTATTATGATTGGGAAGTTGAAGTGAGAGAGAAAAGCTGTAGTGGAAACAGATACATGTTTCATTATGCAGAATGAGCAATTTACCCTTGGCAAGGATCCAAGACAATGGCCCTTGGCCGTGGGACACGAGCCACTACTGAACGATTAGATCCATCCACAGCCATTGAACTGATGGTCTGGTTGAGATAGTCACTGTAATAAAGTCTGTTGTTGATCCAGTCAAAGGCAATGCCATCTGGAGCGCCCAAATCTTTAGACGTATCAAACAGGACAACAGAGAACAAAAAAGATCTGAGCATGAAAATCATCCTAGCAATGAAAATCTTTTACAAAATTTTCCTTCTTTTCTAGTTCCAACTATTACCAGGGGGAATTTGCTCTGAATCTAATGGGAAGGTTTTTATCCCATAGCAAAAAAAGAGAGAAGAAACTGTGTCCCTGGATTAAGATGAAAAAGACTTCTAAAGAGCTTCTACACTTCCCATATTTTGAAAGGTAGTGCCCTTGCAAACTTCATTTTTAAAAAAAGCATCACAAATAAACTGAAGTGTAGCGACTACATATTACTAGTGACAATACTCAAATAAGCAATGCAGTTCAAAGCATTATGTCTAGAAGAATGCTCATTTGCCTGAAGTTGTAATGACCTAATTCCATGCCAAGTTAGTATTAAGGTTTGTGGTATTTTTATATAATTCTTAACTCATTTTGAAGTAATGTCCTGACTGAGGAAAGGTTTAAAGTTTCAACAATATAAATTGTTAGTTTGTCATAAAATGAATCAGTAGGGCATAGATGCATGAAACAAATTTCAGTTTCAATGGCATTTACACAGTAAACATGCTTAGGTTCACAACTAACTGAATATTATTAATTTTTCTTCCTGGTAATCATACTTTCAATAACTTCTGCAAAATACCTTCCAAGAAGCAGGTTACAATCCAATATACACTTTGGATATTCGTCTGAGTAAATATTTAGTTCTATGTTCTTAGAAAATGCATATGCTATGTGAGAAACTCATATCAAAGATTGGCCTGTAAGCTACCTTAGCTAAGTTCTGAATTCTGATATTTACCCGATGCTACTACTGTGGGATTACTACTTCCAGAATAGGTACTGATATAGCTGATTCTTCCTGGGCCTGTCGAAGAACTTTGGGTAAAATATATTAAACTGTTTGCACTGTCGTAGTCCAGAGCGACCGCAGTCCTTGATACGGTCATTGTATGGAATGGAGGGCTGTGATTTTCAGGATCCAGGTGCGTGCTTCTAAGGGCATTCTCCAAAGCGAAGATCAAGTAATTATCTGTTGAAATAAAACACCTCTTCCCATCGCTTCCCAGCATTCCAAATGCACACCCACACTTTGGTGTTTGCAGATCAGGAAGTGCAAAGCACAGATGGTCGCAGCCTCCGTTATTCTGTAGGCATGGATTGTAGTTGACATCCGCAGGGGCCAGTGACTGGTAATGGCTATTGTAAATAGTCACATCTCTCAACCAATCAATGTTGTCTCTTATAACTGTTGGCTGCTCGATATTTCCTGGCTCTTTACTGGCTTGAAAGATTTTTTTCAAGTTCCTATCCACCCAAATGATAGAGTTTTCAAAAATGGTGAGGCCATATGGTGTTGGGTAACGGCTGCCATAGCGGATAATTTCAGGCTCACCGCCATCGCGAGAAATCCTTGCAATCATGTCTAAGGAATCATCCACCCAGTAAATGTAACCAGTGTTATGATCGACTGCTAATCCTCGTGGTGTGACAATTCCTTCAGACAATAACACAGTCCTGTTGCTGCAGTCAAGAAACGCACGCTCTATTTTGGGAGATTGTCCGTAGTCTGCCCAAAAGAGGTATCTGTTCTTGGGATCGACTACTATATGTCGTGGCATATCCACTGTGGTTTTAAGTAGCACTCGTCGATGAGAGGTATTTAAACGCAGAACTTCAATAAATGTTTCGGTCAAGAATGCATTGGTAAAATAGAGGTTTCCTGCATACAGCAAAATAAAATGAAAAACACTGAATTCTGTTATTATATATAATATATGCTTCAGAACCTAGTACAGTTTTATACAAAATAACACATATCACTATAAGATAGAAACTTTAAGAAAAATCCTGCAATTTAAGCTCTTATGCAGACATAGGTATATTTTAAATTGACTTAATAACAAATATAATATCTAAATGCCTAAACATGTTTAAGCATTAACAATAAATTAACATGGTTTGAAGTGGCCTTGCTAAGTTTGATATACATGGCTAAATTTTACATACTTCCTCAACCATGATTGAATAACTTCCCCACTACCTTACCCTAGCTGGAAAAATAAGGATCTTCTAGAATCTAGAAGATCAACAGAACTGATAGAAGCCATTCCACATCATCATGTTCTTACATATAATTTGGATAATTCATTGTAAATTAAGGCCAGGGTACTATCCATAACCTCAGTTTAATATTTGGGAGAAAAATCCTATTGATTTCAGTGAAATTTCACTCGTAGTAAACAGATGGTCTTAATATCACATGATGTTCAGTTTAAAGATTTCTGAAAGGCAAATTCCACCAACCATTTTTGTTAATGCTAGAATAGTACTGACCTGCTACCCAATCAATGGCAATGCCACGGATCCCATTGAATCCTATCCCGTTTGTGACAACATTCATAAAATTGGAACCATCTGGCTTGATTTTACGAATTCCATTCTGGGATGGAATTCGGCTGCTGAAGTCACACCAGAAAATGAAACCTGAAGGCATGTGAACATCCACATGCAATGCATTTCTCCCTGCAAGATTAGGATTAAGGAAACATGTTGTTTATTTTTAATTTCACCATTCTAATAGGCATATGTGGTGGTAGGATTTCCATCAAACCCTGACCCTTTGCTCAGCATCCTTTAGAATCCTCTAAAACATTCCTGAAATATAGCATGAAATCATCAGTCCCTTGATTTGGGATGAGAACTGAAAGGATAAAAATATGACAATTAATGTTCTATTTACTAATGGGAGAAAACCACAATCATCCCCCAAATATTAAAAATGGACCAATTGGGTCCCCTGCCCCATTCACTGTTACAGCTCTGTAACAACTGCCCATCTTCCTAAAAATTAACCTGTAACATTGCTGAGTCAGACTTTACAATATTGGGTAAAAGTAACCCCCTCACTAGTAGCCTTATATCGGTGTCTAAAATAATCCAACAGGATTTTTTTATGATTAGGAACCATTTTTCAACTTGGACCGGAAAGTGAAATCCCTTTACTCTACAATCCAACGTTGATTTGCCTAAAAATAAACACTTTACTTCTAAGCAGACACTTAAAGGATTGCATCATCATTATTACTATTACTACTACTACTACTACTACTACTACTACTACTACTACTAATAATAATAATAATAATAATAATAATAATAATAATAATAATAATAATAATATGGGAACTGGATGACCCATTTGGGGGGAAAAAGCAGTTCCACTACTTCATTGTTTCTCTTTTTTCAAGTGTTCAAATGTTCAAAAAAGTAATTTAAAGAAATGCTATATTAATTTTTTGATTTGTTAGTTAGAATTGTTTGTGATCATATAAATACTGTGTAATATTGAATTTTAGATCAAAATGTTAATATAGCTCAGTGATGGCTAACCTTTTCCGGACCGAGTTCCCAAAGCGCTCACGTGTGCGCGTGAATGCACATGTGTGTGCCCGGACCCCCAAAATGCAATGCGCACTTGGCCCCGCCTCCCCACGCATGCGTGCACGGGCCCCTACATGCCCCGACCCGCACACATGTGCACGCAGCCCCTACATGCACCTTGACCACCCACGCATGCACACATGCCTCCCCCGCATACCCTGCCCCCACACATGCACATGTGCCTCCTCCCGCACGCACCCTGCACAGGCACAGCAGAGACCCGAAGACCAGCTGGCTGGTGGGAACACGCGCGCATGTGCAGCAAAGCTGAACTGGGAGGACGGTTCGTGTGCCACCAGAGAGGGCCCTGCCATAGGTTCGCCATCACGGATATAGCTTATACGTGGCCTGTAACTGTTTTAAAGAAAGTTGGAAGTTAAGAAAGAAGAGAAGAAATTTTTAAAAATTATTTCTTTTCTTCTTTTTTTATTCTTCTGTACCTTCCCCTTGCCTATTTTCCCCTTGATTCTTTTTTCCTTTTCCTTTCTTAAATTTGATCTTTTGTAGAAATTTAATAAAGTATATTTAAAGCCATTTAACACTAACCTCACTGCCTCAGGAGAAGCCAATGTTTGCCCTTCGGTCACTAGACCCTACTCCTTTGTTGATTCCTATCTAACGTTTTCAGCTGAAATGGTTTTTGCCTAGATTTACATAGTTCTGCTTTGTTGTCTTGAGCTACTGTGTTTCCCCAAAAATAAGACCCTGTCTTATATTTTTTTGAACCCCGAAATAAGCGCTTGGCCTTATTTTCGGGGAAGTCTTATTATTTTGGGGCACGTGGAGAAAACCAGAGGAAATGGCAGGGACCAGCTGCACATACGTTTAAATATTTTCGGGGAGGGCTTATTTTCAGGGGGGCTTATTTTAGCACATGCTCTCAAAAGCCCGATTGGGCTTATTTTATTTATTTTATTTTATTTTATATTGGATTTCTATACCGCCCTTCTCCCTAAGGACTCAGGGCGGTGTACAGCCAGATTAAAAAAACATGCAGAACAAATATTAAAAACAATTAAAAGATATATAAATTTGGCCCAATTAAAACTCATTTACCAATTAAAAACGTTTAAAACATTTAAAAACAGTTAAAAATTTCATCTTAAGCCAGCCCGGCTTGTTTAAATAAATGGGTTTTAAGGGCGCGACGGAAGGCACTGAGGTCTTGGATTCTCCTTATCTCTGGGGGGAGCTGATTCCAGAGGGTAGGTGCCCCCACAGAGAAGGCTCTCCCCCTGGGGGTCACCAGCCTACATTGTCTGGCTGATGGCACCCCGAGGAGGCCCTCTCTGTGGGAGCGCACGGGTCGATGGGAGGTCGTTGGTAGCAGCAGGCGGTCTCGAAGATAGCTAGGCCCTATGCCATGGAGCGCTTCCAACCACAGCCAAAAATACACATACACATCTTACAAGCCCTGTGTTATAAATGAGTCACCTCTAAGAAGGAGATTGTGTCAGAAAGCTAAGAGGTTGTAGTTCTCCCCTCAAAAGTTTACTCACCTCTTCCTGCCAAGGACACCATTGCTTCAGAGTGGTCAGATGTCTCTAAACTAAATCCTTTAATTGCCGACAGCATGGAAACAACAACAAAGGAACTGTATGGAGAGCAGGTCCTATTATCAGAATTGAGCTGAAAGCCGGTAGCGCAGGCACAAGAGAAAAGGGCCCCGGGCAAAGGCAGACAGAAATGCTGACAAGTCCCAACTTGGTTGCTACAGCCATTGGTGGAACCCGCAGAATCTAAAACAGGGAGAGATAGAAAAAGATTTATTCCACAAAGATAAACTTGAGGGAGAGGTTTGAATTGAATGAGTTAATTGGAGTTTATCGGACTTGTATTGGTGCGATAAATATAACTGAATGAGAGCTCTAATGTAGTTTTGTGTTTTGGGTTCTGGGTTTAAGATGAAGGTATTTTTTTTTCTCCCTTTATGTATAATGCTTGAGTATTTTTTAGAGTTAGTAAAATATCAAAACCAGAAAAAAGTGTTTTCTCCCGTTAGGGCTAAAAACAAATTGAAATAATATAGAGGATTCTCTTAATATGAATTGTGATAAAGATTAAAGAGTTAACAGAAGCATATATTATTCCTCACAGCAAAGAGAAGTAGAGATGGTCAAATTCATTCTTTTATCCAAAGAAGAGAATATATCTAACCTTGTTTTCTATTCTGAGATTGCTGCCAAATTTTGTGCTTGCAATGAAAAAAATAAACTTTGATTTTGTTTTTGCTAATTAGATAGGTTTATTGTTATAGAAATGGCTTGTACATACTGTTGTGTAAAAGTAAAAAGTTGCGGTTGTAACATTGTCTTCTATTGTGCTAAAAAGAGTCGGAGGTTGGTGCCTTTTTCTTTCCTTTTCCTTCTTTACACCATATTTTCCCCATCCCCTCCTCCAGTGGTGGGTTGCCCCAGGTTCGGACCGGTTCACAAGAACCGGTAGTAAAACCAGTGGGAGGCTCCGCCCACTGACCCCAACATCATCAGGAAGCTTCTACACATGCGCAGAAGCCCCCACCCGCGCAGCCCCATTGCGAACTGGTAGTATAGGTAAGTAGAACCCACCTCTGCCCTCCTCCTAGTTTTCTATTACTTTTTTTTTTTGCATTTTTCTTTGTATTTTAATTGTAAAATACCATGAACTAAGTGGATTTTTGAAGATAAAGGCTTTTTTTTTTAATAAAGAAAGAATCACATATGAAATCATGGCTACTTTAGCCAGAATGCAGTGATGTTGCTTTTTTTCCCGTGCTTTATTCCTAAACTACGAAGTGAAACTGCTCCGTCTTGATTTTTTAAAATATTTTTTTTTAAAAAAAGTAAAATATACGATCCAAACAATCAGTTCAAAACACTGAGCATGTGAAAGGATTTTAAAAGGCTTATCATATACTTACCGTCTCGGTAATACACCCGGAGACATTTTAGTCCTGAAATGTTGTCTCTCAACACCACTTTGTTTGCTCCAGTTGACTTGTCAACCCGTTCAATGACTTCATAATCCCGGTCAGTGTAGTAGAGAAAAGAACCATAGACAGCCAGGCCCCATGGGTGAGAGAGGTGAACAACCAAAGTCATCCGATTCGTACCATCCACGTTCCCTCGTTCGATCTAGAAGAGGATCAAAATTGATTACCACCAGTGAAAGCAAAACTGGCGCTTTGAGTGCAAATCGTAAACTGGTATCTTACAGACTGACCTGAGGTTTAAAAATGATTTATCTTTTCCCTTTGCTTGTCTTGAGAAACTAAGCAATTTTTTTCCCAACCCACTCCCATTGTCATCTCACCCCTTAAAGAATTAGTAAACATAAATGAAAGCAACATTTGAGATCAAGTTGGCACTGGGTTGATGCAATTCCATTGAAAAGTCAGTCGGAAAGTACAGTACCTTCTGAAGCCTGGGAAAAGATATGACTGCTTTAATCATTTGGAAAAAAAAGATCCTGGATATAGGATCCCTGCACATTCTGAAATACCATTTTCAAAGGTTTTTGCATCATCCCATCAGCCACGTTGAATGAATGTCAGTTTTCTTTCCATCCTTGTTTATGCATATCTGTGTTTCTTCTTGATGAAGCTGTTTTCCCTGCCCTTTTAATGTTATGGGAAGTGAAAATAGATGCATTTTATCTGTTCAAAGAAACAGGAAATCTGAAGTAGCTTTTGGATTTGTTTGTTTTAACATTTAGCGACCAGAGATATTTACTACCAGAAGAAACTCAAAAACCGTTTAGGCAACCTGCTGAGAGTAACTTGTCTGAAGCTTTTCCAATTCTGGCAACCCCACTGAGTACATTCTGAATGTGTGTAAGTAGATCCATTCTTTGCCCTAACATCCGTCTTCTGATCGTTCCTGCTTTAAGGCATGTAGCCTCCTCTATATTTAAGCTGAAGACTGCTGGCAGGCAAAGATATGTAGGGACACTTCTGAATACGTACCACTCCAGTGCTTGTGACTGGCCAATACAGCTTTTGTTCCTTGATATCAATGGTAATAAACTCGACGTGGTCTAGATTACCCGTGAAGAGAGTTCTGATATCAGACCCATCCATGTTTGCGCTGGCAACCTTTGCTGGGATCCCACTATCTGTTCCTTGGTCTGTCCAATACAATTTCCTGCAACACATGTTATTTCGGCAATCAAAAAACAGGGAAGGTATGGTGAATATATCTTGTTCCTATTAATCAAAATGCATGGGCATTGGGAGATTAATTCAAAAACTGCTGTCACATACTGAACGGTAAAATTTACTGAGATTACTAGGGCTTCTTTTTTTTGGATCTGTGTAAATAAACAAATGGCTATATGCACAATCCTACTCTGAGGAAGAAGGCATACATTTGCCCTCTAAGAAATAGTCAAGTTTATATAAACCACAATTGCTGTTCAGTTTGATCACACAGAGATAGGCATACAGCTAAAAGAGAATTGTAGCTGTTGTGGATATTAACAATAATATTAATAATATTAACAATAATATTACTAATAGATTTTGGTATATTTGTGGAGAAGCTCTGGAACACATTTTAGAGTTAGGCTATGATATCCTCATTCAAATCTTCCAAGATTTAATAGTCTTCTTTCTCCTTAAAGTCCTTGGAAAAGAACAAGGGCAAAGAGGTTTCATAAATGCTCTGCTCATCCTTTTTCCTTTTTGGTTTGGGTGAACAAAAAAGCTCTGCTGATTACTCATCACTGTAAAAAGCAAAGAGTGAACGAAGTCAGCTCAGTTGGAACCATCACCACAAACAGCAGGAATACTTTGACCAAAAGACTATGGAAGGAGCAGCTTCCACTCCCCGCTGTTATGAGAGAAGCAAAGGCAACATACATTTGATAAAAATAACCAATCCAGAAGTTCGGTTAGCATACAGTGCAGAAAACAACATTCATCAATCCAAAATGTATCAGTCATTTATTACTAGTCTAATAGAAACCCACAGAAGGAAAACATTCTGAGCAATTTGATGGTCCTAATAATGGGTGGGCTTCAAAAATTTTAGCAAGGGGTTCTCTGCCTGGTTGCTGGGTGGGCGTGGCCATAGTGGGTGTTGCCTAGTCAGCCTCCTGCACCATGGCAGGGGGGTGTTTTTGCACTCCCTGGGCTCCGGAGGCTTTTCTCAAGCCTCTGGGAGGGCAAAAATGGCCTCCCAGGCTCCAGAGGCCCTCTGGAGGCTGGAAATGGGCACGATTCCGGCCTTCCCAAACTTCCGGTAGGCCCATTTTTCACCCTCCCCGAGCCTCCATGCACACCCTGCACTTACCTGCATCCAAAACGGGTCACGTGGGGAGTCCTGGGAGGGGCGGGGTGGGGTGGGTGGGAGCAGCCAGGAGTGGTATTTGGGAGTTCTCCGAACTGCACAGAATCTTAGCAAGAGGTTCTCCTGAACCCCTGCGAACCCCCAGCAGCCCACCCCTGGTCCTAATGTAAAGCAAGGTATTATAAATTTTACGCTAAAGATAAACATTAGGCTATGTGAATAAATGTAAACATAGAAATAACCTTTCTATGGTTATTTCTAGGTTTTTCTACGAAAAACTAGGTTTTAGAGACAACTCAAAAGCCACGAGGAAGGAAGGAAGGGAAAAGGGCAAAAATCCAGAACACTATAAAACAAATATAGCCATGTAAGCAGTTTAAGCTTCAAAATTTCTCCTCTCGTTCCAGTGAAAGGAAAGGAAAGCTCCACCAGTTTGAAATGGGAGTAAGGCAACAGCTTGTTCCTGGTTCGTTTTGAGGGAATCAGGGTCATTTTTAGAGGTTCAATGTGCTGTAGTGATGGAAACCATACTAGCAGCAGGATTATGTCGATGAGTATATCAGATGTTCGGCAGAAGAAATAATCCAGCAACAATAACGAAGCTTCTCATCAACAAAGGAGCATCTCTACTTATCATTCACTCCCCCCAGCTGGAAGATTTATTATTTAGAAAACAATTCTTCCCAGAGCCACAGAACCTAATTTTACAGAAGGATTGTAGGACCAAGAAGCTAAAAAAAATAGTATCTTAGTACATTTTAAACAGCTCCAGAAACGATGCATTGAACTCACCCTCGAGCAGGATCGACAGTTAAACCGAGTGGCTTTCCAGATCCTTTAGGCGTACCATCATTGGTAATCAAAGTTTTTCGGTAGATAGTTTCTCTGTGGAGCGTCAATACCTTTAGAAATCATGAGATTTGGTTACATGGAATGGAAACGAAGGCAGGAAAATTAGGCTAAATGATTCTTATGCTGATTGGTGCCTGGGAGATGTCGTGGGATTAAATATGAATGCATGCCTCACTGGAAGTTGAAGGCTTACCTCAATGGATTGTGTTGAAGGGTTAGTATAGTATAGGTTTCCAGATATCCAATCTAAAGCCAGGCCCGTTGGAGAACCAATAACAGCAGCTGGGGCAAAGATTGTCCTGTTTGTGCCATCTGACTTCACCCTATGAATTTCACCCTTCAGGATAAAAAAAGTGAGACTATAACATTGTGATTAATCACTGGGTGAAAAATCACTGTCCTTCTTTTCCTAGCGTGATGGCATCACTGACTATCATGAGTTCTAAAGAAGAATATTTGCTTTTGTTACTTGAACTATAATAATCAAAAGTACTTAATGAAAGTCATAAAGAAGACACAATGAAATCCTAAGTAGGTTTAGTCTGTATAGACATAGCATCCAGTCAACTTATTCTCAAGGTAAGAATTCATAGGTACAGCGTACTATTACTCTTTAGTTCTTAATCCAAAACAGAGATGGGAAGGAAAACAAAAATATCAGAGCAGAATCTTTTCCATGAATTGCTGTTCTAAATAACCAAGTATACTTACTGGATTTTCAACCCAGTAGATCATCTGTTCTGAATCATCGAAGTCAACATCGTATCCATTCTGAACTCCTGCTATTGGGACCATGGCATCGTTGGATTTCTCCTCGGGGTTCAGAGATATACCATAAATGATGTTATCTCTTACAGCTATAAGGAATGGCTTTTCCACTGTAAAGCAACACCACAAAAAGCAGAATATTATTCTTACGTATTTCCTGCAAAACAAAATTCTGTGGTTTCCCCGAAGTCCAGATGTATTCGATCAAAAGAACAGCATGTTCAGCATATTTAAAAGATTGTTCACAAGAGACTTATGAATGGGAATGGAAAAGGTGGATAGAATATGTTCAGAACAAATATCAAACTAGAAAGTATCAAATAGCTTTTATTTGAAAATAATGTATTAGAAATATTTTAATGTAATGAGGTAAAGAGAAAAATTATACAGGGGAGGGAGGGGTTCAAGTTTACATATAAGTGTTATATTAAGGGTTTTTTATGAGTATGAGTATATTATAGGGAAGTCTGGGGGGAGGGTTAGGGAGGGTTAGGGAGGTTGGGAAGTTTGGGGGGGAGGTGGGGGGGAAAAGGGGTGAAAATGTAATTGTAAAACTTTTGCAATAAAAAAAAAAAGAACAGCATGTCTTCATGATGCTTTCCCAAACACATTTAAATACATTAAAAGGTAACTTGTACCAGTGACTAGATACAGCTCTCTAAATAAAGATCTTTTGAGTTTGTCTAACAAAGGCAGAATCAGAAGTCTCCACAGGCAAAACTTATGCTCTGCCTTTGAACTATGATTCCTTCCTCTCTTTCGCCCCATTAATTTAAAATCAGTCAAGTCTTGCTGAACATCAGTATTCAAGGAGGCATGCAAAAGAGTCACAAACATCTCCTAATACTTCACACATGGTTCAGCAGAATATTCTTGACATGCAAGTATCACAACTGGGTATTTATATAGTATGCTGAAAGCTCCAGAAACACACAATTTCTCTCTCTCCATGGAGCCCTTAATTTCAACTACGAATTCAGGTTAATGCAATGAAAATAGGAAACATGGACATACGTCAAGGTTGTCTACAGAGTGAAGCGTCAACGCCACAAACAAACAGCATCATTTGGAATTAATTCCACGAGCGCTTAATTCCACCATCATCCCTGTTTGCAACATGAGCTCCATCAATTGACTATGGAGAGTTTAACAATATTGTTGTGACGGAAAGAAAAATGTAATTTAAAAAAGGAAACCATGGTATGGCAGAGCTTCCATAGGTGAACTTAAGTGAACTTAAGAGCCATCAATAATTCCAGGAGGTAAGTCCCCCTCCCTTCCACAGATCATTAATGGCAACTACTGTGTTTCATAAAGCATCAGCCTCACAATGTATTATTTATCATTTCTTCTCTATTTTTTGCCAAACAATCCTGGAATGTTTCCTTGCAAATAAATCCCACACGGTTGAAGCCAACAAAACAAGACTTTCTGTCAGAGGAAGGGAAACTATTCTTTCCCGTTAGGAGGCTTAAATTTCAGTCCCACTGAAATCCCACAAATTTGTGAGAGCATTACAATAGAAACTTAGATGTGCTTGAGCACATAATATGAATCATAATATGGTTTTATCATAGCACATTTTCAAAAAATGTAAGACCAAGTCTGAATGACAGGACTAGTCAGAATTTACAAAAATCCAGTCCAAGTAAAAGAGCACTGAACTGGCTTCTTCTACAGTTTCTCCCATCACAGACCATGCTCTTGCTTTAAATTATAATCTACATAAAATTCAGATGGAGCTGTCCATGGTTAGAAAACTACACTCACTGAGAAGAAAAACTACTGAGTCCTTGGTTTCCACATCATTCCCAAAAGCCCAAATCTACCGCATAAAATATGTCACATACCTACTGATTTTGCTTGGCAGCTTGATTAACAGATTAACAGGAAGGGACATTGTAGGTCATCTAGTCCAACCCCCCGCCCAAGCAGGAGACCCTACACCATTTCTGACAGATAGCAATCCAGTCTCTTCTTGAAAGCCTCCAGTAATGAAACTCCCACAACTTCTGAAGGCAAGCTGTTCCACTGGTTAATTGTTCTCACTGTCAGAAAATTTTTCCTTATTTCCAGGTTGAATCTCTCCTCGTTCAGTTTCCATCCATTATTCCTTGTCTGGCTTTCAGTGCTTTGGAAAATAGCTTGACCCCCTCCTCTCTGTGGCAGCCCCTCAAATATTGGAACACTGCTATCATGTCTCCCCTAGTCCTTCTCTTCACTAGACTAGCCATGTCCAGTTCCAATTAAGTGTAGAATTTCCTATTTACTAACTAAAATACATCTTTCATTAGTTCCAAAATTAGCACAATAACAAGCTTTGAAAACTGTTCTAAACATAGAGTAAACGTATTCCAATCCCATCATCATTTAGTAGCAACTATGCAGTAAAATGTAAACAACATTCTTTCAGGTAGAAATGCTGGTTGTAGCCGTTTGATGCATTTTTCCTTAAGAGCACACATTATGAATGGTTAGCCATGTGTCCTTTTTCCCCTTTATTTTTCTTTGTAATTCTTTCTTTTCAAGTTCTGTCTCATTTCATTCCTTCCATAAAACAGCAAAGTCCTCTTCTCCCCTTCATCATCATACACCCCCATACATGGGGGCTCAAGTGGTTGAAACGCCAGGCAGAAGGCTAGCAAGCCTGCGTTTGAGACCCGAGAGAGCTGTGGGGCGGTTGAGCTCTCATCCTTCACTCCAGCTCCTGGCAGGCACATGAAAAGAGCCCCCCAGTTGAGCATGAAAGGAGCCCCCAACTGGGCATCCCCAGGGTAATGGTGATATCACCAGCTAACCCTTTCAACCTGGAAGTGCCTCAGCGCTTCTGACTCAAATGCAAAAATAAAAAAGAAATCATACAAGATCTATACAGTAATGATAACACCAGCTATCAAACTGCGAGTGGTTTTCCCTCTCTACATTCTGCAGTTGGGGAAACATCCTTCAGCACACTTCCTGATTATTTATTCCCAAATAAGAGCTCTCTTATGGTCTCACCTCTCATGCAGTTGACATTATCCGGGGAGAGAGTCCATCCAGAAGGACAGGCACAGGAATAAAACCGGGGACCCGATGAAGAAAGCAAACACAGGTGACTACAGTAGGATCGGTCACAGAAATTGATACCTGGGAGAAAAAATTAAAGCACCCGTGAACACAAAATCATGAGTAAAAGTGAGCATTTGACAAGGTCCCTGAGGGGACATTGAATTTTGCATGCTGTATTGAGCTTGATGTTTTGTACCATGTCTAAAGAATCAGGGGTGGCTCTCTTGAGATAAGAGTGGGTTCTTTAGGAGAAAGCTCCTCAGATAAGCAAAATTTAAGGAATCTTTCCCCCTTTGTATTTAATTATTTCTCTAAACTTTTGAGGTCTTCTTGCAAGTAGTAGGCACAGGAGTTCAGTAAAGGTTTCCCTTAGATTCTTTTTCCCTCCTTCTATTCAATCATATTCAATTATCAGAAACTGGACAAAATCCTTGGCAAAGGTTTTTACCAAGTATGTGTGCAGGTATAAATGGTTCATTTTCATTACACAATAAAGTGTTGTTGACTGTGTATACACACACAGTGTATATGTATGTATGTATGTATGTATGTATGTATGTATGTATGTATGTATGTATGTCTTTTAAGGACCCCATAATCCCTTGCATCGGGATGGAGTCGGGGCAACTGAATGGAGCTGAGTGTTTACTACCCGGATGCCCGTCCTGTCACCAATGTGGAGGTCACAGCAGATATATTCTCATTGTGCCCAGAGAGAGAAATATCTGCCTCTACCTAGGATCGAACTCACAGCCTCCTGATTGTGAGGCGAGATGGGTGAACATATTGGGACTCCTCAGGATGCCATCGGTCAAACAATGTCGACTGGCAACACCCAGGGGGAGAGCCTTCTCTGTGAGGGCACCTGCCCTCTGGAATGAATTGCCCCCGGAGATGCACACGATCCCTGACCTACGTACCTTTCGCCATGCCCTTAAGACTCTATTGTTTCAACAGGCTGGGCTGGCTTAGAAAATGAATTTTAATCGGGTGTTGTAGTTTTTAATATAAGGGCCAAATTTCTAATATATTTTAAACTGTTTTTAAATTTTATAGGTATATATGGTTTTAATATGGCTGTACACCGCCCTGAGTCCTTCAGGAGAAGGGCGGTATAAAAATTTAATAAATAAATAAAATAAAAAAACTTTTCACATACTGTATGGGAATTTATTATTATATTATTGCCTCAGAAGGCAATTATTATCAGTCAGCAGCTTCAACTTATTGGCAGACATTATAAACTGGGAGAAATCCAAGTCTTGTTAATATTTAAAAGAAAAAAACCACGTATTATGAAGCACTAGAGAGCTTGTTATTGCAGTTCTGCTTTTTTTTTAAAAAAAACACCGCTTTTTAAGACTGAACTGTTTGCTGTCTTTTGCTGACCAATCTTACCAGGAGGCTGTTTCACGCGATGAACTGCCACAATCCCTAGAGGCTGATGAACATTATAGATCATTACTGTTTGATTTCTCCCATGCCATTTGTTTGCTCGGATAACTCGATGGGTGTATCGGTCAGTCCAATATATGAAATCCTCAAAGACAGTGAGTGCATGAGGATGCCGCAATATCTATTTTTAAAAAGGGGGGATAAAAGTTTCCATTACCATTCAATGTCCTTGCTATCGTTATCCTGAAGTGACATGTTATATGAAAATAAAGGTTTCTAGGCATCTTCCTAGCCTTGCACAACAGATGGCTCGCAACATATGTTAACAGTTTTGCATCATTACATTTGGACAACAAGCTGTGGACATTTTTATACATGGACATAAGTCATGTAACATAATTTAGGTGCTGATTATATAGATAAAGGTAAAGGTTCCCCTCGCACATATGTGCTAGTCGTTTCCGACTCTAGGGGGCGGTGCTCATCTCCGTTTCAAAGCCGAAGAGCCAGCGCTGTCCAAACACGTCTCCGTGGTCATGTGGCTGGTATGACTAAACACCAAAGGTGCACAGAACACTGTTACCTTCCCATCAAAGGTGGTCCCTATTTTTCTACTTGCATTTTTTTACATGCTTTCGAACTGCTAGGTTGGCAGAAGCTGGGACAAGTAACGGGAGCTCACCCCGTTACACGGCACTAGGGATTTGAACCGCTGAACTGCCGACCTTTCGATCGACAAGCTCAGCATCTTAGCCACTGAGCCACCACATCCCTGATTATATACCAGCACTCAAAAATATGCAGTAAATAAACTAGATAGCTTGCTGGATTTTTCCCAGAGGGACAAAAATTCCATTTCTTTTCCGTCATGATAATTTTCTGCCTCAGCCAACAGAATGTACAAAATCAGGGATTAGATAGTAAATATTTGAACATCCATTTCCCCATTTTTTTTAATTTGACTTTTTTTCATACCAGGTCACTTGCCACCACCTGCCGCCTGTTGTTTCCATTATAATCACAGAAATCAATATAGTCAAGATAAGCATCCGCAAAATATAACAGTTTGTTGGGATAGTCGATGGAGAGTCCGTTGGGCCAATAGATCTTATTGCTGACAATGGTCGTTCGTAACGTGCCGTCCATACTTGCTCTTTCTATTCGGGGATTCTGACCCCAGTCTGTCCAAAACATCACATGACCACTGCAGAAAACAACAGGTTAATGGTAGAAAGATACTTAGCACTATAAATCTGAAAGCTCCTGGTTCACATCTCACCACTGCCACCGCTCAGCATTAGGCAAGCCATTATTTCTCAAGAGTTTTTTTTTTATTTTCTTTTTTTAAAATTTATATCCCGCCTTTATCATTTTTACAAACAACTCAAAGCAGGGTGCAGATCTGATACTCTTTCCTCCATCTATTTTTCCCACCACATCAACCCTGTGAGGTGAATTGGGATCAATCAATCAATCAATTAATCAATCAGAATAGAGCTGGAAGGGACCTTGGAGGTCTTCTAGTCCAACCCCCTGTTCAAGCAGGAGACCCTATACCATTTCAGACAAGTGACTGTCCAGTCTCTTCTTAAAAACCTCCAGGGATGAAGCGTCCACAATGTCTGAAGGCAAGCTGTTCCACTCTGTTTGACCTGCAATTCCTTTTCTGGACACTTGCTTCTAGCAGGTGTGTGTTTTATGTACACACTTTTATTGTAAAGAAGAGGATCTTCAATATTGGTGTCTGTCTGATGTGGCAACCCCCAGATTAACAAACTAGGGAGCTTTGGCCCTGTTTATAATTTTTCTATTCCTTGCGGTGGCAAAGAGTGTGTTTGTGGTTCTCAGAACTTCACAAAATGTCCAGTATAACCACCAGGCTTCTTTTCATATGTTAGTTCTTATGATATATTTCTCTTATGACATATCATTGCAAATTTTATATCCACTTCAGATCTATCAAACTTATTCTTCTCCCATGACTGGCCTTCAGGAATAAGTCTGGCCCAGGGTCACCCAACTGGCTTTCATGACTAAGGTGGGACTAGAACTCAGAGGGCCCAGCTTTCTAATTTGGTGTCTTAAACCACTAAATCAAACTGGCCCTTTAGATTTAGTCCCCTATCTGCCAAATGGAAATAATAATGCTACCGCAACATATTGGACTATAGAACTTAACAACCATTCTCAGTTTGTATAAGACTGTATAAATACAGTTTGTATTTATAATGGAGTAGATTTAAGGTGGCCATGTGGTATAAGTGGACCTTCTCGTTCTCAAATTAGGTGTGATTCTGTAATTTGCTATCCTTAATTGAACTGTGCACCGGATTTTTGCTACAACTCAGAAGATAACTGGTGGCATCCAAATGCACTCCGATGTTCCACAAATTTATGATATGCAATCAATTATGATATGATTTGACAACATAATGCCTACAATAATGTTACAACAATCCTAGAGTTCTTTTGTTTCATAACTATTTGCTATAATGCCCATTCCAGAGGGCCACTGAACAAAATTCTTTCTTATAGCATGTCACTACAAAATACACAACAACAATTATGAGATGACGTATGCTTAAAGCCAATGTTTTAAAATCTTACTCAGTTCTGGGATCTAAGACTAGACCTCTTGGGTTTGTCACATTTTCACTGATCAGAACAGTCCTATGGCTTCCATCAAGTCTGGAGACTTCAATTGTTTCCAAGACATAGTCTGTCCAGTAAAGATTGCGGCCTATCCAATCCACTGCGATGCTTTCTGTAACTGTGACACCACTGTCAAATACCTGTACAAAGTCGTGGAAAACCATTATATTGGCATCCTTGTAATCTTTTATTATTGAAAAGGATTCAAGTTAGTTTACATTTTATAAAAGATGAGAACATGTATTATTTATCTCCTCCTCCGTGGCAAGAGTAACTAAAGTGAAATTCTCTAATCTTTCTTAAAAATTATCAATTCACTGGGAAGAAAATGTTAATTCTTAGTCTAAAATGAATATTTATGAACAAAATCAACATATTTTCAGGGAACAGGGATCGCTTACTAAGCCTATCTCCACTATAGTGTGTGTTCACTAGCCCTAATCCTTCTACATGTATTTATTTACAGAGTAGTATGCATGAACCCTTGGATGCACTTAGAGCTCCATAAAATTTGGACATGCCATCAGTGTCTTAAAGTAGCAAAGAGACTTACTACTTTTCGGTCTGTTCCATTCTGGTAAGCACTCCAAATCTTGTCCTGGCTGATATCAGACCAAAAGATTCTATCAGTCACTGAATCAAAATCAAGAGCTACAATGTTCCTTCCATCTCGAATCAAGGAAAAAATGCGCTGTGCCTGGGAAGTTATGTTATTAACGACAATTTGGTTACGGCTTGCCACCATCAAGAGAAGACTCCCAGATTCTGCAAAAAACAGGCAATTAAAAACAAACCTTGAAACTATCAACATCTAGAGAGCATTCCATTTCATAAAGGCATACATAATATATACTTTTAATACATATTATATGTATTAAATAAATCACAGTATTGAATACACAATATTAAAAGAAGCCGTAATTTCATGATGTCACAGGGGAGGGGGTCCCCAAACCCCAGTTCATGGACTGGCACCAGTTCGCAGCATGTAGAAACTAGGCCATGCAAACAAGCGAAGCCCCATCTGCGTGTTGCAGGCATAACCACACCGCTTCCAATCCACGGAAAAACCTCTCCCCTCGGAACCGGTCCCTGGTGCCCAAAAGTTTGGGGACCATTGATATAAGGAGGGCTAAATACACAGTCTGCATGTCAATAATCGCAGGTTTAAACCTGGCACTTCCACGCTGAGCTGTGAAATCTAAAGAGCCGCCAATCGCTGTGGATTGAGCGAGATGGATTATTAGGCCAACTCAGTCTAGGTCAGCCTTTTGTGTTCTACAATAGAATATGCAAATGTTTTGCTCATGACAGAAATAGAGGTTGTATTGTGCAAGCATTCATTTTGTTAAGCAATTGTTCTATGCCCACCTGAGCCAGAAAGGCTTCAGGTCCCATTGTAAGTAAGATTCCCTGAAGCAAAAATACTTAACTTAGATATGACACTGGTTATGTTAATTTTTAGCAACTGGACACCTTGACATCTTGAACATATCTTTAAATAATTCTCTGTGCACTCAACACACAATACCTTCTGATGTAATCAAGTTTGTAAAGGTGACTGCAATTATAATCTGCTTTAGGAATATCCTAGTGCTAGTGGCCTATATTCAAATGAGAGGACAATTGTTTAAGCTTCTCACCGGGTAAGAAAAGCCAGGATATGATTATGCATTTGTGCATGTTCCTATCACCTTATAATTAGGGTATCCCTCACCTGTTACTTTGCACGTCTTCCCATTGGATTCTAAGATGTAGCCATCATCACAGTAACATCTGAATGATCCCCTTTCATTGTGGCAGTGTTGGCTACAAAATCCAGGAGAGTCACATTCATTAATGTCTTCACAGGTTTTTGAATCGTTGGCAAGTTGGTAGCCGAAAGGGCAGGAGCACTGGGCTCCAAAGGGACCTTGAATGCATCCATGTGTGCAGCCTGCATTATTATCCAAGCAGGTCTCCTGGTCTGTAAATAAATTGGAGAGAGTGATATGAACACAGGCCACCTACCATTAACTCATGAATCTTTCAAATCACCATTTTATGGACCCCACTGCATGCTACTGCTGCACCCATTCAAGATTCAAGATTGATGCTGCGTACCGTGTGACCATGAAACAGGGGTGAGTCTTTAGTAGATAGAACATTCCATAATGGTAATTGTGCAGCCTTTCTCTAGAACTGGAGGGGAGTGTTTCCACCTTGATGGGAGCTCCCACTTCATCCTGCCTTGTAGGAACCCTTCTTCCCTCTATAGCCAAGGCAATACAGCATCTTGCCATGACCCATATCTTTATCCAACTGCCCCAAGGAGCTGCTTTGCCACTTGGCTACGCAGTGACTGCCCTTTTCTGTTTTGTTTGCTTTCCTTTTCTTTTCCTCGCTGCAAAAAGCAATGTGGCAAGGGAAAAACAGCCACAGTGACTGATAGCTGATGTTTTTGTGTCTTCCCAATGAATAGTCAGAGGATGCTCGGCTCTATTTAATAACCTTTGGCCTTAATTGTAGTTTTTTGAAGCATTGTAAACAGAGAAGGCAAGTTAGTCTTTCCTCACATTCTAGTACAAAAAAGAGATGACTTAATCACAAAATTAGCAGTCACAGTAATTCTAGGCCAACTGCATATGCCAAAAGAAAATAGCATTTACGATTGGGTTTTTAAAAGCAAAGTCAAAGAAGTCATTCTGCAACAAAAGTGAATGCAAAGAAACCTTGGATAATTTTAGTTCCTTTTTGCCTCTCCTTAGTTTATGTGACCATGGCTAGAATATGAAGGGCAGGCTGCAGCATTCCACACTTTACATGAAAGTGAGGTCCCCAGACTTGTTTAGTTAGTGGCAACTTTTGAATTTTTAAGACGCATTATGAACTAGTCATAAAATGAGCATTGAGCATAAGGCAAACTGGCATCTTGTGTCCCCTATTCCCTGTAGCAATACCCTCTATTTCTTTAGAGTATTTTATTTTGGTTCCAATTTTTGGGGCAGGGGTCATGTTGGAGAGGACAGCCTTTCCAACAAAGCATTGGGCTACCAATAACTGCAATTTTCTTAGAATCCCTTTGGGATCTAACGAATCCTCACATGTGACGATGCTATTTAAAGTTGGACCTTCAACAGCCCCAAAGGTGCTTTCAAAAAACTTTATCTTGCTTGAAAACTTTCAGTTCTCACTTCTCATCCAAGAAGCTTCTTCAGTTCTAACTAACTGGAGAGGAATGGAAAAGATTTATACTGTTTGCAGTCAGACAGTCAGTCAGTCAGTCATTAACATCTTCAAGAAAAATCAAGAAAGTCTAGTTGCCTTTTTGAAAGCACCTTTGGGACAACCATGATCTAGATGACTGATACGTCCATAGACGTACCTTCAACAGCACTCTGTTTTCTCATTTACTTAATTTAAATTTAAACAAGAAATATAAGGTGGCATATAGAGTTTAACAGAAAGCCATGGGATATATCCCTGCACATCTGGGCACCCATGGATTAACGCCATTACACTCTGTGGCAAAATGACTTGAGAAGTTCAGAATTTGGGCTTGAAGAGGGAGGAGGTTTCTCCTTCCAACACAGAATCTGTCTAGTTTCATTGCTGAGTCTTGTCAGTTTGGGGATCGAAAGTTGGTTTGAGGCTTTTAAGTAACAGATTTGATTGAAGCTGTCGTTATCAGACTTGCAATGATAACTGACTACTCTTTCTTTCAGGAGAAGGCAACGTTTTTATAGTTGGGGCCATATTGTTTACAGACCTTCAAAATCATAGCCCTGCAAAGCCTATTCATTAATACTGGGATACCTCCTAAATGAAAAAAAAGTCATATGCTCTCCCCCTTCCTCCAAATATTGGGGTGCTTGGAATATGAGAACAAGCTACATCTGGAATGAAACAACTGATTTCCTATGTATACATAGAAATAGATTAAAAAAATTTAGAGGCATCTCTGGATCATAGTTAAATCAGTAAATTTAAGATTTACAAGATAAATCTTGTAAATCCACCGTTGCACTGTATGGCACTGAATGCTGGGGAGCAACAACTGGGACCGAAAGCTATCTCCATGCCATGGAAATGCGGACACTCCATTGGATATTGGGCATCTCCCTTCTTGATCACATCACAAATGACACCATTCAACAACATTTTTCTGTGGGACCAATTATAGAGAAGATGAGAGAAGGCCAAACGCTGGTATAGACATGTACAGAGAGCAGCACCTTCCATCATGGCCAAGACTGCCTACCAACTAGAAGTCAATGGCCAGGGACCTCGCAGGCATCCAAAACAGAGATGGCAAGATACCATCAACAAAGATATGCAAGCTGCGGACTTACGCCCTGGAGACACAGCTGACCGTGCAAAGTGGCGTTCAATGATCCGAAAAGTGGACCCTGCACCTCCGGGAAAACACTAGGAAGAAGATCTCTGGATCATAGTCATGTTTGGCTCCCAGACTGATAAGATTTCAAGACGTGGTTTAATAAATGACCATATACAAGCTCCTTCATCAAGAGCAGCAAGATACACAAATTCACTGGTTCGCAGAATGACAATCAATGAAAATAAGGAAAATTCCATCCTAATGTACTTTGGAATTTATTGGTTGCAGATGATTCAGTTGCTGAGATTCATGGAAAGTCATCCCATTCTTCTTAATAAATAACTGTGCTTTAAAAAAGGAATTACATTTGGATTAAGATATGTCAAAGAACGTGACATACAAGGAGGATGACTTGACTTTTATCTGAAAAAGTGATTGGTTGAGTTAACAAGGAGTATTATGGCTGATGAAGAAATGAGTCCTTTCCCACTGAAATAACCACCTAATAAATAAGTCAGAGAACAGGGAACACAAGTAAACCATTTTACTATGCTCATGTCTTGCTTGAGGATTTCTTAAGGGCATCTAATAAGTCAAGGAAGACACAAAAAATTCACTTTGGTGAGCTGTTGCTCTGATCTAGTAGAGTTCTTACACTCAAGTATCAATTCTGAAAGAACAATCTCAATCATAGCAAATGTCCCTGTGTTTGTAAACAATCATTCATTTAACACATGTAATCTGAATCTATTAAGCTGTGAATCTAATATGATTTAGTGTCATACCTGGCTGAGGCTCATCTGAGATTGTGCATTGATTGATTAGAAAAAGGAAGGAAAGAAAGAAAGAAGTTAGAATTAAGTTTAAATCAACATTGTCAGTAATCAATACCAACGCTACTTCTGCCACTTGCAAGTTTTGAGATTAAAATCAGATAAAAGTTAGAAATATTAAAGGAAATATTAAAGATTGGTTTAAATTTGATTTAAATTAAAAGCAACTACTGATTAAGTCCCAGTCTTAAATTATAAACATAGCATGTTTTTAAAGAAACGAGTAGTAAAGCCTGAAGTGAAACATATTAAAGTTTAAGTGTCCTAAGTAAAAACCAAATTCATAAAAAGTATACTCAAACATGGGTGTTTACATTTGCAGCAAGTTAGCAACTGAACACTCAGCCCAAAATAGCTACTATCTAAAAATAATGCTATTTCCAGCAATCAGAAAACTATATGCAATATTTTTAATTTCAATTTGATGTAGTCATGAAGACTGTTGGGCTGAACCAGGGAAATTTGGATTCAAGTCCAATTATACAATTCAGCAGGTTCTTTGGGCCAGACCCTTTCTCTCAGCTTCCCCTACCTCGTGCATTTAGTGAGAGAATAAAAATGAGGAACGACCTCATGCAAAATAATATTTTTATCATTATAATCCCAGCCTTTCTCTGAAAAGTCAGAACTGCATATGATATAGTTTTCTTTTTGCATTTTTACCATGAACCAATGATGATGAAGCAATGATATTTAAGTGACTTTGTCAGATAGGTTTTGATAGGTTTCTTTGAACTGTACATTAAATATATACTTACTGCACAGGGGTGATTCATCAGCTCCATTAGGGCAATCAGCAAGATTGTCACATACTTTACTGAGATTTACACATATACTGTGACCTGGGCATTGCCACTGCCAGCTGGGGCACCGGAAAGGCTGGGTTGGACAGTCCCTCTCATCACTCCTATCCCGGCAATCATTGTCACCATCACAGACCCAAGCTTGAAAGATGCAGTTTCCGTTATCACAGCGGAAATAAGAAGGAGGACAGGTCCTAGGTGGACATCTGTGATGTTCATCAGAGCCATCCACGCAATCTGGGTGACCATCACATTCCCAACTAGCTGGGATACAGTTGCCATCTGATTGACACTGGAATTCAGTCTGGTGGCACATTCCAGGAGGTCTTGTAGCTGGAAGTCACATTAAGGATGCAGAGATTATTCCGATTGTATTAGTCAACCATCCTTCATCCTCAGCAAACAAATCAAAGGTAACCAGACAATCAAGAATAAATATAATTCTTGATCTTTAAGAATCACTAAAGCGATACTGCTAACAAAGTGTTGACCCCATCAAGGCAAAAAGCAAACAACAAACGGTGTGGTTTACCTGGAAGTATTAACAACAAGGCTCATTTCTACATGTAGTAAAGCAAATATTATGTGGGGAGGGTTCAATTTCAACAAATAGCATTTAGAAAATCTTTGTATGAGTTGAACTCTTCGAAGAACTGAACTCTATTTTTAAATATAAAACTTACCCATTAATTTACTGAATGGTATAGTCCCATGATGGCAAACCTATGGCATGCATGCCCGAAGTGGCACGTGGAGCCATATCGCCTGGCACGTGCGGTATCACCCGTTCCTGTTCTGGGTTTCTGGTGCGTATGCGCGTGTGATGATCAGCTGGCCTTTTTGTGTGTGGCAGTGCCGGAAACTGGAAGAGCTGGTCTTCTGTTTTCCTGCATGAGCATGTGCGCTGGCCAGCTGATCGTTGCACACGCATGCACACCAGAAACCTGGAAGAGTAGCTGGCCAGCACGCATGTGCGTGCCGGAACCTGAAACTCCATTTTCGGGGGGGTGCATGAGCCCTGGGCAGCTTCTCTTCCGTGTTGTGGTCCTAATGAGCGTGCGCGTCGGGTGCCGAAAAGGTTCACCATCACTGGTATAGTCATTCCATGGTATAGTATAGGGCTGCATCCAACTGGATAAGAATATCTGCTGCTCACTGAAGCTACTTTTTGAGTCTTGCTCTCCCAAGTGCCTGCCCCTTACATATGATCAAAAGGATCTTTCAACCCTTTTGAACAGATTTGGAGAGCATACAAAGAGGTTTCAGGAGAAAGAGGCAAATTGTAGTTTATACTTCTAATACCTGTCTCTCTGTCTCTCTCTCTGTGTCTGTATCTGTCTCTCTCTCTGTCTCTGTCTCTCTCTCTCTTTCTCTGTCTCTCTCTCTCTCTCTCTCTCTGCCTCTCTCTCTCTTGCTGTGTGTGTACCTGCATTCTGAAATCAATATCCAAAAGACTTTAATTACTGGGCAGATAAACAAGCAATATGCTTTGAATGGCACTTGATCATTAATTATTTAGGACCCAGATTGTTGGGGGCAATAGGCTGACTCTGTAAACTGCTTAGAGAGGGCTGTAAAAAGCACTGTGAAGAGGTATATAAGTCTAAGGGCGATTGCTATTTCTGATATGAATTACTGAATTTTTTTAAAAAGAAAATGCATGTGCAGAAGGGCGTTCTTCAAAGACCCTTCAATTTCTACTTGAGAAAATTTATATGGTTGCAATGTGCAACAATAGATATGACATACTTTTCAGAAAAACCTAACCTAATTTTTTTTTACAGTTTTAAGAAATGCCTACATACTGTATATTAAAATGCACACAGGCAGCATATGATCATTAAGTATATTGAAATAATGATTCTATTACCTATGCTTTGTCATAATTAACTTTTTATTTACTCAAATATATTTCTCTCCTATTGGCATTATTTTCAGTGGAGTTAATCTTTATTTTTAGATTTAGAATCTAATGTGCACGCCATTTAAATTGGTGGGAAAAAATTCTCATAAGGCATTACATCTGAATTATACTTGTTTCTAAAACTATAAATGTATTTCCCAGAAGATGCATAACCACTAATCCCATGTCATGTTGTCACTAAGAAGATTACATTATGGTGCATAAATATCAGGTATTGCCACCATTTCCTCTTGGCTGGAGCAGGTGTTACTAACCCTTTTTCGTAAAGTTCACTTCATTAATAATACGGAAATGGATTTGTTTATACTTACGACAACCAGCCTCATCAGAATGATCACTGCAGTCAAAAACACCATCGCACCGGTAATAGTTCCTAATACACTGGTTTCCACTTGCACACTTAAACTCAGTAGAACTACAGTTGTAGACTACAGTAAAATAGAAAAGGACCATGAGAATTTTAAGCAAGTTGCTATTAGTCATACTACAGAGTGAGAACACAATAGGAAACAGTACAAAGAAATATCTCTTTTTTTCTTTCTTTCTTTCTTTCTTTTTTTCTTTCTTTCTTCTTTCTTTCTTTCTTTCTTTCTTTCTTTCTTTCTTTCTTTCTTTCTTTCTTTCTTTCTTTGTATCCAAAGGAAGAAGCTACATAGTTGGATCACTGCATCTGAAGTTCAAGAGCTTCTAAAGGGCTCACATATTAAGGAATTCTGAGGGTAATTTCATTACCATGTCAAAGCAATCCAACTGTACAATGTACAAATTTTATCTTCGGAGCATCTAATGTGCCCAAAATATTTAACTAGACTAGAGAATGGAAGGAAATGGTTTTTACCCTTATCCAGTTTCAGGTATATTGGAAAAATTAGGAAAATTCTGAGCATTTGCCCTTCAATCTTTTTGACATCAAACAGGACACAATAAATTTTCTGACTTTGGAGAGTAAAGGAATGCAGCAACAATAAAAATCATGGTCTTATTAAGTCTTATTGCAGATTTAATATATCTAAACACTGCAGGGCCAAGGGAGGACAGCATGGGGAAGTCCCAGTGTCTGAACACATATTTGTTCTTATAGGATTTAGTTTTATCTGCTAAGTTCTTATAAGTTTATTGTTTACACCCATAACGTCGAATCAGCATAACTTGAAAAAATAGAAAACAATTGATCTGATACTTAACTGCAATCATGTTCGTCTGCTCCATCCACACAATCCTGATCTCCATCACAAACATAAGTGGGGTCAATGCACCTGTGATCAGGACACTGAAACTGACCAAGTTCACATGCATCTGTGAAGGCTAAAAACACATTTAAAAAAAAAATTAGGTCCAATTTAATACAATGTCTTTCATGCATACACTCACCAATACCCCCAAACATATACACAAATTATCACTTTTTTCCAAATGTTCTAGAGCAGGGCTGTCAAACTCGATTTCATTGAGGGCCACATTAGGGTTGTGTTTGACCTCAGGGGTTGCCAGGGGGCGTGGCCAGGGTGGGCGTGACCAGCTCGGCATCACTTGTGTCAGGGGCACCTGTGGTGGAGGATCCATTGTCTCCAGCGCATGGCCCTCCCGGGCTCTATTTTCAGATGCAACGGCCTCCTGCAGCACTCTGCCAATGAAAATGCCCTCCAAAGCTCTGTTTTCACTGGCAGAGGCACCACAGGCCAGTCCTTCGCTGTTTCCAGGGCAGACCCGCAGACCAGATCTAAGCACCCTGCAGGCCGGATCTGGCCCACGGGCCTTGAGTTTGACACCCCTGTTCTAGAGGAAAATGAGGAAAACTGTGCCCTCCACTTGTTTTAAGAGCTACAGCTCCTAAAAGTAAGAATTCTGAGACTTACAATACAAATGCATCCACATGGCTACAGCTTATGGAATCCACCTCTTTCTTATACTTACTGCAGTTCTTTTCATCTGACCCATCGCCACAATCATTATCAGTATCACAAAGCCAGAGTTTGGGAATGCATTTGCTGTTATCACACGTGAACAAGCTTGTGGGACATGACGTTGGGCCCTGTGTAGGGCAATGAAGTTCATCACTATTATCCAGGCAGTCATTATGCTTATCACATCGCCACCGACTGGGAATGCACTGGCCATTTCTACAGGTGAAGGCTGATGTAGCACAAGAATTATCTGAACAAAAACAAAATAAAATATTGAGAGCTTTCTACAATATGCTACGACTTCCACACAGACTACCAATTATTGTTTCCACCATTATTAAAGAAGAAAAGAATCCATTAACTCTCCTTGGATTATATGAAGACCATTTTATAAACTCGCCGCACATTTTTATCCGTGGCATGCAAAGGCATTCAATATATGCATTAAAGTGTATCAAACTGGTATTATTATTATTATTATTATTATTATTATTATTATTATTATTATTATTATTATTAAATACTGGTAATATTGCGAGAGAAAAATCTGGAATCCATAAAATTTTGCTGAACATATTCCAGTTCTCAGTTCTGGAAGAAACTTGACTTTCAGGAGTATTTCAAACAATTATGCCCTTTAAAGCCTGTGGATTAATATTTAGAATTTATAGCACAAACCTGAGGAAACGCAGGTTAGAAATGCTTGATGTAAGTAACATCAAGTTAAAATTTCGTTCAATAAAATACAGTAGTTTTAAAATGTGAAATCACTGAGAAATGTCCACAGGGCATTAATCTCTGGTCATAAACCCAACTCCCAAAGTTTCTCATCATGTCTAAGTTCCTCTCATTGTTCTTACTTTTCAGAACTTTTGCTCTGAAACCTTAAAGCTGTGTTTTTGTAATTCTAAGAGCAAACATTTTCAAAAGCTGTATTAAAAGTACTGTAAAATCCTACTCAAGCATATTAAACTGAAAAGTTTAATCTTAAAAACAATTTCTGCATGTCCTTAGTTCTCTACACTTTATTTAAGTTTTATGTAACCAAAACACTTAGTTTCAAAGGAAGATTAAAACCAAAAGAAACAAGAAACTGTAAACCAGTTCTGATATAATGATTAGTAGTGGAATGTTTTATACAATATATTCCCCCAGTCTTAGGCTGATCAGATGTGTTGGATTGCAGCTTCCATAATTTCTTACTGTATGACTAAATGCCATGTCAGCAGGAAATAATGTGAGCTGAAGTCCAGACTATCAAGAAGACAATAGAGACAATCCTCTTAGAGACAAAGTATTTAAATGGCATATATAGCAATAGCACTTAGACTTATATACCAGTTCGCAGTGCTTTACAGCCCTCTCTAAGTGGTTTACAGAGTCAGCATATTTTCCCCAACAATCTGGGTCCTCATTTTACCAACGTTGGAAGGATGGAAAGCTAAGTCAACTTTGAGCCTGGTGTGATTTGAACTGCCAAATTGCAGGCAGCCGGCAGTCAGCAGAAATAGCCTGCAGTACTGCTCTCTAACCACTGCGCCATTGCGACTCAATATATCACTACTCATG
Source organism: Pantherophis guttatus (assembly GCF_059756535.1). Lineage (NCBI taxonomy): Eukaryota > Metazoa > Chordata > Lepidosauria > Squamata > Colubridae > Pantherophis > Pantherophis guttatus. The sequence goes on from NC_142063.1 coordinate 152,000,806, forward strand.
AATTGGATCTGTCATCTTTGCACTCTTATAATTCTGAAAGTCCCTATGTCAGAAGGTGGGTGGTTGATAAACGATTGTGTTCATCATTTGTTTATAAACTCAACATCAATACTTTCAGACATTGATACTTATCACATTTTTTTTTTAACAATATCATTTTTAGATCTATAAAGAACACTTACTTAAGGATCCACAGTTTTGTTCATCAGTATTGTCGTGGCAGTCATCCACACCATCACACTGATAGAACCTGGGCACGCATCGGCCGTTGCCACAAGAAAAGGAGTAAGAACCACATTGTAAAGTGGGGGGCTCATTGGATGGATCTTCCACACAGGTGATCTGATTGGAACTCAGCTTCATTCCATAAGGGCAGCCACAAACCCTCTGAAAATTGGGGACTGGGAAACAGAAATGGCTGCAGTCCCCGTTAGGATTTGTTGCTCTATTGCAGTAGTTGGAGCCTTCAAAAATAAATATCCAAATGTGAAAGATCAGAATTACAATTTATTTGGTATGGATTGTTGGTAAATTATGAATTATTTTTTCAGCACACACATACCCCCCCACATATACATACCTACAGTACATACATTCTTTCTTTCATTCATTCATTTCTTACTGAAGAAGAAAGTAAACAGTGTATGGGGGAAAATGAAAGTATAACGCAACCAAAATTAAAGGCCTTTGAGGTTCAATGATTTCAAATAGAGGTTGATATACATTCTTAAGGAGGCTATGCTACACACACTTATGTAGTATTGTGTACACTAATTAGAGAGAAAGCTTCACCACCCATAGTCAGACTTTCTATTGGACCATTAGATTGTTTTACTCTCTGCCATTGAAATTACTGGTCTCATGTTAAAACATTAAATCAGAAACTCATTATTAGCCTTTTTGTGGGATCAATAGTTTATTTATGCTTAAAAGATGTGAGTGTAGTGGCTAAAATAAAATCAAATTCAGCTTTTTCTGCTTCTAGATTGTAGAAGATTATAAGATCCTAGAAGCAAGAAAAAAGCAATGCTATTGGCTCTCAGAATTCATATCATTTTTCCAACAATTAAAAATAACCCAAGAAGTGGCATTCTGTTTCAGTCCTCTATAGTAGCCTTTGCTTGGTTCTATTTTGAGCAGTAACATCTGTAATAAATTGGATAGAATTATCATTGATAAGATTTTTTTTGCTTTATTAATAGCTCTATTGGTGTGCAATAAATACAAAGACTTACACATAAGATTAAAATGTAGCAAGGTTGACTGTCTCAGAATTAAGAACACATAATTCCTGACCTGTCTAAAAACCTTAGCCAAAACTGAAGGAATCATGTTATCAAAAAGGACACAGGTAGTCCTCAATTTACAATAGTTTTGTTTAGTGACCATTGAAAATTAAAACAACACTGAAAAAAAATGACTTATGACTTTTTTTACAGTTACGACCAAAATTTAGATGCTTGGCACCTGGTTCATACTTATGTCTGCAGGTCATGTGATCACTTTTTGTGACCTGACAAGCAAAGTCAATGGGGAAGCCAGATTCACTTAACAACCTGGTTACTAACTTATCAACTGCAGTGATTCACTTAACAATTCTGGCAAGAATGGTCATAAAATGAAATGGGGTAAAACTCACTTAACAAATGTCTCACTTAACAACAGAAATGTTGGGCTCCATTGGTCAAAAGTTGAGGACTACCTGCACTTTCATACATACCGATGTATACCTATATACTTCTTTTGTATGACAAATGAGCCTACCTATTTGAGAATGAGTGTTGTATGATTTTACATGCATTATATTATTGATTCCTCTCCTGATAACAACCATTTCTCCTCCGTCAGACTTTCGAACTCGAACTATTCCACCAAGCCTCCAATCCGTAAAGTATGCATAACCTGCAACCCCAACAAAACAAAAATTATTATTATTTTGCTTGAAGGACAGAAGTACCCATTTGTTTCAGGAAGAAAAACTAGGAATAACCAACTTCTGCATGGCTATAGTCATTTTCCTTTTGACTGGTTTTTTCAGCCACATGGAAAAATAAGAATATTATATCACCCTAGAAATGGGTTTTTTTTTTTTACTCAATGTTATCTTCCTTTGGCATCTGAGAAGAGAGTTAGACTCTAGTTGGCTTCCCATTTGTTTCACAAGGAAATGAAAACTTGAAAGTACTCTTTACTGGAGATGTAAAAGAAATTTGGTAATCTTTCTTCAGTGAAAAGACATGATGCATCAAACAATGGCCCAAAACAGACACATAATTTATGGACTTTCCTAATATCTTTCCCAGTGGTAGAATTCAAATTTTTTTACTACCGGTTCTGTGGGCATGGCTTGGTGGACATGGTGTGGCGTGGCTTGGTGGGCGTGGCTTGGTGGGTGTGGCAGGGGAAGGATACTGCAAAATCTCCATTCCCTCCCCACTCCAAGGGAAGGATACTGCAAAATCCCCATTCCCTCCCCACTCCTGGGGAAAGGATATTGCAAAATCTCCATTCCCCCCCCCACTCCAGGGGAAGGATACTGCAAAATCCCCATTCCCTCCCCACTCCTGGGGGAAGGGTATTGCAAAATCTCCATTTCCATTCCGCTCTGGGGCTAGCCAGAGGTGGTATATGCTGGTTCTCCGAACTACTCAAAATTTCCGTTACCGGTTCTCCATAACCTGTCAGAACCTGCTGAATAGCACCCCTGATCTGTCCCAAAATGCATGTTTGTAAGGAAACTGCATTTTAAAGAATATACATTTAAGAATCTGTCTATTTGCTTGCTTGTTTGTCTGCCTGCCTGCCTATCTACCTAAGGATTGCTTATATCAGCGAACAATTATGTATATTAACAGGTATAGAAAATACATACATTACAGAATGTAAAAAAAAATCCATATATACAGTTTCTTTTAACTAGCAAAAACATAAGATATAATAAATATTTGCATGCATATCTTCCAGATCAAGTCAAACTGCTCCTTGTATGGATACTAATGAACCCGAACTTTAAAGTATTGCAATGCATAGTCTCATGAAAACCGTTGTGCAGTGAAAAAAAATGAGAATTGGAAAGTGTCTGAGTTTTCCTATTTTCCTATCATACTCACCTCCAAAGATAGTGAGACCAAATGGATGTGTCATCTGACTAATGCGTTCAAGTGACCTTCTATTTAACCCATCAAAAGTACTGTGCTCAATTTTATCAAAGAAGGCATCCACCCAATAAAGCCTTAAGGAACTGGAAGAAAAGATAATATTTATTGAAATGTCATCCACACGCCTCACCAAATTGGTTTAGGATTAATGTACCAAATTCATTCCCCGCCAATCTTTGTTAGCCTTAAAGAAGATTTAAAAAAAAGAAGTCAGAAACAAGGTTGCATTAAATGTTCCTTATAAATCATTGTTTTCTCGTCTCCAAAAGCTTGCTCTCTGGTAGCCATGTTAACTGGTTTATAGGAGTCTGGGGTTTTTTGTTTGGTTTGTTTAAAGGATTTTTTCCCCCTAAGAAATACACCTACACAGGGAGCAGATTAGCATGATTCCTGTAGGGACAAGAAAATTGGACTAGACAATGATGCCGCAAGATTACATTTTTTGAGATCAACAACGTGCTTTTTACAATCAGCGAAAGCGTGATTTAAAATGTCCCCCTTTTTTTAATCTGGGCTCAATTAAAGTATAACCTGATCCTGCACTATTGGATTTTGGAAGTTTTTCCCTGCTCATTTTAACTTTTTCGATTCTACACAAAAATAATTGGCTGCCTTCAAACAGAACTATAACAATCTAGTTGTATTTGCTATTTGTAGTGTCCAGGTATTGAACATCTCCTCAAAAAAGGCTTATTTGATTATTATTATTATTTTCGAACCTCCAATCAATAGCTAAGCCATTAGGCCATCCTAGTGTCGTGTTTACAATTGGTGAGGCATGGGATCCATCACTCCAGGCTCTCATGATCTTAGCAGGACGAAACCAATCTGTCCAAAATATATATCTGAAAGTGAAAGGGAAATGCATTAGAATTGCAGAAAATACTGGTAATATTGGTATCCTTCCTGCAAAAAAACTCAAAAACTTTTTCGATATATAGGCCCAATTTTCTAAAACAAAAGCTATTCTCTAGCACCTTTTGTATTTTAGCTTTGCTTGCATAGCATCTTTACATTTGGACTTTTTACAGGACACAGTTTAGACACTTAACAAATATTTTAAATTGGCTTGTATGTTTTATATTTACCTTCCCATGCAAGACATTATTATGTTCTTACGTCTATGGTTATAATTATTGAAATGTAACTGAAACATTACTTAATATGTAATCGCAATCTTACTGAAAAACAAAAATCATATTCATACAGGGATACATTTTAAAAGGTCCTGAAACATCACTTCAGAGTTACTTCTAATATTTTTGCTATTGATTAAGAAAATTTCACTGTTTATTGTTGCAAGTTGGAGTGTCTCCACCCCATCCATTAATTAGCAAGAGTAAAGAGTCTTTGGTTGGACTGATTTACATTCCCTTCTGAGAAAGAGGAGCAGAAAAGAGGAAAAAAGAAAAAGAAAATCCCTTTCAATTAAAAAAAAAAATCTCTCTTCTAACCCAGAATGAGAGAAAAATGTCCCTGAGTAACTAATATTAGGAGACAGTAAGTCTCTCATGAGGTCTGCCTGCCCAGCTAATGAGAATAAAACCTGCAGAGATTTTGCTTTCTGAAATCACTCTCAAAACTGTGCCTTAGAGCTTAGGTAAGTGAAATGCACATTCATATTCTTCTGTAGGAACTATTCATGCTGATAACAAGGCAACGATAACAGCACCTCTTCTGAAGCAATAAGCTATTTTGCAGCCCCGGGAAGAAAACCACAGAACAAACATGTCTTGGTTTTTACAGATAAAGTTGCTGAATGGCCCCTTTTGTGCTGATTTTGTACCACTTAGTGTTTTGCGCTGGATTATGGAATCGGTGCCAGAAGAACAGGTGATGAGGGATAGGGAGGAGCATAAACAAAAGAAGGTTTTTAAGAAGGGAGGAGAGAGGCTCTTGAGCTTGAATGTTAAGGAAGATCCAGAAAACACAGAATAAGTTTTCAAGAAAACACACAGCAACAAGCAGAAGCCAACTGACAGGTCCTAAAATATCATCTGACAGATCTTGGCTGGAAAATGAGTCATGAGAACCCTCAAGGGCCCTAAAGCACCATCTATGCACCCCCTAATGGTTTCATCAAAACCACTGACTGGGGTTTTCATAGCTTCCCATATGTTGCTTCCAAAGTGCATACATGAAAATAACAGAAAGGAGAATTACTAAACCAATGGGAAATAGTCACATTAACTGCGCTTTAATTCCATACTAAATCAAATATAGCTTTTGTCCAGACCAACTCTGATTTTGCTTTTTCTTGGGCCCATGACAAGCTGCACTTTTCTGTCCTACAGAATGCAGAGGGAGAAAATAATGTGTTTGAATATTCACTTTTTTTAAAACAGCCTGCATTAAACGCATTAAGTAGAAACATTCCTCAGACAGTGAGGTTTTGAATGGGAAATTTCAGATAGATGTTATAGCACCTTCATTCAGAAGAGATACAGGAACACTGTATTGTGTTGTATTTTTGAACACTATGTTCAATTTTGAGACTTACCCAATAACTGGATGGACTACAATTGATCGAGGATTATTCAAATTTTGAAGAATAGCTCGTCTTGATTTGTCAGATAGCCTCATAACGCTAATACTCCGATACCGAGAGTCTGTCCAATAGATATTCTTTGAGATCCAGTCAAAAGCCAAATCTTCAACTCCCTCCACTCTATTGGCTGCAAGGATTTCCCTACCTGATATTTAGGAAAGAGCAATGTATCAAAACTGGAAGGAGTGGCTTTCCCGCTTTCATTTTTAAGGTCAAATTTAATATGATAATTATAAGCACTGTATCTCAATGAAACAGCTTTCTCTACAGCAAAGTTTAGGATGAGGAAACGGTTTCTGAATGCATTAAATCCCAGAGAATTGCAACCAGCAGATTAAACATACTGGACAGGTCAATAACAGGGCTCCCTATAAGGCAGATTCCAATTATAAACAGCATACCTATCAAGTCGCACTTTTCAGAATTGCCTTGATAAATCACTGAATTCCCCCTTCCCCTTTTTTCCTCAATCTTGTTCAACCTTAACCTTAAGGGCCTGGTGGTGCAGCAGACTAAAAGTATTGTGATTAACACCAGCTGTCTGCAATTACTGTAAGTTGGAATCTCACCAAGCTCAAGGTTGACTCAGCCTTCCATCCTTTCTAAGGTAGGTAAAATGAGGACCCAGTTTGTGGGGGCAATAAGCTGACTTTGTATAAATATACAAAAGTATGAAGGCTATTGCTTAATGCATTGTAAGCCGCCCTGAGTCTCCGGAGAAGGGTGGCATATAAATCAAATTTTAAAAAAAAAAATCACTGGTTTAAATTATGGTTCAGAGAGTGCAACTGTCTGCGGAATGCTGGAGTTTTTCCATTTTTCTTCCTATATAGTCATTATAAGTTTGACCCAATGGTTTTAGAAAATAAAACTTCCAGAACAGGAAGGATTTCCTGGTTGGTTGGTTGGTTGGTTGGTTGAATTTTTATTCTACATTTCTTACTTTATGAATAACTCAAGGTGGCCAACATACATAATACTTCTTATTTTCCAACTCCTGTGGTCCAATCCTATACTCAATGTTATTCCTTCAATGAACTTTTGCACACACTGATTCACAGAATATGCCAGTCACAAATGCTCTGCTTACTTCCGGTTTAGCATGATGTATAAAATCAGCCACTATAAATTGTAAATCCCGGCTAACATCTTAGTGACGTGTGTGGACCCAAATAAGGATGACGAGAACATGACATAGTGTGATGTGCAAACATAATGTAATCAGTACTGCAAAACCCTTTTTAAAACAAGAAGATCAGTTGAACCATGAATTTAATAGAGAAATGGACTTTCAACCATTGTGAAATCTAATGACATCGTTATTAACTCTGTTTCTGTTCAAGGGAAGGAAATATTTACCTGTGCCATCAATTTTTTGTTTATAAATTATATCTTTAGTGGTGTCTGAATAAAATATAGTATCCTCTTGGGCATAGAAGTCAATTCCAACAAAGTAGGAAGAACTTCCTGATACAGGAATTATTACATCTTCCTGAGTGGAAAGATTGAACGGGATTCCACGCACGGAGAACTGGGAGGAGAAAAGCAGAAACTGCTGCACAGCTGTGGGGAAAAAAAGAGTTTCTTTATTTTAAAATCACAACAAATTTAAAAGAGTTTTTTTTTTAAAAAACCATCTTAAAAACTTAATTACAGGAAAATTATAAAAATACAAAAAGCAACTATTAGTGTAAAATCACCCTGCTGGAAGAGAAAATCAGTTAAAAATGAAAGAAGAGAACAATTATAACTAAATATATAGAGAAGAGGCAAAGTACTAAGACTGGAAGACAGGTAATGCAGCAAATTATTTCAGTATCTGATCATTGCCTATCAGATACTTTGGCCCCAAGATCAAATTCAAATCCTTCCAAGTAAGAGTCTCTTAGGATTTATATTAGCAACATTAGAGATGAAAGGGATGAGTTTATAGAAATTTCACTAACTGAATTGATTCTCATTTAGAACCAAAATTACATTACTATGGGGAGCTTTTAAGATTTTGTTTTGGGGTTTGTTTGTTTTTTAGCCCTAGCCTTTCTGGATCCAGCAAAGGAGTAGTCTTTTTTGCTGATAATGGTGAAACTTGCAAAATATTTATTTATATAACATTTACTATAACTTCCAAGTTTAATTAAAAGAAGGACTAGGGGTGACATGATAGCAGTGTTCCAATATCTTAGGGGCTGCCACAAATGGAGTCAAGCTATTCTCAAAAGTACCTGAGGGCAGGACAAGAAGCAATGGATGGAAACTAATCAAGAAGAGAAGCTACCTAGAACTAAGGAGAAAACTCCTGACAGTTAGAACAATTAATCAGTGGAACAACTTGCCTCCAGAAGTTGTAAATGCTCCAACACTGGAAGTTTTTAAGAAGAGATTGGATAACCATTTGTCTGAAATGGTGTAGGGTTTCCTGCCTAAGCAGGGGGGGTTGGACTAGAAGACCTCCAAGTCCCTTCCAACTCTGTTATTCTATTCTACTCCATAATGGAAGAAAGGTGATAAATAAATGTGATAAAAAATAAGGGGTACAGTCAGTTATAAAACCTTAGCTACTACATATTGACTCATCTACTCATTGAAGTACCTCTGAAATCAATCAACTAACTTTACTAGATTAAATCCCAGGAAAAACATGTCTAAAGGTCACTCACATTTTATTATCTCCTTCTTAGCCTTTCTGAGATATTAGGATTTGAATGAGGCAGATATTAGGGATACACATCTTTCAAAATGGTATTTGAGAAAGCATGTGAGCATTCACATGGCACTAGTTTGAAGATTCTAAAGGTTTAGACACCTAAAGGTTCTAAAGGTTCATCACCATCTGACAATAGAACGCTCTTCAAGAACCAGGGAGAAAAGCAGTTGATATGATTATCCATGGAGATTCTATGCAACATGTGTCCATGGCAGTACCTACCAATGCAGCGTCGTCCATCAGCATGCAAGTCAAAGCCCAACATGCATTTGCAGCGGTAGCCGAGACCATCATTGTCAGTTCTGTGACTGAGAACACAAATCTGTTCACATCCACCGTTATTAACACCGCAAGGATTTCTCACTGGAAGGCAATATATTTAATAAATTTAACAGCTGCCAAAAAAGCCAACACAGTTCTAGGCTGCATTAACAGAGGGATAGAATCAAGATCACGTGAAATGTTAATACCACTTTATAATGCCTTGGTAAGGCCACACTTGGAATACTGCATCCAGTTTTGGTCACCACAATGTAAAAAAGTTGTTGATACTTCAGAAAGAGTGCAGAGAAGAGCAACAAAGATGATTAGGGGACTGGAGGCTAAAACATATGAAGAACGGTTGCAGGAACTGGGTATGTCTAGTTTGATGAAAAGGACTAGGGGAGACATGACAGCAGTGTTCCAATATCTCAGGGGCTGCCACAAAGAAGAGGGAGTATAGCTATTCTCCAAAGCACCTGAGGGCAGGACAACAAGCAATGGGTGGAAACTAATCAAGAGAAGCAAGGTAGAACTAAGGAGAAATTTCCTGACAGTTAGAACAATCAACCAGTGGAACAACTTGCCTCCAGAAGTTGTGAATTCTCCAACACTGGAAGTTTTTTAAGAAGGGATTGGACAACCATTTGTCTGAAATGGTATAGGGTTTCCTGCCTGAGCAGGAGGTTGGGCTGGAAGACCTCCAAGATCTTATTCTATTCTATTCTATTCTATTCTATTCTATTCTATTCTATTCTATTCTATTCTATTCTATTCTATTCTATTCTATTCCATTCCATTCCATTCCATTCCATTCCATTCCATTCCATTCCATTCCAAACATACAACATCAGATTTATGTGAAGTTTTAAAATTTTGCTGATCCACTTCTCAATTAGCAACTATTTCAGTCAGTGGCCATTTGCAAATACAATGGTCATAAAAAATTCATTTTCTGACCCATATGTACATTTACAACCAAATTCTATGTGCCTGACAATGCACGCTGGAGTGACAGTAATATTGGCATACTAATGGAACTTTATCTGAATGAGATGGCTGCTACCAGTGATCTTCACAGGATATCACTCTGTCTCTCAGTTATGTGTGCATTTAGCAATTACTCCCCTTAATGATCTGATCACTGGAATTGAATTTGGTTGCTAAACTAGGAATGGGTATATAGACCAAGAATGTTATAAGCTACCTTTGAAAATCTGTTAAAATGTATTTTGAATCTGCAATTCCCATCAAAACTATACGTACTAGTCCAAGTATAGTTATATATACTCATTCCATTGTAAATACAGCCTATTGTAAATACTCCATTGTAAAAACAGCCTATTGTAAATACTCCATTGTAAATACAGCCTACATTTTCTCATTGGTATATTGTGGAGGTGCTGGGATTTCAATCATACTGACTTGGAATTGCTCCACAGTCAGCTGTTGCTTATTCGCTGCTTTACCTATTGAATTAATAGGAATCCAATTCTAAGCATTCTGTCTCTCTTTTTCAAATTGACAGCCCTGGCTATCCTTTCAAGAAATCCTTGTGCTCAGCATAAGAAGATATTTTTTTTGGTAAACATCAGTCAATCCTTGAAATATGTGTTGACATATATGGAAGAAAATTGCAACTTTTTCCCAATGAACCGCTTTCTATTTGGAATGTGGTTTCATCAGAATAATTGTGCTTCACAAAAGTTCAGAGTCTACTGGAGCCTAACTGCAAATTAGCCTATTCAGTAATTGAAACCTCATTGTTTTCAATGAGAATAAATCAATAGAAGTAAATGAATTTACACTGGGCAAGGATGGACTATCTGCAGCTTAGAGATATCTCTGACCTTGGGCTAATTTCAAAAACCCTAGGCAGGGATCCACTTAGACCATTAGTTAGAGGTATTTGCTGGGCATGAATCAAGGAGAGAGGAAGAGAAGGGGGAGAACACAACAGAGAAGAAAAAAGCAGAAAAACATCTGACATTTTCCCTTCTGGCCTCACTGATGCATTGACAGCACAGTTATCTTTGCTGTGCTTTCTAAGAGTTAAGCCACAATAAGAACAGTGTAAAATCTCTTTTGGCAACCCTGTATCATCTGACTTACCGTGTGGCTGTCGGAAAGCATGATAAATTGTCACTCCATAGGGACGCAAGGAAGACTGAAAAAGCACTTGTGGGTTAGAATCTGCAAATCTATTGGCTTTCATCACTGCCATCTTTGTCCAATCAGTAAAATACACAGAATGTTCAAAAAGACTTATTGCGTAGGGATGTGGAATCAATGAGCCTCCATGAGCAACAGTTTTCCTGTTAAAGTTAAATATTCTTTTTAGAAATACTGAAAGTAATAGTTTACAGGCTATGAATACTTCATCATGCTTTACTCCTATGAAAAGCAAAGGTCATAGCAGTGACCTAGGAAATTATAAATAAAGGATACATCCAACCAAGAAGAAAAATCAATAATGAATAAAAGGTATTTGAATCATGGTAACCAAAGATGCAAGAAGCAAACATTCAGAGGGGAACGTGGTGGCTTAACACTCAGCTTTGTTTTTAAAAAGGAGGAAAATGAAAAACATCAACAGAAGGAATCTTATTTTGGTTTTCTGGAAGAAAAGTTGCCTTCATGCAATATAAGTTATTTTATCTTACGGAAAGGCAATTCTATTTGCATTCTTTTTCTTAAAGGCCAGAAATGGCCTTGGAAAGTGCAGATTAAAAAGGGAAACAAAGATAGCAATAAAAGGCTTAAACGTTTTCTGCTAGAAACAAAAAAAAAAAATTGCACTGAGTATGATGCAATGTAAGAAACAATACCTAAAACAGGGAGTCCTTCCCTGTGCTTGCCTATTAGGGCAGGGACAGTATTAAGGTCCAGGAATTCTTCTCCTTTCTTATCAATAGTATGCAAATCTTTGTAGGCAATATGATAATGTTCTTTTCTGCTGCTATCCGTTTAGGATCAGCATAGAAAAGGCATCCTTCTTCTCCTTTATTTGGCACTCAGAGCTCGGTGCATGCAACAAGGGGTCCTCGCCACCTTCCCACTAATTAGATTATTTCTGACCAAATTCAGAGACTGAAGAATAGGAATTAAAATGTCAATCCCATACGAGTCTTAACAGCATTTAAAGAAGGCAATTCATGACAGAGTAGCTAAATGTCTGTGGAGATTCTCAGTCATCCAGGTCACAGTTGTCCCAAAGATGCTTTTTCAAGAGGCAACTGGACTTTTTTGTTTTTCGTTGAAGACGCTGAAGAAGCTTCTTGGATGAGAAGGGAAACATCTTCAAAGAAAAACAAGAAAGTCCAGTTGCCTCTTGAAAAAAGCACCTTTGGATCACGACAGAGTATTTTTTAGTCTGATGCACCTTATTTATTTTTTTAAAAATGTAAAGAAGCAAAAGTAAATGACCCACTTTGCATTTTAAGAACTTCTCCTACCTCTGTAGCCCATCATAGGTCACGGTTTCAATATAATCATATCGGCTGTCTACCCAGTAGAGTCTCTTTGATACAATATCCAAAGTTATACCAGCTGGCCATCCCAACTTTGTTTTAACCAAGTCCAGACGATTTGTTCCATCCATAAAGGCTCTTTCCACTTTAGGATCACCTGAAAGACTATCCCAATCTGAGAAAAACAAATAACTGTAAAGGAAAGAGAAAAGAGAAGAACTGTTTTAGTGAACCTTCAATCTTTACTGTAGATAAATGATACAAAGATCTGGCTTACACAAAACTATGTAGTTTGTCTGGATTGGGCTTTGTGTGAATCCAGCCAGCTGTGGTTTATATGGTTTGTTATGCTGAAACAAATCACTATTTAGCATCAAGTGGGAATCTACGTAGCTGAAAAATTCTGTGGCACTTTAAAGACAGAAACATTTATTGTGGCATTACATTTTCATGCATAAAAATCCATTACAGCAGGTGCAGAAAGTACCATCCTATTCGCAGATACATTTAGTGAATTCTTACTAGCTGACATACAGAATTGCAGCCATTATCATGCAAAGTTTTATGCTGAGGTATCCACAATGAGGTTTCATATACTTCAGATCACTTCACATTTCACTGGACTATATTCTACATATATTATACTGTTGGTTTTACTAAAAGTTCTCTGTGAGATACGTAAATCAATAAAATCATAGTAAATAGAAAACCAGATAATATAACACTTAGAAGTGAAAAGAAGACACTAAAAACACTAATTAAAATTCCCAGGTTTAGAAAATAAATATCCCAAATTCAAATATCAGTACTGAAGAAGATAAATGAAAGATATAATGCTCCAAGATAGCAGTGGTCTGTTATAAAAAACAAACTCTGGAGAGATCTCAAAAAAGAAATTACAGAGATTTCAAACTATATTCCAGATCATATTTTATATGAAACTAATTATCTTTATGTCCAGTTCAAGGAATATGAAAGATGACTGACAACAAATCCAATTTCCTATTTTATTTTGCAGAAAACAGACAATTACTGAATCAGGTGTCCATTCCCTCCCTCCCCCCAACACATACAATTCAGTGGATTTCCTTTTTGATTTATGGATACAACATGCAAACTATTTTTTAGTTAAGCAGGTGTCATTGTGACCTATAAATCATAATTTATGACTCATTCTTTGTAAAACACAGTTTAGATTTGACTTTTGTGAAAAGAGCTTTTGAATTAAAAAATAAGAGATGATTATGTGTAGCAGCATCTTCATCAGATACTGCGTCTGTAACATTGTAACATATGAGCCTCAGTGGCGCAGTGGTTAGAGTGCAGTACTGCAGGCTACGTCTGCTGACTGCCAGCTGCCTGCAATTTGGCATTTTGAATCTCACCAGGCTCAAGGTTGACTCAGCCTTCCATCCTTCCGAGGTGGGTAAAATGAGGACCTAAACTGTTTGGGGGCAATAGGCTGACTCTGTAAACCACTTAGAGAGGGCTGTTGTTGTGGCCTGCCAGCGGCCTGCGCGGATCGTGGCTGATCCCGATGAAGAGGAGGCTGGTGTGGTGTCGCGCCAGCAGCCTGCACAGCCAGCGCTCGCGTCGGACAGCGAGGAGGCTGAAGAGGATGTGATGCCAGAGGCAGAGACTCAGCCAGGGCCTTCAGAACCTCCAGAGGCTCCTTCCAGTGGAGAGAGCGAAGTGGAGGAGCCTCTCCTCAATGCTCGGGCACGCAGGGCTGCCAAAAGGCAGGAGTGGCTACTTAGGAGGAGGAGGTCTACTCGAGAATAGGGCTTGAGGATAATTGGCCACTCCCTTAGTCTATTTAAGTCGCACGCAGCTAGTGTGTTCTTGCTGGAAACAACTTGTATTGTATCAGAGTATTTTGGTTTATCATATCTTGTTTTCTGGGCTGGTTGCCAACCTTTGCCGGTCATGTTTATTCTTGCTACTTAATAAATTTGATAAGGACCGTTGGTGTGTGTCAATATCCTCGGAAATCCGGAGCTGGGGCAGAACAGCTGTAAAGCACTGTGAAGTGATATATAAGTCTATGTGCTATTGCTATTGTTCAGCATTTCTCTACCATTCTCATCAGGGACACGCAGCTAAATTGCAGCTCTTCCTTTGCTCTTTTCTGCATAATATCCAGATTTAAAAAGAAGAAGAAATATGAAATAAGGACCTGAAGAGAATTTCTAGGGAAGGAGAAGGTAGTAAAGTGTGCCAAACTCCTACTCCTCCATCAACTCCTAGTAATATTTTATTGAGCAATTGATGATGCATTTGAAAAACAGCAAGCCTACAATTCTTCAAAGGAGGGTAATATCTTTTAATCAGTGTTACCACTTACCCAACAGTAGGATCAACAGCTATTCCTCTAGGGTTCCCCAAACTTTCTGCAATCAAAGTTACCCGGTTGGTTCCATCCAAATTTACCAAATCGATTCGGTTGACGCTGGTCTCCACTATGTACAGCTTGTTGTTAATCCAGTCTACTGCGAGGTTTTCTGGTGTGTCAACTGAAATATTTAAAACTTCATAGATATCCGAGCCATCAAGGTTGACAGAAAAAACCTGGAAAAGAAAGTAATGGTGTTTTAGGACTTAGGATACTGTATGTTTTCAGGGCCACTTTCATATTAGCACAATTTCCAAACAAAAATAAATTCTGCATGCATTTATTATAGGTGAAAATGTTGGTCCTATGCAGTATTAAGTCCCCAATTTCTTAACCATTTACAGGTAGTCCTCAACTTGCAAACAGTTCATTTAGGGACCGTTCAAAGTTACAACAGCACTGAAAAAGTGACTTGTGACCATTTTTCAGAGTTACGACCTTTGCACCATCCCCATGGTCACGTGATCAAAATTCAGATGCTTGGCAACTGGTTCATACTTATGACCACTGCAGCATCCCGAGGTCATGTGATCCCCTTTTGCGACCTTCTGACAAGCAAAGTCAATGGGGAAGCCAGATTCATTTAACAACCATGATACTGATTTAACAGCTGCAGTAATTCGCTTAACAAATGGAAAATCATAAAGCAGGACAAAACTCACTTAACAAATTTCTCATTTAGCAACATAAATTCTGGGCTCAATTGTGGTCGTAAATCGAGGACTACCTGTATTTCAATCTCTTCAATGTGACTTCACCTCTTTTAACTTGTTACATCTGCATGGGCACTAATCATAATATCCTTTCTTGAGTAGAGGGATGGAAGGAAGGGAGAAGGAGAGAGTGGAATGGAAGAAAGGGAAGAGGGGAGGAAGGGAGGGAGGGGAAATAAGAGTAGGAGAGAAGATTAGATAGGGAGAAAGAGAGGAAGAGGGAGAGAAAGGAAGGGGAAGTAGGGAAGGAGTAGAAGAGGAGGAAAGAAGAAAGAAGGAAGGATAAAAGAAGGGAGGGAGATGGAAGAGAATGAGAAGAAAGATTGATGTACAATAAAAAAGATGAAATGGAAGAAAGGCAACCCCGAACATGTGTAAATGTATTAGGATAAAGAATGAATTATTAAAAAGTAAAAAAGAATAAATATGAGTAAAAATAGAGAAATTAGAATTTGAGGGTGAATGAAGATGTTGTGTATATAAATAAACATAGAAATATTAAGATAAGATTTAAAAATATGGAAAAATATGATTTTGGCAGAAATTGTAACTAAGTAAAATGTATTTGGATATGATAAGTTGTATAAGATATGATATGGCCAATACTCTGTTCATAAAATATGCGGGTGAATGGGGAGGGGAAGGGAAAAAAAATCAATAAAACTTGATTCATAATCTCCTTTCTTAACCAATGTATAAAAGAGAGTCTGATTTTGAAGAAAGCAAATTTTTCCCTTCTAACTAGCAATCTGAGTTCTCCTCTATAATTCATGCACGTAGGTTTATCCAACGAGCTGTATTTACATCGTATGCTGAATCTCAAACTAAAAGCAAGGCAAAATATGCAAAGCTAAGCTAAAACCATTCAAGTTTGGTATGAAGCACCAACCTAGATATAGTATATATATGCTCTGGTTCCTGTATAATTAGCAATTACAAGCAAGCTATCTTATGAATTAGCTGAACTAAATGTCTATCTTAATCCAAATCCATTACATGCCACAGTAAGCAGAAGAGTAAAAATTAGGTCATTAAGCCCTGATATAATTCAAGGAGCCAAGGAAAATTGCAGAAAAAAACTTATGCTAGGAGAATATTCCCTTCACCTCCCCATACTGTGCTTTTTTAAGAACCTGCTGTTAACATGTCTTTCAATGCACTTGGGGGGGGGGGAGAAAAGTCTTTCAATTCTTTATTCTATATCCACATCACTGATGCTTTAAAACTACCAAACATCATTAAACCAAATTTATATTTTATACTATTTGTTACTATTCCAGTAAAAAGCAAGGCAATGGGGAAAAAAGCAATCACATAAAAAAATATCGGCCTGCAGCATGATAAATTGTCAATATTTGTTGCCCAAAGCTCAATTATACTAATAATACTTGAGAAATATCTTATGTCTATCTTCCCAGAAAACACAGTACTTCTACACTTTAAATGATCAGGTTTCAAGCAATTGCAACAGAGTTTTGAAAGAATGTACTATTTCTCTTAATTAGGTTTTTGGACTCTCTTTCTGATAATATTAAGAGCTGCTCAAGACGATGCAATAGCATAATGCATGCTTTGTTCAATATATTACATGTAAAAGCATAGCTAAGAAATGTCGTAATTATCAACAGAACCATCTCAAAAGTTCATTTTTGTTTGAAAACAAAGAAGGGCTCTGCATCTGTTCAGAGAAATGAAAAGTTATCAACACACATACAATTCTTGGATGCCTTTGCTTCCAAGAAAGCTATTTGTACATTTCAAATTACCTTATCTTGCACCGTATCAGTCCAAAATATCCTACGCAGCTGAAAGTGAAAGTCCACACCAACAGCCACTCCACGATTCCGGGATTGTACCAGAGTTCGAAAACCTCTTCCATGAATGTCCCCAATTAATAAATCACGGCCATTGGAAAAAATTATAGAGGCAGCTCCAGCTGAAAACATGGATGACATTGCTGTAACGTATATTTTTCAAAAGGGTATGCATTCCCAACTTAAACGGAAGATACACACTGCAATATAAATCTAAGCAATATTTTTAAAAGTCTTTTTAAAGAAATGTTTAAAGAAATGCCAAAAAAAAAAAAAAACATTTCGTTTACTTTTATACCTTTTCTGTCCCCAGCCATCAAATATAATCACTTGTCACCAAAATGTTGCCCATCCTATTTTGTAATAAACGTCACATTAAATAGCAAAGAAGATATGTTGGAACTGTGCCACCAAAGTGGCCTCAAAGCAGCTCAATACTGAATGCCACATAAGATCTTTAAAACATTACATGTAACGAAGAGGAGAGAAAACAGCATTTTGAAAACAAGCTTATCAGTGTAAAAGGGCAATTAAATATGTATGGAAGATTAGGTAAGTGGTTGATTCAATTTAGTATAGCTGTGTTAATTGTTTTTAACATTCATGCTTGCAGTAGTAACAATTTTGTAAGTGTTGGTGCTTGAAATGGAGTACTTCTGAATGGAACTGTTCCTAAACACCTTTTTTCAAGCTTAACAGAATTTCTAAAATACTGAGAAACAATATCTGGTCAAAACAACAATTTCACACTTAGAAGAGGACAATTGGTGAAGTTGAAAAAGTTTGAGACAAAACATTTTGTGCCCCCCTATCCCGGGGACCCAAACCATCACAAGTGTCATCTGAGGAATAATTCCTTGGTCTAAGCTTTGCAGAATTGAAGCTTTTTCATACTTTGATATAGAAAATCTCTATGAATTAAAAAGGAAGCAAAGGAAGAACACATTTTTAAAAGGAGCCTTTTTTTTACTACTTCCCTTTCGACAATTAACTATTGGTGCATATGATTAACAAAAACAACAACATATGGATTGGTTGCTTTTGAAAAATAATACAAATCTCTAGAAAGTTAACCAGATTTTTCCTCTTAGAAGAAATAACATCTTGGGAAATTATTTCCAATTTTGACAAGAAATACAAATGAAATTGGCAATTTTTAAACGAGAGGATAATAATGCTTTGCTTTCAATGTAGCAAACATCACGTTCTCATAAGAGACAATAATTATTGTAAATGTAGCTCACATTCAGGTAAGAGCCTTGGTGGCACAGCAGACTAAAGTGCTGTTAAGTAACACCAGCTGCCTGCAATTACTGCAAGTTCAAATCTCACCAGGCTCAAGGTTGACTCAGCCTTCCATCCTTTCGAGGTAGGTAAAATGAGGACCCTGTTTGTGGGGCAATAAACTGACTTTTATAAAAAAGAACACCGCTTGGGGGGGGCGAAAGCCCTACTAAGCAGGTATATACAAAAGTATGAAGGCTATTGCTTAACGCATTGTAAGCCGCCCTGAGTCTCTGGAGAAGGGCGGCATATAAATCGAACCAATAAATAAACAAATAAATAATCTTAATAGAAAAAAAAATGTGTCTTCCAATTACAATTAACGAGAAAACATGGAGATTCTGGGATTTTAAATCAAGTTTAAGATTTGAACCTAAACTTCAGATTTGGGTTCCAAATTAACCCAGTATTTTTTTTTCCTTTCAAATCTCCTTATCATAGTTCAGACCTCTAATAATGCGCTCTCTCATATTGGAGTGGAGATTGCAATGATTTCTTGCCAACAAATTGTTTCGGTGTCTTTGGCAGAACGGGAGAAGAGATAAGGGTGTCCTCTTGCTCTGCCAAAAAAACAACCCAAACAATTTGTTGATAAGAAAACTGAAGTGTGTCTTTAGAGATCTAGAGTTACAATTTGAGTGACTGAGCAAGACAAGAAAGGATGGATGGAAGAGGAAGGTGCTGCCAAATTTGGGGCCACACACACAAAGCAAGGGAATGATTTCCCAAAGCAGGACAACAGCTTGCTGATCTTGCTAGGCTTTATTCATTCTAGGCAATGATAGTGGTCCAGCATGGGCCTAGTCCTGCAGCCACTCCTCAGCCTGCCACATCAGGACTATGCTTTTCACCCTAAAGCAGGGATGTCAAACTCGATTTCATTGAGGGCCCCGCCAGGGTTGTGTTTGACCTTGGGAGGCCAAATGGGCATAGTCGGGGTGGGCACGGTCAGGGTGAGCGTGGCCAACTTGATGTCACTCATGTCAGGTGGCACTTGTGGTGGCCAAGGCGGGGCTGAGGGGATCCTGCAGCCCTCTGCCAAAAAAAACAGAGCCTGGGAGGGCCACGTGCAGCCTTCCCGAGCTCTTCTTTTTGCAGGCAGAGGCACCGTGGCCCAGTCCTTCACTATCTCCAGGACAGCTCACGGGCCAGATCTAAGCAGCATATGGGCCAGATCCGGCCCATGAGCCTTAAGTTTGACACCCCTGCCCTTAAGCAATAGCAGTAGTGCTGGGTGCTGGTCCAAGCATATTGAAAACTGTGACAGTTTTGTGGCACTTGGATGTTGTTGTCCTTTGGTTTCAGTGGATTCACTTTTTTCTTCCCTAAGACAAAATCTATAGCACCTGGCTCAGATTGGCAAGTCCCTGCCTCCTTCAAACTATTGCTCTTCTGCTGTGTATGGGTGTAAGGAAAACGCAGAACTGAATAACCTGGAGGGACCATCAGTTTGAGACAGTGGTGGGATTCAAATAATTTAACAACTGGTTCTCTGCCCTAATGATTTCTCCCAACAACCAGTTCACCAAACTGTTCAGAAAGTTAACAACCAGATCTCCCGAAGTGGTACAAACTGGCTCCCACCACTAGTTTGAGACTCCTGCTCTATTCCAAGATATACGGATATATCTTATATCCAGGATATATTGGATCTTAATCCCTAGCAGAAAAGAAAAAGTCCACGCCTATTCAAAATAACAAGGAAATATTGTTCATTACTCTTTTAGAAAAGCATATTAAGATGTAGATACAGATACATCTACGTATAAATATTGCAATTATAGTACATACAACTTAACAATACATAATACAGCCTTGTTTAACTTGCATATATATTATCTTTAATTACTAGAACATTGTAACTATAGAAAATAGTTACAAGAATAATTACTGTACAGAATATGTGAAAGGAAAGTTTCTTAAAAAAAACAGTGGAGTGACCAAATCCTGCCCCCCATCTTCTCAACACATATTAAATAGATGAGTCCTCAGGAAAGCTCACTCGGTTGCTTTAAGGAACAGAACGCAACTGAAAAAGCCTCCCCAAAGATGCAGTTACTTTATCCCTTCAAGGGGATGTGCTTCCTTTATGCTAATAACTTCGCAAAGCATTCCATCCCATCCATCCATCCATCCATGGATAAAACCAGAATAGGCTTTCAAATGTCACCTACACTGCCAAATTCCCCTCTCCCAATGAAGAAAGTGAAAGAAATGCACTGCCTGGTCTTTCATCAGCAACTCGCTAACAGTAAATAGGTGGGAGAGATAATGGCAATGTTGTGTTGGAAGGGTCTGTGATATTTAAAGCAGACCAGCATTATTCTCAAGGACAGGCCTATAATTGGCTTTTCTTTCAAATACCAGAGAAAAAGTAAGGCAATATTAGTTGTACAAGGGAGGAGGGGGGAATCAGGTTTTAGAGATATTGACTCACATGTGGTATTGGCTCGGCAATGACGGTGGTGCTCCAGAACATACCCTTCGGCACACCGACAGTGATGGTGACCAACACGATCTTCACATTCTTGGTCACAAATGCCCCACATTTTGCAATCATCAAAGTCTATAACAGAATCAACATTCAGGAAGTGTACGTTTTTTTCTTTCTATTTGCAGAATGCTATCCACAACAAATGCAGTTTTCCCTTCTTCTAAAATGAAAGTGTCAGATCTGCTGTTCCTTCAAAAGTACATTCTTACAGCCAAAATGACAATAAGTTTGCAATCAGTGGTTTCATCTTTGTTTTGTAGCTAGAAATTAATAGCTGATATGGAAAACTGATTGTGATCCATGTTTAATCTTTCATTGCTCATATTATTTTCCTGACTGAAATCCCTGATCAATTCTGAGATCTCATTAAATCACTGTCTCTCATGTTTTTAAGCCAACGACAACAAAGGTGTGTTGGAAAATCTCCCCTGTATCATTAATTTTGATATCTAAAAATCATCTAACCTCTGAACATTACTTCTTAAAGTGTTTATTTTTTACAAATATATTCAGTTCCTTAAAAGAGAATTAATAAATTGAAGTAGGAACATCAAATCTGTTTGTTATTTGATTCAGCTTCTTTATGCTAAATCAGAAAATTAAGTAGGAAATGTGTAGAGTAGCTTTAACAAAATCTTTAAAAAAATTAACAGACTCGTTAAAATTTAACTTATCTGAAGAAAACCATCTAAAATTTTTATATATACAAGTTTTTCTAATAATCAGTAGAATAATTTATCAACAGAATAGATCAGATCACCTGAATGAACCCAGACAGCTTTATTCTCCCATCATGCTGTGAGATTTATAAGCATAAATAGGCATCAGATTAGTAGCACTAATTTCGCTCCCTTTTAGAATTAAAAGCTTAATCTTCTCCACTTTAAAATAAAAAATAAAAACTGAAACTGTATTACTCTAAGGTATATGGCTTTCCAGATATTGTCTGATAAGGCAGCACAAAAAAATGGGCCAACAATAAAGGTCTAATTCTTAGCAAGACTGGGCCTGGAGCCCTTCAGAAGGTATTAAATCTTCTTCTGCATACATACACAGTTATCAAGTAAATCAATATTTCAGGCATAAGCCTAAATGACAGCCTTTGTCTTTACAATCTGGTGTTCTGTGTAAAGAAAATGTCTTGCAGGCAAGAGAATTCGTGCACCTGCAGATCAGAAGATACAAAGATTTATTACCTCAATGAGAATTAGGTCAAGAAGTGACCTAATAAAGAGAAGGGATTATACCTCTTTACTGTGCTAGTTTTTAGCTTTAAAAAGGCTCTGGTGCTACAGTGTTCGCTTGATACATTTGTGCATTATTCACAGCAGGCCCACATATCTAAAATGTAGTTTAAACACAAAAGGAAACAAGAAAACTGCCATACTTTGACGAGCAAGCTTAAGCAGTTTTCTTATGAATCTCTGGCTGAAAATGTCAATGCACATTTTTCTCTCAATTTGAATCACAAAGTTCCTTGAATCTCTGTTCCTACAGGCAACTTAATTCCCCAAAAACTGAAAGAGTGGAGATTATTGTTTGTTTGTTTGTTCATCGACAATTCATACAAATAAGGCAAACCAAACCATTTGATTTGTGCATAAAGTGCTATTTGTCAAGCCGAATATAGCACACCTGATAGGTATTCCGTTCCATCTGATGCTGCAGGATTCAAAATCCTTGAAGGTTTTTTGTTGATCAGTTGCATTCAAATCCCATCTTTTTCCAAAAAGCTCAAGACAGGCTTCAGTCTTTAGTACTTTCTTCTCAAATCTTTGCCTCCACCCCAACCTTATGAACTGGGTCAAATCAAGAGATTATGTTGGCCCTAATCACTTGCTGAGCTTCAACAACTAAGTAGAAATCTGAATTCTGTTCTTGTCAATTCTACAACCAATTTGTCACACTGACTCTTCCCTTGAGAGTTCGTGACACCTTGAAGGGGAAATACAATGACTGATTGTGCATGGATCTCAACCTTCATCACTTACCTACACAAGTGCGACTGTCATTGTTGCTGATGACGTATCCTGCAGGACAATAGCATGTTCCCCCAGTGGGGGATGAGTGACAACGATATTGGCAGCTTAAAGTTGCACACTGAGATATATCTATCAGAAACAAAAGCCAATTAAAGAATAGCATTAATTAATTAGTTGCTTTGACCCAGAAATAGAATTACAATGATAAATTGTTGAAAAAAGCCTAAATATAGGATTACATGAACAAAATGAATTTAGAAAACGCATATACTACATATACAATGTCACTAAATATAGCTTTCTAGAAATTTGAGGACTGTAATTCCCAGAATTTCCTATCAATATTGCCTCTTTGCATTCTAAGGGCTACAGTTCCAACACATCAATGGATAACTAGATTGCGGAAAGTTGGCATATCCAAATCCAAAATGTTATCTGGAAAATCAGGCCTTTTTTACCATGGGAATCCCAATGCAGCTTAACCAGCAATTATAGTCACAGCTATTATCAAGTACATCAATAGTGATGTGCACTATTTGGGAGTATGGCTTCACAGAAATGCTCACCTTAAGGTCATGTTATATTATGTGGAGTTTGCCCAAACTTGAAGTACTCTGAACCAACAAAAAATTGTGAGGAAGGAGCACTTCAAAATCAGAACGACGTCTCAAGCCATTGTTGAAACTATGGATGTTAGTCAAATATAACATTGCAATTGCTGCTGCAACTATCTCAACATGATTTAAAACACCTTTCCTATTTTTAATGCTAAGATGTCAGAGATATCTCTGAGTTGCCCATATGAACATTTTGGTGTCCAACAAAACTTGCTTGTCCATTACTCACTGCAATGTCTGCCAGCTGTTACATTTGTCTCATCTTCCCCAGCAGAGCAATCTGGAGTCCCGTCACAAACTTTGTCAATGGGAATGCACTGCCCTGATACAGGGCAGGCCCATTCACCTGGATAACAATCTCGGTGGCCACTCTCTAGAATACAAAAGAAAAAAACAGTACATTCCATGCTTGCAGGATTTTAGCAATTTTCACGGACTTTTTCTAGCTAGAGCACAAGCAAGATAGATACTACAAGACAGCCTTCTATTTTTCTTGAACTATATAAGAAAACCAGAAAAGTTTTTTTATTATTTCCAGTTGCCCCCAGCAGGCATTTCTATATGATGTAGTATTTGGGCATTAATGAATTTGCATATCACATCTTAAGTAAATTTCTTCAATCTACAATACTGAAGCATAAGAATACAGGCTGAATTAAAATATTACGATTAATGTGTGGATTCAAACAAATTCAAAGATGATATTTTCAACAGTTTCAGTAATTTTTGTAAGGCTACTATTGGCCAATGGAAAATTGGAATTAAGAATTAAGTATTATGTCCTTCATTAAGGCCAATGGCCCAATCAAGTAGAACAGAAGTTTCCAAATTTAGCAACTTTGAGACTTGTGGACTTCAGTTCCCAGAATTCACCAACCTGCATGGCTGGCTGAGGAATTCTGGAAGTTGAAGTCTACAAGTCTTAAAAGTTACCAATTTGGAGATTCCTGAAGGGAGAAATATATCAAGATTGTGGAAAACATTTTACTGATTTCCATCCAAAAAGTATTTTTATTGTAAGATCAAGCATTACTGAAGCAGAGGATTTTGTCCCAAACCATTTACATGACTTATTAGACTTACGCCTAATATTAATGTGTATTAGTCTGCCTTTATATATGATGGTTTGTATCCCAAAAGCAAATTATATAGCTCAGGATTGCTGAAAGTCAGGCTTCCCACTGGTATAGCTGGAGGTCTCAGCCCTCCAGACCCTGAACTCTTATTCAGGAACTGACTTATAGACTCGCCTCAGATACATTGAGTATTGCAGATTCAAATGAAGCCATGTATGACAGATTTGCTTTCTGCAGTTCCAGTTATCAACTATTCATTAGTTTGCATGCCAGAGTTTAAAACCCAGGCTCCTTGCTTCCACCTTTCCAAGTCAATTAATATTTTGTCACTCTTCAAGTCCATGGGAGGCAACTGTATGACATAATAGTCCTCTTGAACGTGGCAACCTCTGGTTCCTGTCTTGCTAATTTCATTCTTAATACCAAACAGCAGCCTAATACAAGTAGTCCTCGACTTACAACATTTCTTTTAGTGACTGTTCAAAGTTATAGCAGCACTGAAAAAAGTGACTGATGACCATTTTTCGTTCTTAGGACCGTTGCAGCATCCCCGTGGTCACATAATCAAATTTGAGACACTTGGCAACTGACTCATATTTATCACGGTTGCCGTGTCCTGGGATCATGTGGTCCCCTTTTGCAACTTTCTGACAAGCAAAGGCAATGGGGAAGCCAGATTCACTTAACAACCGTGGGACTAACTTAACCACTGCAGTGATTCACTTAACAACTGTTGCAAAAAAAGCCGTAAAATGGGGCAAAACTCACTTGTCAAATGTCTCACTTAGCAACAAAAACCTTGAGTTCAATTGTGATCGTAAGTTGAGGACTACCTGTATTCTAGTCTATCCTACTATACTGATCTATATCTCAAAATGGGTGCAAATAATCCCCAGATTGTTGAAGTGATTTCAAAGAACACAATGGCGTATTTTAAAAGAAATGCAAGGTTTTGGGCCACTGATCTCCTATATGCATCAGTAAGAGGAGTAGGAGAAAGCATTTTTTCACATGGGACCATTAAGGCTATGTTACATTCTCACTTACCGCATCCAACTTCATCCGCATTATCTTCACAGTCATCATCCCCATCACAAATCCAACTCTGATGAATACAGCGACCGCTTGGGCAGGTATAGAAATTCCCTTTGCAAGTTGCATATGCTGAGGAAGAGAACATCAAAGACCAATGACTCAGAGTCCTTTTAAACAACTCCCTCAGCACTAAACATTAAGCACATGCAATGAAAATATAACTGAGCGCTCGCCCAATATTGGAAAACTGATCAATTGCCAACAGACCACTTGATAATCCAAAAGATCTATAATTGTGCGGAAATGGACAAACTAACATTTGAAATGAAGGATAAGGTAGACTCAAAAGGTTATGTAGTGTGGAATAGGTGGTATAATTGTAAGGTGACCAGATTTTAACATTGGTATAGCGGGACACATTGACCGAGGGGGGGGGTTCTTGATTAAAAATTTGGTCTATATGGAGCAACAAAAATTTTCATAGAACGCAAAAATAGTAAGTTCCTGATCAACAATGCGAACTTTGATAAGCAGTTCTCGATAATCAGTTCTCAACAATTATTTGTTATTATTAAAGTTTAACATTATAAAATTAACAAAAATAATATAAAACTCATATCCTGGCTAAATAACCACATGGCCGCCGAAAACCGTGTATTCCCTTCCCGTTCTCCCGCCGTTCCCTAGCTTGTCGTGCATTCTTTCCAAAAACCGGGACTTTTTTAAAACGCCGCGGGATGCGGGACAAATTGTTAAAAATCGGGAGTGTCCCGCCAAAAGCGGGACGTCTGGTCACGTTGTATGATTGGATAATTTGTAGAAATGAGAGTAAATGTAAAATTCTGTATGATAATAATAATTAACAAATATGCACCGTTAATAAGATAATGGACGTTGAGACCAAAGTCATTTTTTCTTTTTATGTATTCTCGTCTGTATTAATATATGTATCTTGTATATACATGGTATAACATTTTACTTTTTATATGTCTAAAAATGTTTTGTTTTTAAAATAAAAAAAAAGAAAGAAAATATAACTGAGACCAGAATATACCACAAATTCAGACAAGAAATGCCAACTCTGAGGTAAAAGCTCTTACAATTCTGAAGGATAAACACTAACTGGACCGCAAAAAGAGAGAAAAGGAGCCAAAAAGGGAAAACCAACATACTGCATGAGTTTTCATCGCTCCTGTCTCCACAGTCATCATCATGGTCACAAATAAAGGCTCGGGGGATACAATCCCCATTGCTACACTGAAACTGAGTACTGGAGCATACACGGGCTGGAGGAAAAAAAAGAATAAAGGATGAACATGGCTTGGAAAATTCCAGATAGCATTAAGCTTACTATAACCAGGTGCATTGAGTGTGCTCTTGAATACTTACTGCAGTTAGTTTCATCAGAAGAATCCCTGCAATCCACTTTGCCATCACAGCGTTGACTTGAATTAAAACAGGCTCCGTTAGAACAAGTCAGCTGATCACAGGTTGGGTATTCTGCAAAGGGAAATATGTCTGGTTTTAATGTCTTAGAATACTGGTGTCAAACTTGCTGCGTCACGTTGCCGTCACGTGATGTTTCGCAATGTTTTTCCTATTTGCGGAGATGGGGTGGGCGTGGCCTGTGCATGATGCATCCGGCCCATGGGACACCAGTTTGACACCCCTGTCTTAGAAGGAATCTAACTATGGGAGTCTTTGTCTCCTATAAAATACAAACTTATCTCCTACAATACCAAGAGTAATTTTCGCAATTTCTTGGGGAAAGATTATTCTTCCAGATTTTTTTAGGTAGAAAAAGATGAGTGTCTACAGCAGCACAGGAAATCTAATTTTCACTGAGCAAATGAAATCACTGTAATCATTTTGCCATTATTTCCATTTTAAAATTGTTCCCTCAGAAGAGAAATAAATAATGCCTATATTGCTCTGCTTCAGAGGGCAAAGAAACTGCTGGAATGCACATTTAGCAGCAACAACATATTATTAATACATTTAGTGTACTAAAATTATGTTGAATATCAAACAGAATAGGTAAGGATAGTTAAAAAAAACCTCAAACACGTCATCAAAACCAACAATTCTTGCAATCAAAAACAGTATGATAGAAATGCTTGCTGAAAGAGACTGATTTTTTTTTTATTGACAACTAAGAGTAGGAAGAAATAAATCTCCTAATCTCCTAATTTATTTACTACAAAATTTATATCTCATCCACATTCATAAGTCTTTGGACAGTTTGCAATTTATATAAAAATAATGAAACCTAACTTCAACAGATTCTAAATATAAAAACTTCCAACAACTTTAAAATTCCAGTAAGATTCTAATTAAAAATAAGTTAAACATTAGAATGCATTAAGAATTCAACACTAAGCTCACCTAACAAAATACAGTTTAGATGCCAAACATCCAGTAGAACAGAAGCATTTTCACCATCTTTCTCAAAAGTAATATTCAGATCTTTGGTGGCAAGCATTCTCCAGGAAGCTACTAAGAAAGCCTTATTTTGGGCTCCTATCACCCCTTACTTCTGAAACATCTCCTTTTAATTTAAAAACATAAGATGAGCAGAGTCTGTTTGGAGAAGATGGCCCAAGAAAATAACCAGGGCCAAGCCATACAGGGATTTCCAAGTTAATCCCAATATTTTAGAAAACTACTGGTAAACAAATGCAGGACTGTACCTATAAAACAAGTTGCGTGACTGAAATGTCTTTCAAGTGCAAGCAATCTCCTATACCAGATAAAGTTGCTGGATAGTCTTCAAAGCAGCCCCAAATAGACCAGGTTGCAATCTTGAGGTAATGAGAGCAGGAGTAGCTATCTGCAGGGCCAAGACTGCAAGTTGTGTCAAGGTATAGAGATCAGTCCCATCTTAGAAAGGGCTAATAATTTTGTAAATTTTGTAATTTACATTATATTTATTTTCTTTTAAAATTTTCTGGACCTTGTTTAACCACCAAACATAATTTCCATTTCCCAAATTATTTATGTTCTAAGGGATCCTTAGTGGTTCTCATTTCAACCTTAAATTACAAATATTCTCCTTTATTAGTATTTATGTTATATATGCCTTTCTTTTCAAAGCAACTTTAGCAGCAGATTATATTAACAATGTACTAAAAATCATCTTCATCATAATAATGGAAAGGGGTCATTGTTTTTTATGGTTTGTATATTGGATTTTTATTTTTCTAAGATGCCCAGAGTCACTGAGAGTGAGTAGATAGAGAAGAACAACAAAGATGATTAGGGGACTAGAGGCTAAAACATATGAAGAACGGTTGCGAAAACTGAGTATGTCTAGTTTAATGAAAAGAAGGACTAGGGGAGACATGATAGCAGTGTTCCAGTATCTCAGGGGCTGCCACAAAGAAGAGGGAGTCAAGCTATTCTCCAAAGCACCTGAGGGCAGGACAAGAAACAATGGGTGGAAACTAATCAAGGAGAGAAGCAACATAGAACTAAAGAGAAATTGCCTGACAGTTAGAATGATTAATCAGTGGAACAACTTGCCTCCAGAAGTTGTGAATTCTCCAAAACTGGACATTTTTAAGAAGATGTTGGATAACCATTTGTCTGAAATGATGTAGGGTTTCCTACCTAAGCAGGGGGTTGGACTAGAAGACCTCCAAGGTCCCTTCCAACTCTGTTATTCTATTCTGTTCTATTCTAAATAAATAAACATTATATTTTGGTTCATAGCTCCTTAAACCTTTCTTCAAAGCATGGGAATATGTACTGATTATTACAGCTGGAAATGGCTCTTTGGCTTTCATGGTGGTTAATTATAACATAAACTGTATCACACTAGTCACATTTTTGGTGATTTCTACAAAGAACATATGATATGTTGCAAAATTCCAAGTAAAGCAGCTTTCTCAACTGAATCATTTCACAAGTCAATGGCAATCCGGAGCCATATTAAATTAATAAATCAATAAATATATGAACTGCCAAAGCTTTCCACCATCAAAAATATTCCCATATGGGGAAAAAAAATCCTTTGTATAGGGTGTGATAAAAGTGAGTAGTCAGAACCACAGTAGCATTTAGATGAATTTATTCAGATTACAGGCCCTCTATTACACTAGCATACTTCAAATATGCAGCCTCAATCAGTGCAATAACCCTAGTTTTCTGTCCTACAGTCACAGGCAGCCTTCTGTTGAAGATGATTGTCAACACCAATACTCTAATTAGTGGCTGTTGAAAGATATATAGCATTTTTTGGTCCAAAACAGAATATGTAATTCTGTAATAATCCCAAGATTGATGGACTCCTAGATTACTAAACAGAAACCAAGAATTAACCCTGGGTTTACCAAGTACTGTGCAAAACATTTATCATCTTAAAGGCCGCTTAGATGACTTGGAAGTAGATTTCAATTTGGACAAAACTTTGACACAATGGCTTCATATAGTTTGTGTCTTGTGTCTTGTTCCCCTGTGGCTTTTTTTCCCCCCTGTACTTTTGTTAAAATATTTGTTTGGGAAAAGGCTGCAAAACTCCAAAGCTAAAGGCTGCCGGGAATGGTAAGAGTCATAAATATAGCATTAAGAAACTCCTCTGCATTTACAACCGCTTAGCAAAACATGTGTCCTGCTCTGCTAAACCCAATTTGGGAACTTTTGAGAAAGGTGATAAATACCTTCCTGATTTCCAAGCCACACCCACCATGCCAGGCAACATATGACATTTATCATTACATTGAATCAATCTAAATCAGGGGTGTCAAACTTGCGTCATCGCGTCATCGTCATGTGACTTATCGTGACTTTTTTAAACCCTTCGCTAAACGGAACGTGGACGTGGCCAGTGCATGATGCATCCGGTCCACAGGTCGCGAGTTTGATACCCCTGAGCTACCTTTCTTTTACTAGAAACACATTTGAACTCTAATGCGATCTCATTCCAAAACAGATCAGGCAAGTGACTGACAGTCAGCTTTTTTAAATGTATTTTGTTCCCTATAACTCTACCTGGATGTCTTCCAGAATCATAGTTTGGCAAGGCTTAAACATGTAGCTTTAATTCAGTCATGTAGCCAAGAAACCTCTATTCTATCCTGTGTACAACTTAGATTAATGGTACTTTTTAACTTTCACTTTAGGGATCATAACTCCCCAATTAGTTAGGGCAATGAGTCACTATGAGTCTTGAGACTGTTGGGCTCAATGTGGACAAACTACTCGCTGGACAGTTCATCTATTTGATGGTCTGGGTTTTTTTTATTCCACTTAGCATTTCTCTTCTCAACTTTAGAACTCTGCTCATGCTCTTCTCTTGCTTTCTTTGCTTGGAACCATCTCATGTCTTACCCAACTAATTTATGAATCAGTTGATTTATGGATTCAGATGGTTTCACTTCCTGACTGAAGACCACATTATGGCTCACAAGCCAACTTTCATTTCTGACAAGCAATCCTTACTTATCTTTGCTGGAAATGAACCATCAGCGTGCATGAATATTAGTCATATCAGAGTTTTCAGGAATGCAAAGAGGCAGAAACTGATTGCTATAACGTTTATGCTTCTCTGTTTAACATTTCTATCCTACCCTACTTACACCTGTTAGATGCTAATAATTAAAGCTGGAAACCTTCAGTTACTATGTACTGGTTGACATGAAAGAATATGTTTGCTCATAGCTCTTTCTCTTATTAACTTTGTGCTTACTATACAAAAATATTTCCACCTACAAAGTAAGGCTACTATCATCAATTTACTGTCAAACTCTAAAATATATTGCAGAGGAGTTTTAAAATGAAATATTGCTGACCCTTTGTTTAATGGCTTATTTATTTGTTTTATGATGAAAAAGTTATATCTTTTTCCTCAGGATTTTCAGGGTCTTGGGTCAAGTGCAACCACCTGCATTCTCTCACTTTTGGGTAGATACTTCTCCTTGCCTGCATCCTCTAATTCTCCTGTCCTTCTCCATCTGCGTTATTTTCTTTGGAAGAAGCCCAAGGAATAAATAGTTTCAAGCTCCTTTATTCTATCCAAATTCTATTTTGCAGTGCATTCAAAGAGCTTAATTTCCCCAGGTGTTATTAAGTCTCTATTACCCCAAGTCTAATTATATTTGTCTGATTCTGAACCATCTGAACTATAGGTTTCTTTTGAGCTGTTTCTAGACAAACAGGATGTCTAGACAACCAAGGTGATTATCCCATTTTGAAATTGTGATTAAAAAGTCTGAACACTGTGCCTCATCTGGGCGTCTTCAGTACCTGTAGTGATGAAGACAAGAGGGCCTTGTATTCCCTTACTTTCCATCAGTTAACAAATCTCTTTCTCCTTCATCCATCTGTTCTGCAGCTCAAACGGGGCTGCTGTACAAAGGCCCTCTGATGTTTCCTGAACATCCTCCCTGCTTTTTGTTTTTCCTTCTTTGACAAATGGTTTTTCGCTGTCAATTTCTGTACTGGATCAGAAATCTAAAGTTTTACTTTTTTCACATTTCATTCCAACCCATAGTAACCAAAGATAGTCTAAATAGAATATCACTCTGTTTAATTTTAATTTCTGCCAGGCATACATGCATACAATAAATGATCATGATCATCTATCCAGCTCCCAAAGCCCAACCCAATATATTTTAATGTCCTAACCCTCACCTTTATGCTTATGTAATTTGGGGTTGTGGTCTGTTTTAACATCAGGAAAAAGAGAGAGAGAGATTCTCCTTAGCCTTAGCCCATTACAGAGCAACAGTACGGTTTATTAAACCTCAGAACAATGTAACTGTTATGAGCACATCCTCGGTAATCCATGAAAGAATCTGTGCTGAAATGTTGATAACAAGAAGAATATTGTGTTCATTTCTGTCCATCAACAAATTCTTAATCTTACAAATTGATTAACAAGCCAACGAGAGAAGGGTGAAACCAAATCTACTGCGAAAGATTTAAAAGCACTCACGGCAGCTTCTTTCATCTGTTCCGTCTGTGCAGTCGCTGACATGGTCACACCTGTAGCCACTTGGGATGCACTGTCCACTGGAACAGGTAAACTGCTGACTGGAGCATGTTCGCCCAGCTGCAAGAAACATTGTGCTTACAGTTTTTTTTATTTACACACACACACACATCCATGGCAGGGGTGTCAAACTCGATTTCATTGAGGCTGCATCAGGGTTTGACCTGGGGGGCAGGGGGCAAGGGGCATGGCCAGTTTGACATCACTCGTGTCGGGGGCACCTGTGGTAGCCTGAGCACTCTGCCAGCGAAAACAGGCTCCCAATCTCCGTTTTCGACTGCGACGGCCTCTTGCAACCCTCTGCCAGCGAAAATGGAGCTCAGGAGGGCCGAGCTCCATTTTCGTTGGCAGAGGCACTGTGGGCTGGTCCTTCGCTGTTTCCAGGGCAACCCCACGGGTCAGATCTAAGCACCCCATGGGCCAGACCCAGCCCGCGGGCCTTGATTTTGACACCCCTGTCCTATGGCTTCTCTGTTTCTGAAGATATGTTTATAAAATGTATAGTTTTCAAATGAACAGGAATCATCCTTATTTACATCTCTATCGTTACAAATGCTTCTCTGACTGTAAGCAGCTTACAGCATATTGCTGAATACAGTACAATAAATTAAAATTTATCAAAATTATGTAACAATACAATATCAATGTAATTACTGTATTGTCATAAATACAATATTCAGCCTAAAGAACTGTTTTCAACGATAATTGAATGAAAAAGCCGAAATGGATACATTTAAATGTAAACTTTTACACATTCCTAAATCAAGCTTTCATGTTATTTATGAACTATGTAGATATATTAATGTAACTCCTGTAAAGCTTAGCTAAGAAAGGGAAGGCATACAAAAGAGCAGATACATCATGCAAAATAAGGCCACTTTCAGTACAATTTCATATAATCACAGGGATAGTAGTAAGTGTGAAGATTGGTCACAAAGTTACTTTTTCAGCACGCTGTCATAACTTTGAACTATCGCTAAACAGGACAGTCATTAAGTGAGGACAGCCCAAACCAGGTCCAATCCACAACTTAACTGACTTATTCAGTATATTCAACTTTGTATAAGTATATAGGTAGGTTACTTTTACTGTTTCAGAATTTTAGGGTGCTCCCTATATTCTCATCATTTATTTTTCATGAACGAAGTCAAGATAATATGCAACTCACTGTGGCCATAATTTACCATGTATCGGAAAAATCTATCAGTGGAATGTTGCACTCACTGATGTGAAGAAGGAATTCTCCAATGAAGATGTAATCTTACAGCTATCTTTAACTGCCCTTTCTAGCCTGGTTTGTTTGTGCCTCTCAGCTATATGTTAAATGTTTGTGTTTAGATTATAAATTCTTTGAAGCTCTTATTATATTTGTGCAAGACTAGAGGCAACCAAATTTTAGTCCGTGAGAAATCCACATGCAGGAAAGACACAAGATTACCTGAGGAATCAAGATGTTCTGCTTGATATATATTCATTAATACATTGGATTGCTCGTCTACTTTGCCTGTATTATGTTTTTGAACTGTTACATTATACCAGATAGGAAATCCTTGCCTTCTAGATGCTAATAAACCACAGTATGGCCAATAGTGAGGTAAATAGATTCTCCTTCTAATTAAATACACACACACACACACACACACACACACACACACACTACATTGGATTTTTTTTCTTTGTTTTGTTAGTGACCAGAAGACAAGTAAAGGTTTTTTTGTAGATGTAAATCTTGGTTGACACACTAATGGTTACAGATGCACAACAAACAGGTGGAGAGAGGCAACATTATACATGTTGTGATGTTTAACTGAACAAACAATAATATTGAAGAATATATTCAAATATCCCAAGGTAATAAATCATGTGATTTCCTAACATTGATTCAAAACAGGTGAAAGACTTTACAATGAATCCATTTTACAATGGAATTGTGTTAATGTGCACAAAGGTCAGAAGTCAGTTGAAATTTGGATTTCAGAAATGTCACTGGATTTTGCCCTTTACTGCCTCCCCAATAGATAATATGTAACTACTAGCATTTATAGCTCCTATCGAAAAGGTAATGAGGACAAAAAAACATCTTTGGGATGGAACTACAATAAAAATCTTTGCATTATCCTGGGTCAATAGTTCAAAAAATTATCTGCACTACAACCGGGGAAACCATTTCCCAGAAAGTGAACAAAATATAGCCCAGATTAGCAAGACTAGAAAATACTGCAGAGCAAAGGGGAAAGGTGAACTTTATCATAACCAAAGTAGTCTATTTATAGCCTACTCAAATTCTAAAACTAAGGGGAACTCCAAATCCAATCCGGAATGTTTTCACTGTCTGAAACAAATCCGAAAGGTGAGGAAGTCTAATGTTTACAGAGTACTGCATACAAATCTCATATAATCTAGACCTCTGGGAAGTCCCAATTCCAGTAATGAATGCATATTGAGCTTGGAAATATACTCAAAATTTTACATTAAAAAATTAGGATGCTTGAAGAATTCAACATTGGAGAATTTCAGTAAGAACTGTACTAGACTACATCCATTGGGTCACAATGTAGTTATCATTCAGAATTTGCACTTCTCCAGCAGAATTCATAGCAGAAAAATATCAGAGTACAAATGTGTATTTCAGGGTAAAATATGTTTAGAAATGTGTAGCTGGAATAAAAACATGTGGTAAATAAATATGCTTAAATTTAAATCCCCTTAAGCACATTCTTTCTTACAGATTTTAAAACTGCAGTTTTAGCTGAAAAAGAAATGGGACAGAAAAATTTAAAAGTAAAAAAAAAATGTAAAAAAAAGTTTTTAAAAAAGTTTTCAGAATGTAAACAGACTGATCTATCCTAATGCAAACAAAGTGAACCTCAACTTTATTTACCCCAACGATCAGAATTCACAATATTCAACTGAATTACTGGGGCATCCTTCTGAGGTCGGTAAAATGAGGACCCAGATTGCTGGGCGGGGGGCAATATGCTGACTGTGAAGTGGTATATAAGTCCAAGTGCTATTGCTATTGCTATTCAAAGACCCATTATTAGATGGCAATTGTGCAATAAATCTAAAGATAAAGGAATTCAAATCAGAAAAGAAAGGATGCACTTAAGAAGGACCCATTAGAAGTAACCTTATATCAGTGGTGGGATTCAGCCAGTTCGCACCACTTCGGGAGAACCAGTTGTTAACTTTCTGAGCAGTTTGGCAAACTGGTTGTTGGAAGAAAACATTAGGGTAGAGAACCGGTTGTTAAATTACTTGAATCCCACCACTGCCTTATATCAATTCAACCCATTGGTCCATGAATTTTAGAACAACTATTCTGAATGGAAACAGTTTTCTTCCATTTTATAAAATAAACTTTTCCAATTCTGTTCTGGAAATGCCAGGGATTGAATTAGACTAATTCCAAGCAAAACATGTGCCATTCCAGTAATCTATGGGACTCATTACTAGGTCATAACTTACGACATTGCTGATGTTCATCGGAGCCATCGTCACAGTCTTCTTCATCATCACAAACCCATGCCTGAGGAATGCATTCTCCATCACTGTGACACTGAAACTGGTTTCCTTCACAGCTTGGATGTGCTAAAATGGACAAGCAAATTGTATTTGAAGGTTCTGGTTTAGATGTTAGATGAATAAAGGACTCGGCCTGTAGTCATACAAAATGGTTTTTGAACATTAAAACTCTAATCTAATGAATTCTAATAGTAACTCTAGAAATGTAATACTAGGCACCTTGCCACATGATCAAAAAATCAGCAAGTTAGGAACGTCAGACAGCTGGGTACAAAGGTCTTGCTGAGCCATAATTGGTTTGTTTTTTTGCCTCAGTGCCATGTTTAAACCTAGCTATTGTGACTAATTCAGCAAATGAACAATATGTGATCCCAGCCAGTAACATATGTCACTACCAGATAAAGAACAGTCCTGCTGGACTCGACCTAAAGTCTAAAAGTTTATGTGCAGTTTCCAACCAAATATTTTACTTGTCTATCCACCTCTCCAACACCACCACACAGACATAAACACAAACATTCCCATATCGTACTCTTCAGTATCTTGGTTGTTGTTTAATCAGTATGCTTCATAGCCATTAAAAGATCTGTTTATCATGAAGGCATCTCAACCTTCCTAATACCCAGCTATGTTTTAATCACCTTTCCCTAACTTAGTGTCCAGAACGTTTCATCTCTATGAAATTTCCTGGCCATACTGGCAATGGATGAGGAAAATGATTCTTAATGCTGATGTTTGGAAAAGACCAAATGCATTAAGTAAGCTTAATTCCACTTACGACAGCCGGCTTCATCCGTGTCATCTGAACAGTCTCTTGCTCCATCACATCTCCAGTCCTCAGGAATGCAGCGCCCATTTCCACAACGAAATTGGCCTTGTTCACATCCTGGAATCAAGCCATAAAATGCATTCTGTTATTTTATTTTGTTAAGTGTGAAATGGATAATATTAGTACCAACATTCTATATTGTTTTCTCATCACAAATGGGCAAATTCTTATATCAGTAGGTCAATGAAACTGAAGAAAATATAACTGTTAAGTCACATTTGAATCGGTACAGAACACATAAACCTCTACACAAAATACTGTCTATCTATTCAGAATTCTGAAGTGTGACCCAGAGGGTTAAAGAGAAAAGAAAACATCATGATAAAGCAAACACTCAACTGTTTGACCTATTCACAAAAACGATTTATTAATTTACTGTATATGTATCTGTGTTCTGCCTTCTGATGCCCTTGTCAATATATAATAAATAGGTTAGGACTTTAATTAACCTAAGAATAAAACAGAAAGCTTTCTGTTTCTAGAATCTTCTGTAACCATCTATAGAAATTGCATGGAACTCTGTTTAGTGTTGAATATGATTCGGCTGTTTTGGCCTTAAAGCGATTTGTAGATTGGGTAAGTGAATTAACTATTTTAGCTTCAGAGAAGTGACCAATTTGAAAGTATGTTTGCTACTGGTATGCTGATTGCAGCTATAATTTAATGTGATATGCAAACAATGACATGTTGGTTGTGGTTTTATGGTTTGTTTTGATCTGGGTTTATATATCTCATACATAGAGATCAAATAAGAGGAGCTTTAAAAAGTGAAGAGATAATTAAACAACAAATACTTCACTCCTTTACAGGAATAATCATTGTTTTTGTGAGTATGGTGAAAAGGTCTTGGTTAAATCACTCTATAACTTCAGAATTCCCCTTTCCAATGACCATATAAAATAGATAGTAAGGGGCATACAAAAATTCATTCTGGTTCACTCGACCCATATATTCCTAACTGGCCTGTCTTATTGACAAGTATACAAATTAGGAATTGGGTTCACTAATGTATTGTCCAAACCCAGTGTCCCAATTAGTTGAAAAGTGCTTTCCAAACCTGACTGATCTCAAAAAGTTAAACAGGATTAGACTGAGCTAGTATTTGGATAGTAACCAACAGGAAGCCCAAGGGGATAGGTTAGGTTAGGATAGGTTACAATGAGAAGTAAAATGAAGCATAACCAAATCCCAGAAGACAATGGCAAGCTACTTCTGTATTGTTAAGAAAGTCACATGGACATGCCCATAAAGTCATCAAGAGTTGAGCCTGAATTAAGACTTTATTTAGAAGCAAGAATCTAGAGTTCTTAAATTAAAGCCAAGATTTAAGACAACCCCCCCCCAGCTCATTAACTTTTTAAGACTGCAACCATTCAGGACCTCAGTTAAAAATGACGTTAAGGGAATCCTCTCTCATTTGCTAAGTTATTTACATTAAAGGGAGGAGTTGTGTTGTACGGCTCTTACTATGCAAATTTCTCCACTTTTGTTTTACAGGAGAATTATAAGAATCTGTCCTTTTGTTGATTATCAATTACTAACTTCATATCATTCATGCAAGTAGAACTGAAGCAACCTGACAGCATGTTTTAAAATGTTTGATTCATCTGACATGAAAATTATCATTATTATGGTTCGTTGCACAGTCAGCCAGATGTTCAGACTGGATTTGTCATTTTTTTCTCTACTTATAGAGTCTTTTCCAAGGACCTAGAATAGGCCATTTGATGGTATTACAGATGTCATTATTACTATGACTATGATTATTACTGTTTTATCTTTTTTAATGTTAATTGGTTTTAATCAGTGGTGAAATCTAAAATTTGTTACTACCGGTTCTGTGGGCATGGCTTGGTGGGGGTAATGTGACTGGGTGGGCATGGCCATTTTTTTTTAAACTTTTTTCTACAACCTCTTCGGCGAAGAGGTTGTAAAAAAAATGCTTTCAAAAGGCTCTGACTATCCCAGCTGAGTTGCCTGAGTTCTTTTAAAAGAAAAAAAGCTTCTGCTGATTAGGCAACTCAGCTTGGATCGTCAGAGGCATTTAAAAGAAAAAAAAGCCTCTGCCGATCAGGCAACTCAGCTTGGATCGTCAGAGGCATTTAAAAGAAAAAAGCCTCTGCCGATCAGGCAACTCAGCTTGGATCGTCAGAGGCTTTTAAAAAAAAAAAGCCTCTGCCAATCAGGCAACTCAGCTTGGATCATCAGAGGCATTTAAAAGAAAAAAGCCTCTGCCAATCTGGCAACTCAGCTTGGATTTTAAAAGCCTTTGACAATCCCAGCTGAGCTGTGCTATCATCAGAGGCTTTTTTTTTACTTTTAAAAGCACTTTTTCGGCCAAAGAGGTTGTAGAAAAAATGCTTTTAAATTTTTTTTTTAAAAAGCCTCTGATGATTGCGTGGCTCAGCTGAGCATGGGGGGTGCAGGGATTTTTGCTACCGATTCTCCGAACCACCCGCCTCCATCGCTACCGGATCGGGTGATCCGGTCCGAACTGGGAGCATTTCACCCCTGATTTTAATGTATGAAAAACCACCCAAGATCATTTTCAGATGAGATGGGCAATACATAAATTATAAAATAAATAAATATAAATTAAAATTCCATCCTCAGCAATAGAAACACAGAAAATAATATAGGTGAAAAATTTAATAAAATGACAGCAATTTCATAAAGAGATTTATTAGGTGACTTTGATTGATGCATTAACTTTTTTCCCACTCCAAGAACTGTAGGGGGCATGCATCTTTATATGAATAACTCTTACAGTATGCCAAGACCTTCAGATAAAATTTGGGTAATGGGATAAATATTAAATACATTCAACTAAGCTATTTTTCAGGTAGCCTCAGAATCTACAAAGATTGGAAGCACACACTCAAAAGAGGATAAAGTTTCTGCATTTATCAAATTAATACTTTACAATTCCAATCTCAGAAATTAATTACCAGATTGCATTTTACCTATCTTAACTAAACAAGCAACATGATTAGAGGCAAGAGACTGTTACTAACTCCTCAATCACACAAAAGGATGGGCAGAAACAACAGGTCGGCTGAGCCTGAGTGGAAAAGCAGCAACTCATAAACACAATTCAATGATATCCTCCCTTGGGATATTCTGTAGCCAAACCGCTTTATGCAAGAAATGTTCAGACCTGATTGTCTGGTAGTGACACCCTGATTTATAATGTATCCTGCAAATGGTCAGATAGTTCAGTTGGATAAATGGTGGTACAGAGTGGTACAGGAGCATGTTCACCTAAATACCTTAGAAACTAATGCACAAGGATGGTTGGTGGGGCAGATCTGGGACTGGTGGGGCAGGGCTCTTATCAAGCACCTTAAAAAGCACAACAGCCTCCCTTGAAACATGCCCGGAAGGAATGCACAAACACAAGCTGGAATTTGCAGCCCTTTGACTGAATTCTCTTTTATATTTGAAAACCAGATTCTTGGGTTATTTAAGGAGCAATAACTCTATGAGCGTAATGTTCATTCATTACCTTAATGGCAATCCTTAAGCATGCATAGGAATAACTGATGCACTTTGGTATATTATATGCTATACAGTTCTGCTTAAGTACATTCCTATGATTTGATATAGATATAGTGAAAAAAATAGCACACGTACACCAGTCTTAGCAGACCAGTACTTCTCTTCATTTTAACACTAAAAATGATCCATCTTTCTATAAGTCATATCCTGAGTACTGTATCAATGCCTACAATACTTCAGAAAATCTATTATAATTTATTGAATTGTGCATTGGTCATACTCTCAAAAGTATTTTATACAAAAGAAAAAATAGCCCAATACTTTCCACTCACAAAGGGGAGGAAAAAAATAAAGCTGGAAAAGATCTTTTTGAATGCTAAACAAAGACCAACTAATACTTCTCTTGGAAAAGCTATCAGTGGAACATGGGAATTTTCAGTTATTTGGATAGTCAAAACCTGTTCCAGAGAATTTAGAGAACTCCCTATCCTAAAGTGATTTAGGGGAGCCCAAGGGTTGGAAAGTCCTTCTGTGCTTATGCAACACTAGGTATTGCTCAATCAATTGAAGGATATTGTTGTAAAAGGGATTAGAAGTAGGGAAGTTGTGCATTTCCCCAACGTCCTTCATCATTGACCAGGAGTATGGGAATTGCTGGAAAAAACCTCTGGAAGGTCACAATGAGCCCTAAGTCCGTTTATATTTCAACTATAAATAAGAGCACCCACCTGAACCTAAACATGTGTAATATACTGTACAGACGCTCCCTAGGATTGCTGTAATGATACAGGACTGAACATATGCAGATCTATATTGTATATTGTACATACATAATACATTCAAAAATGAACCTTACAAAGGGATATTTCTCTTTGTCAAAATCAGACTTTTGTCAAAATGCAAGAGATCTGACTATCTACCTAAATCTCAAGGGAGGAACAGAAAACAAACTATTTCCCCATAATCACAAGATATATAATAATATAGAGTTCATATCAAAAAGCAAGCAGATAGGTTAACAAATATTAGAGAGTCGCAGAAATGGTTTATACATATATAGCCAACCTTTCTAAATGAGCAAGCTCCCCTGAATTTCTGAGAGTATATTGAAACTTCCTGATACTTAGGTCTTAAGAATAAGCATAAGAAGAGGGGAATATGTATAACATAATAACAGAAGTCAAGGAATAGTGTTTCTTAAGCTGTATAAAATTGCTAAAAAGTTCATTGCAGTTTGTTAACTGATTTTTCCCCCATATTTTTAGAGTGCAGCTA
The DNA here is from genome assembly GCF_059756535.1 of Pantherophis guttatus. Taxonomy (NCBI): domain Eukaryota; kingdom Metazoa; phylum Chordata; class Lepidosauria; order Squamata; family Colubridae; genus Pantherophis; species Pantherophis guttatus. The sequence goes on from NC_142063.1 coordinate 152,042,472, forward strand.
CTTAAATAGCCAAATAAAAATGCTGTATCTGCAATTAGAAGAAGAACCAAAGTTGGTAAAAGGATGCAAAGATCCCCTAGAGCAGTGGTTCTCAACCTTCCTAATGCTGTGACCCTTTAATACAGTTTCTCATGTTGTGGTGACCCCCAACAATAAAATTATTCCTAAAACCATTGAAAATATTTGTTTTCCGATGGTCTTAGGCGACCCCTCTGAAAGGGTCATTCGACCCCCAAAGGGGTCCCGACCCACAGGTTGAGAACCACTGCCCTAGAGCAATCCCCCAAAAGAAACATTGTGTGCTATATTTTTAACTGACCTACATGGATCGTAAAGCATGCTAAAGGAGAAATGGTCTTATTTTCTTACATTGTAATAGAAATTATTAGCTTTACAACTGAGGCTCCATTCACAAAATCACATCATAGTCCTATACTTCTCATCATCACAGGCATCTAGCAACCATTAAAGCTGTAGAAAAAGTTTTGTTTTTCAGATTTATTTTGTTCTCCAGGGGAGTGTAACAGAATGGACAGGAGGCCAAATCTTTACTGTTTAAAAGGTATTCTCAACTTCACTCCAAGGTTATATACACTGCTCAAAAAAATAAAGGGAACACAAGCAGAAGACATCCGAGATCTGAATGAATGAAATAGCCTTATTAAATACTTTGTTCGTTACAGACAGTAGTTTTGTGTTCCCTTTAGTTGTTTGAGCAGTGTATAAACTACTGTATGTAAAGAACAAAGTATTTAATAAGGCTATTTCATTCATTCAGATCTTGGATGTCTTCTGCTTGTGTTCCCTTTATTTTTTTGAGCAGTATATTACGATTATTTATCTCTCTCTTTTCAGAATAAAATTTTCATTAGACTTTTTTTTTCTAGTTTATATTCTCTATCTTCAGCCTTTGTAATGGGGCAGGCTATAAAACTAAGTAAATAGATCTATCCAATCCAAGGCTTTGGTCTAATATTTGTTCTCATCTAGACTGTGAAATGGAATGCCAACTTAGGCAAATCCACTTGGTATGTGAACCTCCTTCCCCACCCTTGTTGATTATCAGAGCCATTTGTAGGAGTCTGGGGGCGAGGGGGGTGTTTTTCACAATATTTTTGCTTGCTTGGATCATTCCACTGGGGATTTTAATTAATGTGGTATGGGTCCTCGAGGGCCTGTTGCCTTTTTCTTCCCTTTGATCTTCTTGACCTCATGCTGAAGGAAGTATTAAGTATTACCTTTTTGTTTTAGCTACATTTAAGTAGCAATCCAATGCATTGTTCAGGCCTTTTAAAACCCAGATAATTCTAGGAGCCCTTCAAAGAACAGCAGGACGAATTGCTGGCTTGCCATAGCAAATGGAGCAAATGAACAACGTTAGCATTCAAAAGAAAACTGGGCTCAGTGGAAGACTGATTACTACTCGTATTATTTTACAGGAAATGTTTCATTTTTAGTCAGCTCTTTTTTTTAAAGATGGCAAGGAAGTCCTACAATCAGCTGAAGAGAGCCAAGAAATGGCATACTAATGGTATACTAGTGCAAATTCTGATTTATTTTGACAGGTACTGATAAATCTCAGTGGTTCCTTCATGAAAACAATTGTGTGAGCAGGGTTCCTGGAGGAAACTACTGGTAAGTTTTAAATGAACAATACAGCACTATTAAAGGCGATATATTTTTACTTAGATGGGTTTAAAAATAAGCAATGTTGTACTGGAGAAGAAAATGCAGGCATCTTTCAAAAAAAAGATGGAAGGCTTCCTTTTCAGGGCTCTCAAATTTGGGTTGCAAAAAACTGGACAACCTCTAGATGGCAGCGAAGAGATGTTTTCTCAGTTTTTGTGCTTCAATATTTGAACAATATAAGCTCTGTTCACATGTTTGCCTCAGTGTTTGAGCACTTGGAATCATATACTATAAAGACCTGCTCACCATTTTTCTTCTTTTCCCTCACTGTCACTTGTTCCATCAGGTCATTATATAAAATCGATAACTCTGTCTTGCAGTCGCATTCACGACAAACCATTTTTATACCAAATTCTACAATGTGAAGCAGTTTAAAATATGTGGCACACAGTGGCAAGCAGCAGAAAGGTAACAACGTTCTAAAAATAATTGTTAAATAAAGGAACATTTTTCCAGATGTAAAATAGTGACCCTTTCAACGAAGAATGGAACCCCAAAGGTACCAAAAGCAATTCATTTATATTTTTATGGGTTTGCCTGACTCACACCATATTTTTATGAAGATCTATCTTTTTATAACCAAGGGCATCCATAGAAATGGTCATTGGCTTCAAAATGGCAAGCAGAGCTGGGCAATCAAACCCTTGCTTCTTTTTACTTGTCTGTGCAATATTTGTGTTGCATTAATAAAAGGGGGTGGGGCTTTGATGTCCCAGTTGTGCCTGCCATTTTGAATGACCATTTCTATGGATGCGCCAGTTATTCCATCATAATCTACGGAGATTTCAAGGTTTAAACACTCTGCAATTGAACTCTCTCCTCCAAAAATACACTCTATTATTTTTCCAAGAACCATAGCCATCTATTGACTCTCTAATCTGCTGGGGCCCAGCACCAAAGATCACTCATTCCAAGGTTTTTTGTTCTAGTTATAGTACCTACAGTACTACACCCCTACAATCTAAGGCAACATCTCTTAAATTCCCTTATTTTAAATATCTTAAATAACTTAAATTGCCCAATGACTGTAAGTTCAAATAACTCTTCTTCAGTTAAGTGTTACTACTTTTAGAAACTATGTTGGTTGCGATTTAAATTTAGGATAAAATGGTCACTCTCTATATTAAACAGAATAAATGTGCAATTTTACAAAATAGCAATACTCTACCCAATAATGTACCCATGAATCTTACTTCTTCTGGAAAAAATATGTTGGAAGAAAAGCTAAATCATTCTTTCCTAGGGCATATTTCAAGGCTATTATTAAGCCAAGGTATAGAAAAGATTGATGCAATAAGGCAGCCTTATCCAATGCCTGGGGCTTTCCAGCCCTACTGAACTCTTTCATCCTTCCAGCCAACCAGAAGTAATGAATTGTGATCCAATGCATTTCAAGAACACAAGAAATAGAGAAGAGTGCAATAAAGAATGGAGCATTAGGAATAATTGTTTAACCTGGGAAAACTTCATCAATCCATCAGTGTTCTCTGGAAACAAAGCAAGCAACATAGAATGCAAAGCTAGAAAATTTTCTTTCTCTCTGGATTGTTTTGCCTACTGACAGGGTGGATTTGATTTAAATCGAGTTGATTTAAATCATAATTTAAATCATGATTTAAATCACTAGTAAAAAGGCTTGATTTAAATCAACTCGATTTAAATCATAATTTTTAAAGAGCAACTGTCATCTCTGCTACTCCTTTGACCCACTGTTGACTCACCGATAGTCCCAGTGTTGCAGAATATACAGCCTCATGCTATATAACTAAGCTCCATTTCATGCTGAATAAACTAAATTATTTATGTATCTTAAATAGAAAACTATCTTACGATAGATTTTTACCCCAAAAGTTTTTTATTAAAATAAATTCGATAAAAATCAAAAAAATCCGATTTAAATCAAAAAAATCTGATTTTTTTTATTTTTTTTTAAAAAAATCATTGATTTTTATCCACCCTGCCTACTGAAGTAAACACACTAGTCTTTGGATTATTAGGAGGGAGAGGAGAGGAAGGGAGGGGAGGGGAGGGGAGGGGAGGGAGGAAGATTAATAGCTAAGAAATGTTATTTACAACATTGCAAAATATGCAATAACCCCATATTTATTTTTATATAAAGCTATGATTTAAAGCCACGGATATAAAGAGACATGGCTGTTTAGAATTCTTACTTACTATTCACAATATTACAGTGAATTATCATATTAATAGAACTATATCTCGTTGTGAGGTTCAGTGTACATGGTTTTCTTATATTTCTGCTTTTCCAAGTTTATGTAACTTGGATCTTCTATATTACCTATTGTTAAGACAGCAATAGGTAACTTTTTTGCAATCTGGAGGCCATTTTTAAAAAATCTATTTTCAATTTACATGTCAGCATAGAAATGTGTCCACATCATCAGATTAGTCAAACTATTTAGTGGACAAGGGAGGCAATGTCTAGGGATGGAAATGATTCGTTTTGCCTT